>NC_091821.1:461725397-462925397 GCF_038994185.2 Dermacentor albipictus | reverse complement strand
TGGGATAAGCGTAATTCATTGTCTAACGTAGGGTTGTTACGTAAACTGGCAAGCATTTATTTTACATGACGATGTTATGTGTGTTTGCACCAAATTACCACTCTTGATGCGCTGCAAATGTTTCTATTAACTTTAAATATCAGTACGGCTATTCCCTTCAATGGCAGGGAAACGTGAAAAGTTTACGTACTTATAATAAGTTGTCTCTTTTCATTAAGCGATTACAACTACCTATTAATTGATCAGCAAGTATGGTTGCTATGTAAAAACCGGCGAGCATACACAATAAATTGCCAAATTTACTTTCATGTTAAAAAGGAAGCAGCAGAGCGTGGGAAGCGGTCTTGTAAAGCAAATCCAACGCATGAAATAAAAGAAAGTAAATGAAAGGCGCAAAGCGTTAGCATGAGCAAGCCGTTTATATCTGCTTCGATCTCCTCGTTATGCGCGTCATCTCGTGCTCATTCGATTTTGCAGCACGTTTACGTTCGTCATGCCACACTTTACTAAATACCTCCGCTAACAATTATGTGCGCACTGAATATTTGTCAGAAACAGCCCCGTAAGTGCGGACCATTGCGGCATAGGTCAGCGCACTCACTCGTGAGTGCACTCACTCACACTCACTCGCACTCATTTCAAAGGCGTGAGTGTGAGTGCGAGTGAGTGCCAGTGAGTGTGGGTGGAGGTGAGTGCGAGTGAGTGCCACTGAGTATGAGCGCCGGTGAGTGCGAATGCGATGAGTGCCAGTGAGTCTGAGTGGAGGTGAGTGCGAGCGAGTGCCAATGAGCGTTAGTGGAGGTTAGTGTGAACGTGACTGAGTACTGTGAGCCTGAGTGGGTGTGTGAACGTGAGTGCGTGCGAGTGCTACTGAGTGTGAACGTGAGTGAGCTGGTGCTGGTGAGTGTGAACGTAAGTGAGTGCTTGTGAGCATAGGCGCCAACTACAGGGGAGCTCCGGAGCCCGAGCCTCCTCGGGAGTTTTCCGGGGGGAAATGCCGAAGCCCCTCAGCCCTCCCCCCCCCCCCCTCCCCGACACGCACACCTAAAGTGCCATTACCAGAGCTTTGTCACCCGCATCATTTGAGGTTTCTTTTGACTTTCCTCTACGTTTTCACTAGGAATTTTACTGGGGCTAATAGCTTAATGCATCATTGTTGGCGCGGACGTGCACGGCATTTAATTCATACTTTCGCTTCATTTCTGCAAACCCTGACAATAGGAGGACACGAGCATTAGAAGCACTAGCAGCGGCTGCCTCATCCATATCTTGTCACTTCAACATTGTTTTTTTTATTATCCACGTAAACACCGTGCACATACACAATATATTTCAATAAAGGCACAGAACAATGTTTATTATATTTTTGAAAGAGATGGAGGTAGCCAAATAAAAACTAGTTCTAAAGGTATGGATAGCCTATGCCTAGAGAATGAATATGTTGCTTTATGTTAACACGTTTCAAATTGCTTTGCGTGCTTCTATGAGCATGAAAAAATACATATAGACTTCAGTGACTCCTTCAGCAGATACTTGTATCAATGGCGTGTGGAATGCACGTGAACGTTGTGTCTCTCAGTATTGCTTCTCTTTCGAATAAGCATTGCTAATGACTGATCAAAAAATAGTTTTCTAATAATTTACAACATTTATAAGGTTTCCCAATTAACGATCATACACCAAGATTTAAAAAAAAGAGCAATGCGTTTCTCAAAGGAAAGCTAGTGCATTTTGCTTACAGTACAGTGGAGTAACTGCCAGTAATTGTTTCATTACTGACATTTAATTTGGTAATTCTAATAATTTATCTAATTTTACACGTACAATTTTAATTATCAAAGTGTCCATGAAACATTTGAAGGCCCAGCCAAGGGACATCTAACTGCGGTATTTTTAGCGACGTACTAATTGCTTACAAATTTTTTGCCGACTTATAAACCCCGCGAAATATGGAGGTGCTCCCCAGAACCTGAATGAGTCTGCTCACGAGGCTGCGCGTGACCTCACCGACCGCGCTTCCTCTGCAAGAAGCACCGACTCCCCTCCTCCCTACGGCCACAGGGACGCTCCCGCTCTCATAACGAGATTATTAAATTCTTCTACATGTCTAGAGGGGTCTTTCCACCCCCTCAACCCAGGTTGAATAGGGCGCAAGCCGTTTCTCTTAGGCTTCTGCAGACTAGTACGTATCCGTGTCTGTCCGTTCTCCACGAGGCTTACCCGGACGTGTATCGCGACGACGCCTGCCCCTCCTGCGGGCAGACTTCTACTCTAGCGCACATGCTGTGGGAGTGCGGGTCGACATACCCTAAGTTCATCAAGGAGGAGTGGGACTCGCTTCTGCGTAGCCCCGCTCTGGAAAAGCAAATCCTGGCTGTCCGGCGTGCCCGCGACCGGGCCGGTGGGCTAGACCTGCCGGTCCCGACGTGGGACTAGCCGGGTGCGCGACGAGTTCGCGTCCTCGCCGGACCTACAATAAATGTTTCTTCACTCACTCACTCACCACGTGAGGGATCACGGTAATGGGTCTGAGCCACATGTGACTTGGTTCGCTCGGCTCTTGCATTTTGCCAACCTTTAGGAAGTTTTTCGTGTGTTCTTTTTTTTGAACTCTGAACTTTCTACATTTCCGGATTTGTTAAGTCAAGAGGAACAGGCCGATACCCGGCTTTTATGGGTGGGTGGACGTATGTGACATTTCTTGACGTTTTCCTTTTCACTACGCCGTGACTGTGCGTTGTGCCTAACCGCGTTAGGGTTCACGAGGCGAGGCATCGCTCGCCCGTCTCTTCTCGTCGGAAGCTCTTCCACGGGCTTTGTGATGTGGTGTGACGTGGAAGGGGAGTTTTTAGCCCCCGAGTACTTCACTAAAGATTCCGGGTGGCAGCTCGTTGCCTCCAGACGTTCAATGAGAATGAGAAACGCCCCCAACGCCAGTGCGATCGACGTTAAGCATAACACCTGTTCCAACGCTCGGGGCCGCGCCGACCGCGCGGGCATTAAAAACAATACCATTCGAGGGGGCAGGATGCCTCCGCTGCCCAAGGAGGAGACAAAGATCGTCGTGCGGCCCAGGGGAGGCCTGTGTATCAGCAAGTTAGGGCCTACCGCAGTCGCCGATGCCATATGGCAGGCTGCCGGGCTCGATTCGGCGTCGCGGGACACCGACACAATGTGTCCAAACTTTCAACAAAATATAATGGTGATCAGCACACCAAAGAGACCCAACGCTGAACGCGACGTCGGCATCGAGGGAATCTCCGTGGCCGGTCAACAGTTTGAGGTGAGCGCTTGCGAAGCCGCCCCCCACTCCACGTGCAAGGGCGTCATCCGAGGCATCTCCTTACCGACGGGCCCGCGGCGACTGACAAAAAACTCGTCAACCCAAGAAATCCCACGGCGCTGGGCACCAAAAGAATCAAGAACACCGGCACCGTGGTGGTCCTGTTCGAGGGGTACCGGGTGCCAAATTTTGTCTCGTACGGCGGCACTATTGTCAGGTGCACTTTATTTCGCAAGCAAATGGAGGTGTGCTACAGTTGCGGCAGGCTCGGGCACCGCTCCGACGTCTGCCCTTCGCCCAAAGAGGCCATGTGCAGAGGATGCGGAGAAGCAAACCCTGACGCTCAGCATAGGTACGCTCCCAAATGCATGCTGTGCCGAGGCGAGCACCTTACCGCCGCCAAGGAGTGCAAGCGGAGATTTTAGACGCTGTATCTCGTGAGGCGCAGACGGGGGGAACGCTCCCGCGCCCTCAACGCCGAACATTTCCCTCCCATGGACGGCGCGAATCAAGCCCGGCAAGCATCGCCTCGACGCCGATGTGGTCGCAGCCGCACCCGCTCCAGGGGGAAATCCAGGTCTCATGGCCGCTCTAGGGGTCGCACCAGGAGCCGCTCCATCTCCAGGGCCAGGTAGAGGTCAAGATCCCGGGTGCGATCTAGATCCAGGTCCAGATCCGGTTCTAAGGGCCACCCGGGTTCCAGAACCCAGCCAGCATCCGGGCCTCAGCCCGCCTCCACACATTGCGGAAAGCAGCCGTCCCTTGTTTGGGCCGATCTGGCACGACCCAAGCCCGGCGCCAATACCGAGGCTGCTCCGGCATCTCGTAGCAACCCGCCCACAGAGCAAGCTAGAGACGCGGAAGTCATTCGCTTACGCAAAGAAAACGACGACCTCAAAAACACGATCAAGAGGCTAGTTAGCGAAATGGCGGAGATTAGGAAACTCATTTCGAATGTGTCGGGTAACGGTGCGTCAGTCAAGGCCACCGATACTCCAATCCCAGCTCCGGTAGACGGTACTGCGACGTCCTCCAAACGCAGGGCAGTACTCAAACAAACTTGCGAATCGGGAGCATTGTCTGCAGAAGTCAGCGAGATTGAGCAAAGTCTCGTTGGGCTGGCAGACGGCCTCAAAAAGGTCACCGCTAGCGTGGCTTGCCTCAGTGATAACGTTCGCCAAATTCAGGTTGCGCTCGGGGACCCCAACAGGGGCCTCGGAGCTCTCGCAGATCGCATCGACGCCATTGAGGCGCGAATGGCTTCATCCGCCTCCATCGTACAGCCGCTAATCGTTCCCGCCATACTAAAGGAAGCTAGACTTCATTATCCCACCAGGGCGGCGACAGAAGGTCCCAGTCTTTACGCAGGCATAACTGCCCCATTGGGGGTAGGTAGTCCGTCAGGTCAGCTATAATGGATAGATCCAAAGAGAGTTTTCGCATTTGGCAATGGAACTGCAGAGGATATTTTAACAAAAAAGCCCCTCTGCAGCAGTTTTTCAGGTCTCTCGTTGCGAAACCTCAGGACATTGCTCTCCAGGAAACATTATTCTCCGCCGCCTCGCTCCAGGGCTACAGGGCCGTGTCGGGCCGGCCCGGGGGGGCGAGGGATTTGCACCTTGATCGATAAACGGCTAACTCATATCACCCACGACCTCAAGCTGGTTGTGGCAGAATCGAATGTGCCATGGTTCGGATCCTGCTCGACGTTCCGCAGCGGAATCAGCGCCGGCCCTGTTCGTCCTCAATGTATATAGCAACCCAAGAGACTCGCGCCAGCAGTTCAAGACCATTCCCAAGAAGGCGACCGACTTGGCCGGCCCTCGACCCTTGGTCGTCGTCGGCGACTTCAACGCAACCATACGACATCTGGGGTTACCTCTACGACACTACCAAGGGGCGCAACCTGTTGCGATACGCCAACAAGATGGACCTCACTCTGGTCACTGACAAGAATTTTCCTACACGCATCGGCAACTCCGTCACCCGGGACTCGACACCCGACCTCGCTTTCGTGAGAAACGTCGAGGGCGTGGGTTGGGAGAACACCGCCATGGAGTTCGACAGCGATCACTACATTCTCGAGACCAACTTCAAGGTGTCTCGGAGTAGGGCGAGGAAATTCACGTTCATCGATTGGGACCATTTTCTCAAGATTCTGAAGAACTCGGGAGAGCCAGGGCACCCGCCACTCTCGAAGAATGGTGTGAAGGCATCCGGAACGAAGCTTCCGCGGCCACCAAGAAACTGGAAACAGATCTCGACGTCGAGTGGATGGACAGCAGACTCAGGACATTGCTCTCCAGCCCACCTGATCGACGCCAAAACCGCCCTGCTCCGCCGATGGAAGGGTCAAAGGCTCTATCGTAGACTCCGAAAGAAGATTTCGGAGCTCAGCAAGGTCATCGATGACCACTGCAAGGCGCTATACCAGCAGAAGTGCGACGAGCTCTGCGAATCAATCGATGGACAGATGCGCAATGGCAAATCATGGGGTATGCTGAAGCACCTTCTCGACGAAAGCGGCTCGAAGTCAAGTCAAAGGCATATGTTGGCCCAGGCCCTTCACGAAGCCACCAGGTCTCACACGGTCGATGAACTCGTCGCAAGACTCATAAGGGGGTACCTGCCTGTCCGTCACGACGGAGATCCATCGACTCAACTCCCGTACTACCGAGGCCCTCCACGCCCCGAGCTGGACGAAGACTTCTCCATTGCCGAGGTCAGACAGGCCATCTTCGCGCTCAACCGCAAGTCTGCGCCGGGTCCGTACGGTGTTGAAATCTGGGTCGCAAGCCCCAAGGGTAGCGTTGGCCTCGCGGCCTTAGGCACAGCTGGAAGCATCCGAAGGTCCTGGCAAAGCATGAGTCGACTGCTAACAGAATAACTTGTTTATTCTAGCATCGCAAAAGAGCGGCCGGTCAGGTCGACCGAAGTGGAGAGACGGGAGAGCACGTTACTCGACCGAAGAAATCGGAGCCTCTCTCTTGGCGTCCGGGGGCAGTTGCTTTTATACTCTCGGAGTCGAGGGCAAGAAGGAACGCCTTGTCAGAGGCGCACGTGACGGCGGGGCACGGACGCGCTGAGAAACACGTTGAGACAAGAAGTGACGCATCCGCCGGGCCGGCGCCGGTCAGACCTCCTCGCTTCACACTTGGGGAGCTCCTCTCCCCGGCTGCCGCGCTTTGACAAGCGTGGGCACCAACATGCACACACACACACACGCACACATGAAGACACGTGGCATTGAAACGTGCCAGGACGCGCTTGGCGGGGAGGCGTTGCGGCAGCGCTGAACGGGCCAAAATGTCCGCCGCTTTGAACGAAGCTCGGCGTCCGTTGCATCCGCGCCGGCTATACCGCGCGTCGTAGGCGAAACGTAACAACGGAGTCACCAGCAGAATGTTGGTGACTTCGTCCAGACCCGGCGTTGTTGGAGAAACGTCGATTGTCTTTCTGGCCGACAAGATAAACGAGTCCTGGAAGAGCGGGATTGTACCTGCAGAATGGAAGACGGCCTGCACGGTGCTCATTCCCAAGCCCGGCAACGCCCCGAACATCGAGAACTTGAGGCCGATTTCTCGGACCTCCTGCGTCGGCAAGGTCATAGAGCGCGTCGTCCTCAACAGGCTTAACGGGTTCCTCGAAGACAACGAGGTTTACACGTACAACATGATCGGCTTCCGCGCCGGACTCTCAACGCAGGATGCCATGAAACTAATCAAGCATCAGATTGTGTATGGCCGCTCCAGAGACGTCAAGGTTCTGCTCGGTCTGGACCACAAGAAGGCTTTCAACAACGTGCTCCATACCTTCATCGTCAAGACCATTTCAGACCTGAATCTTGGTTTCCGATTCCACAGCTACGTCAGCTCTTTTCTAACTGACAGGAAGGCCAAGTTTCGCATTGGAGACTTCCGCTCCGAAGATATGCCTCTCGGAGGGCGGGGCACTCCTCAGGGCGCCGTCAGCTCCCCAACACAGTTTAACATCTGTATGATTGGTCTTTCCAAAAGGTTGGCACGCGTCGAGGACGTCAAGCACACCATATACGCCGATGACATCACCGTTTGGTGCTCCGGCGGCTGCGAGGGCAGAGTCGAGTCGAAGAAGCCATGCAGGAGGCGATCGACATGATCGAGGAATATCTCCGTCCCGCCAGATTGCGATGCTCCCCCGCCAAGTCGGAGCTCCTGCTTTACGGAAAAGAGATGGGAGGCAGACCCAAACATTGGAAGCCAGTCTCCGAAAGCAGCATCAGACTTCGCACTTGTGACGGGGGGGGTGATACCCAGCGTCGACGTTATTCGGGTCCTGGGCATGTTTGTCGAATTCAGTGGCGGGAACGGAACTGCTCTCCGCAAGATCATCGCAAAGACGGACAACGCTTTCCGCCTCGGGCTGATCAATGCCTTCGTACTCTGACATCTCACGTACACGATTTCTATGCACAACTGGCTCAGAGCGGAGCGAGACAAGCTCAACGTTCTCATCCGCAAAGTAGTCAAAAGGGCTCTTGTGCTACACATCAGGACCCATACCGAGGATCTGTTGAAGCTGGGGGTACATAACACGACCGAGGAGATTGCCGAAGCCGAAGAACGCGCGCGACTCAGTCGCCTGACCACCACAGCGGCAGGTAAACGCATCCTCGAAGAGCTTGGTTACCACCCTGCGGAATTCCCTATGGTCAGTACCCCGATCCCTAGGTGCATTCGAGACAAGCTCGTAGTGGCTTCTGTGCCCCGAAACGTCCATCCCGTCCACAACGAGGGCAGACGCAAGGCCAGAGCAGCAGCCATCCTCAAACAGATCAAGCAACACTGAATTAGAGCAAGCTTCGTCGACGCCGCGGAGTACAGTGAAGACTTTTGCCGTCGTTGTGGTCGACTTGACCGGCAAGAGTTCCACTAGCGCCTCGATTCGCACTTCAGACCCCGGAGTCGCCGAACAACTCGCCATCGCCCTCGCCCTGCTAGACGGTCGTGGGTCCGAAATCTATAGTGATTCCAAAACGGCAGTTAGGGCTTTTCAGAAGGGATGCATCATCACGGAAGCTGTTAGTCTTCTTAGCGGCTCGAGTCCATATGCTCTCACAAACCATTCAATTGTCTGGTTTCCCGCTCAAGTAGGGTTGGTCGAGAGTGCTCCCCCGAAAATCAATGAGTCTGCTCACGAGGCTGCACGTGACCTCACCGACCGCGCTTCCTCTATGGGGAGCACTGATTCCCCTCCTCTCTATGGTCACAGGGACGCTCCCGCTACTCACAACGAGATTATTAAATGTTTCTACATGTGCAGAAGGGTCTTTCCACCCCCCCACCCCAAGTTGAATGGGGCGCAAGCCATTTCGCTTAGGCTTCTACAGACCAGCACATATCCGTGTCTGTCCGCTCTCCACGAGGCTTACCCCGACGTGTATCGCGACGACACCTGCCCGTCCTGCGGCCAGACCTCCATCTAGCTCACATGCTCTGGGAGTGTGGGTCGACATACCTTAAGTTCATCAAGGAGGACTGGGACTCGCTTCTGCGTAGCCCCGCTCTAGAAAAGCAAACCCTGGCCGTCCGGCGTGCCTGCGACCGGGCCGGTGGGCTAGACCTGCCGGTTCCGACGTGGGCCTAGCCGGCTGCGCGACGAGTCCGCGTCCTCGCCGGACCTGCAATAAAGTTTATTCACTCACTTACTCACCACGCGACTGCGGTCCCACTCGGATGATAAAGGAGCGCCCTCGAGCAGGCTCCCTCTGAGTTATCCAGAACAAAATAAAGTAAATAAAGAAAAACATCGTTATCGAGCTAGTGTCTTATCTGCCGCAGCCCGGCCGAAGTAACACGTCGCGCTTGGCGTTGGAGACAAGCTGTTATAGCTATTGTCTTAGCGTAGATAAAGTGCCCGGATGTTCCTGTTTGTTTGTTTGTTTGTTTTGCCACAACGCCTATCACCACAAAAGCGAATTGACAACGTCAATGCACAGATTTAAAGCTGAGTTTTGTTTTATCCGAGTCGTCATGTCTGTTTCTAGTGGGCAGAAGGTACACACGATCCTTGCCTTGGGATCTGCAAATGGCAGCAACGGAATGCCGCAAATATATGTATAAATATATATATATGGCCGTAGACCAAACGCATCGACTATCATTAGAAATTATGAAAACGTGAGACAAACCGGCAGCGTCAAAAACAGTGGCGGTGGGCTCCATCTTTTTTTTTTTAGGCTACGCACGGATCTTCTAGCATTTATGGCCTCATACCCTCACACTAGCGTGCGGGATGTAGCCGCCCAAGTATCAATTTCCAAGTCATAAGTTTGAGCCTTCTAAATGACACCCTTTCACCCGTACCACATTAACCAGAACCGATGCTTAGAAGATTGGCACCTGTAGAATCGTATAGATTTCTCGAATTGCGTTCTCACAAAAGCCGATGATTCACCGGACTTTTTGAGCAACACGATGAGCACAGATGAAGCCAATTTTCGCAGAAACGCTTAGACAAACTCATAATATACACTGTTCAAGGTACTTCACCCTACACTGGGTAAAGCGGAATCGGAACCAGTACCAGTGGTTGCTCAATCTGCAGTTCAGAATTTAGGCTGGGACTATAATCGGTCCCACCTTTTTCGATCCCACACTGACTGTACAGCGTTACGTGAACAAAATACTTGAAAGAGCGGTGGGTGAGTTTCTCAGCGAAGTCCCGCTGTCACGTCTTCCACTTCTGTGTCATCAGCAAGATGGGGCACCCGCACAGAGCAGCAGCCGAGCAAGAAACTCACTGGATGCGACTTTTGATGCGCAATAGATTGGAAGGCACGGGATTAAAAATTTACAGCCTAGGTCACCTGACCTCTCTCCACTCGATTTCTTTCTTTGGATTTATGCGAAAGATCGCGCTTACATAATCGAGATGGACGTCAGATTAGTTCAAGCAAGGATAAGGGGTGTCTGCCATAGAATTTCGGCGTCGTTCATCACGAAAGCCACTGACAATGTGATGAAACGGACACAGCACTGTGTAGCTGCAAAAAGGAGACCCATTTGAACAAGTCCTCTAGGCTGGTGTTCAACGGAGCTTACTACTTCAGATAATGAGGGCATACTAGAAAAAGAAGAAGAGGAAACTGTATTAAAGAGTAGTCCGGCAGTTTTTGTTGTGGTGGCCTCAGGTGGCGGCTTGAAGTCCTTGGACTCGGGCGGCATCTTCGGCTTGCCGGATGGCCCAGAGTTGGTCTCCCAGCTCTAAAAATCTGACTTTTTTTTTAGAACGCAGCTCTTTGGCGTCCGTTCCTGGGTTTCGCGTCGTCGTCGGCGTTGTCGTCGGCCTCGTAACCAGCTCCGCCCCCCTTTCATCCCCCCAGCGCTAGCAGCGACCGACTGATACCGCTGGATGCCACTGACGCCGCTAGAGAGTCAAGATAACGTGACTGCATAGAACACCGTCGCCGCCATGCAGAAAGAGGAGGAAAGGGTCCCCCCCCCCCTGTTCTTGTGTGGCGGATAGGGTGCTCTTCAGTTGCCGACGCGCCGGTTATTTCACGTAGGCCCCGGCACGTCGACGAATACGTGACCACCTTCCCACGGCTAGACCTGGTTCTTAGCGCTGCGGAAGCGAGGGTATCATATTGTTTGTGTTGGCATCGGCAGCGTTGTCCCTGAAACCAACTCCGCAGCTGGGGTTGACTCACTATCGGCGTCAGTGGCATCAGTCAGTCGCTGCTATCTCTTCCCTCCTCCCTTTATCGTGTTGTCCGCTTGCTGCGCGCGCTTCTGCCCCCATCGTTTGCCGCTTGGTCTACACGCCGCCCCCCTCCCCCCTCTTCCTGCGAGTCTCCGGTTGTCAAAGCGCCGGCTCGAACTTAATTCCTTTCTTCGCTCCTCCTCCAATGCAACCCCTGTGCGGTGGCAATCAGAGAGCCAGATCGGTGGCGGTGGATCTGTATAAGTGCACCGCCCGAGCCGAAATTGCCGCTGCCGTTCGCCCTGTGCGGTGGCAATCAGAGAGCCAGATCGGTGGCGGTGGATCTGTATATGTGCACCGCCCGAGCCGAAATTGCCGCTGCCGTTCGCAATTTCCTAACACTTATGCGGGAGAACATCCCGTTCCTCTCGCTCGTAACGCGTCCCACGGCTGTGACAACCTCGCGAGGCACTTGTATAGATCTCGTCTTTGAGAATCAAGCATTGGTGTACCAAGTCGAACATATATCAGTCTATTTCTCCGACCACAAAGCTTCCTTCATGACTGTCAAGAACTGTTAGTGGAGTCTTTGTTAAAGAATACGTGTGAAAAATAAAAAAAAAAAATTATGTGATAGCGCATACATGTGTTGCTCGATTTCTTTGCCTCAATCTATCGAAAAGGTGAAACAGCTTATTTGCTGCGCTCAAATTTCGCATTAGGAAGTAACGTAATCGTCGGTAATTTTTTGTACAGACTTCCTGATTGCCAATTCGGCTCATTTAGAAGTGGTATATTTACTTTCTCGAACGCATCGGTTTTGCCTTTTCTCTACACGTTGATCGCTTGACAGTCGGTTTATTTCGCTTTTATCTTTTGACACGAACATGTTTTCGCAGCACGCAAATATATATAAGAAAAATAAAACGATCGCCTTAATTTGGCTTTGTTCCGAAGAAAGTTTCTGGCGCCAAATATAGCTTCGCGCGCACTCTTCTGATGTGGTGCGAGGAAAGCCGGGATTTTGAAACATTCTATACCTATT
Source organism: Dermacentor albipictus (assembly GCF_038994185.2). Taxonomy (NCBI): domain Eukaryota; kingdom Metazoa; phylum Arthropoda; class Arachnida; order Ixodida; family Ixodidae; genus Dermacentor; species Dermacentor albipictus. The sequence continues at coordinate 462,913,386 of NC_091821.1, read as the reverse complement.
ACAATAATTTTCGCATTTCTCGCTGGGTCAGACGGCCCTTCGGCCGCGTTATCAAGGGACTTTTGTTATCAATGTGATCATGCGGCCTTGAGAGATGTATAATAAATGTGATGTAGAAATGAGAGGAAAGAGTAGCTGCAAAGCCGCAAAAGCTGCTGTTGGTGCTCCTTCCGTACTAAATCAGAGTGATGCGCTGTCTCTTCGTGTTGGCAACAGGCAATGCAGTTGCTTTAAATCAGCCTATTTGAAGGCGCTACTTCACGATGCGGGTGAGAGAGCAATCACGTGGTATTTTTCATCATGAAGTTTCTTTGCCAGTCGGAAAAAATTGTACCCAATTAGTACGTCACTGAAAACACCGCAGTTGATATCATTTTGGGGTGCTTACAAATGCCTCATTGAGGCTTTGAAAATTAGGACACTACTTCTCGAGTTAGATTATTAATTGCAATTACCGGATTAAATCTCAGTAATGAAAGTATTGCTGGCTGCCACTTCACTGTACTGGAAAAAATATGCACTAAGTCTTCTTCGAGTAACGCAGATGTTCTTTTTTTTAAGTCTTGGTGCATGATAGTTGGAGAGCACTGTATAATTTACTCAGTAACTGAAATGAGGTCAAGCCGCATTGATTCGAAATTAGAATCAACAGCAGTGATGCACAGCAGAGCTTATACTCGGACTCACAGAAAAAAAAAAGATAGATAGATAGATAGATAGATAGATAGATAGATAGATAGATAGATAGATAGATAGATAGATAGATAGATAGATAGATAGATAGATAGATAGATAGATAGATAGATAGATAGATAGATAGATAGATAGATAGATAGATAGATAGATAGACAGACAGACAGACAGATAGACAGATAGATAGATAGATAGATAGATAGATAGATAGATAGATAGATAGATAGATAGATAGATAGATAGATAGATAGATAGATAGATAGATAGATAGATAGATAGATAGATAGATAGATAGATAGATAGATAGATAGATAGATAGATAGATAGATAGATAGATAGATGTCACCGGAAAGGCTTAGCATTATTAGAGCGAGCCAAGTACGCGATAGTTACACGAAGATTATACCACCGAGAGGACTCAGCCTGTGAAATTGAACTGTCTCTGGCTATGAGGTCATGTATATACTCAAATAATGCCGTCAATTCAGCGTTCGATCACTTCTGCGAAGGCACAATCTTCAAGTGATATATATATATATATATATATATACATATATATATATATATATATATATATATATATATATATATATATATATATATATATATATATGGGGTTCGGAAAGCTGATCGGGCGCCAGCCACCCCCCCCCCCCAGAAAAAATGAAAGCTCGCCGCCTATGCTTGTGAGTGTGAGGGGAAATGAGCGTGAAAGTGGTGTTTGTGAGTGAGTGGAGGTGAGTGTGAACGGGAGTATGAGTGCAGGGGAGTGGGAACATGGGTGAGTACGTGTGAGTTCAGGTGACTTTGAATATGAGTGTGAATGACGGTATGAATGTAAGTGCTCGTGAGTGTAAGTACACGTGAGTACGAAGGGGAGTGAGTGAGCGTGAGTAGACGTGAGTAATAACGGGGGTGAAGGAAGGAAGGAAAACTTTATTTGGTCCTGCAAGTACTGATAATTAACCACTAAGCGGGCCGCTGAGTGAGTGAGTGAATACACTTTTATAGAGTTCAAGAAAACGCGACAAAACGCGCACCCGGCTAATCCCACGACGCGACTGACAGATCAAGTCTGCCGGCCTAATCGCGGGCGTGCTGGACGGGCAGGATTTGGTCCTCAATGACGGGAGTTCACAGGAGCGCGTTCCACTCTTCCTTGGTGAACTTCGGGCCCGTATATCACAGCAAGCACAGCAATTGAAGACCTTTAAAGTTCCCTTTAAGAGTTGAACGCGATAGCGTAAACGTCCTACATTCGCATCAGAAATCATGGGAGGCTATTGTTGTCGGCACCCTATCGAAGAAAAGTGGAAGGAGCATCGAAGGCACGTGCATGTGCCGCGTCCGAACTTCTTCACATAAAACGAGGAAGAAGAAGAAGCCGAGGCGAGCGGACGCGTGTCACATGCGCTCCGCAGTTTTTGGACTTTTTGACCCATCAAACCCTATTGGACCACCAAAATTTTGGCTGGGATCGACGCCGGAACTGAAGAGGACCACGAGGACCCCAAATTCAAACCGGTGGGTCCAATATTTTGGATTTTATCGGACTTTGAATTTCCCCCGTGGTCGGCTGGACGGTAGGCCTAACGAGACCTAGCACGAGAGCGGGGCTCCGCGGGCTCCCCGACCTCGGCCCGAGGTAGAGACGACCTGGAGCGAAGTCCCGAATACCCAACACCAACTTTGAGCAATCATCGACGAGAGGACCGACAGGTTTCATGGCGGAAACCCAGGAAACCATGGAGGAAGATTTTCGCGACGCCACCGAGCCCGTCCTCGTGCAAGATCGAAGCGGGCCCGCGGCAGGCACCCAAGCCCCCAGAGGCAGCACCCCAACGACAGGAAGACCACAGGCAGAAAGCAATAACGACGCGGATCGGGAATAAGAGATCGCCTTGTCCAGGAGACAGAAGAGGCGCCAGCGAGACGGCAAAGGATCGAGCAGCCAAGTTTTGGCGGGAACGGCGCTAGGGAACAGAAACTCCCTAGGTGACGCAAAGACCACAGGCGGCGCGCCAGCTGCGCCGAAGCGAGGAGGAGGAGAGGGGGTGCCGCGGAGGAGACTGCCTCTGCTCCCCAAGGACGACCTAAAGATAGTGCTCAGGCCGATGGGACTCGCAGTCAAGAGCTTGCAGACACACCAGGTTGCGCGAGCGGTGGTCGCGGCCACCGGATCCGGATGCAAGGCGGAAGACTTGATCATCAGGCTGCGCAATGGCTCCAACATCATAATAGTAAGCACCGACAACGAAGAGGCGGCCCAACGTATACGGCGCATCACGCAGCTAACGTTCGGGAACAGCACCTACGCCATCAACGCACACGTGGCGGCGCCGGAGGGCACGTTGCGGGGGGTCATCCACGGGGTGGACGCGGGGACCTCGCCGGAAGAGCTCAAGGCGAACCTACGAACCCGAACGCAGGGAGTGAAGATACTGGCAGCCAGAATGCTAGGCCGATCGAGCACGGTTGTCATTACTTTCGAAGGCCCCATTCTCCCCAAGCAAGTTTTATACTACGGGGAAGAAATGTGGTGCTACCCCTACAGGCCGACCAGACAGATATGCTACATATGTTGCCAGCAAGGACACAGCTCGGACGTTTGCCCAAATTCGAACATCAAGGCCTGCAAGCAATGCGGAGAGCAAGACCCAATTACAGAGCATCAATGCACACCCAAATGCCTAGTCTGCGGGGGCGACCACAATACGGGCACTAGGGACTGCAAACAACGACTAAAGACAGCGGAGGAGCTGCGCGGCAGATCCGCCCAAAAGGGCCAGCACTGGCGGAGCCGGAGCAGGAGCCGTAGCCGAGGAAAAAGACCAAGATGGTTCGGAGAAGAAGACGACTCCCGGGACCAAAGCAGAAACAAGTCAAGGAGCCGGAGCCGAGGAAGAAGCACGAGCCAGGACGGACGCCGGGACGAGTCCTACCCGCCACTGGGGAAGCAGAACGGGCCCGGAACAAAACAACAGCAGACGAAAGGTGGCGTTAAGGTGAGCTGGAGAGCAGGCCCTCCCAAATCACTATTTCCGCACTCGGATACCAACACTACACAGACAAACAATGAAAAGAAACTAGAGGAGGAAAACAAGGCATTAAGAAAGGAGTTAGAGCAATGTCGCGAAGAGACTAGGCAACTTAAAAGAAAACTAGACGAGCTCATCAAAGAGTTGCAGTGGCAGAGACAGGGGAGGAACGTGACAAACACGTCGGCTCCATCAGTTGAGGACACGCAACAGACAGAAGAGCAAAACTTCAGAGACGAGATCAAAGGTTTCATGATAACAGTACAGAAGCAGATGCACGAAATGCAGCAAAAGGAAGCGTTGCAGGAACAGAGCTTCCGCACCTACGTTAAAAATCAAATTACCCAAAGAACCACTAACGACGCCAGAGATAGACTCTACAATGAGAGGCGTTTCGGACCTGAAAGCCAAAGTGCAAACAATAACAACACAACATGGCAGGACAAAACCAATTAAACGTATGGCAGTGGAACTGCAGAGGGTATCGGAGGAAGCAGGGCCTCTTAGAGCAGTTCATTAACACTAAAGGAGCACAACCAGACATAATCATGCTACAGGAAACCAACATAACACCCACGCTAAGGGGATACACGTGCCAAGAGAGCGGAAGGACCGCAACCCTCATTAGCAATAAGATAGTAACCATAGCACACAAGGAGATTGAGGGGACAAAAATCGAACACGTGATCACAGAAATCATACCCAAAAATAAATATAAAGGGAGAAGCACGTTCATAATAAACCTATATAGCCCCCCCTAGACAAAAAGATGGAGATTTCGAGAAGCTGTTTGCCGAGGCAGACAAACTAGGCAGATCGAACACACTCATCATAGCAGGGGACTTTAATGCCAAAAGTCCGAACTGGGGCTACCAGAAGGCAGAACGAAAAGGACAAAAGATAAGTGACGTGGCGGAAAGGATCAGATGTGAGCTACTCACAGACGAAAACCAACCTACGCGACTAGGGAATAGCGTAAGCCCAGATACCAGCCCAGATCTAACCTTTGTGAGAGGAGCAAGCCATGTCGAATGGGAGAACACGCTAGAAAACCTAGGCAGCGATCACTACATCATAAGAACGTCAATAGAGGCAGGAACAATCAAGAGAAAGATAGGATTGGCCCATTTAACAGATTGGGACGCGTTCAGACAAGGAAGTCAACAACTAAAAGGAGAGATCACATCCATCAAGGAATGGTGTCGGCAGCTCAAACAAATACAGGAAACATATACGCATGAAATAGATAGGACGGAGCAAGTACCGGAGGTGGACAAACGTCTGCTTGGGCTATGGGAAGCGAGACGTGGGCTCACTAAAAGATGGAAAAGACAAAAGCTTAACAAGAAACTCAAAAATAAAATAGCAGAAATCACAGCAAAAGCAGAGGAATATGCAACGCAACTGGCCAGGCAAAGCTGGCAACAGTTTAGCAGTTCGCTACAAGGTACGCTCAACACGGCCAAAACGTGGTGCATTCTGAAAGCATTAATGGACCCAGGGAAAACAAAGGCAGAGAGCAACAAGGCAATCCAGAGGCTGATTCACCAGTACGATGGTACCGAAGAGCGGCTAATGGAGGCCTTGAAAAACAAATGCTACGGACAGGAAAAACCCGACGAATATAAAGGGGAATATCAGGGGGAAGAAAACGCAGATATGGACAGGCCAATCACACGAGAAGAAGTGAACGCAGCTCTGGGGTCCCTAACCAAAAACACAGCACCGGGAGCAGACAAAATTAAAAACTCCCTCATTCGCAACCTAAGCGAGGAGGCGATAGATCAATTAACAATCTACTTAAACAAATTGTGGAACGAGGGAACGATCCCGGAGGAATGGAAACACGCCGAGGTCGTAATGATCCCGAAGCCAGGAAAGAAACTACAGATAGAAAACCTAAGACCAATCTCCCTCACCTCGTGCTTGGGAAAGTTGTACGAAAAAATAATCACAAAGAGAATACAGCAACTCGTGGAAGGGAAGGAACTGTATCCGCACAGTATGTTTGGCTTCCGAGCAAAGCTATCAACACAGGATGTCCTCCTACAGATTAAGGAAGAGGTCCTAAGCAAAGCACCCAAGACAGGAGAAAACATCATAATGGCACTAGATATCAAGGGAGCCTTCGATAATGTCAGCCACACGGCAATAATGGAAGGGCTTTAAAACATAAATTCTGGGAAGAGGACTCATGACTACGTGAGAGCCTTCCTAGCAAAAAGAACGGCCACAATAGGACTAGGGGATATAAGAAGCGAAACCTTTGTCACCCCAAGCAAAGGTACGCCGCAGGGCTCAGTCGTTTCACCCATACTGTTTAACATTGCGATGCTTGGCCTGGCCAGGGAACTAGGCGAAATCGAGGGCATACGACATGCAATGTATGCAGCCGATATCACAATATGGGCCAACCAAGGAACGCTAGGACAAAAGCAAGAGAAACTGCAAGAGGCAGCAAACCGCGTAGAAAACTATGCTAAGGCAAGAGGCCTGGCTTTCTCCACAGAGAAATCGGAAATACTCAGAATTGGAAAGAACCCCACCAAGGCCGAAATCGAAATAAACTTAGAGGGCCAGCTCATAGCGGAAAAGAACATGATAAGAATTCTAGGAATGTGGCTGCAAAGCAGCGGAAAATGCAGTTGCACAATTAGCTTACTCCAAAAATCGACAGATCAAGTAAGCAGGATGATTACGAGAGTTTGAAATAGAAGACATGGCATGAAAGAGGCAGACACGATCAAGTTGGTTAAAAGTTTAGTGGTCAGCAGAGTCACATACTCGCTACCTTACCACTTGATGAACAAGCTAGAAAGAGAACAAGCAGAAACCATACTAAGGAAGGCGTACAAAACGGTACTGCACCTACCGAGGAATACTTCAAACGACAAGCTACTGCAGCTAGGAATACACAACACGTTCAGCGAGCTGGCAGAAGCGCAACTAAACACACAAATAGCGAGACTTTGGCAGTCGGCTACAGGAAGAATGCTCGTAAAGAGACTAGGATACCATACGAAAGGGGCAATAGATCGAGAGGCAGACATCCCAGACAACATCAGACAAACCCTCAGAATAAGTCCAATTCCACGCAACGTGGATGCGAACCTACACGCAGCCAGAAGGCAGGCAAGGGCAGATAACGTGGAAGGCCACCTGGCAACACAGGAAAACACGGTGTACACGGGTGCAGGGCTATACCCGTGGGACAAGCACACTAGAACACACAGAGTAGCTACGGCTGTAGTAGACTACATGGGAGAGACAATCAGCTGCGCAACCATAAGGAATTGCACGGTAGCGGAGGGGGAAGAGGTCGCCATAGCGCTTGCAGCGACCGAAGGCTACCGAAGTAACAGATCACTGACCATATTAACAGACTCCAAAGCTGCATGCAGGCATTACATGCAGGGGAGAGTCTGTAAAGAGGCCCTGCGAATCCTCCTCGGAGCAGGAACCCTCAGAAATAAAGTGACACACAAACTTTTCTGGATACCGGCCCATACCGGGATAGAAGGGAACGTGAGAGCAGACAGTCTAGTTCGCGAGATCACATACCGAGCTGTACAGATAGAGCCTCTCGAGAACCCTACAACGGTGGAGCCGACGTGTGCGGAAATATTAAACTACTATAGAGGGCAGAGAATCAAATATCCTCCGCCACACGCACTACTTACACAACAGGAAGCAGCCGATTGGAGAAGGCTACAAACCGGAACTTTCTATAATCTACACATACTAAGTAAAATGTACCCGACACAATACAGAAACTCCTGCCCATGGTGCGGAGAAATACCAACTCTTTACCACATAACATGGGAATGTAAGCATAACTACACATTCCATAAACATAAAAACCCGAGTGCGGAGCAATGGGAGGGCCTGCTCACCAGCAGCGAGCTCACCGCCCAAAGGGCGATCGTGCAGCACGCGTGCGAAGTGGCCAGGCTCAGTGGAGCCCTGGAATAGGGGCACACCTGTGCTGAGAAGCCAGGCAGCAAGCGCAAGACGGCTCACCGCTAAACCCCTTGATAGAACCAATAAAGTTTTTCTCTCTCTCTCACACATAAAACCACGTTTAAGAGCGTGCGCACCATCGAGCGACCGTGGCTGAATTCGGCAAATAAAGAAGAAAAAGAAAAGACAGTGGCTAAATGGATTAACGTGCTGGTCTCGCAAGCCATAGTTCATGGGGTAGAATCCCCGACCCGCAATTTTATTTTCAGGTTAACGCATACTTATTTATTGCTTTTATCAGAAAATTTCACTCACGGCCAACAGACGCCGACAACGCCGACACTGGATTTCCTATGGCCCCGCGAGAAACAAAAACAAATAGCCATCCTCACGACTCAGGCTGATGAGCACGCCACTGGAACTCGGCCAAATACATTTCCAATGATAGTAGGCGTAGCACGAGAGGGAGCTGGCTGGGGGGGGGGGGGGGGGGTATTTTAAAATTGGTACTTCATGGTGTATGCATTACACATGATTCAGCGAACTTCTCAGATAACAATTTCGGGGGTTTTACTTTCCAAAACTAGATATGATTAAGAGGCCCGCCGCAGTGGCGGACTCCGGATTAACTTTGAAGACCTGGGGTTCTGGCATTCCGCTCCCATGGAAATGTGGCCGCCGCGACCGGGAATTGAACGCGCGTCCTCGAGCTTAGCAGTGCTACGTTTCAAATATAATGACGCTTGACAGAACCACAGAAATAGTCTCAAACGATAGCAGAAATACAAAAGTCAACGGATTCTCTTATGCTCTGTTCGACGTGCCTACTGGTGTAAATTCTAGGATTACAGGTATCTTGGGCTTCTCGCCATGTTTGTGCTATTTCCGCCCAAAACTACTTTGGTAGCAAAGTGAAATAAAATCGGCAGAATGTTCTAATTAACTTGTTTCCTCGCGAGTGAATATACTAAGCGTAGAGACATATCTCCCCATCCCAAACGCCTTGCGGCCTTCCTCTCGTCGCTTGAAACTGGCCCTCACAGTTTCGGCGCTCGGGAGGTGTAGAGCAGCTTCCATAGAGTTACGCGAGTTCAAACATTAAATAATGAGTTCTGTTGTTTGCGCATGTGTTTTATCGTATTTTATATTGCGTAATAGTTGAGAAACAATGACAGCGCGCTGTTAACCTGCCCGAAGCAAGTCATTTTAGTGCATTTCGGCAGAATATCTGCATTGCCTCGTTTTTTTTCTTGTTTTTTTTTCTCGCGTTGTCTTGGCTGTCTGCTGCTAATCGGATGTGATTTGAAGCTAGGTCACTTTCTCCAGCCCCGCGAAACTTGCACGTACCGCATCGCTGTAGGTTACCTGTGGCAGATGGCTCAATTCTAGTCTATGGACCGGTCTACTCGAAGCGGCGGACACTACTTGCAGAAAAAAAATGAAATGTAAAATCGACTGATTCACAAGAATTCACTAATTCACTTTTCGCTAATTGTCTTATGACCCTTGTTGCAATTTACAAATTCTAGCAGTGGACTTCGCAAGGCAGATCCACTTGGAACGAATTCTCAGGACGACACCAGTTTCGAGATATACATAATATATAAATATAAAAATGCATTGGCGTTTCACTTAATTTGTTAACAAAACGTCGTTCTATGCACTGAAGCACACAAGTAATTGGAACGGCGATGCATCTCTCCGCAAGTTCGGGAATTTATATCTCGAAACTGGTGTTGTCCTGAGAATTCGTTCCAAGTGGATCCGCCTTGCGAAGTCCACTGCCAGAATTTGCAAATTGCAACATGGGTCATAAGATGATTAGCTAGAAGTTAATTAGTGAATTCTTGTTAATTAGTCGATTTTGCATTTCATATTTTTCTGCAAGTAGTGCCCGGCGTTTCGAGTAAACAGGCTCATAAATATGAATTGAGCTATCTGCCACAGGCTACCTTTAAAAAAATTTGAATGTGTTCGCTAAAACTCCCTGTATATAAAAAATTATAATAGCAAACATAAAGGCATCACATTGAATTCGTGTTTTAAAATCTTATTTCGATTAACAATCCCTTTTCACGGGCTGTTTAGCACTTGGTAACACGATGGCTGTGAGGTGAACTAGAAATTAGTGTTAGCATGAATAATTAGACTACGAATGCTTGCCTATGGCGCATGCATCAAAAGAATGCGCTTTGGGACCAAGTGAAACACCAATTAGGTATTAGGACTGTGCTTCGGAGCAACTGAAGTGTTAGGTGTTCTTATTAAACTCTAGCAAGCGTCTATTCAGTTTATATTAAGCGCAGTTTTTCACATTATGCGGTCCTCACTGTACGTGTTGTTAAGGTGCAGAGCTTCGAGTTCGTCTTCATTGGAGTAATCGCCAGGTGATAACTGCACGCCACTTTCAGCTGTGGTTCTCGCGACGTTCTCAAAGGAGATACCATTGTCTTCTGCAGCGATTGTTAGGTCTTCCATACCGACGTGATCTCGCTGCAGAGATCCAGCCCCATAGAACAGAATGAAGTGCTTCGATGAGTAGAACACCCAAAAGCAAAGGATGAAGACAGCCACCAAAGAAAGGACGAGCAACGTGGGGTACTTCGTTCGTGGCATAAGCTTTGTGTCACTCGTCGTTGATGATTCTTGTGGCGTCCTCTTCCCGTGGGTGCTGCTACTGCTGCTCTCAGGAACGTCGCATTGCGAAGGTATAAACTGTACCAAATCTGAAGGAGGCCACATGACCTTCTTGCCACTTTTGTCTATTCTTTCACAATTTTGGGGCTGGCCGATGTCAAAAGCCTGACCGTTCTTTTCCACCATAGCCATTCCGCTTTTCTTGCGGCAGTCGGTCTCATCCTCAAGAGGGTACAACGGTGAGAGTGCCGAGCACACGTCGTCCTTACCCCCAAATTTTGTATGTAAATGGTGCTGGTGGTCGCCGATGGCACGAACTGGACAGATGATGTTTGAAGGCGGCGCTTCGAACCTGCTCATCTGCAGTGGCTTGAGTGTTCTCGGCTTCGCAGTAGGTCGCACGTCGCACCTGGACTCGTCGATGTTGGGCCAAGAGGCGATGGTGCTGGAGCCCACGTCTCTCGCTACGGCATCAGCTACATCTCTAGTTCCCTCTTCGCCGATGGTGCTTTCTTCAAGCGGTCGACCCTGGTCGGTTGAAAGTAACCTCACTCGTGGCGTGGGAACTGGAGGCCTTCTGCGTGGCCAGGGCGGTAGCTGCGACGGTTTTTCTGCTGGCTCATCGGGTGTGGGATCTCTGTCGGCAATCGTGGACGAACTGTGTCCTCTTAACGCTGCCGATCTCCCCGCTGGTGCAGAATGACGTCTCGCGAAAAAGCTCTGTAGTGATGTGAAGTGGCCATTGGGTTGCTGTTCATTGTTGTCCGCTGTGTGCTGCAGTGGTAATGTGGGACACGTTGAACGGCGGCCAGCCATGTTTTCTTCACTTTATCTTCTTCCACTCTGCCAGGTGCCCCGCTTTAAGAGCTTCGGAGCAAATTGGCCCAATGAATGAATTAACGTAAATAAATCTTTATTGCGCGTATTAATCTAGTACAGTCAAAGTGTATCAAGTAGGGACATTATTCACAATGTTCAAGTGAAACACGCGCATAGATGCAAAAAAAAATGTGATAATACAAGCTGAACTTTAACGATTTTACATATCTTAGCGGGTGACGTACAGCTTCAAGAACTAAGGTTATTGACCATCAATATCGATGCCTTATTACGACGAGCGCGATTGAATTGTCCCGCTGCAGGGCATTGAGCATTGATAAACGTTTTCAATGACCAAACACTCTTGCGTCAGAGATTTAACTGACACCAGGCAATATGTACTAGTAAAGGGCTCACAAAATATTAGCGGATCACATGCATATGCGATAGGCGAAGCTTCTTATGCGTGTTCCTGTGTCTGTGTGTTTACTCAAATGTCTTCACTTCCCTTCTCCCACTTCACTTCTATCTCAACACCCCGCTCTTAATTCCCGCTCTGGTCCCGCTCCTCGTTTTGTTTTGCTTTCCCTCACTGATGACCTATATCCACTGCCGGGGATTGGCCAAGATTCAGATGGTATTAGGTAAGAAGCTCAGTCATTGCTACAATGAGCAGAAAATTGCTGGAATAAATGAATAAAAATACTGTCCAACAAACTTACCATGAAAATTGCCCTGAAACAACTAAAGATACCATCACGGCTGAGCAAACATTTCTATAGCAGTGTTCAAGAAAGAAAGCTCCTAGAGAAAAAAAATCCGGATAGAAAAAGTGTATACCAAGTGCTATAAACAGTTATTCTGAAATGTCCTTCTTTAAAAAACTGGTGTCGAAATAAGAAAGAATTATCAATCGTCTCATCTTTTCTACAGATTGGGCAGAGGTGGGTGTTCCCATGGCGAGACTTATGATGAAACAATATTGAAGAACGTATGCAACAGCGTAATTGGGCAAAAATTGCGTATTTATCCAGTGTGAAAGGAATTTTTGTAGCAGAAAATAGGACGTATCGGTGCTCTGCGAAATTAGCTACATCTGGGTTAAGAAAGCCTTGAACAGCCCGCTTCCTGACTCGAACAGTAGCTCCTTGTTGTTGACGCAAGAAGTATTTAGAGAACAGGGCCACTGGGGGCGGCTCTGGACAGGCTGTCAGCCTTTTCGTTCGTAAACAAGCCCTTATGGCCAGGCACCAAACGCAATCTAATCAACGTTATGTGAACAGGCACTACAAAATTAAAAGTACGGAAAATGCGAATGCCACTACTTGCATTTGCTGTAAGCGTTCAGCGCAAGGGTAAGGAGTGTGTTATTACGACAATTATCGATATTTATCAGTTTAGCTTGTGAAGAGGCTATACCACTCTAGAGATTCAGCTAGAAATACGGGTAAGAAGTCCGGAATCCTAGCTGAAAATGGCCAGTCTAGAGCAGGAGAGAAAATGCCAATAGCAAATTTGTCTTCGTACAGTCAGGCGTCTGTCACAATGAAAAGCGTTTATAGCTAAACTCAACAAATGCTCTTGTAATATTCCATTTAAAATACAAAATAAGTCGATGCATTGGCCGTGCCTATGACGTTGCGCTACGATGCACGAGTTCGCGCGACCAAATCCCGGCCAAGGCGACCACATTGAGATGGGGGCTAAAGGAAAAACCCCCATGGACATTGAGTGCACGTTACAGAACTCCAAGTGATCAAAGTAATTCATGAGTTTTCCCTACGGCTGTTCTTCATGATCAAACCATGGTTTGGGCCCGTGAAACCGAAGAATTAAATTGTTTTATCGGAAGAAAGTGCTCGGGTATTTCGTCGTCATATATGGATGATCTGTAGACGCTCTCGTATATCACCGATAGGTACTGCTTCCCAGATAGTTATACTTAAAGGGTTAATCACAGTTCGTGCAAAAACACACCTTTGGTTTGTGGAACTGATGCCAGAATACTAGAAAAATAACGCTATCTAGGAAATGCATATGTCTTCTAACCTCTCTTTAGATTCACACACATTTAAAAATGTTTGTACCGCCAGCAAACTAAATCTGCTTAAAACTAAAACTAACACTTAACCCTTTCTATAGTATACCCTCGGCAACAAATTTTGGTAATCCACAGCACAGTCGCAACGCCTCCCGCTCGAAGAGAACAACGGGACGCTATTTATAAGTTGGCGCACCAGAAGATATTACACATCCAAATTCTAAAATGGGGTGCACATGCATTTTGTTGATCATTAGAAGTGGGTCTATCCGCCTGTCCGACCGACTGTTCCATAGTTACGTAGCATGTCAAATGCTGGGGCGCTATAACGTAAAACTATTCCAAACTTTTCTATTCCAATTCTGCTATCAGCCCTCCGTGATTGGTCAAAAACTTTTTTGGACCATCCCCCATTTCACCTGTCTGTCACGCGACGTTACAAAAACCGCAATACCTCCCCATCTGATATGATGTGTGCACACTCATTATGCATGATTTGACAGAAAAAAGAAAAACAGTTATTTCTGATTCGACCCCTTTTCGCCATTAGCCCTCGGCTATTGGTAAAAAGTTTTCGGGCTGCACCCACTTCACCTGCCTGTCACGCGACGTCACAAAACCGCACGAACTCACCGCGTCAAAGTGACGTGTACGCGATAAAGATGCATTAATATGCCGAACAAAACTGATTTTTTTTTTCGGAATAGCCGCAGGCTGCCCCGTTCCGAAAGGAATAAAAGATAGCTGCCGCCGATCGCTGAGACGCTGGCTACTCGCACCTGCCAGAAAGCATGGGTGTATTTGCGTATAAAAAACTTCTTGCGTGACCGTGTAACGTTTTTAAGCACTTTCGACACGTTTACTACCTCATTCTGCCAACTCTTCTTTGCTGAGGGTCAATTTTAGCGTCATTCTTAAGCTTCCGTTGCATGCCGCCGCGATTTTCGACCAGCCACCACAAGCTAACTAAGGGAAAGCCGACCAATCGCAGAAGCCGGCACCACCCTCTTCATCCGGTTATCGGTTTTCAGTGCACTGGCTCTGCCCTAGTGAATCCCTCTCCACTTGAGCGTTCTCCTCGCCTCTTGTCAGCCAATTAGATACAACAAGCCGCTCAGTGTAGGCAATGTTATTCGTTTTTCACGCAAACAAAAGGGACCTCCTATGAACGAGGAGAGCGTTTGATTGGTCTGTTCAGACAATCCTATGGGTGACCGCCCGGTGCTTGCGTCGGTGGTTACGCAAATTTGACGTCAGGAAATTGGAATAGAAACATATTGGAATAGTTTTACGTTATAGGGCCCCTGTTCTTGCCATAGCTTTGCAGGCAGCATGTCCAAGCCAGCTAAGAGAACTGTTATAGACTACACCCAAATATCTCGCTGGCTCCACTTTTGGTATAGTCTTGAGACAGTATATAGATGAGCGGTGTGTTAACATGATTATGAAACGAAAGCCTGTTATTGAGCACTTTCTAGGTCAAGGGAGCGGCGAACCTTGTCTAACCAGGCTTTTATGGCGTACAGGTAGTTTTGTATCAATGACAGAGGGTGTGCAAGAATATCACTGTCTGATGCGAAGAAAGAAATATCATCTCCGTATACATACGTATACATGTCTTGATGACGTTGAGTGAAAGTAAGCAGTATATTACATAAATATTGCGAAGTGAGAGCTCCTTGAGGAATTCCGCGTTTATACCCGAAAAAGAAAGCCTTTTGGAGAGCAGTAAAATTTCCTCCCATTTAAAATTTTGCACAACCATTTTACGAGATGATTTGAAATCTCCATATTTTGTAATCTATCCAATAATATTACGCGTTCTGAACTGTCGTAGGCTTTGTAAATGTCGAATGTCATGACAGCATCAACCTGTCTCTGTCGCTGTGCTAATTTTAATCCACTTTCTAAATCCTGGTCAGCATGACAGAATGAACATGATGGCCTGAATTCAATTTGGCAGGGGCTAAGCAACTCATTGTTCAGTACAAATTTCCACAAACGGACATACAGGATTCTTTCAATCAACATCAGCCAAATTGAGGTTAGACCAATTGAACTGATGTTATCGATTCCGTACCATAGCCCCTGTCTAGATTTATTCAAAGAATTGTGATTATTCTAGTAGTCCTACACGCACGTGGAATCTGTTAAACTTCACGGAGTTATTTATCGTAGCTAAAGATTTATCAGTTGCTTCATTGAAAAAAAAAAGAATATTTGCCAAAGTAGAGGCTCCCTCATGTGAACCGGGAGCCGAATGAAGTGGTTGTTCCACGACTTCAGCCAACTCTACCACAGTAATCTTTATGCAATCATCTGACGGGCTTCGTAATCTGGAACAAATCGACAAGGCGGAGAAGAATCTTATTGCTAATCGCTGCCGCTGAAAAGTGCGGCGCGATTAGTCGGGCATATTTTTAAATTTTGGCGCAAGTTACGCGAAGCGCCCTGTGCAGTTTGGAGGCGAGTTAGTACGAGTGAAGTTCAGGGAGTGGTACCGTTCTACTACGGCTCGGTATAATCACTGTGCTCTGTGTCGTTAACGTCCCATTCGCTCACACTGCGTTCCTGTGTGCGGCATGTTTATCCCCACACCCTGAAAGAAAGCCTTAGCTCGCGCCAGCTCCGAAGCCACCTATTCAGAGACTTGTAAAACGCAAATGATTCTTTTATGTGACAACCGCTAAGTCGATTTGAATGAAACTTCTTGCATTTGATATATAAAAATCGACTCTAGTTGATAGGATTAATTTTCTCGGGTTGGCTAGGTACTCCCATACGCCGATAGTGACGCAGTAGTCATTGTGACCTGCTCACGCACGCGCAAATCAGGCGCGCTATGCTGTTAATGTTATACATTTACAATATACGAAATTGCTGCCATTAGTGAAGTGATCAGCGTTTTCTGGGGCGACTTCTCGGTCTTTTCCGTATGATATCGGTTTCCAACCTTTTGCACTCGAACTAGGGCCATTTGGTAAGTGCTTCTTGGCGTATTGTAATGGTATTGTGCCCAAATAGACAATTTTGGAATAGACAACTTGGGTCACTAAGTATGCGAGACAGAGAATGTCCCACTACTTAGGTACAACTGGGTATGTGCCCTAACGTACAACTTGGGTGATTAGGCAAATGTGTTCAACTGGGCTTGTGACACTAGGAATGAGAACATTCTTGACCTATCCTTCAGAAACGGTAGGTGCCGCTGGATATAGGTGCCTGGATAGACAATCAGAACAAGAGGCAAGATGTGAACAAGTCAGCAACATATAATCGAAGTTGGCTACATAGAAATCAAAAAGTCTGAGGGAAAGAAGTGAAAAAAAAATGGGGCCATAGCACGCATTGAGCGAGACGTGCTGCGCAACCGAGAAGCGAAAAAGATTCTGTAACTGAAAAATGAAGAATTCTGCTACACGGAAGGGAATAATCGGACAATACTGTGTTATCTGGCCACTAGACTACAATTTTATAATAAAATCGCGCATTTAAAATGGGAAGTCTATGTGCTGGTGCGTTCTGGATGTCATATGGGAATCATGTATACATTCGTTTGGATTTTACTGTTTTCTTTTTCGCATCTGTACTGCAGTAGCGCTCTCTTCCGCGTGGCGGCGCTATCGTCTTCGCGCTTTCCGAAGAAGAAAAACAGCGCGAGGCTCGCGAACCACACGAGCACGCCTGGCGCGAGAGCACAGCGGACCACAGGGACAGCTGAACCAGAAGCAGAAGCCCTGCGAACATCCCAACTTCGTCTCAACGCTGGTAAGCGTCGCCAGGCTTTGTTGGTTATTCCATTACGCCTCGGTCAGGGATGTACCGGCAGCTTCCTCCGTTACTAGAAGCACAGTAATAAAGCCACGATCGGGCGCGTTACTCTGCCTTGCTTAGGTCGTTTTCACTCTCTCGTTGTACATCAAAGCCCTCACTTCCGTTCAGTGCCTGCAAAAAGAGTTGTGTTGCAACCCGCGTCCATTATGCCTGCTACCCTCCGATGCTAAGGTATCGAATTAAAAGGATACAATTATTAGGTTCTTCAATATTCACATTAGCAGACACTTTGACATTCCAGAATTGAAGTTCAGCAGTATAAATGGACTCGTCTGCTTGTCGTAATTTGTAGAACTAGCTCCGCACTCGAGATAGCCGCTTTTAAAATACAATATGGAGTACGATGGCGAATCACTTAGGTGCTCCGCTAGCTCTCAACATTCTTAACTGGTACTCCAATGTATGATTAGCAGAGTTTAGGAACGGTATCTTGAAAGATGTGATAGTCCATGGATCTACGCAGAACAGAAATCACTACTGCTTGGATTATGCGAATATGAGGCTGCTGGAACATACGAACATGAGACTTGAGGGGAGAAAGTGAAATAGTGTAGCGGACATGGTAAATTTTTTATGCACATAATTTTCTTGTCTTTTCCAGAAATCCGTCAGAGACGGTAGGAAAGCGTTACTGCCACACACAAGTTAAACTACGCCCGTTCAAATTTTAAAAAGTAATAAGCGTCTGCGCTTGTCCTGCAGGCCTCCTAGGTCGGAAGTGCGTACGTTTGTTGGGTAAAGGGGAGTGTGATACAAAAAATAACCAGAGAACTTGACTGAAGATAGTCAACTTCATTGACTGCCTTTCTCTGTTACATTAACACTCCCTTTTACCAAAAGATTAACCACGAGCTAGCGCAGAATTTTACTGTTCTGACTGTAAAGCATTGACTGTGGTAAAACAAAGTGACAGCGTCTTTGCACTGCTCTCGTATTCTGTCGAATTTCGTTGCAGGTTTCATCAGAGACTGCGCGCGGTAATCCTTGAGGACAGCAATCAATTCGCTCTAACGACAGCCTCGACCGACCGCGTCGCCGACTTCACCATGCCGTTCATGACGCATCTGTTTCTGATCTTCTGGAAGAACGTCTACATGATCCAGATCCGGCGCCACTACTTCATGACCATGATCGAGATCATCGTTCCCGTCATCATGGGCTACATGTTCAGCTACGGCGGCCTCATCGGCCACTCGCACAAGAACGCCACCGAGGCCATCTACGGCACCACGTCGGCCCTGGCACACGGGGCGCACGGTGAGCGGCGCACGCGAGAGAAGCGGTTTGCCGAATCGACCGTTCAGCAGATGCGTGCCGTACGGAAGCAAGGGGTCCCAGTAACACTGAACATTCCTCACCTCGTTGCTACACACTCGAAACCGGATACAATAAGCCTGGTTAACGCGAATTTTGCAGCCAAGCTGTTAGCCTCTAGTGGGTCGGGATTTTTCGTGTCCGTCAGCAAAAAAATAATAATAATTGAACTGAAAAGAAGTGCACATCTCCTTTGGAATCAAGCATACAACACGCAGCTGAGTATTTATTTCAATAAAGAAAAGCACAAGCATCAAAACCGCACGATGGATGATAAGGGGCCTGTGAACAATGCGAGGCACATTCCTTCGCCCCGCGTGTGTTTCCGGGTAACGGTTGTATAAGCTGCTGCGATGGGATCCCAAGGGGCAACAGCAGCGTACGAGTCAGTGACGTCACCAAACTTCATATATATAGAAGGGAGACCTGGCTAGCAATTCATTCAGTTCATTGCAAGGCCCGCAAAGTTAGACGACCGAAGAGCAACGTGAATACGATGAGCGTCGAAGAGTGCAAAATCGTAACGCTCACCAAAGGTGTCGTGCTAGGACTAGGCAGAACAAAAGAAAAGACATTTCATGTCCCCATCGACGGCATTTGAGTGGTTTTCAAAGAGCTTCGCTGGCCATCCACTTACGCAGGGTCGGGATGGCAAGTCAATTTTTCTCCATTCTAACACACAACCACTCGAAAAAAATTATTGTGGATCAACGCGCATTTTGAAATTTACATGAAGCGAACCTTTCTTTAAGTGGTTATTTGAATGCTATAAGTTTGATCACCTTCTGCAACGAATTCTGCAGCATAGCGGTTACGTGCCTACCTGGCAAACCGGCAAGATACGAGAAGCCCCACCACGTGACCCACGTGATTGACGCGACCGCGGATTACACAGTCTCCGGGATGGGCCAACTTTTCATATCTCCAGGACCGCCCTCGTCGCGATTGCACTGTCTTCTGTACCAGCACATATTACACGGCGAGAACGCCACCGAGCGCACGCGCCAAACCCAGGCATATAAGGTTCCGGTTTAATCAAGGAAGTATGCGCTTCAAGGGGCATAATTGTTGCACTGAGGATAATGGGTACTCTGTGTTGTATCGCGGCGTAATTTCGCTGTGAAGAGAGCCGCCCACCAGCCCATAGTACATATGGGGCTACATGGGAGTCCATTTGTTATCGGAGCTGTACCGTAGTAGAGCTATTCAGCAAGAAACGAGCGATAGCCACGTTCACCTAAGTTCGAGAGGGTTCCCCTAGGAAGCGCTGCCTTAACTCCTTGATAATGGTCTGTACTTTAGGTATATCAAACTTTGGACGCTATAAAAGGCGCTTACATGTCGCGACGGTAGCTTTGAAAGGAATTGGTTTAATACGTTAGCATAATGAGTGTCAGTGGAGAAAAAATGTAAGTGCGTGAAGTGTGGGAAGCCGGTTACGCAGTAGGAGAAAGCTTCAAAGCGTGTATGTCTGTATGTGTGTATGTCTCTACACACTTCATCTATTTGGCCTTCTATTCGGTTCCCTCACCAAAAATACTTAATTGAAATGATAGAACGAGTTCGGGATTGGGCCAGTCGATTCTTTTCGAACACTTACAGCTGTCAGTCCTGTACAACCGACCATAAAGTCACTTTCATTGCCAACTTTGAACACACGCCGTGACACTGGCCTGTTATCACTCTTTTACAGATTCATTTATTCGACTCGAACAAGACTAGCTTGCCTGAAACGACTCTGCTCCACGTCACACAGGGTTTACAACCATCTCTGCTATGCCGGAAGTTACGGTTCTACACGTGCATTTCACTACTCTGCACTTCCACGTGCTGTCCGGTTATCTTGCTGCTGTCCGGTTGTCTTGCTGCTGAAGCATGAAGATACCCTGTTTGTTGTTTAACGTAGTGTAATTGCATAAACCAATGATATCTCTCTTTTGTTCGTTGCACATGCCATGTTTCACTGTTTGTTTTTCTATGTTCTATCACCGTTTGCCTCTTCAAATATGCAATCGTAATATCGGATGGCATTCTAGTTTTTGTTCTTTCAATATGCGTGTAGGTGCGAGGTATTTTATTTGAACATTAACATTTATCTAATACAGATCCGGGACCTCAAATAGGTGCGGCGTGATACTTACGCATTCATCTCGCACTTAGCGCTATATCGCTCGCCACTGAGCCTTTATTTCTCTTTCGCTTTTATTGGTAGGCACATTCCGCGATAGATGTGCTGCGCCGGCACTCGACTAGCATTGCGGGGACGTGTGCTGCAGCACGTCTACGCAGTCTCGTGCGATGACAGCGCCGCTCTTAGTGACACTGAGGAACAGTTCCTAACGCGGGCAAACTTACTACCACGCGTTCGTTTTCAATTATCTCCACTGGAGATAGCGAATTAGTTTGCTATTCTTTCATTGCAAAACTTCATTTTAAGTTGGTTATGAGAGAGTTCGGGCTATCTCTACATAGGTGATACATCGAACATAAGTGTGTCAGTTATATCACCGGGTTCTGCGACACATAACTGCGTTTCATACTTAGCAGTCAACGCTGCTGAAGCTATGTACGAAGTTAGTGCGCTCAAGAAATCTCCCTCCTCGCATTTCGCGGTGCAGCTGTTTTTGGTCTTACAGCACTTTCTACGGTACAATTATTTAATAAATTACAACCACAATTCGTGCACGGAGGACTGGGATAAATCATGCATACTCTGCGCACTTTCGAGGCTTCCAGTATGCTTGGTGCTAAGCGCTGATCGGGGGCGCAACCGGTTTGCTGCGGCTGCTGGTCGCAGAAACATTGTCAGCCCACTTGTTCGGAAGTAAACGGGCTCCAAACTGTTAACGTCTTTCGTGTAATATTACGTCATGCTTTGCGACATAGAAGTGTGATGCCTACTAGCTGCAACGCACAGAATTACCAAGAGCCATATTTGTGTCTTTCTTTCACAATCGACGCACTAATTCTTGGCCGCCAATGGGAGCGGTGAGAGCAGCATTGGCGAAGTATGGTTTGCGACGGCCTCGTACACCGTGGCACGGCGCGGTGAGAGCTACAAGTGGCGCAGCTTTATCATCGACAAAGGAGGGGAAGGGGGCGAGAAGGGGCTATTGGTTTTCAGGCACGGGGGGGAAACGGACGGGATCGGGACATGTGGAGTAAAAACAGCTGTCTGCTGCAATAGTGTATATAAATTTACTGACAATATTTTATATAATTTGACGTAGTTACTCCGGAACGACGTAAAGTATGCACCGAAAGTTCCTGCGTCGCAATTTCACGGACCTAAATTTTGCGCATCACGGGCCAAATTGACAATTCGAACTGCTATGGATCCTGAATGTAGGTGGGCAAGTGGATGACAAGTGTTCCTTTGTAGAAAAGCTTATTCCACTTTGCGGTCTTCCGCACTACTGGTCGACCGTACGCTGTTCTTTTACGCATCTTAACACCGTTGCTTTCTTTAGCTATAGTTTCCCGATATCGCATAGTAGGCGGTCAGCTATCTAATAAAGTGGAGGGTAACAAGAGTAAAGAGGAGGAGAGAGACACAAGGGCGTGATTGGTTGGCGCAGGCGACGATGTCACGCACACAGAAGGAAGTCATACATACAGGCGCGCCTCTAGACCCGAAACACACTCGAACACACCGAGTACCCCATGGGGTCTCTGGGCCATATATTGAGAACCACACCTATAAGCCACAGAATGGTTGGGCACAAAATAAACTAGCGATGCATTAATTGTTCCTCTCTCCACAACAGGCATCTTGCATACCGACGAGGTGGACACTTGGGACGGCGATGAGTTGTCCAGCGATGCCGTGTTACAGTTTCTGAATAAGGTGAGAATGCAAGCGCACGAATGTTCCAGAGCTTGCTTTTCGTCATGCGCCTTGATGCCGTCAAGGAGTATTTGGTACTAATTCCTTTAGAGCGAAAAGGGTTACCACAAGAGCCAGTGGCGACTTAAAGACGCCCCTTCATAAAGTTATGAAGCTACACTATATCAATAGAAGTACGCCAAAATAATGTCTGCCCAACCATGAAATGAGTCTTCGTAAGCGAGAAGAGGCGAAAAGCAAAATGTGGGTGGTGACGCCACCTTAGTGTCTCCATCCATACCTATTACCAAATTAAAGTACCAGGACGCAGTTTCACAGTGCAGGTCTAGCTTATTACTTGTCGATGGAGTATTACACTAAAATAATCATACACTAATTGTAAGTTTTCTGAATATCTGCAGCTCTAAAAACGCACAAATGCTTGAAAAATACTTAAACTGCGCATGGATCAACACCGTACTGGTGTTGTGGTCTCGTCGTTAAAATTCAAGGCAGAAAAGTTTCGCATTCATTTGCTTCGTTGTTAGTTTTTTTCCTAGAGCAGAAGAAAAACAGTTTAAAGGGGTCTTCACGATCGTCTGTTGAGTCAATATTCTCTGGCAGCTCATTTTAGGGTGCAGGATAAACTATGATTTTTGTCGCCGTTATTATCATTATCCGTTTTATTCAACCTTCGACATAAGCCTTCAACATAATCGCATAAAAGGCAGTGAGTACTTAAATATCTTATTTTCAATAAACGGTTTTAAATAGCAGGAACGAAACTACAATTGACACATTGTTTTATCAGAGGCTAAACCATTTCTACAGACGAAACACTGGTTGCGAGATAAGTCTTCAAGATGTCCCGAATAAGACAGATGCCACCACCGGAAGATCCCACTCCGCCCATATTCTCGCACGTATAACGGCACCTCAGCGGCGCTTTTCCATCGAAGTAATTGTGTTAGGCAACAAGCTCGCGTGATAGCTTAACGCTTGTACTGGCGTTTCGCGCCGACATTTTAACGCTAGGTTTTCCTCCAGTATCCATAGTGCGAAGTCTTATGCCTCTTCTTCATGCGGCCCGTTTCCCTCTCTCCATGCTCAAGGCATGTTTCATAGCTTCCTACAAAATTTACTAGAGGTAGCTTTGGTGCTGCGATAGTTCAGTTTCCATGGGAATGATAGATAGTGCGTACATCTGTCTAGCCATTGTGCTTGCGGCTCTAAACAGCTTTGTGAAGTAGTTTAATGTGCTTTATTTGTCTAAATTCGTATTGGTCCATTTACAACACACTCATAGTTTTTTTTTCTAAACACAACAATGCAACTAGTCTCTGCACCTAATCATTGAGAATTGCTGCATTTATAACACAAATATCTTGCTAAACGAGAAGAAAGGGGGTTAACCGAGGGGCCCGATTTTTATTAACCTTCTTATGATATGACAAATATCTTGCTAGGAATTTATCAATATTCAAAATGATGGAGCCGTTTGCAGCCAGAAGGACGAAGTTTAGACAAATCCATCATTCCCATGGCAGCCGAAGCACCATACTGACAGGTCACGTAAAGCCGCTAACACCGACGTTCCGTCTAGTAATGTTTGCGTAGCAAATCTTGTCTGGCGTGCGCATTCGGGATTTCAATATCGCAGCGTGGATGCAACGTTCCCTTCTATCCTCTGTATTGCTTTTCTTGGTGGTAATGTCGCTGCGATGTGCGTATGCGTACTTTGTGCGGGCAGCGCAGTGACGACGCCCCCGACTAAACGTTATTGCCCCGGTTATCGTTCTTTCTTATTACAGCGCCACTAGTGACCGAAATGAAGTTGTTGAGGGTGACATTGGACAATCGAAACAACGTGGCGAGGGCTACATGTAGCAGCGAGGGCGATATTGTGATACTAGAGTTCAAACCGAATGATACTGGCGCAGTTTGGTGAAGATATCGCGCAAGAAATAGATAGCGAGTGTTCCTCTATATGTGTTGCACTATGGTAACATTGTAGTCAACGCAACGGCAAAAAAAATCGTAATGGGCAACTTCACTGTATACATGTCGAGCACGCGTAAGTCAGATGCAGCGAGAGTTGGGCAATTTGCGTCTCAGAATTAAAAAATGAAGATAGTGTAAATAGAGCACTTAACCTGCAATCGAAACTGTTGATTGTTCGTGTAGGGTGAAACACGGCCACTCGTTCCTACGATTCATTCAAGAAACGAAAATTGGAGCTGCGGGTGTTTCATCCATCGCAGGGCTAGTTCCAGCATTCTACGCTCGCAATCAGTGCTCGCGCTCCAGCCAATATTTGTCCTCCTCTTCTCGCCCCGGAACTTAGTACGCGCTCAGGGACAGTCAGCCCACGCGGGATAACGCCAGCGAGAAGGGATTTCAGCTCGCACTACCACACGAATACGTTTCAAGTACTGTAACACCAGGATGCACAATCCTTCACACGGTCATCGAGGGTCAGGGGCGCGAAGGAAAGCAGGGAGCAACTCGGTTGGTGATGATTCGCGCAAATACGACAATGAACGCCGCACCAGCTGCGCGACGTAATCCGTGCTGCTGCGACGACGCTGCGCATCGCAGACGGTGCCATTCCGCTGGGCGCTGGCTCCTAAGAAGGGCAAGGGCAAAAAGAAGAGGAAGAAGAAGCACGAGCTGACGCCCGAGCAGATAAAGAAGAAAGAGGCCTACACGGAGAGCGTAGCCAAAAACCCGGTGCGCCACACACTCGGCTGCTTGCCCACCGTGGTCGGTTTCCTGTTCATGTTGCCCGTGTTCACCAAGAGGCTGTGCGAAGAGCTCACCTCGGGAGCAAAGGTGCCTTCATTTTGTTTCCTTTGCTTTAATATTACAAGCTGGCTGGCTCGTTGAAGCGGCTGTGTTTAACGTTTTAGGCGCCAAAGAAGAACTTGGCACCTTATTGCACTGCACAACGATTCCGTACATTTTTAGAAGTTATGTCACGTGACACTAACGCCTGTACGCGTGTATGTATGTATGTATGTATGTATGTATGTATGTATGTATGTATGTATGTATGTATGTATGTATGTATGTATGTATGTATGTATGTATGTATGTATGTATGTATGTATGTATGTATTTGAGCAACGCAGCAACAGCAACCAAATTTACTGCAGCGGGTGTATCTCGGCCCGGTAAGGCTGCATGCTTGCTGAGGGATCATCGTTCTCAAAAGGATCGCGTTCTCTTCACAAAAATCGGGCCCCTAGGTCTCCTTTCTTTTCGTTCATTGCATAATTCGACTACGGCAAGTTTCATGCCTTCAGGTAGCATACGAGGGTTATTGGCCAGCTTCCTGTTCTTACAAGTTCGCATACTAAGTTACGCCATTGGTCAATAGGGCGATGGCTAACACTTACCGGGCAGCTCAACTGGTAGAGCAATACACGCGTAATGCGTAGGGTGTGCGTTCGCCTCCCACAGGCGGCATGCTGTTTTTTCGCCCACTTTGATTTCCCTTTAGCTTATCACTTCTACACTTCGTTGAAACAACCGATCACCTGCCTTGGGCTTTCAGTACTATCCTTAACTGTTGGCTTCATATGGCTGCGACCAACGAATATCGGATGCCTCGGTTTCAGTTTTGCTCGTTTTTCTCAAAAACAGTAATTTATGCCACGTATGAGGGCTTCACTCTGGCATAAATGACGCCTTAGTATTGCGAAATGCGTTACAAAAAGGATATATATATATATATATATATATATATATATATATATATATATATATATATATATATATATATATATATATATCTGTTTGCGCCTTCCTGCCTTTCTGGAAGCGCATGCTCGTTAACATGAATAATTAAGCCCAGATTACATGCGAATACGAGAACCATTTAACAACCAATGCGATAATGTAATAATGCTCGTTGTATTTTCTCATATCAGAGTCTCCATACCAATGACTCAGTCCCAAAGAGTGCGGCGTACCGCATTCCAACAAAATAATCTTGCAGTCAAAGATAATGTAAACCTCGGGTCAAAGCGAAAAAAATTGTCACAGAGAACAGAACACACACAGGCATAGAGCGTGACGCTTACGTATGTGTCTCCTTTTCCTGACTGCGCCGCGGTTTACAAGCGGTATGTGGTATCAACTCCGCAACTACCGCACTTGTGAATGTAAATTGTTCTTGACGAAAAGTTCGTGTGCCAAGTTTTTTTTTCTGATTTGGTTTAAAGTTCAGCGTTTGGGGCCGTGATTCCGTAGCTATCTAAACCACTCGACACTAAACCACCCTCATCATCCACTGTTCACGGTCGGCTGGTCCCACTGATCACGAAGGGTGCCGTCCCTCTGACCACCGACGAAGCGCAAAAAGCGTGAAAAGGAATAGAATCGGAAAAGCCATCGCTACAACATCGCGGCGCAGCTCCCGTTTGTCGTCTAGGATAGTTCAAGCAGCTGCTGCGTTCAGAATATTTGCGCCTGAATAATGTAAACAGTGATTTTTTGCTAGATTACATTCACTTTTTTTTATCGTCAACGATTCGTGCCTAGCCGATCACGTTGGTAACGTTGGCGAAGAGCGTTTCATACTAATTACGAAGCGCAAAAGAGGGCTACGACCGTAAACAGACTTGTCACTCCGGCATCGCTCTTTTCTTTTCCCCCAGGAGCTGATGAGCATCAACGGCCTGTCGGAGAGCGCCTACTGGCTGGGAAACCTGATGGGCGCCTTCTTCGAGATGTTTCTCGTGCAGACGCCGCTCATCACGCTGTTTCGGTACGACCCTATCAGCGGAGCGACCGGCCTGTGGACGCAGAGCGAAACCACGGTGCTCGTCGTGTTCTTCACCATCTACTCGGCAGCCGCCTCGTGCTTCGCCATCATCATCGCCATCGTCAGCCCGAGGCGTGAGTGTTGACACCCCCCGGCGAGTTTCCTACAAACGTTACTATTGGGGGCGAGCTCCACCGCTGTAAAAGCTGGCGCCACCCTCGGCGTGACGTAGCATGAGGGATCACGTGGACACAGCGGCCGCGTCGGCTGCTGCGGAAGCGCCGAAGCGAGCTGAAAACGAAAGTTTAAGTCCCAGCTGCGCTGCGGTTCTGATTAAGTGGTGAGGCTTTACCGCCTTGGTGTCTGTTTCACAACATTTGAAACTATTATATTAGGCAGTGGCTTCCTTTGGAGGCATGGTAGGATGGTAGGCTACTGCGCGGCGCCGCAGTGCCGGACCTACGCAACGGAGCCCAGTGTCAGCCTTATTCACACGTAGCCGCAGGGCAAGGAGCTGCGTGAAGCTTGGTTCGCGAAACGTAGAACCGGCATACAGCCATCGGCTACAACTCGGGTATGCAGTAAGCACAGACTCGAGCAACATTTGTGCTACGGTGCCGGGACTGCGATGTTCAATGAGTAGCAGAAAACGCGCACTGAGACGCTCGCCCGCGCCCGCTGCCCGGCTAATGCCATGACAGTTCGGTCTATGAACTTGCTGATGCTAGATATTAGCAAGTTCACTGGAACGGACAGGGAGCGGTAAGACGAACATTAAAGGAAAGGCATGACATATGGTCATGTTTTCGTTATGAATTAGTGCACTGGATTACGAAAAGGAAGCAGAGGGAAGTCGCACATTGAGACGACCGATAAACATACACTGCGACGCAACTTGAGAAATAATATTGAAATGTCCGAGAATTTAGAAGACAAAAAAGATCAAATTGTCGCGACGGCACATCCCACTCGCCGTAGGCGTCAAAGTCTCTATAACTAAATTATTTTTGAACAGTTTTGATAGCGCCCACGCAACAATGGTTGCTAGTATACTGTCGAATACCCATATGCTGTGGCCTAAAGCTCACGGCACGGTGCGAAAACGCACTCACAGCAAAAGCAAAACATTGTGCGCGGACATGCATGTACACGCGCAGTCGGTCGCTGCAAACCCGTGCGATCACTGCATTGAGGCTCCATTCTGTTATGCCCCATTTGGTTATACAGACAGCCCACTATAAGAACATATTTCACATAGTTTACTCTCAGCGTTTGCCTGCCTTTCACGCATGAAGCCGGTTCGGGAGATTCCATCGCGGCGACCGCGCGCAGTGACGTTCACTGTACGTATTCGGTAAAGAGGTAGCGTCTGTAACCGATTGTAACCGATGTCCCGGAGGGCTACCGCGTGATACTTTTATTGGCCGCCGTAAGCGAAACCTATGAGGAGCGCGTCGCGTGATCCCTCTACTACGCAAGGGAGGCACTTCCGGCAGATGACTACTCCGCAAGTCCTGAACCCCAATAGCGAGATTTCCTGCTCCGCGATCGTTCGGGTGCGATTGGAATGATGATTGTCTGATCGCAAATTTGTCTGATCTTTGCGCTTGAGGCTTCAAACGTTTCTTTTTTAATTTTTAGTACGCTTTATTTACCTTTATTGGGCTAAATTTTTAAGCAGCCTTATGGCGATAAGAATCTGCGCAAATGCATAATATTTTCAAATTGGTGTATTTACAGCGCAATTCTATGTTGAAAATGTTGCAGATTCAGAAAGCCGCTTCAATCAAGTAGGGCAAACTTGAGGCGAAGCCTTGCGTCAACCATCATTCCCGTGATGGCTGAACCGCCATCCACGCAGCGCCCACTGACACTAACGCCTATGTTTTTTTTCCTGTTTTGTTTTTGTTTATTTTTAAAAAATGGCTTATGCCTGCTGGGTTTCCTTTTTTTTTTGTCTTCTCGTGGCACCGCGTACGGGCTGCCTTTTTTTATTCCCTGTTCATCCAAGGCTATCATGAAAGCAGGTAGGATTTAGCAGCTTCGCATAGATCACCAGCCTTTGCACTAACCACTTTCGCAAAGCGAATTATAAGACAAAACTCCCTGGTATCGTTAGAAACTGCGTTCAATAACAATGCGATCATTAGCAAAGGGAGCATGTCTACATTTGTCACTGTCTACAGTCA
This sequence comes from Dermacentor albipictus, assembly GCF_038994185.2. Lineage (NCBI taxonomy): Eukaryota > Metazoa > Arthropoda > Arachnida > Ixodida > Ixodidae > Dermacentor > Dermacentor albipictus. The sequence continues at coordinate 462,884,267 of NC_091821.1, read as the reverse complement.
CTGTCTACAGTGAATTCTAATATGCTTTGCCAAATGATTGTCTTATTTTTGCTTACATCTACATATTTACAGTGATTTGTTTATAGTGTCTTTTTTTCTTTAGCCGCACCAATTTTAAAAAATTGGCTGTGGCAGTGCCATTGTCCTCAATTTCAAGCACAATGACCATCTTTGTCCGATACATTGAGGAAATTAGGTGATCGTCCTCTGAGTGAACAGACAGTACTAGAGCACCGTATCCACCGATCATGGGCTGTCAGGATTGGGGGCTCAATCCCATCGCTCGTGATCCGTGGTCAAGATTGGAGTCCGGCATGAATTCGAAGGTAGCTGGCATATGCCGTCGTCCAACTTATCCACGCTGAGGACGTTGATGCAGGGAAGGACTGCTTCTCATCGAGAACGAGAAATATGGGTTTATTTACAGTATTTATATCAGTCTAACATGATTGTTTGAGAAGGTACATCAGTCTTACATGACTGCTTGAGAGAGAGTCTCAGTCCAACATGACTGCTTAAAAGAAGTGTGTCGAGCATCCGCGCAACAGCAGTTTTTAAACACTCGGTCCACCCGCGATACAAGGTGACGCGAACGTTCGTTTAGTCATCGCAAGCTAGCCGCCTCTCCGCAGGACGGTTTACACACACACCTGCACGCACACACGTGTTCACGGTCCGAAACCGACACCACACGACTTTCGTAGAACTCGGAGCCGTTCCGGGTAGCGCGTTGTCTTGCGTCTTGGCCGGTGCGTGGGAAGGAGCCTCGGTCGGCGTTCCCGCGGCAGCTCCGCCGCCCGTAGGAGATCAGGTCCGCGTTCTCTTGTTGCGTACAAAGCCTGCTTCGTCGAACTCCTTCAGTCACAACGCATCCTAGCTGAAGCGACGGAGAGTGGAGGATGCGTGTATTGTTACTGGCACAAAGTCGACTTAGCCACGCCGTGGCTAGAGGTTGTTGGCGACGCTCCCGGAATATTGCCTCCACAGTCGCAACTGGTTGGAAAAATTGCACTGCAGCTGGCCGTTCTTAACAGTGCCTCCATGGCCCGGGAAATCTCGACTGTCTAGCGCTGACAACCACTGGGCAGGAAGAGAACGGCTGGTGGCCAGGGGGTGATTGATGCCTTGGCTTGCAGCGACCAGTTGTGCAATGATGTCACCGCCCCAAAACATCCAACAAGGACAAGCAACTCTAACATGAACCCCACAACACGGCTCTGCGCCGAGATGACGTTTATTGGCTCTTACTTTCGACTCGCTGTAGGCTTCAAAAAAAAAAACATAAGTGCAGAAACAAAAAAAATCCTGCATTTCGCTATGCCAATTTCTGAAGCAATTTCGTGCTGACAAATTCAGCAATCATGGAGGAAATCCCGCTAAATGATAGGGGATCTTCTTGGCTTAATAAAATTAACACTAGTAACCCTAAAATTTTGGCGGGACCCTCAAACGCAGAATTCAAATTAGTCTGCTCAAACCATCCGCATTGCTATGCAACTTTCCCTTCTTATATCTAACGGAGAAGTTGTACTCTTGGAGAGTGAGGCTCCATGGGAGCAAGCGGCCATTTTTGTGTGACATTTGGTTGAGCCACGTCAGAGGACAGTGGTCGGTCTCGAAGATGAACTTCGCTCCGTACAAGTAACACGACAACTTCTGGGCGGATGAAACTAAACAAGCGCATTCCTTCTCTGAAGCGCTGTAGGCTTCCTCTCTTACATTTAGTTTACGGCTGGCATAGAGGATAGGATGCTCCTCGTTATCGTCGCCGACCTGACAAAGTACCACGCCCATACCTCTGTCGCTTGCGTCGCATTGAACTATGAATTCCTTTATGTACTCTAGCGCGAAGCCCAGGACGAGAAACCAATAGCATTTTCAAACGTTGGAAAGCGTTCTTTTTGTCCTTATTCCAGTGCACGTTACTCGGTGTTCCCTTTCGGAGGGCGTCCGTTAATGGATTTGCCATTTGCGAGTAATTCGGAATGTACCGTTGATAGTACCGCACAAGTCCCAAAAATGAACGAAGGTCTGTTTTCGTGCGTGGCTGAGAAAATTGTTCAATCGTGTCTATTTTCAGCTCGGCCAGCCGTCTCATACCCTGACCGACAACATGGCCCAGATAAGTAACCTGCGAACAACCAAACCTACTCTTTTCCGCTTTCAACGTTAAGCCGGCTTCCCTCAACCGTGAGAACATCTGTTTGAGGTGCGATGGGTGCTGTTCCCAGTAGTCCGCAAAAATTGCTACGTCATCAAGATAGGGCAAGGCGAACTCCTGAAAGTGTTTTAGGACAATGTCCATTAACTTAGAGAAGCTAAACGGCGCGTTCTTCAGCCCGAAGCTGAGTGCGAGAGGGCGAAAAGTGCCTACAGGTGAGATGAATGCGGCATAGCGGCTGGCACTTTCTGAAAAGGGAACTTGAGAGTACAACCGCGCGAGATCTATAGTTGAAATGTATTTAGCAGCGCTAACTCTTTCAATTCGTTCCTCAATTTTGGGTATCGGGTACAGCTGATCCCTAGTGATGGCATTTAACTTCCTGTAGTCAACACACGGACGAGGGTTCTTGTTAAGGGTTTCTACCCGTATTAGCGGTGACGTGTAGTCATCTCAGCGGGCTCAATAACTCCCAACTCTAGCATGCGCTGTATCTCTGCCTCCATAATCTCTCTCTGTCTTGGAGACACCCTGTAAGGCTTTGATCTTACTGGTTCGGTTGACGTCAGCTCAATTTCATGCGTTATTAGTACGCGGTTCTACCCGGCCGATCGCTGAATCTGTCGGCATATTCCTCTAACACCTCTTTCAGCTCATCTAGCTGCTCGGGTCTTAGAGCGTGCGAGCTTACCGAGTGTTCTACTACTTCTTCTAGGCCGATTTCAGAGTTGGAGGTCGCCCTATACTCCTTAAACTTGGTACTAGTGCCATCCTGCTTTTTGATGGTACAGTTAACGACTCCGCTCCGCTTTACATACGGCTTCATCAAATTACAGTGATATATCTTCACTTCCTTCCTGCAACCGGGCATTTTCAGAGCATAGTTAGTATCTGAAAGTTAGTGCAACACTTTAAGGGGGCCGTCCCAGTGAACTTCAAGCTTGTTCTTTCTTGAAGGTTTGAGGATCATTACCTGGTCTCCGGCGTTAAATGTACGAAGCCTCGCATTCTTGTCGTAATAGAATTTGGCGTTCTTTTGAGCTACTCCCATGTTCTTTCCGACTAGTTCTTGGGTTGCACTTAGCCGTTCCAGCAAACTTAGCACGCATTCAACCACTGTTGGACTCTCCCCTCTTTCCTCCCGCATCTCTCTTAAAATTCTTAGTGGAGAATGGAGTTTCCTCCCATACACTAGTTCTGCTGGCGAGAACCCTGTCGCTTCATGTGGAACCGTTCGCAAAGCAAACAAAGTTGGGCAGACAATTCTCCCAGTCTTCCTTGTACTCGTAATAGAGCGCACGCAAAACTCGCTTAAGCACCGAATGCCACCTCTCTACACTGTTTGACTGAGGGTGATAGACAGAACTGTGTATTAACTTTACCCCGCACTTTTTCAAGAATGTGGAAGTCAGTGCGCTCATGAATACTGACCCTTGATCTGCCTGAATTTCGGCTGGAAACCCAACTCGTGCAAACACTGTCAAAAGCGCGTCTACTACTTCGGTGGAGCTGAGCTCTTTCAGAGGGATTGTTTCTGGAAACATTGTAGCTGTAACCAGCATGGTAAACAAGTACCTGTAGCCCGATATTGTTATTGGAAGGGGCCCTACCGTGTCTATTACAAGTCGTCTGAAGGGCTCTGTTATTAAGGGCACTACTTTCAGTGGAGCTTTCCAATTCTCTCCTGGTTTACCAGAACCGTGGCAGGCGTCGCATGATTTTACAAAATTTTCTACGTCTTTGAAACAGCCAGGCCAGTAGTATTCCATAAGCAATCTTTCCTTTGATTTGTTTATGCCTAGGTGGCCGGACCACCCATTTCCATGACAGAGACTCAAAAGGTCCTCCCTATATTTATTTGGTACGACTAACTGATCTAGAATCCTACCCTTTCGGTCTCTGTAGTGCCGATACAACAATCCTCCTCTCTCATGTATCGTCACGTTGCGCCTAGCAATGCCTTCTTTAGCTATGTGATGTAATTTAGCTAAGCTCTCATCATTCTTTTGCTCGGCTGCCAAGGACTTTCTCTCCACACGTAAGAGCTGATCAAAGTTCTTTGAGGCCGTTGATAATAACGACCCTGTCTCACTTGTGAGTGCGTCAGCTTGCTCTTCCTGCAGGCTTGAACTTTGACACTCTTGTGCTACGCTCTCATTGAACTGGTCAGCTGGCAGGCTTTCCTCAACTGTTTTTTCATCACTTGAGCCTAGCTTGGATTCGGGTATTGCAGTTATCTCCTTTGCTACTTCCGCTGGAGCAGCTTGCGCATTTTCGGCTGAAAGCGACGCGATTTTACGAGCTTGGCCTCGCGTCAATGCCTGTACTACGCCCTCTCCCAGTTTAAGCCCATTTTCACGCAGTAACTGATTTGAACGATTAGAAAAGATGTAAGGGTACTGCAGTGACGAAAATTTGGAATCCGCAGCCTCAGTCTCTAGCTCCCCGAATGGTCCACTGATTTTGACTTTGGCCATGGGCAGAAACACGCTGTGTTCTTCTACAACCTGTTTGATCCATGCTACTTCTCCAGTGAAGTCAGCTACCGTCACGTAAGACGGACGGACAATGTCCATCGTGGCGGCACTGTCTCTTAGCATTCGGCATGGTTTGCCATTAACTTGCAGGTCGTGAAGGTATGGACTTAAAAGTTCCATATTCTCGTCTGTTTCCTCTACGTAGGAGAAAACTACGCTAGGCTTCCCGCAGTTTACAGCTATATGTCCCAGTTTGTGGCATTTGTAACAGCGAATTGGTCTAAAAGATTCGAATTTTCTTTTCTGTTCTTTTTGTGCGGTTTCTCCGTTAAGCTTCTCCTCGCTCTTTTCTGCGGGCTTTTCCTCCATGTCTACAGGCGTCGATCGTCTAGTCTGCGAACTCTTTTTGAACGGAAACGGTTTCCGCGGTCCATTTCGACCCTCCCAATTACCGTCCTCGGCGTTCAACTTTCTACGCGTTGCGTACTCTTCAGCTAATTCAGCCGCCCTTTTCACAGTGTTTACATTCCCTCTGTCTTGCACCCACAGTTTCACAGCTTGGGGGATGCTTTTGTAAAACTGCTCTAGACACATGCATTCATTGATCATGTCTCTGCTGTCGGACGCTTCCGCGCTTTTCAGCCACTCGACTAGGCTGACCTTTAAGGTATATTCAATGTCCGGATATCCCTCGCTATCTTTCTTGCCTGTGCTCCTAAACCTTTGCCGAAAAGCTTCGGCTGAAAGGCGGTATTTCTTCAGGAGACTAGCCTTAACTTTTGCGTAATCATATGCATCCTGTGTACTCAGTCTGGCGATTACTTCCGCCGCCTCACACGGCAACATAGACAGCAACCGCTGTGGCCATGTACTCGGACTGAAGTTCATCTTCTCGCAAGTCCTTTCAAAATTGCATAGGAACAAGCCTATGTTGGTCCCGACCTCAAATGGCGTTAATAGCCTGTCCATGCGGTATAATTCGGCCCCACTTGATCGTCCCAGAGCGCCTTCACTTCCTTGAGACAACTCCACACGTTTGCTTTCATGTTCCAGTTGCATTTTTCTTAACTCGCGATCTTTATCGCGTTCCTCTTTCTCTCGTTTTTCTCTGTCCCGTTCTTCTCTTTCTCTTTCCCGTTTCTCTCTCTTTTTTAGAAGTTACAATCCCATTTCAATTTCTTCCTCACTGGCCTGATCGGAAATTAGCTCCAATAACTCTGATTTTAGCATTTCCTTGCGTACCTCTAGGCCCAGTTCCTCACCAACAATCAACTCGTCCCTCAGCAGTGTCCTTAACTCCATGATTGCTGCTTTACTGCCATGATCCTGCTCTCTAAATATAGCTACGAAAACACAACCTAGCTAACACTCAACAATCTAACTTCCCTACTGTTCTAAACAGAACAACCACAAAATGAAGCCTAGAGAGTCAAAGCAAGAACCAAGCACTCACCGCAGTCACAGCACCACGTCGCAAAGTCCATCTCACCGCTGTCAGCCAGTTGCCAGGATTGGGGGCTCAATCCCATCGCTTGTGATCCGTTGTCAAGATTGGAGTCCGGCATGAATTCGAAGGTGGCTGGCCCCTGCCGACGTTCAATTTATCCACGTTGAGGACGTTGATGAAGGGAAGGACTGCTTCTCATCGAGAACGAGGAATATGGGTTTATTTACAGTATTTATATCAGTCTAACATGACTGGTTGTGAAAGTACATCAGTCTAACATGACTGCTTGAGAGAGAGTCTCAGTCCAACATGACTGCTTAAGAAAAGTGTCTCAGTCCAACATGACTGCTTAAGAGAAGTGTGTCGAGCATCCGCACGACAGCAGTTTTTAAACACTCGGTCCACCCGCGATACAAGGTGACGCGAACGTTCGTTTAGTCATCGCAAACTAGCCGCCTCTCCGCAGGACGGTTTACACACACACCTGCACACACACACACGTGTTCACGGTCCGAAACCGACACCACACGAATTTCGTAGAACTCGGAGCCATTCCGGGTAGCGCGTTGTCTTGCGTCTTGGTCGGTGCGTGGGAAGGAGCCTCCGTCGGCGTTCCCGCGGCAGCTCCCCCGCCCGTAGGAGATCAGGTCCGCGTTGTCTTGTTGCGTACATAGCCTGCTTCGTCGAACTCCTTCAGTCACAACGCATCCTAGCTGAAGCGACGGAGAGTGGAGGATGCGCGTATTGTTACAGACACAAAGTCGACTTAGCCACGCCGTGGCTAGAGGTTGTCGGCGACGCTCCCGGAATGTTGCCTCCACAGTCGCAACTGGTTGGCAAAACTTGCACTGCAGCTGGCCGTTCTTAACAGGGCTCAGAAGGCAGTGAAGACACTTTTGTGCTTTCTCAGAACATCTGGATTCCGCGAGCGGCTTTAACTCAAGTGCTGTCCGTACACGTCTCTACACCTTCTCTCTCTGCCCTTTCTCCCTTCCCCTAGCGTAGGGTAGCCAATCAGGCTTTTGACTCGTTAACATCCCTGCCTTCCTATATGTTCCTCTCTCTCTCTCTCTCTCTCTTGCCTGTGGCAAATAGCACAGTTCTAACCCTTGAGCTAAATGATTTAATCGATGAGGCGGCCCTATACTTCGGCGAGAACTTAAAGTGCCTAATTGAATAATTAACGTAACTAATTATCTTTGTAATTCGTATACGGCACATATTGTCGCAGCCTAGTAGGATACGCTAAAGCCGGTGTAGAGGACGTATAAAAGCACTTTATCAGAGCAGTCAACGCAAAGTCGTTGTCGTCTCTGTTTTTCTACCCGTGCGGTACCTCAGCGCCGTTTTCATCGCCTGGCACATACACGCGGCGACCGTATAGGATGTGGCAATATATCAATCTACGAATTGTAACTAGTGAAATTGCGATGCATATCGACATGGAGTGAATTCTGAGGATGGCACCAGCTTCGCAATATGCACCGTCAAGTTGGAGGTAAAAACCTGCTGCCGTCCAACTTACTTTTTTTTAGGAAAACGTTGTCTTATGCATTGAAGCGCAAAAGTAACCAGAACGCCAATGCATCTCGTCGGACACTTCGAAAATTATTATCTGCAATTCTAAAAATCCGTTTTATGATAGTTCTTTTTAAGAGTATACGCCTTGCGAACACATCGGCTACAATTCGTAAATTGAAATATGGGCCGCAATGTAATTAACTAAGCAGTTAATTAGTGTAATTACGTTAATTGCTCATTTTGATTCCACTGGCCTATGGCCGCCTCATCGAATAATTTATATCAAGGTTGAGAATCGTGCTTCCTCCCACTGGCAATTTTTTTAAAATTTCATGCAGCTAAAAAAAACATAACCGACTTTTAGGCCATTGTCATTGGTTCATACCTTATTTCAGCGGCACCTCCATTTTCCATGAGCACCTGAATTTCGCGGACCTGTTACTGTAAAAAAAATTCTACAAGTAGTATTTTTCAGCGGCTGTCGGAACGAATTATCAAGGATCGTGTGTAACCTTGGAGGAACAAGGAAACTGTGTCCGAGTATACAATCCCATTTGCCACATGCAGGCATAAACTTGTGGGCTCTGTTTCTGCATCATCGATGCACACAAATTCAACACAAGTGGCTGTCCACCTCCGTTCACATTGAGATTCACAAACTCTTGTGTTCGTTTTATCTTCATTGTAAGGCATGTATTAAGCTAATCAGCCATTCATTGTGCAGGTTCGATGTTTCAATTTAAAGCTGCAGAGCTCTTGAGCCGTCGAACTTGCCTTCTTTTTCGAACAATCATTTCCTTTAAATGGCAAACTTTATTGTCAGAAACTGCTCGAAACAAAGATGTCCTTTCGCATATTTCACATTTTAACACAGTTTTACTAGAAGGCGAATATGCGTAGTAAGGACTGTTCATATTTCCAAAGAATGTCAGTAGTGGCGTCTTTTATAGTTTGAGTTTTTATTTAAAGCCAGACAATGTGCAGATCTAACGCGCCCATTGGAATCTACGTGAAGCGGGTAATTGTGTGCTATACGACCTAATACGACGCCTACAAATACGTGAATATCTACATGCAATGGAACGTGCAGTCTCATGCGGTGTCTAAGTTGATACGCTGCGCCATTCTCAAGCTATGTTGAAATGCTAAGACACTGTAAAGCGAGCTTCCTTTCTAAAACATCTCGTCTTTTCCTAGCGAATATCGCGGCCATCCTGACTTTCATTGTGATGGTGATGACCCTCATCCTGCCCATTACCGTCCTGGCCGTATCCGGAGCCACCCTCTTGGACAGGAAAGATGCGGCGAACCCTTACAACTTAATCTACCAGGCGATGTGCCTGTTGCCGAACGTTGGCTTCGCCTACGGCATCACCCTCATCTGCGAGAGCGAAGAACTGGGTGAGTGGCGTTTTTCTTACAAGTGTGATAGAACTCCGCGATTGTAGTTAAAGGCAGTAATTGTAGCCCACGTTCATGTTTCTCCAGCCTAACTCTTCCAGGAGGACGAGACACTTTTATTGACCAGGCTCTTTAGGAGGCCCCCCTCCATATATTCCTATCTGTGTACTTGACAGCTGCACGAGCAACATTTTGCGTACCAGAAATAAACCTTACAGCGTCAATGGATATCGATGTTCAATGCGCTGGCGTTCCAGTGTTTTGAACACCCCACGACGCTTCGAAAGCTTTTGTTGTACAAGTGTGCGGTTTTGCGCCTTTCGTGAGCCTTAAAGATACCGGTGTTTCGTAGGGGGCTGGTACCGTCTTATGCCTGAAGCACGCTGTGGGAAAAGCAATTCACGTGGGTAAATTATGTCGACGTTCTTACATGAATGCCGTTTTTTTGGAGGAGCTGTAATAGCCACCTCATAACTTCCCAAGTCTTACTGCACTGTATTTCGTTGGCCTGGCTCGCTTCGGAATATCTTTTAATACAATTAATTAACGTAGAGTAAATGCATTACTTCGTATTCTAGCCACTCTGTGTTGGTTTTTTTTGTCTCATTTACATGCGAGCTGAATTAGTATAAGAAGATTGCAAACTTTGTACCACCATGCATATCGCAGAGTACCTAAATCTCACCTATCTCTGCATAATTATTGAACGATTCATTTCGGTAGCTTTAAATCTGCGTTATCTGGCATCAATACCACACAGAACGGTCGCTGCCCTCCACACATGTTCCGAAACGACCGCAGCCTACGCACGTAGATCAGCGATAACTCACAGCAGCGTATCCTGGCAGTGCGCATTGAGCTGTACACGCTTAAGCGTTCTCTACAGTTAATGCGAATGACACCGAAAGTATGCATTAGTGTGTAAAAAGCCACTACCCTCTTTTGTTTTCCTTTTTTTCGTAAACGCAGGATTGCATGCATCAGCACCTGAGTTGGCACACAGTATGAAGGAACAGCGACGGCCGCCGCATAGCTGAAACGATTCTGGCAACCCGCGTTCCTGTATTTTGTTGTGTTTTTTCCTGCTGTCAGTGCTGAGGATTACCTTAGCAGATCATTCCGTTCGCAGCCGCTCTACCAATTAAATGGAGCACGCTGCTTTCGGCACACGCATCACCATTTCGGGCGAAGTTACGTGTCGTTTATCTCCATCAGCACTACCGGGTATCATATCTAACAGAAGTGCCTCATTATTGAGGCCCCCTTATAATCGCGATCCGCTTCGCAGTCCCCCCCACATTAATATTTTTTTGCGTTAAAAATTGTTCTTTTTTTTTCGAGCACGGTTGTCCGACATGCCCCTTAAGTCCCGGCAACGTGAATAGTTAATGAGTTCAGGGGCCCCGGTACGCGTGGCCATTTCGCTTCTCCCTGCGGGGCTGCGAGCCGCAGACTTCGCGTGCGACTTACTTCGGCGTTCAGCTGCGGAAACGGCGCTCCGGCACAAAGCCCTTGTGGGTGACCGCCGCCTTGGGACGCGTGCAGGAGAGGGCATCACGTGGAAGAACTTCGCGTCGCACAGGACCTTCCACCAGCTGTCCCTTCGCAAGATCTCCATCGCCTTGCTCACGTCGTGCTCCGTGAGCTTGGCCCTGGCCTGGTACCTGAAGAACGTCTGGCCCTTCGGCTACAGCTTCCCCAAGCCGTGGTGGTTTCTCGTGATGGTACGCAACTGACCCTCGGTGTGTTTCAATGTTTGCCGTAGATGGCTAAATTGACGGCTCACCTTACGGCGGCCGTGCGAAGCCGATCGTTCCGGTTCTGATGAAGCCGGTCGAAGAGAGAGCTTCGCGAAGACATTATCGAAAAGAAAAACGATGTACGTTGCTATGGCTGTCCGTTCAAGGTTGGGGCTGAGAAAAATGCTTGAAACTCGGCAGCAAACTCGTCTGCACACTAGAAAATGCTTTCTTTTCATGCGCCTAGTTTAAGCAACGCTGTGGTATTTTTTATCATTTTGCACATTAATAATGTTAAACAATCAATAGCACTAATATGCACAAACATGGGCTTTTTCGTGTTCTTTATTTTTTTCGAAGCTCGTAGACTGTCTCCACTGCCGACCAGGATTGGAACGCACACTCTGTCTCGCCCGTGTGTTGTACCGAAGGCCCGAGTATGCGGACGCGGGGTCTATACGAACAAGCGCTCAGCGTGATCGCTCTCGGACAATTAAGTTATTTTAGACAGTTATAGACAGTGAAAAACAATTGCGTTTTCGGCGGCAGTCACTTGCAATAAACGCTTATGGAAAGAGGCGTCCGACGTGTCCCTAACGCTGAGGTTGTCAAAGAAGGTTGCGGCACCATCTTGATGTAAAAACGCAAAGTTCAAGCAAACGAAATGTTACGCTAGTTCATTGTCGTATCCGATGTCACGATGCCGTTGTTAAGACCAGTTTTACAAATGCCGTCTGCTTTTACAGCCCAAGTACTGGGGTATCTATGGAAGCGCCGGCATCTCGGCGGCAGACGCCAAGGTGATTAAGGAGGACCCCAACCTGTTCGAGCCCGTGGCCGACACGTTGGAGCCAATCATTATAATTTACAAGTTTAATAAGGCGAGTAAATTGCACGGAGTGACATAAGTATGAGCTAGTAGGTAATGCAATAAGTGGTATGTAGTTTAAATGTGGCATGCAAGATGACAGGGAATACTAAGAGTCAGCACTAATACCAAATGAAGGGTTTATTGCACGCGCTCAGTATTGTATGCCATCGTACAACGCAATAAAAAAAAACGCTCCACCCTTGGTGCTCATCTTGTACCCAAACATTTGTTATGTCTTGCTTGTGTATTGCGCGTCCGACACTTCTCTATTAGGAACGCAGTATCATGATGAAAGGCGCATTTAGTTCTTGGCCTGAAAGTACTGGGAGCGGAGTATTAGAAAACGAAAGCCCTCGTGAGATTATTGGGCCTCTTCGATTATCCTGTCCCGGAATATCCGCAAACCGTCTGCGGCTTGCGGTCTGACTATCCCTGACAGAAGGGCATGGCACAGCCACGTGATCCAGCTGTCTGGACTGTTGGAAGTTTCGCTCGAAAGCACCGTGACTGGAACTCTCTCCTGGCTGCCATCGTCTGCTCGTAGCTAAGCCCAGTAACCAGCGAATTCATTAGTGTGGTCTCCGAGATGGTAGCCTCCACGTGGCTGACGCAACCATAGAGCTTGCATAGTGGAATCGCTTCCTGAGCTTATATAACGTTCTCGGAAAGCACAAGTTACGTCGCGCTCTCGCTATTTGTGCCGCTTAACCACTGTAATTGAGCTAGCTCATTGCCTGCAAAATTTTGGCGGAATTCTCACACGAACGTAAGCAATATCGCGATCTTGCCACGTTGCTGTTCACGCAGAAAGCACCCGCCAAATATGCTGAAACCTCGTGAGACTGTCTCGTCAGACGGGCATCCAGAACAGAGCGCGCGTACACCCTCTTCTAACTCCGCGCGTCAAAACGCAAACATTCGAACTTGGCAGCAAAATGGATAATCGACGAAGCTCCGACAGTGTACCGGCCCAGCCACCGGCGTGCAATAGCCACATTCTGTATTCTATCGCGCTTCTTCTCACACCAGCTTCACTCACCTGAAAAGCGAACTCCACGTGTTTACTACACATAAAGCAATGAGCATGACAAATTTAGCGAAAAGCATCAATAAAAGCAAGCTTGTGCGCCTCATCGCTGTGCTTGTCTCAAAGAAACACGTATACTATAAGGCTGCAGCTCCGGCAGCAACTGCGTACTTCGCGACCGGACGCAAGGGAAACTGACGATCGCGGCTCAATCTTGCTCGCGATAGGGAGGAAAGCAGGGAGGCAGGCCTGGAGGGAGAGGGGGCAGCTTCGACCAAGCCAGCAAGTGCGTAGTTTACACGGCCGCGCGTGGAAGCACGCGCCGTATATTGAAAGGGATATTCATACGGCTCACACGCGCGCTCAGTGCGCGCTGTGTTCTCGCCGCTTCTGAGTCGAAGCGATAGACAGCACGAAGGTCATTTCGCTCGCTGCTGCAGCCGCGCTTGCACACACCAGTGTTTTGACAACGAGTGTCGAAACTCATCGAGTGTGAGCTGTTCATGTTTCCTTGCGCGGGCTTATGCCATGCTTTTTTTAATTCAGTCAGTAAGCGAACGTTTCCAAGTTTATACGGCAAACTACCGTCCTTACTTCGCATAGCTGTCGAATAATTTACTATCGCAATCGATGATTCGCCTTTCGGACGAATTTGCTACTTTTTCAGGTAGCCGTCGTTTGCTAGCTGCTTGCGCTGATCCTAACAGAAATCTGGTGACAGCTCTGAGTGTCCTAGTAAAGTCCACGACATCCGGTCCGCGAAAAACGAACTCAATTCTGGCAGCTCTTCGGCTGGTGAGCGGAGCTGCCGAAGCTGTCAGAGCAACATTGAATGTGGCCCACCAGTCCCAAACAGTCCAGGACTGGCAGGGACTGGACTGCTTAGATAAGATAAGACTGCTTAGATAAGCCATAAAGAATGATCATGTCTTAGAGAGCAATAAAAAGATAAGGGAAGAGCAACACAACGAAGATTAAATTCCTGCAAAAGTACTCGTCACAAGCCGCTTTCGAGAAGCAGGATTTCTTTCTAATTAGCGAACACATTTACAGTTGCAAGCTATTCTCTCTTCTGCTGTTTATCTGAAATGCTTCTATGAATTTTCTAGTGCACGCTTGTTCAATCAACGTTCTTAGCCAGCATCTGTGCTATAGCGAACATAGGCTCACAACTAAGGCACTCGCAGTGTATGGTAGAGCATGCACGGGCTCTGGCTTAACCCAAAAGTCTAGTCCCGGCCCGGCCCGCGGGCCGGGCTTGGGCCGAGTGAACAAGAATTGAGGCATGTCCGGGCTCGAGCCTAAGAACGTCAGTATCGCGTCAGACTCGCGCCTCAGTCAGGTCCATACATATGAGACCAAGGTATGCGACTTGGCTGGATGTGCTATGCTATTTTTAAGTAGCGAAATTACGACTGTAAAAGTACGCCCGTACATAAATTTGGGTCCACGATGCCCTTCGGTGTCCGATAATACGTATGCACGAAAACCACGCGGTCACGGTAGCTGCGCACTCCACAGATACATTAACCCCTTCGGTATCTGGGTAAACGTTCGCTGTGCCCATACGTGCCCAGCTACGCCATGCATTTTTTCGTCGTCACGACGAATTAATTGTTCGTCTTCCCACTCGATTGTTCAACATGAAAGTGTTGTTCAGCATAGACGTTACCTTCAGAGGAAGCGTTACTTACCAAAGTAAAGCGCTTGCGTAACTTACACGTGCCTCCTTTCTCGCTTTTTTTTTCAAGCCACACGTCATCTGTCCCTAAAACACATGAGTTTATGGAATCCAATGCTTTTGCGTTTTGCACGCCTTTAGTAAGCACAGTTAAACCGCACTCTTTATGAGCGAGAACTAAACACGAGTTGTTCCAGAGGTGGGTAACACTTCCATTCAGATCGTACGCGTTGATGCGTGTTGCAGTTATTTCACGCTCGTACACGCTATCCGAAATGCATCTGTCAGCCTCAGCGTCAGGACTGCCACTACGAATCCTCCTCCCCGTGGCTAGAACTTCTGGCGCCGTCTTGCTCCGTTAAGCGAGGGACTGCAGCCCCTGGCTGAGAACCTTGTTCACGTTTTCTGGAACATGGGCATTGCCAATGGTGTGGAAGGCCTTGCGGGCAGCTGCGGACTTCTTTGAGGTCAATTCCGCGGAGGATGCAGGGCTTGGAAGCACAGAAACTCTGTCGTGCTGTCCGGCATATATACATGAGCACTACAGCCATTGAATGCGGGCTGGTTTCCGTTCCGCAGCTTGGTGTTCACACAGAGGAAGAGGGTCTCCTTGTAAAGGTCAACCCCATGTGAATAATATGGCACGCGACTGCAACGAGCGACAGCTTCGAGCGACGAAACGGGTAGTTGCGCGAGCAGATTGCTCGTTCTTTTCCTTCGATTGCTCGGCGACCAGAAGTACTACGAGCGACTAGCCAATGGCGCGAAGCTGGAACAGGATGTACATCAGTGACATACTACTGTTTGTCGCACGGAGTGTGCAAACGACCGAATTTTGAAACGCGCAAAAATAAGAATAAAAGCTGCCCAAACACCTTCAGAAATATTCTATGCTTATGCTTACACCAAGCTAAATCAGATTAATTGATTAGAGTGTGCGTCATGCCAGTTTCTGTGCGTATTTGTTGGCCTCATACCGGCAACAACGCGGACACGTCGCTCAAAGTCCTCGCTCGCGTGCGTTCGGCTCGTGCACGAGTCGAACACGCGGCGACAAGCTACGCATGGGAGATAGTTGTCGCGTCCATTCGTCGTCCATGGGCGACGAGCGGCAATCATCTCCAACGCGTCGCTTGTCGCCGTCGCGCGCAAGATCGTTTGCATGGGGTATGCAAGCAACTTCATACTCCGGCTTTCCGTTGGAGCTCTGACTTCGAAACTTCGCACACTAATATTGTGCGACCAAACGAAGCCACGAACGCGTCACACAACAGTAATGCATCACGTGGTAGCCGTCCTTTCCGAAGGCAGAACGTAGAACGAGAGCGGCACACGGTGATTAGCGGCAGTAAACAATCAGTTGTTACTGGAGCTAAGTTTTCGTTGTCTCTATAGTCTTGTGCGTCCCGTTTGAGCTAAATGCATTCTACTGTTCGCGCGCTACAGCTCTCGCATGCGATAATGTTCTTTCTCGAGTCGCTATCTCTCGCTTGTCTGTGGAGAATGAACCATCTAGCACCTGTTCCAAGCTTCTAGAATTCATTCTGTTGATTTCTCAAATCAAAGTTCCAGACTCACTTTACTTGCAGTGAAAGCGTTACCTGGAGCAGTTAGGGTAGCACCTCTTGTAGGAATAATCCAAGAGTGAAGTCATCCGTGAGCTCGGGCGTTCTTCAGGCGTTCTAAGTATCGCAATCAAGAGCTTTACTTTTTAGCCTCTTGATCAATCTTGGAGTTGATGTTCGCCTCGATGTCAGTGAGGGAAGCTTGAAGATATTATGGATGTCGCGAAGTCACGTTACAGTAGGCAAGCCAGTGACGCTGATTGCAATGGGGTTAACTGTTTATTAAGATAGAATATGCAAGCGATAGAAAGGAAAGTATTTACACGGACATCACTACGAGTAACATGTTAGAATTTTGGTCTTCTTTCTCAGCCGAATCTCCACCGAATCCCCACCAACGGCCCCGCACGCACCTAAAAGCATTCCCAGCAACCCCCTCGCCCCATCGTTCGTCCAATCACACTGCGGTGCGCGCAGTGTGCACACAACGGGGCTCCAAGGTGACACTATCGGGAGTTCCAATACGTCCAGGTCGTTGCCACAAATCCCTTGGAGTGCAACGAGTCCCCTTTTGTCTCACAACCTCGCAAAAAAAACACACTTCCCGAAGAAAGCACTTCCGCGTTCTGTTCGGGCATCTGGACAGCTTGCGAATGTCTCGGCACAGTGCGGTTAAGCGACGAGGGGCTGACTTCAAGGCCAGGGCATTGCTTCCGCGAACCGGGTGGCGGAAGCCCGACACACAGTCACCCCTCCTACGCGCTCTTCGTAGCCCGAGGGTCCCCCACCCACGATGCTATAAGTCGCCGCCGTCTTGGTGTCGAACCACTCGTCTCCTTTGACCACCCCGCGCGACAATTGCATGCAGCTGTGCGCACAAACGACGCCGACTTCACTCCTCCCCACCATGTCACGGGGATACTTGTCACGGGGATACTTGTCACGGGGATAATGTCACGGGGATACTTGTTGTCAGCGTGACATTTTTCACACACACACCCACACACACCACGCAGCACATCACGAACAGTCCTTGCAATTCACAAAGGAAGGGCACAAATCTGCTGTCAGGTCCACCATGCATCCGCGGTAGAAACAACAAAAATAGCCTCTGTCGCCGTGAGGTCTGTCGACAGCAGCACCCGCGAACACTAGAATCGGGCACGTGCGTCCTAACCCGCATGCACTCACACACAAGCCTATACACACAAGCAATTAGCAAAGCCACCGTAGCTGCGCACTTCCCGTATCAGGCTTTTACTCCCCCTCCCCGTCATCTAATCGCGACAGCGCATCTGCACATCGATTTGCCGTTCCTTTTATGTGAACTATCTCTAATTCATACTTCTGAAGCGCCAGTGACCAGCGCATCAGCCTTGGGCTGGTGGATGCGGAGCCGGCCAGAAACGTTAGCGGATTATGGTCGGTGGCCACCTTTATTTTTGCTCCAAATAGCCAGGTGTCCAGCCTCCCCAGCGCCCACACGACCGCAAACGCCTCTCTCTCTATGGCTGACCACTTTGCCTGTGATTCTGTCAGCTTTTTACTCAAGAATGCGACTGGCTTTTGTTCTCCCTCCACAAGCTGCGATAAGCAAGCCCCTACCGCTATCTCGGAGGCATCGGTTGTCAACAGAAACTCATTATCATGATCAGGCGCCACTAACTGCAGCAGTGATGCTAATACGTTCTTTACAGCGCAAAATGCATTTTCTGCCTCCTCATTCCACGGGATCACCTTAGGTATCCTACGGGCTGTCAAGTCAGTTAGCGGGCGTACCACCTTAGAATATTCGGGAATATATTCACGGTAATAGTTAAAAAGACCCAGGACACTCCTAAGATCCCTCTTAGTTTTCGGGGCCTGCAGTTTGAAGATGGCACTCACCCTATCTGGATCGGGGGAATGCGTCCCGGATCCGACGACATGACCAAGATATTTCACCTTTGTCTGTGCGAACTTGCACTTAGCAGGATTCGCCGTCAGACCCACCTGCTTGAGAGTGGCCAACACCTTTCCCAGGTGCTGCATGTGGTCTGCCCAGGTTGTAGAAAATACAGCCACGTCATCAATATATGCCATGGCATATTCTGAATGCTCACGTAAGACATCATTCATAATTCTCTGAAAAGTTGCGGCCGAGTTTCTCAGCCCGTACGGCATGACTCTCCAAGCATACAACCCTTTAGGTGTAGCGAAAGCGGTGAGTCGCTGTGACTCCTCTTCTAGAGCTATCTGCCAATACCCCCTAGTCATATCTAGCACCGATATGTAGCTGGCACGCGCTACCTCGTACAACAACTCAGTCATATTCGACATAGGAAAGCTGTCAGGCTCTGTCACTGCATTTAATTTTCTGTAGTCAACACACATCCTTAATGAGCCGTCTTTCTTGGCTACACACACTACTGGATGTACAAAGGAGCTGTCTACCGGATACACGAAGCCCCAGTCTTGCAGTTCCGCAACCTGTCGCTCAATCTCCTTGCGGAATGCCACTGGCACCCTGTACAGGTGTGCTTTCTCCCGTGTTGCATTTGGAAGCAGTGCAATTTTATGTGAACCTACCAAGCATTTACCGGGTCGTTGAGAGAATACCTCCTGAGCTTCTCCTAAAACTCTACGTAGCTCGTCACACTGTCGCGCCGTTAACGTCTCGTTCGCCACTTGGAACTGTACGTTTTCTTCCTTCACTCTAGGACAGGGGGCATGCATCACTGCACCGAACTCTTCGTCCGATTCAAACACTACGCCTACATTATAGGATCTCGCCATGTATGGCCGCAGGCGATTCGCATGCACCCACTTCGTTCCCTCCTCAAACTGCACAACATAACTGTTGTCCCGCTTCTTCTCCTTTATTACCGCTGGCCCTTTCCATTTTGGCTGCAGCTTGCCTATCTGACTACCATCCAGCACTAGAACCTTATCACCTATGACAAATTGCTTTTCCCTCGCCCTCAAATTGTACTTCTCCGCGTACCGTCTTTGAATCGGCTCAGAATGTTCATTAACCTTAGCCGATGCTTCTGCCATCTTAGTCCTGAGATCCCTCAAGTACTGCGCTGCTGGCTTGTTCAACCCCGTAGGTAGTGTCCACTCCCCAGTCCATGTTTGCCGAAGGATGTCAAGCGGCCCACGCGGTGCTCGGCCAAACATCAATTCGAATGGCGAAATTCCTGTTATATCATGAGGCACTTCCCTATACGCCCATAACACGCACGGAACGTAGCGGTCCCAGTCCCCTTTGTGATCATGGACGACGTGCCGGAGCATTGCCTTAAAGGTGCCATTCCACCTTTCAACAATTCCGTTGCTTTGCGGGTGCTCTGGAGTGGAAAACCGCATCTTAACCCCTAACCGCTCCATGAGTTCCTGTGTTAACCTTGACACAAAGTTGGTGCCTTGATCACAGCAAATCAATTCAGGCGTCCCGTATCGCGAGAACACTTCTATCAACGCCTGACACGTCGCTTTCGCAGTGAGGCTCCTTAAGGGAATCACTTCCGCCCACCTTGTGCATAAGTCCACCACACTCAAGGCATAGCGGTGCCCGCGTATCGACGCCGGGTCAAGTGGCCCTATACAGTCAATGTATACAACCTCAAAGGGTCGCTCAGGCCTCGTCAATGGGGTGATGGGCACGTTGTCTTTAAATGACGGTCGTGCAAATGTCTGGCAAGTATGACAAGTTCGACAGTGGCGCTTTACATCCGCAACTATAGTAGGCCAAAAGAATGCGCTCCTAAGCCTTTGCTTCGTCTTTTTCTCAGAGAAGTGGCCGCCACTGGGTCTATCATGCGCAAGCTCTAAAACTTCTTTCCTTTTTGACTCGGGCAACACTAATTGCATGTGCAGTTGGCCGTTAATCCTCTCGTCATGAAAAAGCATACCATCCTGTACTTTCATTCCATGCGTACCGTCAACTGCTTGCTTCCATGCTTCACCCAGCGAGTTGTCCTCTTTCTGCTCAACCCTGAAGCGGGCAGCAGGAGATGCATCATCCGAACCCATAGCCTCGTTTCCAGCCAGGCCGACGGACGCAACCATAACATCCTCCTCCGCCTCTTCGTCGTCATCGAGCTCTGGACCCCATTCCGGCCAGTCTGCGACTGCATTTTCTGTGGTGATAAACGCTTGCTCGAGAGTGGCTCTATCCTGTGCTTCTTCCTCCAGCTCCATTTTCGCACTTTCCAGAAGTTCGTGTGCTTCTGGCGTTAACAATGCACCTATGCCTTTTGACAACACATCAGTGACTGCACACAGAATGAGCACCTGTTGGTGTCTGCATCCATCCTCTCCGGCTAGGGATAGTGGTAGATAAAGCAGGTCCGCGTCAACAACCTGACCAAATGCGCCCTTTACCTTAATTTTACCTGAACTCTTGCCCTTACAAGCCTCGGGTACCGTCTCTGTCCTCAACACAGTTATCTCTGCACCTGAATCGAGACAAGCCCTGACGGAATTTCCCCCAACTTCCAAATCGACCCAGTTTAACACCTCCGACGCGGCTTGCTGGTTTACCTTATCACACTGCTCCACCTGCGGCCGAAAACTGTCAGATACAATTATCTCCGCCCTCGCTACGATTTTGCTGTTCTCTTCCTCGGGCTGCACCTTCTCGAAATCGTGCCGCGGGTCTGGACAATTGCTGGCATAGTGTCCAAATTTCTTACATTGGAAGCATCGGATAGCTTCCGTTCGAGTTTTCTTGCCTGCATTCCCTGTTTGGCCACTCGTCTTCCCCACGCGTCTGTCTCCTTCACAGAGTGGCTTATCCGAACGCTCTCGGGTCCAGCCCACGCGTCTGCTTTCCTCATATGTCTCGGCTAGCTCGGCAATTTCGCTAGCAACAAGCCAGTGCGTGACTTCATTCTGCATCACATATGTCCTTACTTCCTCTGATAATATTTGTTTAAACCTATCGGCAATAACCAAATCTTTTAAATCCTTCAAGGTTGTGACATCCCTACTCTTTAGGTAGTATGAGAACAAAGTTTCTAACCTGGTCGCCACCTGATGCCATGAATCATCCTGTTCTTTCTTTACAGAAAGGAATAAGCGCCGATACTCATTAGGAGTCATTTTAAGTTCCTTTAGAATTTTTTCTTTGAATTCAGGGTATGGCATTACGCTACCGTCCGACTCGCTTGCTACAAATGCTCTCATCTTCTCATTCAGGAACGGCAGCAATATCACTCCACGAATATCCTCGGGGATTTGCAATGTTTCGAAGAGAGTGTCCACGCTTTTAAACCATGCGGGCACTGTGGGATCCGCCTCTGGCATTGGAGCAAGAACTGCCTTCAATTCTTTTGCATACTCCCCCAGCTTGATACCCGACAACTGCCTCTGCCCGCGCTGTGCATCCACCAGCGGCTGTAGCTGCATTTGAGCGAGTTTAATTTTTTCCATCTCTAGCATTAGTCTGAGCTTCTCAAGCTCAAACACTTCTTTTGTGAGCAATTGCTCCCCTGCTCGAATGGGTACATTTTCCCCTTCTTGACCAGACCCTGCGTCAGCCATGTCGCTCTCCGCCATCGTGAGATGTCCTAGAATCTTCCCTTTAACTCGAGAATTTCACTAAAGCGCTAGCCCGAAATGGTGGACCAAGAGACAACAGACAAGTGCCCTACCTTGACCACTCCTGTCTCCGCCACCTGGACGGCCTCTCCGGAGTGTTGTTGGCCGTTCTGGGTGCTCCTGACAGCTCTCTGTCGCAGCAACCGCTGATAGTTGTCCGATGCGAAACAATTCCGCAAACTTCCCGTTCCTTTTCCAGGCTGCTCACTGCTCTCGAACTCCACGTCACCACCGTCGCTATGCCGCCCTCGACATCACCTGCGCTCCTGCGGTTCTCCCCGTCAGCCTTGCCGACTCGAACTCCGCGGCGCTGAGTCGCTGTGCCACCTATGACGTCACCGGCGCTCCTGCGGTTCACCCCGTCAGTTGCTGACTCGAACTCCGCGGCGCTGCGTCGCTGTGGAACTCTTGACGTCTTCTGCGCTCCTGCGGTTCACCCTGTCAGTCTTGCTGACTCGAACTCCGCTGCGCTACGTCGCTAGTCCACCCGTGGCATCTCCGGCATTACTGTGGTGAGCGTCTCCGAGATTCCTGCAGCTCCGCTCAGCAACAATGAGCCTGCTGCAGACTGTCCAGCTTGCGGCTTTGCTCGTAGCTTCCTGCGCCGTCCTTCCGACGCTGATGTCGTGTCCTTTCTTGGGGCTTCCAAATGCTCCCCCGCCTGCTTGCTCTCCGCCCAAGCAACCAACACGTCACTTGCCTTCAGTAGAAAGACGTCGCGATCCTGTCGACTGCGCCAGTTGATGTTCGCCTCGATGTCAGTGAGGGAAGCTTGAAGATATTATGGATGTCGCGAAGTCACGTTACAGTAGGCAAGCCAGTGACGCTGATTGCAATGGGGTTAACTGTTTATTAAGATAGAATATGCAAGCGATAGAAAGGAAAGTATTTACACGGACATCACTACGAGTAACATGTTAGAATTTTGGTCTTCTTTCTCAGCCGAATCTCCACCGAATCCCCACCAACGGCCCCGCACGCACCTAAAAGCATTCCCAGCAACCCCCTCGCCCCATCGTTCGTCCAATCACACTGCGGTGCGCGCAGTGTGCACACAACGGGGCTCCAAGGTGACACTATCGGGAGTTCCAATACGTCCAGGTCGTTGCCACAAATCCCTTGCAGTGCAACGAGTCCCCTTTTGTCTCACAACCTCGCAAAAAAAACACACTTCCCGAAGAAAGCACTTCCGCGTTCTGTTCGGGCATCTGGACAGCTTGCGAATGTCTCGGCACAGTGCGGTTAAGCGACGAGGGGCTGACTTCAAGGCCAGGGCATTGCTTCCGCGAACCGGGTGGCGGAAGCCCGACACACAGTCACCCCTCCTACGCGCTCTTCGTAGCCCGAGGGTCCCCCACCCACGATGCTATAAGTCGCCGCCGTCTTGGTGTCGAACCACTCGTCTCCTTTGACCACCCCGCGCGACAATTGCATGCAGCTGTGCGCACAAACGACGCCGACTTCACTCTTGGTAACAAGAATCTCGGGCAAAGCAGCCTTCAAGAGCGCTTCAATACACGGCTGTAGAGCATCAATTGGAACCTCTTTTCTCACTACAAATATGTTAGACTAAAGCATCAAGAGTGCTATCCCCTTGCTAAATGTTACCTTACTGTATATTTCGCAGCTTTCTGACCCCCTGTGGAACGCGCGTGATCTGTAGTACTTATTTGTCCCTTCCATCTAATGAGCCACCGCCGCAGATAAGGTTAATTCTAGTGAAGCTGTGACTGCTGCTCATGCAGCGGGGTGTAACTCGTGAATTAGGTATAAAATCTAGGATGATATTTCTGCCTACCGAAGTGTAGTATATTAGTTCCAGCATATGACTGCAGGCGTCAGCATTCGGTTAAGGCTTCTGTTGGGGCTAGTTGGAATCACAGCGCTTCGTCTGTGTTCTTCTCATCCCTGTGCTTCAACTTTGCAGCGCTGCTCTATTAGTATAAGCAGTCGGCTCGCGTGGTGAAGTGGTAGCTCAAATGATGTTCAAGTGACCTCCAAAAAAGGCAAAAGGAAAACGCCTACCCAAAACATTGTTTCATTTCTCCCACACTGCGGAGGTTGTTTCTTCAAAAATTGATTTTTCTGCGACATGACAGCCCTCTCGTACGGCTTGCAAACACCTCTTCAGATCGCAACGTTACACAACGCCAACGTTTGTAATGCCGTCAGTCGTGATTATTTGCCTATAAAATTATAGCGCCATGCGAAATTACTCCGTGTATAGAAAAATTATATGGAACAATGTCACGTAGTGCGGTACATTCTTCGTAAGTTGTACGTGCATGCACGTGTAATTTGTCGCGTTTTCAGAATATGCTGGATTATCCCACTGCTGCACAGCGCAACACAGCCGCATCCGGAGCCTGGCACTACCCATAAGTGGGATTCTTAATTAATGGCGCTCGAGGGGTAATGGCACCTGCTTGAACTGCACAGCTGTCCCAAAGATTCCAGTCCACGAAATTAGCCTGACTCTGCGCCAAAGTGTGACCCCAAAATATAGATGCATACTTCTTTCAATTATTTGTTGCGCAGGCTCAAATGTTGTGCTACCCGAAACTGATAAACGTGGCACGGAATGTGCGGTTGAAAAGAACAAAGGAATTGATATCAAAGAAGCATGTCACTGGCCATAACCAAAACAGAATGACATATTGAGATCGGTGCGGATTCCTTATTCACAATGGAAAAACGCTTACGTAGAAACGTTACTTATTGCGCCTTTATTGTCACTATATTTGCAGACTTTCGGGCCAGTCATATGTCGTACAGACATCTTGAAAGGCATCACCTTCAAGATCTTCCAGGGCCACATAACATCCCTCCTCGGAAGGAACGGTGCCGGCAAATCGACTCTCCTCAGAGCAATCGTTGGTGAGCATAGTTTTAAGGCCTCAGATTGTTTGCTGAGGGAAAGTGCCAGCGTATCATTACTGCTTTCTCATTTCATTGGTACGGAACATGGCCGCACTTACAAGGATTACACGAGCAGTGCTGGCGAGCGTGAAAGTACCAAACGAAAGAGCACCGTACCAAACGTTAATTGAAAGTGACGCACCTGTCGTGAATTTTTCAGAAGCATCATCAATGATGCCTTCACACGCTACAAAGTACACTAAGGATGGATACCTGAAGTGGCATCTGATGCAGGCTCATGCACGGACGTCGGCAACACGTTTAGTGTGGTAAAGCGACACATAATCAAGCCTGCAATTCCTGATCCGGAAGCGTCACCCTTAGTTAGGCACCCGGATGGGTATCTACAACGCGTAATTTATTTTTTTAAAGTTTCGTGATCAAACGGCTATTGCTGGGCTTACAGCTTACTCAGAAAGCGAAGGAAGCCTCAATGCCACCCAATATAGACCACTTTTAGGGAAGATAATTTTCGCTTATACTGGGAGACGCCATGTGCTTGGACTGCTAATATTAATTCATTCGCGTCGTGGTATACCGTGCTTTCGCACGCAAACACAAGCAACACTGAAGCTACGAAAGGTGTCATGGTGGAGGACCCCAGATTAACTTTAATCGCCGGGGGGTATTTTTTAACATATGCCTAAATCTGGTAACACGGTCTATTATTTTTATTTTTTTGCATTCCCCCATCATTGAAATGCGGCTGCCTCACTTGGAATCAAACCCACAACCTTGTTTCCTCCAACAGAACACTAAATAAAGCGCTTGAACCACCGTGCTGAATGATGCTCCGACGGCAATGCCGCAAGCATCCATCAGGAGGCTAGAGGAGAGGGTGGGCTTCGGGTGCTGGGTGTAGAGGCAAAGTCGCCGTCGCCAGTTGCATTTTAATCTCCACGGATGCTTTGTTCGGCGGCTTTGACCACACCTGCAGTAAGATGTGATGGGAAAACAATTGAACGATATTGAATATGGTTATTAAGACGCTCCCAGTGTCGTTCTAGCACGGAACTGCATTGAATCATGTCCGGATTGCCCGAAGTAGAACACTGGTATTCAGCGCCTTGTTCTTACTAAGGAAATTATACATCCCCCAAGATTACGGCGCGCTCAGAGCCACCAGCTTCTGCAGGCCTATGGTGAGCGAATGCAGGACGGAGTAATCTACCAGTGCGCGACAGGGCACATGTGCCGGGTGTTTCTGATAACTTGAGCCAGTTGAGCAATAAAAAAAAAAAGCGGTGGACTGCAGCTGGCTGAAACTAAGGACATATTGTTTGCGACATATGTGGCGCTCCTTCAAGTATTTATAATGGTCCGACTAATGAGCTAATCAACTAAGCTTCAATGCGGAAACATAATATTCACTTCAGGGCCAAGTGTGTTTCGTAAGGTTATCGAACGGGTTTAGAAACAACCGATCCAGTCTTTTGTGGCAGCATACCTCCTGCCTAGTGCTTTTTTTTTCAGCATTCAAAGAAAGTCCGCGAAATATACAAACTTGCACGTGACTGCGCTCATACCCTATCGTATTTGAGCGCTCTCAACCGTGTTTCGAGCGAACGAAGCGTGGATACCGCTAAACACCACCACCGCACGCGTTCTCCTGAACAAGACGAGACTGACTTTGTTGCGCACCTATTATGATGCAACCGCACCGCATATAAAGAGCAGGTCTGGCATCACAGTGCACAAAACGCGAAAATTCGCGCTCAGTTACGCTTCACACATGCCAGCTTAAATGTACTGGCTTGTGGCCAAAAAAATAAAAAGAAAGAAAGAACAGAAAAAGAAAGTGCTGCCCGACTCGTTAAAATACAGTGTTTACCTTCGCCCTCATTTTTCTGGATACGGCACAAGCGTGCATTCCTCATCTGTATCATTTCCTTGGTCTGGGAAGCTTGCTTGGCTTTTGCAAAAGATCGAGATGGCCGAGAACCATTGTGCGTCTTGTTGCTTGTACTCAAGACGAACACTACGGTCAGTAGCAATTCTTGGCGCAGCCTTTTGGTCCCCAGAATTCATTTATTCACTCATTAAAGTCCCAACTTTAGCCCTTCTCGCGGTGTTTCGTGGTTGTATAATTAGAAAACAGCTTGAGAAGGCAGGAGTGAGCGACCGCATTTGGAGGGAGTGAAGGCGCCGTGGAGCAGAAATGCAGCTCGCTTGTCACATGACATAACGCGGAGGAGAGGTGCGGCGCGGTGTGGCAGGAAATGTCTTCATCAGTTTGGCGCACAGATGTGGTTCCTCAAGGGCTGCAGATGATAACGTCAAGCTTTTCACTTTCCACACGAACGACCTTATCAGTTGAAGTTGCACCAGCGCGTCCGTCACTCAAGATCGCGCTACCTGAATCCCTGAACGGTCACATATGGTGCGATGGAAATGAAGCTATCACTCATTTTTTTTTAGATGTGATAGCTTCGCCGTAATTTTTTTTACTAATTTTACAGTGTGCTAGTCATTTGTGGCCCAAGCGGGAGTGCAACAATTCTAATGTACATGCAAGACATGTAACATAAACACACATGAGAGAAGAAAAAAAAGAAAAGTGTGGCGCGACTGCCTCGTTAATCGGGAGATCACGAGAGGCAGAGCGTGGGTGAAGCATGGGCGTGATTCACAGCAGCCACCGCAGACAGACCTGCGCTCATACACTGCTTTGTTTCCATAAAAACGACGTACGCTGCTCTGGCGCCATGTCGTACCCATCTTCTTCGCACAGCCTGTCTTGCGCGGTACTACGCTTCTCACGCTTTCGTTTCACCATTGACGAGAGCGGCCCTTCGTCGCGTGGAGATCGCGCCACCAGTGTTAGCGGCGACACCTAAGGGAGCGTCCCGTCGAGCCTTTCTCGTAGCCGCTCGACATCACCCCTTGAAGGAGCAGTGGTCCCCGTCACACACGCTGGTACCGCGGACGAGCGTAGCCCTCCCTACCTCACGCCGCCCTGAACACCCCCCCCCCCCCCCCCCCCGCCCCCGTTCCTCGGAAGCGCAGATGAGATCGCCCACGCTGCTGTGGATACCGGGGCCGCCGGCAACTCAGCGCGTGCGCAGGCCGTTTCCCCTCCGTTGCTCCTCCACTTTGCGCCTCATGCTTTCACTGTAGCCACCTCCTCCACTTTGCTTCTCGCGTTGTCCTCTTTCATTTGCCGCTGCACTCGGCGTGAGCTTTCATCTTTCGCTGTGTTCGTTCGCTTGGTTAGGAGGCATGAAACCGAGGAACGCCGACGCTCAACATAGGAACGGGCGCTTAAGAGC
Organism: Dermacentor albipictus; assembly: GCF_038994185.2. Lineage (NCBI taxonomy): Eukaryota > Metazoa > Arthropoda > Arachnida > Ixodida > Ixodidae > Dermacentor > Dermacentor albipictus. The sequence goes on along the minus strand of NC_091821.1, from coordinate 462,856,606 downwards.
TGCGCTCTAAAACGACTTGAGAAAATATGCTTAAAGTGATCAATTCCGTTGTACAGTTTGATCAAATGCAGCCACCTCGACTAATATTTGGGAGTGGCGTTCATTGTGAGACTGATATGCAAGATCGAACTAACTCTGTGATGAATTCGGTTGTCGGAGGTTTCAGAGACGAGGTGCCCTATTTTACTGCGTACAATATGTACCTTCCGAGGGGAATGTATACTCACGTGAACCGGCACCTTAAATACTCATAAACTGCTACAGAACAGCGAATAAACTATTTTCATGCTAAGTGGTTGTCATTTGTCGACTGCTTTCCGCAATGCCCTCATTTACACCTGATTCGCAAACAACGTGTGATTTCAGGGGCGGTGAAACCGGACAGCGGTACGTGCTTTGTGAACGGCATGGACGTACGCAAACAGAAGAAAGCGGTGCGGCAGGCGGTCGGCTACTGTCCGCAGCATTTCGCACTTTACCGCGAGATGACCGTCGAGGAAAACCTCTGGCTATTTGGCAGGGTAAGGATACCATAAGCGTGACTCGATCGTGAACCTTATTCAGACAGGCTCATTCAACATATCCCGCATTCTTATTTTGTGCTGTACCTACAGTATAAGCAAACAAATTAGTGGCGAAGGTAGTGCGGAAATATCCGAGATTCGCAACCATTCCTCTTGTAAGCCCTGAATTCACAAAAGGACTATTAGTTTAAGGGCTAGATGAGATGTTCAATTTCACAGCGTATTATGGTGTGCTGGTTTTTAATCTTCAGTCCTCAGCTGTAAGAAGAGAGAATTGCCCCGTGAGCAGCGATGGGCTAACCACGGCTAGGCAGGCGCCGCATAACTGACTTGACCAGAGTGTCCTTGATACATTAGTTTGATTAGCGATCTGATATCCCAACATTATAAAAGTTAACTATCAGTCCCAGTCAACGAAAGATGGCAGGTTTCACTGCATCCACTTCTGCAGTTCTGGCATGAGTAGCTTGGGGTACCAAAGCCTGCTTCCATGAAAGTTGATTACTAACGCAACTACGCGCGCAAAAGAAAATTAAAACAAGACAGATTCCCCAGGACGATGCAGAGTTTATCAACAGTGGTCGAGCAGCCCATCTCTCTGGAGCCATCGTTTCGGCAAGATGACGTCTTCACGACCAAGATGCCTGAGCAATACGGTCAAGTCCTCTTGTCGGAACGTCGGCTCCAGCGACATCTCTGTTCTACCATTGCTCTTAATGACCACGTATGCAGTGCGATCAGGAACTGGCCCCACTTCTGCCTTCCTTCCTTAACTCTCTTGTCACTCGCACACAGTAGTGTAACGAATTGGTTTGTGTATTTTCACAGACCCGAGCTGTTGCCTCGGTACCAGAAATGAACAAATCCAGCTGCAAATTAAACGAAAAAAACACACTTTGTAGTACTTAACAACTATCAAACAGTGCTAAGACAAAACGTCAACTTCAGCTCACTAAAGGGATAAAAGAATGCAAACAGAAAGACGGAGCATGCAACAAACTATACCACCTTAGATCACTTGGGCTCTGCGCCGTCGCAGTTAATAGGAAGTACCAATTAAGAATCATTCTCACCAAAAACGTTGGAATAAAATATTCACGGACGATTAAGATACTCCCTAATGCAAAATTTGAGCGGAGCACGATACATGTTTTCGCTTCGCGTGTCAATCTTTTTGTATTGTGCTTTTACAGGTAGAAGGTTTATATCAGGAAGAGAACGCTGTGAGTAACGTGGCTGGCGTGGACAATATCTCCTGCGGCACAGTACATAGGAGCGAAGTGTGATGCGACTACCTAGCTATTCGGGAGATCGCGAAAGGCAGGGCGTGGGTGACGTGTGAGCGCGTGTGAGCGCGATTCACAGCAGCCGCTGCAGACAGACCTTCGCTCATGCGTCCCCTTGTTTCCATATTTGGTATCGGGGGACACGCTCACCAGATGCCTTATCGATGGCTTCATCGTGAACACATGACGGCGCGCTACTCTGGCGCCATATCATAGCGGTCGTCGCGGCGGCACTACGCTTGCGCGGCAGTACGCTTTCCTTCTCCCGCTTTCGCCATACCTTCCTCCTCCACTTTCCTCCTCGCGCTCTCTTGCTTATCGCCATCTTTCATCCCCCGCTGCGCTGCCCATTCGGTCTTTCATCCTTCGCTGTACTGAGCCGCTCGTTTACGCCGAGTCTTTCGCCGGCGCTCAACTAGGAACGGGCGCCTAAAGGCTCAACCAGACGTACGCGTTCCAGTGCGTCCGCACACGCCGCGCTGACTCGACGTCGCGTCGCGCCCGACCGAGAAAGAGGGCGCGCACCCAAACGATGCATGAGTTGCCGCGCGTAGCCGCGCGTCTCGTCGCGGCGGCGCAGTGTTGCTAGCTTGCCATGTTCAAGGCAGTCTAGCCTTCGCTTAACGGCCATGTTAAGCAATGTGTCACATATTGCAAGAAAACACAATAATTTTAGCTTAAAATTTGTTTTTATATCTCGGAAACATATTTTACTACTCCTTGTGGGTCAGTCAGCTCAACTGCGACCTAATATGAGTATTGTGAGCCCGGCGAAACCTGCAGCAGCATCGGCATAGCATCACCAGATACTGATGCAGTACAGTGTTTTAGAAAGCCGACGTTGCCTTCTAGCCTTCTAGAACCTTCTAGAAAGCCTTCTAGGACACTGTAGATGCAGCTTGCCCGGGCTATGGTGGCTATAGGGGGAGGTGTCGGCATCGGAGCGCCGGAGAGGCAGCATTTTTTCAGGGCGCTGCTGTCAGCTCCGAGATGCCTCCCGTACGCTGTCGCTTCGGTTATTTGGTTCCGCTGTGGAGTGCTTTCTCGCTCCGCGGCTTGTTGGGGCGCAAAACGCGCATCGGAAAATCATTTTCAAGGCTAGGTGGCTTTATCACTGCAGCTGGCCTAACGTACTATGTACTAAATTTCGGTCATTTTATCGCCGCGCTTTAGCTTCGCGCTCATTGCAACACTTGTGAAACTCATAATTGCACCAAACAGAGAAAGCTTCCGCAGTAGGCGGTTGTTTGCAGTTTGCCAGTGCCGCTTTTACATTTTAAGGGACTATTATGGGGTGCCGTATGAAGTTTTGTTTGGCGTGACTTTATTAGTGTCTTGAGCTACAGGCGTTTGTCCTAATCGTCTACTGGTTGGTGCGCGCCTCATCAGTTGAAACGGGCCGCTCGAGTGAAACATAATTATTTCAAGTTTTTTTTTAATTTTGCACTGAAAGGTACAACTGTAGGCACCAGTGGTCAAAACTCAGCATGATGAGAGCGCTAAGGGAAATTTGGTTTCCAATATTAGAAACCTGCAAAGAACTAAGTTCGCGTATTTAGTACCCCTCAGATAACGCCAAAAATGCCTTACAAAAACAAAAGAATATTTATTGTTAATAAGATAATACACACGACTCTATATACATGGTTGTTAGCTCTCAAACAAACAATATGACATGAAATGGAGCGCAAATCCAATATATAATGGAGGTATATACCCAGAAACGGTGAACGAGGTGCAGTGCAAACAATAATTTGTCGGGTGGGAAATTCTGTTCAGATATTGTTCACATATGCAGATATTTCTGTGCATACAATGTGATGGGAACAATTCCTGTTTTACATTATAAACGCTTTATGTTAGTCTTGCTGATATAAACCTTGCAATTATGCAGTTATGTTGTGCGCCTCAACTTGAGGTACTTCATTTTTTCTCGCTTCCCTTGCTTCGATGCCTTCTCTCCTGCGACAAGGTTGTGCAACCTCGTGATGACAAAAAGCCGTATAACTTGGTTGGTGATTTCTACGCTATGCTGCGCACAGCCAACCACACCCAGCTTATTTATTGACAGGCAGAAAATAAGGCCCATGATGCTGTCAGCTTTCCACTTGTTAAAGCTGAAACAATGCGTGAAGGCATCTTCCATCGCAGCAACCAAGTCTTTTAGTGCTTGAGATAGGTAAAGTAGGCCACCTCTATCCATGTGGTTGGTAAGGCACGACTCTTCCGGAAGCAGGCGCGAGTCTTTCGCTTGAAGCAACAGCTAGAGAACACTCTTCGCACTTTGTTCTCATTAGCATTTTCCTGCTAACATACCCGCTAACGTAGTAGGGCATGCGAGAGTCGCTATTTGATCCCACCATTTCACGATGATCGCATCGCATCACAATGCTTTACCATCTCGTGAACTTCATTTAGGTGGCCCACATCCAGGAGATCGTCCAGCTTACTCTGCATACCGACTAAATCTTTCCAGTGGCGTGGGTCAAGAAGGCTACTCAGAACTCCTTATGACGAGCAAACAAAAGCGGGGAAGGCGAAGCTAACTTCACCACAGACTTCACGACGCGCGCTTGGAGCCGGAGAGATTGCTCAAACACATCACGCTAGGCATCTCGAAGACGACGAGCGCGCCACCTGTCGCTGTCATGAAAAAATGCCGCACCACCATACGCGGCGCAGCCCAGCCGATGCTGACACCTCCCATTCTAGCCACCCTACCCGGGCTTGCCTGAACGTCGCGCGAAGAGTCGTTCCGGAAGTGACGTTGGCTTGCCGTGGTCATGTGAGGCGCGTCATGCTACTGACGCGAGCGGCAGCTTCCGGCGCGGGCGCGAAAAACCTAGCGGTTGTAGGTCTCCACGCCGCCGCGCGCCTACACGCGAAACAGCCTCCGCGCCTGACGCCGTACGCGCCCAGGCGTGGTGCGGCGCGTGCGGGCGCATTGGAACGCGTACGTCTGGTTGAGCCTTTAGGTGCACGTTAAAGAACCCCAGGTGGTCAAAATTTCCGGAGTCCTCCACTACGGCGTGCCTCATAATCAGAAAGTGGTTTTGGCACGTAAAACCCCAAATATTATTATTATTATTAAGTAGAAGTCATTCTTACGTGCAAGCGTACATGGCCCACCAGTGAAATCGGTGAAAGTACATTTGAAGTCCCGAGCGAAGGCAGCGCCGGAAGAGGAAGGTGCCTGGAAAGAATGCTCCTGGGAGTGGAGAAGAGAATCGCGCGCCGGTGAAAGTACGAAGAAGCGCGCGGCAAAGCAACGCCACTCATAGAGGAATGCCTAGGTGGCTTTGAGCGAAGCGTCGCGGAGGAGGAGGGTAGGCAGAAGCGCGCTGGGTTGACCTCCCCTGGCCGTTACCCGCCGTGGTTGCTCAGTGGCTATGGTGTTAGGCTGCTGAGCACGAGGTCGCGGGATCGAATCCCGGCCACGGCGGCCGCATTTCGATGGGGGCGAAATGCGAAAACACCCGTGTACTTAGATTTAGGTGCACGTTAAAGAACCCCAGGTGGTCGAAATTTCCGGAGTCCTCCACTACGGCGTGCCTCGTAATCAGAAAGTGGTTTTGGCACGTAAAACCCCATAATTTAATTTTTTTCCCCTGGCCGTTATTACGGCTTCTGTCTGCGGTATGCACGTACTTGATTCGTCTCGTGATTGTATGCTCTATGTGCGAGTGAAAGCATGTGGCGGTGAGCCGACGATGGCAGATCAATCTCTCGCTCAAGCGAGGAAAGCGGGTAGCAAGTGCGCAGTCTTCCGTCGCACGTGAGACGCCGGAAGGAGGGGAGGGAGAAGGGGGGGAGCGTTCTACTCTGCCTGCTGCTGCGTATGGCGCGGCCGCGCAAGCCCTATCTTGAAAGCGATCTGTGATGCGGACAGTCGAGTCATCTAGGCGCACCGAAGGCCGATAGCTTCGCGTGGGCTATAGCACCAATACTTTTGCGCCTCACCTGCGTTCACGAAGCGAACGGTCACTGTAACTTTTTTGCCTCTGCAGATCCGTGGGATGAGTGACACTCAGACCGTGGACTCCCTGCAGCTGATCGTGATGTCATTGCAGATGCAGGACTACAAGGAGAAGCTCGTTAGACGCCTCAACACCGGCCAGAAACGGAAGCTGCAGCTTGGAATTGCTCTTATCGGTGAACCACAGGTAGAACAAAATGCACAAGTCCTTGGCCCAATGGCACACAGCGTTTCACTGGCATTTGCTCCCGTTTCACACAGATTGAGAGAATGCGAAGTCTCAGTAGGCGTTGTCTCGATTCGAGAAAACGCCTACTGAGGCTTCACATTCTGCGCGTTGTTTGCTTGGTCGCAACTCCTGACCAAGCGCCGCAACTTGTATGGTTTGGACAGGAAAATTTGAAGAAGCGTGTACCTCCATTTTGATATTTGATGTTCAATTGCGCTTTGAAACTATACCATGGCGAGTGAGAGCATGCTAGCATCCAGCCTAGCAATTTACTAATAAGGATTCTTGGTTCACGGTTATTAGGGAGGACGGATTAACAGATATGGCGAACGCAAATAGGAAACTTAAAAAGATATTTGCTCGCGCAAATGGCATTCTATAACTTTCTAGCGTTTCCGCGTGCAATCAAAAAACAAAAAATGGGATTTTACGCGCCAAAATAACGACGGGATGATGAGGCACGCTGTAGCGGGCGACTCCGAGAACTTGAACCACCTGGGCTTCTTTAACGTGCACCTAGATCTAAGCACACGGGTGTTTTCGCATTTCACCCCCAACGAAATGCGGCTGCCGTGTCCGGGATTCGATCAGGCGACCCCGTGCTAAGCAGCGCAACACCATAGGCACTAAGTATCCACTCCGGGTTTGCGTGTCAGCGCTAAGCAGTCATGTAGATACCGCACATCAATGTCTTGCGCATATAACTTGCGTTTGAGCTTGGCAGAACATTATGTGTTATACGTTCGGGTATGGTGCACAGTAAAGCGCACGGATTTGCAGATTTTAAATTACTTCTATAGTTCGCAAAATGTACAGTTTTCAGCCGAAGATAAATTGGTGGCACTTTTTGTCTGTATACCCCAATACATTTCCCTCCTGTACAACCGGCCTGAAACGACATTAAAGGCGCTTGCCTCAAATGTAAGGGGCAGCTTGGTTCCCTCGTGATTCGCATACGCCTAGCAGCCAGTACCGGGAAAATTATTTGTCAAAAGGCACTACCAAAGATGCAGAGTGTTCGCCTTTGTTTTTCTCCAAATCGCCTACCCAGTTACACTAAAGCAAACCAGCGATGAACAATTTAGCTGGCACCGTCGGAACTGCAGATGCTGCTGCTGGACGAGCCGACCGTAGGCTGCGACACGGAGGCGCGCAACGCTCTGTGGCATGCTATCCTGAAGAACCGCGCCCAGCGGGGCATCTTGCTTGCCACCAACTCCATCGAGGAGGCCGACATCCTCGGGGATCGCTCCGCCATCATCTCCACGGGGAGTGTGCGGTGTTGCGGCTCATCCATCTTCCTGCGGAGGAAGTACGGTGCGTGTCTGAGGTTGCCGTTTTAAGAAGCTTTTCCGCTAAATGCTGCTGGTTTTTTTTTTCGCTTGTTTAGAAATGGTATCCTAAACGGAGTGAAGTTTTTGCTCGTTGATAAGATATTTAGCCTATTCTGGGGTCTCCTTAGCGACGTTTTTGCGAGAACAAGAAAAACTGACATCTCTCTTTGACAATACTGATATTCGGTAAAATAGATAAAATATAGGGGTTGTTTGCGAATTAATTCGGTACATTGCGTTTTTTTTTGACGGTGCAAACAAATATGACAGCACAAAAACTTACATGTCCTAAATAAGATTTCCTAGTATTCTTGGTGTTTTCAATCACTAGTAAATTACTGTTACGCTACCTAAGAGCATTTCGAATCTGATTTCTCGAGGATTTCAGGAATTTCATATTTAGCAGTTTCGCTAAAATATTTTTACCAATGTATTCTTATTAGATTATAATTATATAGCGTCTTTTTTTTAGTCATTACGATAAAAAATTTGCAACATCAAATCTTTGGTGTCACGAGCAAATCCAGCAGGCCACGAGGACATAGAAGTGAAGCATTCAGTCAAGAAAGTACAAATTAATCTGAGGGGAACTCCTTAGCCATATGGAACTAATAAATTTGTACCGCGTTTGTTTCATTTATAGAGAACTGCACAAGCAAGATAACACATAAATGGTGCCAGTTGCAATTAAGGAACGCAGGATTCGCGAACTCCTGGGCGGCAAAAAGAAACTTCGGAAAAATGAACTGCAATTTTGTATAGATTTGGTCGATAATTTTGGTTGCACGTGCATTGAAGCTACCAGGGGAAATTTTCAAAATGCTATCCTAGCCCCTCAAGTAGTGAAAGAATTGCGTACATTTCGCCGCAAGAAAACACTTCAATATTCATCCCTCATGTGTGCCAACAAATACTGGTGCATGTGTATGCATATAGCCAGCCGTCGAAATTTTTTGTCAAGGGTGTCTTAGTGAACGTTAGCCTAGTTCTTAAAAATAAAATATACGTAGAATATACGCGAACACAACCAACGGCATTCTGTCAGTGGTGACGTACCACACCAGGAGGACTTTCTCCATGACTGAACTATTAAAAATTGGGTAAGATTATGTAACTAACTCTTTAAATACGGAATTAAGGCTGCAAATTTTTATACCAAATTAATAATTGTGTTCTAAAACACTTGATTCAGTTGTTTTCAGTGTAATATGTCTCGCGTAATTATATTTTCCGCTTTATGAAGTAAACGCGCGAAATGTGAAAGAAACGCACAGTTTCACCCGAAAGGCGAAGCATCGATTGCGATAGAAAATTAGTAGACAGCTATATGAACTGAGGATAGTAGCTTTATGGGCAGTATAGATGTGTGGACATTCGCTCGCTAATTAAATTAACAAGCGTGGTCACACACGTTCACACGCAAAAATGTACCCATCTCTCTCGATGGCCGCCGAAACACGCTGTCAAAACGCTGGAGTGAGGAAACGCGGCAGCAGCAGCGAGCGAATTAGCCTTCGTGCTGCCTGTCGTTTCAACGCGAACTAAGCGCCGACAGCACAGCGCACACGAAGCCATCAGCCCTGCTCGCACCTAGACTCTGCCCCCATCGCGGATCGCTTTCAGGATAGGCCCCGCGCGACGGCCCCATATATACGCAGCCGCTGGCGAAGTAGAACGCCCTCCCCCTCTTCCTCCCTCTAACCGGTGCCTTTCACGGGACGGAACGTTGCGCACTTCGTCCCCGCTTTCCTCCCTGGAGCGCGCGAGATTGAGCCGCCCTCGTCAGCTCACACTCTCACGCTTTCACTCGCACATACACATATGGCACGCGACGACGATGTTATCTCCTTCGGACTTAATAGGGAACATCACGGCAACGCCGACGGCGACGGCAGAAATACGCCTGGAGCGTCCATATAACTGCTATCGCAACAATAGCCGCATGATTACGCGGCCGCGCGCCACGACAACAGTGGCCCCAGGCGTTACTCGGAAGAATTAGCTCAGCGCCTTTCTCCTGCTCACCCTCAACAATGCTGCGCACCGAATCGGCTTTGCGTTTCGCACGGGAAAGGGAAGCTCGCAGTGTGCGGTGACCAACGGCGATATCAATGCCTCGCCAGTTTCACGTGGCAACCAAGCCAGGCGTTGAGAATAGTTAATTCTTCCAAGTAACGCCTGGGACCGCTGGTGTCGAGGCGCGTGGGCGCGTAATCATGCGGCTTATGTACATAGCCGCATGATTAACGCGGGAAAAAATAATTACGCTAGTCATATTACACTGAAAACAACTGCATCGGATGTTTCAAAACACAATTATTATTCTTCTATGAACATCCACGCCCTCGATTCAGTAGTTAAAAAGTTCGCTAATCAATCTCATCTAATTAACGATAGTTTAATTATTAAAAAACTCCTCCTGGTGTGGTACGTCACTGCTGACAGAATACCATTAGTTGCGTCCTTGTATATTCTATGCGTTATCTTTAAAACTTGGCTAACGTTAGGTGGTACATCCCAACGCAGGTTGCTCATTTTAGACCATATGTGATTATAACAAAACTAACCGCAGTGAGCGTGAGGTTCTTGCAGGGGAGCTCTGAGCGAGATTGAAATTCCTTCCCGCTAATAACGTGGGCTTCATTCATTCATTCATTCATTCATTCATTCATTCATTCATTCATTCATTCATTCATTCATTCATTCATTCATTCATTCATTCATTCATTCATATTATTTGTTCTTCACAACATGACGTACACATTGTGAAAGGGGCTAAGAATAAAAGCCGTTCCATTACGGCTTGAAAAAAATTTTAATCCCCTTGGCATTGACGGCAACGAAGCAACATTGTGAAGAACGGTATAAAGAGAAGAATAATAGTAACATGGCATTTTTTTACGAATGCATGGCGTAAAGTTAACAATAGAACTGAAATAACAAATTCAACACAAAGATTTTTTTTGAAGAAGCAGTGGCAATGTCTCGACACGGTGTTTTGTTTATGAAATATATGTATATGTGCTATGTATGAGGACCATGCGCCATGTTAGTCAATAAAACAACGCCTTCCTTCTACCGAAGTTTAGGTCGAGAACATCTATTTCTGCTTTGATGTGCGCATTTAGCAGTCGAGACACGTTATTCCTTAGCATCTGAAATCCGCAATTAGTGCGACATTTTGAAACTTTCCAGCGGTCAGTTTTTCTTGTGTTATAGGCCACATTGCCTAATGATTCTAGGTTGTATACATCTAAAACAGCGTACGATTTTCCCTAATGCTAAGTTTAGGCTAGCGCAGGAGTTTATGTTGGTACATGTTAGTTATTGGAATGACCTTTAGGTTTTTGAAGATTTGTTCAGTGTAATGAAGCGTTGGCAGATCACTAATGATTCGTAAAATATATTTATTTGCATTTTTAAAAGACTAGTAAGGTTTTTTGTCGGTCATTGTGCCCCAAACTAAATGAGAATAATTGATGCAGGATGAAAATAAGGCTTAGTAAATGCGATTTCGTTTAAGTATGCCTCCCATGGAACATAATTTCTTCGGGATATGATTTACGTGCAAAAGGATAGACAGTTGGGCGAGTTGGTACGGTAATATGATTTTGGCTTCTAGCGCGAAGTGAAACACGGACACAGAAAGGAGCAGCCGAGACGTTTAAGAATTTTTAGGCAATCCCATTTTGGTCGGCGCTCTGCTTTTTTTTTCCTATTGTGCCAGCAGTTGCCAAAATAGCAAATTTCGTGCCACTCACAATTAAATGCGCCTTCATCTTATTATAATTTTTTTTGAAGAGTGCAACTAATTCGCGATATTCATCAGCAAAATTTACCTGCATATCCAGGCAGTACCCGAACTGAGCGTGCCGGGAGCGCTGAAAGGTGGCGCAGCTACCGTACCATACGGATGTTTAGCGGGGTTTCTTTTTCATCTTTTTTCGAATTTTAGTTGAGAACTTTTGACTTATATAATGTAGATCTCGTAATTGTTAGCTCACGCTCAAGAAGAATGTTTCTCGAGCTCCGCACGACGAGGTTGTCCAATTGGGGACTGAGTAGAAGCCCGCGTTAGCCGAGTGCTGCACCCACGTGCGTAACTGAATCAGTGCCCTGCTGCACGCGTGCGTTCTGCAGGAATCGGCTATCGGCTGCACATGACGACGACCGAGATGCCGAACGTGAAGCACATCATCGGCTTCATCAAGACCGTTGTCGAGAGCGCCGAGGTGTTCCTCGAACGCCGAGGCTTCCTTGTCTTCTCTCTCGGCAACCCTGAGCACACGAAGCTGGTCAAGCTCATGCAGGGTATTGAGACAAACAAGCGCAGCCTGGGCATCTTCACGATGGGCCTGGCCGCCACCTCGCTCGAAGACGTCTTACTCAAGTAAGGCGCGCATGTCCGAGCTGAGCCCGTGTCAGACGCTCAAGCAGAAAGGACAGACATAGATTTCTCCCTCACCCTAACCCGTCTACCGATCTCGCACAGCGCACTGCCGGTTTAGCCCGGAAGTCCCCAGATGTCACGGCAGTGTGTCATGGCAGTGACTGGCACGGCACACTTGTATGACGACAAGAAAGTTCCGTTTCCAACTGCGGCAAATCGAGACCAATTATGTATAACCAGTTGCGGCTTTTGCAGACGGGCCCTGTGTGCTCCAATTGGAGGCCCTGCCCATCAGCCAAATGTAGATCTGGCACTCGGCTAGGGGTCACAGGCAATGGCCGGGGAGAATCGCGTTCCCGGTGATTTCGTGTGGAGAAACCGCGCAACCACCGTAAGGTAGGCTCAAGCGCCCTCAGGAGTGTTGTGCACATCCTAATACATCTGAAGCTCGTGGAAGTTGCGAACCCCTGTTAATCCAGCTAAATGGAGGCTATGATAGTGAATCTACCGCGAACTTGGCACGCGTGATTGCAGGACACTAAAGTGAACGAGATCCGGTATATTTACGTCTGTACTCAGGAGAATATTATTTTGCCAATTTCGATATGTTTACCGTATATAAAAAATTCACCGGCTATATATTACAGTACAACCTAAAGCAAAATTTTAGCGCAGCTCTATACTCGTTTCCGTTTCGTGAAATATTGGCTGGTGCGGACAATCTATCTCGTCCGGCACGATGCAAATGGAGCGAAGTTTGCCGCAACTGCCTCGCTAATCCGGATATCGCCAGAGGCAGCGCGTTGGTGGCGATTCACAGCAGCCGCCGCCGACAGACGTACCAGACGACCTGTGCTACTCTGGCGCCATCTCGTAGCCATCATCGCCGCGCTACGCTTTTATTTTCTCGCTTTCACCATACCTTCCTCCGCTTTCCGCCTCATGCTTCGGCTGCACCCTCCTCTTCGCTTTCCTCCTCGCATCTTTCATCCCCCGCTGCGCTCCGCGTTCCCTTTCGTCTTTCGCTGTGCTGGTTTGCTCGGTTACGCCGCCGACGCCGACGCTCGCCGCAGGAACGGGCACCTAGGACCTGCGCTCTAAAACTACGGGTCTCGATTGTTTGCCTAGTTATTCGTAAAGGCATTTTCTATTGGTTTGTTGGATCTACTCACAGCCTCAATATCACACTGATTCGTGTTATGCCTTGCATTTGTGGTCATCGTGAATAGGAACAAGAACCTGTTCAAGTTGCCAACAAGCAGCTTTTAGTTCATGTCCCAGCATTCATTTTTAATGAATGTACGAATGAATGAATGAATGAATGAATGTCAAATGAAGATTGATTGATTGATTGATTGATTGATTGATTGATTGATTGATTGATTGATTGATTGATTGATTGATTGATTGATTGATTGATTGATTGATTGATTGATTGATTCGTTCATTCATTCATTCATTGAGATCACAGGTGAACTCGCCGAGAGAGGAGACGCTCTTGTTTAATCCAAATCGAGCTTTGCCACTAGAAAGTAGTAAATTGGATTTGAGCCTATTTTGCACCCGTAAAGGGTAGATGGTTCAACATAGCGTGCCTGAGTTAATGTATGGGAACGACGTGGTGATACTAGCGTACAAAGCGGGGACTTAGAGAGACTTTCGAATACCTGTGGTCACGAAGCGACTTAAGTAGGCATTATTTCAGTACAGAAAAATTAAAAAAATATATGTTCTTTAATGACGAAACTAGTCATTTCGTGATGTGCATACCCATGAATCTTACAATTGCCAGTTGGGTAATCTGTTTAGCTTCCCTGCGATACACTGGCGTAACGGTACTGCGTAGCATCTTTTAAACCACATACTTGAAACGACCAGCCGAGTTTCAAGAAGTTTGTAGTAGTCACGTCGAAAGGGTGCCTACCTTTAATAGTACGCGCATTTACTGGACTTAATCGTCACAAGCTAGGGCTACCTTATAGCAGTGCTTTGGTTCTGACCTAAGCACTGCTATAAAACAGAGCTAAGCGCTGACTAGGTGCCGTAAATTCATATGGTATGAGACGGAACTACCCTCTCAACGTTGCTAACAAAAATTGTTGAAACTCGGCAGACATTTTAAAACATAATTTTTGAAAATGCTGCCCATTGGAACGATTACCAAGGCACGAAAAAACGAAGTTTAAGAGACACAAGTAAACAGGACGAACTTCTCTTGTGGCGCTCGTCCTGGTTATTTGCCTCTTCTCCGGTCTTATGCTAAAGCATCGAATGGCCCGTTGATCGAAAACGCCGGTGTCTGTAGCAGCGAAACGGCACATAAATTCCCATTGGCTGCGAGGCCACGTCACGTGCGCGCCTTGAATGTGCAGGGCGGGTGAAACGTAACATCTGCTGTCGCGCCAGGTGTTGCGTAAGGAGTGGGGGCAACGCCGCGTTTTCACGTCACCCTCGCTCTCGGAAGCCTGTGTTATCCGCGCGTTCCTTTTACGCGCAAGCTCTCGCCGGCGTCCTAACTTCGCCTCGGTAGTCGTAATGGAGAAACTGACGTATGAAAAAATTGGAAAAAAAATATGAAAGAAACAACATTGGCCATAGTGAGTTTCGAAGCCATGATCTCACGCTCAGAAACCGAGTGCCTTACCATCTGTGCTAAACTGGCACCTCCTAGATAGCAGGCCTGTGCACTCTGCTTTATGACATCATGTTACTTGCGCCGAAATTTACATTTCCAAGCCCGCTGTGACGAAAACTGTGACGCCAAAATCACCGCGGCTTAGTCGGGTGTTTCCACATTTGTTCCTATGGCAGTCCGGCAGGGTAGTATGACGTCATGTATTGAAGTGCACCGGTCTTGTGCTCGTTAGGAGGCTTGCTTCTGCTTTTATAATTCATAAAAAGCGCTTAGTTGTCCTCGGACAAAACGTCTAATGGGCAATATCCAAAATTTGTGGACATTAAGGCACCAGTCATGCACCCACAGTCAGGCAATACGAAAACCTAATTTTATGTATCTATGAAAAAACCGGTTGTTAACTGAGCTTTCACGAAGTAAGAAAGCAACGCTGTGCCGCTTACGCATGGGCGTTCCCCACCGCCACTGCACATCCAATAAAACTACTTCTTGGGTCAATTGGTTGATATGTATCGAAACGATTGTAGCGCGAAGAAACGCGAACCAAGAGGAGGACAGGAAACTGCGGGCGCTAAATTAGAACTGGTTTATTGGATCGCCCCAGAAACAATCCGTCATATGCCACGCTCTGTGGGAATCGATGTTATGCGAAGCAGTGAGTGCGGAGCCTATCAAATTAACGAAACGACCATGAAAAAAATGCGTAGGTGACTGTGTCATGACCTACATACATGACACGCATGTCATGATATTCATGTCATGACCTATCATTTACGTTCGTCATACACACTTGCCACACTATGGGACTTTTGTTACATACCAAGTTAACGAAACGACCATGAGAGCGCCAAGACGTAGGCAGCTGTTTCATGACTTTCACGAGACGCATGTCATGATATTCCTGTCATGACCAATCATTTATGTTCTTCATACACTCTTGTCATACTATCATACTATGGCAGTTTGTTACCTACCAAGTTAACGAAACGACCATGAGAGCGCCAACATGTAGGCGGTCGTTTTATAACGTACATGACACACACGTCATGATATTCATGTCATTATCAATCAATCAAATGTTCGTCATACACTCTTGTAGTAGTGCTACGGAATAGTATTACCAATGACGAAGAGCGAGCGGGAAGAAGACGACGACGACGATTGGAGGCTAGCGCGGGCTGTTGCCTCTTGGCCAAGTGCGGCGTAATACGTTGTAAATATGCTTGTATATAGCTTTTCACCTGCGTCTTCTTACGTAACAATAATATGCCAATTTCAGTAGATGCAAAGTTCACGAAACGACCATTAGATCACGAAGGCGTAGGTGGCTAGATAGATAGATACTGTCAAAGTGGCAAATGCTCGCCAAGAAATGCTTCGCATTTAATAGGAAATACTAGGTATCACACAGTTTAGCGCATGCTTACGCATTCTCCATGGCAAAGAAAAACAAAATACAAAAAGACGTTGTTGGTAGCTCAGTTTAGCGCAGGCAAGGTATACGCGTTTTGACAGCTTGAGAACGGAGAGTCTACTGGCTGTATTCGGAGCTTTAGTTAAAACAGGTTTGCCCAGTGGCAGTGATGGCGTCCCAGACAGGGAGCCGCCTCGATTCCAAGAAAGACCAGGGGGTAGTTACCTCACAATGACCTTCACGTCGAGGTAAACTGGTTTTCCGAGAAGCGAGGACAATGTGGAAGACGGACAGTCGCTACAACGTGTCTCGCTACCAAATAGGTGGATCGACGTGTCGCTAACGCAATCTATGGCTCTTATTATAATGTGACAAGCTTCTATACTTAACTTCATGAGTTGTTGTAAACTTACTTCTGCATAGCATTTTAAGCTTATGCAACCATGGTTTACACTTGCAGGCCAATCAGTGCGCAGGCAGATGCACATTGTATATAGTAATAAGTGTCAGTTCTTGCTACCGTACTCGGTCGTTAACGCATCTCCCGGTTTGACCTATATAGGCCCTTTCACACGAGAGCGGTAACATAAAGACGACACCGGTGACGCGTTTAACATACCTGTGTGCTTCTTTGGCAATCGAGCGTTCTTTGTTCCCGAAGAAAGCGTGGGCACTGGCCTGCTAGATTGCGCCGCGCCGAAAAAACTACTGGTAAACCGTACCTACTGGCGACCTTCGTCATGTTCTGGGTCATCCCATGCACATAAGCGATTACTTCGGTCCTGATCTCTTTTCGGGCTGAAGTGCTGGGAGTACGTCTGGGGCCCGTTACCGTACTCGGTCTTGGACAGCGTCCAAGATCGAGCACAGATAGCTTTCAGCAATGAGCATTCCCGATTGCTTCTCAAAACTGACCTGCATCGTATGTGGGCAGGATTTCATAAGCGCGAATTCCAGGCATAGGATAGTAGTTCCTCTCTTAACGAACTTTGGATGAGCAGAATCGTACGGAATGAGCTCGTTGAGAGAGGAATTGCCACCCTATCCCTGGAATCCGCGCTTATGAAATCCTGCCCACATATGACGCAGGCCCGTTTCGAGAAACGATTGGCAAAGCTCATTGATGCAGGCTATCCCTGCTCGGATAGCCAGCAGGCACGGACTAGGAGCGCGGGGATAATACTGGCTTCGGAGAGCGAGGGTGAAGTGGCGTCGGGCGTTGGGGCCTTATCCCCTCACGCAACATCTGGCGCGCCAGCGCGGTAGCAGCTCTTCCGTTTCGCCCCTCGGCTCCATCGAGGCCTGCTCGTAACGGGCGTCGCAGCAATTTAGAATTGCCGGCTTTTTCGCTCAATGGTCCATTTGACGCTGTCGCATGAATGAGTGAAGTGATAATAGCTGCGTTGTTGCACACAGTCTATGAGAGCACTTCCGCAAGCTGTTTCGCTTTCCTCAGTATTTACACGCAGTTTCCACCAAGCAAAGTAATGTTCACTATAAGCAAATTTATTCCTACGATGCTATAATGGCGCAGGGTGGACGAAGAGAACGTGGGCATGGAGACGGATGAGTCGAGCGACCCCGAGAGCAGCGGAATAAATGCCGAGACCGCAAGTACCAAGTCTAAGGATGCTTCACAGATCAGCCTTGGCAAGGACGAAGAACGTAAGCAAAACGACGAAACAGTATTTTCGGTGCCATTATCCTGCTCAGGACACGTATACGAAAAAGGCGACATGAACTCATGTACGCAGAAACCAAACATGGATGTTTAGTCCTAAAGATTTGGCAAAATTTGGTACCCTCACAAGCAACTGTGCCAGAAATTTGTCAGTCATCATATGGGTAAGATTAAACATGAAGACGTGTATGGACTCTTCTCTTCGTTGTTTGTAAGCGATATATTGCTTACGTCATGTCATCTTGACTCCGACATCGTATCATCAGGCGTGGTGTCTATGCTTCTCAGTTTAAAGACTAAAACTTCACCAGGCCCTGTTAGTAAAAAAAAAATGCATTTCCGCGTCGATATGCCGAGATGATTGCCAGTTTTTTTTTTGTAATCATCTTCAGTGTTTCCCTACGTTCATCTAGCATTCCCGGCGATTGGAAAACAGAACGAATCGTGCCAGTATTCAAAACAAATGATAAATCATTGGTCTCAAATTATCGTCCAATATCTCTCGCTTCTTCCTGTTGCAAAATTCTTGAGCATGTCATCGCCAACTATATCACTGACTTCCTAAACAATAGGAATATATTAACCCCTTTCCAACGTGGTTTCAGAAAGGGTTTTTCAACTGTTACTTATTTGGTCTCAGTCGAACATACTTTCGCAACTACTCTAGATAAACCCGGGCAAATTGAGGTTATTTTTTTGAACTTCAAGGAAGCCCTTTGATTTAGTTGCTCACGCTAAACTCATTTTCAAACTTAAATATATGGGCCTTCCAAATTTTATTGTGGATTGGGTTTCCGCTTACTTCTTTAATCGCACACAGTTTGTTAATATAAACGATTACTGCTCAACCAAACTTCCGGTTACATCAGATGTTCCTCAGGGAAGTGTTTTAGGACCCTTGCTTTTTTTAATATATATTAATGACATTGTAAATGTTATCCCTGAACCTGTCAAAATAAGGCTGTTCGCTGACCATTGTGTTATGCTGAAGGAAATGGATGGCCTAGACGATCAGGTGCTTCTAAATAATTGCATGAATAATATTTATCAATGGTGCAACCAATGGGGTACGAAGCTAAACTCCGAAAAAAACAGTGTACATGAATGTAACCAGAAAGAAAAATTACTTCTCGTTTCCATATACGCTATCATCTCACCTACTCAAAGAAGTCAGCGAATATAAGTACTTCGGCGTAACAATAACAAAGAATCTCAGTTGGAATAACCACGTATCTAACATATGCGCATCCACCTTCCGTAAGTTATGCTTCCTCAGATACAAACTTTGAGAAGCCCCTCCATTCGTCAAGCTGTTGGCCTATAATTCAATCATTAGACCTGCCCTCGAATACGCATATATTATTTTGAACCCACACACTAAGAAAAAGATTGATGCTCTGGAAATGGTGCACCGGAAATCCATTCGGTTTATCTTTTCTCGATACCGCATGACGGACCCCCCAACCTTTATGATGCAACAAAATAATATCCAGGAACTTAAGCTACGTCGCAAAATTTTGATATTAAAGTTTCTTTCTCACTTGAAAAACAACCATCTCGCATTAAACCTTGTTCCGTACATCCAACCTCTGATGTCACGACTGACTCGAAATCGTTATGCTGAATCGATAACACCATTTAGAACACGTACTAACACATTGAAGTTTTCATTTTTTCCACGAACGATTACAGACTGGAACGTTTTGCCGCTATGTTTGCTTCAGAACAGTGACTCATTTGACGCATTAACGTCATAATGTGAAGCGCTTTTCTTTTGTTTCCTTCTTGCTTTTTTTTTTCCTTTCTTCCTTGTCGTGTACCCAAGGATTGTTTTTCCTAAAGTTGCAATGTTTCTAATTGTTTTCATGGCCATAAGGTGCTCATTGATATGTCATGTTTATGTATATATTATTTTTTCCCTCTCTTCATGAATTGTGATGACCTGTTTGATGTTTTTTACCAGTGCTTGTGTAAACCTTTTTGATACCCCTCCTGCATAGGCCCTAGCTTGGGCCTGCAGTATTTTCTAAATAATTAAATAAATAAATAAATAAATAAATAAATAAATAAATAAATGCGCACATCTGGCCATGAGCAAGAGGGGCTTCCGCGCTGAAACATTGGCACCTGTGTCAGGAATTCTTCCTCCTTGTGTTCTAGGTTTTCAACGCTTTTACTTATGATAGCAGTTATGCGCTGAGAGATTGTCTGCATGGGTCCATTGCTTCCTTCGTTTTTTTCGCAATAATACGTTACCCAAAGGCGTTCCATTTCGGGTGAGTTGGTTGTACATGGTTCTTATCAAACTTTGGCGCGCACGAAGACAGGACGTCGAACGAACGAAGTTGTGTGTCCCTTCTTCGTTCGACGTCCTGTCTTTGTGCGTGCAAAAGTTTAATAAGAACCAAATACGTTGCCGGCCACCAAGGGGGCGCAATTGGTGTAAGACCCTATTGTGCACCTTAAGGGTTTTTTTCCCGGAGCAATTAACTAAGAGTTCATCATAAATCTTCACTCTTGTCATCATCACCAACATTTTTATTGTACACGGCACGACAAAAGCCTCTCCCAGCGATCACCAAGAAACGCATATCTTCGCATAGCTGTCTCCACAATCTGACGCAAATTTCCAAAATTCCTCAAAACACTTAGTTTTCTGTCTTCCTCAACTGTACTTCCCTTGCATTGGCATTCATTATGTATACTATAATGTACCGCTGGTTGTCACCCCTAAGCGCTACATGGCCTGCCGAAGTTCATGCCTTTCACAAGATATATTCTTAACGACACTAATAGCTCCCGCTGGTCGCCTGTCTGGTCAACACCGCTATTTTTCGGTGTCATAGCGTTACGCATGTCATTTTCAATACATCGCTTGTTGAGTGGTCCTTAACTTCTCGAGCTTCTTCGTTAAACTCCAAGTGTCTACCCCATATGTTGCGATTACTGTCAACATTTATTTTCAAAGACAGCGGTAAGCTATCGGCCATGACTTGATTCATTCTTATTCTCATGTGAATTTCCTTCACATGATGCGCATCCCCTGTTAGTAATCGGCCTAGATAAGCCTGCTCTTGCACAGATTCTAAAGGCTCAATGCCAATTTTCATTCTTGTTCTTTTTCTAGGCTATTCAACGTTAGGTTCGACTTCTGCATATTGATATTCAAACAAACAAATACTTTGTCAGATAACGTCCTCAATCCCATGTTTCAAGCTATTCCCGGCATTGCTGAACAGGACAATATTATCTACGAATCACAGATTGGTGAGGTGTTCCACTTTCAATCTCACAAGTAATCCCCTTCTCCCCAGTCTTAACTTGAACACTACACATATATGCTCGCAGTGGATAACATTGGAAAGCTTGTGCGTTCTTACCACGCTCCCTTCTTAATCCTTATTTTTCAGCTTTTTTTTTTGAAAAGTTAAGGTAGCTGTGGAATCAAAATATACATTTTCTATGATATTGTATACACTTATTGTTCACGGAAAGACCTACATTTATCTTATTCGTGCTTTAGAAATACAACAGCGATGCCGGTCATAGTGGAATAAGAAGTTTCTGCTAAATCACACTTTGTTAAATTATATCCCCTTTGACATTTTTCACTGCTTCCGTCATGGCGAGATTGATGAGCGTTCTTTCTCTTCCTCCATTTTTTGTGACAGCCTAAGAATATAGTGACGAATGCATCGCCGTCGATGGGAAAGAGGGTGGGTCCAAACACACGGTGTAAATTTTTGGGACGTCACGACAGAGAGAGAGAGAGAATAAACATTTTTATTAGGTGAAGCAGCTAGGGAGAGGCGTCCTCAGTCCAGAATGCCTTGAGCTCGGGCCGCGTCCTGGGCCCTCGCAATCAGCCGTTGCTGATCCTCGAGGTCGGAGCTGGCCAAGGCTCTCTCCCAAAGCTCGTTAGTGGGGTAAGGGTACGGATGATTTAATGGTGCCGCTCTGCAACCTCCTACTATGTGCCTGAGGGACCCGGGCTCTGCGCAGAAGCGGCATTGTGGAGAGAATTTTGTAGGGTCTATGAGGTGATTCCTGGTTGGGTGGCGGAATGTATTGACCTGTAGAGCCCGGAGGTATCGCTCCTGCTCTCTAGGTAGTGACTTGTGTCGGGGTGCATATGTTCTGCGGGTTAGCTTGTAGTGTTGTGTGATGTCTTGGTAAGAGACTAGAGGGTGCATACGCTCGGGTTCAGATTCCTCGGCGTCGGCTCGGTGGGTCAGATCTCGAGCCACGTGGTTGGCGACCTCGTTGCCAGGAATGCCTTGATGAGCTGGCGCCCAGATGATCATGACTGATCTCGTTGGCGGCTTTTGATTGATGATCCGGAGTGTAGTGGCATGAATTCTGCCGCTAGCAAAGTTGCGGCACGCCTGTTGGGAGTCGGTCACTATGACTTCAACCTCTGTTTGGGAGAGAGCGAGGGCTATGGCCGCTTCCTCGGCTTGGAGGGGATTGTTTCGTGTGAGCGAAATGCTGCTCCGATGTTCTGTGTTGACGACTACGGTGGCTGTTGTGGCTGCGCGTCTGGAGTAAGAAGCCGCGTCAGTGTAGGCTGTAGAGGGTAAAGTTCCGTATCGCTTGTGTATGGCCAGGGCGCGGGCCTCCCTTCGCTCTGCGTGGTGCACTGGGTGCATGTTTCGAGGCAGAGGACGTACGGTGATTTTTCTCCGGATGGCATGGGGTAAGCTCACAGTCTGAGGCGTCGGATGGCTCATAGGGGCAGAGAGCCCCAGGCGTAAGAGAATGGACCTCCCTGCTTCCGTAATCGCCAGCCTTGTTCGCTGACTGGATAAATGTGCCTCGATCAGCTCCTCGGCCGTGTTGTGCACACCTAGTCGTAGTAGGCGTTCTGTGGACGTACTGATTGGCAGACCCATCGCCTGCTTATATGCCTTTCTGATCATTGTGTTGATTTTCTTGAGTTCCGTCTCGTTGAGTAGTGCGTACGGAATAGCGTAAGTTATTCGAGACACGACGAAGGCTTGGACAAGCCGAAGCGTGTCCGCCTCCCCCATGCCTCTTGTCTTGGTTGTTATTCGCCGGATCATGTGCGTAACTTGGGCTGTTGTAGTCTTAAGCTTTTGAATTAATATTGTATTGGTGCGATCCGACTGGAAAACCATTCCCAATATCTTTACGCTCCGAGACGGAACGATGGTGTGTCCCTCCAGCTGTATGTTGATAGTGGGCGAGTCGCATCTGTGCTTCTTTCGCGGTGAGACCAGGAGTAGCTCCGACTTTTGGGGGGCGCAGCTGAGCCCGCATGACTTAGCATAGTCGCTCACCACGTCTGCAGCTTCCTGCAAGCGGTTCTCTATTTCCCCGATGGATCCTGTGGACGACCAGATGGTAATGTCGTCAGCATATAGGCCATGCCGGATCCCTGGGATGTTATCGAGGAGCGGCGGTAGGCCTATTAGGGCGATATTGAAAAGGAGAGGGGATAACACTGCGCCCTGTGGTGTGCCGCGCCCGCCCAGTAGGAAGGGGTTTGTGGCTTTGTCCCCGACCTTTAGGATGGCTTTTCTATCTGAGAGGAAATCTCTGATATAGGAGTACGTCCTGGCCCCACAGCCCAGCGCGTTTAGCCTCTGTAAGATTGTTGTGTGCTTGACGTTATCGAACGCCCCTTTAAGATCTAAGGCGAGGATAGCCGTGGGGGAGTTGCGTGTCGCTGGTACAATCACCTCCTCTTTCAGCTGAAGTAGGATGTCTTGAGTTGAGAGGTGTGGACGGAATCCTATCATCGTTGTTGGAAGTTTCCCCGAGTCCTCCAGGAATGGTTGTAACCGATTGAGAACGATGTGCTCTAGGAGCTTTCCTACACACGAAGTGAGGGAGATCGGTCGTAGGTTCTCAATGGCTGGTGGCTTGCCTGGCTTCGGTATCAGACGAACCTCGGCTATTTTCCAGTCCTCGGGAAGGTTTCCTTTCCTCCATACTTCATTAAGATGAGCGGTAAGCTCTAGTAGCGAGGAGCTGTCAAGATTTACGAGTGCCTTGTTGGTAATTTGGTCCATTCCCGGGGCTGTGTGGCGTCTCAAGCCCATTATCGCCGCTGTTACCTCATGTAGATGAATGTCCTCATCTAGAAGCTCGTTAGGGGTGCCGGTGTAGAGTGGCAGAGGCTCCGATGGCTGTGTGGGGAAGTACTAGGCTTTGAGAGCCAAAAGGAGGTCCGCCTCATTTCCAGGAAATTGGTGAATTACACGGGCCATATTGTGGTGGGATTCCGTTTTGCTGCTGGCCGGGTTGATTAAATACCTCAATAACTTCCACGTCTTGGAAGTACTCAGTCTTCCTCTCAAGCTGTCGCAGAGGGATAGCCAATTCTCTCGGCATAGTGTGGTAGCGTATTCCGCAGCCTCTTGTGTGAGTAGTGCTATTCGCCTCTTGAGCTTGCGATTTAATCTTTGCCTTTTCCAACGCTTCAGCAGGCTACGCCGGGCTTCCCACATGTGGAGCAAGCGAGCGTCGATGCTTGGAGTGGTGGTGGATGTTTCAAGCATTTTGGTGTGCGCCTTCACATCCTTCTGAAGCTGAGTGATCCAGTCCTTAATTGACTGAAGCTGTTGGCTCTGTTCGTTCGCAGCTCTTTCTTCTCTTATCTCCCGCAGCTTGGTCCAATCCGTGAGGCGAGCCGTGCCTATCCTGGCTTTGTATTCGAGCCCATGGAGAGTGGTGGCTAGCAGCGCGTGGTCGCTGCCTAGGTACTCCTCCAGATTGGTCCAGCAAGCTTGGGGGATATTTCTGGTGAGGGTTAAGTCGGGGTTCGTGTCTCTTTGAACACTTGTGCCGAGCCTCGTGCTATTCTTTGGATCGGTGACGAGTGTGAGATCCATGTCCTCAATAACTTTGTGAAGCATGTTTCCCCTGGGGTTGGTGTACGTATAACCCCAGAGGGGGTGGGCTGCATTGAAGTCGCCCACAATTAGAAGCGGATGGTTGCGTGCTGCGTGCGTGGCTTGCTCCAAAACCAGTTTGAGGACCGATGGCGCGCTTTTCGGCCGACAGTAGACGTTTAGAACAAACATGGGACCCTTCTTCTTTGTTGCCTGTGGGATAATTTCGAGCAGAATGGCAAGCGGTTCGGATTGCTGGAGATGGTGTTGAACGGCCACTAGCTTCTTACTGACCAGGGTGTGAAGGCTGCTGCCCGTATCGGTGCCATAAGTGACGTATCCGGGTAGGCGGACGTGTGTGTTCGTTTCTTGCAGTGCGATGATTGCAGGTGGTCTTGTTGATGTAGCGATGTATTGTATCAGTGATCCATACTTGTTCTTGTAGCCCCGGCACTTCCACTACCACACCGTGGTTTCGCCTGAGGAGCCCCCGCGCTTACTGCATATATGTTGAGGCGGAGCCATCTTGGTTATCAAGGGGTGGTGATGCGTGCACAAGATGGGGTTCTGGGGAGCCCAGAGAATCTGGCAATTCTGGTAGGGTCTGATGAGCTGTTTTCTTGGGGCGCCGGCTCTGACGAGCTTCCAGTGCTAGTATGCGTTCCTCTAGCCTCATGATGCGTTCCGCCAACTGAGTGTTAGAGTGTTGTTGTTGAGTTGCGTATTGTTGTTGTTGTGCCGCTGACTGTTGTATAGCTGTGAGTTGTTGCTGCATGGTAGCTTGTAGGGATGTCTGAAGGCTCTGAATAGCTTTTGCTACTACCTCTTCTACCTTCTGGAGAGTGGCATATTGGACGGGTATGACTCCCTGCGGTGCAGTGGGCTGCGCGGTTGCTCGTTGCGGTGTCGGGTTTGAAGTGACTTTTTGAGCTGGCTGTTCTTCCCGTTTCCGCTTCTCCGGGGGTGGGGTTGAAGTGTTTTGTGTATGGGTAGTGCTATTTCTTCCAAGTAATTCATCTTTAAGTGCTACGAATTCTGCGTGCACGCTAGTGATTTCTGATTTGAGTTTTGCGTTTTCTTCAGTGAGACGCCTAATCTGGGCATGTGCCTGTGCCAGCTCTGTGTCAACAGGGGGGGGGACGAGCTTTGGGAGAAACAACCTGTGCCCAGCTCACCTGCTGCGTGACCTGCGCTGCTCCCTTGCTTCCCCTACTGCCGCTTGCGGAACGACCACGGCTCGAGGTCCTGCCATGGGATGGCGTCCGTCGTCGCGATGAGGTCCTACGCCTGGAACCGGAACGCGGCCTGGAACTGCTCCTCCCTTGGACAGCTCCGCGTCGTTTCGGGGACCGCGACTTGCGGGATGCTGAGTGCTCGCCACGCGGCCTCGGAGACGAGGAGCCTGCTCTCGGGGTCTGCTGCGGTTTCCGGCGGTTGACGGGCGGCAGGAACCTGTTGGGGCAGGCTTTCGCTGCTGTCGGGTGATCCCCGCCGCACAGAGAGCACCGAGGGTGGCACTCGTGCTGCTCCGTTGCTAGCGAAGTGCCGCACTCTCTGCACTTGGGTGTGGCGGGGGGCCGCGGGCAGACGTCCTCTCTGTGGCCTGTCTCGTTGCAGGTTCGGCAATGTGGCACGGTTCTCTTGTAGAGGTAGCACCGCAGAAGAAGGCCGGAAAATTCGATGTAATATGACACTGTTTTTCCCAAGAATGTGATCACCATGGTGGTTGTGTTTCCCAGTCTTCTACATGTTAGCGCCTCGTATCCGGGAGATTCAATGCGTTTAAGTAACATTTCGGGCGTGGTGTCGTGATCGATGTTGTGTATTACCCCTTTGCAAGAGTTATCGGGGGAAATTCCGTATGATGCAATATCATATGTTGTTGCATCAATTGTAATTTTTTGCATCTTGCTTAGTGCCGAGGCCGTAGCTTCTGAGGCAGTGCTCAGAACAAGGATGTTTTGGTCTTCGTCGATGCGTACTTTGAATCCGGTGGAGCCGATTTGCAGCTTTGCGGCATTTGTGATGGCGTCCACCAACTTCCCTGGGCTCACCTTGTTGAGCTGCAGGCCGTTCCGTGGACGAACCGCCAACTTGTAATCATCGGCAGGAAGGGGGGGGGGGGGTTGTCGGGGCTTGCGCATCGCCGGTCGGCTGTGGCGGAGAACGGGCTTCGGTGGCGTTCGGGAAAGTTGGGGCGTGGTCGAGCGTGTCTGCAGCCGACGGCGACGGGCACGACTGGTAACATTGATCCAAGGCTCATTGTCTTCTTTGTTCTCCTCAGCGGCCGGAAGAAGTCCTTGGGATTCGCGAATTTCCATGTCCTCGTCCTCCGGGGCCCCGGTAGACGATTGGTGGACTTTGTCGGCGTCGGCATTGAGCAGCGCGTTCGCCATCTGCAGCGGTGCGGCGGCCGAAGCCTTTGCTAGGCCTCGCCACTAGCGAAGTAGGTTTAGCGGGGCGGCCCCGCTTCGAAACTTGATGTGGCCGTAAAATGCAAAATATAGCACTTACACCCTCAAGTTTGGTGTTGACGTGCTCGGGCTGACTTCAGGCACACGATGATTACGTAGAATCTGGATGCGGTGGTGATTTCGCCGAACATGTAGCTTCTGTGCGGAGCAGATGTGGAGCCCTACCGACCCGTCGCCACACTTCGTCGTCTTCCTCTCTTTTCTGCCACGTCACGACAGAGCTGAACTTCTTTTAATATCTCCGTCTCTCTTCTGAAATACATTTTCAAGAGCAGAGACAGCGACAGCAGATGCAGTGAGGCCTTGAGGCCGAACGGGCTGTATTATCTGACGAGTCTTTCCATTTTATATTCTTTTTACCTTTCGTCATTAGCTGGCAGGACGCCACGCCTAAATTATCTGAGGTATCGACCACTCGCTGCGGTGGGTGATAAGAATAGATCCGGTCGACAAGAATCCGTTCATATTACGGCTCCTAAGAACAGGGTGGCCCTACGCTCCCACCAGAACAATTACCTATTCAGCAAGCGGTGTCTTGGTAGGCCACCGCTCTCCATGCTGCTTTTTTTTATGTAAAATGGCGGCTGCGGTGATCGATAGGTCACGCAAGGCGATAAGGCACGCCTTCGCCTTGCGTATTGGCTACTGCCGACGCTCGCCTGGCGTACAAGGCGATATCTTTGGTGAAGAAGAGCGAAGAAAAATTGCATGTCGAGAAATAAGAGCGAGTACCGGTGGCCAGACGAACAGTGATCAAGTAATTCAGCTTGGCTTTTACACCACCACGATTTAAGCAGTGAGCTTTTTATCCAGCTATGGATATCCAGCTATGGAACAATATCCAACAGGCAAAAAATTAAATCAGAAAGAAAAAAGCATTATCCTAATTCCAAGGACAGTGCCGTATTGTTCGCACGATATTGTTCGCAAGAAAAATTTTCGCCCAATCCTGATGCTGGACATTACTAGCGAAGGCGGCTAGCCGATGGCAAAATGCCTTGTGAATGCGGCGCATGTAGTTCCAAAAGAAAATTTGCAGGCGAAGTCGTCTCGTGCATATAGTGTGCGGAAATGGTCCAAAAGTCATTCAAAATATTCTGATAGAATGCGAGAGTATTCATTCCGCAATCAAATTTGGAAGCTCTAGGCTTGACCGAGGCATCAGGATTTAAGGAGATACTGGCTTTGTAGGCTTGTAAAGGACGGCCAGAACACTGTCGGCGCGAAGGAGAGAGTAACACGCGATAAAACAAACTCTCTACGATTGGCGGCCTATCTTAGCCCATAAAGATATTTGAAGATTTATATATACATTAAAAAGATTTAAAGAACGAGCTTGTACGAATGTACCATTGCCCCGTTGAAAAACGATGCTCGTGTTATCATCGAAAGGAACGTATTACGAGCTCTCGCGATGATGCAAGCAGTGACGTAGCCATGTGCAGTCAACAACTAAGCTGAGCCGAGTAAAATGCGAAAAACAAAAGAACGAAAGACGGCATTGTTCTACGGAATAAAACCAGCCGGAACTCACTTTCGCCTTGCCAGTGATTTTGATTTCGGTTCGTCAAAAGCGTTTGGACATGGCCTACCAAACTCTTCGGCTCAACAGCAGGCGTACATCTACCAGTTTTCGTGCGTATCCTGAGTGCGTTCTATAGATAGCGATTTCGGAACTTTTTCTTGGTTGAACGCAGAGTACTTTTACTTTCGCAAAACTATAGTTAATACTTAGTTGCTTCGCAGGTCGTTTATCACTGCACAAAAATGCTCTCAGGTTTCTGTGGTTTCGATATACTATCTTAAATGCAATAATAACCTTGGCGCCGACTTATTCATAAAAATGGCGTTTCGCCCATAAAAAAGAACGCGCCTGTTTCCAGCTTGCGGTCACTAGGAGCGCTAGCTGTTATGATCCCATTGGCTAGCTCGGTGATTATAGCTCTGCGCATAGATATTTCAGTCGCTCAGGTATATATTTATGGAGAGCATTTGTATATAGTAAAGGAACCTACGACAACGTAGATAGGAAATTCTTATGGGATGTTCTGAAGCACGAAGGCATAGCTGACAATTTCATGGAGCTGTTGAGTGATGTACATATAGAGACAGCCTAGTATACATCGTAAGATTAGGCCCAATATGTTATGAAGTGGGGGAAATTCACCAACTACAAGGATGTCTTCTGCCGCGATTGTTGTTCACGCTTTATGTTAAGGCCTTAAAGGCGATTGGAAAACAGTGAATTAGGGTTTGATTTATACTACATGCGTAATGGACAAATGTTGCCGCGAAGGCTCCCGGATATACGCGGACGACATCGAGTTACTAGCGGACAATGCAAGAGATTTACAGACAATTGCGAATGTCTGTGGCAATGCAGCGACAAATCTAGGCCTTAAGTTTAGCCACGGCCGGCCTCGAGGGGTGCGCGCGCTTTCCCTAAGAGAAGCGCGCGCACCCCTCGAGGCCGGCCGTGTTTTAGCTCACAGAAAACGGGTATTACGATCTTTCATGAAGAGGCAAGTAATTACGTGTTGTCAGTTTAACAGCAGCTCATAACCATAGTCAAGCAATATGTTTACCTCGGCGTACACATAAACGAAGGAAAGACTTACTCAAGCACCCACCAAGATAATCTCAAAATGAAGGTGAAGCGGATTGTAGTAATAATGAAACTTAAATCATTTTGGGGCGAAAATAAGTATGAGTCCGTGCGTGGAATCTGAAAAGAACTGATGGTACCAGCGATAACGTTCGCAAACGTCATTATGTGATTGAAATGGGATATCTTGACGGAGTTGGAAGTTAAGCAAAGATCAGTAAGCCGGTTTACTTTGGGGGCCCACGGTAGAACCATAAATGAGGCAGCGCAGTGTAACGTGGGTCGGGCCTCGCTTATAGTCAGGGTAGCGCCGCTCAAAATTGGTTTCGAAGAAAAACTCCGGAACATGGATGAAAACAAATGGGCAGCTAAAGGGAACAACTATCTGTACCTGAAGGCATGGATACAAAATGGAGGAAGAGGGGAAGAATGTTGACAACCAAGTACAGGGTTATTGAAAGTGGAAATAGACAACGAACAGCCATCAGACAGAAAGTTAGAGGAACAAACAGCGAATTATATGCAAAGAATGGAAACAAAAGAGACCATGGAGATTTATAGGAATGGGAAGAAAGGAATTAGGAGCAAAAATCTTAACGATAATGCAAGAGGCAGTGCCTTGCTGTGCGAGGCTGAAGCTGATTGCCTAAGGACAAACACATACCGGAGCGAATATTCGCAAGAAGATGAGGCATGTGTAGGCTTCAACGAAATCCGGAGACCACTCAGCACATCCTAATGAAATGCGAAGGGATTCACCCAGCGAGACGCGTAGGTAACGCACACCTCCAAAAGCGCATGTATTTAAAGCGGGCGGAAGCATTAACCGATCCTCCAGTAGAGGTAAGCAAGAGACGTTTAGAGTATTGGTGGGAAAAAAAGCAGGAAAGAAATTGATACGACCGGATCCGTTGCAGGCATATCTAGCGATACAAGGCTTGAGAAGTTTTGAGAAGAAGAACGTTTTTGGAGATCGATGTGTACAGAAATACTAGAATGAAAATCATGTACAATAGACGTACTCATTAAATCAAGCAGGCTAGGTGACTAACACCACGCCGTTTCAAAGGGGATGCCAATAAATCATCGTCATCATCATTCAATTGCTATTTATGGTCATTCTGGCCAGACCTAGTAGTTAGTGTCAGGACAACTAACGCCCTTAATCACCGCGAGCTGTAAACAGGCGTGTTTCCTATCTGCAAATCGCTATTCTTTTCTTAACTTGTAGTTGGAGTCGTAACATTCTGGCAATAACTAGTAATGGTGATTTAAGACCAATCTGACGACGTATGCTCAAAGCAAGGTATGTAGAGCCAGGAGCCTACGTAAGATGACGCAAACGTATTTCTGAACGTACACTGATCCTTGCTATAAACCACTGTACTGGTTGCTGTAATAATCCACTCCAACTACGAAGTCAGATCAGGCGTACGTGATCATCGAAGCCATCACTGTAACTGCTAGCGTTCCTTGTCTTGAAACATAAAAACAGGCAGTTCAGAAACACCTGTCCTTTTTATGTAGTCCACTCCTCACCATTTAATACTTTTTGTTTTGCTCCTGCAGTCTACAAGCGGGACTTCG
Organism: Dermacentor albipictus; assembly: GCF_038994185.2. Classification (NCBI taxonomy): domain Eukaryota; kingdom Metazoa; phylum Arthropoda; class Arachnida; order Ixodida; family Ixodidae; genus Dermacentor; species Dermacentor albipictus. Next base: position 462,825,614 of record NC_091821.1, on the reverse strand, counting down.
TTCCAGTGACGGGCTTTCGTCTGTGGCGACTCCAGTTTTGGGCACTCATGTGCAAGAAGATGAGCTATTGCAAGCGCAGCTACCTGGCCATCCCACTGCTCGTGACCACCATCTTCGTCACGGCGCTCATACGCACGCTGTCCTACTATCTCTTCCACTTTGACCAGGCCAAGTACGTCCAGCTCCACAAGCAAGCGATATCGCCGACTGCCACCGAGATTGGTAAGCCGCATTCCTCCTCAATAGCTGCTATTAATATCTTCAGCGAAGCGGAACACACATAGCACTTGATTTTGCAAACTTTGCGGGCTGCAGAATCCCTCAACGTGGAGGAACCTTCCCAAAAGATAAAAAAATCGTCACCCACCCGACTGTAGCATGAAGCTACATAGGAAACTCATACGATTATTTCAGAAGGAAGACTTCGCAATCCAAAAAAAGTTCGTCTTCGTCTAAGAGTCTAACCAGGAACCAAGGTCTTTCCGTCGTAGTCGCTCTACCATCTGAGCCAACCAGGAGGCCAGCGGATCGCAGACCGAGGCCGAATGGAACGACAACTTGAATGACGCTAAATATGGTTAATTCAGCTAGCAAGGTGGTCTTCCTCTGATGTGTCATATTCAGCGTCGACCTCGGTGTTCGATCTGCTACAGCCTCGTGGTTAGCTCCGATGGTAGAGCGACTAGTCCGGAAAAATGTTGGTCCTAGGTTCATTCCTGGACAAGGAGAATAAATTTTTAACTTCGACACTTTCTTGCTGAGAAATGCGGATCGGTTTCCATGGTGATCTCGTGATACGGTTATGTGGAGCGTGATGCTTTTTTTTCCTTTCAGTGCACTCAATTTCATGCTTTCTGCGTGGGCGCGCAATCTTGCAGATTAGTGTTTGTCTGAGCTTGTTGGTTCCACATAGCACAGGTGGTTTCCAGCGAAACGTAGCGATACGGACCGAAAGAGACGACGACAAACGTATGTCGTCGTGCATTTCTGTCCGTGTCAGTACGTTTCGCTGGAAACTATACGAACCATGCACAATCCTGGTTTGCTTTAACGGCGAATATAAAACAAAAGCCAATGCGCAGTCTCTGTCGGATGTTTAGCCAACAGGAAGACATCTTTTGATGTCCCTACTTTTACTGGTATTCTGGTTTCGCTTACCTCACCACCGCTGTGCGTGCGCAGATGACTGACGTGGGAATTAGTGGCAACGTGAAGCAATAGCGTCGTGATGGGAGCGCCATTTTGAGCAGTGTATCGAGCCGGAATTGAAGCTGGAAGAAAAGAGCATTTTTGTGTGTACCTGAACTGAATGGCAAAGATACATTTCTTTTTTTCTAACCCCGAAAAGAAAGCGAAAGAGACATAATGATTTTCGATTCAGGTTGGTTACTTTCTCTGACGGCTTTCATTCATGCATAGCCTGCGTTGGTGGCTCAACCATGCTACCCGATTTGTAAATGCGCGTGGTCTTATTGTCGTTTGAAAAATGGCAACACTGTTATCACGCTTTTCAACTTGGCAAGCAGAGCTAGACATCGTATTAATGCACTTGTGAGCTCTTTGTATATCCTCCAAGGATGCACCGGCAACAAAGACCAATATATAATTCCTGAAGTGGCAACCTTGCGCTTCAAAAGTGTTTTATTATATACTGCTGGGTAAATTTTAATGAAAGCTGCTAAATTTGCGCATTTCAATGTGCTAATTTTAGATGTTCGTTCAGTTTTTTCTTTGCAAATTATACATAACTTTTTCAAAAATGCAACAAATTCTGTTTTTTGCCTAATTCGCTTAGAGATGAGCTAATTACTAAACAATATATTGTGTTACAAAGATTGACATACAGAAATGGTGCTGAATGATCAGTTTTCAGTGCTACAATACTGAATGTTCTTGACCGATCTGAGCCAAAGTAGTGGCATTTCATACCTTTTTACAGCAAAAACCCACGGTAACACCCAGAAAAAAAATCTTACTTTTTGAATATTGTGCAATAATATTTCTTGGTATTATACACCTACTGAACTCTCTGGTTATCTGCCTTTCTAACAAAAAAAAATAATTATTTCAATAGGATAAGTAGAGCCAGGGATATCATCACTCCAACACTGTAACACCGTCAGAAATTGCGTTTGGAGAAACCGAGAAAAACGTTTCACGACATGTTCATGTTGATTATAGCAACACATAAATCAGTAAAGGTTGATTAGGGTTCCATCCCCAAAAACATGCTCTGCACCAACATGAGGCAAGGGAGCATGAAAACATATTTGTACCGATTTCCGGCTCCAAGGAGCAGTGTCCCTCTTAAGGTGAAGTATTTAGCCAAGGGGTCACTTTTGATTACTTATGTATATGTTGATCTAGGTGCGATAGAAATCGAGTATTGCTTTTCGCCTATTGGTTCTCGAGGAGTGCTTCCACAGAGGGATTGTCTTAACTACTTTTGGCATGAAGAACTACAGGCTCTCTTTGTATATTGTTTTAGTTTTTTCGTCTCTCTATGGAGTTCAGGTGCCCCACAGTTCAGGTATGAATATATACTCCTCTCTGTGTGTTCTAAGTCTACACAAATGAGCATGAACCGGTTATATTTTTGATCCGGAGTTGAACCGTAAGCGAACGAGTTTCCTGAAACGGGACAAAAGCGCGACAATAAAAAAGCTACGGTTCAATACTGGAATTGTAGTACATTTTAATCTGCCTATATATACTTAGTTTGAATTTCTGGCTGCAGCACGTGGAAAATGCTTCGTCCATGGTGCATGACTGAGTGTGTAATCGAGGCTAACGCACATTCAGGGCGAACCAAGGCAAATAAAGCGACAAGAAGGAAGCGCTGAACTTCTGGCATTTTGTTTGTCAATCAATCGATCTTAGCACTTTAATCTTAACACGTAGAAAACGAATTCCGGAGTACTTGGACCGATAGCCGAGGAAGGCGTATAGTTAGCGCGCGTTACGTTATGATACGTGGGCGCACACACTTCTGCGCCTCTGACGCACGTGTATTGGCTGGTTGGTTCTTGATTTCGTACAGAGATGAAATTTTGAAATTTATTTAAAGCCTGTGCGTTACAAGAAGGCCAGTTGCGGATATTTGTTATGCGCCAAAAAATAATAAGTTACGCGATAAATTATTTTGAACGTAAATTACTCTTTATGAGACCGCGAGTATTAAAGCACGTGCGCTTTGTCGGCTCTCAAAAAAATGTCGACAGATGTACTCCGACTGCGGTCTAGGCTAGTCTGAACAGGAACGCACCAGACCGAATAATAATTCATAGTCGCTCTTGGTACACTGCACGTTGCAATTTACCAATAGCTCTAGCTATACGTGGCATCATTTAATATAACAAACCACAGACGTTGCTCGTGAAACACACCTGCTCGCATTTCTCGCATCTATTCGTATTCTATATTTCTGCATCCCGGTGCGCGTTTTCGTGGCTATTAGAGGAGCTCTTTCTGAAAGAGTTAAATAATTAAACGCGCATTGCTTCTTTATTATATTTTTTCCCTTGTGCAGCCCTTCTTCAGAAGGAACCAGCCTTCAAGGAATTGTGTAAGTATGCTTTCCTCTTTGACAGCCTTTATTTTTTAAAGCTCTTCAGTAGGGCACACGTTGCATCTACTTTGAAAAATACAACGCAAAAGGTATTCGTACCACTTACGCTTGTCTTATCAAGGCTTTGTAGCTCTGGTTACGCTCCGCTACGAAGCTTTATTCTCAGACTCAGTTCATCCTTTCGCTTTCCGTAATTAACTCGAGTTTTGTATTACCTACGCAATCCTGAAGATGAACCGATTTCTCTGGCGCCCGTTGAGAAGAAAACAGGGTAGAGTGAAACAAATTCTTCTATTACAGAGGCACTGGGCATTTAAAACTGTGGAGGAGGTCGAAAGAGCTACGGAAATGTCAAGGTAATGAAGGCCTGGGCATCGTTAGTAACCGTTATACCTACTCGTCTAGCTTTTACTTTACGTGCTGCATCAAAAAGTGGTCGCTGGAGATTGTTTATTGATGGTACCTTGAGCCGCCATAGCCAGGCCGAAGAAGACGAAGCTGCGACCCGGGAAAACATCCGGGGCATCTTGTCATCAGCGCACAGGCTCGAGGTCGCCTAGCTTCGTGGGACAAGTCTACTAAAGCTGCGGGAAAGAGATCCCCTCACGCCTTGCCGCAATGGTAATAAAGGAATAGCCCACTTGTACAAGAAATCAGAACGTGCTGGGCTCGGAGTAGCGCATGTATGGGGAATTAACAAATGTTGTCTTTTCCACAAATATCTATAGCCAAAACTAACCGAGGGAATAAACACCGCGCTGAACTCAGAATGCTTAGTATTCTCGAGATTTTTACGAGCATCACTTTGTGTTGGCTCGTTTCTTATAGTTACCCAAGTTCTCATTTTCCCCCGATCTCTTCAGGGGGTTGCTAATGAAGATAGACGGTGCTCGGTTGCATGCACGTTCTGCACACCCATCCGCCGTCGCGTTGTTTCAGTTGGCATGGTTGCGCCTTTCGCAGACTACATGATCCGCGAAAGCCCCAAGGCGCCGCTCTTCAAGTTCGACATCCAGAAGGTGTCGGACAGCGTGGTCGACCCGGTGTTCACGGTGGTGCTGATCGCCCGCATCGTCGACTCGCTCACCATCCCGCTCCTTCTGTCGCTGCTGGCCGCCGCCTACGTCTTCCTGCCCACCGAGGAGACGTTCACCAAGGCCAAGGCCATTCAGCTCATGACCGGCATCACGGCGACCCGCTACTGGTTCATGAGCTTCTTCATCGACATGGCGTCCTACACGATCGCGTGCGTCATCGCTTTGCTGCCGCTCTTCATCATCGATCCCTGGGGACTCACCAAAAAGGCCAACATCATACTGTGTGAGCGCATCGTCTCTTTTTTTTCATTTTATATTTAGGTGCTCTTTGGCGTAGGCGTATTTCAGCCTTCATGGATGGCAAAGTCATTTGTGATCGGAAGATGTCGGCGCGGGTTTGAGTTCTAAAGAAAATCGGTTGCTGGTACTGTAGGGAGCAAGAAAATAGGGAGGGTGTTCTTGCATTTTTCGCCAGCGCTCACTGTCTCGACGCTTCGTGTTTCTGCTTCGTGCGGCGCCGGCCAACTGTAGCTAGAGGTGTTTGTCACAATGCCGATGTTCAACGAAAGAGCAACGTCACGCTCTCGTGCCCTACATCGCTTAAGGGCCTGCCGCATACGTTATTTCATTTGCAACATGAGCGAGGGCCCGTTCTGAAAACAGTGATATGATTGACGCTGTTGCGAAACGCAGCAACGTACCTCGGTCTGTTCTGCTTCTTCGGTATGGCCTTCATCCCCACCTGCTACGTGACTTCGTTCTTCGTGGAGACGTCAGCGGTGGCATACTTTGGCCTCATCGTTGAGAGCTTCATTACAGGTATGCCTCCAAATCTTGCTAAAGATGACATATCAACATGAGGTGGTCTTTTTAGACGACTTATTAGTTTTAACGTATAAGTTTTGTAAGGCTAACGAGCTTCCTTAAAAAATTCACATTTGAAGACTTTGCCACCTTCATTACATCAGCAATATAGCTTGGCCTGTATTTAAAAGTGGACTTCGGGAATGTATTGACACGTGTGCTTGTTTATCCTTTTCCTAGCAACCGCATTTCACCAGCTAACGAACTGGAGTTATCGCTTAGCGCAATCGCGCGTGCATTATTTGAAGCTTACTCGAACGTTATCGTTGATTCTATTTGTTGCCTGTCTTCTCGCTGAAGCTTGACGAGTCAGGCTTTGCGCGCACAGCGCGAATCATCTACCTTCCGGGATGTACGCGAGCACCAACGATTACACTGGAACGCTTGACGAGTCACGTATAAAAGCCGGCGCACATGACCCGCAAATCGCTATAATTCTGCTGAGCGTTACTTGTCTTGCTGGGCAAAGGTTCGCCCAATAAACAGTTGGTTCCGGAACCCGCGTTGCACCACTGTGGTGGTTCACTGTCGCTACACCGTGACAATATGCTATAAATTATACGTTTATATCTGGCAACGTGTGTAGTCCTGGACTTGAGTGTACATGCTGGAATGTATTATATGCCTAGCCGATTTGTCCGTCGGTCCGTCTGTCACTTGTACGCCGGAAACTCCTCCGGTGCAGTGCCATGCGCTGTAGGAGTTGAGGACGGACTTTGGGATGAAAACAAAACTTGGGAGGGTTTATTTTACATTATTTACAGTGAGACGTCAACGAACAGTCGTACAGTCATTACGGGCTGGCAGCAACTCGGACGCTGCAGCCCGCGGCAAGAAGTTCGAGAAAGATCAATCAAGGGAATGCTCTACGAATCCTGGAATGCTCTGGCATGCTCTTCCGCTGCTCCCGGTCTGCGTCTTTTAAATCCTTCGAGGTCTCGGCTTAAAACGACGTTCAGCCAATGGGCGAGCCCGCTCAGATGACGCCATTTTCGGCCATTGGTAGGCGCCCGTGCGATGGTGTCATACCCGGCGAAGAGAGTCGCCGCTTGGTCCCCCTGCGGTCTTGCCTTGCTGACTTACAACTCGCCGTCACAATAGCCAGGTGGGGGCTACGGCGGACCAAGGCGGGCAAGGTGCCTTACTTTCACGGTGCCTTACTTCTCCCTGCGGTCTTGCCTCGCTGGCTTGCAACGCGTCGGAACCATGGGCGTATGGGGACTACGCTGCCAGGCCTTCCCGGTACATCACAGCCGTCTTGCTTCGGGACCCACTTTCCTTGCAACAGTGCCGGGCTATCCCCTCGTTTTCTGGAAGAGTCAAGCATTGAATACCTCCCCCGGCGGCACACGAAGTGGGGGCTGCCATCTTGTTTGCACGTGCGCTCCTCTGGAATGTGCTTTCCGTCTTACTGCGCTCTTTATTTAACAGTGGCGCGATTCGATGTGGTCTCCAGACCTCGAAGTAGGCGCAGGAAACAGCCCCATATCTAACAGCGCATGCGCGAAAAATAAAGAGAAAGAGAGGCGCGCGAATGGCGGCGCCAGTAGTGACATCGTTGCTCTCAGTTGCAGCCGAGCGCGTGCACAGCAATTTCTCTCCGGCTCCGAAATGGATAGGCCCCGCGTCATACGTACTCCTGAAGAGCCGGCAGCTTTCGATCAGCAACGCCGCGAGCATAACCGGGAACGAGCTTATCTGCGCTGTGCTAACACTGCAGCCCGGGCACAAGAACAGGCTCGTGTAGCCGTGCGCAAGTAGCAACTGCGTACCGAAGATCGGCAGCCTAAGAAGTCGTCGTTTAATGAACCGTCGGGATTAACCGAGTGATAAACACCGGGGACGCACGTTTCGGCATCGCTGGTTAACCATCTGTGCGGAGTGCTTGAGCGGTGATTTTTTTTACTCATGCATTGAATGTATGTGTTAGAATGTTTTTTTTTACGTATACATTATTTCCTTATTTTCTGTTACATAAGTTATTTGTTCTCTAATATAAATACAGTACAAGAAAGCAGCAGACATCGTGTCGCAACCAGAGCAGCTCAGGCAATCTCGAGCTCGCGCCTACCGGACCACTGGTGATGTGGCTGCAGCGCCGGGCATTCCTCTTCACTACAATCACCCCCATAGGAAAAGGAGCCATCCTGGCGGCTCATGGTGAACATAGAATCATGAGGTCGTAATATGGCTTCACGCGTTGTACGTGGACGGTTTCGCGACCACGACAGCGTCGGTCCGTAGGGGGCGTGACAGGCTCGACAATATAGGTCACAGGCGATGTCTGCGCTACAACAAAGTAGGGTCCTTGATATTTGGAGACAAGCTTGGGTGAGAGTCCAGCAGGCACGGAAGGAACCCAAAGCCACACAAAGAAGTCCGGAAGAAAGCGACAATGCGGGTGATCATCGTCACGTCGAGATTTTTGTTGCCATTGGTCGACGGCTGTAAAAAAACGAGCGAGCTGACGGCATTCCTATGCGCGGCGGGCAGCTTCAGAGATGGGCGTACATTCGGATGAGTCGGTTCTGTACGGAAGAATTGTGTCGAGGGCTGTCGCAGGTTCGCGGTCATACAATAGGAAGAATGGGGAGAAGCTTGTGGTCGCCTGTGGTGCAGTGTTGTAGGCGAACGTGATGAATGACAAAAAAATTAGATCCCAATCAGTGTGATCAGAGGCGACGTATTAGGAGAGCATGTCACCAAGGGTGCGGTTAAATCTTTCCGTCAGACCATTAGTTTGAGGATGGTAGGCAGTCGTGGTGCAATGAACGACAAGACTTTCATCAAGGAGCGCGTTTACGACTTCGGAGAGGAAGAGACGTCCTCTATCACTCAAAAGTTTGCGAGGTACACCGTGATGGAAAATAAAGTTTTTCAGGAGGAAGGATGCTATATCACGAGTGGTGGCAGCAGGCAGAGCGGATGTTTCTGCATATCGCGTCAAATTGTCGATGGCGAGACTATCCAACGGTTTCCGGAAGCCATGCTCGGAAGGGGTCCATACAGGTCAGTGCCAATGCGATCGAAGGGCCGGGCAGGACACGGGATTGGCTGGAGTGGACTAGAGACATGCTGAGCAGGAACCTTGTGGCTTTGGCACTGAGGGCACGACCAAATGTACTTGCACACAAAGGTCTACATGTCACGCCAATAAAACCTGCAGCGAAGCCGGGTGTACGTACTGAAGACACCCGCATGTGCACACTGCGGGTCAATATGGAAGGCAGAACATTTTTCACCATGAAGATGTCGAGCTATGAACAGCAACCACTTGCGGACGTCAGAGACGATATACCGGCGATAGAGAAGTCGATCCGTAATTTCGAAGTGAGATGCTTGACGGCGCAAAGCTCCAGAAGGTGCAGGAACAGTTGACGGGTTTCAAAGGAAGCTGATAAGAGCTTAAGCCATGTCGCAGCCTGCTGGGAACGAATGTACTTGGTCAACGGCAGAGAGGCAGGCATCGCTTTCGGTTGAGACGGGTGAACGGGAAAGCGCGTCGGCAATGGTCTGGCGGCGGCCAGACCTGTAGACAACGCGTACGTTGAAATCTTGCAACCGCGAAGCCCAGCGAGCTAATCGTCCTAAGGGGTCCTTCAATGTGGACAACCAACAAAGTGCATGGTGGTCTGTAATCACGTCGAAGCGGCGGCCATAGACGCGCGGTCGAAATTTACCAAGTGCCCAGATTATGGCCAAACATTCCTTCTCCGTAACGGAATAATTCTTCTCGGCTTTGGTGAGGGTGTGGCTTGCGTATGCAACGACATACTCGTGGAATCCAAATTTGCGCGGCGCGACCATCGCACCGAGTCGAACACCGATGGCGTCGGTATGTACTTCGGTCGGAGCTGTCGGGTCGAAGTGACGCAGTACAGGCGGCTAGGTCAGTAGACAACGCAACTCTTGGAAAGCGTCGTCACAAGCGGACGACCAGGCGTAATCGTTCAAGTCGCTCCGTAGAAGCTGATTCAAGGGAGCGGTGATGGACGCGAAATTCCGAATGAAGCGGTGAAACTAAGAACACAGGCCAAGGAAGCTGCGAAGTTTTCTTACGGAGGAAGGTTAGGGGAAATCAGCGACTGCACGGAGCTTGGCGGCGTCAGGAAGAATACCATGTTTAGATACTACATGGCCAAGGCTGGTGAGCTGACTTGCCCCAAAGTGGCATTTCTTCAGGTTGAGCTGAAGGCAGGCGGCAGATAGGCACTGTAACACTTCCTCCAGCCTACAGAGATGGGGGGTAAAGTCGGGCGAGAACATAACCGCATCATCTAAGTAGCACAGACACGTTTTCCACTTGAGACCAAGCAAAAGGTGGTCTATCATACGCTCAAATGTTGCGGGGACGTTGCAAAGCCCGAAAGGCATAACACGAAATTCATATGGGCCATCTGGTGTTACAAAGGCCGTTTTAGGTTGGTCTTCGGATGCCATGGGGACTTGCCAATAGCCTCTGCGTAAGTCGATAGCAGAAAAGAACTCCGCACATTGGAGACAGTCAAGGGCGTCCTCAATTCTCGGAAGAGGGTAAACCTCTTCACGAGTTATCTTGTTAAGACGACGGTATCGGCACAGAATCGAATCGCCCATCCTTCTTAACAAGAACAACGGGAGATGCCCAAGGGCTATCCGAAGGCTGAATGATGCCGCGCTTGTGCATGTCAGCTACTTAGCCATCGACAACACAGCGCTCTGTCGCGGATATGCGATATGGTCTTTGTCGCAATGGCACACTGGTACCCATGTCCATGCGATGACAAACAGTTGACGTGCTGCCCAAGGGAACATGCTGGCAGTCGAAAGACGAACGTAACTTGTCGAGAAGGCGTAGAAGCTGGGCGTGTTGAGAAACAGTCAACGTGTCGGCGATGGAGCTATGTAGAATATCGGGCGAAGTCGGCTCCTGCGCGGGGTTACAGGTCACTCCGGCGACCTCATGAGTTGCAATGAAACCAATTGGCATATCAATGATGGCAGCAGAGTCGTCGCACTGGGCACGGCCAACGCACTCCCCACGAAGCAAAGTGAGAGGACAGGACAATTGGTTGGTGACGAGCAGTCTGCTGACGCCGGCATGAACGTCCAAACGAGCGAAAGGCAGCGGGGAACTTTTGCGACGAGCGAAAATTTCATATGGCGTAAAAACACTGGCATCACCAACAATGCTGCATGACACTGTGGCAAGGGCATATGAGTGTCGTGGAATTGTAACGTCTTCGGCAACAAATACTTTATCTTCAGGTTCGCGAGCGTCAAAGAGTGGGGCATGACAAAGCGTTTGAAATTCCACTTCAGCATGAGAACAGTCGATGACGGCCTTAGCAGAAAGGAAGTCCCAGCCCAAGATAAGATCGTGGGAACAAGAATACAGCACCAAAAATTCGACGATGTAGAGGACGCCGTTGATCACAACGCGAGCAGTCCACACAGCTGTAGGCGTGATGTGGTCTGCGCTGGCGGTACGAAGTGACACGTTTGAGAGTGGCGTCTTAACTTTTCTGAACGAACTGCAAAGTTTGGCAGTAATAACTGAAACTGCGGCACCAATGTCAACGAGGGCGAGAGTAGCGACCCGCCGTCCGCATATACATCAATAACATTAGTCGGAGAAGGAAGAGGCCTTGATCTGTTCGTAGGTGACGATTAGTTTTCCCGTTCGACGATTGCGACGATTATTTACAAATACTGCAGGCCCTATTCGGGTCCAAGCAGGAGTGGTTACATCAATAGTAACAAACAAGGCTTAAAATAATAACAAAAAAACAGAATACAGAACAATAATAAAGATATATAGAATATAATATACAGGAACATCAGCCTTTGAAATTTAGACCTATGAACATGAATACGATATAGGAACAACAGTTGTAGTTTGCAACTCAACAACAAGTACTGACAAACCATGTGCACACAACAGGTCACTCAATTCAGCATTTTCACCTAATTTTATTACAAAACACAGACAATGATTAATTAATTTCTTTCCCTATGTGCATGCTATTAATCAAAAGAAAAACCATTCACAAGATGAACAAACGATTGTGTGGTATTAGCACTAACTATTTCTTGTGGTAATTTATTCCACAATGAAATAGCATGAGGAAACAGGGAATATTGATGCATGCTAAGGTGACTGAATGGTTGCCTAACTGTTTTGTTGTGTTGTGTACGGGCAAAGCGTATTGACGGCTCGGTTATGTGACGTTCGCGCTGTATGTTAAAGTGACCATGGTAAAGCTGATAAATAAATTTTAATCTGGATACCATTCTGCGATGATCGAGTTTTTTCAGCTTCGCTTTGTCTCGAAGAACTGATACGCTCGAGAAGCGCGAATAGGTAGAATAAATGAACCTCAAGGCCATGTTCTGCACCCTTTCTATTTTTTTAATTAAATATTGCTGATACGGACTCCAGATTAGGTCCGCATATTCTAATTTTGGCCTAATGAGAGCTTTGTATGCTGTTAACTTTACAGCAGGTGACGCATGACGTAGTTTTCGTTTTAAAAATGCCAGCTTTTTCAGTGCGTTACTGCAAACATTATCTATATGAGGTTCCCAACTCAAATTACTTGTGAGTGTAACACCCAAATACTTCACCTGGTTAGTTTTTTTTAATATAAGCATTTTTAATGGTGTAAGCAAATTGTAAAGGTTCTTTTTTGTTACTAAATGTTATGCTTGCCGTTTTCGAAGTATTGAGTTTCAAGCCCCATTTATCACACCATGCACTGATTGATTGCAATGCATCATTTAGTCTGACTTGATCAGCGTGTTGATTTATGCTGGAATAAAGGACACAATCGTCCGCAAACAGTCGGATCTTTACAGGAGGTTGCACTGAAAAATAGATGTCGTTGATATAGACCAGAAACAACAATGGACCGAGCACCGAGCCTTGTGGTACTCCTGAGTGTACATATAGTGTATCAGAGATGCAGTCGTTAACGGCCACGTATTGTTTCCTTGAAGCTAAGTAACCTGCTATCCAGCGAACAATGTTGTCTTCAATACCAATAGCATGCAGTTTCGTTACTAAATCATCATGTGGAACAACGTCGAACGCTTTTGAAAAGTCTAAAAACACTGCGTCAATCTGACCCTTCAAATTTAGGGAATTTACGAAATCATCAGTTATCTCGGCTAGCTGAGTTGCAGTGGACAGACCGGACCTAGTGCCATGTTGATTGTCATGAAGCAGTTGGTTATTTTCTAGATGTATCATAATCGCCTTAAATATAATATGTTCTAACATCTTACAAATTGTGGATGTTAGGGAAACTGGTCTGTAGTTGTTTAATTCTAATGGTGATCCAGTCTTGTGAATTGGGACTATCCTTGCGGAGCGCCAGTCATCGGGTATCACACAAGATTCTAACGAGACTGTATATATTTTATACAAATACTCTGCTACCCAGGTCGCATATCTGTTAAGAAACACGTTTGATATTTCGTCAGGACCGGGTGATTTTTTTATATCAAGTGTACGCAAAAGGTGAAGAATGCCCTCTTTGCTTAAGTTTACTTCAGGCATCGGTTCAAGAAGTGCATAAGATGGCAAATGTGCGTGTGACGCCGTCAGCGTGAAAACGGACTGGAAGAATGCGTTGAATTTTTCAGAAATTATGGAGGGGTCATCGATTATTACGCCCGATTCTTTTATTTCTGTGATACCGCTTTTATCTTTAGACAAATAACGCCAAAATTTTTTGGGTTGTTCTAACATGAAAGAGGACAGAGTGCAGGAAAAAAATTGGTTTCTTGCTGCGTGCACTTTTTCCTGAAATGTTTGTACAAGACTTGGAAGCTGTTGTTTGTCACCACGTTTGCGACAGCGTTTAATCTTGCGTTTTAGATGAATCAAATCACGATTCATCCATGGGTAGTCCCTGTTGACACGTTTCTTTTTTAAAGGCACATAACTGCGCTCACAATGAAATATCATTTCTTTAAAACATGACCATAACTCCTTAACATCTCTTATTTCATTAAAATATGGGAACATGGATTCCATATAGCTGACTACTGCATTGTCATCCGCGTGCGTGTAGTCCCCGATAAAAATGTCAGAAGGCTTGACGGGTGATCGTGAGCCAGAAATAGGACATGTTAACACGAGTAACTTACGATCAGATATCCCATCTCTGATACTAACAGAGCAGTTTGGGAGCGAACTGCTTGCAAACGCAAGGTCAAGAATAGAAGAAGAATTGGAAATCCTGGTAGTTTCGGAAACAAGTTGGTTTAAGGAAAAGGTAAACGCAGTTAGTAGTAGAGGCTCAGCATCTTTAGAATCCTTGCCGTCGTGGGAAAGACTGGACCAATTAATGCCGGGTAAGTTGAAATCGCCAGTGATAAGGATGTTTGAGCGTGAATTGGTATTTCGCAGCAAGTAATCATATAGTGCTTCTATATACTCAGGGGGAGCATTCGGAGGACGATAGACACCACCCAAAGTTATATTCTTATCGAAAAATTTCAATTTGCACCATATGCTTTCGTGATTGTTGATACCGTCTAAGCGAGTAAGTTTAATGTTGTTTTTTATCGCAATTGCAACTCCGCCACCACGTGATCCTCTGTCTCTACGGATTAGTGTGTACGAAGATGGAACTATTTCACTATTTTGCACATCTGAATGTAACCAGGTTTCTGTAATCACTAAAACATGTGGCTGATAAGTCAAAATTACATCTTCAAGCAACTGTACCTTATTAAGAACGCTGCGTGCATTGAGTGAAACAAGCCGGAGCGTCTTGCTAGACACTTGTCGTTTCTTAGCACTCTGACGGGTGGTCGCACGAGTGGACTGAGAAGGCAACTGTTGGGATTTCGCAGACGCAGTGGATTGGGATAACTCTACTCTGCAATTTCTAAGTGTGTCCCATACATACAGCTTGCCATCGACTTTCAGCTTATCAAAAACCAGTGAAACTTTAGAACCACTGTCCTTTGCTTCAGCGGCAGACCGCCATAATTTCGCACGTATATCGCGAATCTTTTTAGAAAAGTCCTCCGAAATGGCTATTTCCGTACCTTTTAATTTGAAGCACGAAGACAGAACCTTAGTTTTGTCGATGTAGTTATAAAACCGCAAAATGATAGGACGCGGACGCTGTGCGTTTTTGGCGCCAATTCTGTGGATGCGCTCTATGGAATTGATTTCAACACCCAGGACGTTCTTGAAAATTTCTTCGTTTACTTTCCGTTCCAGTTCTTTTGAGTCTTCTCCCTCTTTTGCTTTTACGCCATAAACCAAAATGTTGTTACGCCGACTTCTATTTTCGAGGTCTTCGACCTTTGCAGTTAACTCAAGAACTAGTTTGGTAGTGTTTCTGCAAGCTTCATCACACTTTTCCAACCTTTGCTCGCTTTTCTCGATTCGGCAAAGTTCTTGCTCAATAGTTGTAATCTTAGCTTGAATACCTTCGACCGTTGATTCAACCTGTTTCAAGTTTGTAGTCAGTGCGACTAGAGTCTTATTTGTCTTGGTTTGCTCTTTCAAAATTTTTTTCAGTAATTCACTGTTTAAGTGCGTCTCGGACTCAGAAGGACCAGGGTTTAGTTCTACATCGCCGGAGGTTACTAGCAACAATCTGATCACATGCACGCAATCAAACAATAAACAGAGCAAACACTGGGGGCTTGGCAACACCGTCAATGTGACTGAATCGTCTCTAATAGAAGAAATTAAATATTTGTCACCAACCTGGACAAAAAGAATTGGGATAAGCATCCATCTGCCAGCGGTGTCACCAAGCCCACTGAAAGAATCTTCCAACAGGCTCCGGTATTTGTACTTGAATTCGCCAGTGTTCGATGATGTCACCGAGTTGATAAGATGACACGCCTGGTGCACATAGGGCGTCGGATCTTGAAGGTTGCTTGACGATGCCGTGATGATCCTGTCAGCTGGCGCATGCTCGTCAGAGGAAGCAATTTCCACGGCAGGGTTCCTTGATCCTACGGCGAAATGCGCCCACCAAGCAATCTGGACAAAAAGAATTGGGATAAGCATCCGTCTGCCAGCGGTGTCACCAAGCCCACTGAAAGAATCTTCCAACAGGCTCCGGTATTTATACTTGAATTCGCCAGTGTTCGATGATGTCACCGAGTTGATAAGATGACACGCCTGGTGCACATAGGGCGTCGTATCTTGAAGGTTGCTTGACGATGCCGCGATGATCCTGTCAGCTGGCGCATGCTCGTCAGAGGAAGCAATTTCCACGGCAGGGTTCCTTGATCCTACGGCGAAATGCGCCCACCAAGCAATCTGGACAAAAAGAATTGGGATAAGCATCCGTCTGCCAGCGGTGTCACCAAGCCCACCAAGCCCAGTTTTCCCGTTCCGGCTTAGAAGGACGACGACGCATCGGCGAAAGCGAGCGGCGTCGAGGCGATGGCGAACGGCGGTCAACAAGAGGGCAGTGGTCCGAGTAGGAAGACATCTGGCCAGTGTTCTGAGACGCGCAGGATGACAGGTTTGGGGAAACGTATGGTGCGGCGTCGAAGCTACTGTGCTAGAACGTTGCGCGGAGACGACAAAATCGTGCAACGTGGCAAGGTGCACCACACGCAAAACATATTGGCCGGTTGCCAGGAGTGCGCCATTGTCCACTGCTGAACGAAGTGAGGAGCTGGACGCAGTGGCACGACTGATGGGGATGGCGCAAAGGTCAGAAATGGTAGCGGCGCGAGAGCCTCGGCATAGCTGAGAGGTGCAGTCAGCTCGGAAAAAGCAATGGTAGTCGGCACCGGCAGAATCTCACGGGCAGAAGGGAGAGCTGCGCAAACTTGCTCGTGGATGACCTGGCGAAGGTTGGCCAGCAAAGGCGAAGGTGGTGGCGTGACTGAGGACAGCAGCGAAAGCTGACGAGCGACCTCAGCAAGGACGAACTCTTTTATCTGGCAAAGCAGGGAGTCCATCTCAGGAGCCGCGGTAATGCTCGCGAGGGTTTCGTCGGACGCAGGGGGGCGCCGCGTGAGAAGACGCTGTCTGCAGATCTCGTCGAAACCCTGGCAAAGCTCAATGACCTGAGAAACAGTGCCTGGGTTTTTGGGCAGCAGCATATGAAAGGCATTGTCGGAAATGCCCTTCATGATGTGACATACCTTGTGCGCCTCCGCTATCGTCGGTTTGACACGCCAGCAGAGGTCGATGATGTCCTCTATGTAGCTGGTGAATGTTTCGCCAGTTTGTTGGGATCGGCTTCGTAGGCGTTGTTCAGCGCATAGTTTGCGCATGCCAGGGTGGCCGAAAATTTCTGCGATGCTGGTTTTGAAGATAGCCCACGTGCGGAGATTGGCTTCGTGGTTTTTGAACAGCAGCTTGGCGACGCCCTATAAATCGAAGATCGCGTTACCGAGCTTCAGGGGGCCGTCCCATTTGTTTACGATTCCAGTCCCATACGATTGCAGCCAATCTTCAACCTCTTTCTCATCGGGGCCGCTGAAGATATCTGGATCCCGCTGAAGCTGGGCACCGGCACATACGATGGTAGAAGTAACCAGTGGAGATGTCGGGCTGGGGTCGTCAGGCATGACGAATGGCAATCGATTATTCTGATTTTTTAAATATATTTTATTTATCGATACTGCAATCTCACTTTGGGGATTTTGGCAGGAGGGTACAAATGTTGAAAACACCACAAAAGAGGCAACCAACATAGATACATAAGGCTAAATAAGCTAATATAAACTAAAATAGAAGGCATACGGTAAGTACTAAGTTAGACACTATGTAAACAATGTAAGTGAAGGCTGTTGAACTTGGGTGTTAGTAAGCTGGTTCCATTCAGTTATTGTCCGCGGAAAGAAAGCGTATTTAAAGGAGTTGTTACGTGCGCGAAACGGAGCAATTGTTAATAGGCATCTTTGTCTAGTGGCATACCCGGATGAAAATGTTATTACGTCTGAAGTGTCTAATCTATAAGGCCACTTTACAATTTTATACGTAAACGTTAGCCTAGATGACCGGTTTCTTTGGGTTATTTGTGGCAAGTTGGCTCTGGTTAAAAGGGCAGAAGCAGAACAACATCCAAAGCTGTTATATATGAATCGCACACCGCTTTTTTGTAAGCTTTCAATCTTGTTAATATTGGTCCGAGTGAAGGGGTCCCATATTATGGCTGCATATTGCAATGATGGGAGAATAAGCGCTTTATATGCGGTCTTGCGGACATCACGAGTAGTAAATATTAAAGCTCTTCGTAAAAATAACAACATAAAGTTTGCATTTCTTACGACATAATTAATGTGTTTAGTCCTGTCTGTTATTTGTTATCCAAAGGCCCAGATTTTCGTAATGAGATACTTCCTGAAGAACACTGCTATTGATAGAATAGATTAAAGCTAATGGACTTTTTTGTGAGTAGCTCTCATGAACACTCTTTTTTCATACTTAATACACATTTGCCACATGTCACACCCCTGAACAATTTTGTTGAGAGTATCATTTAAAATAATTTGGTCAGCTGTACTGTTCACTTCCGTGTAAATCGCGCAGTCATCGGCATATAATCGTATTTTGACAGGAATGTTGCAGGCAACATCATTAGCAAACAAAGGAAAAAGAAGGGGTCCAAGTACCGACCCCTGGGGAACGCCTGAGTCCACACCAACAACTTCCGAAGTTTCTCTATTAAAGACAACAAACTGTTTTCGATTGTTAATGTATGCGGCGATACAGTTTAAAAGTGGGTGGTTGTTTAACATTTTCCCTAATTTGTGCAATAACCTCTTATGAAAGACTTTATCAAGTGATTTTTTTAAAGTCTATAAAGATTACATCGGTGTGTTTTCCGTTATTAATTGAAAGTGCAAAATCATGTATAGTTTCTGCTAGCTGAATACACGTAGAATAAGGAGCCTTGTCGAAATTCATGTTGATACATTGTTACAATATTATGTTTGTCAAAAAACTGCGTTATGTGGTTATATATAATATGTTCTAAAAGTTTAGATGCAGTACAGGTTAAGGAAATCGGACCATTCCTATCCATTCCTATCCAAACCTATCCATTCTTATGGATAGGTTTTACTCTGGCGATTCCCCAGTCGTCCGGAACTTGCCCCTCAGATCACTAGTGATCTAGAGAACAGAACACGCAAGTATTTTGAGACCCATTCTGCGTATCTCTTAAAAAATGCGTTTGGTATATCATCTGGCCCTGGGGACTTCTTTACATCGAGTTTTAAGAGCATATTCAAAATTCCAGCTTCACTAATTAGAACATCTGGTATGGGTGGGAAATTTGCGTCAACGTGTGGTTGGTTATACATCGTTATCAACCGTGAAAATGCTCTTAAATCGCTCATTGAAGGCATTTGATATTTTTTTGCGTCATCTGCTTGTACACCTTCGATATCAAAGACATCACAATCGCTAGAAGTAGGGCGTATGTGACGCCAGAATTGCTCGGGGGACGTGCGTATAAAATTTGGTACGGACGCTCCGTAATACCGTTGTTTGTCAGTTCTTACTAGCGTTTTTAGCTGTAATGCAATATCCGCTATGTTCTGCGCAGTACAGGAAGAGTTTGCAGATTTTTGTTTTTTCTTTAGTGTCTTGAGTTGCCTATTTAACCGCAATCAGTCCCGAGAGATTCAGACGTTTTTGCGCTTCGACTTCTTTACAATGCGAGGAGCATATTTATCAATGCATTCTTTTACAATTATATTGAATTGATGCCAAAGACTGTATCTCCAGAATAGAATGAGAATATATCGAACTTAAAGGAAAGCATGTCAATAATAGAGACATAATCTGCTCTTGAAAAGTTAGGGATACTAGACGTTGGATTATTACGTTTGATTGCTGTACTACTCGATTCTACCAATACTGCAGAATGGTCCGAGGTACCAGGTATTAGTCCAATCTAAGTTATTTGTTATCCAAAGGCCCAGATATTTGTAATGAGATACATCGTGAAGAACACTGCTGTTGATAGAATCTCATTTATCATTATTTCACAGTGATTATCATTTTGGTTTCGGGCTGTGAATGTTAACCAATAAACTTCGGACAGATTGAAATCGCCTTATAGGATTATTTTGCCCCCAAGCCTGACTTGTGTGTCCAGATACTTTCTTCACACAGGAAATTTCGGCTGTAATTGAATCACTTACAAAAAACAAGTCAAGTATGGACTTCGCGTTACCCTGAATCCTGGTGTAATTTTAAACTACTTGCAGTAAGTCGAACGCAAAGGCCATATCTATCATTACTTCACAGTGATTATCATTTCGGTTTCGGGCTGTGAATGTTCATCAATAAACCTCGAACAGATTGAAATCGCCTTATAGGATTGTTTTGTCCCCAAGCCTGATTTGTGTGTCTAGATACTTTCTTAGGTTTTCGAGGATGCCAACAACAGAACCAGTAGGCCTGTAAATAGCGCCTATAACATACCTGGTGTTATCACAATACACTTTGCAAAAGATAGCCTCGACACCAGGCACATCAGGCATTTCTTTCTTGCCTAAGGATTTAGTAAAAACAATAGCCACCCCACTACCCTTACTCTCGCGTTTTTTTTTCTATGTATGCTGTATCCAGCAGGCACAAATTCACTGCCATAAATGGACACATTTACCAACGTTTCAGTGAGGATGGATATATCAATGCTATCGGTCAACAACAATGCCTCTAGCTCAGTAACCATGTTAACGACACTTCTGCAGTTTACATTAAGTACTTTCAGTGACAGTACATCATGCTTTGGCCGTCAATTAGCCTCTTTGTTTAACTTATAGCGTGAACCGGTAGTTTTGTTCCACGCGAACATGACGTCATCCACGCTTAGTTTATCAAAAAAAGAGTTTCACTTTGGATCCGTTTTTCTTTTCATTAGCTGATGTGCCCAACAATTTTTTTCCTTATTTCTTTTATCCTGTAGGAAAAGCCTTCCGAAATCGACACCATACTTCCCTTAAGTTTATTACAGTTCTTTAATACAGCTATCTTGTCTTGGTAGTCCAGAAACCTTAGAATAATAGGACGGCATTTATTTTCGGCCTTCTGCCCGATTCGATGACATCTTTCGATTCCCATGACTGTAACCTGTAGTGTGTCCTTGAAAGTTTCATCTTCTAGTTTTTTAATAGGCCATCTGCACTTCCGCCACGTGGCTCTTCTATGCCGTATATAAAGAGGTTGTTTCGGCGGCTTCTGTTCTCTAGCTCATCTACCTTGCTCATCAGGGATGCAATCTCTACATTTAACCGTGCAACTGCTGCTTCTGTTTCTTGAACTTCGGTGGTTAGCGCCGTGACGTTTTCTAGTTGTTTATCAACTTTGTCTATGCGCTCCGTTAGCACAGAAATTTTCCTTTCCATCGCATCTTGAGCTGTCTGTTTGCGTGTATGCCTGTGCGAGCATACGCGCGTTTGTGTGTGCATGCAGTTCCATGTGCCTGCGTGCGTACCTTTTTGCGCGTGTGTACACGCGTGGACGCGTATAAATGTGAATTCCGGCTAATATGTGTCGTTTGTGTGTGTGTGTGTGTGTGTGTGTGTGTGTGTGTGTGTGTGTGTGTGTGTGGTGTGTGTGTGGTGTGTGTGTGTCTGTGTGTGTGTGTGGTGTGTGTGTGTGTGTGTGTGTGTGTGTGTGTGTGCGCGTGCGTGCGCGAGCGTGCGTGCGTGCGTGCGTGTGTGTGCTTGCAAGCGTGCGTACGTGTACGTGTGTGTGCGAGCGTGTGCGTGTTTGTGGCAGCATCTAACAAGGCATGGCATATACATATGCCTAAATATGTGCGAAAATTTTTGCTCACTGACAACGCCGCCGACGCCGATCCGAGATTTTCTGAGACACGTGGCACTTAATGCTTTGGCATTACAGCAGCTGCCTGGGGGAAAGAATTAGACGTATTCTTCAGTACTTTGGAACAGATGGAGCAGCGCGGACATGTACGTTAGAATGAAAGGTACTAATGTATTAGGATGAGTGTTCGCGGCATGTATTTTGACTTTCTAATGTTAAGACCGAAAAAAGTAAATACCGTAATTTCGTGACAGTTATTGCTGACGTATGTAAAGTTACGTGAAATATGAGATCCGACACAGCACCCGTGATGAAACTGGCGCCTAGACTAAGACTACAGAGCTATACATTGACATCCGACATACTGGTATAATAACTACAAGTAATCTGAAAGTGTTTAGCTCTGGAACTTTTGGTATGTCTGCGCCGCTCTGCAGTCTTGGAGGCTCGTATTTTACCACGCGCATTATACTTCAGCTGATGTTGAAGAAACAGTATATTATTTTTTTTACGGGTGAGCTTCCTTTAGCGTCTCACCACTGTTCCAATGTTATCGCTTAGATCGAGACGCGCCTGCATGTATTTCAAGTATCCAGAGTGTTGTAACGGGTTCAATAGCGAAAGAGAGTTATCTAATCAGATTGTGCGCATGAAGCGAATACTGGCGTATACATTCTCGATCACATTTCAGCGCCTGCGATTGCGCTGCAATGTACGATCATTCAAATCTGATGAACCGATGCCTTGATTCGTAGATTAGATTCAGAGGAAGCGCTATTTTGCGAGCAGCCATCGTTGTGCTTTGTGTCTTTTCCAGCGCAAGCTCGCCTTTTTAATGAGTTATATCCGTGACTCACTCTTTTGGAACTGCCTTCTTCTCCACATCACTATAACTTGACAGAGAAAAGAAATAGAGTCTAGGTGGCAGGCGAAGTCGCAGTTAAGGGTCGAAAGAATATAAGCTGGAATTTCTGAAACCAGTTTAATTTCAGTGTAGATGTGTGATGTAGCGAGCAAATGATTGGAGTCACCGCCCAGCATCCGTCCTTTGCGGTAGTACAAGCACCCACCGTTCTCGATAATTAACGTTCACCAAATACCAATCTTGGCAATTACTTATTCCCTGGCCATACCTCGCCGCGTATCCCTTAGTGACAGGCTCTGTAAATTACAGCTGCGCTGTCGCGACAACTTGCAACCATACCGTGGCTCTTGCGGTTACGGTTGCTATACTCGTGACCTTTGCGTTTGTGGGAATACCATAAACATCCGTTTACTGCACAACTTAGAGAACAGACAGTTTTGAACAGCGTTTATCGCCTTACATACGCTCAACGCAAGCACCTTTACACGGTATGTATACGGTGCGCGTCCCTTCAAGACAAAAGAGAGTTATAGCTAAGCGAGAAAGCAGGCCAGCGCGCCCAGTGGGCTATAGCGTAGACGCCAGTGCGCGTACGTGGTACAACATGCGCAGTGGCGTCTACGCTGGCCTGCTGTGGCCGGTGGCTCGCTGAGCTATTACTTTCTAAAGACACGAACGCAAACATTACAGCGCGTTAGAAGACAGGGTGCCGTCTTGGGCCTCGTGTCAAACATATCCAAGCCAACAATCTATTAGCAACCATGGTGTCGTTTCTATGCAAGGAGGTTATGTACTCAAACTTCTGGAGTGTCAGTCCCAGCCACCGCTTGCGGGAGCACGTGAAGCTGCCGGCGGCCATATTGCTAGAGGAAAAAGAGCGCGGCTCCAGCATATACGTGGCCGTGGTGTACGCGCGGCGCTCCCTGCACTTGCGGTTCCGCTATGAAAACTAATATAAACCCCTTTAGGAAGCATTTAAGTATAATGCAAATAAATGTCAGTCCGCCGTTGTGCGTCGCTGTTGTAAAAAAAAATGCGTCATGGTGGCGGGTGCCTTGTGTTTATATTTTCTGTTTTTACCATTCAGTAACCTGCCTCGTGCATCGGCAGTGTGATGCCCTTTCGTCGATACGAGGTGCCGGCCAGTATCGGCAGCGACATGACCTCGAAATATAGTATCCTTATGCCATTTCTTAAAAAATCACTATTTGCGTAAATGATCGTTTTTGGTTTAATCCTAGGAAACAAGAAAAAAATACAACGGTAGGTCTCGTTTTTGTCCGGCGTTTCAGTTCTAGTTGAAAAGAGTCGGTGAAAGCAAATTTACGATAAAGCTAAGGCGACCCACGAACTGCACGCAGCCGCAAACGTACATGCACTCCAATGAGAGTAACCTGCCAAAGTTAAGGTCATGTGTCAGCTGTCGGCTCAAACAATCTTTACTTTTTTTGTGTTTCTGCGTCCGTTCTGCCTGCGTCTGCGACAAAAACGAAAACAGTGGTGGAGGGAGATGGTAGCGTAATGGTTAGCGTGCCCATCTTCCAAATGCAAGATGCTGCGAATACATGGGCTCGAATCCCGGTGGTTTGTTTGTGAAGACAGCTTTCTGTGCCCTCTGGTGACGGCGAAGCTCAAAAGGAGGCGGCAGCTTGACGACAATGGTCGCCGTCAACGTAACAGATTAAGCGGGCGTAGAAGGTCACACCTAAATCCGAAAGTATATTCAGAGGAAATACAGTAAGCTCCTATCGACAAAAAAAATAGTGATGAGTAAAGATCGATGTTGTTGAGCGAGGCTGTAGGCCGATAGTGTCACCATAGACAGGACCACGCTCCGATCCCGATGCTCAGCGGAAATGTACAACGACAGCATGTCAACTAGCGTGTAATTGATACTTCATTAAGGTCGTTGCGTGTTTGTGTTGTGTCTAGCAGCAGCGAGTAGTGTATGAGATGACACTGGAGAGAAGGCGGTGAGTGAAGTCCGCGAGAAGTACTTGAAGATAGCCATATTGAACGTCGACGCCGTGTTGAAGAAAGCCTGCGACTTCAGCTGCTCAGATCGCCAGAAAGGCTTGAGTGGTATCACACTGTCTGGCGTGTTTGGCAACCACAGCGATAGACACACACCTTGCGGAAATAAACAAAGGAAAGGGGCCCACTGAGTTGGACGGCCTTTTCGAGCTGTGGCGTAGTTTGAAAAATGAATGTGGCGAAGTATGACACACAAAATGGTATATGTCAACCCAAATGAATCAGCATGGTCATATTTGCGCGACACGCCATGGTGACCTGCCACCAGGACATCATGAAGTTGCAGCGATGACAGTTTTCATTGCGTGCTTGAAAATAAAAACGAGCACATCGGAGACGTCTGAGGGACGTTTCTATGGTACAAGAACACGTCCCCCCCCCCCAAAAAAAAAAAACACGAAATAAGCTTGCGAATAGGGGTATCATAAGATCGAGTACTACGGCGCTTGTTGATCTTGTTCAGGATGGCGTCAGTGTATGGTTCAGCGTTTATTTCTAAGAAAATGAGTTGAAGTTACGTTTATTTGCATTACAATGGCGGGCGTAATCAGGCAAACATTGACAGCATTTCATTAGAGGGTGCCTGACTACTCTGTGGAAATTACTTACGAAAGTGACAATAAACAAGACAGAAAGCTTCGCTTACATCCATCCGCACATACATGGGATTCACATTATTTTTTTAGACTATCAATTTATATGCTTAAGAATGACGCTCATTAGTGCAATATTTGCATAGCATGCTAACGGACGACGACACAAAGACAGTTTGCTCAATTCTTGTGTCGTGACTTTTGCGTCAAGGTGCAAAACCAACATATCCATGTATATATCTTAATACTTAAGCAGATCTCGATTTGCAGCTGCGGCGGTAGCCCATGTGCGGATAGCAAAGTCACTAGCGCAATAACTGGGGCCAACTTAACGAAATCGATAGGTCAAAATCAAAAGCCGTCCACCACAATGTCTCTCGTAGAACCTGTGCGATGTTCGGACGTTAACCATGTGTGCCGACTCAAGAAATGCTGCCACGGAGTGTTTCTGACGTTTGAACTAGCTTGTTTACTCCGTAGGATCAAAAAGACAAAAATAAAAAGGAAAAGAACAAAAAGAAAGAAAAAGAACCGTATCAAAAGCCCAGATTCAATCGTCGCTCGTCGCGACTAAATGCTGTAAGGACGATAAGTCATTTCCAGGTGACGAGCTGCTACACGTTATGAAGAACACTGATAACGCCGGCGGGACAAGCGCTACGGTAGAGTTCAGTGGGCAGGGATAGCCTTTAAATATTTTGTTTTTGTTTTGTTGGCGTCACCACGCGTCACCGCGGGAAGTTTGAAAAGTTTAAGGTCAGTACGCCACGTGGTGGCACGCATGCGAACTAAATCCTAAAAAGAAAAGCTGGACACGCTAACCAGCAAATCAAGCGGCAGTGAATAAATACGTGTTAGCAAAGGTCCTACACCCAGTGGGCAGGGCAGCAGCATCAAATAACGATTATCGCTTCTGTAACAATATCCAGGTAGGTAACTATTCACCTGTATCATGAAGCAGAAACAATTTCTGGGCGTGCTGCCCTTGCCGCTGCCGCAGTGCCCACTGAAGATCCAGGTTTCTGGCGATGCTTTTGTAGCCTTCGGAGGGGTCACGTGATGAGTCGTTTCTCCTGTGAATCGCCACGCAGTCTCAGTGTGTGACTCGATGAATGGTGCACTTTCGGGGACCCGGCAGCTGTCGATGATCATTGATGCAGGGTGCCTCACGATAACCCAATCGACACGTGCGGCGTCTTGCGTTCCGTTGTGGACAGTCAGATGATTCCCGAGCAGAACAGCCGTGACCTGTATCATGAAGCAGAAAGAATTTCTAGGCATTTGGCCTTGCCGCTGCCGCAGTGCCCACTTGCGACACGACCTTGAGTGTGCCCTCCTCCTTATTCGTTACATCAGGCGACACATGGACGAATAATTATTTTTTACGTGTCTTTTGCGTTATATTCCACGTAGTATGTGCTTCATTGACCGAGTCTAGTGATTTGATGTTCCAAACCACACCAAAGGATTAGTGTAGTGGTATTCCTTCGCTAAATTAGGGTCAGCAGTCCAACCGCTGTTACAGTGGATGCGTTCATGATTTCATCTCTTGCCCATCGAATCCAAAGCCGACGGCAAATCCGTCCATCCCACATTTACATTTCGAATAACGAGCTCCGCTTAACAGCACGCGAATCCCAAGTGTCGCGCGCGAATCACTTCAGCGAAATGAGAGAGTCGCCGATATGCCTGTTTGTTTTCCTTTTCCAGGCACGGTGACTAGCATCGTGCTGTTCCTGTTCGACAACAGCGTGGTCCTGGAACTCAAGGAGAAGTCGCGCTTCCACCGCGTCTTGGGCAAGCTGGAACTTCCGCTGCGCGTAGTGCCAAACTTCGCCGTGAACCGCGGAGTGGGCAACGTCAACAAGCGGCTCTTGGGACAGCTGGTGTGCTGCAACTTGCCCATCGACCTGCTCGCCATGCTCTGCAACCACGAGTCGAGACAGTTCGGCACGACGCGCTTCACGCCCAACGAGACCGAGTACTGGGACCGCATGGTCGAAGGCTGCCCCGGTTAGACTTTTTTGTTGTTGTTGTTGTTGTTACCAGAATGGCCGCAATTGTGGTTTGTTTGGAGCTGGGTCGCCAAGTCGTGTCTCACGTCTACCTACGTTAGTGGCACGCTTCTAGAGACCAAATATATTCACTTTGAATAACGATTCTATGACCTTGAGCTCAAAGATGGGCTTTTGGGATCACAAAGGAGTTCCTTAACTACGAATGTTAACGCAGCGCCCCCGCTCTACTTATGAAAGCACTATGCTTCGGCAACGTTTCACAGTGACTCCTACATCGATGAGTTGCTTGAAAGTTGCTTGAACAGGAGGAGGCTGAGAGCTACTGGGTTAAAAAAATGATTTGCTCAAGGATCACCATGGACTATCATCGAAGCCCGGTGGCTACTTCGTTGGCCGGCGCTGCGACCTACTTCCACGTGGATCGCAGAGAACAGATGGAGGCGGGGTCGTTACGTATACGTAGGTACAAGAGTTCTGTCTCGAAAGATCATGCAGTGAGCCATCAAAAATTAGAGCATGTGTAGCCGCGCCATCTCTCACTATACCCAGTCGAAAATAAATCATAGAAGTCTGGTACGAGCGAGCCCTCTGAATGATAAGGCAGCATTTTATGCGTGCACTTTTGTGCAACCCATTTTTAGTCATATTCAGAAGGGAGGTCGACGACTAAACAAAACAAAGTAACAATGTCAAATTTCTTGTTGAATTGGGCGAGAATGGTGCAGAAATTCATCAAGTGTTGCAAAAGGCCTATCGATAACATGGCCTTAAAGGGAAGGAAGTGTGTTCATTTGGTCCAACGTATTCGGGAAGGTCATGAGCACCTGCAGGACGATGCAAAATCAGTATGTCCGAACACGTTGTGCAAAGATGAAAACAACGATCGCGTGAGTTCCGTTGTGCTGAGTGACCACCGAGTTACTGTTAGAGTGATATCAGAAGCACGTGATTTGTGAAGTCATCCGTTCAATGGATTATGACTAGAAGCTTGTAAATGACAATTTTTTGGCCTAAAATGATTATGAAACTGCTTACTCCCTAGGAAGAGTTGCGGAAAAAATAATGCTGCATTGATTGGAAAACTTGAGACGACAGTGATGAATTCTTGGAAAAAGGGTTATCAAAACTTGAATTTACGAATACAGCGTCGAGCAGCAGTGTTGAAAAATAAAGATGCACCAAGGCTAAGAAAAGCGCGGAAAACAGAGCAAAATTGTCCAGTCGATCACGTTTTTTTTTTTACTTCCATGAAATTGTGCATTACGAATTTGTACCGTAAAGTCCAACGGTCAAGGCAGCTTTATTCTTGGAGGTTTTGAGGTGTCTGAGAGATCATGTGCATCCCGTCCGACCAAATTTGTCCAAGGGTGAATCCCGATTCTGCATCACGGTAATGCCCCTGCGCATTCTGCGTTGATAGTGCGTGATTTTTTGGCACGCAGTTTCATCACTGTGCTGTAACATCCTCCCTACTCGTCGGATGAAGCCCATTGCGACTGTTTTTTTTTTTTGCATTCTCCAAATAGGGGCAAACTGGGACTTCAGCGACAGCATTTCGGAAATGCGATATGACACTTCAAAGACAAACACCGTCTTTGCTGAAGTGCTTAATAGAAGTGGTCCGCCAAGGGTGCTACTAGCAATGGACGAAAATGTGACCACATTGAAGTATCCGACATTTTACTTAAAAAACTTCTAAAACGTAGTACATAACCTTTTGGGACTGACCTCGTAATTGTACTATATAGAGAGAGAGGTTTTAATGAAACGTAAAATATAAAGCCCCGAGAGGCAATATGCTAGACTGTAGTACAGGTATAAAATCTAATTAGCTTAGGTTTCATACCTTATTAGCACCCAAACCATTTGTGCATGTGTCCGTTTAGAATACGGGGTATGTAATGAACACGTATCTCGACAAACAGCGCGCAGAGAACAGTTACTAAAGATCATAACACCCGAAAACATTCGTCGAGGTGCTTCTTGTGAAGGAAAAGTGCGTGTTCGACTTTTGATAACTGAGATTGAATAGCGCCCGGACCATCTGTACGTGTACATGTACATCTGGTACATTTTTTTTTTCAAAGTGCTTAGAAAGTCTTCCTCCATAGGTTAATCTCAGTAGCTGATCAGTACTCCAGCGACTATCACTCTTTTATTATTCTTTTTGATGTCTATATTTATCGAGGCATGCCTCTTATTTCGTTAGCCGGTGCTTAAATTTCGCACGTTGCTTCGGAGCATGACCATTCGTAGCGTGTGACTGTTGTCAT
The DNA here is from genome assembly GCF_038994185.2 of Dermacentor albipictus. NCBI lineage: Eukaryota > Metazoa > Arthropoda > Arachnida > Ixodida > Ixodidae > Dermacentor > Dermacentor albipictus. Next base: position 462,796,596 of record NC_091821.1, on the reverse strand, counting down.
ACACGCAACTTTTTCGAACCAGCCATGAAACATATAATAGAATGCCCGAAAGCAGACACAGACGCATTTATTCTGTCTTCATTCTTGATATTCCACCTTTTCACCGAGCGCATCCAAACAAATGTACCCGACGCCACGCTGTCCTAGAACTATCATTAGTCGCTTGAAAAGGCATCAGAATTTCTTATTCGCGCTATTTTCACGCTCGGAAAGTTACGTGATCTTTTCGATAATGGATGTAAAGTGGCTCTGGATACTTTATTTAACACAGTGTCACTTCCTTTAGTGCAGTGGCGTAGTTATTCTTACAGCACTAGGCGAACGAAAGTCTACGAGTCGTGCACCTCAAAATAGTTGATACCCGCATGAACGCACCTAAATCATAAGGCTCGAAAGAACAAAGGTCAGGCAGATTCAGGAAACCCGTCGGAATCCATGTGAAACAAAGTTATAGCGGAAACACGTGGAAGTCGGGAGATGGAAATTCAAGACGATGACCAAAACGAGAACAAGGAGAAAGCAGGCGCCAACGTTTCGACAAGTGGACTTGGAGAAGACAAGTCTACTTGTCAAAGCGTTGGCTCCTGATTTCACCTTGTTCTCGCTTTGCTCAATGTTATAGCGTAGAAGTTAAATTAATGCTGCACAACTCAATGCGGCGAGTACAACTTCATCCTGTGCAAAGTGTAACCTCATGCAAAGTTGGCATTTACCGTGCAAAGTTAGCACAGGTCACAATTTCAATCACATGCAATCTTTGTTGATGCGCTACACTATTTGCTAACTGTGCCGAAATGCATATAACGAAATCCGGCATGTGCATAGTGTGAGACGTCAACGAAGTGATGTCGCAGAGGACGAAGGCGGTGTATGACGCTTGTCGAGGGAAGAACAGTGAGAATTGTGCATGGAGGCATAGTTATCTTTTTGGCGCATTGCACACTCATTCTAGAGTGTTGGCCAATAACGGGCAGATACACAATCGTACATACCCTATTGCCCAATAATAGAGTAGCCGAAATATAGGGAAATTGGAAAAGGCTAACAACCTATTCAATATTATGCGCTATTTCATTGAGATGTCTGTGTTCCTTAAAGATACCCATGATAAGCCATTATCACGTGCACGAGTTTATATGGTGGCATATTGTTTTGTTACTACTTTGTCGGTCAAAATTTCATGCTACGTACCCTTCCCCCCCCCCCCGCCCTTACCATCCCTTGCGTTCGACTAAGCACCAAAGGGCGGCACGCGAAATTCGCACGAAGAGGCAAAGGAACATTCGCGTTAATAGTACAGGGTCATTCATTTATGGTGGATTTTTGATCGCACTGATCAAAAAATGTAGAATGGTGACACTCCGTCGTCATAGTTCTTTGAGTACCATCTATATAAATGTTTGTGCAAGGGAGTCTATTGTCAGATGCATAGTACGCATGTGGAAGAAGCACTTGTGTGGTGGCCCTAGTATTCCTAAGTAACAGAATTGCGTGTCACGTGTTCTCCATGAAATTTTTTAGCCGTGCAACGCCTTGCACATCGGCCACACTGGTTGATGTGTCAACGAACGCCCACGCGAGGACAGCCCGCCTCCCTGAAAAAAATGTGGCGTACTGCCCATCGACGCTGTGGTACAACGTTGTTTGAAATGTCACTGGGCTGACACGCAATAGTAAAAGCAGGGAGAAGGTTGTAATCAAGGATTCTTGCACGTCGTCAGGTGCATATGGAACGTCTCTTAGCACTCTTTCTATTAAGCAGAGTGTCAATTAATACATATATATATATATATATATATATATATATATATATATATGTATATATATATATATATATATATATATATATATATATATATATATATATATATATATATATATATATCTCAGCGCCTTGTTAAACTCTATATATATATATATATATATATATATATATATAGTGTCAATAATAAGTAGGGTAAATCATTTTCGAGCGAACAGGACGGCAAAGGCAAGTTCGTCTTAGCATCGACGGGTTGCTTGCGTTCTCCTTCAATTTTCTTCCTCCCATGTTCCTTACTTTTTGTGGGCCTGCATCATGTGTATGTACGGTGCCGTCCACTGCTGTGCAGAGCGCGTGAGCGGCCGGCTTTGATCTGCAGGGCGACACCTGATGGCTGTTGCTGGGTCCCACATAGTGTGCCTAGGCATATGCGTGGCCTAATAGACATGCACAATTCCTTTTGATGAGGGGCGATGCGAAAAAGTGCCTTTGTTTACCCCAGACTGCCCTCGGTCTGAGGGCGCTTGCGACACGTCAAACTCCATAGAATGAAGCGTATGGGCTGATAATGCGCACTGGTCCTTTCGCAACAAATGATGCGTGCTTACGTACTGCGAGATAGCAAAGGCGCTTACGAACATCACCTCTGGTTAAATGCAATACGCGCAAGTTTGTATGTTGAATAGTCTGCGCGTGTTTCTGGGCACGCTGTCTCGGACCCAGCGATCGCCGCTAGGCGTCGTCCCGCACAACAAAGCCGGCTGTTCGCGCGCTCTACACAGCAGCGGGTGGCACTGTACATGAAATAGTTGTCACTTTCAGCATCACCGTGTGTGATGTGTATTCCATACGTGATCGTCTTTGCTATCTCAGCGCCTTGTTAAACTCTGCTACTCGACTTCGCTTCCTTTATACCTCCCTATACATGTGCGAGTCCAAAAACAAGAAAGGGGCTGGCAGATGGAATGGCACACTGTGGTATAAACTTTTTTAAACAGGGTTGAAGTACCTCAGACAGGCTGGCCAACGTTTCGATAGGTGGACCTATCTTCGTCAAAGGCGGCCTCGTCATCCTCGGCGTGTTAGTTTTAAAGTGTTAGTGCAGTGACGTCACGTGCGGGTGTTGTCGCTGGCGGCTGGTTTTAAAGAGAGAGATTACAAGAGGGAACAGGCGTTGTCGTCCGACGTCTGTGAGCCTCATTCTCAAGACGAAGGGACAAGAGCGTGAGAGTGGGCACGCGGGGAGGAAAGAAAAGAAATAGAAGCAGAAAAAAGGGGGGAAAAGGAAAAAAAAAACCAGGGGGGAGCCAGGGCCGTACCAAGACACAACAAAGGGGGGGGGGGGGTGAAAGAAAAAGAAAGAGAAAAATGAAATCTTTAAGAAATACGGGGGCTTGGGAGCGTGTTGGGGATGCGAAAGGTTAGGAGGTATTCAGGGGAGTCGTTGGCGGCATGTTTTTGAGGCATTAGAACGGCCGGTCAAGCAATAGGTCGAGTAATTTTGAAATAGTTAAGGTGGCGACGAAGAGTCTGCGGTGCAATGTGTGGGGTGACTGAAGTGATTTTGCTCCTTCGACAATTACTGGCAAAAGCAAAAATGGAATAAAGTAAATGAGAGTGAAGTACGGGGCACCCCTGAAGCAGTTGTCAGCAGCGCCTTTCAGGGAGGAAACCTTGGCGTGTCCATCGCGTTCCAGGTTCGTGCCAAATCTACGACCTGCTCAAGGGGGGCCAGGAGTGCGTGGTGAGCGCGACGCAGACGGACGAAGAGCGACGCGAGTTCCGCATCGACCTGCTCATCATGTTCATCACGGGCTTCGTCCTTCTTCTCGTGTGCGTCTTCCTGGACGCCAAGCTCCAGTCGCGCACGAAGTCCAGCGAACTCCTGTCGCGCGAGGAACTGCGCGCCAAGAAGCTGCAGATGAAGCACGTCGACCCCACCATCCTGGAGGAGCGCGAGCGGGTCGAAGCCCTGGTCGACGCCATGACGCACGGCGAGGAAGAAGGCCTGCTCGGACTGCTCGTGCACAAGCTCGGGAAGACGTACAGGTACGTCGAGGGAAGCAGTTCTCTATTCGCGAGGAGACCATAAGGGCGCAGTAAATACAGGCGCACATTTCCGCGCTTAAAAGAGTGGCATTTTTGTTTTACTTGGTATAACGGCTTCAGCCACGTGAGCTTAGCTGTTTGGGTTCTTTATGGCCAGGTCGGGAAGTAACACTGTATGGGTTATGACGATGCTTGGTTCTATGCTATGGATCGCACGTCCTTGCCCCGAAGTGGCCCGTAGTTCGCTTCTGGACATTTTACTCCAGTAGCTGTTCGCTTCAGTGCTGGTGACAAACATTATAAACACTCTTGTTCATCCTTACTGTTCGGAGTACAATAGTGCTCGTCACCTCTAAGCATGAGGACATGTGCCTTGGTAAAAGTTGCGTTTTGAGTGCAGCAAGGCGCCTAGGCCACTTGACCTCTGAAAATTAAATGTGCGTGAGTGGGCTGCTTCAACAACGTGAAACCAGAAATAAGTGCTAACCACTGGTAAAAATAGAATACCATGCAAAGGCAGCGTTACCGTACGAAAATTATCTGTCTTCCGCACAGAGCCAGCGCGCACATAGGGAACCATGCTTAGAAAGCGGCCGTAAGAGCCCCTACATTGTGCCTGATAAAGTAGAGGAACGAAGCGATTTCCACAGCGACTGCGGATGTGCGCTCTTGACTCGTGTGTATGGGTTTAAAGTCGTTGCCGGCATCAGTGTTCGCAATTTTTAATAAGCGCAGCTTCGTATGATGATGATTTCTATTGATATTTATGAAGCAGAGCAGCGACAAACAGTTGCCTACCCTGCTTGAGATAGTCAAGTTTTACTACATCTATCTCGGTCGAGAACTCTGTCTATGCCGCAAGGAAGGGTTTTTTTGGAAATGCCGTCTTTATAATGTGTCATTCAGCGATGTTCTTTATGTATTTTTTCATGTCTACCTGTTTGTATTCGAAGGCTGGGTTTCGTAGTTTGCCAAGCCGTTTACATCCTTAGTTATTTGTGTGTCGACGCTCCCATGGAGTTTCGAATGCCTTCGGTAACATGCTCCTATGTTGCAACCGCACAATGAGCGCGATATGTGCGCAATACGTATCGTCTCCATGATGCAAGCGATATACCACAGTGCAAACGGCAAGTAAGGCAGGATACCCGCATTCGTGATCCATTAATAGAATCAGAGAACAGCCGTAGTCTCCCTATATATTCATTAAATTTGCTGCTTGGGAATTGGCACACGTCACAGTGTAGTCTCTGAGCCCTGCTGGCCTACGCTGTTGGTACGCAGACAAAAGAGTGATAGGTCTTCTACAGCTGTTTGCTATGGTTTTCCACAACACATGGTGTTGGTGTGCCCACACTGCGAGAAAAACAGTCAAGATGATGCCGCAGAACCGCTACAAACGATCGAAGAAACGTGGGAGGCAATGTTAAAGGCACAGAGCCTGGAAGATCAGCGAAATCTGGTGGACCGGGCCCGGGCTGCGGCATTTGCCGACTGCTTTCTGGACTAAGAGAGCCGCCCACCTAGGGCGAAAAAAGAACACTTTCTCGCTGTTTCACACAATAAATCTTTATTCCTCCTCCTCGACACCGTTATAACGGGCTGCGCATTCTTTGCGCAGTTTTTTATTCATATTCATCAGTGACATCTCTTTTCGGTTGCTACGTTGGGACGCGAGACAAAAAAAAAAGAAAAGCAAATAGCAACTTCACTGAAGCGGATTTCATTGGCCCTTCCGCTCACCGGCTCAGTCATTCACACACTCACTGGCTGTTGTGAGTATAATTGCTTACTTACACTGCACACCTTGCAGATGAAGCAGTTCGGCTTAAACCGTGCGAGAACCGTAGATCAGTGTTTTGATAGTGTAACCGGGCTGGTTCGTGTTCTACAACTGCAGAGAGGTGTCGGTGATCGGCCAGCTGAGCTTCACGGTGCAGCCGGGCGAGATATTCGGCGTGCTCGGCTTGCAGCAGTCTGGCCGTAGCACGGTGCTAGCCATCCTGGCCGGTGACCGGGAGCTTGGTCGCGGGAACGCCTACATCGAGGGCTGGGGAATCCGGCGCAACCCCAAGCAGGTTACTATTTTTTTTTTTTTGCTTTTGTTAAACTTCTCCTTTATTTGGTCATTACTTCTCTCTACGCTCGTCAAAGTACGCAACGCCCCAGTGTCACGCCGGTCAACCGAGCGGTAAAGACAGATTGTGTGAGCATTCTGTTCTTTTCAGTATATTTTTTTTCGCCTCTGTGCAGCCGTTATTGCCGGGATAAGCCACACGTGCAATGAAGAATATAGGACAAGAAATTAATTGAAGAAAATAATTTACCAAGTGATGCTCCATAGTTGGCAAACTAGCATCAATGTATCCGAGGGTAAATTCGATGGCCGTCTCCTTAAAGTACATAAATGGCCATTCATGTGTTTGGGCTTTTCTTACGGGGACAACATTAACATATGCAACTGTCTAGGGCAAGTCGTCATCAAAATTGGTAAATCCCGGCCATGGCGGCCGCATTTCGATGGAGGCGAAATGCAAAAACACCCGTGTAACTAGATTTAAGTGCCCGTTAAAGAACCTCAGGTGCTCAAAATAATTCCAGAGTCCCCCACATCGGCATGCCTCATAATCAAATCGTGGTTTTGGCAGGCAAAAGATCATAATTTATTTTTTAATCAAAATTGGTGTGTATACTTTGTTGAGTGTTCGTTTCCTGATGTGTGTAATTATTTCTGTTCGTACGTCAATAAGAAAGATCATGTCTTTCACTGAAAACTGGCTTTTGTAAGAGATGTACGTTTTACATAATGTCTACAAGCGTTCCACTTAAATAACTTGGCATCTAACAAGGATACGCATTCCATCGCATTTGCGTGCACATCTGCATTTGCAAGCACGGGTTGATGGCGACCAGTAATAAATTGGATTATAATATAATGTCCTTAACAATGCACATGAAATACAATCCGTTCGCTAAAACTGTCCGGATATTCTTCTGCCGGCAGATACGTGTCTGCCCACAATCCATAATTGAAGCATATTTATTTCGGCAGTAACTTCTTTGGTGGCGACGCCACCCGTTTTGTTCTTGAAGTCAGGAAATTTCTGTCATTGCACAGTACGTTACGAAGCGTTGTTTCTTATAAACGGAGCATTAGAAGCAAACAAGTAGTTTCTTCGCATGCACATGCAGGGCTCTTCAGAGAGCGCGAATAATCACTGTAAGCGTGTAAGGTATAACAACCTCAGTTACATAGCCTGCTCCACTACGCAAGTTATCATGTTCTGTGTCTACTATGCCCATGGGGCTGAAAAACTTGCCGTATATTTTGTCAAATTTCATGTTTCTTTGGTTGCAGCTGACGCTCTAAAATATTCAAAAATTATTCGAAATATATTCGCATTTACGAATAGTAACCATTCGATTCGAATACCGCATCAGATAAGACACTATTCTGTACGTTATTCGAAAGTTTCGAACACTCTCACACCCCTTGATGGGAACAGCGTTTTGTATGTATTGCGATAAGGGCTATTCCTTATACGAAAACTATTCGAAAGTTATTCGACGTTCGCTTCGTTTCGGGCACTATTCGATCCGTATCCCATTCGGACTCAAAGAATCACTATTCCCACACCCATAAATTGCATGCGTTAAGCAATAGATCCTCGTCGGGACAAAATCTAGCATGCTTAGTTTTCTCGAAATTATAGTATTCATTTGAACAGAGTTATTCACTTGAACAGAGAAAAAGTAAAATTGGTCAAGAAAAAACAGGTTAACTTAGAGGCAGTAAGTGTAAAAGCAGACAAATTTAGGCTGGTACTTGCAAACAAATATGCAGCCTTAGAACAGAGAGATGATGATGATGATGACATAGAGGTAATGAATGAAACCGTGACGAGGCTGGCTTCAGAGACAGCAGTTGAAGTTGGAGGTAAGGCACGAAGGCAACCAGTAGGCAAGCTATCCCAAGTAACAAAGGACCTAATAAAGAAACGACAAAGAACGAAAGTGTCCAACTCAAGAGATCAGATAGAATTCGCGGAACTCTCAAAACTGATCAAGGCGAAAATAAGTGATATTCGAAACTATAACGTGAGAAATACTGATGAATTAAGCCGTAAAAAAATGGACGCAGCCTGAAATCAGTTAGAAGGAAACTTGGCATAGGACAAACCAAGATGTATGCACTGAAAGATAAGCAGGGCAATATCATCAGCAATCTCGAAGGTTTAATGCTTGTAAAAGCAGCAGAAGAATTCTATACTGACCTATACAGTACCCAGAGCACTCAGGAGTACTCTATTCGAAACAATAATGAACATTATACAGAAACTTCTCCTATAGCTATAGATGACGTCAGAAGGGCCTTGCAAGGCATGCAACAGGGAAAAGCGGCAGGAGAGGATGGAATAACAGTCGATTTAATCAAAGATAGAGGAGACATAATGCTAGGAAAACTGGCGGCTCTCTACTATACGAAGTGTTTATCAACTGCAAGGGTCCCAGAAAACTGGAAGAATGCAAACATTATACTAATCCACAAAAATGGAGACGTTTCGGAGTAGTGCGGTGATTGGCGATTGGATACTCATCATCATCATCATCTAAAAAACTGAAAACTGAAAGAACTGAAAATTATAGGCCCATTAGCTTAATCCCAGTATTATATAAAATATTTACCAACATAATCTCCTATAGAATAAGAGAACACTGGGAAACCTGCGAGCGTCATCTGAGCTACTATAGAAATTACCAAGTAGAGGCAAGCTTCGAATGACAAGTAGCTCAGCTGAAGCTCGTAGGCTTCGCTTTAACGCTTTTGAGTAGCAACGCTGAAAGCCTTGCAGCAGGCCTTAAATGCGAGAATTCGGCAGTCGCTCAATCTGGAAATCACTCGCAGCAAATAGTTGTGGTTATCCCATATGTTATCCCACATGTGCGCATGATCTCGAAAACGTTGTCAGCAGGGCTGTAGTTGGGTTGTTCTCTGTCCGAAATAAGTTAGGTAGCCTGTACCAACAAGTCAATCGGGTGAACTAGAGAAAAAAAAAGTTCTAAAGAAGCAGCACAGCGGTAGGAGTGGTTTATTGTTTATTAGCACAGCGGTAGGAGTGGTTTATTGTTTATTGCTGTGACGGTGTTGTTTACAAGGTTCCTCTTTCATGCAAGCGTTTCTGTATTGGTCAAACGGAGCGGTGCATCAATGATTGCAAGCGCGAACGCCCGAACAAGGTTGAAAAACAAACTAGAGATAGTCAATAGTCACTGCATTGCAATTAATGTGGCTGCAAGCCGTCCTTTAAGGGTTTGATCTCTTTGTCGAAATAACACGATGAAAGCGCATGTCTTTTTTCTGAAGCCGTTCACATTCATAACAGTGGCGACGCGTGTGTAAGCCTCCCATCGATTTCACTCGTTCCGAAGGAGATAGCTTTCCTTTCTCATTGATTACAATTTATTGCCCCTGCGCGTACTGAATTTCTTTTCCTTTTCATCTTTTTGTTCTCTTCGCGACAGTGCTGGTGTAAATACTACACGCTGACTGAAAATAATAAAAACCCTTGAGTGTTAGTCTGCGCTGTGGTCTGTGCCATTCTCATCGCCCTGTCATTTGGCGCTGTTTTCTGCTCGTATTCTTTCAGGATGTTTCTAAAGAAACACCAGTTATAGGTAACGGATTGGTTGGCGACGTCATGCAGGAATTCAGCCTCAATGACCATCAACATAGAGTTAACTTTGTGAATGTGTGTATGGGCATAGTTCAGCATTATTCTATTTGTTTTCTGTGAGCGCGGTATCATCAGTGTGCAGTGCACGGTTCTGTGATCACTTAGTTCGGAACAAGTGCTTTTTGCACATTCAAAATGGTTCGTAAATATGAGATCTAGAATGTCTTTTTGCCCCGTATGGGTGGTCTTACCTATGGGGAAAGAATATTGGCTGTCAACCTTTCCATTGCGGAGTAATAAAATCACCCGACAGAACAAGAACGGCATTCGGAGAATCATTGGTAATCTTCTTTACAACGTCATTGAAAAGATATATAAAATTGGGCTGTCTATAAGGAGGCCGGTAGCGCGCACCAATAACACAGTGTACACGGCAATGAGGTCTAACAATCCAGACCACCTCAATCGCCGAATCAGTACGTATAAGAGATGGCTGAAATTCATCTTTGACAGCGATTGTCACGCCACCTCCACGTGATGCATTTCAGTCTTTACGAATTGATTTCATTCTTCTTTTTATTACCTTATTTTTGCTGGGGTGTGTCATTCTACACCTGATTTTGCTTCCCGGAAACAGAGTTATAGGATTTTATTTTTTCTTATAACGTCTCATCCGCCCAGGCAACTAAGCGCTTCTTCAGTGAATCCCTACCTTCATCCAGCAGTACTACGTCCACTGTACGGTCGCTTAGTTTCATGCAGGGTTAAATTGCTCGCTGATGTCTGCGTTGTGCCACGCAGTACCTGAAGCGGGTCGGCTACTGCCCCGAAGAGGACCCCCTCATCTTCAAGCTCACTGGGCGCGAGATGCTGGTGCTGATTGCGCGGCTGCGCGGCCTAACGGCTCACGTGATGCACAAGGAGATCCACTACATCCTGCACCAGGTCGGCCTCATGCGCCACTCCAAACACCTGACCGTCGATTACGGGTCAGTATATGCGAGACCAGTGACGAATGTCCGACTCCCTACCGCTACGCTGAAAGGGGCTCTGCAACGTTTGTGTTCACGCTTACAATGCGTTCGTTGTTTGTTGGCCTTTCTGTAGCTTCCAAAGTTAATAATCAGCTTTATACAGTCAGTCAATCTTTCAATCAGTCAGTATATATTTGTTTTTTGCGAAAGCTCAAGACGGGAAAACATAAGCAGTCTCGAACCACTGCTTGACGGCACTCGCCGCCCATAGAGATGTCTACAGTGAGCATAATGACAATAATAAGTCATCAAAATCACAATTCCATAGACGAACGTTATGAACGTAAGAAGTCACTGCACAAGTAACCAAGACAGGGCGTAACCAAGGTGTGCTAGCATACCGCATCAGTTCCCGCTAAAACAAACATAAAGGCTTTCATCCATTTAGGCTTGGCAGAAAAGTACCAAAAGAATAAGTACAACTGATTTCGCAACGAATTCTAAAGAATAGAAAGTAATGTGGCGCACAATTGCTCGAAAAGTGGTGTGTTCAAGAACTGGAACAAAATTGACTTTATAGCTTGCGAATTTAATGCAGCGGTAAACACTGCATCGAGGACTCATCTGGATGTTGTTACACAATCAGATATACTCGTATCGCGCTGTGGTCGTGGTGAAATGCACAGCAGAGGAGGAGGGCAGGGGTCGACGAGTAGATCATCTTTAACAAAGGATACAGAAAAGTCTTGTATGGGTGAACTCTATGAAATAGTGAGAAAAGGTGTCTTGCCGACTCGAACCACGTGTGATTTGTTCGCACCAGTCCGAGAGTATGTACCGCCTTTTGTCGAGTTCGTTCTTCTCGTCATGGCCGCATGTGCCCCGATCAAACGTATTCACCAAAACACCCTTGACAACCACGAGAAAAAAGAAGTTGACTCGAAAGCTGCCACTGTTGTGACTGTTTAAAAGGTTCGATGAGCTGACCGGCGGATTTAGAAAACGAAACGCTGAAAGCTTCGCCACAAATGCTTGGGCATTACTCGAGCCCTCGTGTGCTGGACGAGATCCTACGCCTCGGATTTACGAAAGGAAGACAGGAGCCGCTATAATTGCAACTTGGGCCAAGAAAGCAAAGCGTCCACGTCTTCCACACCATTGGGCAGGATGAACATTTGTTGAAAGTTCAACTCGTTCGCCTGTCTTGCTGTGGTACGAGTTTATAATGAATGGTTGTCCTTGTGTTCGCGGTACTCGGAGCCGACACACCTTCCTCTTGCGGAACAACCCCGGATTCGCGTGCGTTCGCGTTTGCCTCTCTCCAAGTCCGTGCCCAGAGCCCTCGCAACGCGTCATGAGCGCACAGCACGGTTTCCAATTTCGTGCTCACCGTTGCAGTACTTGCTACTCTCACGGCGACTCCAGTCAGCTCTAGCCTTTTAGAATTTCCGGCAGTGGTAGTTGTTACGTTCGCTTAACTATCACTTCCCACAAATTTCCCTCCTGGCGGGGCAATGAGTGGCGGATTTTTTGCGCAGTTTCCTCCGGCTTGTGCGCTCGCGAATTATACCTGGTGTTTCAGCTTGCCCGTGCCAGGCCTTAAAATTTGCGCCTGAGCCACATGCAAAAACGAGTGGCGGTGGTCGCACCTGTCGTCTGCGACACACAGCCATCGGCCACCACAACTCCATCACTTTTTTTTTTTTACGCTGTACAGCAAAAACGCATCATTTATCCCAAATCTCACGGCTGCATTTGTTTCATTGCTTCAAGAGACAAGATATCTCGGTAAAAGTGGTACAGTTAAGACCATTGTATGCGATTAATCTCCATTGCTCGAGGCCGGTTCATGCCTTCGGTCTGTGTGCAGTATTAATCATTCGTTTGTAGCATGCTTGACGGCAGTAATCTTACTGCGCGTAAGTGCCTAGTCACATGGTACTTCTTTTAAATCTCGCGCGCGTCCTTTGAAGCCTGGAAAAATTTAAAGCACAGCAGTTATGATCACGAAAAGAAATTATTTGGATATTTCTCAATGGGCGCTACGAGCTTTCCAGTGAACATACTGCATTTACGGCAGTACTTTAGAACTTGGTTATAATTTATCGGTAAGAAATCACCTGAGCCCACAGTAAAAAATAATTTTGAATTGCCCAAGAGGACACTGAACAGCACAAAATTTGATCGAATCTGTCAATGCATACGTGGACTTTTTTAATGTTTGGCAGGAGTTAGCATAAACACCGTGAATGTACAACAAATATATTTGTGGCTGTGAAATTTGTCATTATTTCAGGCCGCAAATTGAGGGCGGTGGAGACCAAAGGGCTCAGGCATTCAAGATGTGCCCATGAAGATATATACAAAACATCGCTGCAGCGCAATATGAAATAAAAAAAAGAAAACATATTTAAGCAGCTGGTTTCCAGAGTATACGGGGTGATCACTTTTAAGTTTCAGGAATTTTTAAATATCGCCTGTGACAGATAGCCTAATTCTTGTCCTTGAGCTGGGTTATTCAAAGATGCTGACAATACTAAGATGACAAATAGAGACACATATTCAAGTAATTAAATCATTAATAATTAATTTCCTAATTACTTATTTTGCGGCGCATATTGCATTTTGCGAATTGTAGCCGATGAGCTTACAAGACGTATTCACTCGAAATTAATTTCCAGGATGACACCAGTTTCGACATATTATTTCCCCAAAGTGTGAGACGAAACACATGGGCGTTCTAGTTAATTTTGTGCTTCAGTGCATAAAATAGCGCTTTGTTAAACAGGCAAGTGAAACAACAGTGCATTTTCACGGTGAGTTTCATGGCGCATATCACTGAACTGGTGTCATTCTGGAAATTAATTGTAATTGGATATGCCTTGCAAGCTCACCGGCTACAATTCGTACATTGCAATATGTGCCGTAAAGTTGTTAATTAGTTGAATATATGTCCCCATTTATCTTGCAAGTAATGTCTGCATCTCTGCATGATCTAGCTCAAAGGACTATAATTATGTTGTCTGCAACAGGCGACATTTAATACATCCTAAAAACCTAATAAGGATCACCCCGCGTATAGCGCGAGCTGTCGCTATCGCTGCTTTGACCCTTCAAAATTTTGCGACGCATTTTCTAATAATAATATTAATAAGAAGAAGAAGAAGAAGAAGAAGAAGAAAAAGAATAGGAACAATAGCTTCAGAGCAACATTGTTTAGCATGATTGACTCAAACGCGATTGATAAACGTGCAGTGGCTCAAACAAGACGAGAACGGCAGGTCCCTCCGTACAAATATTCACACATCGTCCTTGCCTTGTTCACGCCGTTTCGCAATGACCAGAGCGTTCAGGTTGAAAATCCTCGCGCAGCACAGGTGGGCCGCGTCACCAAGACGCCGTACCAACGCGATCGCGTCAAGCTGATTTTGGTATAAAAAATGTAGGCTTCATTTTCCAAAAGAGTTTGCGGAACAGACCGTTCTAAAGTGACTGCGCGGCTTGCAGTGTCACACGAGTGCACTGCAGTGTGAGCCGATTTACAAGAGCGATCGCATGATCCAAAGCGAAAACATTCTCAGTTTTGATCTCAGATGGAACGTTCTGTGCTGCAGACAAAGACTTAAAGCGCATAAACGCCAGTAAGACCCTATTTTTGCCCCTGCTGGAAGGTGTCCGTTGTGCTTCGCGAGCAGATTACTACATAAACCTTGTTGTCTGATGGCATGGGATAGATTGACGTCAGGTCTTACGACTCATCGATTGATGGATAGGCATTAACACCCCCCAAAATGGCGCAGGAACTGTGAGCGACACCGTAACGGAGGGCGCTGGATAGCGCTTTAAAAATTTTTTTCCATTTAACGAGTACCCGAGCCTAAGAATCCAGGCTTGTTCTTTTTCTGCCATCATCCAATTGCAGCTGTATGACAGGAAGTCTAACCTGAACACAGTGGTCACCAGCGTAACTCCTTCGAGGCTTAGCCACCCCGGCTTGTGTCTCATGCTTTTCAAGTTAGAAAGCAAAGGGAAGTTCACAGCACTGTCAAGACAGTGGGTGCCGACAAGCGGCTTCCTCCATAATGTTGTGCAGGTAGCTCCTCGTCGCAGTGGACACTGCTGAGCACTTAGGTGGGCGATGACAACTTATAGAAATGTCCGTATGCCCGTGGCAATAAATATGGCATTTCTGTCCGGTTGCTACTGGACAACACGAGCTTTTCTTTTTTTTTAAGTACATTGCACATTTGATAAGAAGCATAGATAACACAGCGTGGCTCGGCTCACATTAGATATAGCCTGAGCTATTCTCTATTACATTCAGTGAGGTCGTAGTACGGCTGCCAGTCAAAGCACCAGTACAACTTGTGTTCACAGTGCAAAGGTACGAGTTTGTACCGCGGCACATGTCTCGACTAGTCGCACCGTTGATGTCACGTGCAGCTTCCTGCGCTTGGTGTTTCGAGGCCTTTTGAATGGTCCCGTCAATAGTGCATCAGATAGCTCCTTTAGACTCAGTAGTCTCCATGGAATGACTGAAGTTTACTTCAGTCATTCCATGAAGGCAATACTCTCCGGGTATATTACAGCTGAAACGACTTACTGTAGCATCCATAGCAAAATGTCGGATTGCGGCACTCGCATGCGTTCGTTTTGTCTTGTTTCCAGTTCGGGAGCCCGCCGCAAGATGTCGCTGGCCATGAGCCTGGTTGGAGACCCGGCGCTGGTCATCCTAGACGAGTGCACATCCGGCGTGGACCCCATATCACGTGGCCGCCTGTTCCGCGCAATCACGCGCATCCAGCGGTCCAGCGGCATGGCAGTGCTCTTCACGTCGCACTGGTAGGCCGCTACTCGCAGTCGCACGCACGTGCTTGGGCGTGTTGCGCAAAACTGAGTGTTCAGGGTGCAGACTCTGAACTGGCAGCTCATGCTTTGAACGAAAAGCAGGCAAGAAAGTTACTGAATGCAATTAGGAAGGGACTCAAGAACAGAGCTGGTACTCACAGTCCTGGTATACGCGCTATGCAAGGTCTTCGCCCAGCAGACTTGTAGATATATGACCAGTCTATACTAATGGATTCTGTGTCATGCGGCTATCTTTATTTACTGAGAGCTTCAGGGGAGATGCCAACGCAATTATGAGGTGCCGCAGCCACTATTGGTAAACTTCGTTGCTGGTGAAAACATAAATACAATGCATGGAATACTGATGAAAAAAATATGGCGGGGGCATTCTAGACTCACACTACTCCAAAGTCATATATAACGTTGTACTAATTGTACAAAGAGTCATTTTTCCAGCACCTCTCTAACGATAAAGTTGCAGTTGCATCGTTTAAATGTGAACCAATCAGAAATACAAATCACTATTGCTTTGGTGCTGTTTCCTTTTCTGTATTAAACATTCCAAATTTAGAGAGTCGAATTTGGGCTAGTTGATGCAAACTCGTCTTAGTGTCTTAGGCGCCAAGCAGAACACAATAAGAGGATGATCGACAACAACGCTACTAGCAGCTCAATAAGTTTATGAAAATCACACAACATGAATGGCTCCAAACAACACTCAACCAAGCCGCGCACCCGGCGTGGTTACTTAGCGGCTATGGCGCTGGCCTGCTAAGCACGAGGTAGCGGAATCGAATCCCGGCCACGGAGGACCTGTTTCAATGGGGGCGAAATGTGAAAACCCCCGTGTACATACCCGTGTAATTTAGGTGCACGTTAAAGAACCCCAGATGGTCCAAATTTCCAGAGTCATCTCCCATTACAGCGTGCCTCGTAACCATATCATGGTTTTGGCACGTAAAACCCCATATTTCTGTTTAAGTCCCACATACCTAAAGAGCCCAGAAAATGAACGAAGCAGGTGCAGAGAGTAACACTAGTCACGCCTTCAAAAAGGCCTGTCTCCTTAAGTGCAACTGACAAAAAGCTTACATGGCCGTTGCATGCCACCGCGATTTTCGACCAACCACCGCCAGCTAAGTAACGGGAAGCGGACCGATCACAAACGCCAGCGCCATCGTCCTCAGCCGATTATCTGCTTTTACTGTGCTGGCTCGGCCCCATCGATACCCTCTCCACTCGGGCGTGCTCCTCGCCTCTTGTCAGCCAATAGTATAAAAGAAGCTACTCAATGTAGGGAATGCTACTCGTTCTTAAAACAAAAACGTGACCGCCCATAAACGAGAAGCGCGTTTGGTTGGGCTTTTCAAACAACGCTGCGGGTTACCGCCCGATTCTTGCGTCCGTGGTTGCGTAATTTTTGGCGTAAAGGAGATCAGAATAAGAACAGATAGTTTCACATTATAGGAGTCCCAGGTCTGCATCATCATAGTCAATACTGGTAAATGACAACTATTGATATTTACGCGTAAACATTTGTATTCCCCTTTCAGTTACTCACTTGACAACTTTGTCCCCCGCGCCTCGTCACCCGCACGATGGCCCTGAAGCAGTCCGCCACCCACGGCTGCACCATCATGTCAATACTGATTGGATTGGATTGGATTGGAAAAGCTTTAATAAAAGTCCTGCAGGACGCACGTCAGCGCGCAGTGGGCGTCTCCCACGCAGGGACCGACAGGGAGTACCTGGCGGCCGCTGCGCGAGCCCGCTGGACGGCCCATTGCTGGTTTTGTAGGAGCGGGCTTCGTATGGTCTTCTCCCACTTGTCGGAGGTGGAGCAGGGCGGAACGTTTCTGCACTCCCAAAACACGTGTGCGAGTGTCGCCGTCACCCCGCACGAGGGACACGCATCGTCGGGGTAAACGTCCGGGTAGATGATGTGTAAGGTGGCGGGGTTTGGATAAGTATGTGTCTGCAACAAGCGTAGCGTTAGCGCCTGCGGCCTGTTCAGTTTGGGGTGCGGGGGCGAAAAGAGACGTCGTCCCAAGTAAAAGTATTTCGTGATTTCATTACACGTTACTGGGGCGTCCCTGTTCGCCTCCAACTCATTGAGACGCGGTTGCCCGGGGGTGACGGCGCGGTCGGTAAGCGCGCGCGTAGCGTCGTGGGCTGTCTCGTCGAGGTTGGGTGGGGCGCCCGGGATCCGACCCAGGTAGGCGGGAAACCAGATGACGGTGTGGTGTTTGAGAGTGCTCGGGTCAGCGCCGCGGAGGACGCGTAACGCCTGATCGGAGACTACCCCTCTCTCGAACGCTTTGATGGCTGGTCTCGAGTCGCTGAATATTGTCTTTCGCTTATTGCCGAGCATTGCCAGCGCTATGGCCACTGGCTCCGCCACCTCGGGGTCACATGTGCGTACCGTGGCGCCGTTTAAAGTCCGTTGCGAGGACGAGACCGCCACCGCAACGAAAGCTCGGTCGCATCGGTAGGCGGCGGCATCCACGAAAGCGACGTCGTCCGCTTTCTTGTTTATGCGTTTAACGAATGCGGTGGCCCGGGCTATAGGCGCCTGCCTCGATTGTGTTCCGGATGTACGTTTCGCGGAATGGGTGCAATCGTGATCAGGTCGCGGAGCTCGCGGAGAACCGGCGTGAACTCCGGTGGATCCTGGGTGTTTGGTGGGAAGTAGCCGAGCTCGCGCAAGATGTGACGGCCGGTCTTGGTCATCGTCAGTCGTATCATCTGCGCTCCCTCCAGAGCCTCAGCGATCTCTTCGAGCGTATTGTGCACCCGAAGCTCGAGGAGTCGATACGTCGGCGTGGTGATCGGGAGCCCAAGAGCTTGCTTCACTACCTTTCGGATGAGTGTATTGAGCTTGTTACGCTCCGATTGTTTCCACTTGTGCATTGCTGCGACGTATGTAAAGTGACATAGGACCAACGCGTGTACGACACGCAGCAGATTGTCTTCTTTGAGGCCGCGGTGATAGTTGGCCACTCTGCGTACGGGTCGTATTGCGTTGTCCGTCTTTGTCGTCAGCTTGTGGACCGTTTGGATGTTTGATCCGCCCGCCTCGATAATCATTCCCAGTACTCGGATGGAGTCGACCCTGGGGATGGGGCGACCGTCTCGGGTGCTGACGGTGATGTTGCGCTCGGTCGGTGGTTTCCATCCCTTAGGCCTTTTGCCATGTCGTTTAGGGCAGTACAACAACAGCTCCGATTTGGCCGAGGGGCACTTGAGGCCCGTGTGGTCGAGGTAGGACTCGGCGGTTTCGACTGCCTCCTGCGGAGCGGATTCGATAAAGCCGTCCGAGCATTGTCCGTCCATTGTCTGCGCACATTGAAAAAAAATAGCAGCTAAAGCCTCGCGCACGCTAGATCATCTCAAACGCAACCAACATGGAGCTCCTTCCTTCACAAAAAAAGTATCAAGCATTAATCCGACCCCAACTAGAATTTGCGGCTCCAATTTGGTCCCCTCACCAGGCATATCTAATCCATATTCTCGAGTCAACCCCAAGCTGTGCTGCACGTTTTATTGCCAGAGACTGCAATCCATATTCGAGCGTATACAACCGGATACGTTGTCATACATGTGTCAACCGGAAGTTGTCATTGTCCCTACCATCATGGGAATCACACTATAATTTACCGTTGCTTTCTTTTCTGTAACATAAATTCATTCATAGTGAACACTCATCCACCTTGCCTGTTGTTGGTCCATCTCGCTCACATAGGCACTTGCACAAATACGTCAGCTTCCCGCGCATTTTTCTTCGTAGTAATGCATTTACGTTGTATGCTTTGCCACGTGCTATTAAATATGCGAGTGGTCTTCCCGATAACATTGCTGACATTAACGACTCTAACCTTCGGAAAAAAATACTTGTTATGTTTGGGTGGTGTGCAAGTATTCCTATTTTGACCCCATTGTGTAATGCAACAATCCTATTAACTGTGTAAACCTGGTTTGTAGTGGTAGAATCTTATTTTATGACTGGATGACTTCAGTTTGATTGAAAATATTGTATTCATTGATTTCACGTCGCACGTTTATATTTATAACATTGTAAAAGTTTTTTTTTGCTCTTTCTTATTTATTATGTGACGCCCTCCCCCCTCACGCAATACCCCTGCTGTACCCTCTGAGGTATACGAATGAATAAATAATTAAATGAATAAATAAATAAATGGTTTCCTCTTGCATTGCTAGCGATCGCCATAACCACAACGCTCAGAACAGCAAATGTATGCTCCTACTCTAGTGTTGTCAAGCGCGTATACACATAGCAATTTCCAGCCGCTCTCCGTCTTTCTACAACATGCTTAAAAAGACAAACATTGACAGGAACGGTGAAGGCAATATGGTAAATGTCATCGCATACGCATCATTGTTTTCTTTTCTTTGCCTGTGTCTTTTTTATGGTAAAATGCAAATGTAAAAAAACATCAACTAGGCCAAGAAGAAGTTCCTCCACAACACGCTTCTGATTCGTCTCCTCTCAAGTTCCCGCAGCCTGGCTTCAACAGCCCCGCAATCTTACGAACAGGCGCAGCCGTTTACTTCTTACGATGAGTGAAGGAACAAGATTGACTTCCCCATTCGGGTGTACGGAAGCAAGCGAACTCGTCTTTCAAAGAACGGGAGGGTGGCGCGGCCGGAATATTAACACCATCGTGATCGTGAACATCATGTTAATTTCATTGCGCGGTCACACTTGCCCAGCGCCTACCGAACTCTGCACATGGATGCGTGCAAACTTCCAGAGTTAATCACTTCACGTAATTCTACATTGTCCTTGTTTGTGCTAGTTTCCTTCCCTCGGAACAAATTTTATTTAGTGACGCACGCAACTCAATTTCTTTACCTCAGCTGCAATTCAATTTATACGAGTCGTATTTTCTACCACCTCTGATGCTCAATCCACAGTCTCGTCTTCAAATCTCTCCACGTTACATCTGTCATTTTATTGCGATAGCAGTTATATGGACACTCCTAGCCTATTTCTGCCGTTGGCGTCGCTGTGATGTTCCTATGAAGTCCAAGGGCGATGACACTGTCGCCGCTTGCCTTCCGCTTTATGTGCGAATGAAAGCGTGCAAGGGGAGCCGACAATCACGGCTTGATCTCGCCCGCGCGAAAGGAAGGAAAGCGGCGAGGAAGGTCTTCCGTCGCGTGCGAGGCACCGGAGAAGGGAGGCGGCGCTCTATTCTGACTGCAGCTGTGAATGTGGCGACTGCGCGCGATCGTATCTTGGAGATCGATCTGCGTTGGGGGCAGGGTCTAGGTGCGTAGACGGCTCGTAGCTTTGTGCGTGTTGTGTGTTCTCGGCACTCAGTTTGCGTTGAAGCGATAGACAGCACAAAGGTCACTTCGCTCGCCGCTGCTGCCGCGCTTCCTAACGCCAGCGTGTTGACAGCGAGTGTCCGCGGTCACCGAGTGTGATGCGTTAATGCTTGCTGTGCGCGCTGACATCATGCTTGTTAATTCAGTTAGCAAGCGAGCGTTTACAAGTTGATACGGCCGATAAGAGTGCTATCCATGCTTCGTATGGCTGTCTGCTAATTTGCTATCGCAATCGATGCTTCGCCTTTCGGGCGAAGCTAGGCCTTTTTTCTCTTTCTATCGCACGTTTCCCCTGTCGTAAGCTTACCGTCCGGTTATTTCTTTATTACGCAACACCATATCTCATGGTTTGAACTCATCCCCGCACTGGTTGCAGCATGCGCGAGTGCGACCAGCTGTGCACCCGCGTCGGCATCCTGTCGGGCGGCGACTTCACCCGCGTGGGCGACACGGTGGCCCTGAAGCAGTCGGCCACGCAGGGATGCACCATCGTAGTGAAGCTGACCGTGGCCCAGAGCACGCAGGAAGGCTCCATCAAGGAGATCAACCGGGGCATCAAGCGGGAGTTCCCAAACTCGGTCATTGCCGAGAAGCGAGAGGTGAGCCTGTGCACCCCTCGAAAGTTGCCTTGTTTGGGTTCATTAGGAGGCCAATGAGCTTCAAAGAATGCCAGCAGCGGAGGCAGGTAAGCGTTTGCGCATTCAAGAGCAGATTTCAAGCGATCGTGCTTGCAGGTGGAAAGGCGGTTGCTACGCGAGCAGTGCGTAAAAAAAGAAAACGTGGGTCCGTGGTGATGCGACAAGATTTGGATGGATAGTGCGAGATAGACGATGCGCGTGAGTGAGAACACGAGCATTGCCGAGCGGCGAGAAAACTTGTAGAAAATACAATTTGGGAACTTTAAGACAGGAAGCCAGAGAGTGTAGACGAAGCTGCTACCTTATTGCTGTTGAATACACCCTCTTCATTTGAGGGCGTATTGTACACGTGCCAAATATGGGCCTAATGCTGACTGTACATCGTGTCCAAATGCGACTCTTCCACGGGCCTCGGAGGTCGGGCGACAGTTCTCCGTTTCAGCGTTTCCATATAGAGGAAGACATTCAACAAGAGCGGACACAACCATAGAGCTCAGCGTCCGAATTGACTGTAACGCACCAAGCAGATGATGTGAAAACCTGAACCACACTTTCTGATTCGTTTTTGGGCGCGCACGTTTTGAACGCTAGCTGGTAGGCCTTACGCCGGTTGAGCTGATCGGCGCGGCATTTGTTTTCTTCCACTGCTCAACTGCGCACGGTCTTGGTGCAGAATGATTTTTTTTATTATTCGTTAAAATAAATATAGTTACAAGCGATGTTTACAAGCCTCCATCGAATCTGTCCTCTGTGTATGTAGTTTTATAGACTCGGAACACCTATTGAAATGAGGAATTATTTTGCTCTGTATAAATGCTCGCTCCGGGCTTTCTTCTTTTTTTTTGTTACGTTCGTCCAATCTTGTGGCGCCAGGTAGCAGCAGTAGTCCTGGCACAAAGCTCCACCACACGACGTCAGCTGAGAAAAAAAAGTAAATTGTAAGCCTGCGTCATTTTGGTATTTAGACCTGATTGGAAAACAGCATATAGAGGCAAAACGTGCGAAAGTGGTGAATAGGCGACATAACATATCAAGGCAATTCGCTTTTACAAACATAGCGTAGAAAATACCCGACTCCTCCAAAACAATACCATCCATAAAATATGATAAAGACATCCAATTTCCAAGCATTCACCCATTCCCGTGCCTTAATTCATTTTCTTTTAAGAGCACAAATACACGGGCAACTGCACGTTTTCGATAAAACTTGGCGTGATAGCTGACGTAATGTTGCGCCACGTATACAGAGGTGGGCAGAGCACATACTCCCAGCCAGACCATGCTAGACGCTCGCAGAATGCCTTCTACTCGCACTCAAGACAAATGCGTGGGTGCAAAGCTTGTTTTCAGTCCTTCAGAGGACGGAATATTCGCAAGTTTCTGGTTTTTGAGCCACTGGGCATTATCTTTTGCGTGTTCATGCACTCTAAGAACAGTTTACACCCTTTGGCTTGCCCCTTCTGCCACACAAAAATAATCGTCATCTGCCTTGATGCGTTTCCTTTCTTTATCGCTGCAAGCCCGGAACTTTCCAGTGACGAACGGCACGCGCGTTATCAGAAGGGCACACTCTTAGAAAAATGTACACCCTTTGGGGCGTATCTTGTCCCACAACAATAATCGTCATCTGTCTTGTCCGCGTTTCCTTTCTTTAACGCTGTGAGCCCGGTACTTCCCAGTCACGAACGGCATGCGCGTTATCAGTGTGACGCAGCATTCTCGACAGGAAAGTAGCCAGAGCCGAGTTTTCAAGAAAGGAAACGCCAGCAAGGCAGATGACGATTATTGTTGTGGGACAAATACACACCCCAAAGGGTGCAACCGTTTTAAGAGTGCACTCCAAAGGGTGTAAACTGTTCTATGCTGATAACGCGCGTGCCGTTCGTTACTGGAAAGTTCCGGGCTCGCAGCGATAAAGAAAGGAAACGCATCAAGGCAGATGACGATTATTTTTGTGTGGCAGAAGGGGCAAGCCAAAGGGTGTAAACTGTTCTTAGAGTGTGGGCGCAAGCAACACCTTCTCGTGTTATCACTCTCGGCAATCGCTCGTCACGTTTTAGACAAGCGTGGGTACCGAAAGACGGTATATGCTTGAGGAGGCCATAAAGATCATCACAAACTTGGTCCCGTAATACTCCGCCAGCGCGAAACTAACCAGCGTTAAAGGGCCCATGACACGGCCGTCCAATAGTTCTCAGTTTATATTTGTTACTGAGAATAGAGGGCATAATATGGTTATACAAAAAAAAACACTGGGCTCTCAGCGCACATTTTAAGCCGAAATTTCAATTTGAAGTCGCTGCCTCTCAACTCCTCCGACCGACGCCAGCCGCCATCTTGGCAAGGCTGTGTGACGCCACAAACTGAGGAGGATACCTCTCTCTTCTGCGTTGAAACAGTTCGAGACCACATTGGACGTATTTATCCACACGCTCTAGCACCCAATAGCGTAGGAACGGCATCGCCGCTGAATTGTGCCGGCAGTTCCTTCACTTGCGCGATGGAAAGCCGTAGCAAACCGGAGATGCGCCGAGACGCACGTGCAAAAAAAGAAGCAGCCCGTGGCAACCACGACGTATTTCCAGCTCCTGCAACCACTTCCGCTTTTTCCAGTCCAGAAAAGCATGGCCTTCGAGACTGGCTTCTCATTTCATTTCTTTCTCATTTCATTTTCATTTCATTTCTTTCATTTCATTTCATTTCATTTCATTTTCATTTCATTTCTCAGATTCATTTTGTTGCCACTCAGTGTCGCCAGACTGCTTTACGGTTCAACTTCGGCATTAAAAATTCGAATGAAAGTGTTTTACTCTACCGAATGCATTGAAACTTTGCCAGCTCACTGCGGGACGCGTACGGTTTGACGTGCAATGCATAATATAAGCCCGAAAATTTGGTGTCAAGGCCCCTTTAAACTAACTGCGCCACAGCGGCCGACCTGTATTTCACTCCGACATGTCTGTCGCTAACTGCGTCACAACGTCCTGTGCGCTCAGTGTGCCTGAAAAGTACCCAAAAAGGTACCGAAATTAGTTACAGTAATGTTGGGGCCCATAGAGAGCGCCACAAACACATTCCAGTAAGATTCAGCACACGCCAAACTGCGTCACAACTCCCGGTGAGTCGAGTGTGCCCAAAAAGCACCCAAATAAGTTTCAATAATGTTGGGTACACAGAAAGCTTCGCAAACATATTCCAGTACAATTCAGTACACACCTAACTGCACGACAACGGCCGAGGTGTTTTTCGCTACCTGCATCAAAACCCTTGGTGCCGTGATTTAAGCCTAAATTGCTTGAAATGCACCGCAGATCGTAAAACAAAATTTCTCACCTTGCCGGGGTGCGATTAGCGCAGGAATGCCACGTCGAAGCGCAGCAGGAACGCAAGTAATACGCCGAGAGCCTTAGAAACCAGACCTCCACACACAAAAAAAAACATGCGCTGCAGGCCTCGCTCACTTCAGTGGCTTGTCTGGCGCATGGCGAATGCACCTGGCGCGCCACTGACTTGCCGCTAGGTAATTCAATAAAATAAGTAGAAATGTATAAGTTAATTTATAAGCAAAGCTTTTTATTTATAGCGGCAAAACATACAAAGACCAAAGCATTGCCTGTTAACTTCATTTCACATTCTTTTTTTTTTCGATGCTCGCGTCAGCTAACAGCTGATGTGTATATTATCGTGACGTCTTTCTTGTTGCCAGTTTTCGCCGAGTAACCGTTCTTGTTGAATTTCTTTCTCTGTGGTTTCACGAACACTATACGTCATTCATTTTCGCAAGCTAGAGATCAGGAAATTTATTAGCGCGAAAAGACAGGCATTCTTTGCCTCAGCGTTTCACTTTCTGAGTTACTGGCTGCTCCTGTCGCGGCTAACACGGCTTGAAAACGCCCAACTACTAAAGACTAGTTAGCAGAACGGAAGAGGGTGACGTGCCTAGTAAGTAAAACTGCCGTATGCCGCTAAGAATGGGCACGAAGTGAAAACGTCTCCTCGGGGGAGCTAGCTAAAGATAAGCAGAGCCCCAGCGAGTGATGGCAATAACGTCGCAACAACGCTAGACTAAGTTGGCACAAGAAAGTGAATCGAGTAATATACTACATAAAGGGCTTTGTGAAAACGTTTAATTACACGATGTACTGAAAGATTTTGCCAAATATGCTGTGAAAGATTGTGTGAAAAGATGTAGTTGTACGACGCAATGAAGAGGTCTATGATCTGTGACAAAAAATTTAGAACAAGGTCCATCCATAAAGAATATACACCCTGCACATGCCTCATGTGCCTCCCCGCTCCAAAACATAGCACCCGAGAGACTGCGATAGAGACAGAAGTCAACCTCCCCCATGACGTCCTTGAAATGAGCGATCGTCAATGCCCGATGCATTTATACAATATTTCCTTCAGTCGAACAGCGCTGCCACTGCTTCCTTATCACGGACAATAGTTAACGATTTAAATAAACAATTCAACGAGACAAAGTACAGCATGCGCTGTGTGCGTGCTCAACAAAGAGTGCTTAGCGTACGACGAACGTCGAGCAACACGAGTATATATGGTCGCCGCGAACGTCTGGGAACGCAGGGGACAGTACCTGTAGCCCACGGTTCCGATTAGTCACGTCTCGTACATTTCCGATCCTCTCCAGGTCGTTCTCGAACCACATACGGTCGCACACTCTGCAAGCAAATCCGAAATGTTTATCCAGAATGTCTCGTCGGAACTTGGCATCCGCACCTTTGAAGTGACAACTAATGACATCTTAGTTGAAATCAAGAAAAAGAAATGGGCATGGGCAGGACATGTAATGAGGAGGGAAGATAACCGATGGTCATTAAGGGTTACGGACTGGATTCCAAGGGAAGGGAAGCGTAGCAGGGGGCGGCAGAAAGTTAGGTGGGCGGATGAGATTAAGAAGTTTGCAGGGACGCCATGGCCACAATTAGTACATGACCGGGGTTGTTGGAGAAATATGGGAGAGGCCTTTGCCCTGCAGTGGGCGTGACCAGGCTGATGATGATGATGATGATGACTCGGTCCATCCGGTACCTCTGCCGCAGTATTGCGCTGCGAGTCTGGCGTCGTTGCTCGTTCGGAGGTGCCCGGGCTCGCGATTGTCGTTTTCGTTCAGCATCGCGCGAACGTTCTTATTCGGTGGTCGTTTCGCGCCGGCGCCGTTTACATTCTCGTTGGTGTTCCCTCCGGCACTCCTCGTACGCGTATTGTTCATTCTTTTTTCAAAAACATCTGTTCTTACCCATGTGCCTGGGACCTCTTTGGGTCCCACGTGTGTCAAGAATAGTTCAAGGGCGCGTTACAGGTTCCAGAGTCCACAGGAATATGTGCCATTGAGCTTGGGCCCTTTATGCACTATCACCAGGATGGCCCACATGATGCTTATCCGCTGTTGACGAACGCCGAACTAACTACGGAAGGTTAGTCATATACAGCTTTCGCGGTAAAAAAAAAAATATATGTGATGGTTGCTTTGATGCAGCTCTTCGACAAACATATCCTGTAGCAGCGCCATTTTCAACCACGAACCCGCTGTCCTAGTGGCTTTGGCGTTGCGCCTCTTTAGGAGCACGAGGGCGCGGGATCGAATCCCAGCCACGGTGGCCGCGTTTCGACGGGGGGCGAAATGCAAAAGACGCCACTGTACCGTGCATTGCGCGCACGTCAAAGAACTCCAGTTGGTCGAACGTAATCCGGAGTCCACCACTACGGCGTGCCTCATAATCATATCGTTGTTTGGGCACGTAAGTCTCGAGAATTTTAATTTTAATCTAACCTTCAGCCGCGGTACCACAGACAAGGGAAAAAAATTACAAACGCAGAGCAATTTATATTGAAGTTTGTCATCCTTTAGCAACAAGTGATAAGCGATTCTGTAGGGGTGCCTGTGGTTCTCAAAGGTACGAGCAAAGTGTGGTTGGTACACGGCATTTCATTATTTTTTTTATTCGGCCTTCATCATAATAAACCAATTGTGGCAGAAAGGCGAACGCATGGCCTCATTTTTGGACTAGGAAAAAGATATGGCCTGTCAGGCTATCACCGGCCGTGTACGAGCCATACATGCACTGAATGCATTCCTACTTCTGAGAGCTGTCACAAGAGAGCACCCCCCTCCCCCCGTACTCACAAAACTTCCCTTGCATAACGGACCTTCGCAAATTACTGCTTGGATTGTTAGACATCTTCAAACTATCGAAAAACTGCAACTACTACAATATTTAAAACGTCGCTATTGCAAGATATCGCAACTCACCATTACCACGACACCAACCCCCTCCCTCGCCCAATGTCCTCCTTGAAAACTTCAAAGAAAAAGACCGGACACCTTGTTTGTCTATAGAGAAGGTGTCAATTAAACTGTCAATATGTATAGAAACCAACTTTTATGGCCATCGTAGTTTAGTGACACTACAGTTGCTGTTTTTCTTCTTCACAGCAAACACTCGCCGAAGCTTAAAGGGACACTAAAGCGAAACAATAAATCAGTTTAGACTAATGAAGCATTTCTTGAGAACCCTGCAGGCAGTCATTTAAAATAGTTTGATTATTAGATGAGGAAATGAAGGTACAAGTATCAGTACTTGAATTTCGCGCCGAAACCCCAGCGCCGGTACGTCAGCGTGACGTCAGGGATTCCAAAGTATGTTTTCGCATTTGGGCCACGTTCGCTAAATAAAGGTTCCCGAAACTTGCCATGTTTAATATTTGGTTCCTTTAGAACACAATGTAGTCGATCTGTACCGCTGTATATAGTTAGTAGGCCCTAGAAGATACCATCAAAATCCAAGACGTCACAACCCCCAGGTGCGGGAACTTAAGTAGGCGTCGCCACCCGTATTTCGTTCTCGCGCTTTTTCTGGCTCACCAAACGTCTTATCGTTGTAAGAGTGGTGTTATTGGTGTTGTATAGCGGTAATTTACTGATGCAGAAGAAATCATTTTTCACTTTAGTGGCCCTTGAAACAAGAACTGTTTATGATGTTTCCAGTCCTCTACGAGTTTCTTGTTCACTTAACAGCGAGACAAGTTGGGCCGCTCCTCACATACGTAGTAGATGGCGCAACGATCTGGTGTATATCTCTGGTATATTTCCACGCGTCTGATAAGAAGCGTCGGCAGGGTTGATAATGATTCCAAAAGAAGGCATATGACAGTGATTTTTTCGTGACAATGACAGTCGCAGAATTCCAGTCAATGTTGTGGCCCGTGTTAAGGTGATGTTCAGCTAGTGCGTTGACGGCGGCGTGTCCTTTAGCTGTGTCATTTTGGTGTTGCTTGATACGCCCTTTGAAGTGGCCTGTTTCTCATATGTACGATGCGTGGTAGTCTTGACAGAGGTACCTTATGCATCACTCCAGGGTGGCGTTCACATTCCAACGGGCCCTTCACGCGGACCAGTTGGCTTCTTTATTTGTACGAGGGCAAGTGTGCGACTTGTATGTGATAATTCTTGAAAATTCTTGCAAGCGTCTCGCTTACACCGGGAGCATAGGGAATGGATGCAGTTTTCCATACTGCGAGTGGATTTGACTCCGGGAGGCTCTGTGGAGTGGCGCTTCTGTTGACGTAGCAGTTCGCGAGGGCAACCGTTACCTGCGAGATGACGTTTTAATTTTTTATATTTGTATGAACAAAGACGGAATGCACGCTTGAGCAAAGAGACTGCCACGGATCGCTTGCGGCCTATGGGATGCACCGAGGCAAAGCTGGGGTACTTGCCCGAATGTGTGAGCTTCATATACACGGTTGTAGAGCGGCAGCCGCAAGAACGTTGAACAAGGACGCCGAGGAAGGCAATTCGTCCGTTGTTTGCTTGTTAAACCGTGAATTCAATTCAACCTTCAATAAAGT
This sequence comes from Dermacentor albipictus, assembly GCF_038994185.2. Lineage (NCBI taxonomy): Eukaryota > Metazoa > Arthropoda > Arachnida > Ixodida > Ixodidae > Dermacentor > Dermacentor albipictus. Next base: position 462,767,426 of record NC_091821.1, on the reverse strand, counting down.
TCAGGTGGTCTGGAAACCGTAGAAACCGTTGCACTATTGAGCTGTGGATCACACATAAACAGTCATCTACGTAACGAAGGAAACTTTTTAGAGGCCGCTCGAAGGTAGCCAAAGCTTTTCTCTCGATGACTGCAAGGGCCAGGTTTCCGCATGTCACAGAAACGAAGGCACCCGTGGCTATGCCAAAAACTTGTCTGGAATAGTTCCCATTAAACATGAAGTAAGTGTTGCTAAGGCAGAAATTCAGAAGACGACAAAGATATTCAACCTCGGACGGTGTTCTTGATGATTATTAAGGGGTACTTGGTTATTACACTCAAACTTTGACGAGCGTTTGTTTGCTGGTAAAAATAAAAATGTGTGCCCCTCGCCAGGCAGTGTTCCGACAAACTCTGGACTATGCAGCTGCTGTGTCTAAAAATAAAGAAAGTCACCTGCCGTGGTTGCTCAGTGGCTGTGGTGTTGGGCTGCTGAGCACGAGGTCGCGGGATCGAATCCCGGCCACGGCGGCCGCATTTCGATGGGAGCGAAGTGCGAAAACACCCGTGTACTTAGATTTAGGTGCACGTTAAAGAACTCCAGGTGGTCGAAATTTCCAGAGTCCTCCACTACGGCGTGTCTCATAATCAGAAAGGGGTTTTGGCACGTAAAACCCCATTACTGAAAAAATATAAAACTCGCAGTTTCGCTCGAAAGGCATAGCATCGATTGCGATAGCAAATTAGTAGACAGCTATACGAAGTAACGACAGTAGCTTTATCGGCCGCATAAACTTGGAAACAGTTGCTTACTGACTGAATTAACAGGCATGGTGGCAGCGCGCACAAGCAAAGAGCAACACATCACACTCCATGAGCGCGGCTACTCGCTGTGAAAGCGTTGGTGTGAGCAAGCGCGGCAGCAGCAGCGAGCTAAGTGAACTTCGTGCCGTTTATCGCTCCAACTCAACAGCGGCTAGAACACACAACGCGCACAAAGGCATGAGCCGTCTGCAGATCCCTTTTAGGATGCGGCGCACGCGACCGCGCGCGGCGGTGCAAAGTACGCACTTGTTGGCAGAGTCAAAGCAGTCCCCCCCTCCCCCCCCCCGACCCGCGATGCCTCCCCGCTTTCCTCCGGATATGGCGCGCAACATCGGCATCGCCGAAGGAGTCGCGGCGGCTCAACTGGTAGAGAATCGCACGCGTAATGCGAAGACGTGCGATCGCTGCCTGCGGCAAGTTTTTTTTTATTCCACATTCCTTTCGATTAATTTATCATTTCTTTAATTCACTTAGTAGGTACAAGTAATTTCCCCTATGTTATCCTTTGCGTCAATGTTCGTTGGCTTCTTACGATATATATATATATATATATATATATATATATATATATATATATATATATATATATATATATAACCTGGCCGGGCCCCAGAACTCTGGGAAGAAAAGTTAAAACTTTCCGCCTATGTTGCGCGCCATATATGGAGGAAAGCGGGGAGGCATCGCGGGTCGGGGAGGGGGGTGGGCTGCTTTGACTTTTTTGAGCCGCCGCGACTTCGGCATCGCCGAAGTGGGGGAGGGGGGAATGTGCCTGCTCTGTCCGGAAAACTCCGTAGGGGGTTCGGGCTTCGGAATCCCTCCGTAGTCGCCGCGCATGGCGCGTGAGGTTGAGCCGCGATCGTCAGTTCCCCTTGCGCCCGGTCGCGAAATATGCAGTTGCTGCCGGAGCACAGCGCCGCCTTCCCTCCCACACATCCCCCCACGGCCTTTCGCGCGACGGAAGACGGCGCGTTTATTCGCCGCTTTCTTCGTCGCGCGCGCCAGACTGAGCCGCGATCGTCAACTTTCCTCATGTGCTTTCATTCGCACATGCAGCATACGCCGCGCGGCCACGGTGTTGTCGCCCTTGGATTTTATACTGAACTTCACGGCGACTGCGACAATGCGCCTGGAGCGTCCATATACTTGCTATCGCAACGAAATTTTCAGCAGAATGTGACGTATTGTACTAATCTGATTTTGTTCTTATAAACAGTTTGCATGCGAAGCCCCCCGGTGATCGTATCGCCTGCGCAGGACCAGATGCGCTACCGGCTCAAGCCGAACATGGACTACCCGCTTATCTGGAGCGAGGTGGTCTCCAAGCTGCACAAGCTCCAGGAAGAAATCAAGTTCGAGGACTTCCTGGTCAACGACACCTCGCTCGGGGAGGTGTTCATCGGCTTCGCGCGCGAGCGAAAGATGGTGGACTTCGGCGACAACCAGATTCGCTACTACGAAAAGGACGCGCCGCCGGGAATCGCTACCGTACCGATCGTGGCGTAGCGCGCACGATAATTAAACGCCAACCTGCTATAGCTGAGGGGCGCACGCCGTCAGTGACGTTTCTGTGACCTCATTGATTATCACACTTCGTTTACTGCTGATGCTAAACAGCGTACTGTGGCTGGCGTTGTCGTTTCATTGCCATAAGGAGTTCACCTCGAAGAGAACAGAAAAGTGGAATTTTTTTCTTGCAAGTTCGAGAAAGCTTATTAAAATATTTTATCATGCCGATCGATAAAGTCGAGGACCGACCTCCACATCCTTCGTAAATTACTGTGCGAAGGGCAGCTTAGCTAGGGAGACCTATCGACTTTATTTTACCATTAAATATGTGACTAAGCACTGATTATTGAGGTTGCTCACGTATACAGTTATATGGTATGAATGGCATCGCGGTATATGTTTCCTATACTGTTTGTTTGCTGTATATGCTGTATACTGTTTGTTTGCTGTGTTTACTGCATATGTTTGCTATACTGTATATGTTTGCTATGATTTGCTGTACCTTTCATTTATTTTAATGCACGTATCATTCTTGGCCTACTTCAGCAAATTTAAGTCTATCCATCCAGTCTCTACGCCCCTCTCCGACGAAGACAGCAGGTCGACGCTTTATCGCTTTGCAGCGAGTGCCATCGGTCACCGAGATTCTCAGCACGCACTGGCGCGCCACGCATCTCGGAGGGAAGCACGAAACAGAAGGCCGACCGCAGCGCACGGCTCGTACGTGACGCGTTTCCTAAGCGGTCGTATTGTGTGTCGCTACATTGTGCTTGAATGTGAAACATTATCGCACTAACGTGTACAGTCTCATCGTGAGATGGTTTCCGGTAGAATTTTTTTCAGTTCTAGCACAGCTACGGAAACTTCATATTTGACACGCGGGCCATAGGCGACGAGTGCGTAAGTTTCAATGTGCGCATTTGACGTAGTTATGCAGTAGAAACACGTTGTTTCAGTGCAGACGAAACCCTTACGATAGCCGGAACACTCTCCGCAACAGTCTTCGTGGCGTTACGGTAATCCAGCCAAAGTGTTGAACCAATGTCCCTACTTCCTGGCATTCCCAGCGTATTGCAGCACGGCGGAGCCATTTTTGTTTTGGGGTCATTCTAAAGTTGTTATAGCTGCGGGTGACGTCCGCAGTGGAACGAAGGTGCTATGAGGCGTAATAGTAGAAAATTGCGTCGGGCGAGTTTCGACCGCACGAAGTTCAACGAGCGCCCAATTGCTCGTTACATAAGCGTTCTTTTTTTTTTTTGCATTCAGCCCATATCGGAATGCGCCCGCCGGGACCGGGAATCGGTCGCGCGACCTCGCAATCAGCAGCACAACGCCGTGGCCTTAGTGGAAGCTATGCAGTGAGCAAACACCTTCGACACAGAGAAACAAAACGATCAGTCGTGCCACAGAGCACAACATTGTTGCTTCGATGTCCTCCTCACCCGCCACCGTGGCCGTGCAGCACATCGATGCACCTTAGCACCGCAATACGGTAGCGCCGTATGCAGTGGCGGCCAGTGAATACAAAAAAGGACGGAGTTCCGGAAGTCCTACGCGAAAGGGAAAATGAGACAGTGTAGACAGAATCCTTCATTTTCTCATTGCCTCATTTTCCCTTTATTAATTGCTTCTCTCCACCTTGCGGGCTTCCGCACAACTATTACGCGCAACTATTAGACTACATGTATCGAGGACCAAATCCTAGAAATCTCCTTGGCAATACGCAGAAATATATGGTATACGTCAATATACGTCATATGGTAGCTACGCGCGGCCGCGTAGCTACCATATGACGTCATAACAGCTGCAAAAGCGGAGGCTCAACTCGTGCGCTCGCTTGCGGCCGCGTAGCTACATAGCCGGGTCTCAGCTCGTGCGCTCGCCTGCATGAGTTGTTTCTTCGTCTAGCCGAACCAAATATAGCCAAGCAACAGCAGTTCACCAGGCTAAACAGTGGTTCAACAACTAAAATAATGGCTAGTATTCGTCGCATCCTGGGCTTAACCTTAGCTAAGCCACAGCCATTTTTTTTACTACACAATTCGCGTCGCGCATACACTGAGATTACGCAAGGCTCGGTGACAACAGACAGCGGATGGAACCATCGATATGTCATTCAAGAAACTTCCGATGCATGCAGGCGCGTCGTGCGCTGAATGATAGGATAGGATAGGAATAAACTTTATTTATCCAGCAGTTGATGATGTTTGTGCCCGGGGCTAGGCTGCCAGCGCTGAATGATAACATTTGTTTTTATTTTTTTATTTATTAGTTACCTGCATCGTCCCGTATAGGGAATTACAGCAAGGAGGTTACAAGCTTGATGAAATACATGAACAAATTATTTCAATGCGTGGAAAAAAGCATCACTTTCTGTGATGTACACAATGCTCGATGGCAAACCGTTCCAATCTCGAACAGTTCTAACAAAAAAGGAATAAGGGAAGACGTCACCCCTACAAGAAAATTCCCTGACTTTCAAACAGTGGTCAAATCGCTTAGATATGTAGTGTGGTGCCTGGATATATTTTTCGCAGTTTATACCTGTTTTGGAATAATAAATATCATGTAAAAATTTTAATCAGAAATGCCTTCTACGATCCTTCAGCTCTTGCAATTTACGTTTAAGTTTGCTTTCTGTCATGCTACGCTGCCGCCTATAGTTATACAAGAACAAATCTAACTGCCCTTTTCTGGATTTTTTCTAATTCATTTATAAGTTCCGATGCGTGTGGGTCCCAACACATCCATATTCAAGTATTTAACGTACGTGATTGAAGTACAGAAAAGCAGTCACTCGAGAGAGAGAGAAGAACTTTCTTGAAAAATACCTGCAGAATCGGTTAGGCTCCCTCCACTCAGGGAGGACAAGCTTTTACCGCGACGCGGCCACTACGTCAGTCTCGTGCGTTGTGCTCCTCGAGGTCTTGGTCCCTCGCTACTTCCGCGGGTCCGAGAGAGCTGCCGCCTGCTTCCTGGGGGTGCTGCCCCCCTTCTCCTCGGTTTCGCTCGGTCGCTGCCTCTCTAGAGCTGCCGAGACCTGCTGGTAGGCCTTGAGTTGTCTCTTGATCACAGCTCCTCGTTGCAGCCTCTAGCTGCGGCGGGATCGTCGTCTTCTCGCTGGCTTCTCGCGGCTTTACGCTTCAGTCCCAAAGGATGTGAGTCGCGGTGGCTCTCTCCTTCGCGCACAGTCTACACACGTCACTCGCGTACACACTCGGACACGCGTGCTTAGCTAGCACCGGGGTGAGCAGGGTCTGTAACTGTCTGTATAACACTGCCTTCTTCCGGGTAAGACCCGGATGAGGTGACGGCATAGTCTGTCTGTTCAGTCTGTACCACTTCACTATTTCGTTGAAGGTGGTCATCCTGTCCTTGGCCCTGCACTGCGACCAACACTCCGAGTCTGCCGCGCTTGCAGCTGCGCGGTTGGTGAGTCCTCGCGCGGCCGAGTTGGCCTTCTCGTTGTGGTTCACGTTCCTGCGTTCCGACACGTCACTGCCCATGTGGGCCGGAAACCGCTTGATCACCACAGCGCTTTTGCGTCCGATGTCTTCGGCCTTGCGCAGTATGCGCGCGGCCTCACTACATACCCTACCCTTGGCGTAGTTCTTCACTGCCGTTCTAGAGTCACACGACACTGTAGTGCATCCGGGGTCGGAGACGGCCAAGGCGACGGCCACCTCCTCCGCCCGGTGCGCCTCTCGAGTCCGGACGCTCGCCTCGGTCTTCGTTGCACCCGTCGATGCCCCGACAGCCACCGCCGCGTATGCGTCGCTGTTCCATCGATACTCCGCCGCGTCCACGTAGACGGCGCCTTCTTCTCTGGCGTGGAAGTCCACGAGAGCCCTGGCCCTCGCCAACCTCCGCTCCTTGTCGCGCTCGGGGTTCACGTTCCTCGGGACAGGGATCACTCGAGAAACATAAACAAGTAAACGTGTCAAATGCCGAATCAAAATTAATAGGGAAAATGATTGGTTAGGTAGTTTTATATCATAGCGCAACCAAACGTCCTTGCGTAACCAAAAGGCCTCACCCTGCTTGCGCTGTTATTTAACATATTGTCGTTTTCTAAGCCCGGTGGCTTGCTTGAAGCTTGCCTCACTTCCCTGAAGCTTCCCTCGCTTCTTCCTCACGTCGTATTAGCGGCTGATAACTTTGGCCAACTTAATACCTCATGTATGCCTTACTGTAGAAGGAAAACTGTGAAACTGGCGCCCTGCGGTACAGAACGGGTCAGAGCTATGCGATAGATCCCAACTTCTTTTTTTCTATCAAGACTTATCGCGCACCCAACGTTCATGAAGGTGCACCCCTCTATTAGAACGAGAGCGAACGCTTTTTCGAATCAGTCACTTAAGCCGAATCAGGTTCGGCCAGTTATGCCGAATCACAGTTAAGCGCGCGTTTTCTCCTCGTTTGTAGTGACTGCGCTCAAGTGGCTGTCCGTGCCCCTGAAGAGTACTACATACGCCGGTCGCGCGCTTTATTTTGGAGGTAATCTCCGCCGTGCTCAAGCTATATCTTCCCACGCGCTCAATATTCGGGTTGGATGGAGGTCACGTGATCAAACACGCGCTTAATTTGGAAGGAGAGTGCGCGTCTTTTCCTCTACCACTGCCGTATACCTGCGAATGACTGTGCGCGGCGGACACTTACGCGGCTCGCGGGCCCTATCTAATCGTGGGCAATCATTGGTGGTCGCAATGATCCCGGGTGAGCAGGGACGGCTGCTAACCTCATGCGCGCTATCTTCCAACCCGGGCTGTCTTTCTGCGCCGCTAGTGTTGCAGATCGCGTAGTCTAACTTCAGAGTGAGTGGTAATTGGAGATCGCTGACAGAGGACGTTTTGCAATGAGCATAAAAATAGACACATGAAGATGATGAATATAAATTGAGGAGTCGCGGTGAATATTGCGGCTTCATGAACCGTTCGTCCCCGCTGCAGGCACTCTTCATAATGCCAGCGTGGTGGCAGCGAGTGTTCGTATAGTCATCCAGTGAGATATTCGCAGGTTTATACATAGTCCGTGCATTACACTATGCTTGTTATCTTAATTAGTAAGTGAATGTGTACTACAATTTATATGGCCGATAAAACTACAGACTCGTGTGAGGGCCGCACTTTCTTGTCACGATTTTGAGGAGCCTCACATGGGAGCGGGCCATTCGACCCAATTTATCCAGCTACCTGTGTTATATCCTCCGTTAACCGCCACAATCGCTTCATCTCGCCATATAGTAGCGATGCGCGAAAGCAGGTTGCGCGCGAAAATTGCCTGTTGAGCGTGACCCGCATCAGTGAACCGAAGGCGATTGCTTCTCGCTTGGACTTCTTTTTAATATTGGCTGTCAAGTTTGAGGTGCGGCCCTTCGTTTTATTCGGGATCAAAAAAGAAAGCAAAGCAATTTGAAGCGAGGTAAACATACAGCAACATAGTCATTCTCTAGGCATGTGCTATCCATACCATTAGAAGTAATTGTCACTTGGCTACCTCCTCTTCTTTGAAAAATATAATAAACTTTTACCTGTGTATATACTTAAATATATTGTGTCGGTGCAGGGTGTTCACGGTGCAAATTTAAAAAGAAACGTTGAAGTGAGAAAATACGGATGAGGTAGCTGCCGCTAGTGCTTCTAACGCGCTTGTCCTCCTATTGTCAGGATTTGCAGAAATAAAGCGAAAGTATGAATGGTAAGCTTTTAGCCACAATAAAATTTCAAGTGAAAACGTCGAAGCAACTCAAAAGGAACCTCAGGTGGTGGTGGGTAACTCAACTCTGGTACTCACACTTTAAGAGGGGAGGCTTCGGCATCGCCGGAGTCTCGGGCCCCACCCTATAGTCGGCACCTATGGAAGGAGCCATCCTGTCTCACGAACAGCTGCGGGGAAAACAGCTAGGTCGGTATTGCTTGGTGGTCGCTTTTGTGGATATTTTCGATTTAGTGCGATTTTGCGTGACTCGGCACCATACGCGTCCGCGTTTAGGCCGACATTGTTTCTAGCGCTGTGCCACGTTCGCTATCGTTACACCTAAGCAAGGGCGCCGTTGGCCGTATGTACTTCGTCGAATCCAGTGCCAAGTCTCGAGAAATTTCGGAAGTCCCTGAGAGTGATCGCTCGAGAATACCGCCTCTGTAGGACGACGCATCCAGCTTGTGTTGTTTGAGCCCATGAAGCGATTGGCGCTGGGTTGCATGTCTCTCAACGACAGTCGTGCCATAATCCAGTGTGGCGGGAAACCGCTAGGCATTCCACAAGCGACACACGGAACTTGTGTTCCAGGCGAACGACAGCAACTAGTGTTTCATACTTGGTCGCATCACAATCGGGCATATAGTCTCTCAGCGTTCGTCCTCCGACACTCTAGCCTTTGTGCAGCGAATTGCTATACGCAGAAATGAAGCGGCACAAAAAAGCGGCAGTTCTTTATAAAAGACCATGGAGAACAGGATTAAAACGAAAGTTGGGATCATTATAATTGGGCCAGTGTGTCTTTCAGTATTTGCCATAAACCCACTGACGTTACAAACGATTGGTGTGCCCTAGCTGTTCTTTATTTTCGGCAATGCAGTTGTACCCGCGCGTTTTATCGCCTTTGCATCAAGAAGAATGCAGCCCCATACACGATCTGACTTTCAGGCTTGACTTACATGACGGGACGCAGTGCCGATTTAGTCCGAGGACGACCGTGAATCCTGCAGGCGGCAACAACTGACGCCAGTAGCACTTCGTCTCCGCGGTGTTCTTGAGTGTGGCGTGATTCGGTGGCGCTGAGTTACTGTCATGCTCATCCGTTGGCTGGATCGGCAATCCATCCGGCCATGTTAATTCCTCTTTATTCCCAAAACTCCGTTGCCAACATGGCAATGCGAACATCGAGGCAATGCGAACAGGAGCGGCGGAAGGAGGAAGTACAGCAGACGGCGCGCCGGGCGCTCCGCCTATTAGCGACTCCAAGGAAATGCTCGCTACCTGGCGGCCTCACCGAGAAGCAGCCGATCCAGGTTCAGGATTGAAGTGAAAAATGGTGTTCTATCACGGCATGCGCTGAATGCCTCATAATTCTCAAATTGTCGTGATGCCGGCGCGCACAAACCCGAAAATGAACAAAGAATGACGGCGAAAGACTTTTGTTGTGTACTATCATGCCTGTAATCGCAGTGGAAAGACATCAATGTGTGAGTTCATCGTTTCTAGAGAGAAGCAGATGACGCACATCGAAGAGCGACTTGAATAATTAAAAAGCTTCCGCATTGGGAAAAAGTGACCGATACCATACCTGTTTCGAAGCACTTCACACAGGTCCACTTCTCTATATTGCTGTTTTTTGTTTACTTATTTTAAATATCTTTCTGGCGTTTCAAATCGTGGAGCGTACTTTATCCAGGCAGGCGCTTTGATAAAATATAGTGATGCATAATTAAGCTTCATTTGGTTTTTCTTGTTTTATAGTTTTCTGCCTTGGCATTACTGTTACTTATTCTTTAAGCATCAAGGATATTGTCGCTCGTGTACTTTTGTCCGCAGGCACGGTAGCATAGAATGATAACTGCCTTGGAAGGTCTGAAATGGATCACGACATAGGTTATGCCACGAAGCGACATATCGTTTTGCAGCCGAGGTGTCTCGGACTAGTTTTCAGCGTTTCGCGATGTGCGTAGGCAAAAACGATGACGGCTTTTTAACTCTTTCCGTACCGCGCCCATTGTTCGTCGTTAGCCCACTAAAGATAGTTTGAAACGCCGGTTTCGAGACCTTCCACGCCGTTCACGGACACACTGCGCTATCGGACGTAAAGGAGAACAATATATTGTAAGCACTATTAATGTATACTTCATCGTTTTCATTTGTACATAGCCATCATCATCTTCCCTGTTCTTCGACTTCTTCGCGCATGAGCTGGGGCGTTTCCTTTTTTGGGGAGGGGGAATGAAAAGCGCTTGACAACTTGGCGCCACGGGGCTCCTCGCGTTCTTCTGAGTGACCGTGGCAAGGCGTTTATTTCCCAAGTTCTCGAGGAAGTTCTGCGGGCCGCTGATACCGTCCACAAATCTACTTCTACCTATCATCTGCGAACCAATGGCCTTACTGAGCGCTTCTACCATAAGCCGTCTGACATGATTTCCATATACATCCGTCCTGACCACACTGACTGGGATAAAATTCTTCCTTTTGTGACATTCGCATATAATACTGCTATTCAACGGACTACCGGCTACAGCCCTTTCTTCCTTGTGTATGGACGATCTCCTTCCACCACATTCGACAGACAATTCTTTTTAGCACCTTCTTCGCCTAACGCGTCCCCTCCAGAGGATATTGCTGCCCGAGTTGCACATTACTGTCAAATCGCCCGGCAAAGCACAGAAGCTACCCAAGCTGAGCGCAAACGTCGCTGCGACAACAAATGCCATGACCTCCGTTTCCACCCTGGAGACCAAGTCCTGCTTTGGACTCCAGTCTGTACTCCAGGCCTCTGTAAGAAGTTCCGTCAACGCTACAGTGGTCCATACACCGTCGTGCAGCAAATATCTGCAGTGAACTATCTCGTTCGCCCAGTACACTCCGTCGCTGACCGGCACCGCCGGAATGCCGAAATTATTCACCTCTCGCGGATGACGTACTTCACTCCCCGTTTAGATCATCTCTAATCTGCGGCCAGGCTGGCCGCCTCCACGACGGAGGGAAGTTAGTGTAAGCACTATTAATGTATACCTCGTCGTTTTCGTTTGTGCATAGCCATCATCTTTCCTGTTCTTCGCGCATGAGCTGAGGCGTTTCCTTTCTTTTATAATAGGAAGCGCTTGACAGCTTGGTCGGTCTCGGTCTTATAGTATTCTTATTTTCTAAGCAGTTCGATTTATTTCCCAAGAAGCGGTAATTTTTGAACGCGCTCCGAGGTTTCGCGATCGTCTAAGTAGGAAGCAAAAATGGAGGCCTCCGGGAGCGGCGCGTGCGCTTTGAAAGATCGCAGATCTCGTGATTCCGCTGCGTGTGCAACTCATTTTATCGATGGATGGAGCAGCAGCTGGTCTGAGGATGCTGCCTTTTCGACGAACGTAGACACTGAGGACGACGACGATGAAAACCAGCCCGGAACACCCATGCTAAAACTCTTCCACTTACTAGTTCCTGCCCATGTGCTATGTATTCATTTGATTTGGGTGCCTGGTCATAAAGGTTTGTTTTTTAATGAAACTGCCGATTCACTGGCACATGCATCACTAGCCGGCCCTGTTCTTCCTATTCTACCAGTGACAGCACAGATCACGGCGGCAAGATTTCGGATGAGATCAATTAGATCAGCCTTATCAAACCCACATTTGACAGCTTCTCCGGAGTATAAATACCTGGCATTTCCCTGGCATAGCGATTCTTGTTATACAAAGATGCTTGAGGTCTGCCTCACCAAATTACGCTGCCGCATTCCCTCCCTAAATTTCTATTTACACAGGTCGGGTTTGGTTCCCTCTCCCCTTTGTTCTTTTTTTGAGGAGGAGGAGACGATACAGCACTTTCTTCTATCTTGTCGCCGCTTTGCTGCGTTAAGAAAAAGATTGTTGGAGATGCCGTTTAGAAGAATTGGCCTGGACTTGACAGAACCTGCAATTCTTTCGTTCGGGGCGTCCACTTTGGGTTTCAGCCACAGGGATGCATGCTTCGCTGTCCAAACATTCCTTACAGAATCTAAACGAATGCCCTGCGAAATTCTATTTTTATTATTACTTTTAAATTAAATATTTCTCATTCAACAGCACCTTCCTGATTTTATTTTGGCCGGTTATTCAACCCTATTCAATGCTATTCCCATAGATATTAGGAAATTTATGCTATATATTATTTTGGAATAATCCATCCATTTCTTGGCCAATCCCCCATCGTGGGTAGGAGCCACACGTGCCACAGGCTACAACAACAACAACAACAACAATTGGCGGCCGCAGCGCGGCATGCCAAACTGCAGTTCTTGCAGTTAACTTTTTGTAGTGTAATAATACCTGTTCAATGAAAAATTTTCATATTTTTCGGAGATGGTGCCTATTAGACGGTAATACATTTTGTATGTCTCGTAAACTTTGTTACATATTTTTCTCAGTAGATACAAGTGTGTCGTTGCAAACATTGTTCATCCCACGATCTTGATTCTGGCAATTTATATCTTTTTATGGCACGCATTTCGTTAATAAAACTTCTATGCAAGAAAAGTACATTCATTCTGCTTTTCGTTTACGTATTACATAAAAGATTCAGTGCAGTAGTTCCTCTAGAAAAAAAAAACTTAAGGACGCTTAAGCTTCGCCTTCAAGAGTGGAACGCGATAGGATTAACGCACCCCGTTCGCACCGCCCACTCGTTCGCTCGGCATGCTCTTGAGTCACACAAAGACGAAACGTGCGCCTGAGCAAGCGGAACGACCCAAAGAACTCGGTGTCTAGGAGGGAGAAACGATCTACGCGAACCAAACGTCGTGATCGGCACGAACAGCCGGGCCCCGACGCGCCATAAAGGCGGACGCGATCATGGGGCTGACGCTTCGATGGGATCGTCCTCTATCTCGCGGACGCATGACTCCTCGTCAGCAGCACGGCAGACATCGCAGGGGACGCTTTCCCACCATACGCGCTACGGCGCAGCGATCACGTCAGAGGCGTCCCGCATCGGACGATGCACCTAGGAATCGCGCTGTGAGCGGCAAGAGGAGCCGCGTCGCCTAACACGAGGGTTCGAGTGACGCACGCTGGAAGTTGGAAGGGGACATAGCGAGAAAACTTATTAAACGCAAGGGTATTGGGGCACCCTCGCACCGGTCCCCGCACGGCCCCAATGCGCTCAAATGAGACGAAGGGGGGAAGCGGGCGAGCGGCGCGCCTCCTGTCGGGGCAGCGCCGTACATTGCGAGGAGGGGGTCTTCCATGTTTGCCGCAAGATGGCTCTGCGTGTGCGCCAAACGCAGAAGAAATGTAGCGGAAACGTACTTCGCTACGCGTTTAACGGCGACTTATGTAATTTACATGCTCATAATTACCGACATACACCGCAGTATAACTTTCTACGGCACGTTTCTAAGGCAACGCCGCATTCGCTAGAGACGCTTTTGTCCCGGATTGAACCATCAAACTCATGGCTGAGTGGTAGCGTCTCTGCCTTACTCTCTGGAGGCCCTGGTTCGATTCCCACCCAGCCCATCTTGCAAATTGCTTTTATTTGTGAATTGCCTTCCGCCATTTATCGCTCACGGCCAACGCCGACGACACCGGCTTTTCTGCGACACGAGCTCCTTTAACGCTGTCGCGTTAAAAAGATCCTACAAACGGCGCTTATTTGCCCTATGGCGGGCGGAAAAATGCGAAAGCATTATGTGCCCCATTACGCGAAAATCCGGCGTTGTCGTCGGCGGCGTGCTCAGAATTGGTACCAAAAATTGCCGATGGCACGACCAGTAGAACACATAAGAAATGCTCGGATTAACATCAAATTTGTCAAGCAGCTTTCTGTAAATAAAGTCAATTAATGGAATTGCGAAGAAAATTTGCTACCGTTCTGTCTGGTTGCGAGACGAGCACGCTTCCCCGATGCCACGGTGGCTCCCAGTTACGGTTCACTTAAGTTGTGCCTACTGCGTGCGTCATTGCACTCGTCACATCATTAACTCCCGCGTGTCACTTTCTCTTCGTATTTCTGCCTTCTCGCCACGTGTTTTTTTCTCAGAGAGCACCGGTAGGTGGCGCGTTTATGCCGTCGTGTCTCGAAAATAATGGCAAAAGGAAAACCCGAATAGCCAATGAATGTATCGAGGGCAATTGACGTTATGACTTATTGGGGGCGAGCTCCACCACAGGAAAAGGTGGCGCCGCCGTCGGCGTCACGTGGTATGAGGGATCACGTGGACACAGCGGCCGCGTCGGCTGCTTCTGAAGTGGCGATGCGAACTGAAAACCAAAGTTAAAATCCACCTGCGTTGTGGTTCTGACTAAGTGGGGAGGTTTTCCTGCTTTGGGTGTGTGCTTGATAACACTTGAAAGACCTATAATAGGTAGTCGCTGCCTTTGAAGGATTGCAATACGGTACGCTACGGCTCGGTGCCGCAATGCCGGGCGTACACAACGGAGCCCGGTGTCCGCCTTCACACGTACCCGCAGGATAAGAAGCTGTGTGAAGCTTGGATTGCGAAACTTAGAACCGCAAGCAGCCATCGGCCACAACTCGAGTGTGTAGAGAGCACTTTCTCGAGGAACGCTTCTGGTACGGTGTCGGGGCTGCGATGTTCGGTGAGTAGCAAAATTGAAGAGCGCGCTGAGACGCTCGCCCGCGCGCGCGGCCCGGCTATAATATCATGAAGGTTTGGTCTATGAACTGGTTGATGCTAGATGCTGGCAAGCTCACTGGAATGGAAAGGGAAAGATAAGAAGCACGTTCAAAAAAGGCGTGGCATATGCTCACGCTTGTGTAGAATCGAACAATGAAATGTACTGGACTATTAGAAAAGAAGCAGCGGATAATTGCTTGCTGAGAATACCGATAAGCACACAGTGCGACGCAACGTGAGAAATGATGACATTGAAATGTCCAAGACTAGAGAAAAAAAGAAAGATTGAATCGTCACGACGGCACATCACAAGTCGCCGAAGTAGGCGTCGAAGCCCCTACTTATAACATAAATTATTTTTGGCCAGCTCTGATAGCGTCCACGAAACAATATTTGCTTGTGTAATGTCAAATGTTGATATGCTGCGGCCTGAAGCTCACGGCACGGAGTGAAAGCGCGCTCGCAACGAAAGCGAAACATTGTGCGCGGGCATGAATGCAGAAGCGCAGTCGGTCACCGCGAACCCGTGCGATTGCTGCATTGAGGCTTCATTCTGTTATGCTCAATTTGGTTATACAGACAGCCCACTATAAGAACATATTTCCCAAAGTTCACTCTCAGCGATTGCCGACGTTTCACGCAAGAAGGCGGTTCGGATGACTTCATCGCGGTGACCGCGCGCAGTATTCGTAAACAGACGATGTCTGTAAACAATTATCTGCTTTCTGTTTGCCCAATAATATTGTTTATACAGTAAAAAACTGCCTTCGTATCGAGAGTACTTGCAGAAATGTCCAGGCGTGCTCCCGCGTGGTGTTTTTGTTGAGCGCCGACAGCCAAACGTATATGAGGAGCGCGCCGCTTTACCCTTAAAGGTACACTAAAGAGAACAAATGATTTATTCTGCATCAGTAAAATACCTTTCTGCAACACCAAGAACACCACTCTTACCACCGTAATACGCTTGGTAAGCGAGAAAACGCGCAAGAACTAAAGACGGGCGGCGACGCCTCCTTGAAGTTCCCGCAACTGGTCACTGTGACTTCATTGAGTGTGATGGCATCTTCTAAGGACTACTTAGTTATATAGCAGCACAGATTGACTACATTGTGTTTTAAAAGAACGAAATGTTAAACATGGCAAGTTTCGGGTATCTTTACTCAGCCAACGCGGCCCAAATGCGAAAATATACTTTGGAATCCCTGACGTCACACTGACGTACCGGCGTTGGGGTTTCGGTCATCAATTATTTATTAAAATTCGCAAAAAAATAAAAGTTTCAAAAAGCGAAACTATCAAGTTTGCAACTCCGTAACTCAGCAACAAAAAATGATAATGCAATTCTGTGAATTGTATCCAATAGTACATCTAAAGCGGACAAAATTGATATGTTACACATGAATCTAAAAAAAATTAATAATATCGAAATACACGTTTTGCAGAACCCTTGTAAACAACGTAAAAAATTCACGTAAGATATAAAATGACACATACAGTTTGTCCGCTTTCAATGATCTAATGGATGCCGTTTACATAAACCGCGATATCTGCTCTTGATGCAGCACTGTGAATTTGTAAACTTCATGCTTCTATTCTTTCAAACTTTCACAAATCTTTTTAACAAAATTCAGCATCTAAATCGAAATTCACCTTCCAACAGTCACTAGAATTTACCTTTCTCTCTCAAATGCAAAAAAAAAATTCAATAATATCGGTCGAGGACTGTTGTTATCACAGAACAAACGTTTTTGCGTTTTACATGTATTTGAATAGGCTGCGTTGGTGTTAGGGCCGAGCTAAAGCTTCCTCTTAATACTACACAAGCGAGGCACTTCCAACAGACAGTGACTCCGTCTGTCGGAAAATCCTCTCTAAAATGTGGAAACCTGTTGGAATAAACTCCACTTGGTCCGATTGGTTGTTACTTCTCATGTTTCACCGGGGTTTGAACATTTTTACGGCGGCAGGTGTCTGCTTTGTTGCCAAGGCTATATGGCCCTACCTCGAGCTCTGCAAACACGAACAAGCACTAGTCATCGGACGCAGAAGACCTTATCACACCTGTCAGCTAATTATACAAAGAATGTGCACCCCGGCTCACCAACGTAAATCTCATTTATTTTATATAGCAAGACAAGCTGACCAGATAACTTTAGCATTTCTAGCCTTGTTCTATCAGTGCAGAATATCCGTATATAGCTTATGAAAGCACGACAGACGTTCCTGCTTATATATTATGAGATGCTGTATGTGATATATACTACAACATGAGTCGCAGTGTTGAGTTGCCTATCAAGGTCGAGACAGTCAAGTATTGTACATACCTGTAGCAGTGGAGCAACCCATCGAACAAGTGCTTGCACCTTTCCGGAGGCCCGCTACGCACACACACTTCCTTTTTTTTTTTTTAACCTCAGGCTCGCTTGAAGCTCTTTGTCTTTAAAAAAAAATCTGATGCGGCTCGGTGGGCAGGCCGGCCGTTTGCACAGACAACGCAGCTATTTCCGCGATTTCTATGCTTAAATCCTTCAGACCACGATCAGAATAAGGTGATCGGCAGCAGAGGCTCTTTTGGCTTCCATGAAACACCTAGATTCGACACCACAACAAAGAAATGTGACCACAGCACCAAGCGAAAGAGCCGCCGCTAGCCTGGATGCCGTAGCCATATCTTAGCTCAAGTAGCGGATTAGAGAGTTGACAAGTGCTTTGATTGCGCCTCCGCAGCAACATTTCACGAGCCATCGGTGGTGCCGCTCTGCAGAGCTCTGCCACGGGCTCCCATGTTCCAACTAGCAGTGGCCGCACCTGCACATACGATTAAAGGGTAACAATACATGAACGATAAAAAAAATTTCACCGACAGTCATGATCAGCTCCCCCTATGCGTGTTTTCATTTCGCGATGGCGTGGACAAGCTGTCTCATGCAGCATGTTGCAAACAGAGCAATATCGACAAAATTCCATTGAAGCGTGGTAAAGTCTACATTGGCCAAACAGGTCGATGCGTCAGTGACCGGATGCATGAGCATTATGTGTTGAACAAGTCTCTAAGAGCTGGTCACCTGGCTTTTCACTGTCATCACTGTGACTCTGGATCACTTTTTGAAAATGAGACGATTCTTGGCACTGGAAGGGCGAAAACCGAAAGAGAAATACCAGAGGCATCCTGTATCAGTGTACAAGAGCAAGGAAAATGCATCAGTGCTCCTTTGATCTCACTGAGTGATAAAGAGATAGCTTTTCTACAAGGCTGAGCTTCAAAGATAAGGAGTAGAAATAGATAAGGCAAAATGGTGTGTTCATGAATTTAAAGAATATCGTACCTTGCTAGGAGCATAGCACATGTGTCGGTGGTTGATGTCCGAAAGTTGATTCGATTTTTCAAATATATGTCAATTGCTAGTCCAGCATTGTGGTGCCTCTTCTTTCCGTGATGTTTGCGTCTCAATTTTTTTTTTGCTTGTTTCCTCAAGTTACTTAGAGTTACATGACCCATATGTGTTTTCATAAGTGACTCATTATCTCTTGGTCGCAGGTGTGAGTATTCACAATGTTGTCCGTCATGTATGAAATAGATCATTGTACTTGGAAAGAGAGGTTATGAAATGTACAAAATTTTGTCACGCTTAAAACCTTCCTTTTGCTAATAATGTGTTACAATACCCTGCTTAAATGCATTATTTTGAGTTTCTGCTCGAGGAATGGCAGCTTTTTTAAGAATGAAAAAGAGCTGAGCAAGCTGGCAGGAATTCATGGTAAGAAAAAGCAGACAGAAGAGGTATGAGACAGTTCTTTTAGCGTTGTTTAGTTCTTTTTTGTTCCCTCGAATTCGTGTTTTGAGCTCCTGCCTTTTCGCGGCCTTTTTAGATTACTAAGAGTTTACTGGCATCATATTCCTTTTCACCAGGTTGCCACATGCTCGATGTGTAAGGCCTGCAATTGAGAAACACCTCTCACCTCTTTTTGCTGTCCATAGCCGGTGTACTGAATTGTGGCGGAAAATTTTTGGTCATGCTATATACAAAACCAAATGGCATTGCCTTCCATCAATTTTTGTGATTGAAGAGCTTTCAGCATTACACAAGTACAATGTGCACTTTGATAAATACAGTAAGCAACTTGGATAAGCCTTCGTCTTACAATCAATTTTGACAATGTTACATACCTCCTACCATAGTGCACTGCTTGAAATCAACTTATGCTGGCACTTGAAGGGCTATAATGTATACTAGCTGCAAGATCTTTTGAAGCTGCTATCCACACTCAGCAACCAGTGATAGTACTGCACAGAGTGGTTACATAATTTGTCAATATACGAATTTCAACATACATGCCACAAGAGTGCATGGCTTTCATTACTAAAATGCCAACTGTGCCATTTTGCTACGTTTATGTTGTGAGTGACATTGAATAATTGTTGAATATTGAATTTATTGAATTGCATCATTGAATTGAATTCAATAATATGCATCACAACATGAATTTTTCTGGTTGCGTTTACCTACAAATGCTTTCAAATATTTGTTCCCTTTTATTGCACTTGAATATGCCAGAAACGTTAGGAAGTCTGTCGCTAA
This sequence comes from Dermacentor albipictus, assembly GCF_038994185.2. NCBI lineage: Eukaryota > Metazoa > Arthropoda > Arachnida > Ixodida > Ixodidae > Dermacentor > Dermacentor albipictus. The sequence continues at coordinate 462,748,221 of NC_091821.1, read as the reverse complement.
ATGGACCACAAGCCTGCAACCATAACTGTCACTGAATCCACTAACATGAACAATTGCCTGTTTCACATACAGCAATCTTGTAGCAGACTTTTTTGCAGCTGCGACATCTGCATACACGGACTTTGTATTGTGGTTTCACATGCATCAATTGTTGCGACTGGAGTTTCCACATTTGTGAGCACCTATTAGAAGACTGAATTATCGTTGGCATAGCCCTATAATGTCAGTTTTGGTGAAAGCTAACTTAAACAAACTAAATATTGTATGATGGAACTTTTTGGCATTTTAAAATCATTACTCTAACAAAGCAAAAGTAAACCTGCAGACGACTGTGACATGCCTGAAAATTCGCAGTGCTGTCGGTTTCTTGTCCATGATGCACAAGTGATTTTGCTGGAAAGTTCAGCACCCCAAACAATAAAAATTGAGGCAGGAACTCTCCACTAGGGAGTTGTCATCTAGTGATAGCATTCCTTGGGACATTTACTTATGAAGTTTATACTCTACTTTTGAGACAGACACTGCCATATTTTAAGAGATAAGCAACTTCAAAGGATACCATGCATACTATACAATCTCCCCAATAAACTCGTCTTATCACCCACCAACCTTGTGTTTGGGAAATGAAATGGCCAAATAGAAATGTGCCAAGCTTTTCAACGCACTCTCTTGCCTGCGAGAATTTCATAAAGGGTGTTCTATGCCACTTGTCGATGCATGCTTCAGTGGCACAATGGTTTCAATATCAGGCTTCTGTTCTGGACATCCTGTGTTTGAATCCTGCGATTGAACAATTTTAATGGTGTTTATTTAATCATTTACAAGGCAGTACATTGTTTGAAATGACGAGTTACAAAGTCGCGAAGCCATTTGAAGCCATAAAGTCAAAGTTTAGGCCAATCTAGGTGCTTTCCGTAATTCCCATGCTGGCTTAACTCAACAATGGCTCAAATGGGAACCATTGCAGCTCCCTTAGACACTAGCGCCAGAGTTCCCTCTAGTAATTATTTTATAAAACTCTGAATTTTTGGCTTTGGACGAATGTGTGTCGGCGGCTTTCTGACAAAATATCGCATCAAAGGTGCGAGCACCCACAAGTAGGTGGCACCAAGCGTGCAGAAGTTTGTGTGTCCATAGAAATCCACCTATTCAAGCCTAGGCGGTGGTGCGAATTTCTGGAGACACGGAACGGAAGAACAAACGGAATGCAGCAGCACGTGATCACGGTCACATAGCCAAAAAATGCTAAGTGTTAAAAAGTTGTTAGTGTTTCTGCAGCTTCACTACAAATTACACATAAACACATGAGGATGGTGGTGATATGCTACTAGATGGCATGCAAGAATGATTATCCAAATTTTACATTGGTGCCGTTTCGACATCGTTATATTGGGATCAAAATATTAACAGATGATTACGATGCTCCCCAATGCTATGTTTGAGCGCAGCTCTACACGTGTTTTCATTTTGTGATATAATCGCTGGCACGGACAATCTGTCTCATGCAGCACGTTGCAAATGGAGCGAAGGGTGGTGCGACTGTCTCACTAATCGGGAGATCGCGAAAGGCAGCAAGCACGTGGGTGACACGTGGGCGTGATTTAGCAGCTGTTGCAGACAGACCTCTGTTCATGGAGCACTTCGTTTCCATGTATGGCATCGGTGGACGTGCTACTCTCACGCCATCTGATAGCAGTTGTCAGCATAGCGTCCCTCTTGCGCCACACTACGCTTTTCTTCTCACGCTTCTGCCGTCCTTCTCTACTTTCCACCTTATGGTTTTGCTGCAACCTCCTCCTCATGCTCGTTCATTCGTCATTGCGCTCTGCGCTCGCTCTTTCATTCTTAGCTGTGCTCGTTTGCTCGGTGATGCCAAGGACACCGACGCTTAACTCGGGAACGGGCGCCTATGCGCTGCGTTCTAAAATCTGGGTTGATAAATATTCTTGACTGCACAGCGGCACATCCGACTTGAACCAAAGTTGTCATTTAAATGTTTTTGAAGGTAATAATTAGTAAAGCACTACATACATATTTCTGCCAACCAGATTAAGTACTACAAATCTACCCTACCTCCTCTGTGCTCCTCTCACGCATGTCCTCAGCTTCTGGCGTCAAGCGCAACTCATGTTATCCAACTTCTGGTTCTAAGCAGCTCTGCCATCTGCTACTACTGCGACAGGCAACAGCACTTGAGAAGATGGGGACGAGGATACAACAGGACCTCCTCTCTTTCCAACCTCCTTAACCATTATAATTCCATATCAACAATGCTTAACATCAACCCTTGCTAGGTACTGCTGCTATCCTTCTTGCTGCTGCATAGTGGTGTGAATGTGCAGCAGCAGTGAAAGTTTAGGAAGCAAGACTAGTGTGGGTGATAAATCAGGGTGTGGCAGCACACATCAAAGGTTGGCGCTACTTAGAAAAAGCAGCGGTGCCGCTCGGATGGCGAGGATTTAGTGATTGGCCTATATGAAGAGCAGCGCTGTTGACATGGCACATTGTTGTGGTGAGTAGTAGCAGTGGCATTAGAGTGGACTTATGCCACCCTGTGCAGAAAGTTATGCACATGCAGTTTCTGTAGCCACGCTTGACGTGCATTTTCTTTGCAGTAACATTAGCGCTCACAGTCGATGCTTTCCGTAGCTTCTGCAAGCATGTTCTGTTGGCATCACCCTTGCAGCTGCTGCAGGTTAGTGACCAGTTGGGTGGCGACAAGGTTATGAAGGGCGAACACCTGCAGCCAGCAAGTGTGACAAAGAAGCCAAGCGCTATCGGGCCTGTTGATTCCCCCAGTTGCGGCATTCTGGTTGGTCTGAAGGAGTGCAAGGAGAAATTTGCTGAGGTTGCTGCAATAACATTGGAGGGATATTGTGAGAGGGTTGTGGAGGAAAATCACACGCCTCCAGCTGCTTGCAAAACCACACATACAGACCTGCCAACCTTATCATTTAAAAGATACTGCAGTCAAAGACAAACAATGCTACATCTTGGTGAAAAATATGAAAAAGTGCTGCATAGCTCGAGAGGGCGACGCTGAATGTTTATTACAATTATTTAAGCACTTTGTTCTGAAGAGACACTTGGCCCTCAAATTGCAGCTTGAACGATCTGCACCAGACAGGAGAAAATTTTCCCTGATTACTCCTGAATTATTCATGTAACGGTGGCTGAAATGCAGTACAAATGTTTTGGACAAGTTCTAATAATTGAGCCTGTTTAAAAAAATTATGCCTTGAACATCAGTCAGTGTCTTTATTTGTATTTAGAAGTTTTACCCCTAAACTGGACACAAGAAATCATAATTTATTAGTCCTTATACAACAATCTCAAGCTCTAAACATCTGGAATTTTATGAAAAGATCGTATATTCTGGCAGGTATATATATATATATATATATATATGATTGTCAAAGACAGCATTAGTTTTTGAAATCTGCTGGAATTTCAGAGTTGTGGCTTCAGCGTGCACCTTTACCTTGGCCTCCCTGCTCCTCCAGCTCACATTTCTTCTCTAACTCCTTCGCAGTCTCCTAACCACATCCCCATATATTTTCCCTACATGGGATCAACCCAGTCTACCATTACACTGTCATTGGGATTGGCCCATTTTAGCTGGCAAGTTATTGACCAAACAGACACGCCAGAATCAAAGGTATGGTGACTAGAGGAGTGGGTGTGCTGACCGATCTGTCTAAAGCGTAGTTCGCCACTTCTCCACATCATCATGCAAAATTGCTGCTGCACTCAGTGCAACGGTGCTCTGCGGCACATGTCTTGTACCTTGTGGCAGACGGCGCGCGAGGTATAAAGCACACAGAGTGAAAAATTCATTGGTAGCCATCAGTTTGTGCAATGAGGAGATACGGGTCTCTGTTATTGCATGTTTGGGAGCACTAAAAGAGGTTGAAACTTCTACAATGAGAAGGTGAGCAGCATGGTTAGCAGAAGCTCATCAGCAAGGCCAAATAAGCAGAGTCCGCACAAATAGCGACCGTATTTCTGCCTCAGAGAAGATCAACATGCACACTTATTTGTTTGCTCTGGACTGCAAGTCAGGGGAGCGTAAGGCAGCATTGTTCTCAGCACCGACAAAAACAGCAGGAGACACCGTTTTTGGGCAAAGGGTGCTTTCGGGAACAGTTCCTCAATAAGATTTTACCCATGTGGTCAATTAAGAGGTTCACCAAAGATGCAATCTGGTGCTTCTGCTCAAGCCTGTAATATGGTGCCCAAGAAAATAAGAGCAAGCATTATTTGGGAATGTGATCACAAAATGGTGATTATGACCACTAACACTTGGAGAGATCACAGCAACAAGCTGTGAACTAAGCCTGTGTCAAGACTTCTATGCCAGCTCTTATGGAACTTGTCAGCGCGTATGTGTTGTCTCATGCTCCGCCACTAGATCTGGCAGTGGGAGGTTCCACGGTTGCCATGTTTTTCTGTTAGTGCGAAACTAGCTTGTAACACCACCCTCAATAAAGTTTGATTGGAAGCATGTGAATCTCCATGCAAGGAACTGACTGCACCCCATAACTCTCCAGGAAAGGCAAGTTTGCCTATTGCTTAAATAGACAAAATGTTGCCAGCTATGGCATCAAAGGTTGTAAGGACTTTTCTCTAAGCTTTAAAAAAGGTGAACAGCAAGACTTAAGTTACCCAGGAGCTGTAAATTCAGTACCAAGTGGAACACCCTTGCTACAAACAGTATTCTTACACGCCGCGATGGCTTGGTGGTTCTCGTGTTGATGTAGTCATGGGTTTGTTTACGTGCTGCGACGGCCACATTCCGACTGGGTGGGAATGCAAAATGCTAGTGTACTTAAATTTAGGCGCACATTAAAAATCCTCAGGCAGTCAAAGAGTAATCTGGAGTGCCCCACGACGACATCTCTCATAGCCTGTGCGTTACTTAATTGCTTGTGGATGTTGAACCACATAATTTAATTCAATTCCAGCACTTTGCATTTTTTGACAATAGCAAAATGTCCCACACAGCTCTGCTTGCACTAGTCGGAATGGTATTTGAAGAGCACATCATAGCTGAAATCAGTGACAGTGAAATCTTCAAGCACACCTTTTGTCTACACCACATTCTTCCCTGCGTATGAGTGACGTGCGCGGAACCACTAGTCTGCTGACAGTAGCACTATTTTTGTGTCATGATGCAGAGAAGTGAACTACACTTGATCGACGCGACGACTTTTCTAGACACCATACCAGGGGAGAAGGCAAAGAGTTATGTGCTTGGAGATGTGTATTTGTTGCAGTGAGGATACTTAGGAACCATTTGCTGTCTCAATGCATAATTCTATAGAGAAAAAAGCCAGTCAGTACCACATCTTTAGAGGTAGCACAGATATCTGTACAAGCCTATTCATTACATATGAGCTGTTGTGCCCAGCTGGAGTCTTTGGCTGAGATGCGTGCATCAAGTTGCCCAAAGTGGCTCAATGTGTGGTGTCACTGTGTGTAGCATATGGATAACCAACGCCACCAGTACCTCTGGTTTGCTCCCGACTAAGGCACTACTGCATCTAGCTGACGGCAACCAAAAACATGTACACAGGAACATCAACAAGATGTGTGGAAGGTAGCCAAACAAGTGCTCATGCTCCTAAAAGTTGTGCCCACAGAGAGGTTCGAGGCTTGTCAGCTGTACTTGCGGTGTCGCATGTGTGAAATCAAACTAGGTGAAATAGGCATGATAGCAGGTTTAGTGAAAACGGGCCTGCCAATCAGTCGGCTACTCTCAACGTGAACAGAGAAGCTGGAAAACGAAACAATGGCCCCACTTGTGGCAGCCTCTGCTACCACTGCACCTGACAAGCCGCATCACCACTTTTGCTTTCAAGCCATGCCAGTTTAATGAGCACAGACACACACTCCGGTCGCACTGGTAAGGCTGTCACTTCACGTTGGCGAAGTTTCTCTTTATTCTCGCCGCTGCCCGTAAAAGAGCCGCGAGCAAGGGAATGCAAATGGCGCGCTGCTCTAGAGCTTGCCCCTGCTGCCCAGACGTTGGGGATCCTGAGACGGGTAGTGGATGGGAGCACGCATGTGCGGTGCCGGCGGCGGGGGCACGGTTCCGGGGGGCGCCAGTCCCGGGGGAGGCGGGAGCGGTGGAAGGGGCGCCACCTCCCCCGGAGGCGCGAGGAACGCTGTCGGGGGTGGAGGCGGCGCAAACGCGATGGGAGGCGGAGGTGGGTGCAGCGGGGCCAGGTTGAAGTAGTTGTTGGCCAACTCGTCGGGCGGTAGCGGAAGGGCCCCCGGTAGACCGGGCACGGGTTCCAGCGGCGGGCCGGAGGGGCGACCTTCGGTGCTGTCGGACCCCGACGGCATCGCTTGGCGTGCCAGCGGGCGCCCCCACTTAATGACGAGGCGGCGACCCCCGAGGATGAGCTTGTTGAACGTCTTGTCAGCGGCCAGCTCGGCGCTGACGCGGTTGGTGAACTGCACGAAGGCGCACTGCTGTCTCGCAAGCATGGTGACGCCGCGGATCTCGCCGTACTGGTAGAAGTGGTCGCGCAGGTCCTTCTCCGTCAGACGGTCGCCCAGGTTGCCCACGTACAGTGTGGTGATGGAAGTGTCCTCCGGCGGCTCCAGTTTCGGCATGGCGGCGGCCCGACGCAGGAGTTTGTCGGCGACCGGATCGTTGACGCCGTAGTAGCGGTCGCGGATGTTCTGGTCAGCCAGTGGATCGTCCGGGTCCGTCGGCTTCTCGTGCCTGTACGGGCACTCCTCGCCTCTCTTGCACTCTCCCTTTACCCAGAAGCTGCAAATGTGCGGTCGGTTGCGCTTGTAGTACGGCGTCGTGCGCGCCAGCTTCATCAGGAGATCGCTTGGACTCTGCGCCTTGGCGAGAGTCCCGTACGGTTGGCTGGGGTCACCGTCGGCGACGGCGCGCTCCATGTTCTGCGAGTAGTACTCCTTGTTCACGTCCGACTTGGGCATGTCGTCGCGCAGGCTGAGCGCATTATCGCGCACCTGCACCGGTAGGCCGTAGTCCAGGTCGAGCAGGCAAGTTTGGCAGACGTTCTTGAGCTTGCTGCACGTTTGACATACCTCGGTCTTCTTGAAGCGCATCCGACCACCGGGGCACCATCGGAACACGGTGAAAGGGCGCGAGCATATCTTGCACTCCTTGCCATACCGCTCCTTGGTCATGCGTACGTAAGGGTTGTCGCCCAAGCATGTTTGGCAGAGGATGGGGAACTCGGCTTCTTCCCAGTTGAGCCGATTGTAGGTGTTCGCACTTTTTGACGTCGCCATTTTCTGCTGGCCGCGTCGTGTTTACTTTCAGTGTTGCTACCTTAAAGGCACAAACGCAACCAAAAGCAAGCGTAACAACACCTCCTATCATATTTACAAAGATTACCTAGCAATGTAGTTTATTGAAATTAGGTAAAATTTTGTTAAATTTGTGCACTGAGTTTTGGTGAAAATTTGTTGCTTTGTGTAGCAGCTAAAAATTTAGATAAATCCAGCCCAATGGTGTCGATTGCGGTATTGCGAGCCACAAAAATCAAAAGTCAAAGCAATCCAGTCCTTCCAAGCGCGTGTTCAGAAGGATTGAGAAGGTATGGACACATATCCTATTTCATTTACCATAAATTGGTACCATATAGCGTCTACAGAACCTAGACCCCGGCAGCGGCAACAGGTTTGCAGTGGTCGAGCCAAATAATCGCATAAATAGCGGTCCAGCAGCTTGGCACCATTCTCTGCAGCTGACAAATTCATTCATTCGCGTTTTGTAGTTTTGATGGCGCGGCGTGGCCGTATCATGTCACCAAATGGGCGCTCTCTGTTCAGTGGCGCATCTCGGCACATTGAATTCTTGCCACGCGTTTTGGGAAAGTTGGTAGCGATGAATCCTGCCGTACAAACGCGAGAAGCACGGAATTAGGCTTCCTAGCAAGAGAGACAAACATGAGACAATGTGCACCGCGGCGCCGCTCGGTTGCATAGTGCAACTTGGCGAGGAGCTGATGCTCGTATTCCTTTTTTTTTTTCCTCTTGGGAAACACTTTTCTCGTGAACGACGTCGGCTTTCGCAAGCTCTGCGGACGCGCCAAATGTCAAATAGTCGGCCGCTTCCTCATTGAAATCGCCGTTTCGTGTTGTGGCGGCACCTTTAGGACCGAAGCGTCTGCAGAGCCACGTAATCCTACACGACAGTGCTATAATTACCAAGCTTGACCGCGTGCGTAGTAGTACGCAATCTATACATACTGCAAATTTCAGTAGCTTTAAATCGCTGGTGACTGATGGGGACGGACAGGACAGCTTCGACTTTGTTCCGTTTATTGGTGTGCCTAATCCTTTTGATCCTTTATCCGCGTGTAGGAGTACTTTGCGATAGCTATTAGCGCTCTTCCGTTAACAACGGCGCCATCTGTGCGCCCTTCCCCTCTTCTTTCCCTTACTAAATTGTGAGAAGAACGGCGCGGGCAGTTTCTATACATTCTGCGTCATCTGCTGCGGCCTTGTCTACAGCAGGTGGTGAGTTCATCATGCTGTTAAAATGCCGTGCTACATTGGCTAACTTTGATGCGTTGTGCAAGATGTTATATGTTTTACGTTAACGTGTGTCGGCGTTCGTGCCATTTCCTGCGTCCACTTCGCGGCAAAAGCAACGACGGCACCGTCTTATTTGCTTCGTCTCCCATGGATTGCCAACCGCAGCAGGTGGTTGGCAGCGGCTATTCGAACGCCGGCAATGATACGTAATCATGAATGGGACTGACACGATATGATAATTCATTTATGTGGAAGCAGCCTGTGCTCACTAAAAGCTGTTTACTTTCGGTTTTCTATATTTTCTTCTTTTTGTTTGTGTGGTAGCTCTAAATACAGGCAAGGAATACTTAGATTAGTGTTTGCCTGAGCTTGTTGGTTGCGCATAGCACAATTGGTTTCCAACAGAACGTTCTGGCACGGACAGGAAGAGTCCGTTCATTCAGACAGTTCAGGACAGAAGAGAGAATAATCATTCAGGTAGTAGTCAAGCGTGTGTCATCTCTTCCTGTTCATGTCAGAACGTTCTGCTGGACACCAATTGTACTGGAAACTTACTGTCGATTGTAATTTTCTATAAATTTGTGAAGCTTTAAGCTGATTTAATGAACCTAATTTTATTCTGTTAAGCAGACATTAAAAACATTTTACTCCTCTAAGTGTCTCTGTATAGTTCCAGCATTTTACACCAGCTTAAGCAGTACTTCGGGCAGTGCATTTACCAATTCGTACAGAAATTCTGGTCTAAATTTGTTGATGTGCCTTGAGTTCTTCCCAATGTGATGCTTGGTGGTACGTGCTGCACACTTCTTGTGTCGCCCATCCTGACAAGAAAATGTATGATGTCAAATCAGGGTTGGGTGTGTCAGGCCACAAGAGTCATCACCGACCACTGCAGCAGCACTACAGCAGCAGTACTGCAGCACTCTCCACTGCAGCAGCACTATGCTCCCAGATCATTGCTAGAACGTGGACAACTATCGCTGTACACTGCTACTGCTTCTTTACTTCTGCTTGACAGGTGGTGAAAGAGAGTTTACATTTACTGTGCCTAACAATGCAACCAATTGCTGGTAAAGTTGCACTCCCTAAGAGACACCCAGATTTTGCATCACTGGGCTGGCATTGAAGATATTGAGTGTAGTCACGTTAGTAAGTGGGCATAAAGTCCAAGAAATGCTAAGTCATTCGTGGACAGACTGCACAAAATAGCGAGGGTGTTGCACCATCTTGCATAAAAATTGGATCATAGATGTTCCCATCGTTGGACAAAGAAGGCCGCACTAAACTATGCAGTATGCACAAGTGTCGTTCTGAATTTACTGTACCTCTAGAAGAAATTGATCCGCAACTTGGGTTGATGTCATGCCATGCAAAACTTACACTTGGTCCATGTTGCACAGATCCTAAAGTGACTCTCGGGCTGCCTCTTGTGCAGTACTGTCAGTTCCATTGCAATTCAGAGCCATTCCTACCACCATTATGTAAGACAGCCTTTTCCCTGCAGGAAATGTTTTCAAACAAGCATGGCCACTTGCTGTACCGTGAAAGCGTCATTTGAACATACTTAGCGTGGCTATCATAGTTGTCTGCCGATGGTTCTTGGTGATAATGTGGCTTCCAAGAGTAAAAACTCGCTTGCTTGAGACATGTATGAATTGTGGGTCATGTTATTACAGCCTCACGCGGGGACTTGTTTCCTGCATAGCTCCCACAATTTAAACCAGTGCAGCTGGCACCTGAACACTTCTGCTAGCTTAAGCTTTGGATCCTGTATTAAGGAGCTGATAATGGCAATGTTTGGCAGTTCTTGCATAAACATGTGCATTATGCTTGTGAATGCCCTGCTACCACTGTTGCATGCATACTAAGGAGTGCCTCATTTTGTAACACTGACGCCGAAGCTTACTGTGCGTATGTAACCTGCAAAGCTCTTCATAGTGTTGAGTGCGCGCCCATTTTGGACCTGCTGTGTTACAGCGTATGTATCAGTTTTGCGTACACTATATTAAATGTGTTTAGTAATGCGAAACAACTTATAACTCTAATAAAAATGTTTAGCTGTCTTTTCACATAACAGCTAACGCTATAGGAACAGCTTCAACAACAATGATGAGGGCAGTGGGCATGGCAGAAATGTGCACTCGAGCTTGCTGTTTAGTAAAAGGTACCTCGCATGGTCATTTTCAGCATGAATTTACCACCTTTCATTGAGTCCTGGAACAAGTTGGCACAGATTCATTATGTTGGAAGCCATTGCCCATGCTCTCCATATTAGAGAGCATGTGCAGTGGTGTGCGAGCCAGGTGTCTACCACTCTAAGCATGAGTTTGCCTATCTACACTGTGCATTACTTTGCCATGTCCCATATGCCATTGGATTTGGTAACTTTTTTTTGTTGCTTTTTCATCTTTCTCGCTATTCTGTTTTCTAGTCTTTGATGCTTCACTGTGTTTACTCAGTACTCACATGTCTTCAGTAAACCTTCATGAAAGACAGCGCTCGGTTTCTCCCTTGATTTTTTATTTTTTTTGCTCTTTACAAACACTATTTCGTTTTCCTCTTACACCACTTGTGCTTTTCGATTGATGGTCCCTTCTTTGCATACAGTTAGCCAGCACATAATTTTTGCTCTGGTCATGTGTGTGTTTGCCAGAGTCATCAGGCAGGCTCTGGTAACACTCCACCAACTGTGTGTGCGATCATGTGCAGGCATGGTGACGCAGGTGCAGCCGCTAGCGCGGGGCTCGTCGCTGTACCACATGCTGGAGGACAGCCAGGCGGCCATCTTCTGCTGTTGCTGTGAGGTGCCCTCGCCCGGCTGTGCTCGGCGCACTACCTCTTCCTCTCCTCCACCAACACCCCCCGACGACCACAACAGCCCCGCCTCGCCTGCGTCACTGCCGTCTTCCTCCTCCTCTTCGTCGCTAGACAGTACTGCCCTGCCACCATCTGACACGTGAGTGCACCTCGTGGTATCTTGATGTCAGCTTGCCAAAATACCGGAAATGGCTGGGTGCAGTGTAGTAAGTGCGGTTTTTCCTGTGCTGACAGGTATCTGGCTCAAACCAAGCACTGCATCAACACGAGGCCGAGTGAATATATGCATTCATTAAAGTATACGGCACACAGTCACATGATTCGTTGCAATTATTGTAGGCGCATTCTTTTTTTAGGACACAGATTACGCACAGGAACAGGGATTGCATAATTCATGAAGTAGCAAAGGCTTTCAGAATAAATAGAGTAACTTGTGTGCAAACCATGCTTTTATTCTTTTCTGTGATGGGGGATTGGCTCTTTCAAGCTAAGCTTTCTTTGCATCCTCCCCTCACTTTGGGGCTGCTGGCTGCTTTCTTGACGGGTATGCAACAACTTGAGCCACTGGATGTGTGCCCAAACAGACAACTCGGGACCTTGGGTATGTGCCACTTTGTATGTGAACATTCTTGGACAATGCCCCGAAATGGGTATGTGCTACTGAAACAGACAAACAGAGCAAGAGGTGAGGTCGGCAACAGAAGCAGCCGAGTGCGGAGATAGAAGTGAAGGGATTAAAATTGGATGAGAGTGTGCTCCGAGTGAGGTGGGTTGAGCTGCATAAAAGTAAAGGCATAGAAGTGAAGACATTTTACTAAACGTCGGACAGCTTCGCGTATCAGCAGTACACGTGTGTGTGGGATCCAGCAATATCTTTTGGTGGAAAATGATGGAAAACCTTGCCTTGAGGTGTGGCTTCATGGCAGCACGAACCGCATTGTTGTGAAGCCACACTTCAAGGCAAAATTTGCATATATGGTAATTGCATATTAATTTGCATATAATTCGCACCCTGACTTTACTGCTGTATTTTGAATTTTTTGGTTAAGTTATATGTGCAAAAATACAGTATCAGCAGGTTTCTACTATACTCTCATTACTAGTGGCTGCTCCCGAAAGGCTGTGTTCCCTGCTTCTATTTCTGTACCAGGACAAATTCAACTTTATCTAAGGACTCTTTCATGTCAAGGACACTGAAATGGATCACTTTTGCTTGTGCTAGTGTCAAACACTAAAAATGTGGTTTGGTTCCTGTTGTGATATCATTCCTTTCCTTATTTATGAGTGAGTGTCATTTATTGACACATGTACATCAAAAGAATGGATAGCTGGGCACATCGGTATGGCCGCAGTCTTGAAAATTGAACAGTTATAGATGGGACAAGCTTAAGCACGCTCATCCAGTCTTGAACTGCTCATTTTTTAAGCACACATGCATATTTTTCAAGGTCATGTGGTGCTTCGGTTTGACATTGACTTGATTTGAAAATGAAAAAAATTGTAGATCAGCCAGCTCTTGAAATTAGTCAGCTTTACTGTTGCTGTCCGACAATATCACTTTGCTGCCGCACCAGTTGTCACTCTCACTAAACCCCAAACTGTGCCGCAGATCACCAGAAGAAAGCGGAGGCGGTGGTCACCAGTCACGATCGACCAAAAGGTCTCTGTCCGACATGGGTGAGTAGCTTGTGTGGGCCTGCCATTGCAGTGCAGCCCTAGCTAACAAAAAGCGATGGGAGCACAGAGTGCTTCGCAATATCTGATATTCATTGTAGGCACATATTCGTTATGTGCTAATATTGGTGGTAAACAGTTTTAGATTTACTTGGTTATATATTTGATGATTCATTACATCAAGGTTGTTAGGTTCACTTGCTTCTAATCACCATTTGTCGCACAATAGTGGAGGGAAGCCAGCCACCAAGTCCAGTCATTAGAGTTCCACACTCATGCTTGTGCTTATACTCGCACACACACACAAGACAACATGTGTGACTCCTGCCGAGATCCTGCAGCCCCTTCTCCCCTCTCACCTTCAAATCCCTGTGTGCAGTGCCTTCACAAGGTTCAACAGCAATTGGTGCATTTATTTGTTTGTTTATTTATTTATTTATTTATCATTTTATTTATTTGCACAGTTAAACCTTGATATAACCCGCCATGGTTGCTCTGTGGCTATGGTGTTGGGCTGCTGAGCACGACGTCGCGGGATCGAATCCCAGCCACGGCAGCCGCATTTCGATGGGGGCGAAATGCGAAAACACCCGTGTACTTAGACTCAGGTGCACGTTAAAGAACCCCAGGTGGTCGAAATTTCCGTAGTCTCCCACTACGGCGTGCCTCATAATCAGAAAGTGGTTTTGGCACGTAAAACCCCACAATTTAATTTTTTTAACCTTGATATAACGAAGTTGGTTAAATCAACAATTTGCTTCGTTATATTGAAATTTTATTGTATTGAAATTTCACCTTTTACGCAAAGAAGTACAATGCTGATTGATTTTTCTTGTATGGACGTGTCTGCAAAACTCACCGAATTATCGGGTAATCAAAAAAGGCAAACGAATGAAAAGAAACATCATTTTGGTAAATATGAGAGTCGGCACTATCTTGAAATCAGTGGTGTGAAATGAAGCCAGCCACACTTGCGTTTACTTTCGCCCTGTGGCTGATAGTATCGCCCACAATGGGACGACGATGTCGTGAAACGCGCCGGGCAGCGGAGAGCAAGCGCTTCGTCTGCCTCTCACTTCAATGCTTCTCTGAAACTCGATCTTATGCCACAATCTCCAGTACTTCAGCCCGGGGAAAGACAGCGCACATAATGCCCCGTCATCTCGGCACACCCACTCTTTGCACACGGGGCATATTACCTGTAAAACAGGGCTCGCGGGCTGCTGACAGCCATGCACAGCCGCGGCTGCACTGGCAAAAGAGAAATGCGCCAACCTGCCCCCACCACCACCTTGCGTGCGCATGTTCCCGTTACCATGAACTCGTTCCCCCCTTTCCCCTTGCTCATGCGGGAACACGGCACTTACCAAGACACCATCCCTCTCGGCTCATCGTCGCACGCTTCGCTCACGCCCAAAGCATGCACAGCCAGTGGTTTGATATGACCTTATCGCACTTGGGCTTCACATGGTACATGATGCTGATCCGCGTCAATAGTCACTCTTGTCGCATGGCGCGTGATGCGAGAGGTGTGTTGGCAAGCAGCCACATCTCATTAAATCATTTAGCGACTAGTAATTCAGTTTATGAAGGAGACGGGCTTGGACAAGTGGCTGTGACAGTGATGGCACGTACCGCGCAAGAGTGACAGACTGTAACGATGTGTGTGCCGTGTTATGTGCTCTCTATCTCTTCTCCCCCTCTTTCATCCCCCCATCCCGCTCCCATGTGTAGGGTAGCAAACCGGTTGAGCTAAACTGGCTAACCTCCCTGCCTTTCCTTCTCCACTTTTTCCTTCCTTCATTAAACCATTTGACCATCTACGTTCTTGGAAGTTTCCATTTATTGTTTTGTTATTCCTTCGTGGTGGCAGTGAAATTTTTTTATACTGAAATCATGTAAAAACAGACTTCATTATATTGAGGTTCTATTACATGGGGTTCTGCGGAAAAGTTATAGAAAGCTATATATTTTTTTATATGGAGAATTTCGTTACAGTTCATTACATCAAGGTTTAACCATATTACTCTATTATTATATTTGTTAGATTCCCCCCCCCTCATTTAAATATCCTTAATTTGTTTTCCACAAACCTGGCAGGAGTGAATTTGATTTTGACGCAGAAGCAGAAAATTTGTTTTTTCTTTTCGTTGGCAAAGTATGTTGAGACGCGTAGCGATTGCCTTGTGCACTCTTATCCCCAGGTGCAGCTCAGCAGCAGCAGCACAAAGAGGGCGCAGCCGACGCGGAGCGCGACAGGCTGTGCTCACCTTTCCGCCGCAGCTTGTTTCCAGGTGTCCCGCCAACACTTCAGTTCTACTCCGACGGATACCAAGGTGGGTGTCGCTCTGGCATGGCATGCGTTGCAAGTCTTTAGCGCAAGAACCCAACGAGCCTTGTGGTCACCTATGCTTGTTTTAAAGAAGAGTGATTTGCATTGATTTACTGTCCATTCGAGCTTCATTTTTATGTCCAGGTGACAAATGATTACATCAAATAGCTGCTTGCTCACATTTCCAAAGTGAGTCTTGGCCTTCCCTAACCCTTTCCGAGTTTTTTTTTTTTGTAATTGACACATGTGCAGCGTTTTTCTTTTTTTTAATGTATTATAGTGAACACAATAGTCTGTTTCTAGCTGTGCGGAAATGAAAAAAACAAATGACGCATATAATGGCAAATGCTTTCTTGGTGTGGTCATACCATTCCTCTCTGACAAAAGGGATGTCAAAAGGAACATGGCAGGACTGAAACGCAGAAACGTACTGGTATGTCAGTGGCACTGAAAGGGTTAAAAATTATTTCATTCCATGAAATGATGGTTGTTTGACAATTTGACATGGCCAGACAGAAACATTGGATCCTCTGGTTAACAGTGGGGTTAAATTTATTTCCTCTTATTGCGTATGCCTCTGAACCCTGGCCTGTGCACAAAATAAAGCACTATAACTGGTTGTAAGCTAAGCACTGGCAGACCTCAATATAACTAACCTCGATTTAACGAAATTCATCATCTAACCAAGTACAGTCGACTCTCATTACAACGAACCCTGATAATCTGATCAAAAATCTCAGTTTTATTTGAAGTCTGTAATATCCGAAACGCCTCATTCCGAGGCTTGTGTTGCGATGTGTAACAACTTTATTGCAAAGAGTGAGTGACGAACGTCCAAAGTAAAAAACAAAAAAACTCGCAATCTCGCCTAACAGGTGGAGCATCTATTGTGATAGCAAATTAAGCAATACAGTCGAACCCGGCTATATCGAACTCGCAAAAAAACGCCTATCAGTTCGATACAGAGCATAATTCGATATAAGCCTGCTAAATAATTGGATGTCATAAATGCACATACCATTTATAAAATCACTTTATTGATGAAACTAGCTTCGTTTCGCAAAGAAACAGTCCTGCATTTTCTTCTGCTTGGGCAATTTCGCTGCATGCGAGGCACGCACTTCCCCACATTGTCTAAGGAGTCGGAGCAGCTGAGGCCGCAACATTCCGCTTTCGCACAGAAGCACCGGACTAGTGCGAGCGCACTTCGGAGGATGTGGGCCAAAGACGGTCGTTGCTTTCCTCGTTGTGCCCATTTTCAGTTGTGCTCGGCACGATGTCGGCAATGTAGTCTTCGTTTCCGGGCTCTACCGTGGTCGCGACACCATCATTTGCGCTCACTAACTCGCGCACCGTTGATTCGTCAACAGCTTCCGGAAATTCTGACAGCTGGCTCCAAACCTCGGCAACAATGACAACGGCTTCGTCGCATTAATCAGAATTTACAGTCATCACCGAGCACGCGGAAGTCGGTACGGCTGAAGCTATTTTGGATGAACCACTCGTACACGGCCGTGCATACGCGTCGGGCGCCACGGGCACTACGGGCACCGGGTCGCGAGTTAGGCCGCTTTAGCCCTAATTTCCCCCTTCAAGATCGTGCCGAGAGTGCACCTCGGAATCTTGTACGTTGCAGAGACATCCGACTTGTCACCGCATTCGACCCGGTTTATGATTTCGAGCTTCACGACGAAAGGCGAATTCTGACGCTTCATCACGGCAACACTGCGGGAGAAGGCGCACACAATGAATCAGATAAGCAGCGAGACAACTCGCACTTTCGCCAACTTGCATGACGAGGGCACAAGAGCCTCTGATTGGCTGTCTGGGCAAGCGCTGCAGGCGGGCGGGCCAGGATCATTTTTTGTAGGGAGGTGTCGGCGGCTCCGAGGTAGCGCGGTCGCATAGGGGGAGCGGTTGGATGGAGCCGCGCCGCCGGGTTTTCCCTTCACCGCGAGGGAAAGCCAACTTCCGGGGGCACTTTCCGCCGCTTGACGTTCGATATATCGGGAGTCGCTATTAGTTTTGTTCGATGTATGCATAATTTTTGCTATATATACTCATTGTAACTATACCGTGTCCATAAATTGTTTGATATAAGGAATAATTCGATGTAAACGGGTTCGATATAGTCGGGTTCGACTGTATAAGCGTGGCAGCAGCAGCGAGCGAATTGACCTTCGTGTTGTCTCTCGCTTCAATGCAAACTAAACGTCAAAAGCACAGCGCATACGAAGCTACTTGCACTGGGCGCACTTTGCACTTTGTTTGGCGGAGAGGGGGGAAGTTTTGCACACGTCTCGATTTCTGGCACGTCTGTCTCGGCCGTGGCTGTGCGTGGCTGTAGGCGCTGCTGATGTGCGTACGCAGCCACACATTTACCACGTGTGCAAAGAGTAGGCGTGGCATCATGTAAGCTGTCTTCCTGCGCATCTAGTATTGGAGATTGCGTAATCTCGAGTT
Source organism: Dermacentor albipictus (assembly GCF_038994185.2). NCBI lineage: Eukaryota > Metazoa > Arthropoda > Arachnida > Ixodida > Ixodidae > Dermacentor > Dermacentor albipictus. The sequence continues at coordinate 462,730,406 of NC_091821.1, read as the reverse complement.
TCGATGACCTCTTGGAGCGAGAGGCAGATGAAGCATTCGCTCCCCGCTGCCAGGGCTTTTCATTATAGCGTCGTCACAGTGTGGGTAACGCTATCAGCCGTGGAGGCGGAGTGCGCGCGAATGCGTGGCTGGCTTCACCTAATTTGTACTGCCAATGTGAAGATATCGTCGCCGTGGCACGAAACCGTATAATTCGTCGGCAACTCCCAAATTTATTAAAATTGATTGTTTTCTTATTCAGGTTTGCTTTTTTCGATTGCCCGATAATTTGGAAAATTCTGCGGCCCCTTTCCGTGTAAGCAAGATTGATCAGGGACTCTACTCATTTGCATAAATTGTCGAATTTGAATCCAATGAAATTTGTTATACTGAAGCAAATTGCCATTTTTACCAACATCATTATATCGAGGTTTAACTGTATTTCAGTAATACAAACTTCAGAGTACCGAACGTTTCAGAATGACAATCGTTACTCAGTTTCTGTGTCATGTTAACAACCCCTCAGCACTGTGGACTGATAATCTGAATTTAGGCGTTCATAGATCTTCATCACAGCAGCCGGAGCTGTAGGCTAGCAGGCAAGGCACAGAAAGTGGACGCCGCGGTGAGTGGGTTTGGAAAATCTCAGAAAAACGTGGGAGGGGACTTTTTATTGTGTAGGCGACGGCGCATCAGGTTTTGCTACTGCATGCTATGCCCAGAAAAGTGTTGCCAAGCAGTGGAGCAGCGTTCTTCTTTTAGCCTTCTTCCTGCACACACCTCTTCTTTTTTACACCTGCCGCAGTGGCTTAGCGGCTAGGTGTTGCTCTGCTAAGCACGAGATGACGGGATGAAATCCCGGCCATGACGGCTTCGTTTCAATGGGCACTAAGTGCAAAAACACCCATGCCTCTTGCATTGGGGACACGTTAAAGATCCCCTAGTGATCAAAATTAATCCGGAGTCTCCCTCTATGGCGTGTCGCATAATCAGCTAGTGGTTTTGGCATGTAAAACCCCAGAATTCATTCATTCTTTCTTACGTGCTTCTTTCTGTGGCGATACCAGCTTTGTGCGTGCAGAAATGGTTGCACTTTCCAGATGCTTTCAAAGCTTGCGCTTTGCAATATTGCAGGTGTCCGCCCCTAGTGAGACAGTTGCTGTGTCCACAGCAAGGAATGTGAAAAAGAATGTTACGCTTTGTAGGTGACATAAAGCTTCCTCGTCAGTGGTTTTCTCGGTGTCAGCATCTTTCACGTGCCCCACTCTTAACTATTTTGGGCTTCTGTGGTGCATGGTGCATCATTAGCTAGACTTGGCACACGACATATTGCTGCGGCAGGTTCGGGGGGCGATCAGTACGCAGAAAGGAAAATAAATAGAACTTTGACGACAAATTTTAGGGGTGTGATCATCACGCGCGTGCGATCATTATGCAAGTAAATGCGATAGTTGTTTCTCTGTCATCACCGTCAGCCTTTCTGGCGAAACTAAACCACTTTTCTTTCTTCTCAGGACGAATGTCCGTATTCTTTACAATTTTGTTTTTAATTTGCGGGAGCCATGTGATGATGGCTGCGGGCACAAAATGCGGTCAGCCATGGTGTTCAATATACTATACGGCGCTGCACAATGAAGCACATGCAAATCTCGGATGCCGGTAGCCATGCCAATGCATTGCTCTCGGCACAATATTCACTGCATACGCTGGCGCTCATAACCGTGCTGTTGTGGCCCGACCTTGTTGCGATTTGTTTATAAGGGCTTGCTGCAAAAATACTATCCACCAGGCATGTTATAGAAATTTGTAGAAGTATTTTTACTGCTGAAGATTTTAAACCTTGAATTAGGGGTGTGCGAATATTGAAATTTTCGAATACGAATCGAATACGAATAAGGCAAAAAACTGTCTTCGAATATCGAATCGAATATCGAATATGTGTGTAGTATTAAAAAGTTCAAAACGAGGTTACAATAGCTTTATTACCCTTTTAAGAATAATATTGCATTTTACAAGGCTGCTTCAGGTTAAAGAGGCACTCATTATAGGTAATGCACTCAGGTAATGTCAGGTAATGTCCTTGTTACAGGTTATTGTAAAGTAAAATTAACTGCTTAACACGTTCAGAAAGTAAGCGCCCTCTATGCATTGTGACAACATTTCCACCGATAGAAAAGCCTCTTTCATTAGGAAGGTGGCAGGGATGGCCAAGTACTTCTGGGTGAGTACACTTAAAAGCGGGTACTTGACGCGGCCAGTGGACTGTCACCACTCACAAGGATCCTTGCCCCTTTCCAGAAGAGGCTTTTTCGCATAGGCTGTAATTTCCTTCTGAGGGCCAGATGTCGAATGTGTCTTCTCCCTGTTCATCATTAGATCGTCAAAATCATTCCATAAACTCATATTTTATATATATATCTATATATATATATATATATATGTGTGTGTGTGTGTGTGTGTATGTGTTCACTACATATTTTATTGCGTATACTTACAGAACACGAAAGTACGTCATATATCGTTATGAAAAAGTCCTGGAATAACGCTTGGTAAAAAGGAAACCGATGCTGATCATGTCTCACGCGCGTTATGCAGATAGACTGCAACAGAGCCTACAGATAATAAGCGGATCATGCGAAGTCCTTTGTGAACAAACATGTTCTTAGGAGAATGCATAGCAAGCATATAATTCGTTAATTGCTCAATTATTCGCAGTCTGTCCGAATATTCGCCGTTTCTACCATTATTCGGCCATCCTCGAATATTCGGAAATTTCCGAATATACATTCCTCGAATCGAATACGCTTCGAATAAAGAACATATTCGATTCGTATTCGAAATTTCGAATATTCGCACACCCCTACCTTGAATTAAAAAAATTTGTGATTTAACAAAGTTTTTTTATGCAAGTACAACTTCGTTATACTGAGGTTTGATTGTGCGGTATCCGAGTTAGGATTGGCCCTACATGCTTCTAAGTGCATCGACTTTGGTTAGAGGTGAGGAAACACATGATTTGCACTTACATGCACTCGAACATCAACGTACAATACCTATTGAGAAATTATTACATATGTGAGCCTAAATATATTGGTTGGTTGCCCATGTTGGATGTTCAGTGAACGTTCTGGTACATACTTCTGAATGTTCTGCCCCAGGTGGACCTCCCTTTATATTGTCGCATGGGTGTCGCAAGTGTTTGTGATACCCAACGCAGCAACGCATGGCCAGACGCAGTATTGACTATGACGGAGGGAATTGTTATTTGCGTCTGCCTAATTTGGCACCAGAAGTTCATAACACCTGGAAAATTAGTTTGTAAATGCGCTTGCCCATACTCTTGACCTATGCAATGTGAGTGCTTGTGCCATCTCTGAATGGTCAAATGGAACCAATTTCTAGCAAGAGACATGGAACTGTATGGTATGAAATAGTCCAGATGGAATCGTCTTGGCTTGTGCTACCTGTGGTATTAAAACAGTCAAAAGTGCTAGTTTTTATAGCAAATATACCATCCATAGTCAAGAAAGTTTGGCTCTGTTTCTGACTCAGATTGACAAGGTTTCTTTTTGACAGTGTTTCTTTTTTTTTTCTTTAACGGTTTGTTTCATCATGTAGTTGTGGTGTCTGTATGTGTCGTCGGTTACGACTCTGTACACTGTCGTCCTTTTCCCAATGCGTGCAGTGTTCCCCTTGCCAGCGTGCATCCGCAAGCAGCTGCGGTGGAAGGTGACGAGCATCACACCTTTACTCATCCGTCAGACAGTGGTCCGGTCTGGTTTTCGGCTCACCCGCGGTGAGTGGCGGTGCAAGTTATTGTCATGCACGTGCTGGAATGCCATGGGCTTGCTGTTGCGATAACCAGAGAACTGCAATCAAACCTGGATCTCTGTGGATGGGTTTCAAGCCAGACAGTGAAGGGAATAAATAGCATGTGGATTTGATGCAACTAGGCTTGGCTATGTCAGTAGATAATTTTAGCATACTATCGGCAAACATTTGCAGTTTATGGAAACGAAATGATGCAACACCAGGGTTGATAACAGCTGCAGCACTGGTATCACAGCCTTGTCGTGCTTTCTTTAACCACGGTGCTTTAGAAACATTTTTGTATTTCATCATTGTTATGGCACAAGAAGAAGAAAAAAATTTTGGTGAAAGTGATTAGCAAGGTATTGCACTGCTCTGAAGCTCCTCGGACAGCGTTTTAAATGTGCTGTAAAACCTCATTGATTTGACTTTTTTTAATTTGGGAAATCGGATAATTCTGAATCGTCCTCTGGTCCCGGTATGCAGTATTCAAAGGAATCAGTTGAGTTTGCATTGCCATAGTCATCAGTGGAAACCATGCAGAAATGACAAGATCACTTGGCACCTTTTTATTACATTTAGTGCCACACTTTGTAGCATGTTGGCTGCATGTCTTGAGGGCTGTGTAGTCACCATAGTACATGGTCGTGATTGTCGTGACCATGAATTCACCTGCAGCAGTTGTGGTGAACAGTGGTCTGAAATGCGAGGTTACAAGAGCCAATTTTTGCTGACTCAGCTTTTCATAAGAGTGGTAGAGATCACTTTATGATGCTTGGCAAAATGTCAATAATTTGTTTTTAATTAGTACGTAATTGCAAACTTGCAGTCAGCCAGTGCTTGAAACACAACCTTTGGCGAGAAACTTTCAGTCTGGCACCAATCTTGAGATAAATGGAATCATAACGTGCTGTAAATTGCATTGCTGCTGCAGTCACAATTTTTCTTACTACATCTTTCCCACATTGCAAATGCTTCTTAACTGAAACAAGAATGCCATCAGATTTTAAATATTTCTCTAGTAATTAAACAAAAAATTGTGGGTTTTTTATGTGCTAAAACCACAATATGATTACGAGAAGCCAACAAACACTGACACCAAGGACAACATAGGGGAAATTACTTGTGCTTAATAAATTAAATAAAGAAATTATAAGTTAATGGAAATTAAAGTGGATGAAGAAACAACTTGCTGCAGGTGGGAACTCTTCTCGTTTAATGTGATTATGAGGCACAGTATAGTAGGAGGGCTTCAGATTAATTTTGATCATCCGGGGCTCTTTAACACTTCCCTGTCTGCACCTATTCGCATCGATAGCCTGCTGTCGATGGTTGCAACTTGGTATTTTGATGCTTTCTGAGTGCTCTCAAACAGCTAGTGCTATTTATCGGGTTATTTATAGGAGTGTGTGAATACTCATATATTTGATTTGCATGTTCAAATAATTTGATTCGCAAATCGAATGTCTAATATTCAGTGATGCTATGCTGCACCTAAAGACGAACCCGGCTGCATCCTGCCACATTTCATAAAATTTGAGAAATCTGCGCCCACCTTGCGCCAAAAGGGTTGCTCAGACTTTTGAAAACGGCACATATAGTCCTCAAGCATCGTTTCTTTGCAACATTAAAAGCAGCAGGGCATTGCATGGACGAACGGCTTGCCATAACGTAATCCCGCACATTACCTACTCGCGCAAAGTTAGGAGGCTCCAAAATGTGCTCAAATGTGATTGCTTTGCACTAAAATTGTGTAAAATACCACCACATCACACTTGCGCGGGCACCACCATTTTTGTTTACAAAAAAAAGTGAAATGCCGGAAGTGCTCGCTTGCGCTGCAAGTAGGTCATGGCTGCCATCTTGTTTGTTGATTTCCCGTTTGAAGCAGCATGGATGTTGCTACCGATCGCAGTCTTTGTACACCTGGTGCAGTGTGCTATGTACTCCTCGGTGAGAAAAATGCTGCAAAAACAAGGAAATTCATGCGCCACCGATGTGCAATTTTTATGGTGCTTGAGATGGCAGTCGCAGCACGGAGTGCCACTCATTGGGCCGTTATTGAGCAGTTGTCCGAGAATACACATCTCTTGCTTCAAGAACACTACTTTTGGTGCCACCCGACAGGCATTGTGTGCAGATTCGTGCCGGACGTAGATTTGCACGAAGGCGCCGTAATCTTGCTTGATTGTCTTCGGGTATACGAGATACCACTTTCAGGCTCGACACCGGATGCATCGGCGCCTACGGGTGACAGCGTACGCTGGAAAAATGTTGCTGCATGCGTGGAGCACCGTTACTCTGTGTCCGGTGCCAAGTTATGCAAAATCTCGCAAAAGTGGTCATATCACCGAAAGTTATTGACCGTTAGTGTTGCCACTGCTGATCGACGCAGGCTGCGCTCCTTGTACTGTCGGCAGTGTGGTTCTGTATCCTCGAGGAAAGCTTGGCAAAGTAGACTAACGGAATTTCGACATTAAAGTTTTGTTCTGCGACACATTACCTGTCTGTGCTGTCGCATTTCGCAACAACAAAATTTTGGTGAAAGCGAATTTTTTTTAGTTCCGTGCTGATTTTGTTAGTGCGAGGTTCAACTGTATGCCATAGCCACTGAGCCAGCGTGCAGGGACTTCAGTACTTTGAGCAGTGGCTATCATCAGGCTGCCCTGTGATAACTGTACCCATCCAAAACCTAGCTTTTAGCCAAGATACAGAAGAATGTATTTAAGCCAACAGTATTGTCAATTTGTGCTTGGTCAATTCATCTTGCAATTCGTGTTCATGGTGCCTAGCCTCAGGCCAAACTAGCCAGCCAGCTATATACAGTCTGCGCTTGTTACAACGGACCTGCGTATAACAGACTTTCGGATATAATGGACCATATTTCAGCCTTAGTTTTTTCTACCTATTTTATTAATACAACGAAGTTCCCTTTTAATGGACCGCGCTACAACGGACTGTCAGCTATAGCGGACGAAATTAGCGGCAATTTTTTTCCATATCGGCCACATAAAACATACTTTTGCCGTGTCTACATTGGCGGACAACTGACTTGCGAGGGTTATCGGACGATCACGGCTCGATATCGTGCGCGCGAAGAAGGAAGCTAGGGTGGAAATGCCAGGGTCCGTTGTAATGAGAGTCAGCTGTATTAGCATGATGAGCTTGTACAACTTCTTTTACAAGTTACAAGTTTTATCAGGTTTATTCCTGAGTTCTAGATCCTTTGTATGTGTAAACTTCATGCTTGCAAGCAAACACAAGCACTTGGAAAGCTTGGGAACTTGCGAGTCATGTCAGCAGGTCCAATTGGCATCAAATCCCATGACATACCTGTAGATCTTGGAGGCCATAGAATTAATAGGGTTGATGTTAGTGGGAAACATGTTGCGGCTGTGGTCAGTCAATGTACCATCAATTACCCAGGTTCTTGAATCTCGAAATCCAAGAAACAACCATTTTGTTGCAACCAATGCATCTACCCTTAATTCGAAGAGTTAATCTGATACGTTTCCGTCCGACTAACACATTTTTCGCCCCTATTCCTGGCTGAGTGGAGAGGTTGCAGGGATTCTAGTCTTTCCCAACTCTTCTGCTCCGACAACTTCTGCACTCGGCTGTATAGTGCTAATGGCAACACATGTGGTGCTGAAGTCAGCACATGAGCTCAACTCTCACTGGCACTAAGGTATGTACATTATTTTTACAGATGGACCTTACTGGAATGGGACGTGGGGCAAACACATCAAGTGCTTCACCTTTGCAGAGATCAAGGGCTTTCAGAAGGTGTGTTGCTCAACCTCCTTCACCGCTTTTGTGACTGCTGTTTCAGTGTAGTCGGTGTGTCTCGCCGCTACTTGCCCATGTGAGTCATGCTTCTAGGAACCTTTTTGTGAAGTGCACTGGTAGAAGGAATGACCCATTCAAGATGACAGGAGAAAGGCTATGAATGCATCGATTCCAGAAGTGTTTGGTTCCTGTTATGCAACAGTAGAACCAAGCTAGTATGTAATATGCTGGTGTACTCTCCCACTTTTAGCGGTGATAAAGTTTCATCTCTTTGATGATTAGAGCATAATAAGCATGTTTACATTTATGTTGTAGCTGTTGTCTTTAATGCAGTGGTATGCATGATCTACTTATGCACACCTGTGAGCACTCGAGCTGCTCTGCTTGTGTAGTTAGCACAAGCAGTCTTGAGCACAGTTCTTGGAGCACAGTTCCTTGAGCCTACGAGAACCCACCATATATATTGGCCGTATGCTCCAACTGGCCAATGCAGTCATTCCTGGATATATCGAACTTTGAAAAGATCACGAAACAGTTCGACATATCGATAATTCAAAATATAAAATATGCCTATCTAAAGCTTATCTGAGATCCCTGCATGTCTCGGACATTTTCCAAAGATCATGAAAACTGGGAACTTGCCGGTTTGCTTCTCCAAGGCCATGTCGAACATGCAAAAGTTGAATTATTTTTTGCTCATGACCGTTGCAAGTTCGCAGCTCTAACCTTAAAAGCCCACGTTACACCTTTAAGTGCTTGTGGCACCTTTTTATTCCAAAAAGGTATAAATTATGGGTGTGAGAATACTTGGGTATGTAATAGTGAATGTATGAATAATTTGATTAGCAAATTGAGTATATAATATTTGATTTCTTATATATGAAATTTTTTGAATATCGGTACCTCCATACGTAGTTGGTGTCTTGACAAGCACAGTGTTCCCATGGTGCGTGATCTTTATTGGTGCATGGTTCGACCAGGTTGATCAGACCGCTCGAAATGATTAACGATATGCGAACAGAGGGAGCAATAAAATCAGCACATGTGGAAAGCATGGAAGCATGTGCGAAGCTTGAAGGAACCTTGTGTCGACAGGGGTGGAAGCATGTGCGAAGCTTGAAGGAACCTTGTGTCGACAGGTGTGGCTCCGTACGGGCGTAGTTTGTGCGGTGCCGCATCAGGCCGACGTTGGGGAGCGTTCGCAGTGACACACTACTGCATCAGCCAGAGCGGCCCGCCCGCGGGACTCACGGCACTCCTTTTGCGCTGAAAACGAAGCGAAACACCCGCTCGGACAGCATCAAGCACGAGGGGCTGTATGGTGCATGCGAAATGTAGCACTGCGTGGATCTCAATGCCAAATGTATTGAAAAATTTAATACAGTAAAAGCTTGCTAATTTGAATTTCACTGGAACTCTTAACGAGTTCAAATTAAATGAATTTGAGCTAATGAAAGTCATTCAAAAACAGCCAGAATTGAGACTGGGTTGCTAGGAAGCACTTGTAACTCAGTGTTTGTTGACCAAAATAATGTGGGATCACTTTTTGCTAGGGGTATGCGAATACTGTATCAAAATTTTTGAATAGGAATTGAATACGAATACTTAGCATCCAATATTGAATCGAAAGTTGAATGATGATATGTGTGTGCATTCATTAGCAGGTTGTTTTATTTTAACATGTTGGAACATTGCAATTACATTGTCATTCGTAAAAAAAATACACTAGTAAGCCCTTATACTGAAAGATTGTGTATCTAGCTCGTGCTAACTTATGAAAATTGAGTAGGGTAATTTTCACTAGTTGTCCATTCTCACCAACCTGTGCCTTATTGTACCACATTAATTTCCCGTAATCTCAGAGGCACTTGACCCTGTACCAGCCATCACTCACCGCATTTGCTGTCACGCAGGACTGGGGCTGAAACCTGCAAAAGAGCGCACCCTCGCTGTTCGCAAACCCACGCCCCTTGCTGCCCAGGTTCTGGCTTTTCTGCAAAGTTTAGATGTCCAGTGGATAAGCACGCTTTACAGGCGAAATTTCGCAAGCACCATGAAATTATCGCAAAATTCAGCACAAAATCGCATACACTTTTTCAAGTTAGACAGAAATAAACGCTAAACACTGTTTGCTCCCACATAGCCACCAATATTTGATTTGTTTCAAATATTCGTATCCAATCGAATATTCGAAAATTTCAGAATACCTATTATTCAAATACAATACGAATATTAAAAATATAATATTTGATAATACCATATTTACTCGAATCTAGGCTGGCACTGATTCTAAGCCAACCCCCGAATGTCCTAAGCCGGAAAAAATTTAAAAACTTGCCTCGAATGTAGGCCAAACAAGAAAGTGAAAATAGCATTCACAAAATGAAAACAGCATTTATTTAAGGGGGGACGCGGCCCTTGAAAACCGAAAAATCGCGAAAAAGTCGATTTTTTAAAAACCATATTTTTTGGGTTGTATGTCTCATAAACTACCTGTTCTGTAATTATCAGCACCTAATTCAACCGTAAAGTACAGAAAAAACGCTACTTTTGAGGCCACCGCGGCCCACAAAATACGCGCAGATGCCGAAATGAAGTCAAACTTTGCGCGCGAGCCATTCCCGGACCATGCGGCCTGCCCTCGCCCTCTTGGTGTCGTTTTGACCGTGGTTTCTTTGTCTCTATTTTGCCGCCTTGCAAAATGGCATCGTCGGCGCGGTTCAGGCGCTATTGGCGTTTTCCCGCGATGTGATGCGGAGCGCTGATTGGCCGGAGCAGCGCGTTCAAATCCCGCGGGGTAAAGCGCGCCTACCATTGGCTGCTGCGCGGGCGGCGGCGGCTCCTCCCTGTGATGGCGCGCTCGCGTCCCTTGCTCGCCTGCTTTCGAGCCAGGGTTGCCAGATTTGGCTACTTTGCGCCAATTTGGCTACTTTTTGAGGCTGTTGGCGGGGAAAAAAATGTCTTGGCTACTTGGCTACTTTTGAAATAGCTTGACTATTGTAAAAATTGGATAGAAACTTCTGTAGCTCATATTATGCAGCAACATTAGCAAATATTTAGGCCAACGCACGACGACGGCACTTCAAATCTTTTCAAGCTGGTATATCATCATCGTCAATCGGACTCGGGCGCTTTCATTTCATGCAAAGGATTTCGTACTGGAGACGTCACAGCGTGTTCCATCTTCTCATTGACGTTCTGTGTCAGGCCTCCCGCACATTGGGCTTCTTCAATTTTCGGAGTTCTGGCAGCCCGCTGGCAGCCAGCTAGTGCCGGTCCTGATGGGAAGTCAACGTGAGGTGGGATCCTAAGACAACCCGAAGCTGCCCGAAGTTTGCAAAATCGAACACTTAGACAGCTGGCCGGGGGATAAACATAAACATGCTACCAGCATGTCGGCGGCCGGTCTAGCCGGCGCGCTCTCGGCGTAGTCGGTCCATTTATGTGTTCCCAGCTTTAAAATATACAGCTGTATTCGGGAATACGATCACTTTTGCGAGATTTCGCGCAACTGGGCATCTCACTTTGTAGAGCGTAACGAAAGGCCTGCGATGCGTCCGATGCCAAGACGCAAAATCGCGCATAAATAATCGCGAAAGCGATCGCTCGAGGATGCCTCGAGCTTTGATATTCTTCGAGAAATGTGTGCCAATATTAACTCAGACATTTACACCTGAACTGGTGCTGTGATCCTGATTTGTGATAATATTCTAGTCATATTACATGCTGATCAAAGCGCTCTTAGCTGTAGTCAGTTATACACGTTTCATAATATTTTTTGTATGTTCCTACATTTACTAAGAACAGCTTTAAGTGTTCGCTGTAATAGTGTCTTCAGAGTTGCATAAGAAATGAAAATGCAACGTTTTGCCATAATGTGGCTACTTTTTTGGCTACATTTCTGTACGTGGCCAAGGTTGGCTACTTTTCTGGCTACTTTCCGAGATTTTTTGGCTACTTTTCACATTTTGGACCTGGCAACCCTGTTTCGAGCTGTTCATCGTCTAGCGCTATCTTTTAGATTATTTGCTCAGCTTTTTTTTTCGCTAGTTCTTCGCTGCACGCGATGCCGGCAAAGCCCAAGACAGCGCAGATGTTCGGTGCACGGGAGCGCGATATGCGTCTTGTACGAGCATCGAACTTCCTATCTTCCGCAGCGAGTGCCGACTGCGTAGACGCTTTTCAGCGGCGAAACTGTGCTTTCGGCTGTCGCCGGTCGAAAATCCGACACACTGAGTGTGCCTGGAGTAGCAAGAGCGAATTAGAAGCTCCGCAGGAGCTTTCTAATAAAAAAAAAAACACGTGTTCAACATTAAGGCCAGTTTTCTCGGAATGTATTTTTTCGCTAGTAGTGGTGCTGGGGAAGGCGATATCTCAAGAACCGCTTTTCAGATTTGTATGCCGTTTTTTTTATTCTGTTCCTGAATGACTTTGCCAGGGGGTAACAGGCTTCTTTTTTTGAAAGTTGGTGCAGTTAATTTATAATAAGCAATTAATTTTTGATGAATGTGGTCATTACTGGCTACATCAAATTCAAAGTTGTCTTAAAATTTTTTGGAGGGGAAATTAAAGAAAAGGGCTCTTTAGCCCCTTGGGATATCTATCAAGGGATCATCACAGTGAATTTCAGCTTCCTACGATGTCCTGGCATTTCTCCAGGCTCTTCCTCAGGCGTATACATGAATCACCTAGTTAGACCTCAATAACTCTGGAACTAATAAACATATCTTCATGAAATTTTGCAGTTCCTCATAGTTCGGTGGTGTGAACATACCCTGAAAGTTTCATCTGGATATCTTAAAAAATAAGAAAGTTCGGTCTCCAGGGTAGCCTCCCCCCTTAATATGAATATGCTGAGCTCACTCTACCTTAACATTGGTGCTAGCCTCGTCGTTACAGTCCAGACCAATTGCACGCTTGCGGACGCGCGAGCTTGCATCCGTGCGCCAGTGCATGCGCAGACAGTGTGGCACGGCTCGCACACATAGAAACGCGGCGCGATCTTGGTGAACAGCTCCTCTCTGTTATTGCGCGCTTATTTTCCTTATTGCTATCATCACCTTCTTGCGGCACGCGCAAAAAGCATCTCCCGTTGCCCCCTCCAACGACGGATGTTGTTCTCATCGATGCTGAAGTCCCGCCTGGCTCGAACGTTTGATGATGCAACTCTGCTCTGTGGCTAGCACACTTTTTCGTTTGAAAGTGGCACTATAGTGGCATCGCCTGTTTGGTGACATTACGATAATGCCAAGCCGCAAGCCGATACGACACAGGTCAAAATAGCGACGTTGCTCGTGTACTTCAGTTGGCTACTGGCGCAGCTAATAGCGGCTGTGATACTGACTTTTCTAGATGACGCTAGCTATGCACCATATGTATCGTTTTAAATTACAACCTGGCGCTTTCTTTAAAATCCTCGAATCTAAGCCTAACCCTAGAGTTTGGCATATGATTATTTGAAGAAAGCTATTGGCCTAGATTCGAATAAATACGGTATTAGAAATTTTCGAATATTCGCACACCCCTACTTTTTGCTTCTTTTCTTTGAAAGGCATGGTCATCAGTTTGTCTTCCAAAGCACAAACATTACACGGAGCATCACGTTCACCCTCCTCGGTCGAAAAATATGCGTGCGACACTGAAGAGCGCCTTCATTGCTTGCGTAGCAGGGTACTGCATCGGTGCCTGGTCTTCTTCCTTGTCATCTTTATCGACGACAGGTTTTTCACTACAGTAAAAGCTCGTTAATTCGAACCGCAAGGGGAAGCCGCTTCAGTTCGAATTAACGAAAGTTGAACTAATGAAAGTGAAGGAGAGCAACAGTACACTGCGATTTGGAAGCAGTAGGGCATGTCAGAAATTTGGCGTGTCAGAAAGTGATGGCGTGTGCCGCGGGCACACGCCATCTTCAAGTCGAAGCTCTGGGTCCGACTGTGCCACACCACCGATGTCCACCGAAACGAACGTTAGCCGAGGCTTAACACCATCACAATGAATCGCGACGGCCGATACCTCCTAAGCTGAAAACAGAGGTGCACAACCGATGAAGACTGCCGAGACAAAGACGCTGAACATGTGAAGGTGGCGAAGGCCCTGATTCGTTGGTTCTTGATTGCAAGCGCAGCTGCGACGTGCTTGATTCGCTGTGTTTTGGCGCTTGCCGTGCCATCTCCGCACAACATTAGCAGCTGTACAAGATTTGCAAAGCCTCCGAGATTCGCAACGGGCAAGAAGTCTCGCAGGTTACGTAGAACGGAGAGGCGGCAGCCGCCGCTGCCTTCTGGCTGACCCCGCGCCGGTTGGATTTTTTTCCGATTTTGACTTCTCTCGCCGTTCTTTCCCTTTCGGAGGAAATACAGCCTTGTGTGCAGGCAGTAGGTGCGTTTCTCTGGCCGTGTGCCAGGCGAGCGTAGTTCGAATTATCCGTGAGGGAACCTTCTCGCGTTCGAATTAATGGACTTTTTTATACATAGACTTCTGTGGAGCTTGGCCGGACCAAATCGTACAGTTCGAGTTATCCATAAATTCGAATTATTGAACTTCGAATTAACGAGCTTTCACTGTAGTTACTCATTGTCTATCACAGGGCCGCACACCACTGGACTGCTATCTGCACCAATGTAGCTGTCAAAGCTGATCTGGTCCAGTGCATCAGGCAATCCTGTGGGGATGACTTCGTGCTGACTGGGCTCACAAGCTCCTTCCATGCCTTGGGCCTTATCGGCCACAGTGAAGCCACAGTGATGGAAACAGTTAGCAACTGTTGCAGGAGTGACCTCATCCCAGGCACATGCCAACACATGCAAGGCCGTGGGCAGCGTCGCAGTGTGCTCTTTTAAGTCCGGGCACAAAATTAAGCACTCCAACATGTGGCGCCTAGAACAATTTTAAGATCTTAGTAACTCCCTGGTCCATTGGTTGCAGGGCTGCTGTTGTGTTCGGAGGGAGAAACGCAAGCTTAATGACCTTCAGATCCGTATTGACCGTGTGGGCAGAACAGCTGTCCACAATCAAAAGCACTTTTCTGTTGCTTAGTTCAAACTTAAGGTTGAGCTTGATTAGGCACTGCTTTAATATTTCCCGCGTCATGCAAGCTTTGCAATTAGCTGTGTGTTCCGCCGGCAGTGTGCAGATATTTTTGAAGCAGCAAAGCTTAACAGGCTATGTCTATGACAAGGCGGGGCAGTTTCTCCATCCCAGTCATGTTTGCTGCAACCAAGATGGTTATGTGTTCCTTCCTCCACTTCCTGCTTGCATAGCTGCCTCCTTTGTTTGGCATTGTCTTGCTTGCTGACAGCCTGTAGAACACGCGGTGAATAGGCCTTCAGATACTCCTGCAAAGCACTGTTTTGTCACGTCGCACATGTCTCGCTGCTCACATCCTTGCTTTTACCTGACAAGTGCAAAACACAATCTCGTGCCTGTCCCAGAAAAGATGCAGCCAGCCTTCTGATGTGCTGAAATCCTTGATGTTAAGGCGAAGCACTGCTGGCTTCGCCTGTTGGCTTCAGTATGACCATCGGGCTACTCAGTGAAATGTCTTGGCTTCTCACCTCCTTTATCGGGGTGACCAGTGTGTGCTCCATTTCCAGGTGCTTCGCAGGTTAAAGTCTCCTGCAACTGCTGGCAGAAGCTTCAGTTGCATAGGCCTCCTCACTCGCTCTCTTGTTTTGTATGTAAGTTGAGAATGTGCTCCTCGGAATGCAATGCTTCTTGGCAATTTTGAGTTTGTTCGTCTTGTCGGCATCCACTTCTCCTTGAGTGTTTTGCACTGTAGCCTTTAGCGCGAGAAGACAATTACATGCTAGGCCTAGCAACTGAGCCTGCCGGCACAACAGAAAAAGCAGCAAAGTAGCGTGAATGGTGAAATGCATGAGATGTGAAAGAACCGTTGTTATTGCTGCCGGCGACATTACTGGCCCACTGGCGACACCATGTGACTATGCCACGCATGCGGTGTTCCCCATTGTGTCAGAATTATTGGTCAGCTAATGTATCCAAGTTTGACATATCCAGGATCGACTGTAGTGTAGCGTGCAGTATGCTTTCCTTGCCATCTTCCTTGTGTCTGTGACACTTGCAAAGGTGCTGACTGACTAATAGAAAAGTTCCTCCAGAGTAATGAGCAGTGATAAACAGATGCGATTTATTCCCAATTTAAAGGGAAAATCTCACGAATTCGCTAGTTTGGATCTCTATAACAAGAGAAATATGCACTATTTCTTGACTAAAATTTAGAGGCAGGTATGGAATTGTGTCAGAAATATGGAAATGAAAAGATTGAAAATTAAGTTATTGGGGCTTAGTTTTGATTCCAAAGAGGCATGGCTCCTCATCTCCTGGGATTCCAGTATACGTCTGTCTCCCTGGTGGTGGAACTCATCATTAAGCGGGTCATGGTGTGTGGCCTGTTGCAGGTGAACCACTTTCCGGGCAGCTTTCACCTGGGGCGCAAGGACAAGCTGTGGCAGAACGTGGTGCGGCTGGGACGCATCCGTGGTGATCGGGGACGCCCATCGCTGCCCGACACATTCCTCCTGCCCCAGGAGCTGCCTCTGCTGCGGGACGCCTGGATTGCCGAGACTCCGGGCGACCACTGCTGGATCATCAAGCCCGTCAGTAGACCTCCTCTCCTCAGCCAGCTCTTTGTAGCGCACGTTTGAGATTGATGAATAGTATGGACCATTTGGGGGTGCAACCAGAAGATTAGATTGCATTCGAAACCCACTTATCTACACAAAGCCCAACACATTATTTTTGACACATTGAGTTTGATACCCCATAAACGCTGATTTAGGCATGAAAAACTTAATGCAAAATGCGTACAGTGAAATCTCGATATAACAAACTCCAGGAGACTGCAATAAATGGTTCATTATTCTGAAAACTCGTTATAGTGAAAGCCCCAAAATGAACCATTCCACCTGTTAAGGGGGGACCCTCCGCCTGAAAACTTTTTCTTTAATTCTTTCTTGATTTTGATGAAACTTGCTGAGTTTATGTACAGTGAAACCTCGTTAAACCGTAGTTGGCCGGAGCTCGGAAAAACTATGTACTAAACAGTAGTACTGCTTAACCGAAATAGCATGAGATCGCCCACTTACCTGTCGAAAACGGAACTCAGAGAGAGTGCGATGAAAGGGGAAAAAAACATGCAGTATTTATTCACTTCGCGCGACAAAAGTGGTATTTTCGTTTGATGCCACGGCGGCCTAGCACGACGACAGTGGCCTCAAACTTACTGAAGCTGCGTGCCAGCTTCAGTAAGTTTCAGTAAGCACGTAAGCAGTTACTTCAGTAACTAACTTCAGTAAGCATGTGAGCGTTTGCCTCTTCTCGGCAAACGCTCACATGGCAGATTCCTCGTTGGCGTAACGTATTTTCCGTGCACGCGCACAGTAGTGCTGCAGAAGTCCCGGGGACGCATTTTCATTGCTGGATGCCGGAGTTTGGAATACTTTTCGTTTGGAATAGAGTTACGTTATCACGCTCCTGTTCTCGTCGCGATGATTGCATTCATTAGGCTGACGTAATGTTTAGCTTCTGCCACGGTCGGGCCTGAATCGCCCGTGCTGTCGCTTTCCGTGTCGTCCTTATCACTGTCGCTAGGCGACACTTCGGCAACAACAGAGGCAATGATGGCGAAAAGTCGAACCTCGTAGCCGACATGTCTTCGCGGTCGCAGCAGCGCTGCCAAGCAACTTCTTCGCATTCCAAATGCCATACACCGTAGTCAACAGCAGATCCTTGTCGCGTGCCAGCACCGACTTCTTCGTGTCACGTTCGATAGCACGAACGATGTCTAATTTTTCTTCTATGCTGAGCATCCGGCATCTCTTTTATCCGAGCTTGGGAATGACGCGAGTCCTTGCTTGCACGATGCCATAACGCTCTCTGGCACGGCATCGAAATGATGTTGATGTGGCTTCACGCACAAACGCACAGGGCACCTGGAGGCCGTTGTTCCGATCTCTGAGGCTTGTTGTTCTGCCGGGCCGCCCTATGGAGACGATGCACCGCTGTGTTTGCGCGACGAAAAGTTGAAATGCTGCATTTTAACCAATGCGTACGCAATAAGCTGGTACGGTTTATGCGGATACAAAACACATTATGTTCAATGGCCGCTGAGTTAGGGATTTGACTTTACTACATTTAAAACGAAACTACTGTTTAAGCGGGTACGGTTTAATGAGGTTTTACTGTATTTCAGTGTGCTAGTTATAAATATGCTTCCAGTTTTCTTGCAGAGTAAGTAACGGTCTAGAAATTGAATAAATTCATCTCTATTGCATAATTTGCTTGGAGGTGAGCTATCTACCAAACTATACATGGCATAATAAATATCGACATATGAAAATGATTCGGAACTAACAAAGAGTTCAAATAAGCAAGTATGGTGTTCTAACCCAATTTTATATCAAATGGGAACATTGCAAACTTCAGTGAGGGAAATTTATGTAACTGCTAAAACAACCATTTGTAAAAAATTTTCTGATAAATGCAACAACGTAATTTTGCCTATTTGCACTCTACTCAGCTTTCCCTTTCTGGAAAAAATAGAATTACAATGACAGCACAAGTAAAAGTAGAAATAATGCATCTCACCCACACAACAAACATCCGTCCAACAAAACAACAAAAAGACATTTCACAACTGTTATATTGAAAGAACGCTTGAAAAAAACAGCACCAAAGACCATCAGTAGGCACTAGGTATAATTCATGACTGTTTGGCCGTTGCCTGTCGACAACATAGCGTGCACGGCGAGTACGTTCACTTCAAAAGGATTACACGTTTTTGGGCACTCAATTCTCTGTGAGCTCCATCCCGACGCAACATCACCACAGCTCTCGCAAACCACAGTCACTTCAGTAGCAAGACCGTAATCATGATTGCTCTGCTCTAGCTATGCAGAGGCACGGTAAGTATTACACGAGAAAGCGCTGAGAAGATTGTTTACTGCTGCAAGTCCGATGACAACGTACGGAGTAGCAGGCTTCGCGACCGAGGCCGTTGCACTTTCGGCGGTCGGATCTTCAACAAAACGCCGAATGTTTCGCTCCGTGGCCGTTGTAGATGCAATCTTGTAGAGTGTAGCTTTCTCATATGCTCTTATCCACTTCCTCTTCAGTTATGACCGCCATGTTCAATTCTTAGGTGAGTATCACCAGCATGTAGATAAGCGTGATCCGGCGAAGCAGTTGAGGTGTCAATGTTTGGCGGTGGTACGACTTCAGCGGCGAGCTGCCGGGTATACTGTGCCGGCTGCGATGATGAAATCACTTTCGGAAGTTTATTGCATCTTGTACGTTTCCACCGGTTTCGAATCACGGAACGAAAATTTGTCGGACCTCCAGCATATCCAGTGTTGCAGTCATGAGACTAAGACAAAATGGCAGCTGTTTTCGTCGTTTGAGCGCTCATATTCCTTGGAGCCAATCATGACTCGCCATCTTGGTTAAATGCTCAAACTGACCAATAATAGTGTGTGCCACGAATGTTTTTTTCTGTTGTTTTTTTCATGGCTGCAGCGCCGGCAATGTTGCCGACCGACAAATAAAGAAAGCCAGAAACATGAGCTTTCGAATTATACCAAAATGGCACTGACGGAGCACGTAGTTATTGAGGTATGTGCGACGAAAATTGGGCACGATTTGTCCCCAATTTGAAGGACGCTTGCTGATTTGCATCTTTAGATCACGATAACGGCCGAACTATGCGGTATTTTGCAACCAAATTTTGTTCCTGGAAACGGGTCAGGAACAGGGAAAATAAAAATTGAAATTCAAATTTTGGGTAGATTTTCGGTCCCGAAGACCTGGGTCCCCCTTAATCCATCAGTTCATAAGTTGTCATCATATGAGCTATCCACGAAAATGTTGCTGTGGGTTCGGCACCCGCTGCTGCTATATGCCATAGGTTCCGGCGCCACGCACCACCGACGCGCCATATAATAGTGATGGCCACAAAACACACTGACATTGAGATAACTACCGACAGAAAGGGAAGCTCTATGTTGCCTCCAAAGTGCAATGTTTCTTCTTCTTTGTTTGTTTTTCACATTCCTTGTCTAGGACACCACCACTGTCTTGCTCAAGGTGGACACCTGTACTACCGTATTTACTTGCATAATGATCGCACTCGGTAATGATTGCACCCCTGAATTTTGTTGTCAGAATTTTTTTTTTTTTTCTCTTTCCCATGTAATGATCACACCCCAAACTTGCCGCAGCGATATGTCATGTGCCAAGTCTAACTAATGGTGATCGTGCTTACCATCTGTCGAATGCTGCCGAACGTTAGGCGAACGACTCTACAAGACATGCCAAGTGGTGTTGCATGCACCACACATTCTTAAGCAGATTCCCGTTTCATTCCTTTTGTCACTTTCCGCACTTTGGTGGAAAAAAAAAAGCTACTACCAAACTTGCCTTGACTTTCTTATTTGTAGGCTTTATATAATGGTTGTGCTCAACAACAACAAAAAGAGGCGCCTTTTGATTCCTCTCGTCTGCACTCGTGGGCACACAACAAATCGCGAGCGGCAACGATACTAGCCAAGTTTACACTGATACGTTAGAAGTGTACCCTATTCATACGCCAATGCTTGTAACACAGCTCAGATATTCGCCCACCCTTAGTGGAAACATGCCGTATTAGGATACCATACTTATTCGAATCTAGGCCAATAGTTTTTTTTTCAAATAATCATATTCCAAACTGTAGGGTCGGCTTAGATTCAAGGATTTTTAAAAATGCACCAGTTTTTCATTGAAACTGCTAAATATGGTGCATAGCTAGCGCCATCTAGAAAAGTCCATATCGCAGCCGCTTAGCCATGCCAGTAGCCAACCGTACACAAGCGAGGTCGCCATTTTGACCTGTGTTGGTCGGCCATATTGGTGTGCGGCGTGGTGTTATTGCAATGGCACCAAGCAGGAGATGCCACTACAGTGCTGGTTTCAAGCGAAAAGTTGCGATAGCCGCAGAGGCATCGTCGAATCTTCAAGCCGGGCGTGACTTCGGCGAGTCGTGCGGCAATTCCTCCAACGTGGACTACTGCCCAAGTGCCGATTCAGAATTGGATTTATTTGATGGCAGCTGTTTAGATAAGGAACTAGTACTTCTAACCAGTTCGCACTCGGAATCCGACCAAGCAGCAACTTCTCAAGCATGCACGGTGCGGACAGGTGACTTTTCACCCTTGTTGTTTACATTTGATGCCACCCATTTTGTAAAAATGTCTAGCTCTACATTACCGCCAGATGCAAAAGAAGTCGACTAGCTCGAGCTGTTTTTTGACAAAGAGCTGGTCTAGCACATCGTGGCTGAAACAAACAAGCACACAAACCAGCAGGTTCACAAGCGTAGTCTGCCCTGAAAGTCGCGACTCAGGTCATGGCTGGAGACGGATGTTGGTGAAGTTTGCTGCTTTCTAGCTGTTGTGCTTTTGATGGGCCTGGTCCCGAAAAATACTCTGAGAGAATTGTCCAAAAATACCATATTGGAAAGTCCTTTTCTTTCTGCGGTCAGTCTTTTCTGCCAACTGCTTTTGCCTTTTGATGTGGGTGCTACAGTTCAGCTCGATGAGATGTAAGGGCCTGCGTAAGGGCAAGCTGGCTGTTAATGGAAGCGATTCAGGAAAGATTTGCTGCCCTTTTAGCACTGTTCTAAGACCTCTGCATAGATTAGTCACTGATGCCTTGGTGAGGACAACCACCGGCTACATTTTGCGGTCCATTGTGTAAACCGGTGCCACTGCAGGTGTGGCCACCCTTAAAGAGTTGGAGTGTGCAGGCTCTGTTGTGCAGCTGCAGCAGACTTTCTCGGCAAGAGACATCCCCTGTTTGCGGACAACTTGTGTACCAGCCCAGTGCTATTCAACCTTCTCTGAAGCAAGCAGACAAATGCCTGCAGAACAGTCTGTACTAAACAGAAAGGGGCTTCCGAAGTTTGCAAAGATGCCGAGGCAAGGCGAAGTGGAAATTTGTTTCCCCACGAACATCATGCTGGAGCTGAAGTGACGTGATAGACGAAGACCCACATGTGTTGTCGACAATGCACGCAGTGGAGCAGGGAACAGCGGAATGGGGGAAAAGAAGTCAATATGTGTGATAGAGTATAAGCTATCACGACCCTGGTATGACCCTGTAACAGCCCAGCAGGGGTCACAGTATTGGAAATAAATAAATAAATGAATAAATAAATACATAAATAAATAAATAAATAAATAAATAACCAAAAAGTAGGACTAGCAGACACAGTCAACATGCAACTGAGCTTCTCCTGAAGCATAAGAAAAACAGTGAAATGAAATAGGAATTTTTTTTCCCCACACTGGACGTATCAGTGCTCGGCACAGTTATCCTCTTCCGTGAAAATTCCACTACGAAGTATGCGGACTTCAAGTAGCTAATAGTGAGCCAACTTAGCAGAGGGCATCATCATACAGAGAGAGAAGAACAAGCGGGGAAGGCCCACTGGGAGACAATCCTCTGATACTGACGGCGAGACATTTTGTTTGGAAATTTTCTACCACCACCACCAGGGAAGCAGTACTCGGAGAAGATGCATCGTCTGTGCCAACACCACTCGATGACAGAAACGATGCAAGGACACAAGGTACATGTGTGCTGAGCGCAAGAAAGCCCTCTCTATGAAGCCTTGCTTTGAAGACAATCGCACATTGAAGTATTAGACAGCCAGAACTAATGAACATTGTTTGTAAGAGCAGTAGTATGTTGCGTGCATTTTCTACGTCTGTGAAACATACTTATTCCAGTGTGTGTACTTT
Source organism: Dermacentor albipictus (assembly GCF_038994185.2). NCBI lineage: Eukaryota > Metazoa > Arthropoda > Arachnida > Ixodida > Ixodidae > Dermacentor > Dermacentor albipictus. Next base: position 462,708,033 of record NC_091821.1, on the reverse strand, counting down.
CTTTTTATTCTTCTTGCAAGTCTTTATGCAAGTGCACTTGTATTGAACAATGCGTGTATACCTACAAAAAATACTTTTTGTCACATTATGGTCATGCCAAGCACATTGCGGTACATTTCTTTAAAAATAGGTCACTCAAGATTTTATATCTGCAGTAAAGAAAACTTACCGGTGGGGCGAGAGGGAGGGGGGTCGCATTTGGCGAAAAACATTGACCCTAAGAGCATTAAAGGCAAACTTCAGCGAAATTTCCCTTTGGCGAAATTTGTTGTAACCGTATACTACAGCCAAACCCACTTATAATGATACTGGTTTTAAAGGGCCTCTCATGAGGTCTGGCTATTTTGAGCTGACAAGCGCAGAGCATAAAATGCGCGCTAATGATTGTGTTTGCAAAGAATTACATCGCTATGCGCCGCGAAAAGGTCTGAAATTTCAATCTGAACACTGTTTTTCCTTTCCTTCACGGCGACCGCGCTCCAAGACAGACAGTGACGTACTCGTGTCCCTGCACCTACCTCCTCATGTCCGCAGTGTCACGTTGCTCATGGTGACACGTGACTTCAAGAATTGTTCAAGGCAACATCTGTTATTTATGTGATCTGTTGCTTGAATTGACGAATTGCAGTTTAGAGAAATAATGAAACACACAAACGGAATGTCCGACACAATAGTTCTGCAGAAGCCCGCAAGGTGGAGAGAAGTAATTAATAAAGGGAAAATGAGACATCCACCCAAAGATAGCGAATTGCTACAAAGGAAACCCAAACGGGTTCCTCAAAAGAAAAGCCTCGCAGTTGAAGAAAAGTTTGTCCTGGTCTGGGACTCGAACCCGAAACCACCGCAGCTCACATTTCTTTCCTTTAGATTTTTTAAAATGCGAAAGCATTACTAGCATTACCCCGCTATCACCGGAAATTAGGTCATCTTCATCTAACTACAAAAAAGAAAATGAAAGTTGCCACGGGGAGGATTCTATCCTCTGCCCCGCCATGACTGCTACCACTCCGCAGCTGAGCACGCCAACCACTGCGCCACCGTTGCTACAGGCGACGGTGATGAATATCTCTGAGGCTGTGCATGTGGTTGGGCTCTGCCTGGTGGGTGATTCACTAGCTGGCGCACAGCGCAGTGCAAGCGCACGGTGGATCGGGCAACATGCCTCGTCGCATGCCTCAACATGCGTTCTCTACCGAAACACATAGAGGTCGTGGTGCACGATGTGAACATCAACAGAGGCGACATACGTCACCTCCTGGAGACATGGATGAGGATGGATAACAAGAGACAGATCGCAGGATACTCATTCCTGTGCACTGCCGGTGTCGCCATATATGCCAAGCCGGGACTTCACAACTACGAACCGTCCAGCTCAAAGACTTCTTAGGTGCAGACGGAGAGAACTGCACTGTGCAGTTCGTCGAAACGGGACTCGTGGTTGTGTGCATATACGGGGCGCCTATATATAGTGTCCCCTAAGTAGGCATGAATTCAGGACAGTGGTAGTCGCCACCCAACTGTAGATGTTGGTGCCCCCCTTCCCCCTTGGTTTGACGTCTTCCATGTGCTTGTGTGCAGCCTGCATCGGCAAGAGGTGCAGGTGTGCACGTGGTCCACCGCTGGGACCAGATACCCAAGAAGCAGCCACTGGTGGTCCAGAGGTCAGTAGCCTCTCCGCATTTTTGCAGGTGTTTTAACCAGCACCATTGTGCAGGTGCAAATGTATGGCATCAGCATTGCTTTCATTGAAATTTTTGTTCTGTATAAACAGTAAAATTTTATGAGGTGCCCTGTGCTATCATTTTTCTTTTTGTTTTTCTTTTCATTTTGCTCATAGTGACCATTTCGTATTGTACATATACACGAGACTGCAACTTACTGTAAATAAAAAAAAGCACAGAAATAAAATTGCACCTGAGATGTAGGGCCCCTTCGGTATGGGTTGGCAAGCCCTGAAAAAGCAGGGGGCAGATTTGCTTGGTGGCATAAGGTGAGTGAGGAGGGCTTGCAACATCATCTCTGTGAGAGCTAGTTGGTCTGTTCTCAAAGCAAGATGAAACAGCACAGCTAATCGAGGAGAAAATAGGCACCACAGGACAGGCACTGTTGTCCTGTGGTGAACATTCACTTTTTTTGTTTTTGTTTATGCACTTCTCTCGCTTTTTCATTAAGAGTGTGCAATTCTCGTCCTCCTGCGCAGGTACGTGCGGACTCCGTACCTCATAAACGGGACCAAGTTTGACCTGCGCCTGTATGCGCTAGTGACCAGCTTTGACCCCCTCAAGATCTACCTGTTCCCAGATGGCCTGGTTCGCTTTGCTTCCAACAAGTGAGTGACATCCTGTCACAAAGGGATGCGTAAATGTTACTTCAGTTAGACTAAGTTTGTCAAAAGCTTTGCTTGAGCTGTATCATACAAAGACTGTGTTGCGACAGAGTCAGAGAGACAGAAGTTACTGCGTTAGAACTTCGAGGGCAAAATTTTTGACTCAGCATTGTTTGAGACCTCTTTTTTAGAATATCTGAGGGCACTGTTTAGGTTCATGCAATTATTTGATATTTTTGAATATTCGATTGAGTATTCTATTCGATATTTGCATCAGCTTGAATTTCAGTGTTGGAATTATTCAAAATGAACAAATAGACATAACTTTTTGCGTATGATCCACATCCCCAATTACAACACCCCTGAAAGAAAAGGAAGATCCGTCAGTTTAACCTGTGGAAGTAAGTGCTTACAACGGCCAAATTCTTTAAAGAACAGTCTTCATTTGGGGATGCACGAACTGCCCCATCATATCGTCAGCCAGCAGCTCTGTTCCACACCTCTTCGGCGACACTGACGGCATAAAACTATGCGCATATGTGATTTCTCTGTCTGTCTGAAAAACATTTATTTAGATAGGTGTTGCATCAACACTAGGTGGGCTCCCCCTTACGGGAGCCCATTGGCGTCGGCCGCCGCCCGGGCCCGCTCGACCAAGGCCCGTTGGGCCGTCAGGTCAGAGCAGCCAAGCAGGGCTGCCTCCCAGTCCTCCCGGGAAGGGTTGGGTAGGGGGGTGAGATTTGGGGTTTTTTGACATGCCCATACCATGTGGAAAATGTCTGAGGACTTTTCCCCACAGTGCTGGCACTCCCCCGTGCAAGCGGGGTCAAAGTATTTTAAGGCTGCCGGGCACAGCAGAGTTTTGGTATAAAGGCGAAGGAGAATGCGCTCCTCCGCCTTTGTGAGGCCCTTACAGGGCTTGGGATAGATGGCATGGCCAGATTGGTAGAGCTGAACGATCTCTTTGAAAGTATAGGCGGGATTGGGTTCGGGGTCCGGATCGGTGGGGGACGAAGGTGATGCCCGGAAAGTGAGCGCGCGGGCGACGGCATCGGCCGTTTCGTTTCCTTCGAGGCCCGTGTGAGCGGGAGTCCAGATAATCGTACGGTGCGAGGGGGCACCGAGATAGTCGCTGTTTTGCAAAATTTTGTAGGCAAGGTACGGTATGTGCCCCTGCTCAATATTGCGGCAAGCACCCCTCGAGTCAGTGATGATGACCCTTGAGTGTTGATCTGCGGCGGCTAGTGCGATGGCAACCACCTCCGCATGTGTAATGTTGTGTGCACGGAAAGTGAGTCCATTTACTGCTGTGTTTTGGTGGACGACTGCGGCCGTGTACCAACCCCCATGGTACGGGCTGGAGGCGTCCACGTAAAAGACTCCGTGTTTGTGTCCGTAGTGGCGAGCCAAGGCTTCCGCCCGCGCGAGGCGTCTGCCACTATGGTCCTCTCGTGTCATGTTGACCGGAAGAGGGCGCACGTGCAGGGCATACCTCCACTGTGATGGGATATGTACGTGCTCCTCCGTATGTATTGAATGATGGATGTGTAGTCGGGCAAGGAGGCGGCGACCCGACGGCGTTTTAGAGAGTCTCGTGTATTGGTTCATCAAGTGTGCCTCTCGCAGCTCCTTAAAGGTGTTCACCATCCCCAGGCCCAGGAGGCGCAGGTTGGAGGTGCTGACCGGGAGGTCGAGGGCATGCTTGTAGATTTTACGGAGAATGACTTCGAGTGCATTCTCGTCAACTTTGCGTAGGTGGAGGTATGGAGCCGAGTAAAGGACTCGACTGGTTACAAATGCATGCGCCAGCCGCAAGGCGTCTTTGCATCGTAACCCCCCGCGCTTGTTCGAAACCCGGCGGACCATCCGGCCCACCTGGTCCCCCACCTTACGCAATTTGGCCAATGTTGTGTCAGCTTTTCGATTTTTGTGAATAAAGAGCCCCAGTACTCGGATCTCGTCGTGTTCGGGTATGGGTCCACTGTTAAGGGAGAGGTCGATTTTGGTAGTGCACTTTGGTGAGGGGCGTATGTGCACAAATTCAGATTTGGACGGGGAGCACTGAAGGCCGCATCGACGGGCATAGTTGTCTACGATGTCCGCCGCTTGCTGCAGGTTGGCCTCCATTTCTCCTACCGAGCCGTGTTTAGCCCAGATGGTGATGTCGTCGGCATACAGCGCGTGCTGGATGCCGTCGACCCTCGCCAGCTGAACGGGAAGTCTCATCATCGCCAAATTGAATAGGAGGGGTGAGAGGACCGCTCCCTGCGGGGTCCCTCGCGTGCCTAATTGGTATGGGCCGTGTTTGCTGTCCTCAATCCGAATGTATGATTGTCGGTCAGTGAGAAATTGCCTAATGTGGTTAAAGGTATTTCGGCCGCAATCTGTTTGAGAAAGATGTGTTAGGATAATTTCGTGGGTCACGTTGTCGAAGGCCCCCTTCAAATCCAAAGCGAGTACTACTTTGTCACTTAGGGGATATTCGATCGGGTCGAGAATTTCTCGGTCAAGTTGAAGCAATACATCCTGTGCGGACCGGTGTGGGCGGAATCCGAACATGGTGTCGGCGAAAACATTTTTGTTCTCCAGAAACTCAGACAGCCTGTCGCGCACCATCGTCTCCATTAATTTTCCCACACAAGAAGTAAGGGAGATGAGGCGGAGGTTGTCTGTGTTGATGGCTTTACCAGCTTTGGGAATGAAGGTGACCAGAGCGGTCTTCCAATCAAGTGGGAGGGGTGTTTCCCCGATCCAAATGGAGTTCATGTAAGCGAGGAGTGTGGAGTAGGCAGAGTCGGGAAGGTTGGCAAGTAATTTGACTGTAATTTTATCCCGTCCCGGTGCCGTTCCTCGCTTCATTTTTGCTAGGCCCACCTTCAGGTCGTGCAGCTGGAACGGTTGGTCCATCTCCGCGTTCTCGGAACCTGCATACGAGTACGCGGGCCCTCGGGGGTCCTGCTGAGTACAGAGGTATTGATCTCGGAGCTTGCATGCCAATTTTGAAGTGTCTCCATCGAAGCAGTGAATGGCTCGTTGGAGATGTTTTTGTGCTTCTGCTCGAGTTTGGGTGGGGTCGATTAGGGCGCGGAAGAGGCGCCACGTACTCCGGCTGGACATTTGTCGCGCGGCCGTGTTGCACCGGTCCACCCAGTTAGAGTCAGCGAGTTGGGCCGCGTACTCTGCCGCTCGTTGGGTGAGCTCAGCGATGCGAATTTTGAGTTTCCGATTGTGTTTTTGCCGGCGCCATCGGCAGACAAGGCTGTGCCGGGCCTCCCAGAGGTGAAGGAGGTGGTTGTCCACCTCCGGGGTCGCCTCTGAGAGTTGAATTTGAGTTTCCGTGGAGCGAAGGGTGGAAACCAATTGCTGGGACCAGACGCGGTACCCTTGCTCCTGAATGGGGGTCGAGTTGGTGTATGTTTGTCGGAATTTGGTCCAATCGGGCAATTTTGCCTGTGCGAAAGGTCTTGCCAATGGATGGGTGCGAATAGTTGTATTGAGTATGCAGTGGTCGCTACCGAGGGTTTCTTCGGTGTTGACCCAGTCTACATATTCAATGTTTTTGGTGAGGGTTAGGTCCAGACACGTGTCCCGGGTCACGGAGTTACCCACGCGAGTTGGGTGGGCAGGGTCGGTGTGGAGAGTAAGGCCCAGCGTAGACATAAGTTCCGCCAGCTTACGTCCACGTTTCTCCTCACGCGCGTATCCCCAAAGTGTGCTGGGAGCGTTGAAATCGCCCACGATCACTAGGGGATCCCTGCCCGCAGCCTTTAAGGCGCGGCTAAAAAGGTCTGCGAAAGTGATGTTGGCTAACTTAGGGGAACAATAAATGTTGAGAACGTGTAGTGGTGGGTCCTGTTTTCGTAGCGGAAGGAGGGTCACCATCACGTACGAGAATTCTGTTTTGAGGTCAAGATCAACGAAGTTGGCCGTGTAATTTTTATGCACGCAGATACAGGAGAGGGGGTCCTGCTGAAACGTAGTGTAATTTGTAAGTGTGGCGCCGCTCCCTGGCTCCTGGAGGGCTACCACAGCAGGAAGGTGCTCGAATGTTGTGAGGAAAAATCGTAGGTTGGCCCGCTTAGCGTGGGCCTTGAAACCTCGACAGTTCCACTGGGTAATTAGGATGGGGATGGCCAATTTGGATCGGGGGAATTTCCTGAATTTAGGGGTGCCCGCCATCATCAGTAAGATTGGTAGGGGGTTGCGAAGACGATGTTCCATCACCAGCACTCACGGGGAGGGGAGCATCCTCCATTCCGGAGAGTGAGCAACTGTCTTCATCATCTAAATCGAGTTGTCGTCGAAACATTTTGGGGTACCGGCCGGACACGTCTTTAATTGGGCCGGCTCGCCGGGTGGTGCGAGAGGTTTGCGCGATTTGTTGAGTTATGAGAGAGGGAATCATCTCTGTCAATTTGGCAATCGCGGCATTCATGGCTGCGGAGATTTGGGTTTCAAGAGCGCAAATCCGGCTGTCCATACGGGCCTCGAGGGCGTTGATCCGGGCCTCGAGAGCGGCTACCGCGCTAGGTGCCTCCGCCGGCGTTTCTCTCTCACTTTCCATTACTTCTTCTGCGGGGCTAGGGAGGGGTTGCGTCATTTTTGCTTCGAGCGCTGTAATTTTCTTTAGCAGCATCTCATTTTGCGCCTGGAGAGCCGCGATCATGTTTTGTTCGGCGCTGAGCGCCGCAGGAGGAGTAGAGGGAGGGGACGAGGAAGCAGCCCTGCCCGCGCCGCTCACCTGTTTTCCTTTTTTGACGGCGTCGGCCCAGGCCCCAGCCACGCCGTGTGGTGGCGCCGTAGATTGCCTCCCGGCTTCTCCGGCAGTGGGCGCTGGCTTGCCGGTCTTGGTGACGTCCCGGTGCGGCGGCCCACCGGGAAGCTCAAGATGGCGGTGTTTTTTCTTGACCGCCGTTATGGTCTTGCCGCCCTTTTGGGCGGCTGTCTTGGAGTTCCGGAACTTTGCAGTGCACTCGCGGGAGTTCGTGACGTGTCCACCACCGCACACTGAACACTTGGGCACGCATTCGTGAGGGGCCCGCACCCCCTCCACGAGTGGAATCTGTTGCCCGCACAGACCGCAAGTGTCCTGTCTCAGGTTTGGGCATGCATCCATCCTATGGCCGACAGCACCGCACTTGCCGCAGGCCGGGATTGTACGGTAGTAGGGTTGGACGGGTACCACCATGTTGTCATAGTGAACAAAACGCGGTTTGTCCTTTCCGGCGAAGGTAACACGCGCTTTGTTCGATGTGCCAAATTTTCTCACTTCAACAATGGTGCCTGCTCTCCAACGCACCTTTTGCTGAAGTGTCTCCGTCGTGTCCGAGTTGCACACCACGATGACACCGTGGCAAACGTTTCCGCCATCTTGCCGTAGGTATCCGTGGAGCGGGACCGCTCCGCGTTCGGTGTTGACGGAAAAATCCCCTATCACTCGGTCCGCCGTCTCGAGGTCCGGGGTATGGATCACAATCAAATTTTGTTCTCTCGAAGGGAGAATCGATGCGGTCTCTGCCCGCTCGGACCCGAGGTAAGCCGTGAAAGCGGTCCCGTAGCGATTCTCGGAGAAGGCTTCATGCAAGGAAATATGCTCGCGTGGCTTTACAACGATCACGTAGTCATCCGGGTTCGGTTTTAGTAGCGGGCGAGGCTTCCACTTCGTGAAGACCTTGCCCTTGCTTCCTGCAGCGTTCGAGGCAGGAGGCTGCGTCTTGCCCGCTGGGTTGCCGGACGCCGGGGCGGCGGCAGGCGCTACCATCTTGGCTTTCTCTTGCAAGCGGCGAGCGGCCGCGTTGAGGAGAGCTTGGCTTCGAATATTCGAAGGAATCGCAGAATTGGGCTCCTCAGTCGTCGGAACCGTCGTCCAGGACATCGCGTCCGGGTCGTAGCCACGCTGGGTTAGCGTAGAGACGGCCATATTGCCTCGGGAAGCAGTCTCCACGCCGCCGGGCATCGGCGTCGCCGTCAGGCTGGACGGCGTCGCCCACGTGGCGGGGTGAAAAACTGCTCTAAAATTGCCGAAAACCGGCCCACCTGGTTGAAATCGGTGTCCACGTGCGCCGGGTGACTTGCTTTATCAGATGGTAACAAATTTGGTGGCGTACCGTGAAGTTATCCGTGGCTACGGCCGAGAATTGGCCGAGCCGATGCGCAGCACGTCTGAAGCGAACGCTCCGGTTACGGCGCCTCTGTGATTTCTCAGCAGGGCTGGCCGTGCTGCCGTTAAACCACATTTCGAGGTGAAATTCGCACTGCCGAAATTGATTGGTAAAAAATACTGTCCCCTCACTGTTGGTGCAGCGAACTGCTGTACCAAGCAATCCTGCATCAATAATTACTTTGACCAGTCCTACTAAATGGAAAATAAACGTGACTTCATTGTGTCGCACAGTATTGCCCTTCTTTTTCGTTGTTTCTTCTTTTCAGGTAATTAAAAAATCTGCAACATTTGAACATTTCTCACGGGCCAGAGGACTTTGAATAAACAATGTTTGACTGCATTGATGCAGCTAACACATTCTGAAATGGTCATTACGGTAGTTGGTCTGTAACCTGCACTGACACTATAAATAAGGTGCTAACTGCCAGCTGCGTCACTGTCGTCACATCTGCAATCGAATTGTGGTTTTCTTTTTGTGAGAGCAAGTTAGTCCAGTAAACATTATTCTGTATTTGAAATATGTCTTGCCTTGCCTGGATGGGTACGAGAGCCATTGCTACATGACAGTGTGAAGTGCACGCATACCTTTTGGAAGATAATACAATCAGTTTTTGATGCTGCTGTCCATGAAGGAAGCGAGACACTTTTTGAATACAACTGGAAAATATTACCTATCTGTAGGCAATGTTGCGGCAAACGTGCAAGCCAAATTTTATTCCGCTCCGTGCAGTAGGGAACCTACAATCTCACATACAGTGAAACCTCGTTACTATGAAAACCACATTATTGACCTTTCCAGATTAATGAACTTTCCAAAAATCCCCTGCTGACAGCTTATAGCTTTAATGTAAAAATATTTCAGTACTGCGAACTTCAGAATACCATACCCTTCAGAATAACGATCATTATTCAGGTTTCATGTCATGTTAAGAACACCTAAGTACTAGTACAAATTATTATTCCGAAATCTGTAGATTCTTAAATTTCCGTGTATCCTTCACGGCAGCTGGAACAGTAGGCTAACAGCCGAGGCACAGAAAGCAGACATGAGTTTGCGGTACCGCAGCATATGAGTTCGGAACACCTGAGACGGCATTAGAGAAGAAATGCCTGGTAGGGGACTTTTTTTTTTTTTTCTCTTGCGGAGGTGACCACGCAAGGTTCTGTGAGCACGTGCTCTCCCCAGACAACTGTCGTGTAGCAACGAAGGTGTGTCTCTTCCTCTTATTTCTTTGGTGCTTCATTCTGTGGCTGTACTAGCTATGCACGCGTAGAAATGTAACCTCCGTGCTCGCAGGGTTGCCACACGGTCACACTTTCTGGATGGGATCGTTTACACGCACTTGTGCTTTAGAGTAGTTCGGGTACCTGCCTCAATCGAGACACTTGCAGTGTCCACGGCAAGGAAAGTGAAAAAAAGAAAAAGTGCTTAGAGGTGACATGGAGCTTCCTCTTTGTCGGTGGTTTTCCTGGTGTCGTCATCTTTTACGTGCACCACTCTTACTACTATAGAGTGCTTTAGTGGTGTGTGGTGGCAGAATCTATGGAAAATAGTAATAGAGAGAGAGAGAGAGGTAAACTTTATTGGAGGCGTAAATTAGTAGTTGCCAGAGCCAGGAGTGATCTTTTCATGAAAAGTTTATACGGTGACAACTAATGACCTGATGGGCGGAATGGTTTAATTTGCGCTTTCACTATAATGACCATTCAGAATAACAAAGAGTTTGCTATGGTTCTCTGAAGTTCGTTATATCGAGATTTCAGTGTAATAAATTGCATGCTCTCCTCTGCAGCTTTCCAAACCTGTGTATTTTTTTTTCCTTTCGGTGCAGACACCCAGTAGCCAAATTAATTGTTGTCATCAGTAACATGGCATGGGCAATAACACGGCAGTAACATAGCAAGCTATGTGTTTTAGCATAGACCACACACATAAGTTCAGGGTGCCGTGGCCGCTCATTATTACATCCGAATATTGCTGAAGCTGTTAATTTTATAAGTGCGACTATACTTCTTTTTGTATTTATTGTATGTGTTGAATGTTTGTCCCATTTGTTCATTCAATCCAGTTAAATTCAGCGGCCGATTATACGGACAGCCGTAATTCGAACATTCTTGATTTATTGGACGGCCCTGCAGCACTGCCGCTAGTACCATAGACTTAATGTGTATGGACGACACCTTACAGTGTGTCATGTGATAATTCGGACTCCCACTGCACAACCGTGGTCTAATATGACGACGGGGTCAAGTGGAGATAGTGATACTTTCATTTTAAGGTGTCGCCAGCGTGGTCTTAGGCAATGTTTCTGGTACTTCGTCAAACTGAAACTAACGAAGCCTAGCAATCTAGTAGTCGCTGAGAAGAATTTGGTGCATACATTGTCTGTACTTTCAGCTATCTGTTGTGGCAGTATTGAGATTTGTGCTGTGATTTTGTAGCTACACTTTCCGCTCGATTCTGTGCCACTTTTTATTGTCCACTGTTCGTGGCCGGTTGATCCCGTTGGTAATGTTTGCGGAGCATCACTCTGACCACTGACGAGGCACAAAAAGCATGCAAAGAAATCTCATAAGAGGTGTTGCTAGAAAAATCGCAGCTACGGAATGTCTAGGCCAAGGGCAAGCTTATGTGCACGCAGCAACACGCATTAACAAACTTGGGCCATATTCTGATACTTTCGTTTTCACTATATTTCACGTGACCAGCACTGCACGCGTAGACGGGCAGTGCCGTTTCTGCTATGTGATAAGATAGCAGGCTTGGTGCTGAGCCAAGAAGGACATCGCTCGTAGCCGACGTGTGCTGCGCTAGCCACGTGTGCGAAAGATAGCATGCTTGGCCCTGCGACCAGAATGCCGTCACAGTGATGCTGATGCAGCTTGCACTATAGTCACACGAAATTGAAGTTACCTCTTAAGTGACGATCCGAGAATACAGCACACTTATTGTGGCCGCTTGTGGAATAAAGTTACTTAGCTTTGGGCAAATATGGCATTTTGGAGTTTCGATTCTCCGGACGCTTTGGCGGTGCTCGTCGAGTGCGAATTATTGGTTAGTGACTGTATAACAATTATCGGTCGTAACAATATTCAAGTGCCAAAAAAATTCCACTGTTATAAATGGCTTCAACTGTACCTAGTGCAAATGGCGTTCTGTTGCTGAGCACAAGGTTGCCGTGGGCTTGAATCCTGGCTGTGGCACTTGTACTGTAGTGAAGGCAAATGCAGAAACGGTTGTACATTATTGAGATTTTGGTGTGCATTAGAGAGCGCCGCCAGGCGGTCAAAATTATTCTGCTGCCACTGCTAGCTTTGCAAAGCCTTGCCTGCCCCTCTCCCCCCTTACTTCACTAATGAACTTATCTAAAACTTGCACCTGCAGATACTCGCAAGAGAGTGAGGACCTCAGTGACCGGTACATGCACCTGACCAACTACAGCATCAACAAGAAGAGTGCCACCTACACAGCTGGAGGCAGTGGGGACTGCCAAGGGCACAAGTGGTACGGCATTTTTCCTTTTGGCATTTTTTAATAGCGGCAACTTGCTGTTTGTCTTGGCTTCCAGGTGTCTTTTTAAAGCCTCTATTTAGGCAGCTAATAAACTTAAGCTGTGGGCAGAGAAGCAAGCAGTGTGTTGAAGATGTTTCAGTGATGCACGGAAGAGTTGACATGTCAAACACTAAAGGCAAAAATTTTTAAACAAATTAGTATGCTCCACTCTTAAAGGAAACACAAAGTTAAATATTTGTCTATTGATTACAGCTGAATACACCATCGTTACGTTTGCAGTCCACAACGTAACAAAGTTGAGTCATAGCGCTCACGAAAAGTCTGAGATGGACTCTGACGGCAGAGCTCTTGTGAAAATGGGGCACATTGTAACACAAGCAGGCGACGCTTGCTGTGTGTCAGAAGTGCTTAACTGTAGTGAGAAATTGTTCTTGTGAAATGTCTTTCTGTTACTTTCTTTTTATAGAAACAAATTAACTAACATTCCAGCTATACGAACATCATTTCACCATAAAGGTGGAAAAATTATTGACGACGCGCCCTGGGCAGCGCATTGGATAGCTCGCCCACATGGTGTCAATTGGGTGATTTACGTCATATGGGTAGCGGCTTCTAAAAATACCGCCGAGGAGTGTGCTGTGATTGGCAGCGATGTACATTTTGAAAACCCTATAATAAATTACACGCTTTACGCGGAGCACTTAGATGCGTCAATTAACGATCAGAAGGACCTACTCTAATGACTCAGTACATTTGTAGAAAATCGTCAAAATCGTTTCAGGGTCTCTTTAATATGAACATGCCGACCTCACTCTACGTCATTATCGCTGCTAACTTCGTACGCTTTCGTATGCATGTGAGCTCGCATTCGCGCGCCCATGCATGCGCAGACAGTGCAGCATGGCTCGTACGCGTTGCAACATGGCGCAACCTCCGTGATCAGCTCCTCTCTGTTATCGTTCGCTTATCTACCTTATCGTCATTTCCTCATTGCGGCACATGCAAAAAGCATCTCCCATGGCCCCTCCAATGACAGACGTTTTTCTCATCGATGCTGAAGTCCCGCCCGGCTTGAACATTTCACAATGCCTCTGTGGCTAGCACAACTTTTCATTTGTGGCATCGCCTGTTTAGTGCCATTACGATGACGCCACGTCGCACTTTGATACGACACAGGTCAAAATGGCGACGTCATTCGTATACTTCAATTGGCTACTGGTGCAGCTAGTAACGGCTGCAATACTGACTTTTTTAGGTGGTGCTAGCTATGCACCATATTTATCATTTTCAATTACAAACTGGCATGTTTTTTAACATCCTCGAATCTAAGCTGACCGTGGAGTTTGGTATGTGATTACTTGAAGAAACTATCAGCCTAGATTCGAATAAATGCGGTACGTTTACAGCTGCCATCCTTGTGACACATGGTATGGCGGCCTCTCATTCCCGATAGAGTTTGTAAATGCGCATTCTTATCTATTTAAATTGTTTTATTTGTAATTTCCAGCAACTCGCCACTAGACTGGCACTGAGTTTACGTGATGGGTGCAAAAGTGTCACGGTTAGCTGCACACATTCGCGTGGATAGCAGATGAAGAAGGAGGGGAGAGGGGGGTTGGTGCAGAGCGAGCGTCACGGGAACATACCATGACCCTGCTGACCCTGCCGCGAGGCCTTCGCTGCTGCGAGTGCTAATCAGCTATGCGATGATGATAATTGCAGTTTCTGCACTGCTTTTGTGCAAAATAGAAACAGAGTTTGCTGATTCATTCAGTAAATAACACTGTATTGATCTAGTAAGCATTGTTTACTGCTTTCCTGATGCCCTCGATAATTCGACGGTCAGTTAATTCAGACATCATTGTTCAGTCCTGGCTTAGAATTGGGGCAGGTCTACATGCGAGTAAGTACGACAGGTTCTTTTTTGTCAGAAAAAGTAACTTACTTCTACAAGTGCCTGTTTTTGAAGTCTTTGTGAACACGCATATGAATCTTAGATCGATACCTCGAAGTCACGCTTTCGTCAGTTGCAAGTGCACATCTATGCCAGAGGCCAAGCTGCTCAAAAAGAAAGCATGAGTGCTTGGTGCTGTCAGATTGTCTTCACCGCTGTCTTATACCTAGCGTGACTCGACGCAGAGGTGAATGCTTGTGATGCTTTCAGGTTGTATGCAACTGTTGTGTGCCCTCTTGCCTCACAACAGGTCCATAAAGGCGCTGCAGGGCTATCTAGAAGCGTTGGGCGTGGACTTTGCCAGCCTCTGGGACCAGATGGTCGGCATCGTTGTCAAGGCACTAGCCTGGTAAGCACTGGCTAGCACCGCTCTATGTGCATGGCTCCTGCACAGGGTGCTGAAGTGGGCTAGTTTATTGCTGTTTGTTTCTTCTTCCAGCACCAAGTACAACATAAAAACAAGGAGCGCACAGACAGACAAATGTAGTTTTTTAATGTTTGCGTGCTTGGCCCCTTTCCTTATTTCGGGCAACCTGGTTATAGCAATTATTGGTTAAAACAATGAGATTTTCTTGGCATTTCAGTATTGTTATAAGTAGGTTTGACTGTATCCACTCCGAGCCAAAAAATTTGAGTTTTTATTAGCGTAATTATATGAAATGCTGTTGCATATTTTTTTTTCCACCAAATACATGTGTGGTATATAAAGTACAGTGGACTCTCTTTAAACGGAACCTCAAGGGACCAGGGAAATCGATTCTGTTTATCGGGAGTTCCAGTTACTGAGAGACAAAGCTGAATACAATTTCATGAATACAAAACCAACCAACCATGACGATGGTGTTCCGTTTAAGAGGCAGTTCTGTTTAAGTGACTTCCGTTTATCAAGATTCCACTGTACTACTATTCAAGCTATATAATTCAAGATCACTTGGCCAAATTACTTTTTGATTCGAACCTAAAATTGACTATTTGCCCATTCCTAAACAACTTCCTTTCTTGCATGAATGCATGCAGCAGCTGTATTGTCCAGTAGCTGCTACAGATACAGTGCGCATTCTTAGCCAGAAGTTTTCAGACAAGCTGTTGAGTTGCATGCTATTTGTGTTTGTGTCGTTTATTGCTCAGTAAAGAAATGTAAGCTCCTGGATGGCACACTGGTGGACTATACCAGCTGCTGTTTGATTCACTCTGTACCATAAAGTTTCTTGAACTTTCATAGAGAGGGAAAAGCTGTTCTATGCATAAAAATGCCAGGAAGGGGTTGCTTTAGTTGGGCATCTTCAAAACCCAGGACTCCTTGAATATGGATACGGTCGCATCATGTTCAATCATGCTGGTTCTGCAGGCAGTTCAAAAAAGGGACTGATGCGGAATGTGGTGCCTCTCATCTTATACAGTTGCCAACTGGTTATTTAGACACCGATAATTTGAACAAGCTTGATTATTCAGACAGATCTGCGACACTGCCACTAGCCCCATGAACTTAACTATAAGGGCGAAGACGCCTTATAGTGTGCCGTGTGATAATTGGGACTCAGATGCATGGCTTGGTGCTATAATTTGGCTGCCAAGTTGAGCATAGATAGTGATGTACAGGTATTCGTTTTGATATGTCACTGGCATGGTTGTCGTCCATGTCACTGGCGCTTCCTCAATATCAAAACTAGCAAAGTATAGTCGATCTGGTAGTCCTCTATGAGGACTCGGTGCATTTATACACTGCACTTTCAACTATCTTTAACAGCATCCCAACTGTCGAGATACAGGCCACAATCTTTTAGTGGTGCCTTCTGCTCGATTCTATGCCATCCTTATTATCCACCGTTCATAGCTGGCTCATCTCATTGATAAGTGTGGAGCATTGCTCTGACCACTGACAAAGTGCCACAAACAAATATTGTAAACGTAATTGCTAGTAAATTGCGGCCACAGAGTGTCTAGGCCAGAGGCAAGCGTACATGCGTGCAGCAACAAGCATTGACAAACTTGGGCCATATTCTGAACGATTACTTCATAAGATACTTTTGTATACCATCAATGGGCAGCAGCATTTGCACGCTGTGATAAGACAGCATGCTTGGCACTGTGCCAAGAATGTCATTGCTTGTAGACGGCGATGCATCTTGCGCTAGTCACGCAAGAGATAGCATGGCTGTCGCTGTGCCAAAAATGGGATCGCTCGTAGATGCCAAGGGTCTTTCGCTAGTCGCACCATATCGACTCTGAAAGTGACTTATGATAATAAGGCACACCTTTCTTGTGCACATGTGGAATAAAGTCATTTATTTTAAGCCGAATTCATTATTTCAGACTCCCGGCTATTCACACTTTCTTGGCGGTCCCCATCGAGCCTGAATTAATGGTTGGCAACTGTAGAGTAAAAGCACACACTGCATGTTTTGTATCTTCCACATGAGGTAGGCTCTACTGAGCAGCCTTTGTGTGTGCAGCTAGACCAGAGCCGACATAGTGTAACAATTCCCTGCATTCAGTTCTGTTTCTTTCTTATCATCCATTGCTCACGACTGGCTGATCCTGGTGATAACTTACGATGAGCGCTGTTTGGACCATTCAAAAAATGCTGCAGGAAAGTAATCGCAAGAGAATTGTTGCATTGTCCCTGCTCAGTGTCTCTGAAACTGTGAATTGCCCGCTATTGCCTGACGGGCCTACTTGCATGCGCAGTGCGGAGGGCCCAATGAACCGGCTAATCCAGAGGCACACGTCAAGTCGCTACACATGCTATGAACTGTTTGGCTTTGACATCTTGCTGGACGACCAGCTAAAGCCCTGGCTCCTCGAGGTCAACATCTCGCCCAGGTTGGAAGGTTTCCTTTTTTGGATTTCACTGCATAGCTCAAGGCTGTGTGCTTTGAATCTTGATGCCAGACACCTATAAATTTGTAAAAAAAAAAAATAATAATAATAATAATAATAAGAAGAAGAATTGGAAACAACTTCTAGGGGCACAAAAGCTAAACATTAAATCAGGTTAGACTAATTAAGTATTCTTTGAAAACTTTATTTTTGTTAATTTAGCAGGTTATTACGCGAGAAAATGAAGGTCACAATTCTATTACTTTTGAAAAATTTCTTGCCATTACCAATACCTTAGCAGCAGTCCGTCAGGTTGACATATGTTTTTTTTTTTTGATATTTGGGCCATTTTAACTGAGCAAAAGCTCCTGAAATTTGCAGAGTTCAGTCTTCAGCTCCATTCGAATACACTGCAGTTAATCATTACTGACAAAAATCAAACAGGCGCAAGCAAACTGCAAATGTCACTGTGTCAATAGCAAGCTGGCGCTGGAACTTCAAGGCAACATTGCCGCCTGTCGTTCATTTCTGTGTCCTCTCTGGCTTACCAAACCTTTTCTCGTGGCAAGAGTAGTCTTTTGGTATTGTATGAGGGTAACCTAATAATCGTGCAGCTCCAGTGAGTTTTCTGTTCAGTGTCACTTCAAATGTTATCAAAGTAGAATGCAGATTACTGTACAAGGAATCTCCACCAATAAGAGGTGTGTAGGCCCATTGTCTTTATCTCCTCTGTATTTTGGAAGGATTGTCCTGGCTGTACTCACATACTGCATTGATGCAGAATTTGTCATTGCTGCCTCTCTGTTATTAGTTCTTGCAAGTGAGAAGAATTGCCCTTTATGGTCAGTGAGCTGATTAAGTAAGCTCTTTATACAGTCCAGACAGTATATCAAGATTTAGGAGCATGGAAACTTGGGTGTCATTGTAAGAGTGCATGGTTACTACACAGTGCTAAGTCACAAAAATATGGGGCGAGGTCAAGCGCTGTGTTTACCTTGCCCCCTTTGTCTCACAGTGAAGCTCTTAAAAAGAGAATTTCGCAGTGTTTGAGTGGTGAAGGCTGGCGTGCAGGCGACATGCTCAGTATCAAAACAGCCAGCAATGTAACCATCATCGTAGTCTCGAATATATGCATTCAGATGTAATTATCAAGAGTTATAAAATAAAATTTGTTTGTGTATACGTCACTGGAATTGCCAACTTTCTTTTTATGTTTATCTTGGCCAGTAATTCATAACTTTCGCTTTCCACGCTGTGTTTAACTAGCTCCACTTTGGAGGTCAGCTGGGAGGGCAGTGGCTATGGCTACCTGCAGATCGACGTGAGAGAGTGACGGTTCCGTTCGAGGCTACGAGATAGTCAGAATACCATTGGTGGTGGCTTCAATTAATGCCGTTTTAGACCTGCAGTCACCGCAAAACGTCCAAAAAATGGGGTGGCAAAGTGTTTTTGAGTTTGAAATTTCAGATGTTCTTATACAATGACTTTGTGGGACACTGGCGGTGCCACGAAGGCATCTTAATTATCGGGCATGTCAGAAAAATTGGTCATTGGCTGTATATTTGGTGCCATGTGGCAACCATGCACATCTGGATTGTCCTCTTTGCTACTTTGTTCAATACAATCGGCTTTCTTATTCACCTCCTTGCCTACCCTGCCTGCTCTTTCCTTGCACAGCTTACGATCTGCAACACCAGTTGACTACGCTGTCAAGGTACGATTTATTCATTTGTTTTATTCTTGTTATCCACTGTGTTGTTGTGGCTGTAGCCATTTTTCAGTCTGTGCAGTCTTGGTACTGTGTTCTGAAGTTTGTAACCTACCCTTCATACAAATTACAGTTGTTAGAAAAGGAGAAAAGCTAGGGTGTGCGAATACCGAATAGGGAATTTCGAATTTAATTAAGGAAAAGCAAACAAAACTTATATCAAATTGGATATTGAATATCGTAAAACTTGTAACAAAACATAATGCTTAAAAATTTTGGCTAAGAGAATGCAGACGATGCAGCATATGCTCGAGAGTCTCCGAGTATTGCATAGCAAGACTGTAGCAAGATATCCGTAACCTAGGTACGGTGCTCACGGAATAAAACGCGTCAATTTAGGGCTGAGTAATGCGCATACTTTCGTTTCCACCGGCTGGATGTTCATGTCACATTGACGTGATTTCAGAGTGCTCGTCATCGGAGTCCTCGTCACCTTCAGTGACCAAATTCCTTGCGGCAATGACATGGTGCTCTCACGTACATATGCAGGGTTCTACTAAATTCTCCATGTCGCGTTTCATTCCGTGAGCACTGTACATAAAAATCAAGATGTACAGTACAGTTTACTCTTATTAAAGAGAACACCAAATTAGTATGCAAGCAATTATTATAGCTTAATTATAGTACATGAAGCTCCGTAAAATATTTTTTTAACTACAGTCGAACCCGACTATATCGAACCCGTTTACATCGAATTATTCCTTATATCAAACAATTTATGGACACGGTATAGTTACAATGAGTATATATAGCAAAAATTATGCATACATCGAACAAAACTAATAGCGACTCCCGATATATCGAACGTCAAGCGGCGGAAAGTGCCCCCGGAAGTTGGCTTTCCCTCGTGGTGAAGGGAAAACCCGGCGGCGCGGCTCCATCCAACCGCTCCCCCTATGCGACCGCGCTACCTCGGAGCCGCCGACACCTCCCTACAAAAAATGATCCTGGCCCGCCCGCCTGCAGCGCTTGCCCAGACAGCCAATCAGAGGCTCTTGTGCCCTCGTCATGCAAGTTGGCGAAAGTGCGAGTTGTCTCGCTGCTTATCTGATTCATTGTGTGCGCCTTCTCCCGCAGTGTTGCCGTGATGAAGCGTCAGAATTCGCCTTTCGTCGTGAAGCTCGAAATCATAAACCGGGTCGAATGCGGTGACAAGTCGGATGTCTCTGCAACGTACAAGATTCCGAGGTGCACTCTCGGCACGATCTTGAAGGGGGAAATGGTAGTTCTGAACTTAGTGTCACACATTACTTCCCCCCTCTTCTTTGGCTTCTGGATTGGATTGGCGCGGCTCGCTACGTGCTTGCGCGCGCTTTTCCGAGCGCAGATTGATGTGCGCCTGGTTTCTGCACTAGGCTGTTATGCTACCGCTTTTTCGAGCGCAGATTGATGTGAGCCTGGTTTCTTCACTAGGCTTTTGCACGATCGCCTGCTTTTTACACTGGGCTTTCAAAAGGCGAAGTGAGCGTCGCTTACTGCGGAAGTGCAGCGCCGCGGGCCTACCGTGTATGGAAGCGCGCAGCAATGCCGGGAAACATTCATACAAAAGCAAAGGGTCAGAAAAGTGCGCTTCATTTTCCATTACTATGTCACACTGGGTAGCGCCGTGCGATCGCTTCTAATAAACGCAGAAACGAGTCCTTGCAGCGCCCATTAATCGATGCCCACCATAGCCATATCAGGTGCGACTCGAGAAGCTGTAGAGTCACCCTGTAGCCGGCGGAGTCGAGGTAGCGCTTCACCTTCTGCCAGTAGCTTTCGATTTTCTGAGTGTGAGCGCCGGTGATTGGGTCTACAAAGTTCATGCTGTGGTTAACAGCCTCCCATTGCAAATTCAGTCTTGCTCCGTTAGCCCCCACCAAGTTCGGGATGCAGTTGTATGGGGCCCATTCATCACTGTGGATGGTAATTCCCGGTTCAAAAATGGCTGCAATAATGGGGCCTAGCGTCGCCGCGTCTCGTCGGTCGACCTTGAATAGTAGGAGCTCCCCGGTGGTCACGCAGATCATGCCGAATACCCATGGTCCACGATCTGCAATGCCGCCGTAATTTTGGCGGCTCGGCGGAACGTTGTCGCCCGTCATCAGGCGGCCTCGATTGTATTTTCGCTTGCCGCGAAGGAGGCATTCATCAATTTGCACAATCCTCCCGGGGCCACCGAGTGGGGGTCGCGCCAGCAGCTCGTCCCGCACGACCTCACGAGCGTAGTTCCTCCAGTCGGCGATGACATGGTCCGACAGATTAAGCAAGTCGCCGGTCATCTCCTTCATGAGCCACGTGCCTATGTTTTTGCTCACGCAGTACGTGAGCCAAATCACTTGCCGCCTGCAGTAAGCGACGCTCACTTCGCCTTTTGAAAGCCCAGTGCAAAAAGCAGGCGATCGTGCAAATGCCTAGTGCAGAAACCAGGCTCACATCAATCTGCGCTCGAAAAAGCGATCGCGTAACAGCCTAGTGCAGAAACCAGGCGCACACCAATCTGCCCTCGGAAAAGCGCACGCAAGCACGTAGCGAGCCGCGCCAATCCAATCCAGAAGCCAAAGAAGAGGGGGGAAGTAATGTGTGACACTAAGTTCAGAACTACCGGGGGAAATTAGGGCTAAAGCGGCCTAACTCGCGACCCGGTGCCCGTAGTGCCCGTGGCGCCCGACGCGTATGCACGGCCGTGTACGAGTGGTTCATCCAAAATAGCTTCAGCCGTACCGACTTCCGCGTGCTCGGTGATGACTGTAAATTCTGATTAATGCGACGAAGCCGTTGTCGTTGTTGCCGAGGTTTGGAGCCAGCTGTCAGAATTTCCGGAAGCTGTTGACGAATCAACGGTGCGCGAGTTAGTGAGCGCAAATGATGGTGTCGCGACCACGGTAGAGCCCGGAAACGAAGACTACATTGCCGACATCGTGCCGAGCACAACTGAAAATGGGCACAACGAGGAAAGCAACGACCGTCTTTGGCCCACATCCTCCGAAGTGCGCTCGCACTAGTCCGGTGCTTCTGTGCGAAAGCGGAATGTTGCGGCCTCAGCTGCTCCGACTCCTTAGACAATGTGGGGAAGTGCGTGCCTCGCATGCAGCGAAATTGCCCAAGCAGAAGAAAATGCAGGACTAGTTTCATCAATGCAAGCTAGTTTCATCAATAAAGTGATTTTATAAATGGTATGTGCATTTATGACATCCAATTATTTAGCAGGCTTATATCGAATTATGCTCTGTATCGAACTGATAGGCGTTTTTTTGCGAGTTCGATATAGCCGGGTTCGACTGTATAGAATTTCTGTTGAATAGAATCCAGTGCTTTTTTCCTTTGAAACTAAGGAATGGTGATTTTCTGGTGTCCTGAAAACCGATAAGGTCCTCAATGCAGTAGTGGGCCTGTGGTTTATGGGAATCTTTTATTTATGGCAGGGAAAGTTTTGCTTGCCGTATTTTCTCCAAAATGCAGAAGGACTATCCCAACTTTATGGCAGTATTGTAAGTCCTATGTGTGTGAAATAGGAATACACATCATGTGACTCATTCACCACTCCACTCATCTGGCACTGACAGTAAAGAGCAGGTGCCATTCATTTCATTAGCACGTTTGGTGTGATTTGCCACCTGTCACAGATTCTGAAATCTGATGGGTCACGCAAAGTTAACACAGTGCCGCCCTCTTCCCCTCGTTCATATGCCCTCCTTGCAGATGCACACTCTTTCCCGCATGCCGGGAAAATCTGAAGTTAGCCTTGTGATGGGTTTTCTTGGCAGTTTGCTTGAAGCTACAAAAGAAGGCTGATGTGTGTCTATGAATGACATTGGGAACAAGGGGCCACCGTACGATGTGTTGCGAAGATAGTGGTTGTGAACAACTTTGTTGCCATCCCGTGCACTCACTTTCGTTTACAAGGTGGTTAGTTGGCTTTCCAAGCATTGCATGGCTGCTGCAAATATATCTGCATCTATTCTGCACAGAAGTAACTTCAGTCACGGACGCCTGACAATGCATACCCTGTGTAGTCCATGTGTAGAAGGGCACAGCAAAGATTAACTGATTTTTCTGCCTTTTTGAGATCACAGGTATTATGTTTAATTTATCTCAGAATTAGCACTTACTTATGTATTACTGATAATGTTCTCATGATCTTGGAATCAGCCCAGCCAGTAGCTGTTGATGGGTGCAGCTGCTTGCAGTGATGCTGCATAGCAACATTCCAGAAACAAGAGCAAGTGATTTTTTTCCCCGTTTTTGACACGAGATTGCAAATTCCCTGCCGCATGCAGTGTGGTAATATTTGGCTCATATGTTCACAGGAGCCACTTGTACACATTGGCAACGCTTCCTTACTACAGTGGCCTCTCTTTAAACAGAACCACAAGGGAGCAGGGAAATTGGTTCCATTTATCAGGAGTTCAATTTACTGAGAGGTAAAGCTGAATGCAATTGCATGAATACAAAACCAACCTACCAAAAGGATGGTGTGCCATTTAAGAGGCACGTACAGTTAAGTGATCTCGACTCATCGAGATACCACTGTACGTTCAAAAAGTGTCTACTATTCCTGAAACTCTCTAATATGGACGATGCTATTCTCATGTGAAGACCTTTGCTCTGTCATGTTCCCTGCAGAGTGAGGTGGTGAAGGACATGCTGAACATAGTGGGATTCCAACTGCCTCAGCAGCTCAAGGACGACCTTGACGAGAGGCTACTACAGTGCTACGGGTGAGCGAAGGAGTGCATTAGTACAGCTCTTACCCTACCGTCGTAAGCGAAACAGTTGTAAACTGCCAACGAGGTGAAAGAAGTTACACCGTACTGGCAGATGTTTGCTGTCTGTGACTTGTAGCTGCTGCTAGTTGGCCAGGTCTCCTCAAGTATCTTTAGGAGGAGAACAGTCAAGCAAAACAGGTTGTGCAAGATGGCCATGAAGTGTATCCCCGTCTGCATGTACAACAGCTTTTGGAGCATGTAATCGGAAGAGGAAATCAAATTATATTGCAGTGAGTGCATAAATTTCGGAATTAAAAGGTTCAGTTTGTGTTTTTCCATATGACTGCCAGTGCCACAAGGGTCATAAGGTTGGGGTCTGCTGTGCATAATCATTCCACCAATACAAATTTCAAAATTCGCAATGTTTGAAAACATTGCAACAGTGTGACCTCGTTGTGGGTGCTCAGTGACTATGGCATTGGACTGCTGAGCTCGTGGTTGCAGGTTCAATCCCGGCTGTGATCCATTACTACAACATGCGCCATAATCATATTATGGATTTGGCACATAAAACACCAGTATTTTAGCATTGCAGCAGCTTCACGAGAGGTGTGCAGTCGCCGACCGTTTATTCGGACCTCACGGGGACTGCGGAAATGTCCGAATAAACAGGTGTCCGAAAAAGCAGATTAAGAAGAAAAAATGAAATCCTTTATTTCCACGCACTTATTCGGGCTCGGCAGTAGGCTTGAAGAAATCGTGAGTGCGCCGTTGCACGCTGTTCCGTTTACGCGCAATCAGATAAGCCTGAATCTCGGAGAGGGTCGCACGGTCACTATAGGCGGCTGAAAGCACAGTCACTGCTTGTGCACGCTCCGCATGCGACGGCAGCGTAGCGCATGGTGCGTCATCTTCCGACTCAGAGTCATCGTCCGGCGGAGCAGCAGAAACCTGACGATCTCGCCGTCGTCGAGTTCTGCGCATGTCAGTACAGCACTGCCAGCACTTGTGAAACTGTCAAATGAGACGGTGTCCGGAATCGCAATGCAACCACTGCGCAGGTCTCGGCGGATATTTTCCGCGTCAGTAGGGAGCACATCGGAAGGCGACAAATCTTAGGCCTCCCGGCACCCACTTGCCGGCATTCCCCAGCGCAGTCTGCGCGGGCACTGTTGGCGCCATTAGACACTTGACGCGATATTTCCGTACGCCGCGTTGGATTACTGAAACATCGACAGAGCGCACAACGCAAACACCACCGTGCCGACACCAGTCGCACAAATGAAACGCGTGCTGCTCGCAGCGTCGTGCGCGAAAGAAATCAGCTGCTGGATTGTCTTGACATGGCTTACTAAGGTGAAACCGGAACTACTGTACGATCACTCTATCGAACCAGGCAGAAACGATGATGATGAGCGGGGATTTCCAGTAGCGCCACTTCGTGGGGCAGCAAGGAGGCTCCGTTCAAAACAAAAAAATTGCGTTCAGCAAGTCGAACTATGCGCCGCGGTCAGAGTCGGTGCATGATGCCCTCGATCGAGTTGGCTCAAGAAGTGTCCGAAAAATCAGACGAGGGGTTGCAGGGCGTCCGAAGTTTCGGCAGTTATACATTATGGTCTATGGGGAGAATGGCGGTGCCGCGAAGCTGACCGAATAATCGGGCATCTCCGAATTTTTGGAGTCCGGAAAATCGGTCGGCGACTGTAGTTCTAAAGAAGGTGCAGCAGCTGAATTTTTTTCTTTACAGAATTTAAAGCAAGCTCGGGCTTAACCTCTTGCTGTTCAATATATTTTTTTCTTTATTGGATGTATTTTAGAGCTGCTATTTAGTGTATGCGTGGCCCTGATACATTGTCTTGTTTTCTCCTCGTCTGCCCAGTCTGGAAGAGCAAGATGATCTGTCCCTGAACCCTCTCCTTCACACGTACAGTCTCTCGCCGGCCGAACTCCTCAAGCACCGGCACTACGAGACAAGCCTGATGGATGTGGTGAGACAGTCAGATAACACCTCAACCGATTTTGGTGCCATATAATAAAGAAGGGGGAGCAGCTTCTAACTCAAAGGGTGTGTCCCAGTACTCTACATAAGTGGCTAAATAACAAAGCTAGTTGCAATGCAAAATGAAATTGTTCTAATTCAGACGAAGCTACCGAAGTGGACTCTTTCGCAAAAGCAAGTTCCAAATGCATTTCGATGCTTTGACCCAATGCTGTCTTCGTACATAGCTGCCAATGTAGTCTGGCTTCATTGCTGTTCAGAATTGGCGTGCACCCATGTAAAAGTTCTTGATCGCATTGTGGCTGAGCTGTACGCATGCATCTATGCCTTTGCAGGAGGAAGAGACCTCTGGCCTGCTAGGCAGCCTGACGCCCGACGATGTCCGGGTGTTGGTGCAAAGCGAAGACGAGCTCTCGCGCTGTGGCTCCTTCAAGCGGGTGTTTCCAGGTGGCCGCCACGGAGACGTCAGCCTGCTCGCCCACCGCCGCTACTATAACCTGCTGCTGGCCGCCTGGGAGAGGCGATACGGGGACCAGAGGCACAAAGGTCAGTGTGCTCGGCCGATCCCCGTTGGCATTATTTACAGGAGTACAGTTGTCCGCAAGAATAATTGTGCACCAGACATGGTGGCACAGTGGCTGTGACGTTCTGCCTCTTGGCGTGAGGTTACAGGTTTGCGTTCCTGGTTTGGGTTCATCAATGTGCGCTGCAGCTGCGCATTGATGGAAGCGAAAAATGACCTTGCACAGACACGTACAAGTTAAGGTGAAATGACCAAGCGGCGACCGAAAACTACCGGTGGTGCCGGGCAGCCATGAGAACATGAACAAACAACAAGATAAACACCACCACGAAAGTTGAGAAAGGTGCACCTGTGTGAGCATAATCGGCCAGCCGTTTATTGTCTCACACTTGTCTTTTATCTTGCTTTATCGAGAACACGTTTCTCCAACAACACTGGGGATAAACAAAAAATCAATGTTGTTGTTGAAATGGCACAAGAGCCAAAGAGGGATAAATGGGGCCGGTACATCAGCTATAACCTCAAGAATAGAATGAGGATCAGCAAGGCTGTATTTTCGCCAAGAAGTTAAAATGTATTGCGTCCAAATTGATGACTGGCGTGTTATTGCTTGGATGGCACAGAACAGCGGGGTGGTGGTTATCTCGTTGTTGGTCCATGTTCTTGAGGCTGCAGGTGCAGCTCAAAATTCATCCGAAGCCCTTTATTGTGGCATTTCCCATAGTCCCAGTGTTGCTTTGGGACGTGAAGCCGCATGATTGAATCAACTGATCAATGGTTGCCACAAGCGACCAGTGACCAGAATGAAAGACCAAGCCACTTCTTTCTACGCATGCACCCTGCCCTAGCGGATTGCAAAATGTTTTGGAAGAGTTGTGCGCGAGGCCTGATCTCAAGGAAAAGTCCCATGAAAAAAAAAAGATAACGCTCAGACATGCACTGTTGCAAACACTTGTGCCGTGTATGGTGTTGAAACTTCACTGGTAGCTCGACGTTGGTGCGGTGCTGAAAACATGCGTAGCGCAAGACTGCAACTTTACTTTAAAACAGAAAGCAGCCACAGCTTCATTTGAACCTCTGAGTGGTCCGAACTGCACCATGAGCCACATAGTCGGCGCCTTTCATAGATGACTAGCAAATTTAACGAAAAACCCCTGCGTTACGCTTGAGTGACACTTAAATACATCACGTTGCTAATGAAGTCTTCTTGCAGCGTCGGCCCTAACTTGCTGGTGGTGGCAGTGCGAGCCTGTCTTCACGTAATTGTTTAAAGTGCGGTAATACAGTAGAACTTCGTTCATACGTCCTGGAAAAAAAACATGAACAAAAAAAACCAACGTACTAACTGGGAAGCGTATGAACCGAAGTCACTAAAAAATTCGACAGACTCAAGTTGACATCTACGTAATGCGAAGTGCCGTCCGGATCGTTGCGGCACGAAGCGCCAACGCCTGTTGGACCTTGTTCAAGCATTTTGGAAAAAAAACACGGACAAAAAAAACGTACTAACTGGGGAAACATACGATCCGAAGTAATTAAAAACTTTGACAGACTGAATTATTGTTGCCATCTACATAATGCGAAGTGTTGCACAGATCGTTGCAGCACGAGGCTCCGACGTGCGTTGAGCTGGTGGTGCTCTGACGGTTTGAGATGCGTTTGTTGTTTTCCTATTGCGTGGTGTTTTCAGAGGGCAATGGGAAACCAAAACAAAATCGAGCTGGTGAGTGACGCTGGATGCCGTTGATGTGAAACATGATGTCCACATCGCACCCCTTTCAGTAGGGAACAGCAGCATGTTTGGATTAGCGCCTACTAAAGGTGTGCAGCATTCTACCTATGGCACTATGCACCACACGCTGTAAAACATATAGGTGAAGATGGTTATCGCATAGGTATGGCACCAGTAGCTACGACCAGTGCAACAGCACCAGTGCAACGACCTGGGCAGAGATTTGCTGGCACTGAAATAAGAAACTGTGCGCAGTCGTTTTAACGTGAGACAGACGGCTATATGCTGTTCTCGATTGGGTGTGTGTTACCCCTTTTCTTGTTCAGATGTGATCTGGCAGCCAGAAAACGTATACAATTGCAGTCTGCAGCAGGGAGCGGCGTTGCATTTTAGTTATCTCCTATTAAAACCATGCGCTACGCTTTCAAAGGCACCACATGCTGTAAAACAGATATGCAAAGATGCTTATCGCAATAGGATTGAGGATTGGCTGTGATAGCTGAATGCTGTGTGCGACGACCCCGGAGAAGATTTCCTGGTACCGAAGTGAGAAATCGAAGTGAGAGTGTGCACTGGCGTTTTCAAGTGAGATGGGTGGGCGAGTATTGCGGTGAAGCTGCTGCAGCGGGCAGCTATATACTGTTCACAATCGTGCATACCTCACGCATTTTCTTGTTTACGTGGGATCTAGCAGCCGGAAAACCTATCGTACGATTCCAGCTTTGCGACGTATTGAATGTTGGTGCCAAAAAATCATGTTTTCCGAGAACGTATGAACCGGTAAAAAATGAGCGTAATTCTATTGGGTCATTTTTTGTGTTCTCGATTGCGAACTTTGGCAGCGGGAAAAACTTATGTAACAGGAACATATCAATGAGGTTCTACTGTACTTGGTCAATACAAGACCTGCAAGACGCTCTCATCATCGATTGGCCGACAATTCAGCTCAGCGTGTCGCTGAGATCATTTTATCATACCGGGCCGACAACCACGTAACCAATTAGCACAAGTTGTTTTACTGTGACAGGCTTTCTTGTCGACGGCACCGATGAAATCAGCGTGCCAACGATCATTTGACTAAACCCCGCTCGATAGGCCGTCAAACCGGCAATGCGATAGCCGCAGCACCTTCGCTTGTACATATAACTCATTGCATTCGAAATGAGTCAAAACGTGCGTACGAAGTTGAAATCCACAGACTTCAACCATCTGAAGTCGTGCACGGGAAGTTTGAACCAATGTTGATGTCCTGTACAGCGAAGGTTAACCGCCGTCGAGTTCGCCGTTGAGACCTGTACTGAAAAGTAAGTTAGGAGGAAGGAAAACTGCTTTTATGGTTCAGTTCTGGCCTTACCAATTCGAAGTCAACTACTCATCATTTTGCACAGCGCATACACAGTAAGTGGCAAGCGGCGACAGTGCTGTGCCAGCATCTCCACGTCACCGTTTCCGTAGGCTGCCGGTCACATTGGTTACAGGGATAGGCGGATCTGTACGTGTTGTTGTGCTGCTGCATTTCTTAATTCTTAATTCAAGAGATCCACTGTTTACCTCTGCGTCAAATGGGAAACAAGAGACAGTGCATTCGGTAGAGCAGCATGAACAACCATACAGCCGTTACTGTCACTGGCTGATAGTTCGGACTCGACGGGGACCGCCATTACGCCCGAATGATCGGGAATCCAAAATACAGTCGCCGACTGTTTATTCAGACCTCACGGGGACTGCGGAAATGTCCGAATAAACAGGTGTCCAAAAAACCAGATTAAGAAAAAAAAAATAAAATCCTTTATTTCCACACACTTATTCGGGCTTTGCAGTAGGCTTGAAGAAATCGTGAATGCGCCGTTGCATGCTGTTCCGTTTATGCGCAGTCAGATAAGCCTGAATCTCGGAGAGGGTCGTACGGTCAATATAGGTGGCTGAAAACACAGTCACTGCTTGTACACGCTCAGCATGCGACAGCAGCGTAGCACATAGCACAGACTCAAGAGTCATCATTCGGCGGTGCAGCAGAAACTTAGACGAATGATCTCGTCGTCGTCGAGTTCTGCGCATGTCAGTAAAGCAGTGTCAGCACCTGTGAAACTGTCAAATGAGACTGTGTCCGGAATCACAATACAACCACTGCGCAGGTCTCAGCAGAACATCTTCCGCACATCGGAAGGCGACAAATCTTGGGCCTCCCGGCACCCGCTTACCGGCATTCCCCAGCGCTGTCTGCGCGGGCACTGTCGGCGCCATTAGACACTTGACGCGATGTTTCTGTATGCCGCGTTGGATCACCGGAACCTCAACACAGCACACAAAGCAAACACCACCATGCCAACACCAGTCGCACAAACGAAAAACGTGGCCCTACTCGCAGCGTCGTGCACGAAGAAACAAATCAGCTGCTGGATTGTCTTGACATGGCTTACTAAGCTGAAACCAGAACTGCTGTAGAGCCACTCTATTGAACCAGGCCAATGCCTCCTTTACTAGATGCCTGCTACATGAGCCAAGAAGCTGGTTCCTGTCCCTTTCCTCTTTACTCTTCCCCACCCGGGTTAACCCGGGTCAGCTGCGAGCGCTAGCTGCGGTGGCTGCTGCAAACCTAAATCACATAGCCCTGCCTCCGAGATTTTAGCGGCGCCTGTTGCCATCCTGGAGGCAGGAACCGCAGTCTCTCGTCAAGCCATTGGTCGAGCGCACGCCAGCCTAGTAATCGTCACTTCCTCCGCAACAAGAAGTGGGTCGGCTGCGAGCGCCGTCTCTCCGCGACTACCCTGAACTACGGGAACCTCCGCTCCAATGGGAAGACTAGCGACGCAGCAGGCATCTAGTAAAGGAGGCATTGACCAGGCAGAAACGATGATGATGAGCGCTGATTTGCAGTAGTGCCACTTCGTGAGGCAGCAAGGAGGCTCCGTTCAAAACAAAAATGACGTTGAGCAAGTCGAACCATGCACCAGTCAGAGTCGGTGCATGGTGCTCTCGATCGAGTTGGCTCAAGGAGCATCCGAAAAATCAGACGAGAGGTTGCAAGGTGTCCAAACTTTCGGTAGTTGTTATACATTATGGTCTATGGGGAGAATGGCGGTGCTGCGAAGCAGACCGAATAATTGAGCATGTCCAAATTTTTGAAGTCCGGAAAATTGGTCGGCGACTGTACTGTATTCACCCAAAAATAAGTGACTTTACTCCACAAGTAGCCATAAAAGGTGTGCCATGTTCTTGGGTCATCACTTTCAGAGATACCTTTGATTTCAATGGACTATAGTGCAAAATGCATTGGTCTCTAGGAGTGACGGCATTCTTGGTGCAATGCCGATCAAACTATCTTGTCACTGTGCAAAAACGCTATCGCCCATCGACGCCTCCAGCACTAGTGCCACTAAACATCATGCAAATAAATATAGCTCTCAAAAGGCATTGTTCACGAATACGACCCAAGTTTGTCAATGCGTGTGCCTGGGTGCACTTGGGCTTGCTATTGGCCTAGACATTCCACGGCCATAATTTTCTACAATCTCTTTTATGCTTTCCTTTTTCATGCTTTTTGATCTTTGTGAGAGGACAGAGCAATGTTCTGCACCCATTGTCAACATGATCAGCTGGCAGGAGCAGTGCATAATAAGGGTGACATATACCGTAACACCTTGTTAATTTGGATTTCATGGGGCTGAAAAAAACATACGAATTAACCAAATGCCGAATTATCGTGAACATCAAGAAAACAATAAACAAATGCTTACTACGCCAACATGCCTTTATTTACCGAAGGAATGATCCAATCCTGTTTCTGTTTTGCACAAAAGCAGCGCGGAAGCTGCAGTTATCCTCATCTCGTGGCTGATTAGCGCTCGCAGTGGCGAAGGCCTCGCAACTTCACAGGGCGGCCACAGTGCGCGCCTTCATCTGCGGCACACTTTTCTTCACTGTGCACACATCCCGATAACTTCTTTCGGCACTGAGCTGGTCGCCGTTCATCGCGATGTAGCCAGTCCTCTTCATCCTCGAAAGCTTGTTAAAACGAAATGACCATATACTGCAACTGTGGACGAAACCGCAGCCGCTATTGACGCCATCATGGATGGCGGCTACGCAACATGAAGGCATGTTGCAAACATGGTGCTATTAGCGGCGGTAAATGCAAGAATAATGCACATACAGGCACAGATGGGCCCGAAGCGTTCGGACGTTGATCTCGGGTGTCATTGACGTGTGATTTCCACTGATGACTGAGGCAATGCAGGCTTGATGCTTCGGTTTGGCGGATGCTAACGCCATTCTTGCTCTTGTGCGTCGCACATTTGCGGACCTCCAGCATTTGCTGATCTCCGTGAGAAGTCCAGATTAACCGATGTGCGGCCAAATATGTCTGAATTAATTAGTTTCATTGCATTAAATAATGCATACGCCTGGCGGGACCAAAGGATGAGTCCAATTTATCTGATTTTCCAAATTAACAAAGGTTGAATTAACAAGGTTTTACTTTTAAAACTACATTAATTCCGATTTCATGGGACCGAAAAAAATGTCCTAATTAAGGGAATGTCGTATTATCAAGGGTATCAAGAAAATAGCAAACGAATGCTTATTACTTTAACACACCTTTATTTATTGAATGAATGAGGAAATCCTGTTTCTACTTTGCGCTAAAGCAGTGCAGAAGCTGCAATTCTTGTCATCTCCTGACTGATTAGCGCCTGCAGCGGCGAAGGCCGCGTGACTTCCTTCACAATGCGGCCACAGCGCGTCTTAATCTGACACACGCTTTTCACTACGACTCACTTATCCCAATAATTTTTTCTCAAGTGAACTCATCATCATCATCATCAGCCTGATTACGCCCACTGCAGGGTAAAGGCCTCTCCCATACGTTTCCAACAACCCCGGTCATGTACTAATTGTGGCCATGTCATCCCTGCAAACTTCTTAATCAGGTGAGGGGCTAAATAACACCAACTGCGTGAGAACAATCCATGACTATGTCAAAGACTTCCTGATCAACAGAACGGCCTCAGTGGGACTAGGGGAGTTGAGGAGTGATGTCTTCACCACCCCAAGCAAAGGCACACCCCAAGGCTCGGTCATCTTGGCCATACTCTTTAATGTGGCGATGATCGGCCTAGCAGAAAGATTCGGCAGAATCCAGGGCATCCAGCACGCGATGTACGCAGACGACATCATGGTCTGGGTGAACCATGGATCCCTGGGAGAGAAACAGGAGAAGCTACAACAAGTAGCAAACTGCGTAGAAATATACGTGAAGGAAAGAGGACTAGCCTGCTCTACAGAGAAGTCTGAGCTACTGAGGGTAGGAAGACACCCCACTGATGCACCACTCGAGGTGAAACATGAGGGGCAATACATCCCGGAGAGGAACATGGTAAGAGTCCTGGGAATGTGGCTACAAGCGAGGAGGAAATGCAGCCACACACTCAGCCTGCTCAGCAAGTCAGCTGAACACGCAGGCAGAATGATAACCAGAGTCTTCCATCCCACCGAAGGCATGGGATGAAAGAAGACACGCTAAAACTCGTCAGAAGCCTCATAGTCGGCAGGGTAATCTATTCGCTGCCATGCCACCCCATGATTAAGAGCGAAATGGAACAAGCAGAGAGAATCCTGCGGAAAGACTACAAGAGGGCACTTCACCTACCAAGAAACACATTGAACGACAAGCTGCTACAGCTAGGGATTAGCAACACTTTCGCCGAACTGGCAGAAGCACAGCTTGCAACACAGTTTCACCGACTCAGAGACATGGCTCAGGTGGAAGAACTGTTTGGTCTATGGATAAGTTTGGGCTAGTCATGTTCTAGACCAGTCAGATGCTACTCATGTATAAGAGTGTCTTGGAGTACAGTTAAAAAATTGTTTGTAATTTTATACCAACCTGTTTCTTCGATGTTACGTTTCATTGCCTGGTTTTGTAAATATTGTAAGCATTCGGATCAACCTGTTCTACAGGTTCGTACAAATTCACCACACCTTGCAGGATTCCGCAGATTTCATTGATCACCTTCGCAGAACCTTGTCCACAGAAGCTAAAGCATGATTGCGCTGAAGTTTAATAGTTGGCATCTCTCTCACATTGCAGGGGTTAATTCTAAATAGTTGCTGTAAAAGTTCACATCTTTTTCTTTTTTTGTTCCAAAAGTAAGCTTTCTTCTGCTCCAAATTTGGATTTTCCTGCTCCGAAACTAACTTTTTCCAACTCTAGAAATCGTTCGAAATCCTATTTCAGCTGTGGCACTCCTGATTGACTGTTGGCACAATGGTTCTGCTTCAGTGATCCCCTAAAATTTATTTCATATGTCAACTTAATTTACTTATTCTGCAAGTGATGCAAATATGAGACAGTGCACGCTGCTCACACGTTAGTGTCAATCTTTTAGCTTTGCCTGTTTGGAGACCCTCTTCTTAATGCTGCATGTATTGCAGGTGTGGAGTGGCTGCAACGACTCTGTGCCAAGGGCTTCCACCTAATGTCACCAGACACGGTAAGCTTCGGTGACAGTCTTTTGTGCATAGTGGGGGCATGCATTTTAGTTTTGCTGTGCAATTGCTTGTTTGCACTGCCGTTAATGTTACTGACTCTTGTTATAAATATTTGTGCAATATGTGATGCTTGTGCATTACCCTTTTTCTTATGACTTATGCCGTGAGTAAGTGTTTTTCGTAGCATCACTTTCCTGCAGTGCTCGTAACAGAGTCCAGAATTGGCACGATGACTCTTGTGTGACCAGAGATATGGAACAGCGCCCTGTATAGCAAAACGTTGGTAACTTTTTATTTGCGTGTTTGGAATCTCAGAGAATTGACTAAGGGGAGTTGCTGCAAGGGCATAATTTATAAATCAGAATTTACTAGATAACTTTCAACAGTCACTGTACCTCTAGCCATTTGCTGGCTTGGACTTTGGCCCCCTAGACCTTGGTTGCACCCCTTGAGCTTGCGGCACCCTGAATACTGTAACCTCTAATTGCTCTCACTCAGCGGCAATGCTGTTAATTCCAGTATTAACATCAACGCTTGGATGACATGGCAGTCTTCACTGGGCTGCTAACTATGCTCAGGGCACTGAGGAGTGAGCTTGGAGGATGTGCATGTTATTTGGGACATCCAGAATATACAAGAAAGACCCAGACATTGACATCGTTTTATGCCAGCGAAATCAACAAGCAGAGCAAACAAGATGGTGTGCACAGCACCGAATGTGGCTTCAGTGCGGCTTTAATGACAAAGGAATGACACCTTTGTGCGGGAAAAACCTTTTGCAAGGCATCGTAGGTTCACAGGGAGGCGCTGCACCTCTGTTGGGATAAGTGCATACTTTGTTTAGTCGGTTGAACTTTGATGTCCAAGATTAAAATATGACGGCTAGTCATTGTACACACTTGTGGTCCTTATGTTTTGCTGATGAAGTGCATAGGATCTTTTTTTTTTCACCAAGTTTTTATTGTTTCAAAGCACTAGGGGAATTCGTTTCCTCATTTTGCGATCTTGTGACGCAGTGCAGCCAACTTATAACGATATCAAGAACGAAAAATCCGATCGTTATAACCAATCATTGCTATATCTGGATTGCCACAAAGAAATAAATAAATAAACTACTACCGAACATACTTTCAAAGCTCCGAAACTGAATTTGCCACTTGTGCTAAAAATAGACACAGAAAGGAGGCAGTGAAAAAAACGTTTATTTATACAGTGAAACCTCGTTAAACCGTAGTCAGCCGGAGCTCGGAAAAAGTACGTACTAAACGGTAGTACTGTTTAAGCGAAATAGCATGAGATCGCCCACTTATCTGTCAAAAACGGAACTCAGAGAGAGTGCCATGAAAGGGGAAAAACATGCAGTATTTATTCACTTCGCGGGACGTAAATGTTATTTTCGTTTGATATTGCGGCGGCCTAGCACGACGACAGCGGCCTCAAACTTACTGAAGCTGCGTGCCAGCTTCTCAGCCAGCCCCCCTCCTCTCGGCAAACACTCGCACGGCAGATTCCTCGTTGGCGTTACGTATTCTCCGTGCACGCGCGCAGTAGTGCTGCATAAGTCCCGGGGCGCCTTTTTCACTGCCGGGTGCCGGAGTTCGGAAAACTTTTCGTTTGGAATAGTTACGTTATCGTGCCCCTGTTCTCCTTGCGACGATCGCATTCATGAGGCTGACGTAACGCGCAGCTTCTGCCACTGTCGGGCCTGAATAGCCCGTGCTGTCTCTTTCCGTGTCGTCCTCATCACTGTCGCTAGTTGACACTTCGGAAACAGCGGCAACGATGGTGAAAAGTCGAACCTCGTAGCCGACATATCTCTTCGCGGTCGCAGCAGCGCTGCCGAGCAACTTCGCATTCCAAATGCCACACACTGTAGTCAACAGCAGATCCATATCGCGGGCCAGCGCCGACTTCCGTGTCACGTTCGGTAGCACGGACGATGTCTAATTTTTCTTCTATGCTGAGCACCCGGCGTCTTTTTTATCCTAGCTTCGGCATGACGCAAGTCCTCGCTTGCACGACGCCACAACGCTCTCCGGTACGGCGTCCATGCGGTGTCGAAATGATGTTGATGTTGATGCGGCTTCACGTGCAAACGCACAGGGCGCTTGGAGGCCGTTGTACCGATCTCTGAGGCTTGTTGTTCTGCCGGGCCGCCCGATGGAGACGACGCACCGCCGTGTTTGCGCGACGAAAAGTGGAAACGCTACGTTTTAACCGATGCGTACGCAATAAGCTGGTACGGTTTATGCGGATACAAAATACATTATGTTCAATGGCCGCTGAGTCGGGGAATTGACTTTACTACTTTTAAACCGAAACTACTGTTTAAGCGGGTACGGTTTAACGAGGTTTTACTGTACTTCTAAACAATGTGTCAAGTGTTAGGTGATCTGAAATAGTCCAAAAGGAACTTGCAGTTGCTTTCATGGGAGTTTCAGGTTCATAATCTCACTGTGCATCGTGTCCAGCTGCTGTGTGAACACTGGCAGCAGTAATTTAGCTTGCATGAAATTAATGAGCAACTCTCAATTGGCGTTGATGACAAAGACGGGCCATTGCCAATCTCATCATCACTGCCGCTGCTGCCGTGGCCTCCGTTGCACAACGCCCCTGTCTGTTTCGACAATTGCCCCGTCGGACATCTCTTTGCAGAACAAGTATCTGCACTCAAAGACTCCTCCATCAAAGCACTACCTGTTTCATCATCAGTAGTGATGTGCTTCCGGAGCTTGGTAATGTTAGCGGCTTCCACCATGTTGGTCTCACTGTCATGGGGGGGTTTCGCCCTGGCACACAAAGCCTTCCTTTTCCATTGATCAGCATCGCCTCTGGTTGCAGCCGTCATGATCACGGCGCTCCTGCGTGGGCTCGTACTTCTGTGCCTTGCAAAATTTGCAGCTTCATTTCAAGTGACACAGCTCTCCAGTTTGTTGGCAGCTTCTTCTACTAACTTAGCTGTCTGCAGCTTTGGGGCTGCTTCTGTGACGCATTTCTGCACTTGCTGACGGAGTGCAGAAAGGGCGGGCACCGCTTTGTTTTTTGCATATTCCCCCCCCCCTCTCTCTCCACGTGTGGAACGCAGTTGCATAGCATGATGCGTAGCATAGTGGAGCGTGATTGCGGGCGATGTGGACGCAAAGTAGCTGGCACCAACTGGTGATGCTCTCCGTGGCTTTCGTAATTGGTGGGCAGGTGGGACTTGCTGCACGGTAATGGTGACAGATACGAAGTCGCATAGGCAAACTTTTCGCCCCGTCTTGCCATTGTTCGTTTAAGTGGTAGTTAGCAGCACAAATGTAACGATTATTCTGCATGAAAAACGCTGTCCAGAAAGCAAAATTTTGATCGTTAGGCCCGATATGCAGCAAATAACTTGTCGTTATGCAGTATGATGGCTTTTTTTTTCATAGCCCTAATGCATAAGTTATACTCTTGAGTTGGCTAATCGTTATAACTCGCTATTATCTGTGGTTTCGGTAATGCTGCAACTAATTCAAAGTTTTCTCTCTCTCTTTTGTTTCTCTCGATTTCGTTTGCACATAGCAGTTTAAGATTACTGCTATGTTTGAAAGTTTCGCTTTGTTATGGTCATCGTAAGAGCGAGCCCAGAAACATGTTTTTAAGCCTTTTCCACATCTCATGGCTTTGATGCTTCTTCTTCAGGAACGGGTGCCCACTGCCGAAAGCCAGCCTTCTCCCATTTCCGAAAAAAGGTGAGTCCGAGTGAAATGGTGGCGGTTGTGTTGGCTAGTGCTTGGTCATCTAGCATGAAAAGGTTGATGACGACGATAGACATGAGCTGTTGGCTTGGCCAGAAGTTTCCAAGCTTTCCTTCAATTTAAGTGAGACCCCTCCAGGTTCCAAGGAATTCAGGTGGCCATTTTGTTTCTAAGTCTATGTTTGCGTTGTTCCTCGCCAAGTCACTGATTAACTTAGAAAAAATGCCTAAATATTTGCACCTCCCGAGCACCACCACTTGCTCCATGAAATTATGGCAAATCTTTGTTAACTCAAACTCTTAATCTTGAAGGATCGGCTAAGTCTAAATTTTTTTGCACTCAGTGGTGTCAAACCATGCGTTTTTCGCCTCTCTTCTTGAAGAGTTTTTGTGTCGGACACCTGATGTCTCAAAATCTTGACTTCAAAAATACCAGAAAAAATGCAATGGGGTAGCATCTGCAGCATTGCTTGCACTCGCTTGATACCTGGTGGTGCCTTGCTAGCCAAGCTGCATGTTGCATCGGGAGTGCTCGGCGCTTATCTTTCCTCCTTTTTTCTATCGCTGCTTGTGCCTACTTTCGCGACGCTTGCTGCCATTTTGTTGTGGCCTCAGGCAGCAGTCGTGAGGCGAGCGCCGAAGTCTCTTGGCGGGATTTTAGGGCACTCAGTGACATATCGCTGGTTGCAGCGTATTCACATGTGTACTTGCTTATCCTTCTTCCGGGCACCAAATTTCACCTGCTACAAACTTAAAGCTATCACTCAGTGCAAGGTATGCCTGCATGATTTAGAACCTGTGCGAATGTTATTGTTGGTTCTATGTGTTTGTTATCTATGTTCTCACTGGACCTTGCGTAATCGAATAGTATACACAACGCAGGAAGTGTTGTACTTTCTTGAAGGTATGCAAGCACTAGTGATTACGATGGGATCTTCGACAAGTAATCTAGAAACGCCAATATGCTTGATCCACAGATCAATGATCGAGTGTGCTCACCGCTACTATTGTGCTACTTGTTTTTGCTTCCAATAAACAGTTAGTTTCGTGAATTGCATTGTGCCACTATGGTCGACACCAAATCTAAAGAGGAGGTGCCATTCTTGCCGTTTCATGGTAAAGCTTGGCGTGATTTGCCACCTGTCAAAGAATCTGAAATCTTGAGGGTCATGGCAAGTTCATGCGATGCTCGCTACCCCTTCTCCTCTCATAGTATACCCCTTCCCCCTCCCCTTCCTCTCGTCCATCCGCCGTCTCTCACTTTCATTAGCAAGACGGTTTATTGTGTTTCCAAGTGCCGCACGGCTGTTCCAAATACAGTTAAACCTGGATATAACGAAGTTGACAAAAGCTCGCAATTTTTCGTTACATGCAGGTTTTCGTTACATGCAGGTTTCGCGTGAAGGCTCGTACGAATGATGCAGAAACGAAACCAAATAGCTCAATATATCCGTGAAGGTGAACTCACCCTTCAAGCATTTATTTTACACCAAAAAACTGCGTAATTTCCGCTTGCTTCTTCGGCACAAGTGACGGCACAACACGCCGCTCCAAAGAAGCTGAATCGTGTAGAGCTCCTTCATCGTCGAGCGAGCCGACGAAACGGCGCATAACGTCCATTGCGTTCATCACCTCCTTTGCAGAAGGCACGTCACACGGATCTGCCTCACAGGCACCATCATCACCGCCATCGGGATTTTGCACGCTTTCAGCTACTGCTGCATCAGACATTTCTTCTGTAGCCACGGCGGCGTTGTCGGCAAACAAAAAGTCAGTCAGTTCAACGTCGTCGGGTACACCACCGTTAGCGCATAGCTCGTTCCACGCTTCGGCCACATCGGACGGAGTAGAAAGGTCTTCCTCCTCCTCCTCGTCGGCACCAGCCCTTGCGTTTTTGGCTATTCCGGCCTTTAAAAAGCAATTCGCGATAACTTCTGCCCTGACCTCTTGCCAGGAGGCAGCAAGCATCTCGACTGCTTGATGAATGTC
Source organism: Dermacentor albipictus (assembly GCF_038994185.2). NCBI lineage: Eukaryota > Metazoa > Arthropoda > Arachnida > Ixodida > Ixodidae > Dermacentor > Dermacentor albipictus. The sequence goes on along the minus strand of NC_091821.1, from coordinate 462,668,347 downwards.
GATCTTCATCTCCCGTTCCAGACGGATGTCGAGAAGTATCTTCTGGATTAGTCGGCGCCGGTAACAGCATTTAAAACTGTTAATGACCCCTTTGTCCAGGGGCTGTATTAGAAACGTGCAGTTGGCCGGGAAGTAATGCAGTTCGATGTTCGACAGCTGCAGGCCCTCTACGTGGTGCGCCGAGCAATTGTCCAGCAGTAGGCAAACTTTACAGCCTTGCCGCTTGACGTCCTGGTTAAATTCCTTCAACCACTCAGAAAATATTGGCCGAGTCATCCAAGCTTTGGAATTCGCCACATACTTCACGGGCATACGCTTCGTTCCCTTAAAACACCTGGGACGGGCACTTTTGCCGACAACTAGCGGGACTCGCTTGTCTGTGCCGTCGAGGTTGGCACACAGCAGAATCGTTATGCGGAGCTTGCTCTGCTTTCCGCCGCGACAGTCATCGCCTTTTAACGCTAGCGTGCGGCCCGGAAGCATCTGATAAAATAGAGCCGTCTCGTCGGCATTGTAGACATCAGCCGCCTCGAAGCGACTCAGGATTCCAGGCAGCTTGTCAGCCACCCACGAAGCAGCAGCATCGCTGTCTGTGGAGGCAGATTCGCTGCTGATTACTCTTCCGACGACACCATGCCGGCTCTTAAATCCCTGCAGCCACCCGTTGCTTGCCTTGAAATCATCATGGCCCAAGATACACGCAAAATCCTTTGCCTTCTGTTGCAAGATCGCGCCACTTATGGGTACATTTCTGGCTCTCGTGTCCAAAAACCACGTGAAAACTGCCTTGTCCACATCAGTGTATGTGGACAGCTTCAGTCTTTTTTTCTTCGAGCTTGTTCCCGACTCCACTGCGTTTCGGATGCTGTGTTCCGCACTCAAAATCGTTGATAGTGTGCTCGCTGGAATGCTGAAACGGGCGGCAACGTCCTTCTTCTTCTCGCCCGCGGAGACTGCATTTAAAATTGCCAGTTTGTCTTCAAAAGACAGAACTTTTCGTTTTCTGGCAGTAGAACTCATCACGACCAGCGGACGACGTTGTTAGAAGCGGAGATGCACGACTACATGCCGACAGGCAGGCCTAGCACCTCCAAAACAAGTCGGACAAACCAGTACCAGAGCACAGTTGACACACGCACACGTGCAGAACAACACTCAAAATGGCGAATGCAACGCTTCCACAGAGAAAGAAAAAAAAGTGACGCATGTCATTCGTCATCGTCCCTCCCCCTCTCCCTTCCCGCGCCCTGGCAACCGGCTATCAGCGTTGCTTTTCAAGTGAATTCTTACACATAAGTGTGTCTAAGCCGTTGAAACAAATAAAAATCACTAAATAAGAATGCTTGTCCTCAAATCCATACGAAACAAAATAAATCTAAAAGAGAAATCAGCTGCCGATACCAATGCCGCCTGGTGTCACGCTAGACAAGCAAAGCCTGAAAAGACTGCTATGTTAGGCACGGAGCGGCGCTAGTTGCCGCCATCATCATCATCATCGCAAACTTTGCTCAGTCGCGGCAATCCCTGGCGTTCGCGTAGCTGCTGGCTCCTTACAATATTAATATTCAATAATCCGGAGCATTTCTTCGGCCGAATTTTCCTTAAAAGTGCAAAAAGTAATGACTGATCAGCTTTGGGAATTCGTTACATCAAGGCTAACCGCCGCAACGCGTTCGTTACATCAAGGTCGAAAATACACGGGCTTCAATGGGGGCAGCGTTGGGGAATTCAAAAACTTCGTTAAATTCAGGAATTCGTTACATATAGGTTCGTTACATCCAGGTTTAACTGTAGATCTGTGCTGATTCGGCACCAGACTGTAACTTTAGTCCCTGACACCCTTGATGCAGTGCCAATTAGCCAGTGTGGCCGTCACCAAACTTCACAGTTGGCCGATGTAATTGGCTGCAAATCATCGCGTAGTGCTTGCCAGTAATATGCTTGTACGGGTGCCTCATCAGTGATTGGCCCTGAGATCACATTCGCAGGTTAGATTAATGGCTGTTGAAGTGGTATGCACTGAAGCAACAGGCTGCGTATCCAGCATGATCTGCATGCTTATCGGCGGATAATCAGCCTGATTTACACATATGCTTTCACACTTTACGAAATATGTGCTGCTTTTGTTGCTGTTCCCTCTGTCAGCATTGCATTATCATTTCGATCAGCTGTGGACTTGGACAAACCTTGTCCTGACAGAGGCAGCCCCATCCCATGTGGCACCATTGTGCGAATTGCACTGTTCGGGTGCTGTGTGTGCGATCCTCACATTCTGTCGACGTGGGCAAGCACTTGCAGTGACAGTCCGCTACCGTGTCAACTGGGTCGGCCCATTTGGGGCGTGCTCGGCACTCCTCTCGCGCCAAAAACAAAGTGAAACGCTCGATTTGGCAGCATAGAGCGCGAGGGGCTCCGCAGCGCACGCGACATGTGGCACTGCGCAGGTCTCCATATCAAATATATTGAATATTAAAAAAATCTAATAGTAGACATTCAATTTGCAAATCGACTTTAACGTTCACTATTCCATTTTATTCGGTGATGTTTTAGTATTCGCACACCCCTAGTTATAACCAATAAATCAGTTTATCATGGATCTTTATTAGTATGTTTGATGTATGCACTTTGATATTGAAACTAAAAAAAAAAAAAACCCCGCTGCCATTATTGCTCTCTGAAAATAATGCAGAACCTTAAACGCTGAGAACCAGCATGACACCTGGGCCAGAGCAGTAAAATTGGGCAGTGCCAGCGGCACATTGCAAATCTTGGAGGTCATGTTTTCGGATAAGTGGCATATCTGTTAACCACCAGGTGCCGGAAGATTGCTTTGATAGTACATACCACATTTTTTGGTGTAAATGTTGCACCTTTGTATAAGATGCAGGCTATTTTAACTTGGACAACGTGACAAAGCCTTGTTACTCATACTTTTACACTCACTACCTTTCCATCACAAAATGTTGTACTCCCCCATTTCAGGGCAGCACTCTTTCGTAAACAAAATCTTGCTGCAAATTTACCGAACATATCTTTGTAGCACTGAAACCAAGTTTGCCACTTGTGCTAAAAAAAATATACGTTGTATAAAGGAAACTGGGAAAACTGTTTTTTATACCTCTAAACAGCTTATCAAGCATTAGGCAAGCTGAAATAGTCTGAAATCCAGACTTGCTTTTGTGGAAGTTTCAGGTTCACAACAGAGGTGCCCAGCTGCTGCACGAATACTAGCAGCAATAATTTAGTGCGCATGAAACCACTGAGTGGCTCGATCGACGACACTGCACTTGGCACATGGCATTACCACAAACTTGCTCTGCTCCCCCTCTTTCCTCTTGCTTTCATGGTAGACAGTGCTAATGCGCACTTTCACTTGCGTCCGAAGCATACATCTTCGGGTGCAAGTGGTAACGCGATAGAATCTTATTGCACTTGGTCTTCGTACCGAACATGATGCTGCTTTGATTCGCTTGAGATGTGCATTCCCTAGCAGCTGCATATGATTGAACTATGTGACCATCTGAGCCCACAGCAGTTTCCATTTATTGTCTTCGTATTCCTTTGTGGCAGCAGTGAAATTTTTGTCATATTCAGGCTGTCTACCAACCGGGAAAACCGGGAATTCTCAGGGAATTTGAATATTCTGGAAAAACTCAGGGAAAGCTTAGGGAATTTGTGCTTTTATCAGGGAAAATTAGCTGCAACTTTATTGAAAGGGAACGAAAGTCGTGTCAATGCTGGCTCCAGTAACAGAGGAATTTCAACGTATCGTCACGGACGCCGTGTCATCGGCATGAGGTATTGCCAGAGTAGTCAACGACCGATTTTCCAGACGCCCGATTTTTCGTACATGCCCTATAATTCGCATTGCTTTGCGGCACCACCACGTACTCCATATCGTCAGTGTATATTGCCCTGACTGCATGTCTCAAATGGCATTAATCAAAGCCACCACCGCTGCCATTTTTATTATCTCGCTGCCTCGAACCTGCACTCTCGCACGCAGATCCGCTGGCAGCCGTAGCCATCACTGCGGCAACGTTAGGCCTAGCTGCTTCTACGTTCGCTATTAAGCTTCTTGCCGTGCGGTGCTGTGTTTTTCATTGAAAGAATTCGCCGTTGTCGGCAATGGCACCGGCTCCGCCTTTGTAATCCTCGCGATTGGCTTCGAAGCTCGCAATGCACAACGCGTTGCGCAATGCGTCTCCGAAAGTTAGCTTTGCCTTAGTACAGCAGTGTTACGCGGTGAAGGATAACAAGCGTGGGAAGGAGCAATTGTCAAGGGACACAGTATGTATTCCTTAATTATACACGCGTGCACCCCATCTCCTGTCACAGTACGAGCACCGATATGCCTAATGAGTGTACTGGCAGGCCTTAAGAGCAGTTAAAGACATGCATTCATTTTTTTAAGGACTGCCCGATTTTTCAGATGTTTTTGCGGCCCCTAGGGAGTCCGAAAAATCGGACGTTGACTGTACAACTGACCAAGATGATGCTTCAAATGATTCATGGGGTGAACGCGTGGCAGAAGGAACATGAGAACAGAAAGGACTGACGCACCAAGGAATTAACGGGAAGGGAAGCGTGCCGCCACCTCTTTGAAGGAGCTTGAGCTCAAAAAACAGTGTTGGCTGACACCGAGATGTAGGTGTCCCTCATTGAAACCAAAATAAACTCTTTAAAGCAGTGAAACCCAACACTGAGATGTTGTGTATGGGCTGAGAGTATGTTGGGACAGTTGAGGTTGCATTTCCAGCTGCAGAGAGAGAATCTTAGTTGTGACAAAGTTCAGGCCTCATACCGATAAGCTTGCTATCAGTTGATAGAAATAGCTCATATTCAAAAATATTTACTTATGTATGCATCTCTTTTTCATTCGTATTTGCAAATGTTAGACACAATTTGGAATGTATTTTGCCATTTTTTCGCTATTCCCTCTGTTTTCTTTTTAAATAAGATAGATATTACTCCTTACTATTCAAACTGGATTTAGTCATCTTTTTGTTTCAACATGCCTACTAGAGAGTGACAGCACTGAGCAACATGGTGTCAGCCTGCCTTGACATAAAACAAAGCAGGGTGTCTACCAACCTGGAAAACCGGGAATTCTCAGGGATCTTTAGTAGTCTGGAAAAACTCAGGGAAAACGCAGGGAATTTGTGCCTCTATCAGGGAAAATTAGCTGTCATCTTATTGAAAGGGTCGAAAGTCGAGGTAATGCTGGCTCGAGTAACAGAGGAATCGTAACGAATCGTCTTTGACGCCCTGTCGTCGGCTGGAGGAGTTGCCAGTGTAGAGTCAACAACCGACTTTCCGGATTCGCAATAATTTGGACGGCTTCGCGGCATCACCACGTGCCCCATAGAGTGAATGTATCAGAACGTCTGAAATTTCGGACGCAAGAGCTCTTTGCTGTCCGATTTTTCGGATGTTCTGCATGATCGCAGTTCCGAAACGGCATTAATCAAAGCCACCACCGCTGCCATTTAGATTACCTCGCCGCCTTGAACCGGCGCTGTCGCACGCACATCCGCTGGCAGCCGTAGCCACCACTGCGGCAATGGAGGCAACGGCAACGGCCTAGCTGCTTCGAAATTCGCTATTAAGCTTCTTGGCGTTCGGTGCCGTGTTTCTTCATTTCTCCGCTGTCAGCAATAATTTTGGCTTTGAAGCTCGGAAAGCACGACGCATTCCATAATGCTGGTTCCTGAAAGTTAGTTTCGCCTCAGTACAGTTGTGTCACGCGTTGAAGCATTAGCAAAAGTATTGCGGTGAAGCTTAACAAGCGTAGGAAGGGGCAATTGTCACGGGACACAGTATGTATTCCTTAATTTTACACCCGCCCTCTCCTGTCACAGTAGGAGCACCGCTATGCCTAATGTGTACTGACAGGCATTCAGAGCTTTTTCAGACGTGCCTGTGTCGATTTGAGCCCTTAAAAGCAGTAAAAGACATGCATTTATTTTTTCGAACTGCCTGATTTTTCGGAAGTTTTCGTGGCCCCTAGGGGGTCCGAAAAATTGGACGTTGACTGTAAACGGACCAAGAGTATGCTTCAAATGGTCTGTAGTGTGAATGCGCAACAAAGGGCGCACGAGAACAGAAAGGACCGACACATTGAGGAATGAACGGGGAATGAAGTATGCGAGCACTTCATTGAAGGAGCCTGAGCTTAAAAAACACTCTTTGCTAACGCCGATATGCAGGTGTCCCTTATAAAAACCAAAATAAACTTTTAAAGCAGTGAAACACAACACTGAGGCGTCGTGCGCGGGCTGAGAGTATGTCAGGACAGTTGAGGTTGACTTACGAGCTGTTGAGACAGGCTCTCAATTGTGACAAAATTCGGGTCCTCATACCACTGAGCTTGTTATCAGTTCGTACAAATAGCTCATATCCGAAAATATTTGCTATTTGCTTCTGTATGCATGTTTTTATTTGTATTTGAGAATGTCTGACTCGATTTGCAATTTCTTTCGAAGACATTTTATTTGCTTTGCATTTTACTAACCACTCCCTTCTATTCTTTTTTTAATAACGTAAACACTACTCCTTAGTATTCAAATTGAATTAAGTCAGCTCTTTTAAAATTTTTTTTTCATATGCTTACTAAAGAGTGACGGCATTGGGTGATATGGTTCCAGCCTGAAACATAGTTACGCATTACTCAGCGAATTTGGCAACGGCACTCAGGTAAAACCTGGAAAACTCAGGGAATTTGGAAATGCCAACTTAGTAGACACCCTGCAAAGTTCTGGCTCATTCAGAGAGTTTTGCAAAGGTGCTTAGGGAAAACCTGGAAAACTCGAGGAATTTGGAAATGTCAACTTGGTAGACACCCTGATATTGAAATTATATACATATAAACACTTCGTTGTGTTGAGGTTCTAAATACATAGTTTTCTATGAACAAAAAGATATAAAAAGGTAAATGCTTTGTTATATTGAGAATTTGCTAAGCACTAGGTTGCGGTACCAAATCCCGGCCACGGCGGCCTCATTTCGATGGGGGTGAAATGCAAAAAACACCTGTGTACTTAGATTTAGGTGCACTTTAAAGAACCCCAGGTGGTCAAAATTCAGAGTCCCCCACTATGGCATGCCTCATAATCATATTGTGGCTGTGGAGCATAAAGCCCCATAATGTAAATGTAGAATATCGAGAATTTCATCATATATAAATTTCATTATAGCATTGCATAATTAGGTTCCTGAAAGTCAGCTTCGCCTCAATACAGGAATGTTAGGCGGTGAAGCATATTGGGAGTATTGCGGTGAAGCTTAACAGGCATGGGAAAGGGCAATTGTCTTGGGACACAGTATGTATTCCTTAATTATACATACATGCACCCGCAATATCTTGTCACACTATGGGTAGTAATATGTCTAATGAGCGCACTGGCAGGCCTTCAGAGCTTTTTCGGATGTGCCTTTAGCGAAAAAGTGTTTCCTCAAGCAGTAAAGCTGAATGTACCTCAACTTGGTTGTATGTTTCAGGAAGTGGCACTGGCGTAATTTTACACTATGTACTTCCTCTCACATGGAAATGTAAAGTCTACTTTGCTGTGTGGCGAGAGTCCACGAGATGCAAAATCTGGATGCAGCAGGTAATCCACATTGCTGCCAAATTTTCATTGTTTTAAATTTTGCCTTTGCTTTGTCACTCTGTTGCATTTGTTGTGCAGCATCTCATGTGCTTTGAGTAGCTTTACTGATGAATATTGTCGCAAAGATAACATGCGTCATACTGATGCTTCTTTTCCTGATGATATTTAAAATATGCTTTAGAAATATGAACTAGAAGTTAACGCTCCTGAACGTGCTCTTGCTATACTTATAAAAATATTTTCTTGTGAACTCTTGGCACTGCTCTATCTGCAGCAGACTGGCTTTTGTGGCTTAAATTTTGCACTTGTTCAAAGTACAGCGCCTTCAAGGTTGTTTCGCTGGCTTATTGTCTGCGTGTGACTGTGTGGCTATGTGTCATGGCTCAATGGCTGCTGAGCATGAGATCATGGGTTCAGTTCCTGGCAGGGGCAACTGCATGCTGATCAGGGCACAATGCAAAAATGTTTGTATGTTTAGGTGTATGTTAAAGAACCCCAGGGCTGTGTCAGAGTTATCCATAGCATCTCTCGTATACCCTTTTTTTTGCTTTGAGATGTTAAACCCTTTGATCATTGTTCAATATTCAGAAATTTAGTAGAAAAAGCTGATGGCATCTGCACAAGCTGGATAAGTGCAGCCGTATTATTTTTAGGGGTGTGTGAATGCTCAACTATCACTAAATCGAGCATTCGAATAATTTGATTCATGAATCGGGTATCTATTATTAAATATTTTGAACGTTCCATATATTCGGTGTAGAGATCTGTGCAGTGCCACATGTCGGGTGTGCTGCAGAGCCCCTCATGCTTGATGCTGCCCTAGCAAGTATTTCACTTCACTTTGTTCTTGGTGCAAAAGGAGCTTTGAGTGTGCCACGGACTGGCTGCCCCGCTGGACGCTGCAGTTGATTTTGTCACTGCGATCGCTCCCTGATGGTGGCCCGATGCAAGGATCGGGTACGCAGCACCTAGGCACCGCAGTTTACAGAACGCCACCAGGTCAGTCAGGGCCACCTGTGTTGGTACAAATTTCATACCGGTTAAAAGGACTATTGAAACGATAGTGTGACGTGGACAGAGGGAATGGCAACAAAGGCAGCGTGTATTTAGGGAGAAAGCAGCATGTGCAAAGATCAAGCCAATTAGCTGCTGATGGGTATACAGATCGTGTTGGATACACAGTGGTGAACTTCACACTGTTTCAGCAGCCATCAATCTCTCCTGCACGCGTCATCTCAGGACTAATCACCGATGAGCCTCCTGCATGAACATATTAGTAGCAAGCATTCCGTGAGAGCTTGAGGCCCCTTACCAAACTGACCAGGGGCGACCATCCGTCGCGGCCAGCCTGCCTAGGCCATTAGTCATAATTGGTGCTGCTTTATTGAGTGTCGGTTACCAAAGCGACGTTTTCATGCCAAATTGACACAGATCTATTCACAGCAGCCATGTGACACTTGGAAAGCTGACAAACTGCCTCGCAAACAAAAGTGAGTGTCTGGGAAGGCAGTGTGCAGAAGTTGTTCACGGCTGCCCTCTTTGCAACACACCGTTCGGCGGCCTCATTCCCAGCGCTCTTTGTAGACGCACATCGGTCTCTTTTTTGTGGCCTTGAGCAACCCATCACAAGAGTAGCTTTAGATTTTACATATTGAGTGTGAAAGTGTCAAGGCCAGTTGCATGCATTTGCACTGGCGGCGAATGAACTTGGGCAAAGGGAGTGAGCATCGCGTGAACTTGCCACTACCTTCCTGATTTCAGAATCCTTGACAGGTCGCAAATCATGCCGAACCTAGCAATAAAATAGTGCGGACGGTGCTTGCTCTTTACTGTCAGTGCCGGCCACGCCCAGAACAGTGATAGTCGCATGGTGCGCATTCCTTTCGTCTGTCGCACAGATTGGCTTTATGATAACCCACCTGCCGTAAAGATGGAATAGCCCTTCTATATATAGGGCACTGTGGACAACCACGTCTGGTGCTTGGTCCATCGTAAGTACCACAATTGAAGCTAGTGGAATCTGTGTGAATAACCAAAATTAGATTTGAACTGCACAACACGATGATGTTCGGTAGGAGATGCGTTGTGGGCAATGCCCCATTCCGCCATAACCATTACAGTGCAAAGCATTGAAGGGGGAGAGGGAGCACCGCAAAGGCCATGAAAAATGACTGTTGATTGCCAACAACTCCACTTTTGCTGAATGCATTGAAGTATATCTTGATGTGAAGTATTTGTGAAGTAGTCTTTCTTGACGTCAAATGCATTTCTTGGGTTCAATAAGTTTTTCAGGACCTCTTTAAGAAGAGCAGACCATATTGTACATCTTGATTGCTGTGTACCTAGGTTACTGATAGCTTGCTATCTTGTTATGCAATGTGAAGAGACTCCCAAGCATGTGCAGGGCTGTATTTTCTTGCCCAACATTTGTAAGCATTCAATTGTATGAAAATGTTCTAATGTGCAATATTTGATTCCATATTTGGCTTCTTTCAAAGTGAAAGCTCTACTACGCCATGTATCTCAAGGTCATCAATCACGTCGCAATGACCTTGAGCTGCTGAAGCATGTGTCGGGTGTGACATCGTGCCACGTGATCCGCTGTAGAGAGGCGTCACAGCTGTGCTCGCTCTAAGCCTCTCCACTGCAGTACCACATGACTAGGTGAGGGTTAAAAGGCTAAATGTAGTCCGACAGACCGTAAGCACGCACACACGTTTCGTCATGTTGGGTCAAACAACAGTGTCTATAGTTTGACCGATGGTTCGATGCACTGGCACACTCAACGTAACCGTACGCAGCCAATGTGCTTTGATGCACCCGGCGTCGAGCGACACTCGCCCGCATGCCGGTTACGTCGGACTATAAACTCGCCTTTAGCAGCTGTTTTGCCGGCGCTTGTTTGCTCAGTTTCGCCATGGATGGTGCGCCGGCTGGGCCGTCTGCGCGTGTGCTTCGGCGCAAGCGATTGGCTGAATCCAGTCATCCAGTAGATATAGCTAGATGGCAGGCTGTGAAATCTCAAGCAAATGCAAAGTTGCCTGCTTAAACACCGGAGCAAAGGGAGGCCAGATTAGCATGTTATAGAGATGCTTACCAAGAGCAGAGGCGTGCCAAGATTGAAGCTACTGCAACCACCGTCATCCTTTAGCAATATGAACAGCAACAAGGAGAAGGAGACAAAGCCGTTAATACAAGCAGCGGCACCCGCAACGAACATTTGACGAAGCACACCCTTCGGCTGGCGACAAGCTTGACTGCGATGGCCAGGCTTCACCGCGACTTCACGGACAACCTGTTTGGCAGCGTGTTTAACCTGTATGAAAGTCTGTGGCCTAACTTTAATGAAACACTGTGTGCATATTCTTTGCAAAACCAAGCGAAACAGACCTGTGGTGACTAGGTTTACAAGAGTTAAACCTCAGCCAATTTTTTTTCTTGATTTGATTTAGTACCCAATTCGAAACGTACTATTAGGTATTCGCACACCCGTTAGGTTAATGTTGTTCCATTGAAGGCAGAAATATTCACCTGTAGCAAAGTGCTCGCAGATTTATCCCCAGGTTACAGGTGAGCTGTTCCCTTTTGAAGGGTTGCTAAACATAATTGTTAATATTTAAGCTAGTATGCTGATTGAAAACTGCAAGAAATGTTGCCCAAACCATCAAAACGTCGAAGCCCTGTGCCTGCAGGAGGTGCCGAAAGTAGCCCACATCATGATGTGAAGTTTCTGCAGCCTACAGAATTGGAAAGGGCCAAAAGGAAAACACAAGGTAGCGGCTGCCATCTGTTGCTGTGATGGAAAAACCAGATTTCCTAACTGTTTTCATCAGTGCCGCGGCTTGATGGCCCCATTGATGGAACAGTATTTAGCATTGTCAATTTAGATGCAGTAAACACTCTGCTTGTGCTGGCCGTTACAGTTGACTTTATGCAGCCATGAATGGAACGGATGGCGAATGCCTGAGACACGACGGGCCTAATCACCACTTTCATCAACATGAGAAGACTTACCTGTCGGGTATGTGCGACAGGATTATGCACCAGTGCAAATCCTACTCTCCTCTGCCCTACACTCGCCACATCTACGCCCGGGAGTGGTTTCTCTTTATACTCCTCTGTGTGAGCTGACCCGACGTGACCTACACTTGCCATCTCTATGCCAGGGAGTGGCTTTTCTCCGTATTCCTCTGTGTGGGCTGACCCGATGTATCCTGACAGGGCCCGCTACCAGGGAGCAAGAGAGAATGAGGTTATGCTGATGTTGGGTGGTATACGAAGGCGACCGAAACGCATGTGGAGACGCATTTCTTCCCTTGCACGCAGGATCAGCACGCCAAACTTTTCTGTACATTTTGTCTTGGAGTGCACCGCTCACCTGTATTGATGCATTAAACTTCTGTTATTGTTTTTACATCACCTCATCTTTCCTACCGAGCCCTCTCCTATGGTCAACCTGGTTTGAGCGCCAAGTAGACACTGTTGAAGGTCGCCGAAATCCCGTCCCCATAATGATTGGTGGCAGGGACGTAGAAATCGGAGAGGAGCGTGAATATGGACTCGGATGTCAGGTGGCTCCTCCCATGCATGAACTGCAGTGAGATGTTGACGGGGAGCACACTGTGCGTCCTCAAGGAACGAAAAGTAAACGCATTTGCCATGAATGCGCTTGCCGCTCGCACCATACAAGGAACTGAAAACCGCAAAAGATCCCTCGATGATGTGTTTTTGATGATGAACAGTAGCTATTGCACTCTTCAGATGAAGACTTGGCAAAGTCACGTCAAGGCAAAGCTGTTGCCCACAGCTGACGTTGCTGCCCAAAACCTGACAAGTGAGTATGCCCAGTCAACTTGTGAAATTTACTCTGAATTGAGCCTGAGCAACCCCAGGAACATTGCATTGTTGTACAATGGGTCACGGATGACCCGCAGGCATCCCTCGCACATCAGCATTGTCAGCGTGATTGAACTGCGAATGGCTTTGTATCTTAGACTATGTTGTTGTCCTTAATCATTGGTGCACTGTGTGTGAGCCTGGTCACTGAGGAAGATGACCCTTCTTTTGAAGATTGGAAGTCCGAGAAATCTGGTGAAATGGAACTGGAGGTGTCCGTTACTCTTTTAAAGATGTTCCTTAACAGCCCTACCGTCGCTACACCACTGTGCTGAGTGATGGGGACAGGTGCACATACCTTGCATTGCAAGAAAAGAAGGTGTACGGGTGCGTCGAGATTGATAAGGAGGATTGTGTGAATCGTGCAAGAACGCATGCGAACAGTGTTGCGGGAGATTGTCACAAAGGCTCTCGCTTTTGGAGCCTTGGTAGGAAGTCCTGCTAGCAGATAGCGATCCTTATCACACGACTTAGCTTTTACTACGGGTGGGTGCTGATACACAAAGGATATGTGGAGGGCATGCACAAGGCAGTGATGGCTGAGTATAGTGAAACCTCATTAAATGCTGGTTGGCCAGAGCTTGGAAAAAGCACGTACTAAATGGTAGTACTGCTTAACCGAAATAGCACGAGATCGTCCGCCTACCTGTCAAAAATGGAGCTCAGATAGAGTGGGATGAAGGGACAAAAATGTGTAGTATTTATTCACTTTGCACAACAAAAGCCTGTTATTTTCATTTGATGCTGTGGTGGCCTAGCAGCGATGACAGCAGCCTCAAGCTTACTGAATCTGCGAGTCAGCTTTTCAGCCAGCCCCTTCTTCTCGGAAAACACACCACATGGCAGATTCCTTGTTAGCATTGCATATTCTCCGTGCACAGGTGCAGTGGGGCGGCAGCAGTCACTGGGTGACTTTTTCATTCTGGAGTGCTGTTCTCGTCATGACGACTGCGTTCATGAGGCTGACGTAATGCACAGCTTTTGCCACTGTCGAGCCCAAAGTACCGTGCTGTCACTTTCCGTGTCGTCGTCATCACTCCCATTAGGCAACATTTCAGCAACAGACGCAACAATGACAAAAAGTCGAACCTCGTAGCCAACATTATCTTGTGGTTGCAGCGGCGCTGCTGAGCAATTTCTTCACATTCTAAATGCCACACACGTAGTCAACAGTAGATCCCTGTCACATGCAGTCGCCAACTTCTTCATGCCACGTTCAATAGCACGAACGATGTCAAATTTTTCTTCCATGATGAGCACCTAGTGTGTTTTATCCGAGCTTTGGCATTAGGCGAGCACTTGCTTGCACAATACTGAAATGATGTTGATGGGTAGTGGCTTCACGCACAAATGCACAGGGCAATTGGAGGCCATCGTTGCGATCTCTGAGGCTTGTTCTGATGGGTGGCCCGATTGAGACAACACATCGCCGTGATTGCGCGACGAAAAGTGGGAACACTATGTGCTAACTGATACGTATGCGGTAAGCTGGTATGGTTTATGCAGATACAAAATGCATTATTTTCAGCGGCCCCTGAATCGAAGTTTGACTTTACTACTTTTAAAATGAAGCTACTGTTTAAGTGGGTACAGCTTAATGAGGTTTTGCTGTACCATCACATCATCTCCAAAAGCATTGTTGCAAACCTTGCACTTTGCCCAACAGGCCCCAACGCCTTGCGTTGCCAAATGTCGAGTACGCCAGGGTTAGCACCAAAACACCCTTGCAACCTGCCTCGCTCATGTTTGCCAGGCTCTGCTCCCTATATACAAGCACTTGAGTGACAACAAACTGCTTCGAAGGTGCGAACAGGGAAAGCCCCGAAAGAGCAGTGAAAGCCTCTACTTAATGATCTGGTCTCACGCGCCAGAGGAGCGCCATGCCTTGCTGTGAACTGTAAAGGCAGCTGGGGCCAGTGCTGAAGTTAAATGCAGATAATGTCAGTGTCTGTACTTGTACTCAAAGAGCTGAGCCTCAACTCCAGCAGACTAAGCAAGGATCGCAAGACTGAGAAGGATCAGCGGTGAATGAAGGTTTCAACTTGGAAGCATGCATACATCGAAAACATGCGTCAAGCCCCGAAAAGCTGTCTCACAGGCAACAATTCTCAAGTTGACTATGTGCCAGGGGCATACTAGCCTGTTACAATCGTAACATGTAAATACTTCATGACATTCATTTATAAATCAATTAATCAGTTTTTTTCTCGATTTCTCAAAAACAAAATAGCTTTTCGCTCGCCCTGCTCGTTTGTAGAAACAATATCGCAACATCTAGAACATATAACGCTGTAACTTCCTTTCTTTTTTTTTCTGTGTGAAGCTAAATATGTAATGGTTAAAGTGCTGCAAGCAGATTTTTTATTTTTTATAAATTTTCTTGCTTTTGCTCTTGTTCCCTAAGCCATACTGTAACACAGAACTTTGATGAGCTGATAAATTACCAGTCGTTCTAGGATTTGAAATTTACTTGAATCACTCCTTAGACATTCTGCTGCCCACTCATGCTATAATTATAGCTTGCTGCCCAGATTTCCTTTGCCCGTTTTCTTCACAAATAATAGTTGTGGACTTTTAGTTATCTCCATAGTTGTTTGGCATCAAGAAATAATTGCACTTTTGAAATGGACTGAAAGAAGAAGAAACTGAAGATATTGTGCCTTGTAATTTATCTAAAAAATGTAAGATAGCTCTAAACACTGTGCCCCCTTTGAGCCTGTGACAGCCACATGAAATGGTGGTGCTATGCATTGGTCGCAAGTTACAAAAAGAGAATTTGAAATGTATACAGTGAAACCTCGGTACAACGAAGCATGATTTAACTAAATTTGCAGTGTAACGAATTATTATTTCCTGATCTTTGTTCTGTTGAAAACTATATTTTTGCCATTTAATGAAGTATTTCAAGACACAGTTTCGATTTAACAAAGTTTTCGGCCATTTCAAGCACTTTTTTTGTGCCTGTATTGCTGGTAAATCTAGCCAGAAACCATAAAATGTCCGCTATAAACGTCCGCAAAGCTATTTGCAAGAGTCCTATCCAAATGAAAAGTTCAAGCGACAAGACGTCCCCAAAGTGCGCGTGCCTTGGGACGCAGTATGCAGGAGACAGTGCTGCACCATTTGTGCATAACAACCTGTGCAGGCGGTGGGGTGCACGGCAGCTCCAAGCACTCGCAGAAACAAGAGTCCAGACGATTTTTTCAGTGCAAGGGGCGAGCGCACGGTAACATGATCAAGCATGCTCTGGAGGGAATCGGGGGACGCATGCCAATCGCCGTCTTTTTCTAGCGGTGCGCATCTCTTCTCTACCCTTGGTATAACTGCGCATGGCTGTCCATATGCAGTCTATGCACCGTATCAGTGGAGGTGATTTGCGGCAAATGCGAAGGTCGAGCCGAGATAGTTGATGCCTTCATGCGCATTTTGTTCCCATGCATCTAGTGTTGGCAGTCACGTAATCTCATGTTTCTGAGGCATTGAGTTCGAGCGGTGCACATAGCTATTAACACAGTGAAGGGCAGTGTGCTACACAGTTGCTGATTAAGGGCATCTGCAATAGTGTAATTATGAATATTGTAATGAAGAGAACAGAGACAGCTCCCATTCACTAGGCCGGCTGTTCTGTTCTCCTCGCATCTTCTTCCTCCTTTTCCTTGTCCCGTGTTACCGAGCTTGTGCTTTCATATCATTACAATATGTATATCAACTTTCTTTTTAAAGCGGTAGCTTGCTTGCAGAGCCTTCTATTTTTATGGGTGAACGACGTGGCCTTGGAGTTCCATGCTAGGTCCAAGTGATTTGTTTGTTGGAAATTTTTCAGTGTTGGAAAGTATTACTTTTTCACAAATAATAAATTGTTGAATGTTGAACGATCAAAGGATGATAATGTAAGGTGATGTGGAAAACTTTGTAGCAATGAAGTGCAGTTCGTAAACGAGCTTAAACAGTCAATCAAGAAAAAAAAAGAAAACAGCAGATTCTGCATTTCCTGCAGTTAAACGCAAGTCAATCAAGCTAATTGAATACCAAAATACATAAATACATGAGAACATGCTAAATATTACATAGATACAATTTCACTTGCAGTGAGAAAGGACAGGGACATACTAAACGTTAATGCACACACTATATCACTCAGCAAAGATCAGCTTTTAGAGCTGATCTTTGTAATAATGTTGTACTTCATGGCTCAGGCAACTTTTGTGTGTCGGAAGGACGATGATCAAGACCGTTTATTGTTCTCAAAGCACATCATTGCTGCTCAAGCTTAAAACAGCTGATGAGAATGTGTTCTGCGTTCGTGAAATAGCCGCAGCATGCAACAAGGCGTAGCTGAATGGCATATACATCATTTTGAAACGCATAGTCCGGGTGCACTTCCGCAGTGGATGGGTCGAAACTTGGGGCTTAACATGATTCTAAACCTGAAACTACAGGGGGTGTGAACCAAAGTTTCCCATGCCTTATAGGTTTTGGTTCATTCACTCTGGAGTCTGCCATGGCAGGACTTATATGTACTGATTATAGCATATTGTTTAGTGTATTCGTTGTGTGCGTTAAGTTCGATGCGTTTGTTAAAGGGCACCTAAACCAGTTTTTTTTCAAAGTGGAGTAAGGAAATTGAAGTGAAAATAGGCTATGTGAGAAATAGTTGGCCACAAAAAGTACTTCAATGCATTCATCAGAGGCGAGGTATTGGCAATCAAACACGGCCTCCGCTGTGCTCTCATTCCTTCTTCAATGCCTTGCACTTCAAGGGCCATGGTGGAGTGGGGCGTGGCCACAATGTTCTGCCTTCTAAATGTCACTGTGGCCCGCAGTTCAGATTTGATTTTGGATCTTAACATAGACACCACGACTTCCGGTTTTGGTGCCTATGACGTATTAAACATAAACCAAACACGGTTGCCCTCAGCGAGCTGCAGTGCGCTTAGCCAATGGACTCTTGGTGGCACCCCGCGGCGGCTGCACTATCTGTGCCATGTAGTCGACTGCAGCGTTATGTCGGCTATCAGCCAATCGGAGCCGTCAAAAAGAAAGACAAAATGAAGCGTCCAATGGCAAAAAGAGCGTCCAGAAGAGAGTGAGGACAGGGCCTTCTGTGGAAAAGAGAGCATTTGAGAGAAAGATGACTTCGTGATTGGCTTGTGAGCTCCGCGCACTGCATATGACAGGAAAACTTGGCTGAGATATTCGCAGCAGCATATGCTACCTGCAGACTATGTTACTTCACCAAGCCTGAGATGTGGTTCAGGGCCCCTTTAAGTTTCTGTTGATTGGCATTCGCATGAAATTTTTTTTCTCCATAAGGAATTGCCTTTTTCTACGGAAGTTTTGCATGGGCAAATATCTGCAAGCGCTTGACACTATAATGATCTGTACATTTTCACATATTAAAAATGTTGCACCATCCATAAAGTGCGAAGCATTTGTAGCCATTTCTAACTGAATTTCGCTTGTGGCAATATTCACAGCATTTACCGCACTATCAACAATGGCAACAAAAAGTATGAGCAGACAATCTGCACATCAGTGTCTGAATTTGTGCTTTGCGTATTCCTTTGGTGAGCGATTGCTTCTATGCCTTTCCAATATTATTTGCTGCTGCATGTCTTCCTTGTTTTTTTTCTTTCTGTACCAGCATGTGGCCGGCACTCGCTAACTTCTATCGCCTTGGTGCACACTACAATGGGTGTCTTGCTTGCCATTACATCTCTACCGCTTGCATTTCATCGGCATCTTCTAGTGGACCAGCTATCCTTACGCAACAGCAGTACCACTATGCTGCTTCCAGTTAACTACAGCTGTTTGTGGTGTGCTCGTTCATGTTTTACTAGTGGTTGAATAGTTGTTTGTACTGACATTGGTTGTCACACAGGTATATGTATGTGGTTTACCTGTTTGCATTTTACTAGTGGTTGAATGGTTGTTTATAATAATGCTGGCCTGTCACACAGGTATTGACATGTGAAGTTCTTCAGGCAATTGATTCCCATTTGACTGTACTGCATTTTTTTATGTGCTCCTTCTGTAGTTTTTGAGGTAATAGTATCGGATCTTGTGCCGGTTCATGAATCATATGTAAAAATTTTTACAGATGGGAAAGTGCATTTTAAGTTTGTCCATCATTCCGTTAACACAACCTAGCATTCTGTAATCAAGTAGTATTATGCCCTTAGTGTAGACCATTGTGCAGTGCCTGTTGTGCTCAAGTCATGGGGTTAACATTGTTGAATCTTGAGCAATCAAGCATTTATGGGACATAAAGCAATATGTGTTTTTTTATTACATGCTGCGATTTTACTCATTTGTTGCTTGTTTTGTTCCTACTCAAGAGGTGTGAGATGTGTAGTTCACTTGTAATGTGTTGTGCCAGTCCTATATTGGTCCTTGGTGAGACTGATGGTGTCTAAATTAATAAACAAATTAAATTCCCGCCATGCGAATGCTCTGCGTGATTGCATCTCGCCAACTGTCTCAGATTACTAGTACTTATCATTTTGGTCCTTCTTGAAAAAGAAGGGTAAAAAAAAGCCGCACAGTGCTTTATTTTTACATGCACTTCACGTGTTTATGGAAAGCATCTGCACTGGTGTGATTTTCGGCTCCATGACCCAGCTAGTGGGCCCATGTGATCATCACTGGTCTTCAGCATTTGCAGCCTGCACCAGACATTACATCACAGTGAATTAGCTCCCTTTCAGGCCTACTCTAGCCACTGCACTAGCCCGCGTAGTCAGTAACTCGTGGCTCCAGAAGATTTCAGATATCGTGACGTTGTTATGATGTGACGTGTAGTGGGGTTCAGTTCTGCTTAGCGTGTTACTGGTACCTACAGAACCTGGAAAATGAGTGACACTCCTGCTGTTAGCGTTGATTCCATGAGGTAGCATGTGAGGGTTTATGATTATCAGCCAGCTGCCTGCTTCTAAGTCATATTGCGTGGCACGTGCACTTGAAAGGAGGTTCTACATCTGGCGCTGGCTAACACTAGTGAGGCCAGATAGGACAGGTTCTGATTCGTTATAGGTAATGGTGCAATGTGGATATACAGTTCAATCCAGATATAACCAATCTGAAGGGGATCACAAAAAGTTCGATATATAGGTAATTTGATATATAAAGTAAAAATATTTATACAATTTTCATGGGGATTTTACAGCTGTTCGTTCTACACAATAATTCGTTATATATGGGTTCGATATATCCGTGTTCGACTGTATAAGCTTTAAGAAAAACAAAACACTCGCGGTTTCGCCCGAAAGGCGAAGCGTCGATTGCGATAGCAAATTAGTAGGCAGCTCGCAGAGTAAGGATAGTTTTATCGACCATATGAACTTGTAAGCACCCGCGCACTAAGTTAACACGCATGGTGGCACGCGCGCATAAGCAAACATGAACACATCTCACTCGATGACCGCGCACACTCGTCAAAGCGCTGGAGTAAGGAAACTCGGTAGCAGCAGCGAGCGAATTGACCATCGTGTTGTTTCTCTCTCGCCTCAATGTGAACTAAACTTGCAAAACATAGCGCATGCGAAGGTACCGGCACTCGACACATGCACTTTCTCCACATCGCAGATCGCTTTGGAGTAAGCAGCAGCCACTGGACGCTGGAGTAGAACACCCCTCTCCTCCTCCCCCCCCCCCCTTGTCTCGAGGACGACGAAAGACGGCGCGCTTCCACCCCGCCTTTCTCCCTCGGGCATGCGATATTGACCCGCAATCGTCGGCTGACCCTCCCAAGCTTTCACTCGCGCATACAGTGTACGGCGCGCGGCGACATGTTTGGACGTTATACCGAATATCGCGGCGATGACGAAGGCCGAAATTCGCTGGAGTGTCCATATAATTGGTATTGCAATAAAATAGTAAGTAGGTGCCGACAAAGTGCTAGTCTGTAAAACATGCACAGCATGTCACCACCCCGTTTATGGGGGATGCCAATAAATCTCACCATCATCAGGGCCAATCTTGTACTCGTACAAAAATACCCAAGAAGGTGGACGGGAAGATGGTCACCGCGGTAGCTTAATTGGTAAAGCACCGTGCGTGTAATGCGGACCATGTGGGTTCGGCTACCACCAGCGGCAAGTTGTCCTTTCGCCCACTTTCATTTCCAACACGCCGTGGTGGCGGTAGGGGCTACGGCGTTGCGCCACTAAGTCCGAGGGCGCGGGATCGAATCCCAGCTTCGACGGCCGCATTTCGATGGGGGTGAAGTGCAAAAACGCCCGTGGTACCGGGCATTGGGCGCACGTTAAGGAACCCGAGGTGGTCAAAATTAATCCGGAGTCCCTCACTACTGCGTGCCTCGATGATGAAATCGTGGTTTTGGCACGTAAAACCCCACAATTTAATCTTCTAATTTTGACTTCCGTTCCCCATTTTCCTTATTATTTCTACATTTCAATTAAGCTGTTTCCCGTGTGCTTTCTGTAGCTTCATTGCCTTTGCTGATGTAACTAAACTCGACCCCCATCGTGTCCCCTTACCGCACTCCCTCGCTCGAGCGCCTCAGCTTACGCTTTGACCGTGTCATAAAACCGGAACTCTCGTCAAACCGTGATTGCGCACGCACACCGCCACACAATGGCTAGAACAGCGCAGACAAGTGACCTGTTCGTACGCGTGCGGAAATTCTAGTATGCGGAAGTTTACGTTAACGCCTTCAAAAACTTGAAGGCCCTCCTTCGTGTACCACGGTGCCCGTCCGCTACTTATTTTGTTAATTACGGGCTTCGTAGTTTTACGAGACATTCTTTGGGACTAGTATCTACAGTGGGTGTACTCTGTGAAATCCTTGCTACATCAACGAATTGCCAACGGAATGCGTTTCATAGCTTCACCTCCTGTGCAGGGTGTAACAGAAATTTCTGTTCACGCGAGTGCGCCCTGCAAAAAAAAAAAAATTAATAGCGGGTTTTTGGGAATTTCGCCAAGCAACACAGGCGCCTACGACTTGAGCAAACAACTTCCGCCCCTTATCACTGTCCGTGGATCGTATTATTATTATTATTATTATTCATCTTGTGTGCGAACCTAAACAGGCTACCGCTGGGATGGCATGGATATCGCTGTTTTTTCCCCGTGTTCACATGCACGAAGCTCGCCCAAGAAATGGGCGCAATGACGTTCTTTTGCTTACTTTTGCACTCAGTCATTTCTATTAATATTAATAAACGCCTAACTAGCGGCTAATGTATGCTGCTAAAATTCACATCACACTTGTGGGAAGATTAAGAGAGCGTCGCCAACCGTCCCACATTTTTCCCTATTCTTTATTAACAGAACCTTATAAGGCGCACGTTAAGACAAGATGATTTGGTATTCTAGAAGTGAGATTCTACCAACCATTCACTGTCTTTGAATGTTCTCTTATAAGTAGTTTTTTTTTCTTTTTCCACCTTTCTTATCGCAGCCACCGACGCAAGGTGACCCGCAACGTGAGCATCCTGGCTCTGCAGAAGGAGCGCCAGCATCGCGGCTGACCGCGCCCAGCTGCCGTTCGAGCTGCTGAGCCACAGGCTCGCTCCGAACGTCACGTGTTGTACAGCTTCGTTCGTTTTGCGCAGGGGAAAAGAAAACCTCCGCGTTGTGTTTTAACCACTCCCACGGGAGTCCTCTTGTTCTGCTGTATTTATGCGTTCTGCCGGCCCGGCCCTTCAGAATAAAACACAGTGTTTCGTTCCTTGAGCCGGAGTAGGCTGGTTTTCTTTGTTGCAGTTACCGGCACCGCCACTTGGGGGCGGCGCGAACCTCGCCCTCGTTAGAGTGGTACGAAGAAACAAAGCAAGTTAAAAGAAGTGCGTAAGCAGGCGTCTAGGTGTCATAGAGATGCCGAAAAGTTAGGATTACACGAAGTAGGTGTACTCTTTGAATTAAACGAGTACCGAAGAAAGAAATGAGCGGCTAATGAGCTGTCCGAAAAAAAAAATTAAGTGTACAAGTGAGCATTGGGTGCATGGCATTCGCAAAAGAGTGAAAGTAGCGCCGAAAAGTCCGGAACCATGTGTAAGAGCACTAGGATCACGAGCTGTAATTTGCAAAGGTCGGCTATGAAAAATGTACGTCTTCGAAGGAGACGACGTGCTGTGGTATACGAGACGTCATTCATTTATTCATTTTTGTTACCCTCAGGCGTCAGTGACATTATAGAGGGGAGTGGTACACATGCAGAAGCACTTAATTACAGGCGTTGATAGATTCCCGTTAACACAATGTTCACTAAGGCAAAAATGACTAAAGAATAAAATGCAAGGAACAAACACGTTAACATAAACATGAATACAGACTTCTTTTTTATTTGCCTGTGAATACTGTATCTAGGGCAACAGGAAACTGGAAGTGGCTAACAATAGACGTCACTGATTCAGAGAGGTTGTTCCAGTCCTTTGAGGTCTGGGAAATAAAGCATTGAGCACATGTTTGTGTTAGGCACGACATAGTTCCCACCTTTAGTGCATGAGCAAAGCGAGATAAATTGTACGTTGGAGGACGAATGAGCACAATGCGGTTGTATAACTGGTGAAACATTTGCGGCGAAGGGTGCGGCCGGGACGTAAGCTGTAACGATTCCTTCACTAATGTTATGCTGGCGGTGCGATTGTAGTTGCGTAAAATGAAGAGAACAATTATTTTTGGACTAGCTCGGAGGGCAGAAGTTAATGTCTTAGTGTTGGTTCAGCAGATTTTAGTTTACTGCGAAAAAAAGTTTTGCACAGGAGTTTTGAACAAACAAGCAGAGGTTACGGCGGAGGTATACGGAAGAGCAGTTAGCGTTGCTAATTATTTTGCTGACGTGCAAACATCAACAAAGAGGTGAAATTACGCGAACACTGAAGTAGCGGTATGACGTAACCGACCCGAGAGTGGAGCTCTGTAGAGAGTAATAAACAGGAGAAGTAGTACCAAGAGAAGCACGTAATACCTCACATTTAGTGGTGTTCCACCTTCCATAAATTACACCAGTTAGATATAGCGTTGATGTCATGCTGAACTATGGTAACATCATTTTGGTTATTAATGTCGCGGAAAATCAGTCATTGGCAAATAAATGAATGTTAGAGGAAAGAGTGGGGCAAATCATTGAAATAAAATAAAGCCGGCCGAGTACTGAACCCTGCGGCACGCCAGAGTGGATGATGCTCAAAGGGGAAGTAAAGGTATTCGCAGACAAATCGTGAACGACAGGACAAAATTTTAGCCATATGAGCAGCTTGCTATCAAGGTTCAGTTTGCTTAATTTATATTAGTGGTAACTTCGGCAAGAAACAGCGTAGTCCAGAGTCAACAAAGAAGCTTGAGAGATCAAAATTTAACGTAGAAAGCTTCTAATGAAAAATGCGTTGCTCTGCTATCGCAAACTGGTGCTGGAGTGGTTAACGCAGTGGTGCTGGAGGAAGTTAAGGGTTCAGAAAAATCCATGCTGTCTTCCTCTGTGGGGGGTTTCGTTTGGGATGGCGCGCCATTCGAGGCTCCCGCCGCAAAAGAAGCGATTTGTTGAGGCGTCATATGCGTCGGTGTCGTGTGCCAGACGCTGCACCGACACGACGCGGCGGCAACCGCCGCTCTGATGCATGCAAGCTCCGACGCCGTGTACCTGGTAGCTTCTTGAAATCCGCCGAAGTGAGCGCGCGGGTTATTATCGGAGAGCAATGACGTCACATCACGTGTGCCCGCGCCGCTCCTCCCCCGCTAAACTACATCTACCCTCGCCGCGTCGATATGCTGCGCGATGCTATTTTAAATACTCCGCTTTCACTCTCTCAGCGCTCCCTCCCCCAGCTCCGCGAAGCTGCGGACGTCAAGAGAAATCCAGCGAGGTTACAACAGCTTCACTAAAAAAAAGCACAAAGGAATGTGCACAATAACAGGCCAACGGGGCGAGAATTAATTCTAACACAGCTAATCAAACAGCTAGGACAAAAGTGCAAGGCGCAGCTAAAGCAAGATGAACCTTATCTCTAAAGGCAAAGGTGGTAGGGATAAGACGCGAGTTCGTACACGACAGTTATAACGTCGGCGCATATTAGACTCTACACTTCACCGAAAAGAAGTAAGAGATTACAATTATAATTATCTATAAATGTAATTAATTAGCCTTACTAATTACTTCCCGACAAAAGTAATTGAGCAATTAGTAAAACGCAGTCGGTTACCTTAGCGTTACTTTCTCCCTACCTTTAATATTGCACAAATAGAGTAAATACGCCGAGGTGGCCTTGCCATTTCAATGCGTCCTCTGCACCCCTTCACATGTTATCTTCTCTGAGAACTGCTTTTCAAAATATTTTTTTTTTCTTCTGTAATTCTTCCTTTTTGTGAAGACATGTGGGGCCAGCGACACTACATATTCACTTGATGTGCGCGCCAAAGAACGGCTGTGTTTTAGCTTACGAACACCTTGCTCAGAAGATTGCGGTTACTCAATGCCGCGATGCTTCAGACATGCTTCCTCTATGAAACGCAGCGCTTCATTTTTCCTAGTACTAGGGAAATACGCTCCCAATAGCGCCAGTGAAACGCCGATAGATAGGGCCTGCGCGAGCGCACCCAGCCGCCCCATACGCAGCCACCGCCGGAGTAAAACGCATACCCTTTCCCTGGTCCCTTGCGCGAGATGGAAGACGGCGCGCTTCCTCCACGCTTTCCTCCCTTACGCACACGAGATTGAGCCACCACCGTAGGCTCGCCCTAACACACTTTCACTCGCACCCATGGCATACGGCGCGCGACCACGATGTTATCATACTTGGGCGCTATACAGAACA
Source organism: Dermacentor albipictus (assembly GCF_038994185.2). Taxonomy (NCBI): domain Eukaryota; kingdom Metazoa; phylum Arthropoda; class Arachnida; order Ixodida; family Ixodidae; genus Dermacentor; species Dermacentor albipictus. The sequence goes on along the minus strand of NC_091821.1, from coordinate 462,643,065 downwards.
TCACGGCGACGCTGACGACGGAACAGCGCCTGGAGTGTCCGTATCACTGCTATCGCAATAAAATGGTTTCAGACCAGACAGACGCTTAGAAAGTAACATTTTCGTACCAACTCGGTTCATAAAATTGCAATAACTAGCCATAGACCCTTTTGGATAGCATTTCTAAATATTAAAGGAGCTTACGACAACGTTGAAAAGTAATTGCATGGTATATTCTCAAGCACGAGGGCACAGATGACGATTTGGATTTCGTGTCTGCCACCTCCTTTGTCCCGTTCTTAAGCGCTGTTCCTACGCATAAATACGTATAAACCGGCCCCTAATTAGCACACTTGATTTCGTGGAGCTACTGAAGGAGGTATATAGCGACAACAGGGTATAAATTGCATGGGAGCGCCGTAAATGCAATGAACCAGCGGACATTCATCGAGGACTGAAACAGGGATTCCCCGTGTCTCATTTGTTGTTTTATGTCAAGCGTATAGAAAGACGATTGGAAAACAGTGAATTAGGTTTTGATTTAACTTGCATCCGTAATGGGCCAATGGTGCAAAAGAAGGTCCTTAGGCTGATGTATGCAGACTACATAATGCGACTTGCGGACAATGAAAGAGATTGATATAGACTTACGAATATGTGTGACAGCGCAGCGACATTGCAAATGTAGTAAGCCTTAAGTTTAGCACAGAGAAAGGGGGAATTAGCATCTTTAGTAAAGAGACGAGTAAGGGCGTGTTATCAATTAAACAGCAAGTCGTGCCCATAGTCAAGCAATATTAATACCAGCGTGTGTACACAAGCGAAAGAAAGACTTCCTCAAGCACCCACCAGAAATTCTCTGTGAAAAGGAAGCGGAATGCAGCAATTATGAAACGTGAAACACACCGGGGCTACGGTAAGTATGACGTGATGACAAGGAGGGCAAAGAAAAGTCAATGCGGAAATATGGGCTAGTTAATAATTTGACATTATTCGTTGATTCGTAGCTTTTTAGAAAAAAAAGTGGCTGTGGCTTAGCTAAGGTTAAGCCCAGGATGCGAAGCATACTAGCCTTTATTTTAGTTGTTGAACCACTGTTTAGCCTGGTGAACTGCTGTTGCTTGGCTATATTTGGTTCGGCTAGACGAAGAAACAACTCATGCGTTACTCTGCTTCGCCTTCAAGAGTGGAACGCGACAGCGTTCCCGTCGACCCGCCAAGGGGTGTAAGACAATGGGCTACGGCGCAGCGACTACGCGCCCCGCATTGGACGCAATGAGCGTCGAGCTACGCAGAGTTCGGCGCGGCAACGAAATGTGCGCCTGAGCAGGCGACGCACGCCTGAGCCTTAGAAAGAGCTCGTTTCTAAGGCAACACCGCATTCACTAGAGGCGCTTTTGTACCGCTTTGAAGCATCGTACTCGTGGCTCAGTGGTATCGTCTCCGTCTCACACTCCGGAGACCCTGGTTCGATTCCCACCCAGCCCATCTTGCAAGAGTTGAGCCAAAGCCACCTAGAAAATCACTCTCTGTAGCACGCCGCAACCTTCGCTTCTCATTCCAACGAGCAGCTCTGTCTCCAGGAGGCACTTCACCTCGTGAGTGTCTAGCAGAGGCAAGCGCAGCTGCATATATACCGCCGCGACCGACGGCGCGAGTTGGAGCCCCGTTTCTCCTCTGTCGTGACGTCATGGTGTCACGTGGTATTGAAGGCGACACCGCCGCGCCTGAGGAGCTGGGTTGAACTCTCGTAATATGCTTCGCATAAAAACACGATGGTTGCGGATGTGCAACGTGAATGTTTAAGCGTTACGTGTGGTACGCGCGCTAGGCATCGCTCCTGATATCGAGCTGGTCGAATCGCTTGGAGTTGTGAAGGTCCTGCTTCCTCCGTGACAATTCACTGAAATAATGTTTTATAGTGTCCTCGTTTAAACTACTACGCTCTTCTCCGAGGCTCGACTATTCGCGAGCTTTCTAAGCAGAGAAGTGGCACGGAGTCGGACCGCGAGCCACCGAGGTTCCATGAACAACATATGGTTAACGCGACGCGGCAGCAAACACCCGCTTCGTCACCGACTCACGGAGGAAAACGGGAGGCGTGACCGCGCAGCGGCAAAACTTCCACAGCAGTGCGTGCGCAATCACTGATCTGAAGTGAAGGCGCTAAAATGATGGAGGACAAAGTATGAGGCGATGTCCTCCGTCATTTTAGCGCCTTCACTTCAGATCTCATGCTTAACCAACACGCCCAACTATCCATCCTAGCAATCACTGAGTTACGCCGCCCGTGATGCGTAGTGATGCGTAAAGCCCCTCAATTTTACAAAAGTAGCGCCATTCTTAGATTTTTCCGCCACCCCGCTCACCCAGGCGCTTCCTCCTCCACTCCTCCTGTCGCCCCAGCCTCCTCCGCTCCCCCATTGGCCAATCTGTGTCACGTGAAAGCAGGCCCCGCGCTTTTGTACATTTTTTTCTTTCCGGCACAGAGCAGGCGCCGCGCTTTTGTATATCTTTTCTTTCCAGCGCGCTGCGACCCCCATTCTTGGGCCTGCGCGACGAAAGTACGGCAGGCGGTTTGAAGGAGCGCGGTAGTTTTATACAATGTGTTAGGGCCGAGTGCTTAATTGCGATGCCGTGCTGCTGCGCCTACGGTTGCCACAACAGACCCAGTGACGGCAAAAAGCTTTTTGCTTTACCATCCGCCGGGCGCAACGCAAAACGAAGAAAAGTGTGGATTCACAAGATCGGGCGGGCTGACTTCGAGCAAGTGGCAAAGAACGCGCGGCTTTGTGAAGTAAGTGCCACGGCTCCTCCAACCTCTTCTTTTGACGACCGTGTCAAAACGGGCCCGTGTCCAGTGCATTGGGGGCGCGTTAAAGAACCCCAGCTGGAAAAATAATCCGGAGCCCCCATTATGGCGTGCCTTATGAGATCGTGGTGTTGGGATGTAAAACCCAAGAATCAACTTTTTTTCTGTCTTGTGTGCCTTGACTGTTCCAGTTAACGCAACACTGCTTCCTTGTGAAAACTTACAACGCAAAAGAATACAGACGCACGTAGTATACAGAGATAAAATTAGCACTTCAACAAAAGTGTTGCTGGTGCCAATGAGGGGAGGGGGATAATTATTTTCTGAACCTCTTTCCAGTTGTCCCATCAAGTCCTCTTTTTTTCCATCAAATTCTAACCATTTGCACTGTAATAAATAAATAACGATTTCATATGCTGGTACGTTGTTCAAATTATCTATACCGCCTATGTGTGAAAACGTTGCTCATGGCCACCACAACTTGTGCATGAGCTACGTACATCTGTAAAAGGCGCGGAACAGAAACGGCCCTGCTGCCAGGCATTGCTGACCGCAGACAGTCGGAATCTCTCACGCGCCGGCCGAACAAAAGCATCCTGCAGGTACGTAAATTAACCTACGAAACCACGTGCACATACTTTCACGCTGTCAAAACCTGAAACTCTGGTAATTACTCGCGTGTCTGAGCACACCGCGTGCTTGTGTCGTGTTTCAGCAACACGAACTTTCAACGTGCGCGCGCTTTACGCCTTAAATACGCCTCGAATAATGGTGCTTTTCTCTATTTCTTCCGCAAATCCGACACGACATTCTTAAGGCCAGTTACCGACTGACAAAGCAAGATCTAGATTGAAAAAACTGCTCCGCAGGACTCGAACGAACTTTTCCGCGGATTTCCTCCCGTAGCGTGTTAGCCGTCGTCTGCTACGGCAGGCCCACCGCCGGCGGCGCCACCGTCGAGGCCACGCCGAGCGGAGGAGGAGGGAAGTGAATGGCGCTACTTTGGGAGATTGAGGGGCTTTAGTGATGCGCGGATGGTAGCGCCATCTGGGGGTGTTGCAGGAAACCGAGCTTGGCGTCATGTGACTGAACTGTCATGTCTCATAAGTGGAGGCGCAGGCGGCATCGCGCGCGCTTTCACCATTGGAAGAGCCTTCTAGCCCTATGCCAAAGTCTGCGCTGCGGACGGCGCAGGCGACACGAAACAGAGGAGCGAGCTAACAAAATATAACGCTTGAAGAATAAACAGAAAGCAAGATATGAATAACGCTAGAGTCCGGCGTTTCACCTGTTCTGCGCCCTCCTCCTCCTTTCTTACGATGTTCTTTCGGCTCTGTTCCTTCGTTCTGCTTTCTTGAAACCGCTGGAATTATCCGTTAAGACCAAGGAGCAGGACGATGCTAGAAGATGCGAAGACACCCTTTCCCATCTTCCATCAGCAGAAGGTACGCGGATATGAGCGGAGCAGGTAGAAGACGGATGTTGTCCGAAATACTTCCTACAGTGTGGAGCTTTCCGATATCGTTGCAAATATTTTCCGAAGGTGTTACAGAAAGAGGTATTCGCACTTTATTAAATGCCGCGGAAATAGCTGTGGACAATACGACTATGACACACACACACACACGCACGCACACGCACACACACAGGTATATATATATATATATATATATATATATATAAACGAGAAGAAAGGGGGTTAACCGAGGGACCCGATATTTATTAGTCTATATTTAAGCACATGCAATTTCCCCTATGTTGTACTTGGTGTCTGTGTTTGTTGGCTTCTCATTATATGACTAATATATATATATATATATATATATATATATATATATATATATATATATATATATATATATATATATATATATATATATATATATACCGTTGCGATTCTCAGTGACACATAAAAGGCGTAAAGAAAGAAGGAGTAGGACTGAGTTAAAAAGGGACTTAACAAGCGCTGACACCAACCAAGGTTTATAATGGAGCACACGTGAAATACACACGTCTTGTCCGAGCGATTTCAGATGAACAAAACGGTAAAACAAATCCAACTGTATTAGAGACGTTTAGCTTGTACGCTATTCCGGTAAACGGGAGCGGTTTGGGCGGATTACCGGATGGTCGGGGCGTAAACGTGAGCGGTGAAGCCGCCTGGTGTTGTAGAGCTCAACCAGACAAATGCATAGCTAAAACTGCAGTAACTCACCATATCCTGCTTCGCTACTCGTGCAAATTTTTGGCAGCGGCGTAAATGTGAACACGATTACGCCACTGTAGAAAATTTACGCCAGCAGCTAAGCAGAATATAGTAATTAGCTCTGTGTTTGTGTGGTTGAGCTTTGCGCCACCAGCTGGCGCCACCAAACTGGCCGCTCACCTTGACGCCCCCGCTAAACCGGAAAACCGCCCGCGCTTGCCCGAATACCGGACACGCTAAACGTCTCTATTAATGAAAGACAGAAAAATTGTGTAGATGCAGCCCGCATGTTGGAATTTGAGAAACGGAGCTGGTTGTAGCCTGCACAGCGTTTTGCACCACAGCTAGGACTCCGTGTTTTCGGATAAATCCCCAAAAATTCCAATAAACACTCGCCGGTAAAAATTTTGACAATTCGGATTTATCCGATAAACTCCGATTTTAACGGTCAATATGACCCTGCTCCGTTATTTATCGAAAGCCTTTCGATAAAGGGCATGTTCTGAGCGGTCATTGATACATCCGATGGTTTGGCCGATATACACTTTACCTCATGTCAACAGTATCTCGTAGACCGCGCACATGGCACACTTAACAAAGGGCTTGTCGCCCACCAGGGGTGCGAGACGATATTTTGATATACGGCCCCTGGCGGCACTCAAGCGGAAGGGGATCCAATCGAGCGCGGAAAGCCTGCCGGCGGAAAGCATGGCATGCTCACATGACGCATTTTTGTAGCGTGTGAACAGAAATTTTGGGCAAGCAAAATGGGAAGGAAACGGAAGTTTTCCAGCGACTACGTAAAGGAGTTTAGTCATTTTTAAGAGTCAAAGTCATCTGAAGGAGTCATTGTTTGCAAGTTTTATTGTGTGACAGTTGGCAATGCCAACGGCAAGGGCGCCTTGAGAGTGGCTTCCATATATGACAGCAACCTCGTAAAGTGTGCTTGCGTCTATTATAACAAGCTTTAAGGTAGTAATACACACAAACGTAGGTGTTTTATATTCAAGTATTTGTGCTTGGGTGTATATGTGTTTGTGCGTTCAAATCTTCCAGACAACTAAAATACGCTGGGTGTGTTCTGATGTTTTCGTGTTCAGATATTTCACCTACTATTTTGGAGTATTGGGAACAATGTGAAATTAAACTTCGAATGTCGTAGAATTGGGGATTTACGAGAAACAAACTTCGATAAACGCCGAATTTCCGCCAAAAATTTCACTCCGAAAAAACACCCTCCGAATTTCAAGAAACATAGACTCCGAAAACACGAAGCCCTAACCATAGCGAACACCTGCATACAAGGGAAGACGGCAAGCCGTGGAGACCTCCACCACGTCACACATGTGACCGTGCATTATACTGCCTCCGAAATTGGCCCCCTATGCTATGACAATATACTCAGGGTTGGTGCGCTGAGCGGGTCGATCCTGCAGATACCGCAACAATATAAACTGCCCTTTATTCGCCGAAAGACTGACCACGCAGATGTGACTAAGCCTAGGAAAGTGGGCATAGAAATGTTTGCGTCTTAAAGGAATTGTGCTCTTAATGACGTATATTTGTCGCAATAAGGATTTTTAGGTATAATTTTCGTTATCACTCCGTAATGCCCTAAGCAACAAGGCCAGTGTCCTACTTGCAAGGTTGTAAAGATAGCGGCTCTGCCCTGCATGTGAGCTATTCTGCAATAAACCCAGTAGTTCCCAGCAGCCACGTTATGCTGCCCTTAAAAAAAATAAAATAAGGTGAAGCAGAGTGTTGCACAGCGCAGGTGCACACTTTCACTGACAATAAGCAATATCAAAAATAGCGGGATAGACAACAAAGACCCCCCCCCCCCCCCTCCTCAACAAGAAAAAATAATTTTTTGTCTAGCTGGTATTTAGGCGCACCATCTCATTTTCTAGTAAGTGCACGGAAGTGTTGGCTCGCGCACATGACGTCCTACCGCTTAATACAAGCAGCATCGATTACCTTCCTAGATAACTGGTCCCTATCATGAAAACGGACGTGCTTTCTAATATAGGGTTGCAGCCGCACTCTTGGCAATGCCAGGCCCAGATTAGAATGGCGAGAACCTTTGAAAGAACTGTGGAGCTCGAGAGGCCAGATGTTCAAACATCTGTCAGTCTTGCCTACGTGCACTTTGCCACAAGCGAATGGAATGTGGCAAAGCCTCCCCTTTAACGCATGACGCAAACCTCCGGTGGACCTGAAAGGGAACGTGGGCCTCTCCCAGGCGGAGATACGGGCAGCGGATCAAGAGGCTTGCGGGTCATGAACGAGCTTCAACTCTTGTGCTCGGAACTTCCTGGACTTCGTGCATGCCTGCGGCTTATCCTCCTTGTTTCAATCTCACTTTCCTTTTTTTTCCTAGGCCTGTGGGCTTTTTTTATTAAACATAAACAACAACAATTTTACAAAAGATATTAATAATACTATTATTAGGTTTGCGTACATGAATTAATCACAGAAAGGAGGAAGAGAACTAGCTAGCCTCTGCCGCCAGGAGGAACACAACGCCTGCCGGCTCTGGAAGAGAAAAGGTATATGCAAAAAGAATATTGAGGGAGAGAGAGAGAGAAATAAACTTTATTGTTAGACCAGGTTTCTTGAGCCCAAAGGTGGGTGGGAAGAACAGGATAATGTAGGGGAAAAAGACATGGTGAGTGAAGAAGGAGAGAATTAAAAAAAAGAAAACGTTCGGAGAACAACACAAGAATAAGATATCCATCTATATCACGAACTCATCGGTCGGCACTTATAGTCCTACAAATTGTCTTTATCTCTCTAACGGACTGTTTATCAGCCACATCCTCGTAGTGGGTAAGCGTCACTCTTTGAAGAAGCAAACAATAATACGCCGAGTTATGGAACAGCTCGCGATGAACCTTGGGGAATGTATATCGCAGGCCATCTGTAGTAACTTATCTCATTTGATGCAAGCCACCTGTATTAGTCCTCTAATGACCCAAACAGTTGATCCCAAGGCACAAACTATTGATAGGAGTTCAGGTACCCATCCTTCGAAAGACGGTGTTGAACCTTCGACTTCCCCTTCCATACGGCCTGTCGATGGTAATCTGGTTAACACAGATTTGGAAATCACAGATGTGGAACAAAGCGCTCGAGCGTATAAAAGAACAATGTCACCAATCAATGATTCTTCCTCTTGTCCTCACTCAAAAGATAAGAAAAGTCAGCCTAGTGCTATACCAAAAGAAGGTGTTCTACAGAAGGCAGTTTCGGCTGCGGCACCTTTTAAACCATAGGTTCGCTGAAAGTGCTTCGGTGGAGCTGTCGCTCTTTATATTTTGCTTCAGTAGATTTAACTTGTATAACTACTCAACTTAACCCTGATTTATTTCTTTTACAAGAAACTCGGTTAAATTGTCCAAAACATTTTCAGATAAAATTTTGCAGATAATTTCGTCTAGACAGTCCTACTAGAGGTGGCGGATTAATTACATTTATTTCATCTCACATTTGCCATAAGGCCAAAATTTCATTTCAAATTTCTACTCCTGAGTATGAAATCCTAGAGATACAGCCGAATCTTCCTGAATGTAGCCCCTTCGCCATAGTAAATGCATATTTTCCTCTTGGCGTACAGGACACACGCACACTGGATAGGGTTCTTAGTTCTTGTGGACGGGACATCCTACTGTCAGGTCACTTTAACTCTCACCACATATAATCGGGATTAAAAACAGATTTTTGCGGCCCCAGATTATGAAACTGGGCTATGGACAATGGGTTAACGTGTGTAAACTCAGGATCTTTTACACACGTTAACCATACGTTATAGGTTTATGCGGGGTAGATCCTACTATGCAAAAGATCTTACATTCTGTGGCCCGAGTGTCTCCGTATCTTCTTGGTTGACTGTTGAGTATGTGACAAGCAGTGATCACCTTCCAGTAATTTTTGAAGTAGCACGCCCTGTAACGTTTATGAGCGATCAGGTGCGAAGTTTTATTAATTACAATATTTTTAGAAGATGCTTACTAAATGCTCTTTCATCGCTGTCTGACACGTCCACTGAGCAAAATACTATGATTATTTGTTCTGCTTTGGAAGGTTCCTGCAAAAAGTTTTAATTTGAGATTCATCTAAATAACAGAAATTCATACAGCCCTTGGTGGAATGAAGAATGCGCTCGTGATTATAGAAAGAGGAAAGCTGCTTGGAAAAAAATTATTGGATAACCAGAGTCCCTAAAATTGGAGCAATTATAAATTTTTCGAGCCGTCTTTAAACAATGTTTCAAAAGCCAAGGACGAATATGACTGCAAGCATTTTGGCATCCTATCTAATAATAGAAATAAACGCGCTTTGTTCAGTTTTCTGTGCAGTAGGAAAGTTCTTCCGTGTCCAATTAATATAGACTCCATAGTCTTAAGTAGTAATGAAATGAAAGTCGCTAGAAGAAATCGCGAAGGGACTAGAAATTAGACTTTCTTCAATTTCGCCACATTACATGGTCCAGCTTGCGAAAGGCATCAGTTTATTTTATAGAAATTACCACATTAGAATTGGTTGAAATCGTGGAGCGACTGCCAGATTCAGCTCCCAATGCAGATGGCATAACCTCAATCATAATCAAGATGTTATTTAAGGAAGTTACTGATGGCCTTTTAGCGATTATAAATCACTCAATTAGATTTTCATGGATTCCGTCTGCATGGAAAATTGCTAAAATAATTCCAGTTCTTAAAAATCATGGTGTATGATATGCAATAGATAACGTTATACCAATCGCGCTAACCTCAAATGTAGTGAAATTAATTGAAATAATACTATATACCAGTATGCTTAAATTTGTAGACACCAAAGACTTGCTTAATTACTGCCAAATTGGATTCCGATCATCATGTTCAATATGTCATGCTCACTTGGACTTAGAAAGTGGAATAAAATTAGCACGGCGCCAAAGACAGATAGATGCTAATACTACACTAGACATCTCCAAAGCCTACGACAGTGTAGAATATGCAATTTTATTGGGTATGTTACGAAATATAGAGTTTCCAAGTTACCTTGTATACTGGATGTGTGAATTTTTAAGTGGAAGGAAATTCTACTGCTCTCTGAGAGGCTTTTCTTCGAGCATACATAACCAATCACGAGGTGTTCTTCAAGGAGCTGTCACTACTCCATTATTATTTAACCTTCTGATGAGTTCCATTCCTCGGCATTTAGACTTAAAAACATATGTATACGCAGACGATATTGCTTTCTATGCATCAGGCACGGATATTCACTCCCTATATTATCGACTAGAGAGCCATCTCTACGCCATAGAAAGCTGGTTGAACAAGATTCGCCTTTCACTTAACGTGAGAAAATGCTCAATATTGGTTTTTCCCCTTAACAATCCCGTTAATATATCGCTATCTTACCGTCTCTAGACTATACCTCAAGTGGAGTCGGTGAAGTACTTAGGTGTAGTCTATGACGGCTCCCTCAGTTGGCTGGGCCATATTGGCCATATAGCTAAAGAAGGAGTGAGAGCAGCTGGCATGCTACGTAAGCTATACAACAGTCGGTCGGGGATGCGGAGAGACCCACTACTAATGATTTACAGAATGTACGTGCGGCCCATTTTAGAATTTGGTTGTGTGCTCTTTTCTGGTGCGCCAGCTTATAAATTACGCCCCCTTGTTCCACTTGAGTGGGAAGACCTGCGATTGTGCTGCGGATTATAGAAATTTGCGGCTAATAATGTCTTACATCAAGAAGTCAGGTTGTCCTCAATATTGTGCAGATTTCGGTTGCTGACGGTGCAAACATACTTAAATATATATACGAATCCCCTATTAGAAGATTGGAAAACATATTCATTTCCCAACCTGCATTATTTATCGAAGTGCACTGGCCTCGACAGGTGGTCTTTGTACAAACATTGATTAACTCCTTAAATGTGCCTATTTGGGAGATGCCACCTATTTGTGATGCGCGAGAGAGTCTACAAATGATCTATGATGACATCTACCCTAACAATGCACAATTTCTCTCTCACAATATATTAAATGGACTACTGCAAGATCATTTATTGAGTTTAGGTATAAATACGGTCATGGCAACAGACGCCTAGCAGTGTGGAGAAAAATCAGGAATTGGCATTTTCGCTCCTCCTCTAGAGTGGTCATCCTCACTTAGGATTCCGGACTAATTCGTATTTCAGGCTGAATTTCTAGCTGTAGTATTAGCCCTACGTGAGCTAAATTCATCAATATCTACGGATGGGATAAAAACGGGTTCTTCACCTTTGTGTACATCGCTCATAACGAATAGTGGTGCTAGCCTTCTACGTACACTGCATTTTCTAGTGCTTGACCACATAAATTTATATAGAATAATTTGGGTGCCTGGTCATAGGGGATTATACGTGAATGAGATGGCTGACAGTCTCGCGAGAGTGGCCCTCAATGGCCCTGTACCATCATTACTTCCGGCATCAGCTTACCTAACTACTACTAGATACAGGAGATGTGCAATTCTAGACTTTTTTAATCCAGCGATAGGAAAATTTTCAGAATATGGACATCTCCTATTCCCTTGGCATGAAAATTCCTTTCGCACGAGAAAAACTTAAGTAATTTGCACCCGGTTACGCTGTCATAAACCATTATTAACCTTTTATCGTCACAGGGCTGGTCTGGTATCCTCCCCTCTGTGCCAATTCTGTGCAGTAGATCAAACCATCTATCATTTTTTATTATTCTGCCGCCGTTTTCCCGTTTAAGGAAAAACATTTTAGAACCAACGTTCACGCAACATGGTTTAAATTTCTCCCTTTTAAATATCCTTTCTCTAGGGACCTCCTCTCTTGGAAACTACCACAGAGATGCGTGCTCAGCCATTGAGGAATTCATAGTTGTTTCAAGACGTTCTTGTTAAGTTCTTCAAACATTCTTTTTATCTCTTTCCACAAGGCACTCTTGCCAATTTTTGTACTAACAAAATCTTCCTAATACGATCCAAATATTGGCCGATCCCCCGCAGTGGGTACGCGCCATGGAAGAAGCAAATCGAATCCAATCCAATCTAAGCCGAGTTGTGATGACCTGGCTTTAATTCAACTGAATTTCAATTGTAATGCCAATGCCCCGTAGTGCTTACGAACCAGTATTTGAAGGCAAGACAAGACCTGGCCACTTATCACGATATGAACGCTGCAGGCGGTCCCGCGTGGTTTCACTCCACACACTCGCTACTTACGACGCGCTCGCCATCGACTGGTTCCCACCGAGATGTCGGCGTCGGCTCGTCTGAGGAGAAACCGCGCCCAGCGCCGAACCAACTGCAGGATTCTGCGCCGCTGCTCCCACTGGAACAAGTCGCAGCTGCAACTTCAGGTGCAGTGTCCTGCTTTGCTCGTCACGTACACTGATACGAGATACGCCACTGCAATTGCCGCTAACCAGTTGTGGTGGCGTACAGTGGCTTTAGGCGTTGCGCTGCTAAGCTCGAGGACGTGGGATCGAATGCCGGTTGCGGCGGCCGCATTTTCATGGGGGTGAAACGCAAAAACACCCGTGGGAATCGCGCCTTGGGTGCGCTTAAAGGGCACCTCACCAGGCCACATAGAAAAAAGAAGTTGTTACGTGCCCTCTAGGGAGCGTTCTACCACAAGTATTTTATAAATTGGTTCATTAATAGTAGAGATAGAAGTAGGTCAATGCCGCGAACCCATGATTTCAGGTGGCGAGCGGCACCGCCAACACACAGACCGTCTCCACTTGCTCCGTCTAGCCTCCGCAAGCGAAATTCCTTCCCTGCGTTCTCCTGTACCCGATCTTGAGGATCGCATGATGCATACGTCACAACCCCGCCTCCATTTCTTTTTGTCCCTCCCTTTCTTGCTGCACGGCGGGCTTCCGCTGACGGTGCCGCGCGCGAGCTGTTGCGTTTGTCTAGTTACGCGCAGTTCACGATTTTTCGCGCTGTGCACGAAAACACCTGAGTAGCGGTATAAGTCAGTGCTACACGAACACTGAGGCAGACACAATCGGATTACAGAGCGCGATCGCGCGCTGGCGCATGGTAGCAAATGGCACAATATTGTCCGCGCGCGCGAGTGAACGACGTGGTAACAAACAGACAAAACGGAAGCACATATCTCTTACTGCGGTACGAAGTGAAAGAAAAACACGCCAGACATTCGGTCTGTGTGTTTTATTATTTCTCTATACTTTAATTCATTTATTCAAGCAACAGATTACACAAATAATAGATGTTGCCTTGAATAATTCTGGAAGTCCCTTGTCACTGTAGTATGAGCGACGACACAGCATATACATGTACTACGTAGGTGCACTTAGGCATATTTTATGTATTTTTATTTATTTTAAATATTGCGAGCCCTGCCGGCCTGCATCAGGGTGGGAATACAGAGCACAAAGTTTACGCAAAGAATGCTTTCAAATTTTCCTCGAAAGAGTCCTTCATGTCACCTCTCCGGCTGGAAGCGCGGCGCCCGCGAAGGGAAGGGTAAACGGCGTTTGGTTTGAAATTTCAGCTCGTTCCGCAAAGCCTAGCCATGTAATACTGAGCAGACACGATCGTTAGCACGCCTTGTATATGCACTGTGCTTGTCAGCTCAAAGTGGCCAGACCTGGTGAGAGGCCTCTTGCAGAGCCCCAGAGGGTCTAAATTAACCCGGAGCGCCCACCACGGAGTGCCTCACCATGATATCTTGGTTTTGGGGCGTAAAACCCGATAATTGAAAAAAAAGAAAATTGGTGCTAGATGGGCCCTGTATGCGACACGACTATTTCCTCAATCGTGCGTTTCGGTTTCATGCGCCGTGCAGGAGCTCCAGCTCGCGGGTCCCAATGTTACAATTAAGCGACTGTCGGCACCTCTTTAGTATTTGATGATTTAGCGCTTTAGACAATATTTAGACAAGACAATACAATAGATACGCGAGACAGTAGACAAGACAATAGATTTAGACAAAATGTGTCGTGTCTATGTCTTATATATATTCACCGCTTCGTGTCGTTGCCGGCGCATGCATGCTGCCCGCTCCCCCTTTTTGCGCCATTGCTCCGGCCCCTCACGTGACCAGCTGTCGTTCGCCTCTCCTCCCTCGCTGGGAGCTTCCCTCCTCTTCCTCTGCTGTAAATGCGTCAGTGTCTTGCATTTTCGAGATTGATGTATTAATATTAATTGTGTTATTACATATTAATATGTATTAATAGCGATCAACGTGAACATGGCGCGAGCAGGTCGCTTCACAAGTCAGGAACACGCAGCTCTACGCGACCGACGCTTAACGTTACTTGAAGTGGACAGCTGGACTAGTTGGAATATCGATATTTAATCCAATTCCAGGGCTTTAAAGAATTCTAAAAAATGAGAGAAGAAAGAAATCTAAAGAACAGGTAGGCGTCCTATCCTGTTCTTTCGTCTTTCTTCTGCGTGAAATGTCGCTTAACGTTAGGGCGTGTCTAGTGGGCTAAGGCTCGAGTGCGAAGCTGCTTCGAGGTTGAGAAAACATCGTGTGTGCAACAGAGTGTCTCCCTGGTGTTGTATTTTGCGACTAACACTTTAATTTTCTAACTTTTTTTTTTTGCTCTTTGCCGTTGCATCGCACGAAGTCGCGTCTGTGCTGTGTGTGACCGGACACACGTATAGTGACGGATGGTAAGAAATGAATAAAATCCGAAGAAGTGGCGCAAGATTGCAGGTTGGCTAGCGTGTCAGGCTGGAAGAGTCTAAACGGGGTGTGACTGCTGATTGACTCAACCGAACAGTCGGTAACTGAGCTCGCACACTCGTGAAGACAGAGGCTATACTTCAGCCCTACATGCAAACTCGTCGTTGTATTTTCTCCTTTCTGGTTCTTGTAAACGCTCTCGCTTGTATTTTTGTTCTAAAAGGATATCGCTGGAATCAGCAGTATAGTACTGCTTCGCTACGATGGCCGAAGTGACGCTGTGGTGTTCTATTGAGTAACGGAAAAGAGCTCATACAGTGTGTTTACATACAGTCAGTCATACAGTCAGCGTTCTCTCGCTATCACGTTTTTGTGCCCTATCAGGCTGCTTCATTGATTAATCACATAATAATTGATTTAACTGAAGAGTAGAATTCTGGGGTTTTAAGTGCCAAATCAACGATTCCAGTATGAGGCACGCAGTAGTGGGGGCTCAGGGTTAATTTTGACCACCCGGGGATCTTCAACGTGCCCCAATGCGCGGGACACTGGTATTTAACTGAAGAGTAAACCAGTGGCCCTGCAACACATTCATCTTGAAGCTCAGATAACCCGCAAGGTTTTTCTCCTCACCAGCATGTTGTTCTAGCATTATCGTAAGCATCAGTACGTTCTGTATCGGCATGCTCGGGCCACTGAGTTTCACGCTGGTCCTTCTACGTAATTTTCTCGCCATACGGCGGTGAAAAATGTGAGCCTAGAATGCGCATACTTACTTCGCTGTTTCCTTAGCCTACGCGTGTGTTTATTTGGAATGTTCATGTGACGCAGAAATTTCTTTTAACAACCGTTGCTTTTCCACCCACTTGGCAAAAATAGACGAAGTTTGCAGTCGGTCGCGAAAGCTTACGAGACACGGTTTCGCCGAAAAATGGGAATTTATGCTCTGTTAAGCATAAATCTTACAATGCAATTGATCGCCGCGCATATCACAAAACCTGCTACGGATCGAAACGCTCCATGCGAGGTTATGTGCACAGGATTCGTGGGAATTCATCATGTTCGCAAATCCTGTATCCCGGAAAAATTTGTGGCTGACTGAACCTTTGGCTAGATCAGTATTATTCACCAGATCTGCTGTCGACATTCACCGAACCTACCATTTGTCAAGAATACCTATGGACAGCGTGTCGCTGTGATATGCTTTAAATCGACATTAGGTACAATGCTGTAGTCCATACATGCTGCCCATGCTCCATCCCGTGTACGCAGCCATCACTGTAAAAAAATAAAAAAAGAAGAATTGGGCGGATCTTCACGCGTATGTGGGAATCAACGGTAAACGAACCTTTCTTAGATTTTTGCGCTTATAATAAAGCAAAGGTTATGCAAACACAACGTCTTAATGAAAATTCATGTGCGAATTGGCGCGAATAGAACACAATGTTTATATACGTGTTGCACCATATAATGTTTATGCAAATGTAACACACTGGTTTCGATGTACAAGCGGTACCTGTTCTAATGCGACACAAATGCACATTATGCTTGTTGAACACGAGGCACGCGTCCGCTCATCTCTTGCACTGCACGTCGCTACATCACTAAAAGTAGTTTCTTCCCGTTAGAGAATATCAGCACTATGAGTTCAACCATACACTGAGTTTAACTATGAACTATGAGTTCAACGTTCAACGTGACACGGTTGCACAGGCGTCACGTAACTAGAGGATGCATCGAATGAAACACGTGCTTCTGTCTTCTTTAATCTGATCTTCTTATTCGTAGAGCAGCTGTGTCAAGAAGAGTGCACAGCTTCAAACGCTGCTCCATTGCACCAGTTGTCCTGGTGAACCACTCCTTGGAACTGCAAGTGCACGTTGATTTTGCGAGACTTGTCCGACAGTGCGCGTTCCTTGTTATAGCTGACGCTCATTCTAAATGGCCTGCAGTCTGCGCCATGAATACTACAACCAGCAAAACAACCAGATGTACAGGAGTGCGCTATTCGAATGTCCCTCAAGTCGTCTCCCAAGTCGTGCCAACGGTTCGAAGATGTCCTACCCGCACACGTCGACCCCCGGATTGTTATACCATCTTAGTTACTTGTTATTGTGGTACCCGCTAAATTAAGAAGGAGAGAGAGAGAGAGAGAAAGAGAGAGAGAGAGTCAACTTTTATTATTGCCAGGAATCACGAGGGCGTATACGCAGCCTACCTCCGCCTATAGCAGACGGCCGAGATCCCCTGGGTCTCAGAGGCTGCTTCGGCTAGCTGGACGTGCGAAAGGAGGAGGACAAAATATTATGTATGCGATAGTGGCGCAAATCGATGATGTCGCTATCAAAAGCTAACCAAGAATGCTAGTCACGTGAGCTGGCTGACAATTCGTTAAAAGGCCAGCACGAGGCTTCGCGCTCTCACTTTTTGTTTGTCTCGTATTGTTGCTGCGTGATGCGGTAAGACACTCGTCACTCAATCGTCTCGACACTCGTCTCTTTGGAGTACACAACAGCTTATATGTATATGCACAAATACATGCGGTGAGATACCGACGAATCCAGGAGCAGCAGAAGCCACCGCTGGCACCATACCAAACCCCGGGGGGTTTAGGGCAAAGAAAGCCTCTCTTTCAAAAAAGGGCGCTTAATAAAACTGAGCGCTGTAAAGCACTTCCTCACGGCTGCTATTGTTATCGTTTAGGCAGTCTTCGCGGTGTGCCTCCGCATTGCTATATCGCAGAATAGAAAACGTTCTCGTGATGCAACACTTCCGATTATTTTCTAGGACAATGATGAGCGCGCAGATTATCTGCACTGCCAAAGAGGCATTGGTACTACATCTAGCAAGTCGCTTGAACCATTGTGGAAGCTGCTGGACTCGGAAGACGACGAAGTGATCCTATTGCTGAGTGTTTGTTCTCCGTCACCAGTATTTTCTGGTAATTCTCGCTTTCTTCCTGGGAACACTGCTCCCTGCTCGACGGGAATGGAAGTGGAGCCAACCGCACTCCCACCTGATGTAGCGGCGCCCGCGTCGGCAGCCTCAAGGAAGTGGAACAGTCTCTCGAGCGGCAGCAATGCTAGCTACCCTTATAGACTCGACCGAGAGTGACGAGACAGCTCCGACGACGACTACGTGACTGTCCTGAGTCAGAAAGCAAAGAGGCGGATGCTTAGGGCCTCTGTGGACACATCTACTATGAGGACTCCGCAGAGGCCGCCGAAGTACACCATCCTTTTCTTACCTGTGCTACTCTCCGACAACATGAGGTTCCTCAACAGGCAAGTTGCATCGATTGAACTCGAGAGACTGTTGCCAAATGGCATTGAGGACGTCCGAGTCAACTCTCGGAAGAATGTTGTCGCGGTAGACGTCGCCCAAGCACCGGCGTTAGATTCTCTGCGAGCTGTCACAGCCCTAGGTGGCATGAACGTCCGTACCATCATCCCGATGGGAAAAGAGGCTACTACAGGCGTCATATATGACATTGATGCGGCCATCTCAGGCGAGGATTTACCACTTTTGATAAAGCCTGCCAATCATGGGACCCACATACTGCAGGTGGCCCGTCTCGGAAATGCCAGGTGCGTGAAAATTGTCTTTAAAGGTGACTGCCTTCCATCGCATGTGAAGGTAGGCCATTCCTGACATGCTCTCCGGCCCTTTGTTCCCAAGCCGCTTCAGTGCAGAAACTGCCAGAAATTCGGTCACGTGAGCGCCGTCTGTGGAAAGTCTGCTATATGTTCCCGCTGTGCAGCACAACGCTCTGCAGGCAACTGCCAGGCAAAAACTTATAAGTGTCCGAAATGTCAAGGGCCCCACGATGCCTCATCAAAGGAATGTCCTAGAGTTAAGCGAGAACTTTCCATATTGAAGAAAATGTTGAGGGACCGGTCGACTCATCGTGAGGCAGCTGTTGACGTCAGGCGACGTCGTTCTCGTCGCAGACGCTCATCAAGGAATTTCGCTAGCCGCACAAAGAAGACGCGTGCCGCAAAGCCTCTTGCTGTTGAATCTGCTCCAACCCCAGTGCAGAATGTGTCCAAACCGCGTATAGATAACGGAGCAGCTGAAAAGAATGCCGTGGATGAGAGAGAGAGAGAGATAATTTAATTGAAAGAAGGCAGAGAGGTCGGCCTGAGCTAAGGCACTCTAGTCTGCTACTCTGCACAGGGGGAGGGGGAACGGGGACATAAAGGTGTGATGAGGGATGATGATGACATAGCAAGAGGAATGCGCAAAGGTGAAAACAAGTTCAGCACTTTGATGATAAATATTCACAAATATCCATGAAGCCGCAATCAGGTTTCGCATCAAGTCTGTAGTCACCCCTCACCCAGATGAGCTGACAGAGCATGACCGCCGAATTGTAACAATGCTCAAGTCTTTTATAAATGCGATTCGCACGCTTGTGGGCAACTCGAATACGCCAACAGCTCGAAGCACTGTGCAAGTGTTGGATGCCCTGAGCCCAGTGCTTGCAAATCTTGCGTAAGCACAATGGCTCTTCAACTGCCTTCATTCCATGATGAAGTGCGTAGTGCGACGATTTTCCAGTGGAATGGCAGAAGACTTAAATCACGGATTTCATGTTTCCGCCAATACATCTTTACGAACCGATTTCCTGTCGTGGTAATATGTGAACCGAACGGGAAGGTGTCAAAAGTGCTAAGACTCTCTGGATACGAAGCCTTTATGGCGGCGACGTGCGGGCAATCCAGCAAATTGTTCACATGCGTACAGAACTAACTTACATTCCCCACTCGGTGCAGCCTCATGATGGAAACCAATACGTATGTCTCCGCATTACAAAGAATAAAGTGGCCTTCACCCTTATCGGCGCCTACTTCTCCTCATATAGTCGGTTCGACGGTGACCGACTGCGAGACATCCTGACGGCGACTTCTGGACCCTGGATTATCACGGGAGACTTTAATGCTCATAACTTGGCTTGAGGAAGCTCCAGGATAGATTCTAGGGGCCAGAAACTTGTGGAATTTGCTTCCGATCATGAACTCAGCATTATGAACGATGGAAGTTCGACGTACTTGCATGGTTCGAACTATAGCAGTTGTTTAGATTTGACTTTGGTGTCACGGCAACTTGATCAAAATGTTCGATCGTTCTCTGACATCGAGAGTCATAGCAGTGACCATATTCCCACCTACTTAAGAATCACTGGATTTGGAAGCTTCTCCTTTTCTACTTCCGGACAAGTATATATAAGGTGGTCAACATATAAGACAAAGGTGGAAGAGGCATGCAAAGAGGGATTTACCGGCACCATTGAGAACCTTATTACAAATGTACTGGAATCGTCTAAGTACACATTTAGATCCGCTAAAAAACGTACGGATTTCGACATGGAACTTGAGCGACTTCAAACGATTCGCAGAAGGGCTGAGAGGCGATACAGGCGCACCAAGTCAATTCATAATCTTAGAGTCGCTCGACGTATACACAAGAAAATCCAACGTCGTATGGACAGGCTGGAGGAACAACGGTGGAAGACGTTCTGCGAATCACTTGACCCCCGCAAGCCACTGTCTATCATATGGAGGACGGTGCGCGGCCTCTCCACAGCAACGACACCCATTCTCAGCCCTAGCCCTCCTTCAAGGCCGCACGCAGATCGATATAGCCGAATATTTTTGTTTAAAGATTGCGGGCAGTGTGGTCACCATCAATAGTGAAGTTGGTGAGGTTCCTGCGACACGCTTCCCAGAATTGAATGTGTCCTTCTCACTTGAGGAATTGGACGCTGCTCTGGCCACATGCAGGCGCTCGTCGTCGCCAGGACCAGACGGCATCACCTACGCTGCTTTATGCCACCTAGGTGAAGATGGCCGAGGTAGACTTCTGGAATGTTATAACCAGTCATGGAATGATGGCGTACGTCGTTCCTGAGTGGTGGAAGTCCAGCCGCCTGGAAAGTCGCCACTTGACCTAGCGACCGACCCATTGCGCTGACCCAAGGTCATGGAAAGAATGATTCTCACCCGCCTAGAGTGGTATCTTGAGCGCCACAACGTAGACCCCGAGGCCATGGCTAGGTTTAGAAGAGGCCGTTCCTCTATTGACAATGTCATCGACCCCATCACGTCTGTACAAAAAGAGAAGCATCACAAGCATATATCGGTTGCACTATTCCTCGATGTGAAAAGCGCCTATGATAATGTAACGCATGAAGCCATACTTGATGCCCTGGAAAATAATGGAATTGGTGAACGCATGTTTTGGTGGATTCGGAGCTATCTATTCAAAAGATCCTTCTTTGTGCACAGTGCACATGGCCGAACCGCTGACCATTACACTTGCCGTGGTGTCCCTCAGGGTGGGGTTCTTAGCCCCACTTTGTTCAACCTTGCAATCCTTGGACTTGCCGACGTCTTACTACATACAGTAAACCTTTCCATATATGCTGACGACATATGCATATGGGCCTCGGCAGTTACACGTCTCGAGGTGCGTGCACGGCTCCAAAAAGCAGTGACCTTAACATCATCGTACCTGCGCGCTCAAGGCCTCAGCATTTCGACCGTGAAGTGCGCCTTAGTCGCTTTTACCCACAAGCCCATGACCTGGTACCCCATTTCTATTGACCACCAACCAATTTCCTTTGCAAAAACTCACCGATTCCTAGGCGTTACTATCGACAGAGACCTTTCATGGAGCCCTCCCCCCCCCCCCCCCCCGCCATCTTCTACTTGAAGAAGAGGCTTACTTCTATCTCCCATATACTAAGGTTCCTTGCCGGTAAAACGTGGGGTACATCCGTGACATCTATGCTTCAACTATACAGGACGCTCTTCCTAGGATACTTGCTATATGGCACACCAGTGCTGTCCAATGCTAACAAAACTAACATCCATGTCTTACAGAGCATTCAAGGCCAAACCCTTCGAACATGTCTGGTGCTACCTCGAAATGCTTCAACCGTGGCAACAATTGCCACCGCGAGAGACCACCAATAATGACCTATATAACTGTCGACGCACTCCGGGCACATGTTCGCCATATATCCAGAGTCCCTGACCACCATCTCGCTCGCTTACCTAAGAAAGGCTGAAGGCAGCGTTCTCCACACCAATTGCGGCTAACCGGCACTCTTTGTCTTTGAGGCACTCACCCGCAACAAGAACGCCATCCCCTATGTGGTGCTTGAAAAAGCCTCCTGTGTATCTTGCTGTTCCAGGAATAGTAGTAGTAGTAGTAGTAGTAGTAGTAAAATACTTTATTGGGGTCCTGAGGAGCTAAGCGGGGGCCTGCAGGTCCCTACCCAGCCGTTGGCTAGTCCCATGTCCGAACAGAGATGCCATGCCTCTCCACTGGTTCACGGGCTCTCTGGACAGCCAGGAGCTGGACGTCTTGTTTCGGGTCTGTGATGGCCTTCGTCCAGTCTTCTTCTCTGTTAAAATCCTGTAACACAGGGCACTGCCAGAGAATGTGATTTAATGAGCTAAATTCAGTGCCACAATCTGGGCAGAGTGGGTCAATGTCCGGGTGGAGCATGTTCAGAAAGCCAGAGGGGTAGGACCCCGTCTGGAGCATGCGGAGTGTGCTAGCTTGTGGCCCGTTGAGCTTATGATGAGGGAAAGGAAAACTCTGCCTATTCCCTCTGTAACGAGAGGTGATTTCATGAAAAGTAACTAGTGGATCACTGTGGGCGAGCTCTCCCGAACTCACCCGAGACACCATCCCGTCGCGGCATTGGGGTTCAGGTGACCTGGTAATACGTCTGGTCCCATGTGAGCTGGGAACCAGACTATGTGGTGAACAATGTCAGAGGGGTGTTTGCCGTTTAGAATCCTGGCTCCTTCTTTGACTATCAATCTCGATGCGAACGCTCTAACGGCTGCTCGGGAGTCCGTGTACACCGTAGTGCGTTTTGAGGCCAGTAATGCGAGAGCTCTAGCAGCCTGTTCCGCCACATCGACCGAGGAGGTCTTCAGCGAGGCTGCCGTGAGGAGTTCTCCCCTGTCATTGACTATGGCTACGGAGAACTTGTTGGCACTGGCGTGTCGCGCCGCGTCAACAAAGGTCTCTGTTCCGGATATGTTCTTTAAGAAAGTTCTAGCCCTCGCCAACCTTCGACCTTTATTGTGTTGGGGGTGGACATTTCTTGGAAAAGGGTCTACAATAAAAAAGTTATTTGCTTGAATATCGAGTTGCGTGGTATTTCCGTGATTGAAGCTAGGACGGAGGCCTACCACATCCAGAAGTCTTCTGCCTGCTTTGGAGTTTGATAATCTAATAATTTGTGCTGATCTTTGTGCTTCTATTAATTCCGAAGTTGTGTTGTGTTCTACCAACGTCATGAGTTTCTCTGTGCTAGCCGTGATTGGCACGCCGATCACCCTTTTGATACTTTTGCGCATAAGCGTGTCTAATTTATCCATTTCCGTTTTCGTCCAATTGAGGGCCGCGACTATGTAAATGACATGGCTGATGAGGAAAGCGTGGTGAGCCCTAAGGAGTATATCCTCGCCTATGCCGCCTTTCTTGTTGGACACTCTCATAATTAATCTAATAATGTTCTCAGTTTTCGTGGTGAGTTGGGCTATAGTCTTAGCGTTGCATCCCTTTGAGTTTATTGAAAGCGCTAGTATTTTGATAAGAGTCTACTTTCGGGATGCTGCGTCCATCTCTGGTACGAACGCTAATGGGCACCTGATCGAGTGGGGTGAGTCCCCTAGCACCTCGTTTAGCCTGTCTGTACAGCAGGAGTTCCGACTTTCCAGGCGAGAGTGCCAGTCCCGTACCTTCCAAGAAAGGCTCTGTAACATCCAGAGCCTCCTGTAGAGCTTGTTCGACCGTAGCCTCCGATCCTCCAGGGCACCAGATTGTAATATCGTCAGCATATAATGCATGACCTACGTAAGGAATTGCTGCAAGGCTTTCCAACAACTTGCGCATTGCTATATTAAACAGAAGGGGTGAGATAACTGCCCCTTGGGGAGTACCCCTTTTTCCGAGCGTGAAATATTCCGAGACTGACTGCCTCAACTTTATGGCCGCCGTCCTACTCTCGAGGAAGGATGCAACGAAGGAGAAGAATTTAACTCCTAAGTTCAAGGCCGATATCTCCTGAAGGATATAGTCTTGTGCGATTGTATCGAATGCCTTAGATAGATCCAGTGCGATGACCCCTTTTACATCTTTGCTTTGAGAGTCGAATATCTGTGTTTTGAGCAGGAGCATGACATCCTGCGTTGAAAGCAAGGGCCTTAAACCAACCATATTATACGGGAATAGTTCGTTGCGCTCGATTTGTCTCGATATCCTGTTATGCACTGCATGTTCCGCTACTTTGCTAATGCAAGAAGTAAGGGAGATAGGACGGAGGTTCTCGAAGCTGGGTGATTTACTTGGCTTGGGGATTAGTACCACTGTGGCCTTCTTCCAACTCTCCGGTACAACGCCCTCCTCCCATACTTCATTTATCTCCTTCACTAAAGCTTGAATTGCTTTCTCGTCCAAGTTTCTTAAGAGCCGGTTTGTAACTCTGTCGGGGCCTGGGGCAGACCTTCCGTTTAAATTGTGCAGCACTTCCCTGATCTTTGCTTCCGAGAAGGGGACGTCCAGATCTGGGGCAGGCGCGCCCTAATACTGAGTGAGGGGAGAACCTGGACTTTGGCCATTTGGAAGGTATTTGTTCGCTAGTTTCCGAAATATGGAGTCCTCTGAGATGCCTTCCATTGTTTCCTTATTAATTAATCGGTCTATGACAAATCTCTGATTACATTTGGATTGTCCATCATCTAATAGATGTTTGAAGAGGGTCCATTTGCCTCCTTTGCGCATTTTTCCATCCGCTGCCGAGCAGGCGTCTCTCCATTGCTGTTTATTAAGTTCGGAGCAATGCTCCTCGATGAGTTTATTGAGCTCCGCGATCCTTTTCCGTAGCCTGCGATTGAGCCTTTGTGTCTTCCATCTTTCGAGAAGAGAGCGTTTGGCTTCCAGGAGGTGCGCTAACCTTGCGTCCATCCCTGGGGCATCAAAATCTGTAACTATTTCATTGGTGGCCTTCTCGACATCCATCTGAATCTGTACAAGCAGTTCACTGAACGTGTCGTATACTGCCTCATCTTCACCTCTTATTTTCCTAAAGAGGTCCCAGTCTGTGTATTTATAGGTTTTGGGAGGAGCTGCTATTATTTCCGTCCTGAGTTCTATTATGTAGTGGTCGCTCCCGAAGTTCTCCTGTAAGTTGGACCACGTGGCCACCGCATTTCTAGTGAAGCTGAGATCAGGCGTCGTGTCTCTGGCGACCGAGTTTCCCAGCCTCGTGGGGAAACGTGGGTCTGACACCAACGTTAGGTTTAGGTCTGTACTCGCTGAAACTAGGTTGGCCCTTTCTTTGTTCGTGTTACATAACCCCAAGCCGGGTGGGGGGCGTTGAAATCTCCTGCGAATATTAATAGCTGCGATTTCGCAGTGGTTGCGACCCTATTTAGTAGTGGGCGGAGATTATGCTTATAAGCGGAAGGAGAGCTGTACAAGTTGAGAATGAAAATGTTGCGTCGGATTTTTCCGCGGGGGATGATTTCGATTAACTGTGCCTCGAGACCGAATTTCTTATCCGAGTTACACGTTTTGACTTCGTGCTCCTGAAAAGGTATCTTTCCTGACGAATGTGGCGATACCTCTGTCATTTTCTCCTTTTTGGCTAACCGAACGGTAGCCCGATAGATTTACCTTCTCACTAAGTGTTTCTCGCAAGAGCAGGACGTGCGGCATTATCGCTTGTGCTTTGATGAGCTGCAATAGAGCAATAGAGCAGCCTTGCGCCTTAAGAAGCTGGCGCAATTCCACTGCCAGATAATTAGGTTTCCGCTTTGCCCCGCCATTTTGATTTCTATTGAACTAGCAGAGCCTGCAGGGAACTCGTGTTATCGGGATCCTGCTGTACTTTCTTAGCTTTTGCAATGGTGCCAGTGGTGATGCTTTTGATTTTTCTAGAGTCTATCGTTTTCAATTTAGACTCGAGGATGCCAACTCTACGTGTTAGGTGGGAGATGTTACTGTCCACATGCTCGACAGTGCTAGATTGAATGGCTAAGGCCTCTCTCATCTGCGTGAGCGATTCCTCAATTACCTTCAAAGACACGAGTAGGTTTGGCTCTGGCTTAAAGTCCTGAGCGGGGGACTCGTCAGTTTGCATGGGCTCTATTTCCGTGGTCGCGGGGTGGGAAATAGCTTTGCGCTTATTCGACCCTTCTGGTTGAACTGGGATGGGTAAGGCTACTTAGCGGAATTCACGCGAGTTACGGAAGAGCTCGAACTCAGACCTCAGCGTTCGTAGTGCCTCTTTTAGCTCTGCATTTTCCTTCTTAAGCATTAAAATCTCAGATTGCTCTCTTTTATGCTCCGGCGAGATGCCCTGTGTTACCTTTTTGCCGCTTGGGGTGTTTATTCTGGCCTTGTCCGCCCAGGACATTGGTTCCTGGATTCGGACCCTGGAACCCGATCGTCCTCTCGAACGGGAGCGTCTGCTGCTATTGTCGCGCCCTCTCGAGCGAGAGCGCGATCTGCTGCCGGGGTGCCCTCTGGAACGGGAGTGGGAGCGTCCTCTCGATGCCGATATGTTGCGGCGGGGGGAGTAGAAGGGTTTCTCTCCCGACATTGCTTCTCCGCCGCTTTTTGTGTCGAAGCCACGTGGTTCTGCCGCCAGCTGCGCGTGCAGTGCGCGCCTGCGGCGCCGCCGTCTTTGGCGCACGATGTATGGCACCTGGAAGCGCTGTTTGCACTTGCGGTGTGCCGTTTTGTGTCATAATCATCATCATCATCAGCCTGGTTACGCCCACTGCAGGGCAAAGGCCTCTCCCATATTTCTCCAACAACCCCGGTCATGTACTAATTGTGGCCATGCCGTCCCTGCAAATTTCTTAATCTCATCCGCCCACCTAACTTTCTGCCGTCCCCTGCTACGCTTCCCTTCCCTTGGAATCCAGTCCGTAACCCTTAATGACCATCGGTTATCTTCCCTCCTCATTACATGTCCTGCCCATGCCCATTTCTTTTTCTTGATTTCAACTAAGATGTCATTAACTCGCGTTTGTTCCCTCACCCAATCTGCTCTTTTCTTATCCCTTAACGTTACACCTATCATTCTTCTTTCCATAGCTCGTTGCGTTGTCCTCAATTTGAGTAGGACCCTTTTCGTAAGCCTCCAGGTTTCTGCCCCGTGGGTGAGTACTGGTAAGACACAGCTATTATATAGCTTGAGGGATAATGGCAACCTGCTGTTCATGATCTGAGAATGCCTGCCAAACGCACCCCAGCCCATTCTTATTCTTCTGATTATTTCTGTCTCATGATCCGGATCCGCAGTGACTACCTGCCCTAAGTAGATGTATTCCCTTACGGCTTCCAGCGTCTCGCTGCCTATTGTAAACTGCTGTTCTCTTCCGAGACTGTTAAACATTACTTTAGTTTTCTGCAGATTAATTTTTAGAGCCACTCTTCTGCTTTGCCTCTCCAGGTCAGTGAGCATGCATTGCCGTTGGTCCCCTGAGTTACTAAGCAAGGCAATATCATCGGCGAATCGCAAGTTACTAAGGTATTCTCCATTAACTTTCATCCCCATTTCTTCCCAATCCAGGTCTCTGAATACCTCCTGTAAACACGCTGTGAATAGCATTGGAGAGATCGTATCTCCCTGCCTGACGCCTTTCTTTATTGGGATTTTGTTGCTTTCTTAAATATCTATAGCGGCTGTGGAGCCGCTATAGATATTTTTCAGTATTTTTACATATGGCTCGTCCACACCCTGATTCCGTAATGCCTCCATGACTGCTGAGGTTTCGACAGAATCAAATGCTTTCTCGTAATCAATGAAAGCTATATATAAGGGTTGGTTATATTCCCCACATTTCTCTATCACCTGATTAATAGTGTGAATATGATCTATTGTTGAGTAGCCTTTACGGAATCCTGCCTGGTCCTTTGCTTGACAGAAGTCTAAAGTGTTCCTGATTCTATTTGCGATTACCTTAGTAAATAGTTTGTAGGCAACGGACAGTAAGCTGATCGGTCTATAATTTTTCAAGTCTTTGGCGTCCCCTTTCTTATGGATTAGGATTATGTTAGCGTTTTTCCAAGATTCCGGTACGCTCGACGTTATGAGGCATTGCGTATAGAGGGTGGCCAGTTTCTCTAGAACAATCTGCCCACCATCTTTCAATAAATCTGCTGTTACCTGATCCTCCCCAGCTGCCTTCCCCCTTTGCATATCTCCCAAGGCTTTCTTTACTTCTTCCGGCGTTACCTGTGGGATTTCGAATTCCTCTAGACTATTTTCTCTCCCATTATCGTCGTGGGTGGCACTGGTACTGTATAAATCTCTATAGAACTCCTCAGCCACTTGTACTATCTCATCCATATTAGTAATGATATTGCCGGCTTTGTCTCTTAACGCATACATCTGATTCTTGTCAATTCCTACTTTCTTCTTCACTGTTTTTAGGCTTCCTCCGTTCCTGAGAGCATGTTCAATTCTATCCATATTATACTTCCTTATGTCAGCTGTCTTACGCTTGTTGATTAACTTCGAAAGTTCTGCCAGTTCTATTCTAGCAGTAGGGTTAGAGGCTTTCATACATTAGCGTTTCTTGATCAGATCTTTCGTCTCCTGCGATAGTTTACTGGTATCCTGCCTAACGGAGTTACCACCGACTTTCATGGCACACTCCTTAATGATGTCCACAAGATTGTCGTTCATTGCTTCAACACTAAGGTCCTCTTCCTGAGTTAAAGCCGAATAGCTGTTCTGCAGCTTGATCTGGAATTCCTCTATTTTCCCTCTTACCGCTAACTCATTGATCGGCTTCTTATGTACCAGTTTCTTCCGTTCCCTTCTCAGGTCTAGGCTAATTCGAGTTCTTACCATCCTGTGGTCACTGCAGCGCACCTTGCCGAGCACGTCCACATCTTGTATGATG
Source organism: Dermacentor albipictus (assembly GCF_038994185.2). NCBI lineage: Eukaryota > Metazoa > Arthropoda > Arachnida > Ixodida > Ixodidae > Dermacentor > Dermacentor albipictus. The sequence goes on along the minus strand of NC_091821.1, from coordinate 462,614,452 downwards.
CCAGGGTTAGCGCAGAGTATGAGGTCTATTTCATTTCTAGTCTCACCGTTCGGTCCTCTCCACGTCCACTTTCGGCTATCCCGCTTGCGGAAGAAGGTATTCATTATCCTCATATTATTCTGTTCCGCAAACTCTACTAATAACTCCCCCCTGATATTCCTAGTGCCTATGCCATATTCCCCCACTGCCGTTTTGTGTGCCCCACCCCAGATGGCGCACTTGGGATCACATTGATGAACCTCTGATGGTGTGAGCATGCCACATCCGCGGCATTTTTTTCGGGTCTTCGCCCTTCGGGCAAACGTCGGACCTGTGGCCCGATTCTCCACACGCATAACAGACGTCTACTTGCCTGCGATACAAGGAACAAGGGTAGCGAACAAGGTAGTAAAAAAAGCTAGCCTGACCACCACGGCTCTCAAGCAGATCCCATTGGAACTTTTGAATTGTTCATACGCTAACGGAATACATGTTCACACGGATGGTTCCTTCTCGAAAAATTCTACGGGCGATATTGTTCTACCATCTCAATCGGTCGTCATCAAGTAAGACTTCACACGTAACGACATCTACAGGTTCCGAATTGGCCGTTCTTCGCGCTGCTGTCGAATACATTGAATAAGAACCGCCCAACAAATGGGCAGTATTTTGTGACTCGAAGGCAGCCTTCCAGAAATTGCGAAGTTTACGGCGTGGCAATTATGAACAGCTGGTGTCACAAATCAACGAAACCTACCATTGCGCTTCTGAACGAGGACATGATTTTATATTTCAGTGGCTGCCGGGACATTGTGGCGTCCTTGGTAATCACCTCGCCGATGACGCTGCCCGACATGCCCAGGCTGGCGCACCGACACTCCTGATACCTTTATCAAGAGTCGACGCTGCAAGAGAGCTTCGCAGTCTCACTTGTACCATCACGTTAAGTTACTTGCATACACCACAGAACTCTTAGTGTTGTTTATACAGCCTCGATCCATCACTGAAACTTAAATTATCAGCGAACCTTTCACGACGTGACGCAACACTGCTGTGTCGGCCGTGGGTAGGAGTAGCATTCACCAACTCCTACAGCTATCGTATTAGAATGGCGGATTCCCCAATGTGCGTTAAGTGCAAGTGGGAAGAGACCATCGGTCATCTTCTGTGCCACTGTTCTCGCTTCAATAATCAACGTGAGACTCTCCAGTGTGCTTTGATTAGACTAGATGACAAGCTATTTACGGAAGCGAAGATATTGGGAGCCTGGCCTCACAGTTCATTAGCGCAGAAAGCAGTTCGAGCGCTTTTTCACTACCTGAAGGCAACAGACTTGAGTGCCAGACTATAGACATCCTACACCTGTTTTCTCTCTCTCTCTTTCACTGGCCGTTCCCCTCCCCACGTGTATGGTAGCAAACTGGACTCAGCTTGGTTAACCTCCCTGCCTTTCCTTCTTCCCTTCTCTCTTTCTCTCTCTGCTGGACACCTTAGCCAATAGTAAGACCGAATGCCACTCGGGATGTGTTCATCTGCGCTGCGTCGTCATTTCACCGCCACAGTGTCTCGCGGTGAACAACGTGCATACGCAAAAAATCCTAACATGTCGCATATCGCTGTAACGTACCATGCACAAAACAAAATTAAAACTCTATAATCTCGCCAAACAAGAGAGTTACTAGGATACTAGTAACTCTCTGCGTAAGGATACTACATGTGTAGCCTCGTGCCTTTGGCTGTGCTGCAAACGCCTTGTTACGTGGAGTATATAGGTGTGACAAAAGAACAGTTCAAAGATCAACAATCCGCTTCTTTGACAGGCGGTGTCATGGCGGTGACCAGCGACGCGACGCTCGTGAGCTTGTCATCTTCCCGTGGCAGTGACGACGGTGGTACGATTGTGTCTCCAAAGGGCGCTGCGGCGGCGCTCTCCCGCTCTCTACTTCTTGCTTGCTGCAAAAAGGCGGCGATCACGGTCGGGTCTGTGTTACTGGTGTGTGCCGTCGCCGCAGCTATCATCGCACTGGTGCAGCTGCTGGCCTTAACCGACGTCATGGGCGAGGACCCTTCGTTCGATCCGTCGCTGCCCCTCGTCCGGGGCTCCTTTCCCGAGGGCCCGGTGCGACACGTGTCCGGTGCCAACGTTGCGACCACGGTGACGACGATTTCGAGCAGGTCGGACGCTGACCCTAAGCCGATAACCCCGGCGGCCACTCAGAGAAGTGTGAACTCAACACGGACGATGGTTGCGGAGTCGGAGCGCCATGTTTAAATGCAGTTTCTCGTAGCAATACACAAGAACAGCTAGCGCGGGACGCACGATTGTCGAAGCTGCGCGCATCATACAATTACGAGCACAGTGGGTAAGGCTCTTTGATTGCTAAGTTCGTCGAGTGCCCGGGCCGTTACACTTCTTGGCTTTTCAAGCCCATACTTAGGCAAGGTGCACATAGCCGACGATCTAATTATACCGTCAACGTATATCGCGAAAATAAAACGTTCTTTCTGCAACACGCGGGTATTTGGCGCAGCGAGGTTTTAAGGGTTGTTCGATGTCGTGACATGTGTCCTGGTTAGAAAACTAGGCGTTTTTTGTAACGCCGCGTTATCAACGTCGCGGCTACCACGCTCTACTGTGATTCGAAATCTTTTGCCAGAAATGTTACTCCGATGAGATGGAATGGTAACAATAGACCAACCAAAATTTTATTTTCAGTCGTAGAGTTCAATACCTTGCTCACAATGAGCTGGGGTCCCCGTGACGACAACAGTCGTTTCTGTCAGCGTTGTAAGTTGCGACTACGTGAAGTAATTTCAACTTTCAATGCTGGCTCTGGATAGTAAAGAAGGTGGGGTTGAATGGATGGAATAACGCTCACGGCGGGGATGGAGGGGGTGCGGGGTACAAGTGCTACGTATGCGTTAGGAAGCCCTCATATGCCTTTTAATGGTTGGATCACCCTATTAAACTTGGATTCGACGAAAAGAGACAAGACCATTGTCATTGAGCGAAACATTATTAGGATAGCATTCCTGGGCTACAAAGCGCCTACGCAACATTGTGTGGATGACATTGTGTGCAATCAGTACCAAGAAGCAACCATAAGTTCCAACACGGGCAGAATAAATAGATAATGTCTAACTATACCTAATGAACGACAATGAAATAAAATTAGAGTCATACCATCCTGTGAAGGTGGTTGGCCAGCGAAGATGCTATGATGGCATAAATGATGTTAGTGTAGAGTTTTGTTGGCGTGTAACCATACATATAACTGTGTACATTGTCGCAGGTCGCAAAGCACAGGCGCTTCATTGCGGCAAGTAGCAGTACCACGTTGTACTCGAAAAAGACGTGCAGGATGCAGGCCAGCACAAAAGAGTCTTTTTCTTTATCGTGCTCGTACTCTCGAGCGGCCCGGTCGTCGTCTTTGTTGCCGTCAGGGTGTAGCTGGTACAAGTAGTGACGCGGCAATATGTTATTTATGCGAAATACAAAGAAATATCAGGTGCGCATGACGTCGCGCACTATGTCATACATACACAGAGCTGCCACCGAAGGGCTTTTACGACGTCGCTCTAAAGACACAGGTGTTGACGACGCACCTGCGACGGAGCGCCGTTTAGACGCAGGTGGCCGTTAAGCCGAGCCTAGACGCGAGCGACGATATGCGTTGACGGGGGCGCAGCCCAAAATAGTTAACCGAACAAAATACGTTTGTCTATAACGTGCGATTGAGCATACGTGTTCCTAATTAGCTGAATGAAACTTGGAAGGAGTAGAGTTTTACTCTAACGGGCAAACATGGGGCTGTCCGTTCCCCCCCCCCCCCCCCATAGAAGTCCATGTATTGACAGCAGGTGGGATTTCCACGATATATACAACTTCACTGTGAATTACGTAGTAACTAAAAGTAAATGAAACTCGGCATAATGTTAGAGTCGTCTTAGCGGCTAATTGTCGTATAATTTTGTTATCAACACTTTCTTATGAAGCTGTGCAACTTTCATATACGCCCCCTCTCCCCTCCCCTTATGCAATATCCTCGGGCCCTTACGGTTCAATAAATGAAATGAAATTTGTTACTGGAATTCTGTAACGTTCACACCTTTACTGTGAACTAATTATGAGAAGTAAATGAAACTCGGCGTAACGATAGAGTTGTTTTAGCGGCCAATTTCAGTATGATTTTTTTTTCAAGATCACTACAATCGAGAGCTACAGAGCATTCGCGAGAAAGTTGGCTTTGCCGCAAGGCGTTTTCTGTTCGTCGCCACGTTTTTTTCCGGAGGGTAGCCACGGGCAGTTGTAAAAATTGACTCGCCGTCCCGGACCTGCGAAAATGGGTCCAGTGAAGCCGGTTGAGAACCACCACAACTACTAAGGGGGGCACGCAATGCTTTTATGGCTTTAGGATAATGTTAGTAAAGGGAATTTAGAGTAACGGTAATTTTACCAGCACGCTGCCCTCCCATCGTGGTGCTACAACTACATTGAAATTAACTGCCAGCTTATTTTGTATACGAAAGGCTATGGAAGTCACTCCCCACGTCGCAAGCTGCAGTCGCCGCGGCCGCTTGCGCAACAGTAATCGTTAACGGGAAACGTATGCGGGGAGCGTTGCATGCTTCGCGTTCTTATCAGGATGGCCTTATTATCAATTATGGTAGTACGGATGCTTGTTTTGAGCTAGATTTTATTGAAACACACGCTGTTCTATACGTTGCATGCGCGATTACAAAGAATGTGTGCATTGTTGGCTTCAGTTGGCTGAGTGCTTGTAGCCTCTGCCCTACCGGGGGTACGAGACGCTGCACCTGGCCTGCGCTGCACTGCATTGCCGCCGGAATAGGCCCACGTTTTTGCTAACGGGCGCGGGCAAGAAAAATGCCGATCACCGAGAGGCTACGACCTTCGCTGTAACATGACAACAGACTTGAGCGACCTTGCAGAATTTCAACAGAATTTGCAGCTAAGTTGTTTCGTTCGAGCAGTTGAATTAAGAATTTCAGTTGCCTGTAACTAAGCCACACACTTTAAAGCTTTGCCCGCATATGACTAGCCCGTATAAAACCTTGTCCTCACGTACCACTTTCGAGCACTTGTTAAGGAATGTTTTACAAAGACATTACTTCATCCGCTTCATCCGCATACATTTCGCTTCGCGAGAACAGCGGTCACAGTGGTTTCCCCATTTTCGCTAGACATGATCTCGGTGGCATTCATAGTTCTCCCAGGCAGAGGCAGTGTTGCGGTTGGGTACTCAATGAAAGGCGTCAAAACTTAAGTCAAAAGTAGCCAAAGGTAGCCAAGTTGATTATTCTTGCGCCATATTTGTCGCCAATTAGAAAAAAAAAAAACGCTGAGCACTGTAAAATGAGGGCTGTTAATGTTCATCATCGTCGAAGATAGACGTGGCTGCTCAATCCGCGGTTCGGAGTTTATTCTGATTATTGCTGTTAACAGGTTCAGCGTCATTTTGTTTCTAAGCTTTCTTATTGTTGACAAATAGGGGTGTGCAACTATGTTAATATGCGAAACTTTCGAATAACGAATCGAATAGTGTCATATTCGATTCGGTCTTCGTATTCAATAGTCAATATTTGTGAATGCGAATATTTTTAATACCTTTTGAATATTCAGAACGTCAACTGCGCCCAAATAAACGTAAAATTTAGCAAATGTACAGTAAGTTTTCTCCCCTGCGGGCATAGTATAGACTTAGAGCGTGAGAACTTGCTTAGTGGAGCAGGCTACGTATCTTAGGTAGCCATACTTTACAGGCTGTACACCAATCATTCGCACTTTCTGAAGAGCCCTGCGCATGCGAAGAAACGAGTTATTTGCTCCTAACGGTCCATCTGTGTTTTTATTGAGCAACGCTTCATAATGTACCATATAATGACAGAAACTTGCTAACTTGAAGAATACTGGGATTTGAACATTGTTTTGTATGCATTGTCATAACGGCTGGTCAATAGACACCTTTAGCGTGTCCCCTATTCCGGCAAACCGGGGCGGTTTTGGCGGTTTAGTGGATGGTCGGGGGCGTAAACGTCGGCGGCCGGAGCGGTGCAGCGGCCTGGTGTTGTAGAGCTCAACCACTCAAACGCGGAGCTAAAATTGCAGTAACCTACTTTATTCTGCTTCGCTGCTGGTGCAAATTTTCGGCAGCGGCGTAATTGTGTTCACAATTACGTACTGTCGAAAACTTACACCCCAACTAGGAAGAATGTGGTAATTGGCTCTGTGTTTAGGTGGTTGAGCTTTGCACCACCAGCTGGCGCCACCAATCTGGCCGCTCACGTTTACGACCCCGACCATCCCGAAATCCGCCCACACCACCCCGGTTTGCCGGAATAGGGGACACGCTAAGGGTCTCTATTATTTGAAAACTATTCGAAAACTAATCGAAAACTATTTGATCCGATTCATTTCTGGCACTATTCGATTCGGGTTCTATTTGGTCTCAAAAATCACTGTTCGCACACCCGTGCTGTGAAAAAACACGTGCAGATTCGGCATTTGAAATCAGGAGACACAAGATCGCCTTACGCGAGGAGAGAAAAAGAGCATGCGCCGGTAACATCACTGCAAGCAGCGGCCGCGTGCTGTAAGCCTAATCAGCATATCTGCAGTGGCGTAGCAACAGGGGGGGCCGGGGGGCCGTGGGCCCCGGGTGCAAGGGGCCAGTGAGGGGGGGGGGGGTGTCATACACGTCTGAAGACACCCCTCTTTCCGCCGGCTACACCCGGGGAGGGGGGTGACAGAAGACCTATGGGCCCCGGGTGCCAGGCGACCTAGCTACGCCACTGCATATCTGGTCTAATGTACTCACAACCATTTGTAAATACTGAATTTCCTACTGCAGCACCAGAGGGACCCATTCAAATAAACCACGTGGTAGAGCCATTATGTCACCGCGGCTTTTTGCGCTTCCTATGGTTACTGGGTTGATGACATCCTGCCTGCGAAGTGTAGGTGAATCATTTGGCAGCATCAGTTGCAGCTGTATTGCCATTTGTTACAGAAAATGCAAACAGCGCTCTCGAATGCTTCTTTGAGTTTCACTTGAGAGACTATTTACGCCCTCACTGAAGACATCTCCAAAGTCGAGCTCCTTCCAAGCTCGAGAAGATTCTTGGTTTTTGTCTTTGCGCCACTCGTGCCAGAACCTTCGCTTTGCACTTGAGTGTTTCTCTATGATCACTGCCGCAATAAATATTCGCAACGTCAGTCTGTTCAGTTTTTGGTGGCTTGGCTCAGACCTCGGAATCCAGACGTGGGCAGGCCAGCAAGCTCGTGAGTCGGCGTTGAGGCAGGGCCTTGACGTTCCCCCGTGGGAGACCTGAGCCCGAGTCGCGTTAAACCTTGCCGGACACACAAGAATGTTCCATCCATCCATCCATCCATCCATCCATCCATCCATCCATCCATCCATCCATCCATCCATCCATCCATCCATCCATCCATCCATCCATCCATCCATCCATCCATCCATCCATCCATCCATCCATCCATCCATCCATCCATCCATCCATCCATCCATCCATCCATCCATCCATCCATCCACCCATCTATCCATCCATCCATCCTATCACCCTTTTAAATACGAAGCATTTCTTGGCGAACATCTACCACTTGGACAGTATCTATCTATCTAGCCGCCTACGTCTTGGTGCTCTCATGGTCATTTCGTTAACTTGGTATGCACCAAAATTGGCATAGTATAACAAGAGTGTTTGAGGAACATGAATGATAGGTCATGACATGACTGTCACGACATGTGTGCCATGCAAATCATGAAACAGCCGCCTACATCTTGGCGCTCTCATGGTCGTTTTGTTAACTTCGTAGCCCCCCTCACTGTTTCGCGTACCATCATTTCCCACAAGGTGTGAGATCTGGCGGCTTTTTTTCTGTCATTGTAGCCAAATCATTTACGCTCAGGAATACAGTGATGGTGAAAAGTGTCGATTCTATTTTATTCTTGATTTTTCTGCGTTTACGCAGTAGACCGATTAGCCACTGAATATTACTGCCATCTAGGAAAACCCCGATTAGCCCTGTTTCTTAGCCTGCAAATGCAGCACGACATTTCAAACAAGCCTGGTGCCGGCATTGCGATACTCAATACTAGCAAAAATTCGAACATGTGGCAATGATCGAGCAGAGAAGAGGATATGTGAAAGCCCAGCAACATGATATAGAAAAATTATGTAGGGGCATGTGCATGCTCTCATGCTTGCATGAAGGGTTGACAATAAATTACGCTGAAATGCAATTCAAAAGTAGCCAAAAGGTAGCTAGGGTGGCTGAGGGAGCCAACCTTCTAATCTAAGCGCCAAGCACTACCAAAACGTAGCCAATCTGTCGCAAAGTAGCCACCAACGGCAACACTTGGCAGCGGGCTAAGTTTTGTGTTGGTAGTGGACCAGAGTCCTTTGATACTTTTTTGTTGGTCACGGAACATTGTCACTCTATAGGAAAGTTGCATACGTTGCCAACTGTGGCTGCGCGGCGGCGCCACCTGTTCAGAGTACGAACGTTGAGGGGTACTCAGCAAGCGGCGCAGCAGCTAGCAGGTGTGTTCGTGACTTTTGTAGCGGCTGTATGCGTTCATTCTGCGTCCGCAGAGTAGCTCGAATGGTGCTGCTTGACGGACAATGCCGAATGCCTGTTATGTGAAGCAGTGCCTCTCCGACTACAGAGGGAGAGACGAAACGAGCTGCCAACCGTAGAGAAATCAACCGCTGAAAGATAACATCGCACAGCCAACTCGACTGTAGAAGCATCTGTCCTTGTATAAATACTGAATGTCCCAGCTCACGGTAGCCAAGCTGTTCAACAGTATCAATAAGCGAGATTGACGATTATAGTACGATCGAGACGGCATGGCGAAACAGTACCACAAAGGATGCATGACAGTCTATGTGACGACGACGCAATGACGACAACGGCATGGCGTCGGCGATATTATCACCATTGAATAACGACAGCATGATTACGATAGAATGACGAACAAGGAATGATGTCGGTGGATCGACGACAGTTACATTACGATAATGAGATGTTGGTACTGAAGTTATGATGGTGGTGAAACGAGAGCGTGACGACGACGGTGGGGCGATAATGTTATGACGGCGATGTGATAACGAGAGTCGGATATCGAAGCTACAATGACGACGATGAAACAACCGCAACGGCATCCTAACGAGAGTATGATAATGAATACGGGACGACGACTGTATGACGATGATGCCATCACAACGGCATGACAAAAATGGGGTGACGCCGAATGTATGATGAAAATTGTGTGAGGATGACTGTATAAAAAAAAACCTGTATGACGATGATGGCGGGACGACGACGGCATGATGAGAGTCAGATGACGAAGCTGCAGTGACGATGATCGCCTGAGCACGATGGCATATCGACGAAGGTCTGACATAGGAGGCATGAGAGTGACTGTCTTACGATGGCGAGATTACAAAGAAGACATAACCATGATTGAATGACGATGGTATAATTATAATCACTTTAGAAGAATTAGTGACGTCAATACAACAACGAAGGTGGTATGACGACGATGGCATGGCGAAGATGGGAGGACGTTACTGAAGTGATGACAATAATAAAAGGACAGCGTGACGACTACAGCATGACCACGACTGTGGGACGACCGTGGCGTGTTGGCGACGTCATGACAACACTCGGATGACAAAGCAGGAATGACGACAATGCGACGACCACGATGGTCTCACGACCTAGAACACCCATCCACGATCATTGAACGATGGATCACTAGGGGAGTCTAGTCGTCTTGCGACGGCTAGAGCACCCGACCAGGCGGGATTCTGTCATACCCTTGACTTCAATGTTCTCGTGTGAGTGCCCGGATAACGGATCTGACTTTTGGCTCAAGGTCACTTGAAGGTCGCCGACAACGGGAGCTAGAAGCATTTCATGTTTATAAATAAGAATGATAACCCTAAATAGCAGTAACATAGCACAATTACATCGTAATAATCCTAGCTCCCACCTTAAAGGGAATTCGCGCATTAATTTTCTTACTGCAGAATATCTCCTTATATGGAATATTATCCTCAGTGACTCTTTTGTTAAGCTTTTGTTAAGACGAAGTGTCTGCGAGCCAGGACGCTATTTCTCTAGCTCAGCTGTTTTCTCCTTATTTCTGCGTACATCTTTGGAGAGCCATCTCATCTCTTACATCTCATACATCTTTGGTTCGTGGCGCGGATGCAAGTTGACGTCCCCGTGCCTTTGCCGGAAATGGCGACGTCAGTGGCGGCTGCGTCTAGTAAGCGGAGCGGCCTCCAGAGTGACACCGACGGCGATGGCACCTGCGTTTACTCGCTCAACCGTGAGGACTTCTCTGATGACGCCTTCGAGCTTGTGCGGAGCCGCAAGGCGAAACGAAGACTTACCACCAGGGCATCCATGTCTTCGAGCACGCCGACGGTAGGACCAACTCAGAATACCACAGTCCGTACGATTCTATTTGTACCAGAACTCGCTACCGACAACCTGAGGCGACTCAACAGGCAATCCGTATCGGTGCAACTTGAAGCGGTGGCGCCCAATCAGATAACAGACGTTAGAGTCAACACGAAAAAAAGTGTTGGCTATCGACGTCAAACATGAGACTGCACTGAGAAATTTGGCTCAAGTTACAGAACTAGGTGGCGTTAAGCTCCGCTCGTACATCTCCCTGAACAGTGGTTCCACTACTGGTGCCATCTGCGACGTGGACATCTCCATCTCCAGCGCTGACTTGCCGATTCTAGTGAAGCCTGCCGTTGATGGCGTCGCCATAACACATGTGTATCGCCTCGGCACATCCCGCTGTGTGAAAAGTATATTCAAGGGCGAGACTATCCCTTCGCACGTCAAAGTGGGCCGCTTTAGACACCCTGTGCGACCATTCATCCCAAGGCCACTGCAATACCGCAGTTGTATGAGGCTGGGACACGTGAGCGCCGTGTGCGAGAACACGAGAGTTTGCTCACGCTGTAGCGAGTCCCTTACTGCAGACTCTTGTGCAGCCGCGGTTATCAAATGCATCAATTGCCTTGGGTCACATGACGCTTCCTTGAAGGACTGCCCCAAAATAAAGAAGGAAAAGGCGATATTGAAGCAGATGGCTAGAGGCCATTCGTCTCGTCGGGAAGCTGTTGCGACCATTAGAAAGCGACGCTCCCGACGCCGTCAGACTTCAAAGCACGCTGATGCCTCTGTGAAGAGTACGCCCCATCCGACAACATCTCCTCCTCTGCCCCCTAGGCCTGGGGTTATTCAATCTAAATCTGACAATACAACTTGGTCCTCACAACTAAAGCAACAGGCAAAGCAGGCAACAGCAACAGACAACAGCGGAAGTCACAACCGAAGCCACAGATGATGCCACAGCCGATGCCACAGACGGAAGCGATGCCGCAGCCGATGCCACAACCGATGCCACAACCGATGCCACAGCCGGACCCGGAGTCACGTCAAGGGATACAGCTGCGCACGGCTGTAAAGTCCACAGCACGGGTTCCTGACAAATTGCCCGAAGACCGGCAAGTGGTTATGATGCTTTGGTCTCTGATGAATATTTTTCGAATGCTCTTAAATAACCTGCACACTCCGTCAGCGCGAAGTTCAATGCAAGTGCTGGATGCTCTCAATTCAGTACTTGCAACTTTTGAGTAAGCATCATGGCTCACCCGCATCATTATATTCGCACTGAGGCTGTGGTTTACCTTAAAAATATACTGCCACGCGCTGCAACATACTGCTGACGCCCACCGGCTTCTTGGTCTTCACTGGTGACTTCAACGTGCATCACCAGCTATGAAGCACCAAGATTACCTTCAGACAGCAGAATGACGGCAGCATAACGTATCGACGGTGCACTTGCTTTGACTTTACTGATTTCCAGGCGCTTTGCTGCGTACACAGACAGTGTTCACTCTATCCCGCTTTCCTCTTTCTGTACCCCCTTTCCCTTCCCCAGTGTAGAGTAGCAAACCGGTCGCTTGTCTGGTCTGGTTGACCTCCTTGCCTTTCCACTCTTTGCTATCTCTCGCTCTCTTCGCTCAGGACCAATCAATAACGGTTTCCTCACATCAACCACAAGAAGGCAACAAACAAAGTAGGCATAGAGAGCATCGGAGCAATAAACCGTTCTTCCTTTAGGAAAACAAATGAAAGTAGGACTACAGCTGCCGGTCGGAAGGCCATACTTACCTTGTCTCTTGGTTTCATGTAGTTGATAGTAACGTTAGAATTGGTTGTTCTCGTCCGATGAGTAAAATAATGCATAATAAACATAGTGAACTACGAATAAATAAGCGACTGATCAAGCAGTTCCTGTTGCTTTCCTGCCAGTGAAAGCAACACGTGCGCAGATAAATAATAGCCGACCTTTATTGGTTACTCTCTGCTGGTCAAAACAAACAATCTCAATGTCAACAACTATCATTTGCTCCACGGGCAGTGTATCTTGTCGAATAGCTTCATTCAATACTTTGGGCTTTGATCCAAATATATTCGCGCAGTCATCAATTTCACAGCTGTCCAGACAACATCCACACAGCTCAGCAACCGCGTACAGAAAGTACATTCAAAGGAGAAATCCACGGCCTGTTATAGTTTCTACGTTCAAAACGATTTTATCTTTATGACAACTTCCGTCCTGTTGGCACTTGTACTAATACGCATGCAATGCACCCAAGGGCATCTTGCAGTGTGAAGTGTGAATGTAATATGAAACAGCAATAGCTTTCGGAGCATGAAGTCGCAAAACAATCATCATAATGGTTTCCCCACTCAGCCTGTCCTTCAGCAGTATGATATGGTGGTAGCAGAATATTATTATGCAGCGAACCCTTCTGTTGTAGCGAGAACGAATTGCACGGAACAAGACGACCTTTTTTTTGTGCGCAAAGGTCTTGCTCCGAAACAACTTAGGTCAAGTGCTAGTGTCTAAGCCTACCCATTCTTGCATGATATCTCATTTTGTTTGCCATTGGATGAACAACAGATTATAGTTCAACAAAAAACTAAAGTCTGACATAGCAGGGAAGCGGTAATTCTGCTGGTTTTTTCTTTCATAGTAAAGCTGCATGGTAACCACAAGCATACTACCTTGTTTGTCTCAGTTAAGATGCTCACTTTCAGGGGAGGAAAGCTTCGATGCATGCACTGCAGCATAACTACACGGGGCTCGCGACGGGTATGCCGTGGGCGAGCAATGTTCGCGTGTTCTCCACTGGACTGATGCTAGTTGTCAGCGTTGTCCTGGTGTGGTGGTGGTTGGAGCCCGCTTCCGGTGGTACGCGGCCGCGTACATCCACTCGTAAGTCTCTGACAGGCCTTGGCTTCTTCTCTGGCCTGTGTATGACCGGCACGGTCAACAGGTGATGTTGCTGGGATGGCTGCTGCCGCTGATTTCTAGTGGGGTCACTGCCGAGACGCGTATCACTGCACGGTCGTAGATCACTGCATCCTCTTGGTTTTCTGGAAGGATCGCTCTGGTCACAATAGACCAGAGGGAAGGAGGAAGGAAAGAAAGTGGAAGAAAACGGAGGAGAACGCGTTGACATCCGTACTGTATTTTAGCAGCATCTGTTAAGACCACAACATGCCACTCATCTAGGCGTTGATTAGTGACAGCTATTTTTCAGGCGCTCAATAAAAATTTGCAACTGGCAGAATTGAATTGATTTATTATTTGTTCGACGAATGTTTGGTCCATCTGCCATGTTATCTTGTCATAATAATATTTTTTTTTTGTTTTAATAATAAGGGAGAGCAGTGGCAGTAGTAATCAATCTTTCTATAGGGATAACTATTAAAAAACAGACAAAGAACTTGAAGATTCAGCAACTTTTGGTTTGACTTTTTTTCTGTGTGAGCAATTATTATGTATTTAGGATTACTAAAACTACCATTTTGTCTTTTTGTTGATGTAATTTTTTTAAACGATGGATTTTTCAATCTTGTAGCAGCCTGCTACAAATTTAGGCCACCGATGTAGAATATTTAATTAGTTTTCAAGAAAATAGCAAAGAAGGCTTCACATTTAGAGTGACACTCCTTTAGGGATTCAAGCACCAATGATTTAGAGAAAGCGGGATGTAGCATTAGTATGTATAAAGCAAGGAAGTTTATTTATTTACATACTCAGGGTGCATTTGATGCGTCACGCAAACTGCTTCACAGAACAAAGCCCATCGGCCGCCACAACACACCACAAGACAAGCGCCACTATAACACATGCGACACCCAGGGTAGAGAGGAGCATGTCGATGGAACGAAACGCTTGCAGGCACAAAGAAACGTTGACGAAAAGAATCAAGGACGGCAGAATAGTGGCTGCAGGACGGCCACTACTGTCCCGACCAAAATTTACTTCGTCGAATGTTTCTTCTGCAGCGAACACAAGCAAACCGTTTCCAAACTGCTCATTTCACCATTCCTTCGCATACAGCCATTGTTGAATATCTTCTAAGATGTGTGTATCGGTCTCTCTGTACTGCCGTCGCTTTACCTCCGGCGTACACGGACATCATTTCTCGTGGGTACAGTCTGGGATTGTTCACAAACTGGGGGAAGGCACACAAAGAGCAGCCACGCAAGCTACGGGAGCCAAGCCACCGACAACACCATGCGACACGACCGTGCTCAACACACAGGCGGGTAAACGGGGGCTCTCAGTGCGTGCGAAGACTCACTCTGGACCGAGGTGGCAGCATGTCTACGGTCAACTCATGCCGAACCGAGTTCAGCTCCTTAAGTATGAGGCTGCGCTCTGACCTCGCCCTCATCTGTGACCCGGGACAAAAAGCGTGCACGTTCTGGTTACGCTGTTCTTTTTTCTATTGGTATTAAGTTTAGCTATTGTAATTGTTAAGCACACCGACATTTTTGTAGAGTTTGGGGTGGTCACTTTACGTGAGCCAAGAATGAACGAAAATATATTGTTCGAGACTTAACGCATACATCCGTGTCAACTGACGTGCACTGGTTATCTAAGTATTTAATCATATTTCTATGAATACCTCAAATCTCCGTCTAGTTTTTACTCTGGTGCTGCAGTTCACTGGCACAGTGGATTATAATAGCAGTTCTGTAATTATTCAAAAATACTGATGTTTTTCCGTAACAATATGAGTAATAAAATAGAGGAAAGGAGGTTTGATTCAAGCCGCGTAGTCAGAGAGAGATAGAACCCAACTTGGGAATTGATGGAAAGCGAATGAAGTTTAACGTAAAGTAATGACATAAAAGCATCGCTCTAATCGGCACATTGCTTCTACTTTGTCATATGTCCGCTTTCACGAAAGGTCTACAGTAGGTAATTAGGCTCCACTCTACGGCACCCTCAAATGTCTTTGAGGCAGGCGCACTCCAGCGTTTCAGTGGCTGCAGTATGTTCTTTCTGAGAACAATGCTGCAACACTAAATCCTAGCTTCGGAGGGACCACACTGCAGAATAAGTCCTTTTTCTTTGCTGCATGTTGGCGAATACGGAATAGCCAAAGTTTTGTCAAAAGGCTGTTATTTAGAACATCCTTCCGCCACCCAAGAGGCTCCCTTGAAATCAAGACCTGGCAGAACTATGAAAAGTGTTACGCCTTTGAGGCATTCTTAATTTGAAGACCAACGTGTTGCCACTTTTCAGGTGATCATTAAAGTCATGCTATCATGGTCTTAAAGTCATGCTATCAGTGCTCCATGCTTCGGGAATCTACCAGAGCTTATTTCGCTATGAAATTGCTTTAGTTATCTACGTGTCTACTTTATCTACACATTCTTCAAGCAGCTATAATTCAGAACGAAACGGTAACTTAGGCCACAATGCCTACCGAATGCCTGTCATGACTTTATTTGCACCATATACCCCTCCGCCTCCAAGAAAAGGACTTCAAAAGCGCTTACAGTAAGTGTCGCGAAGACCTCACTAACTCTTTGCTAGCTTATGGCAATCTGCATGGCGTAGCCCGAAGTAACAGTGTTCTGGTTGTTCTTCACGTCGCTGGAGATAACACAGCATCGGCTGAAGATTAGGTAGTAGTAGGTATTGTATCTTGTGCGTGCATGTATTTGCATTGGCCAGTGCTTTCTGACAGCTGACAAAATAAACAGGAGCATATTTTCAGTCTAGTACACGCTACGATACGGTCTCTTCTTCGCCTTTTTGCCTTACCTACGCCGGCAATGCCAGGCTCACATCGGACGATGGCTGATCAAGCTAGTGCACCCTTCATTGCTCTGCTAGAGGCGTAGTTTTCGCGTGCTAAATATTCACATGCCGTTTAGATATTTAAGACGGAACCGAGACAATATTTCTTAACTTGCGTGAAGCTCAAGATCGCGTGGAATGCTGCAAAAATATTTTTCAAGAATCAATGGTAGGAAACAATTGTTTGCTTTCCTGTTTTGTACGTTCTGCCTTTTACCTGGGCGTATCTAACGCAGCGTGCATTCAATGACAGTTACGCCTTAAAGTTGTAGTCTGCAGTTTATTCCCCTGTTGCATTTACAACTCTTTTGTTCTTCTAGAAACGGCTCTACAGGAACAATAAGTATCTACTTTTTCCCCCTGCTTTACCGATGCTGTGCTTCTTAGAAAATCAATCTCCTGTTCAAGATAAAATATAATTGTAACATAAAGAAAAACGCCTGACGGAGAAGGGCCTGGCGATGCACTTCGCGAAGTGGTCGATAATGGCAGAACATTGCGATCTCTAGCTGTATAAGCCAAGCAGACAACTACAAACGGTAAATGTACGTATAGAAAATAAAGTGCTGCATAAACAAGCTTAACTCGGCCCACTTGCCTGTAATTGGAGCTTTTCTAGCTTCACCTGTTCCTGCTTCTTCTGCTCGACTCGTAAACGGTCGCGTTGTTTCTTCATGGCCAGTTCCTGACGAAACTTCACTCTTGAAAGAGGAAAACAACGCAAACGTCACAAGCACTGTGTTCAGGCTTCAGGACAACAACAATGACAATACAATATTCGAGAGAAACGACAAAGTATATCACATCTTATAAAGACAACACTGTTCTGCTTTTGAAGAATGAATATTGAGGCTTCTTCAGTTGCGTAACGTCGCTAGAGCAATTCAAGTTTCGAAGATAGCTTTTTAGATTTGAAACAGGAAAAGTAGCACGTTAAAAAAAAAAAAAACATTGTATGGATAGTAGTGTCAGGTTTCCCCCCAAGTGGGTATCTTGCGTGTAGGAAAAGAACTGCCATCTTGGAGGCCTTCGGCCAAAGATTCTGGAAAAAAGGTAGCCTGTGCACAACTGGATGAACTATTTCGGCAGATGCGGCGTTATCTTCTACGCGTAATCTAAATCAAATCTACTACAAAAACGAAAGTTTGTTTTCATGTTGTTTCTTTTACAGAGCTGCAAAACAGTTTTTGACTATCCCGTTGTTCAGTTATTTACCAGTTATATAAATGTTTTATTGTATTTATGCATGTGCGGATTGAGTGTGTGGATTCGTGTGCGAATTTTGTTAAATTGTGCCTGGTATTCCGCTGCTCTTACCCGCCTTTATACGCAGCGGCCAGCAGCCGCCACGTTGACATAACCTTTTCATTTGCTTCCCTCAAAACATTCGTTGCAGTGTGTTCCAGTAGCCGTCGCCAGTTTATGCAGATATTGCATTGGAATGGCTGACTCACACATGTGTGGTCAGTGTAGAACGAACTATGAAGAGACTATCGATCATCTAATCCGCCACTGTACCCACTTCGACGAACGAACGACGCCAGGCTGTCCAGCGCGCCTTATGCAGACTGGATGATCGGCGTTTCACCGAATACCCGCCGTGGTTGCTCAGTGGCTATGGTGTTGGGCTGCTGAGCACGAGGTCGCGGGATCGAATCCCGGCCTCGGCGGCCGCATTTCGATGGGGGCGAAATGCGAAAACACCCGTGTGCTTAGATTTAGGTGCACGTTAAAGAACCTCAGGTGGTCGGAATTTCCGGAGTCCTCCACTACGGCGTGCCTCATAATCAGAAAGTGGTTTTGGCACGTAAAACCCCATAATTTTTTTTCACCGAATAAAAGTCCTGGAGCCTGGTCTCACAGATCTTCAGCCCAAAGAGCCGCACAGAGCCTGACAGATGCAGGCTTGAGCGTCCGGCTGCAGACACGTTGCACCTTGTCTGATACGCGTGTTGCTCTTAACTCTTGCCTTCTCTCACTTTTTCACTCCCCCATCAGCTTCCCAAAATGTATAGTAGCAAAATGGATTACGTCTAGTTACCGTTACTGCCTTTCATACAGTTCTCTCTCAGCGAAATGCGCAGATAAATGCGTACCTTTTTGTGCGTTTACTGTAGTCATTTGAATCTATTACGATCTACTTCCGATACAGAGCACGCGCCAAAGGCGAAGTAACATTACGCTTCGATCGAACATCCTTGCTGCGTTTGACGGTTGTGATCACGCGTAAATATACTACGCCAGGGAATTAGCGCATTAGCACTAGTGGGCGCCAGCTCTCGCCTCGGTAAATCGTATGGTTTCAGACGACTATCGGAGCTATCAGTATACACGCACTGAACGATTCTGACGTAGACTACCTTTCCAGGTTGAGCTTTCGCTGAACCTTGGCCAGTTCCTGAACTTCGGACGCGTCGTCCACACCGGCCACAACGATGGACTGCTTGCGGCGCATGCGCAGCACCTCTATCTCTCGCACCGTGGACAGCGAGCGCAGCCGCCACTCGCGGTTCCGCTCCTCCAGCGCCTGCCTCTCGGCCTGCCGGAGCTGGTCGGCCTTCGAGCCGACCGCAGATGCAGCCGCGACGCCGTCGAGACCGGCAACGGCGCCGAGATGCGGCGCAGAGGAAGACGACATGGTGGTGGGATTGGGCGCGATGCGAACACGGGCCCTCGGTCGTGGCGCCCTCTGCTCCTTGAGCTCGGGATCAATCGGCGGCAGACGGTTCGGCTGCACAAACCATGCGTGGAGCTTTCATTACAATAAACCGCGGCCGATTTCCAACGAAGTCACCAAGCCACCCCCTATAGGGCGGCTGTCACGTCTGTTGTATTAGATGGCAATACATCACACATCTTTATTACATTTCGTACCGAGTATATAAAGGTCACTGCCACGCGGTCTACCTTCCAACCATAATGACTCGTAATTATTTCTTATACGTACACCCATACCATATATACGCATGTCACCGAGGCATGTATGCCAATGCTTGCAAACTTGTAGCGTGTGTTCCCACAGAAGCGATTCCTGTTTGCAAATAAACATTAGTGTTAAAAACTTATGTTCCTCGTATCAGTGTTCTTTATACAGTTGCAATTGTTGCTAGTGTGCCCGACGAAAAAAGCCACATAAACTACTTCTTAATCAAGGGCTCGACGAAAGTTCATCTGATCAAGCACGGAATGTGGAGAGTCACGGCCACTGACCCAGTCTGATAGAATATCTGACGTTTCGGAACCGCGTACGGGTTCCTTGTTCAACAAGGAACCCGTACACGGTTCCGAAACATCAGATATTTCATCAGACTCGGTCAGTGACCGTCAGTCTCCTCATTCCATGGTTGACCAGACCAACTTTCGTCAAACCTTTGCGTAAGTAGTAGTTTATGTGGCTTCTTTTGTTTAATATACAAGGAAGCCGCACGCGGTAACGATACGTCAGATATTGCGTTAGACTTGGTCAGTGACCGTGATTCTCCTCATAAACTACTACTACGTTATCGGTAGGAAGATAGCGGTTGGCACACCGGTGTGCCTTCGCAATGAGACTTGTTCGATTTAAATTTATCCATACTGATAGTTTTCCATTTCTAGCCACGTAGGTCCCATTTCTATGGGGGCGTAATGCAAAAGCTCTCGTGTAAATTGATTTGGGCACACGGTAAAAAAAACTTCAGTTGGTCAACATTAAGGTCGAACCCTCTACTAAGAAGCCCAACGCACTGTGCAGTTTAGGGATGTCGAGGCCCACAATTACACTTTCCTTTCCAAGGAAAGAGAAAAAGAGAGGACTATGAAACAGGGGTGGTTTTTCACTCAGGTGTGGTTACCTTCTTTTGTAGTGACGGAGCAGGTGGCAGTGCAACGTGGTGCATTGTCCTTCGTCGCTGTGGTGGGCCACTGGACGCAGCCCCTGTGCCAGGGCCGTTCCGCGTGGTCGCCGTCTGCTTTGCCTTGGCGAGCCACTGAACGCGTGCGCGCTCCCACTCCTGCAGGCACGACTGCACCTTGTCCCGGTGGTAGCGCTGGTTTTGGCACCACGTCATGTAAGTTGACTGCGCAGCGACACAAGCCGGAAACGGGTACAGTTTGGCAAACCTGTCATAATATACGCGTTTACTAGGGCCATTGTAATACGTATACATCGCTGTCGGGGCTGCAGCGCAACTTTTCCGGCAGTATTGACGTACAAGTGGAAGATATTGGAAGAATAAGGTTGGATGACCCACCCTTTGTACATGTCACTTTGCCTTTGCATGCATTAGGTGTACCTTTGAAAACAGCTGTAGGTCTCCAGCTTGTCGTCGTCGGCTCTAGAAGAGCGCAACGTATTCAATTCAGTCCTCTACTATCTTTTTGCGGCATATGACCCATTGCAAAGTGAAAAGCGTGCCTTTGAAGCAGTGTGATCAAACAAGACATGTTTTGTTCAGCTTTTTTAGGTAAATTTATGCAATGCCTTGTTTATGTGAACAAATATATGCCCATCCCACGCACTGTACAAATTGATGTTATGTGAAGTGTTTTGCAGCCAGCTGGCTATTGAGCATCATTTGAGCGTTGTGAAATGGACCACCGTGGTTGTGGAAGGCGAGAAATTGTGTGGATGACGCTATTGCGATGGTGTGACGACAGTAGCAAGATGACGGTGACGGTGACAGTACGTTGGCGTCGGCATGACGACTGATTAATTATGATCTTTTGTCGCGTTCCGGTGAAGGAACATTATAACATGTCCGGTTACGACCGGTGCCGATATCGAAGGCGGGACAATATCATGCTGATCATTTTTGAAAACTCTACGTTGCTCTTTCCTAGAATATGTCAAATTCTCAAAACGTATTATAACAAGATGCTACCCTTACCTGAACATTCAAGCATTTCATCCTCGTACAGACTATTCAAAAATAGTTTTCTTTCCGTACAGTATAGACAAACCATTGGAATTTGATGCCTGGCAGTATTGGTGACTTGTCGCTTGGAGTCTCTAAGATATATTGAATGTTAGTGTTATGGAACTTGTTTTATATTACTTGACTACATCTCTTATTCCTCTGTTTTTTGCTCATTCATTATCCTACTTCTGCTATGGCCCCCTTTTGGCCATTGTATGTAGAATTAAAAAAAATGAGTCACTTCAGTATCCTTACGTGATTTCAACGTGAAATAATTATGACTTCTCTAAATAATTGGTTACGTCCATGAGAAGTGATGTCATACAATGCCAAGTGTCCTTCACAACTGTACCCTAATTCACCTTAATCCACTTTAATCCACCTTAGCCCACCTTGCTCTAATTTGTACGAAACTTAATCCACCTTGCTCTAATTTGTACAAACATTAATTAAGCTTAATCCACTTCAAGTGATATTTAGTCTACCTTGCTCTAATTTGCATCAACCTTAATTGACCTTAATCCATTTCATTGCGCCTTAATCCACTTTGCTCTAATTTGTACCAACATTAATCCACTTTAATTCACCTTCATCCACTTTGCTTCACCTTAATTCTCTTTACTCCACCTTAAGTCACCTAACTCTAGCGTGTTCTAGCTTTAATTGATCTTATTTCACCTTAATTTACTTTAATTCACATCAATTGACATCAATTACCCATAAGTATTAACAATTAACATTGCTATACCATTTACTATCTTCTGCATTAATGCTGACGTCATACAAGACTCATACCATTTACTAACTTTTGTATTACTACTGACGTCATACAAGACGCTGATTACATCACTGATGGTGATTTCTGGTAAAATTGCTTGATCACGTCGGACTTTCTGCCTCATTTTCTACCGAAAACATAATATTTTTGGCATTAATAAATAAAAATAAATTAACTGCTACGAGGAAAGGACTGGGGATTGCGGACCAATCCAGAAGGTGGTGCGCCGTCTAACACAGCGCATTAACACACTAAGCGTCACGAGGTGGAATGGGAGAGCCTAGAACAGTCTCGCTTCTATCAGCAACGGTAGTGCTAAATGCGCAGAGAAATAAGAACAGGCGCGTGTGCTCTCGCTCATGTTGTGCCACGTGACGCACGCACCAATCGCTTAAAGAATATGGAATTTTGGGGTTTTACTTGCCAAAACCACGGACTCGCCGTGGTTGCTTATAGAGGCTGTGGTGTTGGTCTGCTGAGCACGAGGTCGCGGGATCCAATCCCGGCCACGGCGACCGCATTTCGATGAGGAGGAAATGCGAAAAGCAGCCGTGTACTTAGATTTAGGTGCACGTTAAAGAACTCCAAGGGGTCCAAATTTCCGGACTCCTCCACTACGGCATGATAATGAGATGGTGGTTTTGGCGCGTGAAATTCCATGATTTATTCTAATGAAAAAAAAAAACATGATACGAGTACAAGGCACATCGTAATGGGGGATTGATTTTGACCAGCTGTGGTTAACATTAATAAGGTTGATGGGCCTATCAGACCGATCGTGCGGTTATTGTGTGGCATATGTACGCAGTGTGTACTCGGCTGAAGAACCGCAGCATAAATGGAGGTATTGTTTGTTTGCTTTCCCGCGTATTAACCATGCCTGGGCATGAACAATATCCATAGCGATGTGGGCGAGTTTATTTAAGTCCATGGTGGAAAATTTCTGCAGCGCGGATTCCTGAAGTGCGGAAAGAAGAAAGGAGTTAAAAAAGGACGAAGGAAAGAAGGAATGCAAGAGGACAAACACGAACACAAAGCAACTGGCCCACATCGCTATTCTCAGTCAGTGCATTTCTAGTACAGAGGACTCTTCCGCGATGTGTAACCTATCTCCTCAAGACCCATGCGCTCGTGTTTGTCCTCTTGCGTTCCTTCATCCCTTTTGCCTTTCTTTGCGTACTTCAGGGCTTCGCGCTGCAGAAATTTGGACAAGATCTCTCGTGCAGCGATAGCGTATTTTTTATGCATTAAATAGAGAGAAAAGTAAAATATTGTGATCTAGTGGTTAGAGCACCGGGTTGTTGTTATGGAAGACCGACGTTCCATCCTATCGTCCGGCAGAGTACATTTTAAATCTTTACTATTTCCTTCCTTTTTCTATATTTCGCGTGATTTAGTGGTCGTTCGTCTTCTAATTGCACACGCGAGCCTCTCATTGGATAAGAGGGTGACGGAATCTGAAGAAGCTAGCCCAGGGTGGAGGAGAGCAGGATAGCACAAGGACGGAGCTGAGAAGGATCAATAGCAGGAAGGAGTAAGGGCGTGTTTACGCGGCGTCTGAGGAGGACAAACGCGTCGGGAACGGCGGCGTCAAGCCTAATTCCAATGTGAAGCATAGTCAGGAATTAACCCAAAATCAGTCCCAGTAAGCCCACCTGTTTTTTGGCGTAATAAAACATTAATCCTGACATAAAACATGTACCTATAGTGTCGTTTTATAATAATATCTACACCTCGAAAGCATCTCAATAAAATAGAGCATGATATTCAACGACTTTATTTTTGCACGCCAGCGCGTGCGTCACTCCCTATCACGACAGCTGTTTCCCTGATGTGTCGCGCGCTTATTCATCAATTTGCCCTTGATGTGATCTATCAAAGGATGTGCTCTGAACTCTGAGTTAGACCTGCTGAAACAGAAAACAAGAATAATCATCGTGCAGAAGTAGCTCGTCGTCACCTCGCTAAAAAGGCCGAAGTTAAGCAGTGTTGTGGGAAACCTCTGAAAAAAACATGGGCAGTGCCCCTTGAGTCAAGAGAAGCAGCGTCAATAAGCGATGAGTAATCGTTATCGCGATCTTCAATGAGCGGTGAGTGAAGAAAATTCTGGTAGTACTCATTGCCGATAGCCGCCAGTGTCAGCGATAGCTTTCTTGATTTCCGCTGTGTCACTATGGCACGTTACGGTTGAACCAAACATATGGGTGGTGTCGTCAAGTTTTTGTCGAACACTTGACAACAAAAAATGTGGCACAAACTTCACGTAATAGTCCAAATACGAGAGAGCATTGCCCCACTTGCCCATCTCTACGCACGCCAGTGTCATTATATCAATCTTATCAAACTTGATCCGATCCTTATCAGCTCTTATCGGTTGTTATCAACCTTATCGGAATAGATCCAAGCCTGATAAACGCTTATAGGTGGTTATCAACCTTATCTTAATCGAACCGATACTTATCAACCCTGATCTGTCTTTGTCAACCTTATCGGGCTTGATCTGACCCTTATCAACTCTTATTGTTCCTTATGAACCATATCAGACTTAAGACCCTTATCAATCCTAATCTGGCCATTCAACCTTATCAGAATCTATCCGATCATTACAAGCACTTATCGCTCCTTATCCATTAGTGTCGAACCATTATCAACCGTAGCGAGACATATAAGCCCTCATTACTCCTTATCAACTCAATGACTGCTTATCTATTTGTGTTGCGCGCCCAACGCGAATTGCGTCAGCCCTCAGAAATCGGTGGCATATCGGTCGGTAAAAGAACGCTCCAACGGAAGGCGCATTCGACCGAGACGCATTGCGGTTGTTGCGTGTTTAGCATTACAGTTTCGCAAATTCGGAATTTTCCTAATGTGTTCCATGATTCAAGTCGGGTCTACATGTGGTCCTAGAGATGGCTTTTAGTCCACCATCACCAAATCTTTCAAGAAAGCCTACACAGAAACTCTTCTCCTTTGACATTTATTTTGTACCACCGGTGCAGCACATTCATATTTTCACGTAGGTGACGGTGAGCTGCCCGGCACGCAGGCAGACAGAAAGGGACACTGCGTCGGTCGTAGACCTAAAGAGAGTTTAATGGGCGAACTTGTGCCCTTAATCAAGCGAACAACTCGGTGACGGGGAAAGCAGCAAGCGCGCCTAGGGCGTTCGTCGGACTGAGCCAGCGCACGCGGTGGTCCCGTATTTATACCGTTTATACGTTTCGCATCCATGATCGAAAGGCGCCAAGCGACGCCGCTCGCGTCGCTACAAGCCGAAATAAAGGCACGTGGCATTACCCTCCCCCCCCCCCCCCGTAAAAAAAAAAGCATCGCCCCGATGCTAAACAACACAAGAAACTTGTAAGTATGCGAGGAAACATGGAAAACGAAAAAAAGAAACTGGCTGTGGCTTAGCTAAGGTTAAGCCCAGGATGCGAAGCATACTAGCCTTTATTTTAACGCGACAGCGTTAAGGAGCTCGTGTCGCAGAAAAGCCGGTGTCGTCGGCGTCGGCTCAGGCGTGCGGCGCTTGCTCAGGCGCACATTTCGTTGTCGCGCCGAGCGCTGCGTTGCTCGACGCTCACCGCGTCCGATGCGGGGCGCGTAGTCGCTGCGCCGTAGCAAAGCCACGTACAAACAGTCTCTGTAGCACGCCGCAACCTTCGCTTCTCATTCCAACGAGCAGCTCTGTCTCCAGGAGGCATCGCACCTCGTGAGTGTCTATAGCAGAGGCAAGCGCAGCTGCTTATATACCGCCGCCACGCCGCGAGCGACGGCGCGAGTTGGAGCCCCGTTTCTCCTCTGTCGTGACGTCACGGTGTCACGTAGTATTGAAGGCGACACCGCCGCGCCTGAGGAGCTGGGTTGAGCTCTAGTAATATGCTTCGCATAAAAAAGATTGTCTATTAGTCCGCTAACGTTCAAAAAACTTTTTAAGGCGCGTGACGTGCACCATCTCAGGTCGCGCGCGACGTCGCTGTGACTGTGTCACTCCATCGGGCACAACCACGTAGACCAGCGGTCCCAGTCGTCGAGTTATCTTGTAGGGCCCGAAGTAATGGCACAGGAGCTTCTCACTAAGCCGGCGGCGACGAATCGGTGTCCACACCATAACGCGGTCTCCAAGTGCATACTCTTGGTCTCGTCGTCGTAGGTTGTAAAGTCGGGCGTCGACGTTTTGCTGCTCTTTAATACGCATTCGGGTGAGCTGACGAGCTTCCTCGACGCATTGAAAGAAGCCGGCAACGTCTGCATGGATGTTGTCGTCTTCAACGTGAGCCAACATTGCATCAAGCATGGTTGTGACTTGGTGACCGAAGACAAGTTCGAATGGAGCATCTGCGTTGCTTCCTGTTGCGTGGTGTTGTACGCGAACGTCACGTACGGAAGGACTTCGTCCCAACTCTTGTGCCTGACGTCGACATACATGGCGAGAATGTCGGCGAGGGTTTTATTTAAACCCTCCGTAAAGTCTTTTGTCTGCGGGTGGTACGCTGTAATGCGCCGATGGCTCGTGTGCCTCAAGTGCAGAATCTGTTGCGTGACTTCTGCTGTGAATGCCGTACCTCTGTCCGTAATAAGGACCTCGGGTGCACCATGACGGAGAAAGATGTTCTTTATGAAGAATCTGGCGACCTCGATTGCATTTCCCGATCGTAACGCCGTTGTCTCGGCATAGCGCGTAAGATAGTCCGTTGCTACCTCTATCCACCTGTTCCCGCAAGTAGACGTCGGGAAGGGGCCAAGCAGATCCATCCTTATCTGCTGGAATGGTTTCCATGGTGGCTAGATATGTTGCAGGAGGCCGGCTGGCCTTGTAGGCGGTGTTTTCCGGCGTTGGAAATCACGGCAGGTTTTCACGTAGAGTGCGACGTCTGCGTTTAAGCCCAGCCAGTAGTACTTTTCTTGAATTCTTCTGAGAGTTCGAGGGAATCCCAGATGCCTTGCTGTTGGCTCATCATGAGACGCTTCTAACATCTCTTGCCGTAGCTTGACTGGCACGACGAGTAGGTATGCCGCTTTGTACGGCGTGAAGTTTTTCTTCACAAGCAGGTTGTAGAGCAGGCACAGCGATGAAAGCGTGCGTCTGAATGCCTTTGGCATTGAATTGGTCTTGCCTACGATATATTGAACGACACAGCGTAGATCAGGATCGGCGCGTTGATCTTGTGCGAAGGTGTTAGAGCTTATGGGCCCAAGGAAGGCACCGTCGTCATCGTCACAGGGCGGGGCGGATTCAGCAGGGGCTCTCGAAAGGCAGGCGGCGTCTGTGTGCATTTCGTGGAGGTGCTTATGCTTCGGACACTCCCTCAGAGCCGTGACACCAGCCCGAGTGCATCTGGAGCTGGTGACACAGAAAACAGCTCCAGAGAAGAGAAGAAGGAAGAAACCCGGAGCAGCCGCCAACTACAAGGACTGCCGGCTGAACAGGGACCACTACCTGCCCCTGGTCGCCGTGTAAACCACCGTTCGACGTCACCAATGCCAGCCGCCAGCACACTTGCGCCGCTCGTTGTCCAGCAGCCGCGAGTACCAGCGCTTTCTAGCGGCTCCACTTGCGAAAATGTACAAGATTGGCTGGAACGTTACGAACAAGTTGCAACTTTGAAGTGGTCTGACGAAGACAAACTTCGGAACGTCTTCTTCTCTCTCGAAGACTCTGCTATAACCTGGTACGAGAACCAGGAGCTGTCCTTGACAACGTGGGAGGCTTTCAAGAGGCACTTATCAGCAACGTTCGCAAGTATTCTGCGCAAAAGAACGAGCTGAGGCCTTGTTTGGATGCCAGCAGCATCCAAACGAGTCCGTAACCGTCTTTGCGGAAGAAATGCAAAAGCTCTTCCGCCACGCGGACGCCAACATGACTGAAGACAAGAAGCTTCAGTACCTTATGAGGGCCGTGAAGGAGCAACTTTTCATCGCTCTCATTCGCAATCCGCCGAGGACCTTCACCGAATGGATTAGCGAAGCGGCCACTATTGAGAAGACGCTCGAGCTTCGCGCAAAGCAATACGACCGCAACTTACGCGCTCCTCCGTCAGACTGCGACGACTCCCGAAGTGCCTGTGAAGTGGCTCTTCGAGATACCATCCGCGCCATCGTGCGCGATGAGCTGCGCAAGTTGCTACCGGGTGCGCAACCACAAATATCCTCGCTCGCTGACGTCGTAACGGATGAGGTACAGCAAGCGCTGGGCACACTCGATCCTGCCGAAACGGCACCAACCCTATCGCCACCTTGTCAGGAGCCACGCGTTTCAACTTACGCCGCCGCTCTGCAAAGCCAAGCGAGGCCAACCAGCTGGAGACGGGAAACGTACACGCCACCTCAACGCAGCCAAGCCTACCCAGCACCTCCACCAAACGTCACGTAGGTGACGGTGAGCTGCCCGGTACGCAGGCAGACAGAAAGGGACACTGCGTCGGCGGAAGACTTAAGGAGAGTTTAATTGGCGAACTTGCTCCCTAAATCAAGCGAACAACTCGGTGCCGGCGAAAGCAGCAAGCGCGCCTAGGGCGTTCGTCGGACTGAGCCAGCGCACGCGCTGGTCCCGTATTTATACGTTTCGCGTCCATGATCGAAACGCGTCAAGCGACGCCGCTCGCGTCGCTACAAGCCAAAATAAACACACGTGGCAATATAGTCGAGGTATAATCACCTTCTGCAAGTGGTTTTGCTTATCCCAGCTCAACAAGGCTGATGTCAATTCGCGACCTACACGTGATCACTTCATTGAACCTGTAGTACGGTTCAGGGATGTCCATCGGGCACTCCCTGTACAACCAACATGGATTGACATGCTAGATAAGCTTGCAGTATTGAAAAAATCTTAATATGTCGTGCCAGCAAAATCCTTCTTGACATGTTTGCTTTTTTGTTTATTGTTTGTGTATATCAAAGCCGGCAATAAGGGTAAAAAAAAATTGTGCTTATCCCAGCGCGTAAGACACACGGCTTCTGAGCATGGGGTGGCAGGTTCGAAACTTACCACGGCTAATGTTTTTCCTTTCGAGTTAATTCTAGTTTTATGCGTTAATTTCTTTATGGCGATTGGTATTACCTGACAGACGGACTGGTTTCCTCGTTGAGTGGGCATAGAGATGCATTTGAAAGGAAGTCCCATGTTAACGAAGGCAAATTCGGGTAGAAGTTATCGCTTGCTTTGATAATCTTAGGCAAACTTTCCACTGGCATTTTTTTATTCAAGAGATAAAAAAAACTATGCGAGACACGAAGCTATATACATATCGTAAAACTGCATCGTATGAGCGAAACAATGCTCTACTCTAATACCGCATGGCTGCCACTTCTCTGCGAGGCTATATATGGCGTCGTGCTTGCCGCATGCAAAGTCGTGTGCCTATGAACCCGTTGTAGAAGCAGCTGCGACTCACGATGTCCAGGATAGAGCGCTTTTTGAAGTGCCGGCGCAGCCAGTCCATGATGAGCGCCCTCCGGTTGCCCAGGTTGCTCGGGTATTGCTCGAGCACGTGGTTCACAACCGCGAAGTCGTCGGCGGTCCAGTCGGCAGGCTCCTCTCTGCGCAGTGCGAGCAGAAGCAGATAAAAAAAAGAGTAAAATAGGAGTTTTTCTTTCCAGCGAAAACCACGATATACTTATGAGGAATGCTGTAAGGGGGAGGGGGGGCAGGGGGGCTCCGGATTAATTTTTGCCACCTGGGGTTCTTTGATATCCACATAATACACAGTACACGGGTGTTTCTTCGTATTTCGCCCCCATGGAAGCGCGGCCGCCGAGGCCGGAATTTGATCTTGCGACCTCGGACTTAGCAGCGCGATGCAGAAGCCATTCGCCACCACAGCGGGTAAAGAGAAGGAAAAGAAATCAGAGAGCGAGAGGGGGGGAGAGAGAGAAATGGAAAGAGAGCGCGTCACAAACTTCCCTAAGGGGCATTGCCGCGGTACGATGCATTATACGTATGTATAGTGGCTTCTTAATTGCGCGTTTGCGGACTAAATGCTCTTGCTTCTCTTCTTCCGTTAGATTAGGGTGGCCCTACCTATCGCCGGCTGTTCCGGCGCGTGACGTAAAAGCAACGCTCACCTTCTCTGGTGGATGCATGTTCGCAGTCCCCGCGAGAGCAGGCGCAGCTGCGGAGAGTGGCGAGCGCCGTGGGGCGTCCAATCATTGCACCACTGAGCGCGCGCCTCTGCGCCAGGTGCGCGCCAGTTCGCTAGCTCGTGAAGGGCGCAGTGCTCCGGACTTTGGTGCGGGCGATGAGGCCTTCGTGCCCAAAAGACCCAGGACTCCCAAATTATTGCATGGTCATGTGACCCACCCCAAGCGGACCCTTACTGCGTAGATAATTGAGATTGGTTGTTTTCAAACACTTACGTTATAGCTCAACACCTAACACTCCTCACAAAACCTAGAAATTTAGATTTATTTACAATTCAATAATTCGCTACTGCATATATACTTTTGATTTTTCATTATTATACACTTTATTAGGTCTAGGTTAAGACTGTAGCATTATTTTGCCGGATATGTAAGTGTACAATTTATTTGTTACGCTGAACAGAGATACTGAAAATGGTCGTGCTTGACCTTGCCGAGAGCTTCCTATAGAGAGCTTCGCATTAAAATCTCGACTCATCTAAAAAAAATGTTGCAGTTTCGCCCGAATGGCAATGCACGTTCAGAGGTAGTAAGGTTGAGAGCTGCGCTATGAGTATTTCTGTTAGGGGCCTCTGCTCCGGGATTCAGCCACAAATACATTTGCTTCACAGCCCAGGAATCTTTTATGGAATCCAACGGAACAACCTGTAGAATTGTATACGTTTGCTTTCTTTTGTGCGCTTTTCAGCTATCGATTACTGATTATTCCCACTGTCATTGCTTTCATTTTAACGTGTAATTTCACCTTTCAATAGCATTTACTCTGCCGCAGTCCTTGAAGTCTAATTGTGGTTATAACTTGAAATATTCCGCCAATTGCTCGGCCAATCCCACATAGTGAGTATGAGCCATAAGTTGGACGGCAGCAGCAACAACGCCGCCTCCGAGAACCAGCGTTTAAACTAGACGCGGACGTGATTAGATGTTGCCGCGAGGAAGCACGCAACGTAGCTCCTGTTGCGTAGAAGGAACAGCGCGCCAGCAGAAGCGAAACGTCTCTTGCACGCAGGGAAATTGTTAAGGGTGTTCTATTTCACCAGCTAAAGTGTCCATGGCCTAATGGTTAGAGTACCGGGCGTCTGTGCTAGATGGCCTTTGTTCTAATCCAGGTGTCGGAGAATTTTATTGGTTTATTTGTTTAAACGCACGCACGCACGCACGCACGCACACACGCACGCACAGACTCACGCACACACGCACACACACGCACACACACACACACACACACACACACACACACACACACATATATATATATATATATATATATATATATATATATATATATATATATATATATATATATATATATATATATATATATATATAATGTGAGTGTGGGTTAAACAAATCATCATCATCAGCCTGGTTACGCCCACTGCAGGGCAAAGGCCTCTCCCATATTTCTCCAACAACCCCGGTCATGTCCTAATTGTGGCCATGCCGTGCCTGCAAACTTCTTAATCTCATCCGCCCATCTAACTTTCTGCCGCCCACTGCTGCGCTTCCCTTCCCTTGGGATCCACTCCGTAACCCTTAATGACCATCGGTTATCTTCCCTCCTCATTACATGTCCTGCCCATGCCCATTTCTTTTTCTTGATTTCAACTAAGATGTCATTAACTCGCGTTTGTTCCCTCACCCAATCTGCTCTTTTCTTATCCCTTAACGTTACACCTATTATTCTTCTTTCCATAGCTCGTTGCGTCGTCCTCAATTTGAGTAGAACCCTTTTCGTAGGCCTCCAGGTTTCTGCCCCGTAGGTGGGTACTGGTAAGACACAGCTATTATATACTTTTCTCTTGAGGGATAATGGCAACCTGCTGTTCATGATCTGGGAATGCCTGCCAAACGCACCCCAGCCTATTCTTATTCTTCTGATTATTTCCGTCTCATGATCTGGATCCGCGGTCACTACCTGCCCTAAGTGGTTAAACAAATAAACTTAAAGAAAATTGTCCGAACACCTCGATTAGAACAAAGGAGATCGTTTGTTAATGATATTTTCTTAATGGTCGACATCTATTGTGTTAGCAGTTAGATAGTCAGCGCAGGCGAATTAGCGCCTTCATCGTAATGTTCCGGACATTATATGCATACATATATATATATATATATATATATATATATATATATATATATATATATATATATATATATATATATATATATATATATATATATATATATATATATATATATATATATATATGTATATATATGTTCGGCACATTACGACGACGGCGATGATTCGCCTGCGGTGTCTATGTAACTGCTATCACAATAGAATAGATGTGGTCCATTAAGAAAAGATCTGTGAAACTCATTGAGAGTAATCGTCCTCGGAAGCAGTTTCAATTTGTCACGCGAAGGTATCTAGCTTCCACAAACTTAGGTTTCTCCTGAGCACGGTTGTGCGAAATGAAGTGAAAGCAGGATGATTTAGCTTACGAGGGACGGCTAAAGAAGAAAAGTTGGCTCAAGTCATGCAACAAACGTGCCAACATCGATTGAAAACTCGGCCACCGAAGTTGCTCCGTGCCACTCACTCCAGTTTGTGCGCCTTGTCGATGTCCTTGATCTTGGACTCGAACTTGTGGTCGATCTGCTTAAGTTCGGCCAGCAGAGGGCGACGCATCCGCTCGTCTCCGTTCCAGGACGCTTGAAAGTCGTCCTCGACGTTGCGGGAGAAGGTGAACCTGTGCCGCGCGCAGGAGTGAATTAAACGCAACTATTACGTGTATTATTGCAAATAGCATTTGATTCGCAGCGGCAGTGCCGTGTACATTTTTGCTCAGCAGAGTTTTGCTTAGTATAGCTGGTCGTCACCCTTTCCTTAAATCCATTTGCACATTTCTGATTACGTCTCTTTGTCATTCTCATGATTTAGCTTACATGTTTTGAATCACATCGAGTCCTCATCTACTGATCTTTTTTTGGTTCTTACTATCAATGTGCTGGCTTTAGTGAACTCGTGACGTTTCTTAACCCTGAAATAATTTTTTCTTCGCTGTCAGGTGAGAACGAATAGCCTTTGTATTTTTCAGGTGCCTAAATTTGTTTTTTCTCGGTCATTCGCAAATCAAACAAAAAAGATATGTTTCATTGTGGAACAATGAGCACGGTGAAAAGAGATTACGAGAAAAAATAGATATCTCACTTGATACGCCTCATGAAGCCTACGGTGCGATTAAAACAACTTACGCTGCGCAACAGTGGCGGGAAAATTAATGACGTCGACGTACGTGCGCCTAAAGAAACGATGGCGCCGGCCCGATAGCATATTTGGTTAGCAAATTAGTAGACAGCCATGCGAGCTGGTGCACCTTTCATGAAAAACGAAAAAGACTGCATAAAGCGAGTAAGCGTACTAGAAAGCACAGCCTAGGGCACGCGATGCCTTTGCTGCGTTTGAAACCGCATCTCGTGATTCTTATGCAAACAATCATAGGCGAAATTTACAGTGTTTCTCGTTTGTAAAAACTATTTGTCACTGGCTTACAGCCTTCGGAAATAATTTGTTCGAACATCACGATTCGATGGCGCCTATTTTTACGAACTGTTCTAGTGCACAAAGGGCCACGAACTGACGTTAAATAGACCCAACTCACTGTGGAGCTTCGCTCGTGAAGATTCAATAAGTGAACAAGACTTAGCTCACTCTCGTCGTTACACACTACCCCGAACAGGGCTCGAGCCATCATTCAATTATTAGCTCTCGTTGCGAGCATGTCGAAAATTCCGGCGCAAGCTCCTTTGCTTTCTTTTGTTGGCGGTGTCTGCGTACTGTCGTTGCAGCTACTATGGCTGATACGTTGTAGAAGGAAGAGACTACATTGCTGATCAATAAAAGTGCGCTGACGCATAGGGCTCATCACTGCCTGTATGTATCTCCTTATTCGCTAATTTTTCCATGTCGTTTCCACATATTCATTTAACCGAGGTAATAAAGCGTTTTGGAAATGTCTGGTGACGAATGTTTCGAACATTCACAATACAGCAAATAAATAAATAAATAAATAAATAAATGGGCGACGTTGGAATAGAGCTACGAAGGTGCGACCTGTGGAAGCCTGGTTTGCGCGAATTACACCCTAGATTTGCATCCCGATTTTTTTAGCCGCGCATCAATATCAACCCTTAAAACTCTACCAGTCTTGCTTATAATTTCTTTTCATTAAGCAGCAACTCCTGCCACTTGAAACTCGTCGTTCCGAGCACCACGCTGTATCACGTGGCAGTCGCGTTCTTTTTCCCAAACTTCGATTATTGGCCTTGCCGATGCTGCGCCTCGGACCAGTGGTCCTTGGACTCACGCCGATCGCACGCTGTCCGTTGGCTATGTGGACGAGGCATGCTCCATCGATGCACTTCCTTCGGACTATTAAAGACTGGACACTTCGGAAACGCAGTACGTTTATGGTGAGCTTTTCAAAGCATAATGTATGTCACTCGCATCCGCGCCCTGCTGTCGGGTTATATAGTTAGATTACCACCTCGCTTTCGACTGCTCTGTTTCCTTCTGACGCTCTGTATAGCGCTTTTTCACTGGGCGTTTCAGTGACCTTTCATTTCACTTTTTCACGTATATTTGAATCTGTCGGGTAATCTGTCGGGTATATTAACGCGCCAGCGTTAAGGAGCTCGTGTCCCAGAAAAGCCGGTGTCGTCGGCGTTGGTGGCGTTGGCAGTGAGCGATAAATCCCAGCAGGCACTTCATGAATAAAAACAACTTGCAAGATGGGCTGGGTGGGAATCGAACCAGGGTCTCCGGAGTGTGAGACGGAGGTGTTACCACTCAGCCACGAGTTCGATGCTTCAAAGCGGTACAAAAGCGCCTCTAGTGAATGCGGTGTTGCCTTAGAAATGAGCCGTAGAAAGTTATACTGGGGTGTATGTCGGTAATTATGAACATGTAACTTACAGAAGTCACAGTTCCACGAGTAGCGAAGTGCGTTTCCACTACATTTCATCTGCGCTTTCCGCACACGCAGAGCCATCTTGCGGCAAACACAGAAGACCCTCTCCTCGCAATGTACGGCGCTGCCCCGACACGTGGCGCGCCACTCGCCCCATGACCGCGTCCGCCTTCATGGCGCGTCGGGACCCTGCTATCTCTGCCGATCGCGACGCTTGGCTGGCGTAGCGCGTTTGAGTAGGCGGTGCGAACGGGATGCGATAACGCTATCGCGTTCCACTCTTGAAGGCGAAGCTTAAGCGTCTTCCAATTTTTTGAATATGTGCGATGAGAGGCATAGCTGCCTCTCGTCGCGCATTCATCGGGCAAAGATTGCAGATGTCGCAATTGCACATTAGTTTCGAGCATCACACTCCGAATCGGGAGGGCAGAAAACGGAAGAGGCTTCTCCGTGAAAAGGATGTCCAGCCTTCACGACGTCAGCATCCATATCGATAGTTTGGTAAACGTGAGACGAACGCCGCATAGCGTAGATAATCATTCAGTACCATACATGTGGGAATAAAAGGAAACGAAAAAGCAAGTTCTTTTCACCCGCGCACGAAATACAATAACCCAGAAGTTGGGCTTGCAATGGTTGACTTCAAACGGCTACTATTGTGTGTATTTCAATACTGGAGATACCAGCGGTTATTGCAGGATAACGCCAGAATTACAAGGGGTCACGGCACTACTGCTCTCATTGCTTGCGCTTGTTCATTTTCTCCATTTCGAGAGCGTTCATTGTCCTCCGGAGGGTTCGTTCTGCGTGAGTGCGGCATAAGCCTTGGTCATTAAGCTTGGCCAAAGCCTTCGTTGCACATTGGAAATAATGTCGGCCCGAAATGATAGAACAGTACTTAGGCATTATTTTTTTCGCAAGAGCTAGTGCCAAGCAATGTTGATGTTCAACATAATATTAGCGAAGTGGGTCCGCCAACGGCAAACAGTACTCTTCGTGAAATCGGCTCCCGATTCGCCCTGTTAGCTTCTTGCTGTTAATCCGGTTTTGTGAGCCATAATACTTAACCATGTATGTACTTAAGGTTCCTTCAGGGCTTACGCATTGCAGAGAACAGGGCCACTGTTTCACAATGTGAGCAAGAACATGGCACATAATGTGAGAGCAATTTTATATAAGAAAAGAGATCGATCGATGGAAAGCAGTAATCAAAAAGTGACATAAAATGTGAGTCAATTAGGATACAAGGAACATTTCAGAACATTGGGCAATGTGGTCAAATAAATTAAAGCGAAGCTTTCTTTGCCGACCCTCCCCGTTTTGTCGTGGCTGCTGGTTCGGTCACTCAGTATCTCAGATAATATACTGGGGGATATATATATATATATATATACAAAGGTTGTATATGCACCGAATTAACGCACGAGGGAACGCGCTGATGATGGGATGTGCAAATATGATCACCTCTGTTCTGCGTGACAGAAAGCAAATACATTCTTACACGAAACCTTAACATACATTGTCGGCTCACAGGTGTCTGCAAAGCACACCGACTTGATAATTGAATGGTGAATTATATCGTCATGTTGCACACAGAAAACTGGAAACGAGGAGGCGTGTTACAAAACAGCCTGTTTAAGAGATAAAGCGTGGCGCTTTCTTCTTTGTCTTCGGATCTTTCACGTTACGAGAAGGAGTCCGCCCAAACTGTCGTCGTTGTCTTTTGTCGTCTACATAGAGATAACGTGAGAATTTTTGCGGAATTTTTAAATTCAAATATGGGGTTTTACGTGCCAAAACCACTTTCTTATTATGAGGCACGCCGTAGTGGAGGACTCCGGAAATTTTGACCACCTGGGGATCTTTAAAATGCACCTAAATCTAAGTACACGGGTGTTTTCGCATTTCGCCACCATCGAAATCCGGCCGCGTGGCCGGGACTCGCGGAATTTTTCGATTTATGGTTATATTGCGCTCAGTTTTACACAGACGATATTAAGGAAGGACAGGACGTGGACGGACGTAGCGCAATCTTATTTTTTTCCACGTCCTGTCCTGTCCACGTCCTGTCCTTCCTTAATATCGTCTGTGTAAAACTGAGCGCAATATAACCATGAACGTTCACCAACTAGCCCCCTTCATTGCTTTACTAAATGTCATTTCGATTTACTTCATTTTTTTTAGCCATCCGGTATGTGCAACTTGAAAAGGGCCCGTTCTTGGCCAACCCTTCAGAATGAGTATCTCCCACTGTGAGACAAGAGGTATAAAATCTCTAGGCGTTATTTGATACATGTCGTACTTTTCTGTGCATACGCCTGTGATTGCTATTCTTCCATATAGACAAGCATCATACATGGCCTTCGTCCTCGTCACGTCGATGTGCGGACTTCTCACACTGTGAATGCGCCTGAATTGGAGTTTGCATTTTACCGCAGCTTGCGAGTGATGTAGTGCTTAAACATAAATATTGGATGAGAATAGGGTTGTCAGTTTGTGGCGGATAAATATAAACATTGCAATATATTACACCTTGCATAGGATGGAACTAAACAAAATTGTACGCATTGCCGTTAGCTGTGAAGCTTTACTTACCCACTTACTAAAGCTTCGCTTTACATAGATTGCAACATGTGCATTGTATCTGCATATTTTTTAGCGTATAAAGCGAGGATGTGACAAAAACTCATGGATAAATAGGGAACACAATGGCGGCTATGGTAGCTGTTAAACAGAAATTAGTAGGTTTTAGACAGCGTAGAATAAGTGGCACAATATAACATCGAGACACATTAGATTGCCGCAAAAACTCAATAACTACTGTAAACAATTCAGTAATATGAAATCTTAAAAAAGTATGACATATTTGTACACTGGCCATGAGGTTTTGCATCATCGTGCACGGTGTCGTAGCTAAGAGATCTTGGCTAACGACTTCGCAGAGGCAGTTGGGTGTTGGCCCACCTTGTGTTGCTGAGGGGCGACGACTCGAACGCTCGCGCCACCTCCTCGTCGGCCTCCCTGAACTGCTGCTCCAGCGTGGCGGTGAGCTGGCGCGTCTCCCGCTGGGCTTCCCGCAGGTCGGCCACCATCTGGGCCTCGCTGTTCGCCGAGGGCTGCGCGCCCCCTTCCTCGCCGTCCTGGTCGTCCATGAAGCCGAGCCGGCAGGCCAGGATGCGCCTGGTGGTGGGCGAAACGGCCACCTGCCGTGCGTGAACGGACACCACGCTCAGTGCCGCGGTTCACAACACGGCGCACTGAACAACCGAGCCCTCCCCGGCGTATACCGTCGCCGGTGTGATTAGACAAGTCTTTGCTGCGAACGGGTGCCGCGAGCTTTGCTACTGGTCGATCGTGTTCGTTCTTAGCGTTCGATTCTGGCACGGAACGACGTCACGCAATGAAGGACACATATAGGACGCTTGCGCGACAACGCACAATCACGGCTATGTTTCTTGTGAGTAGCTATACTAATAATATTGAATCCCTTGATTGAAGAGCATACCTTAAACTATGCCCGCACATGGCCCGCAACAAGGCCCTCATTCCC
Source organism: Dermacentor albipictus (assembly GCF_038994185.2). NCBI lineage: Eukaryota > Metazoa > Arthropoda > Arachnida > Ixodida > Ixodidae > Dermacentor > Dermacentor albipictus. The sequence goes on along the minus strand of NC_091821.1, from coordinate 462,575,936 downwards.
TCCGACGGTAGAACGTTCAGTTTTCCTAGGAGACCGAGAAAATTTGCGCATAGTGCTCGTGCAATGCTTTAGGGTGCTGAAGTAAGCAATTTATTGCAAGCGCCATGAACAAATAGCACACTTAAAATTTTGCACGCGCTTGAGGCGTAATGTACTCCCTCGTACCCTTCCTTCATCCCCATTTCGCAGTTGATACTAAACATGAATATGCTGCAAAATTTTGTTCTCCCAGGACAGCAGCTAAACGGTCAACGCCGTCCGGTAAACACGCGTGTAAAGTTTCCGAGCGCTTTTACAAGTAATTTACGGCAAATGCCGCAATTAACCCACACACTTTAAACTTTGCTTGCTCGTTGCACATAACGAAAACCCTTGCGCTGCCCCACATTTAAACCAAGTGCGAACTTAACCCGAATTCATTTTTCCCGGGATTATAGGGGCAAGCATTCTACACGGTTTGTAAAACATACCGCTAACGGTCCCTAGCGCTTGCATAAGAAATGTTGCAGTAATTCTGCGATTAACCTGTGTCCGCTGTGAGAGTGTGCTGCTTTCGCAGGAAATCAGTTCCGAGCTGAAATAGTCGCTGAATTGCAATGATGTTTCTTTCACGAGCTTTTAAAAGTTTACGCGTACGGTTTACAGATCTGACGCCCGACACGCACGTTAATTATTATAGACTTGAGGTAGCTGCCATCGTTAGACTCATGCATCAAAATAATTTAATTCTTTCAACTAAAGTTAATGTTCAATCCATAATTACGTGTCACACTTTTAGTACTGCCCACTTGATTTGGGTCCCCGCTACTGAAACAAATCTTCAGAAACTTTACATTGCCCAGAAGAAAGCTCTTAGTATTCTACAACAAACCTAATAATTGCCTGACTGCGGATCGTTTCTCTTAAGTCAAAAATAACAAGGCTGCTTTTCCCTGTATAATTTGCTGCTCTCCCTACGGTAGAAACAAGAGATAATGCACGATGAAACGACACTGTGGTATCGACTTGCTGTTCACTGGGAAGACTTAATGCGATCATCATTGAATGACCATAAAATATCAATAATTGAATTCTGTAGGAGTATATTTCGCATAATTTGACAAAATACGTCATGCAAAATAGATTCAGTTTGGGCAGTTCTTTCGAATGTACATCGGAGCCCAATGCGCACTTCCTGCAGAAATACACCATGAACTGGCCATGAGTACGAGAATAAATAGAACCTACGAGATGTCAGCGTTGCAATTAACCTAATTATATTTTTAATACGAAGCCCCTACACGGTTTACTCGTTTACATCCGGGCACTATATAGTCCAGCTGTTGATGGTTCATTGTAGATTACTCTGTTACATCCCACAACTGCGCCACGGCCTTACATTTTGCTCTTTCTTGGTGTTTTCAGGACTAAATGCATTTCTGGAGCTGCGCTTTCCGGATGAGTTCTAAAACGGTGTAGTCGGTGTTGATCTTGAGGAAAGAATTTAGTCTGGTAGGAAGCGTGGACTTGGTTACAATTTTCGGTTACCCGTTTGCGAAGAGCTCAACGGCCTGAACACTCGCAGCTAAGGAGCTTCAGACTGTCTTCTTCTGCCGAGAACGAATACTGGGAAGATATTGTTTAAACACTTTAGCACGGGCTTGTATTGGCATTGTAGTTCATCTGCCGACTTTTCTGGCCTATTGATTTTTTCGCTGATCGAATTGATCGACCGTAGAATTAAAGTCGTCGAGTAAAGATTAGAGTCGGTGGACGTGATGCAAACGCTCAGACATTATACCCGTTGAGCGCTGTTGTGCAAGTCAACAAATTTTGAAACAGAGAGGAAGCGACATCGCTTGCTCACCTGAACCACTCGACTCTCGAGTCGGCGCTGTCCTGGAACTTCGTGCGTCCCAGTTCATAATCGATCCAGTCCTCAAGGCACTGGCCCGCCTCATCGTCACTAGAGATGCCCGTGGAAGATATGTACCTGCCGAGAAGTCGAGAAGTCAAGAAGAGCCACAGCGGGTACAATTTCTATTGTAGAGGTTCAACGCATGCATGCTTTCTCGTTTCCTGCGTGTATCACGTATTATGTGCGCTGTACGCGCAATAAATTGTGTACATGCATGGAAAATAATAGTGCTAGCCGTTTTTTCTTGCGAAATGCTTGAACATAGTGTATAAAATGTGTCTGTAGTATTATCCCTGAGTTGGTGACAACACCAATATTTGAACAAACGGTGTATCTTGTAACATCGATAGACTTGCTGCACAACAAAAGCTGAAACACAGAACAAAGTAATGAAGCGGCTGAGGAGTAAAACTTTCAATTTTACTGCTAACATTTCCGATGAACTACGGAACGAAGACGCGATAGTATTCGTTTGTTCTTGGTGGCGGTTGTAAACTTTACTGAAAAGGGGAAAGGGGAGGTGGCTGAGTGATCGGGCTCAAGTAAGGCCCTGGGCCTGCTTGGCCTTCTCCGCCCGGTCTACCAGTTCAAGCTGTTGGTCGACGTCGCCGGAACTGAGCCAGGCGGTCCAGTCAGTTTCGCTGCTGACGGGGGGATGAGAAAACGGGAGTGAGGTGCATTCCCACATTATGTGTGTGTCCCCCTGTTTGTGAACAGAGCCTAAACAGGTCGCTTTCCTTGCCCCCTGTGATTTTGTTAATGTACTTTGCGTGTGGGTATGTGTTTGTCTCGGGTCGCCTAAACGCGACCGCTTGCGTTTTATCGAGTTGCTTGGCCGGTGGTGGGAGCGCGCGACGCCTCAAGCGATGCCTCTGGGCTATTTAGTGATAAGTTCAGGCGCGGCACAACGCGACGTAACATAACAATATGCAACCTTAGAACGAACCAGCGATCTGGTATTTTCAGGGCAAGCATCGGAACCACCATGGCAAGCCGACTTACTCCACGTTAGTGTGAACGAGAACATCGGCTACATCCATTTGCTCGCTAATCAGCATTGCACTTTTTCTGTCACTTGGTGGCATAGAGTAAATGTGTGGCTCCTGAAATGGACCTCTGCGTTCATGCATGAGCATGATGTGAAAGGATGGAAAGTTGCACTGTAGCGCTCTAACACAAGGCAAGCGAAAACGTATGAAGACATGCACAAAGCGTGATGACACAGACAGGACAGGCGTTCATATTTCTTCGCTTACGTCTTGTTAGCTCAGTTCAGCGCAACTTCGCACCCACGGCAAAGAACAAGCTATTCTGCACGAAACTGCTCACTCAAAGACAAAGTCGTCCTGATCGGAAAATGAACCTGGTTGATGCACCGGATGCAACAGCAGTTGGAGCTTAAGGAGATTTAAAGAAGGGCTGTCAGCGGGGGATTGCGTGAGAGCTGGGCGCGACACCTGGTGTCGAAATCGGGGCATGATGACGAGAAGCGCGCGCTTCCACCAACATGTGTCAATAAACGACTATAGTATAGAAAAGAGTATTTAAGAAAGCGTATATATTGTCAATTCCTTCATTGTAATTCGGGTGACCTGCGGGCTACTTCGCCGAAGTACACGGTCGCATGCTGGGCTCTGTTTTTCGTGCTTCAGCCGACAACATGTTCCAGCTAGCGAGCAATATCAAGGCTGAAAATCACTACCTGTTCTCTCTCAGGGCACCTTGAGCCCATCGAGGATCCATGTAGGGATCAGAAGGGCCTTGCCGGAACACACCATGAGCTCACCACAGAGTCCTCATTGGAGATACACAAACAGGCGCACTGTTCACACCTGTCCATATTCGCCTACTTACCTGGCCCCACACATACAAGCGTCCTCCTTTCTCTCAGTGTGATCTAAGATCTAACATAGCTCATGTATTTAGCAAGGTCACTAATTTCTTCCCGCACCGCCTCACACCCAACCCCCTCAACCTCTACCATATGGATGGCTACCGCTACGAACCTACATCAAACAAGTGCACCGGGCAAAATATATTTAGCAGGCTGTCAAGCATGCTGTTATAAAGGCCTAACACAGAGCCACGTAAACAAGTACAACGCGCAGTTAAAACATTCCTGTATAAGTATTCCCTCGATAACCATCGACGGAAGAACTTGTGTGGTAAGATATGCTAAGTTGATCATATATGTTGCTATGCGCATGTTTTGTCAATACGCGTGGATTTACACACGCTCTGCTGCAAGTTGTGCTGTGGAGCGCATGATAGGTTCAGCATGACGGTGTTTACGGATGTGTATATAACGGTGGACCCCCTCTTGCTATAAATTTGCAATAACCAACGCATTGTGTGTCCACTCTTGTATATATAGCCTACGTCTATTTTTGCATCACGAACAAGCCCATTTTTATTGAGATAACAATTGTACACTCCAGAAGTATTTTTGCCGTGGCCGTGATGTTCCGTATGAAGTCCAAGGGCGATAACACCGTCACCGCGCGAAGTGTGCTGTATGTGCAAGTGAAAGCGTTCGAGGGTAATCCGACAATCGCTGCTCAATCTCGCGTGCGCAAGGGAAGAAAGCGGGAAGGAAGCGCGCCGTCTTCTGTCGCGCGCAAGGAACCGGGAGATGGAGCAACTACGTTTGCGCAGCCGCAGGTGGTCGGGCAGCCTTTATCTTGGAAGCGATCTGCTTTTGGGTCAGAGTATACGTGGGCCGACGGCTCGTAGCTTTGCGTGTGTTATGTTGTCGCCGAACGCTGAGTTTGCGTTCAAGTGATAGACAGCACGGAGGTAACTTCGCTCACTGCTGCTGCCGCGCTTCCTCATTCCAGCGTTTTGACAGCGAGTGTCCGCGGTCATCGAGTGCGATGTGTGCATGTTCGTCTGTGGGCGCTGACACCACGCCTGTCAATTTAGTTAGTAGCAAGTGTTTACAAGTTTGTACAGCAAACAAAGCTGCTATCCTTACTTATTATGGTTGTCTGCTAATTTGCTATCGTAATCGATGGATCGCCTTTCGGGCTAAACGGCGTTTTTCTTTTATTCTCCCGAGGAGAGAATAATTTTTTATACTCTCTTCCGCTGATCAAAAAGAGTGGATGAGTTAAGGAAAGAGGAAGGAAGAAACAGAAATGTAGCGAAGTGGACCGCAGGAAAGCATACTATCTTCACAGCGACATTACACGCTCTCTGCTGCATGGGAGAGAGTACTATTTGGCTCTGGTCTTCAAGGCAGCATTGTCTGATGTCTAATATTTATTTATTTATTTATTTTCACATACTGTCAATCCCTCATGGGATTATAACAGGAAGGGCAAGTACATAGGGTAGTGTTTGCGAACAAAGAATATAAATAGATTATATAATCATAAGTGTGTTATTGCAAAGGTTTTGGTTTCACTAAACACAAGAAATAAGTAGTTCATCACAAATGCAATATTTGGGCACAATATACTATAACAAGAAAGAATCTGAGAAAACAAGAAACCAAACAAGAGAAAAAAAACACCTGAAAGCACATGTGATATACAATACCTAATGAACATGACAAACAGGATGCAGTCATGCGTATGATTCATCATACAAAAGGCACACTCATAGATTAAAGTGTTAGGCTGTGAAGATCGGTAACAAACCTGGCTATGTGTCAGAGCTGTAAGGCAAGGAGGTGTTCTTCCACTGAATTAGCAAATGTATCTAGTGAGGATATGTTACTAATGGATTCACTAAGTTTATTCCACTCTCTTATCGCTAAAGGAAAGAACGAATTCTTAAAGCAATCGGTATGAAAAGAATGCTCATTGAGTGTTTGTGTGTTTTTATGCCGCGTCGGCCGTGTTTCATTTCTGGAGATATATCTAGAGGTATCGATATTAAGCTTCTTATGTAAAAGCTGGTACATAAGTTTAGAACGGGCTAGTACAGCTCGGTTTTGTACTGTTAGGATTCCGGCTTTGTTAAGTAGTTCGGTGGGCGAGTCTGTTAATTTATGTTTATTGTATATATACCGTAGAGCTTTCCTTTGTACACCTTCTAGTTTTTTAATTAGTTGTTTAGTGTGTGGAAACCAGATAACATTTGCGTACTCAAGGACTGACCTGACGAAAGTTTTGTAAGCCAGAAGTTTTGTATTGGGTGGTGCTAGTCTGAAGTGCCTTCCAAGAAAGAAAAGGCGTTTCATTGCAGTTGCTGTGACATTATTTATATGGGAGTTCCATCTGAAGTCATGTGTTAACGTTAATCCGAGGTACTTGTGTTCATGAACTCGTATTAGTGGCACGTCGTTAACGGTATACGTAAAGCTCGAGTTATTTTTTTTTTCTGGTGATTGAAAGAACAGCAGATTTCTTAGTATTGATGGTCATGTACCAGTGGGCACACCAGTTAGACACAGCTTTCAAGTCGTTGTTTAATGTTATATGGTCATCATACGAGGTAATATTTCGATAAAGGATGCAGTAATCTGCAAACAGCCTAATGTTTCCTGTGATTTTTGCGGGTAGGTCATTAATAAAAATTAGAAATAAAACCGGAGCCAGAACGCTTCCTTGGGGGACTCCCGATGTTACCCGGGCTCTCTGGGAAATCTGTCCATTCACTTCCACAAACTGGGTACGGTTAGTAAGATAGTCGCAAATCCAGTCAGTTATGGGGCCTGTACCTAATGTAGCCTCAAGTTTCCTTATGAGCTTTTTGTGTGATACCCGATCAAACGCCTTCGAGAAATCGAGTAGGATGAGGTCTGTTTGTCTGTGTTGGTCGATAATAAATGATATGTCGTGGGTTAGTTCCAGTAGTTGAGTGATTGTAGAAAGGCCTCTGCGAAAGCCATGTTGATATGGTGATATTATACTCTCCTTGTCTAAGAAAACGGTTATATGTTTTAGTATGATGTGTTCTAGAAGTTTGCACACGGTACTCGTAAGCGAAATCGGCCGAAAGCTGGACGGGTCGTCTTTGCAGCCTGACTTATGTATTGGGACAACTTTTGCGGATTTCCAATCCTGTGGAAGAACAGATGATGATAATGATTTGTTAAATATTATACAAAGGTACTTCGTCATCCATTCTGCGTACCTTTTCAAGAAAGCGTTGGGTATTTTATCCGGGCCTGGCCCTTTTTTTGTGTCCAGGTTTAGGAGAAGGTTCAGTACTCCGGCCTCCGTGACGGTGAGGGGGCTTAGTGTGCTGTTAACGGTGATGTCAATTTGGGGTAGTTTCCCATCGTCAGATGTGAAGATAGAAGAAAAGTAGTTATTTAGTGAATTAGCGCGTTGTTTGCTAGTTTCGGGCGACACTTCGGGATCACTTGATGCCTTAGGATTAAGGTAGTTCCAGAATTTGCTTGGTGAATTTCTTAGAAATCCTTGAAGTGTGTTTGTGTAAAAGTTTGACTTCGCTGTCTTTATTTTAGATTTCATGTCTTGGATAGCCAGAGTAAGATTACTTCGAGATGAAGGTTTAGGTGCTAGTTCCATTGATTTTTTCAGACGTTTGACTTTACGTTTGGCATGAATGATGTCACGTGAGATCCAGGGATTGTGCTTTCTCGTTTTTTTAACTGTGAATAACGTTCAATTTCTACGTTGCAAATATGAATAATTTGCAACGTAGAAATAGTGTTGTCGGGTCCTTAAACTCGTATGACTAATGGAGAGTGATCATCAGCAAGCGAGCCAGGGACGCTTCAGCCTTGAGTCGACTTTTCGGCAAGAGGACTCGTCTTCCTGAGACACACACGCCCATGTCAAGATTCCGGCTCCAGCCCGAGACTTCCGTTGTGCCAACATTGAAAAAGGACAAGAAAAATCAAATAGACATTGACGACGATTGTAACGTAAGCGAACGCCGAACACGTTTTATTATTGTAATGATGGGCTCGGAGGCATGTATTTGTGACGATGTTTAGCTAGCGCTGGTTGCTTAATGGCGTAATTCCGTAGAGAATAGAGCCGTTAATCAGCATATATGTAGCGGTAGCCTAGACAGCTCTGCATAACCGCCGATCGGTCACATGTGTGCTGTTTCCAGCGGCGTAAGCGGCAATGTGGAAGGCGACTGCGATCCTCTTCTCTCGCCGCCCGCCGGCACCCTCTCCCGCAAGGCTCCACAAAGCGAAGGGGTGGCCGAACAGGAGGAGGCCTGTCTTTCCCGAGCGCCACCCCCACTACAGCCTCTAAAATCTTCAGACCCGCACGAGACCACGGCGTTCCGCTACCAACATGCCCCGCAACTCGGTCGCGCGAAAGCACGTGCCCTTTGCATCCGCGCCTCTGTATCGGCGCTAAAAGCGCGACCGCCACAAAAACGGGAGCAAGAGCCAAGTAAACCTGTCGTCACTTTGCGCAATGGCGTCGTGCCTACCTGAGCTTATCGACGATGTCGTTCTTGAGCCTCTCCTCGGCGTCGTGCAGCTTCTGGAACTCGTTGCGCCACACGGACCGGTGCTGCTGCATCAGCGAGGCTGCCTTGTTGCGTGGTGGCTGCAGGGGAGCTCCGCTGTCGCCAGGCTGCTTACCCTATATACGGTGGGGACGAGTGCAGGAATGCGTTCAACTTTGCCTCTGGCATTGCGGCGTAATAGGACACGAAACAACTTCGAGTAAGACTAGGACAGGGAATAAGCGTCCTTTCCTCTCCTCGTCTTACTTCAGTTTGTTCCGCTTGTAACTACACCGCGTAATAAGTATGAACCAGCTGGCCCAGCAACGACTGGCAATAATTTACGCGATAACGGCTGGCATTGCTCATGGGCCAGACAAGACACTGAATTTTCAACATAAGCGTGCACCTAGCTTTATCGCGCATAGTAATTAGTTATTCTGCAAATGTGTAAAATTTCAGCCCGGTCCCCGATTCCTCTATCTGCCGTGAAATGTTTACAAACCCCAAACGCTTTTATGCCGTATGCGGTCGCTCGCTAAGAGACGACATGAAATTGCGTGATTATACGGGCTAGTTAAAATGAGGCCACGTAATTTACAAGTGCATCTTCAACCTGCGTTCACTGTAAATGAAATATGTGCAAACCTTGTAGATCGCCACCCGAATTCCTCTGCTCGCAGAAAACGTTTCGAATTGTCGAGAAAGTTACGAATGCTGTAGGGCCCAGACGTATACAAGGGTGTATATGTGTTTCAAAAGTTAACTGTTCGCAAGTTAAATTTTCTGCTCAACGTTACAAAACCGAACCACCCCCTCTGCGCTAAACTGGAGTCTGTACAGGGTGAAATGAAGGAAATATGTAACTTTGGAATGGCCCTGCCTTGCAAGTAAGTATAGACGGGCCCGTTACCCTGCTGCTCTGCGAGTCTGGCGTCTGGTCGCGGCGTGGCGGAGTCGCCTCGTCCCGGTGTTCCTCCGTGGCCGCCACGATGGACTTGCGGGCGGCCTTCCGCGTAGGTCGCTTCTTGCGGCTGGCTTTGCCCGCGACTGGACTGTGGTTGGACTTCACCTCGACTTCCATTGTAGCGCTGCGTTTGGAATGACACCGATAAGTGTGGTTCGAAATTTCGGCACTCGGGTAATGAAATGATTTCTTTTCAAGTATAGTTGGATAAGAATGGGATCAAATTGAAGCTAATGCTTTCATAAAATGAAACAAAACTCAAAAGAATTACAGACTCCACGCACTGTGTGGATCGGCGTGAAGCATCGGACAAGAAGCCAGCGAACTTACTGTGTCGGGGTAAAGAGGATCGGGAGCGATTGGAAAGCCAGTAAAGACAATTAAGAATGTGTAAAAAAATAATAGATGACATTCAAACAGATAATTAAAAGTCCCACGATATTACACAAAGAGAAGTGTTTACACAAATCTTGCCGGTAAATCTCCTTTCTAATGCACACCGCTTCGTTCCCGTATGATATAGCATTCGGAATGATTATGCTGACCTCATGATATTTCACAATGTAATTATGATATATTACTTCATGTTTTATGATACAGTTTTCAGCACTGATGAGTATTTAGGAAGGCTCCGCAATGGGATTATCCACCTGAAATGCCGTAACCATTTCTATAACGCAGGTCACGAGCCAACGGATGTAGTATACCGCCCACATGATTCGGGCAAAAAAATTTCCCTAATGCGGAGTTTAAAAGTTTTTGAGTCTTCAACCTTCATTGTGGGTGCTGCTGTGTTACCGAGTAAACACGAACTCATTACCCCATACCTACTGCGCAGGGAAGAAGTAAGATGGAGAAGTCGGCAACAGAAAGTTTCCTTCCGAAGCCTTGGCCTGAACTGAATAGTTGCTATACTTCTTTCGTTTGGGGCCTTCTACGCCGGGATTCAGCAGTGCGCTATTGCCCCGCCATTCGGGAGCTACTTAATGCCTAACCGATTGCTCAGTTAAATGTAGATTGCTCTTCTTCTCTTCTAATTTTTTAGCTATTAAGTATACGTATCCTTACTGTTTTTCTTAGACATGTCATTTCGCCTTTCCACATGTTTAACTGTATAACAGTCCTGATAATTAATTTCCAGTTTTAACTTGCAATATTCAGTAGATTTCTTGGCCCATCCCACATTATAGTTGTTAGCCGTATATTTGTTCAACAACCACACAAGCAGCAGAGAAGGCGACCACAGCGTACGTGGTGCGTGGAAGAGACGAAGGCCCGAAAGAAGCGCCGACAGGAACAGAAGCGCCTTCGTCACGCTGTGAAGCGTGGTGCAGAACGGGATCGTTTGCTGCTTCGTAAATGATAAGCGGACCAACAGCGCTCGGCGGCCAATTTTTATTTATTTAGATGTAGAAGCTGGAGAACGTAGGCTACGTCAAAGTCGGCTGTCTCGAAATAAGGCCATGTGCAACGAGGAACGCGACGAGCACAAACATGATGCGAAGCGGCAACGAGTGGTCACATTGAAAGAGCAGCGCGTCTCATTTGCATGCGCAAGCAAGCACTTGGCCCAGTAGAGTTTTCCTGCTTAAATTACTAGAGGGAACTCTGGCACTGAAACTCACTGAGGCTCGCAGTCACGTATAAGATATGAGTGCACTTGTTAGAAAGTACGCTGAAAAATGAGTTGTTTCATAGGTGCACGTAAGAATGTTCGAAGCCGAACGCTTCGTCACGAGTCACACCGTCAGTGAGTGATGAAGGATATTACGTAGTTTCTGCAGGCTGCTACAGAGCTTCAAAAAACATAGATGTTTTAAGAGTGGAGCGTGGCATAAACAAATTGGCCGCAATCATTGCACTCACAAATGATTACGCAGAAAATTAATAATTTTCTGACGTACTAGCAAAAAACGTTACTGAACCCACAACATGGCAACATGTAGCTTCCAAGCCGTTCGCAATAAACGGAGGAAACGCGATGAGAGAATGACAATGATCCTGACCGAGAATAGTGGCTGAAAGTGCGTACCACCCTTTCCTGGAAAACAATTTCGGGCCCTGTCTTCTTGTACGCGCACCACACGGCAGTTCTCGTAGCATTTGGCCAAGGCGTGATGAGATCGTAATGATAGATATATTACATTTACATGTTTTCTGAAGCTTCAGCCAATGTTTCGTGTCGTTATCGTTAACGCAGTAATTCTCGGCGATAAATGCTGAAACGTCGGTTTGCTGCGATGCACCAGCGTCCTGCGCTGCCGTTGTAAACAGAGGCAGTGAAGGCCGGCCGAGAAAAGCAATTGACGCTTCACCACGTGATCAAACGTGGTGACACGTGATCAAACGTGGCGGCGCCCACGGGAACACGGTGAAAAGCGTCTATGACATTACTACAAGTAAATATCGCACTGCTGTGCTTAAGATACTATGCGAATGATAACTACAACGTCAAGTTATCTAGTCTTGGTTGTGGCTTTAAACGTTGTAATGACGCTATTGATTGCGTTTTACACATTAAACTTACAACAACAGATAGTTTCCTAAGCACAGGAATGCAATGATACTGTGCGCACATGGTTAATCGTTGCGAATTGTTGCAATTACAACGCCATGTTTTGTCGAAACTCTTCAATGTGCAAAGTCGGAACGCCAATTAAAGCCAGAAAGGAAGTTGTGGAAAATTCAGGTACTCCTCCGCTATTGCCATGCCGGCTGAGCCACCATAATCTGCAGCTGCAGCAGAGATTAGCGCCAGAGCTCTTCCACGGCAATTTTTGCAGGAAACTCCGTGCTTCTATACCCGCACGCCGTGAAGCACAATAACGATGCGGGGCGGTTGAGAATATCGTCCTCAGGCTCGTGCGCGTGCCTTAGGTCACCGGCACAGCAGAGCGTCAGCCAACGCGATGGCCTTCCGGACATCTGGTCTTCGTTGGTCGCTCAACGACCGTTTCTCAGGGCCGCACAATGTTCCTTTGCATAAAGGCCAAACTGGACCCTTCGCCATTGAGTGCTTCGACGCGTTCGTTTACTCGAGGCTTCTGCTCCTCTACGCGTATTGACCGTTGTTCCGTAGAACTGACGCTCACCATGTGCGGCTAAAGTCTCTTTATAAGAAGGACACTTCCTTTTGTTGAATCAGAGTCATTTTTATTGAGTTATTAAGTGTAATACAGAAATGGAGATACAGTATCGGCCCCGATTTCTCTATCTAGTGTTCGCCTATTTTTGTGCCACCGCCAATACTTCTGCGGAACGTTTTTTTCGCTCTTGGACTTCTCCTCCGTTAACATGAGTGTAGACACTTTGTAGCAAGGAAACCTCACCGGAAGACGTCATGATGCCAAACCGGCACAGATAGGGCACGTAATATTACGCTCATAGCTTTTCTAAACATGCAAGCATCTTAGGTGCTGCGGTTCACATCAACAATTGAGTTCGCACGTTGCATTCTTCATCTATTGCTGTCGAAGCGTTATGCATGCTAACCAAATAACCAAACGAATGAACGAATCGTGGCCTGTCTCTCTGCTGTGTTTCCAGTGTAGTCGTGTCGGTTATAAACGGGCGGCCTGATGTGCCCAATGGTTTCAGTGGAAACCTTATGTACCGTCAATCGCCCGTGGGAGCTGCATTCATAGCTCCAACCACAGAGGTTATGGATACCGACATAGGAGACCACCATTTAAGATGGCCTCCCATGCGGCATCAGCAGTAAAGCTTGTCGGCGAAAAAGAAATCACGCGTCTACACGCCTTTTTATACCGTGTGTCCCTGTTGACGTTAGCCCAACTGATCTACAAAAGAAAGAAAGATGTAAAAAACACGGTGCAAGATAAAAATATATGACCCACCGTGTGTGGCCGTCAGAGGTCTTACGACCGCACAACGCAATTCCTGAGATCGGATCTTCCAACGCGTATTTTTTATCCTTTTTTTTCGTTGCACCACATGGCTATAGCGTTAGTTGGTATATATCCGGCAGACCGGGTGCAACGTGAACAAGGCCGAAGGGGCACCCTCAAGCCAACCATCCACAAAAGATACTGCAGACGAAGTATTCAATACTCATTGCTAGCAGCTATTGTCAGACAGAAGGCTTTTCTCCTCAAGACAAAAAGTGTAACGCATTGAACGCGACATCAGCCAATACCGGTCATGCATTGTTTTTGATTAAAAGCGTCACACGGCGCTATATCCTTCGACCGAAATGCTGATTTATCCCCGAGTCCGAACTCACTGTGTAGCGACAGAGTTTTGCGGGAGTGAAAGAGCGGGGCTCACTCACCCGACTGACCACTGAACACCGTACAGCTAAATGCGCGCTAACGACAACCAACAAGCGTGCATGCGTCGCGGTGCGCGTCGCGTCCACTCTTGCGGAGCTTCGCGCTCTGTTAATTCGCGTGATTGCGGGTCGCACGTTTTTGTCTAGCGCCGCTTTTATTTTTCTTTGATTTATGGCGGAAGGCAGAACAAACTGCTCAATGTGGCGCGGAACACGAATGTCCTCATTATGATTACAAGCCCGCATGGCTGTCTGCTTGCGGTTATCACGATTTCAACCTGACTAAGTGACGCAATACGCAGTGCCTGTGCCTCGCGCTAATGGCATTTTTACTTTTGATAACAATCGTAAGTTAGAGAGAGGTTTATTTTTTTTTCCTTTACAGTGGAAGGACATAAACGCGCGCCCGCGAGAGAGAGACAGAAACAAAAAAGAAAAATCTAACGATTGCTGCAAGCTTTCGTCTTCTTTTTCAGATTTCGTTATCTTTCGACGTAAAATAGTGACAAAAGAAATCACGAAGTATATGCCCGAAAATAGCACAGCAGTGGAGTAGCCACGCATTTCTTTCGGGGAAGAAGGGGAGCAGGGGAGGGGGGAGGGCGGAGCAGGCGGGTGTTTTGGCACGCCGTTTTATGCCAGGTATCCTTGCTGCACAAAAGTGTAAAGCGAGGGGGAGCGGACGTACTCGCTTCATCCCAGTCGAATATGGTGCCAAAGAGATTCACTTAGGAGTGTCACATACCTAGTGGCACGTGCCGAAGCAAACGGCTCACATTTTGAGACTGCAAGACCTTCGGAATAATCGGCCAACATTTTAGGTGGGATAGGTGTGTGCTGGTCGGACAATGGTAGTAATGCTATTTGAATTAATACCGCATATATGGTTAGTGACTGACCAACCCATTGACCGACCGACCAGGTGACGTGAAACCGTGTTGGTTTAGGAAAGGAAAGCTTCGCCCTAAAAGTACCGAAGTTTTTTCGTTGTTCAGAACTATAGGTACGCGAATTGCACTGCACAATAGAGAGCTCCAAGTTATTCTGCACTATGACGAGGCCTAAGACAACGTGCGCTTTTCATAATGTTAACTTCTTCATGGTTCTCTACAGTCACGTCTAGGAGGAGGAGGAGGAGGAATGAACGTTTATCGTGAGAAACAGCGAGAAAGTGTTCTTTCTTCGCCCTAGGTGGGCGGCTCTCTTAGTCCAGGAAGCCGTTGGCTGATGCCGCAGCCTGGGCCCACCAGACTTCGCTGATCTTCCAGGCTCCGTGCCTTTAACATTGCCTCCCACGTTTCTTCGATCGCTTGTAGCGGTTCTGAGGCAGTCAAGTCGAGGAATAAAAAAAAAAAAGAAAAGATATAACCCCGCACCTTCGCCAAAAATGTTACAGGGTGTATTATATTTACGAGCAAACATTGAAAAACAGTGGCAAGATGGCATAGCCCTGCTAAGGTTAGCACGAGCACAGCGCACCAACCAAAACCATTCTCATCGTCTTTGTCGATGCGCACAGCAACCCGCCACAATATGGCTCGGGAAAGATGCCTGTAAAGAAGATCACAAGCTAGGCAGTCATCGCCCGTGTGGGTATTATTCTGAATGTCGCCAGTCTCTGAACATGGCATACCCCTTTTCGATGAAATGCGCACATGAAGTTCTTCTGTAAGGAAAGAAGCAAGTCACTGACCACACATTCAGAACAAAACTACTTCGCGGCATCAGTACGGATCCTGTATTCACAATTTTTAACCAATTTCATTCGGCTATGGTTAGTTACCTGCTTCTTTTCTGTAGCAATGATTATAGCTTATCAGACGGCTTTACGTCGAAGTTTCGACGACATGCATGATCAGCTTCTGCAACCCATTTTCTAACGAGACGTCTTTTGTCACACGCTGAAGGTGAATAACACTTGCACATTTTTTTTAGGGTTGCAATAGGGAATGACTGACTATTTTGCGAGGTGACCGTTCCCTACGAATTGGGATCTTCCCGTTTCTCAAGTGAAAGCACCTAAATTAGCAAGAAGTCGCACTGCAAGAACAGGCCAAAAATAGACGCATACTTGGTAGAATACGGGACGATTACAGGTGAAGCGTTTTCGTATCGCCGAGGAAAAAGAAAACGAGAATCTAGAGCTGATTATGATAGCTTTAATGGCATTGTGCTTAAATGTAGGAGCGACGACCAATATTCACGTAGCATTTCTAAGGTATTTACGTGCTACCACATCGTCACTAGCTAATTGATTGATTGATTGGTTGATTGAAATTGAATTACCTGCCTTAACTAGTAAATTTACATATGCCTCTGAAGATTCCACCCCTATCATTTCCATGCTTTTTTCCACCAATACCGCAAACGCATTTTGCATATCTCAATCGCTGACAAATTTTCGTTCCCATCCTCTTTAAGCCCAAGTGCCCCTATAAGGCAGACGTTAATTACCTGTGGTGGATCAGTGAATACTAGTTATTTGCCGAGTCGTCGCGGATTTTTTTCTGCGGATGACACAAGCTTCACTCTGGTATTCGCTGCGGTACATTTATACATCTGGCAGCCCGCTCGGCCCTTAAAAATAAACAAAAAAAAACAGGCACTGTCATTTTTATTGTTGTAGATATTTTCTTTCTTGATTTAGTTCTACCCGCCATCTTTCTAAAACACGCGCATTTTTTTTCTTTTTTTTTGGTTTTCATTCGATAGGGCTCTCACACTTCCATTTCACCAAATCTAAAACGCGTATACGAAGAAAATAAAAAGGACGGTGGCGCATTTTCCTTGCAGCTCCTACGAAATATTAGCTTACGCGAATCCCACCGCGCACGACTGTTCTCGACCAGGAACGTGCTTCTGGCCCCCTCATAACGGCTACAGTTTTCCCACATAGAAAGCAAGCGTTTTATGGTCCTGCGACGCGTTTGGTTTTCTTCTGCTCGACAGCATTTAGTGAACAAGTATGAGGGAGGCGGAGAGGAAAGTATTGTTCACGAAGGTAGTGGATCTAGAGTGCGTAGGCAAGTAAGTGCATGTCATTTCTCAGAAAAAAAAAACGTTTTAGGTTAGTTATAGGCCTGAAAGCAATTATGCGAAGTATTTTTTCCTGGTCCTACAGGAATATTAATTCGTGCAGGCGACTATTTTTACCGTGCCTAACTTCACCAGCAATCATTTTCAGTTTCTTTCATTACTTTCAGAGAGAAGGTCAGCTGAAATGAGACTGCGTTAAAACTGAGTGACACAATCGGGAAGATGAGGCACGCCCTGACGATCGTTATTCGAAGCAAAACAAAAAAAAAGTAAAGCGCAAGTGAAAGAGGTCAAGCTGGATTAATCGTTTCTGTAATCAGGTTACGCAAATTAGGACGCGCGAGGTTACGGTCCATTGTGCACAAGCGTGACCTAATGCCTCAGGACAAGGGACAGCCAACGCAGGTAAGGCTCGTTATGCAGACGGTTCGTTTTTCGATGATTGAAGGGAAGTGAGTGAGGAAAAGCGTTCGATACGATACGCATATTTTCAATTTGCAAATAGCCAATCGATTAGTAGGAACGCTGGCTAGGTTCGTTGTCTTTCTTTTTTTCCCCATAGGCCGCAACGTCAATCCGCTCCTCGAGAGTAGGTAATAGTGCCGTGCGAACACGACAGAGCACGCGTATTGCGGCTACATTGTGGACTTTGGAATGAGAAGGTCCCGTTGCATGCCTGTAAAGCAAAAAAAAAACGATACGAAGACATGTCTTTTTATGTAGCATACCATCTGCATGCATGATTACCTAATGCATGGTTGATTACAAATACGTATCATTCAGATAGTCTGTGGACCAACTCCGTGACGACTGAACGCTAGCAACTTGCGCCTCCCTGAGGTGCTGCTAAGGGGGGGGAGGGGGGGGTTGAGGTGATTGTTCGGAGCCCAGCAGAACGTCACAAAGAAGCCGGCGACTGGAAGGGCTCAACGACGACTCAAGTATGACTAATAAAACGAAGCAAACAGAGCTTTTTTGAGGTTAGCTCTTTTGCTGAAAATCCCCCTCCCCCTTAATTGTTCACATTTTTTTTTTCCTGTGTGTGAGAGACATTTGCCTTCCCAAGTGCATTGTAGCGTCGCATCTGTAAACTAGACATTAGAAAGAACGCGTTAAAACTTATAGTTATGAGTTGGGCTCTTAGAAGGTTGTCATTTCTCAGTTTCAAAGTTACAGAATCTTAGTTTTTAAATACTTCATGGACGACAGGTTAGTTCCCTGGGTCTTGAATTTGTCCTATGTACGTTTTGTGCATACCGCCGTCTGCTGCGCACTAGAGTCATAGCCCTTGTCTGATTTAGGCAGGGCTTCATTTACAAGGTTATTATGGCCAAATAAAGGGTTACGGTTATTATGCACAGTGTACCCTGTAGAAAACGCAGCATGTCTTAAGGCAATCAGTTTCACTCGAAAAAGAGCGCATGCGATTGTTTATACCTGGTGTGCGTGTGTTTTCTTTTTTTTAAATTTGCGAGACGACTGCGAGGAAACATGCAGGAAACGCCGTTTGACTTATATTGGTGGACCGTGTCTTTCTTAATGCCCTACCGCTGACACTTCAGCATCTAGTGCGAGCTGTTTTAGAAAAGAGCGGCAGCATTGAAGTTTTTCGATTGAAGAGTTCATTTATGGGGGTAGGAACGAGGGCGTGCTTTCCTTTTGTCTTAGCAAAACCTCAACAGAGGAACACTAACAAAATTGAAAACAGTCAGGATCAGAATACTGAGTGGGAGTGACAAATATTATTAGGGAGCTCAAACAAACCTTATTGGGGGAGTAGTTAGCTTTGCACGAATTGGTAACAGGGCTGCGATATTTTGGTGCATCGGCTAAAGAACACAGATAAGATGACCCCTCACAAAAAGAGGCCTCAAGAGGAAACTAGGCCGGCAGAGGAAGAAAAAAAAAAGGCACTATGGCACTGGAGGCGTTAAAATATCTACTACCGAAAGGACCAGTAAAAGGTGGGCCCCGCCTTAAAGAAAATAAACTTGTCAAAAAAGCGCTGCCACCCAGAAACCGGAAAGAGCAACCAAGGAAGAAGAACGAGGATGCACTTTCGCGAGGCCCTCGCGGGAGTAGCGTGATTTAGGCTTAAGAGTTTTACTCGCTGCGTACCACTAGTCCAGTTGCGTAGGTAAAGTACTGCACGCAATTTGAGTGAGACCACGCCTGCGCCCGGGGTCACGTCGTTCTGCTCCACCCACGTGCCGATACGGTGGCCCGTGCGCGCGCTCTGTCGGGGCTTCATCGTGTCACCGGGGGCGCATAAATGACGCGTGAAGAGAGCGTACCTCTAGCCCCGTTTGCTTGCAACGTAGTGCATGATACGGAGACGGAACTGAACGCTAAAAAGAAAAGAAAAAGTTATCAGTAGACCAGACAGGTCAAGGCTGATCGCACCGCCGTCACGCATGTGATGGTACATTGTTTCCTTACGTCAACATTTGAGAAGAAGCAATAAATGATCAGATTTGCGAACCCTTCGAGCCTATAGCAAATCCATTAGATGTTCTTTCAGTGTACGTGCTTTGCTTATTGGAAGGGAGCTACGCTGCTTACGATTTTGACTTTATTCCGCGCCTCCACATTTAGTTTTGTCATGCACTCACTGTTGTAGGAACATCGAGACCTAGAGTAATTTCCCAGTACTGAACGTAATATTCTTCAGAAAGGCGTTTTTCAATATTGCTGCCCGAAAGTACTCCGTTTCATGAAGAATAAATCATTCATATGGCATGCGGAACTGGCCCTAGAAGTGTCTTAAATGGGCGCGAAAATTACATTTCGGCTATAAAGATAGGCTTAGCTTCATAACCATATTACACAACTACTTCTTGAAAGGAGGTAGAAACCTATACAGAGTACATTTGTCTTTGTCTCTTCCAGTTGAGGATGTGGCTACGTAACTGATTTGAGGCTTTCAGCGTTCTAATATTAATCGAAAATGGCATTCCTGACCATTGGCGACAATGAGCTTGTGTGTACATCACCGAATTTGTCCTTCGTAGTGCGAATTCTCATACTTTTGAACACTAACAGAGTTATTCTGTTTACGCGCTACACACAGAAGACAGGGATGCTTCGTTTCTCGTCATAACAAAAAAAAAGAATACAAAAAAACTCAGTGCCCTTCAACTCTGTGAAGCAAGCTGACCAGCGAAGCTAGCTATGTATGTGGGCCCCTTAATGGTGGACTGCACCTCCGCCGCTGGTCGGCCCAGAATTGCACTATCTTCTGTGCCTACCCACGTATGGGGAGTGCTTAACGTCTGCTTCACCTCCGCCGAGGATCGCCCCGGCATTCCTCTATCTTGGGGATCGGCCCACGTATGGGGAGCACTTAACGCCTGCTTCACCTCCGCCGCGGGTAGGCCCGGCATTGCACTAGCTTCAGTGTCGGCCCACGTATCGGTAGGGCTTAGCGTCTGTTTCACCTCCGCCGCGGCTTGGCCCGGAATTCCTCTATCTTGGGGATCGGCCCACGTATGGGGGCGCTTAACACCTGCTTACCTCCGCCGTGGTTGAGCTTGGCATTGCACTAGCTTCAGTGTCGGCCCGCGTGTTGGGAGTGCTTAACGCCTGCTTCGCCTCCGCCGCGGGTTGGTCCTGCATTGCTCTATCTTAGGGATCTGCCCGCGTATGGGGAATGCTTAACGCCTGCTCAACCTCCGCCGCGGGTCGGCCCCTCATTGCACTAGCTTCAGTGTCGGCCCACGTATGGGCACGACTTAACGTCTGCTTCCCCTCCGCCGCGGGTCGACCCTGCATTGCAATATCTTGAAGATCGGCCCATGCAAGGGGAGTGCTTAACGCCTGCTTCGCCTCCGCCGCGGGTCGGCTTGGCATTGTACTAGCTTCAGTGTCGGCCCACGTATGGGGAGTGCTTAACGCCTGCTTCAGCTCCGCCGCAGGTGGTCCCGGCATTGCACTAACTTCAGTGTCGGCCCACGTATGGGTAAGGCTCAACGCCTGCTGCACCTCCGCCGCGGATCGGCCCCACATTCCTTTATCTTAGGGATCGGCCCACGTATGGGGGCGCCTAACACCTGCTTAACCTGCGCCGCGGGTCGGCTTGGCATTGCACTAGCTTCAGTGTCAGCACACGTATGGGGAGTGCTTAACGCCTGCTTCACCTCCGCCGCAGGTCAGCCCGGCATTGCACTAGCTTCAGTGTTGGCTGTAGGGGTTGAAGAACGGACTTCGGGATGAAAAGCAAACTTGGGAGGGTTTATTTTACATTATATACAGAGAGGTGAGACGTCAAGTAACAGTCGTACAGTCATTACGGGCCGGCAGCAACTCGGACGCTGCGGCCCGTGGCAAGAAGTTCGAGAGAGGTGAATCAGGGAATCAGGGAATGCTCCAGAATGCTCTGGTCTCTCTGGAAGGCTTCCTATAAACCCTTCGAGCACTGGAAGTCGCGTCATGTTCGACCAATGGAAGAGTCCGCTCAGATGACGCCATTTTCAGCCAATGGTTGGCGCCCGTATCGCGTTGTCACACCCGGCGGCTCTCAGCGGTCTTGCCTCGCAGACTTCAAATGCGCTTCTTCAAAGGAGGAGAAGTGGGGGCGCTCATGCTCCATTGTCCGAGGGCCCACCTGCTCCCGGTGCTACGGCCCCGCAGTGGTAGCAAATGTCTTCTTCAAAGGCGATGAAGAGGGACGATTGGGCTCCATTGTCCGAGGGCTCCTCTAGTCCCGGCGGTACGGCTCCGCTGTGGTAGCAAATGCCTTCTTCAAAGGCTACCGGTGCGACGCTGCCAGGCCTTCTCGGTACGTCACAGCCGTCCGGCTGTCACGGCGCATTACCGCCGTCTTGGTTTGGCACCCACTTTACTTCCAACAATGCCGTGCTATCCCCTCGCTTTCTGGAAGAGTCAAGCAGAGAATAGCTACCGGCGGCTTACAAACTTGTTGGCTCGTGCGCTCCTCTGGAATGTGCTGCGATTCGATGTGGTCCGGGGCAACTTGAAGTAGGCGCAGGAAACAGCTCCATATCTAACAGCTCGTCCTCGCCCCGGTTGTTCTGAATGGCCGGTGAACTCAATTCGCTGGCCATGAGGAACGCGGAAAGAAGCTGCAGGGTACTGGGGTCGAGCCTCGTTTGACGAACTTCGGGATCCTAGGCCCTGGAAAACATAAGTCAAACAAACAAAACAACACAGCGCTGCACCACGCGTAAGCGCAGGCTCTTCACCCCTGACTCGCCAGGCTATTACTGAGTCAAAATGAACCCTGATCTTTTATTTCCCCAATTTTGACAAAACAGTTCCAACCACCCTTCCAAACAGCCATCCATTTCTCCTCGAATGCCGACAAGACCAGAGTACTATTGTTGTTGCAAAACAAAGTGTCGTTGACGATGCAAACAACAAATGAAAACAGCCGAACATAACTTAAGTGGCCTAACTACACGAACAGCATGTTTTCAATCTATCGCAGTGGCGTACTTATCGCACGTATTGGTGCCACTGAACAATCTGGTCAACCTCACAAGTACGTAATCACAAGCGCACTAGCCTTGTGGTCACTAAACAGAACGCGTACTTGCGTTGTAGGCAAACTTTTCATTTACGCTTACTCACGTTTCTTCCCTGAAAGTCCTACAGGACGCGTGACTTAAACGAACAATTAAACTTGCGGGACTTACACACTCCGCAGAACCCTTAAAATAATGCGTCTTTTAATAACTCGTTCCACGCATACTTATCAGAGAAGTCAGAATACGGCTGCCCTCAACACACACGAGCAACCCAGTCATAAATCTGCTTCCTTCCGTCCACACAGGACATGCGCTAATGGAACTAAGAACGCTTCTCAGTGCAAATCATGCACTCACTGAAAGTCTACGCGCTTAACCTTAGAAAATTAAAAAAACACTTAAAAAGAAAGAAGGTTAAATAACACACGCGCTTTACCATAGGCCTTTCGACGATAACCTTGATCTTCAGGTTACTCACACACACACACAATAAAAAAGCCTATCTACTTATTAATGAGCATCTCGCGAGACTACATGTATACTTAAAACGCATCTTTCAAATCTCGAGACAAACAAAGCTCAAACCTTACACATAGAAAGAAATCCTAGTCTCAAATTGCGAACATTATCCGATGCTCAAAAATAAAACAAAATAACACGTTTTACTTCTACGGAAGCTCTCTTGGCCACCATTTCCAAACGCTTATGTCTGGCTCATACTTTGAGTCGGACTCGAGGTGGTCGCGGTTTCAAAGCTACCCTGGCTACGGAGGAACAACAAAAGGGCTGACTCACTATCAGCTCCCCCAAGACGTTACGGTCTCCTGCCAATTTGCGTCCCCGCACCCCGCTTTCAACATGACCTCGATTGACCGCGTCGCTACTCCCCACCTGGTCTCGTCTTGCCACCTTGCGCTTCTTTGTACTGCACGCTGAGCTTCGAAGAGAACGATGGAACGACGAGGAATTTGACTGCCCCGCGCCCTTTGTCCGCGTCCGTGCAGAACAAGCTTCTCGGTCCCCCTTTGACCGGTGGCTCGAACGTTCTGGATGCGTCAACATCGTCCTTGACGACCGCACCTTTTCCTTGCGCCCTGCCCTTTTGGGTTTCTCGCCATCTTTGGCGACGCTATATTAGTTACCGTCTTTCGGTCTTTACCGCGCTTCTTTTTCCTGCGCTTTCTCTTTGCACTCGCTTTCCCGTCGCCTTCTCGTGCCTCATGCTGGCCGGTACACATTTCGTCGGCCCGGATCGGTCTCTTACCCGCACAGTCTGAGTGATCTACATTTAAATCTACTCTCACTTTGCCTCGACTGGCGGACAGCCCAACCAACTCTGGAACAATGCAGCAGGCTTTACTCGAGTTAGACAACTCGCACTCTTGCGAACTGCCCTCTACTACATTGCTCAGCTCACGCTGTGCATCGGCACACAGCCCGTCGGTATCGATCGCTGTCTCACGCGCACAGTCCGAATGATTAACAACTGAATCATCCCTATCTAGGGTATCTAGACTGGCGGAGAGCCGCACCGATCCCTGAACAATGCAGTTGTTCTCTCGTGAACTACGGAGCTCGCCATCCCGAGAACTACTCTCAACTGCATCGTCCAGTTCGCACTTCACTTGTGCACGCACATCTGGCTCTACATGGGTGCTCGCGTCTGTCGGGTCAGCAGTACCCTTTTCTTCGCTAGCAACCTCGCTAACATTACCAGTGACGCACACGCTCGGTAACTGTGTCAATTTGTTCGCAGCTGGCCTAGCTGTCTCCACAGTCATCTGTTGGCACAGCACCTCGTCGCTCTCACTACGGCCTTTAACGGCCTCTGTTGCCACTAAGGCATCGTTAGCAGCTAGCCTTTTCCCTTACGAATCTGCAGCTAATCTCACAGGGACTACTCTTCTCGTCGGCTTTTGGCGAAAATCCGCTCGATGCTGCCTCATTCTTTCGCTCTGTACTACCTACAGAATTCTCAGACAGTCGTTGTCTCTGTGCCATTAACTGATCACAATACTGTATCTCTTTGATCAGTGCTGCCTTCTCTCTCTCATACTTTTGCTCGCGCTTTCGTTCCTGATACTCACGTTCGTGACGCTCACACCTAAGAGTAAGTTCTTGAAGCTCATGCTTCCGTTCATTCTCGCGTTCTTCACGCTTACTCTCACTCTTAAGTTCACGACGCTCTCGCACACGTACACGACGCTCACGCTCTCGTGGTTCCTGTATCACCTCCCAAGCAAGCTCAATGCTTTTGCCATCATTGCCACTATCGTTTTTCGCCTTTATGATAGCTGGTGCTTTCATCCGTTCGTCCGCCTCAACTCCCAAATCGTCGCACACTAACAACAAGTCTAACCTCGTCAACCTTCTAAGATCCATGGCAGCTGTCCCGACAGGTGGCTAAAACTGTTTTCCTTAATTAATTTGTGCAAACACACAATGCATCAAACTCCCGATTCCCAGAACTATCAAAATGAACACACAACATTTGAGTCTGGCGAATCAAAAGGAAAAAAACCACGCGCTCACTTACGGTTGCAGCACTCTGCCATCCGGTTCATTTGTCCGCTGTTCCCGGTTCCTCCGGACTCCCTGGCTCGAAGGCTCGCTCTTCTTCGCTACTCCCAGTTTCTTCGGACCTCTTTCGACGAAGGCTCTCTCTTCTTCGCTCTTCCCGGTTCCTTAGGATCTCTCTCGACGAAGTTTCATCCGTAGCGCTGCCACAAGCTGATGCATTCGGAGGCGATCTCACCGCTGCCTACCAGTTGTAGGGGTTGAAGGACGGACTTCGGGATGAAAAACAAACTTGGGAGGGTTTATTTTACATTATATACAGAGAGGTGAGACGTCAAGTAACAGTCGTACAGTCATTACGGGCCGGCAGCAACTCGGACGCTGCGGCCCGCGGCAAGAAGTTCGAGAGAGGTGAATCAGGGAATCAGGGAATGCTCCAGAATGATCTGGTCTCTCTGGAAGGCTTCCTATAAACCCTTCGAGCACTGGAAGTCGCGTCATGTTCGACCAATGGGAGAGTCCGCTCAGATGACGCCATTTTCAGCCAATGGTTGGCGCCCGTATCGCGTTGTCACACCCGGCGGCTCTCTGCGGTCTTGCCTCGCAGACTTGCAATGCGCTTCTTCAAAGGAGGAGAAGTGGGGGCGCTCATACTCCATTGTCCGAGGGCCCACCTGCTCCCGGTGCTACGGCCCCGCAGCGGTAGCAAATATCTTCTTCAAAGGCGATGAAGAGGGACGATTGGGCTCCATTGTCCGATGGCTCCTCTAGTCCCAGCGGTACGGCTCCGCTGTGGTAGCAAATGCCTTCTTCAAAGGCTACCGGTGCGACGCTGCCAGGCCTTCTTGGTATGTCACAGCCGTCCGGCTGTCACGGCGCATTACCGCCGTCTTGGTTTGGCACCCACTTTACTTCCAACAATGCCGTGCTATCCCCTCGCTTTCTGGAAGAGTCAAGTAGAGAATAGCTACCGGCGGCTTACAAACTTGTTGGCTCGTGCGCTCCTCTGGAATGTGCTGCGATTCGATGTGGTCCGGGGGAACTTGAAGTAGGCGCAGGAAACAGCTCCATATCTAACACGGCCCACGTATGGGTAGGGCTCAACGCCTGCTGCACCTCCGCCGCGGATCGGCCCCGCATTCCTTTATCTTGGGGATCGGCCCACGTATGGGTAGGGCGTAACGTCTGCTTCACCTCCGCCGCGGGTTGGCTTGGCATTGCTTTATCTATGGAATCGGCCCACGTATGAAAAATTGTTGGTCTATGTGCGGGCGTGATCAGCCAGATCCTAGCCGTAGACAGGTTAGCTATAAAAAGGTGGTTCCACCCGAAAGGAGCAGCGCTGACCGTGATCGAAAGCTTTAGCGTTGCGTTTGAACTCCTCCAGTGGTGGTCTACTATACTCGTGTTAAGGGCTCTAGATATTTTAGAGCGCAGCTCTTAATGACCTATTCCTGCGGTTAGCGTCGATGGTGGCGGCGGTGGCGTAACCGAGCTAACCAGCACAGGCGAGAGAGATGAAACAGCGAACGCGGAGCGGCAGATGAATGACCCGAGCCGAAGGCGATGGATACCACTGTGAACGACCTATGGGGGCCTCTTCAGTGACGTGCGCTCTGGAAACTGTTTTTGTGCACAACAGCCCAGCCGCATGATCCGCACGCGTATCTGTTCTCAGTCAGACCACCCGTGCCAGCTCTCGCTCACGCTCGTTTGGCTTGCGTGGTTTGGTCTCGTTCGCGCTTGTTTCGATTGTCATTATTTGCAACTGTTTTGTAATCTGATTGTACGCGTGACGCGAATTTTGTAGTACTTTCTGGGAGCCAAGTGGCATCGGCGATTACGCTCAAACATTCGATGAGTCATGTAGAAATGCCGACGCACTTGGCCAGCAGATCAGATTTTCCACGATTGTCGACTCTGCTACAAGTCTCTCTCAAATTCTTTGGCTCATTACATCGCGAAATGAAAACACATACTCAGCTGCGCTAAAATTTCGCATTAAGGAGTATCGTAATCGTCGGTGAACTTTTTCTGTTTCTTTCGCAAAAAAAGAAAGAAAATAAGGACATATCTAGAGTCATTAGGTCAGATTAACGTTGGCGCGACATACGCTGGTGCGCCAACATTTCTGACACCCTTGAAAGCTTTAAGGTGCCATTTAGGCCCTGCAATTACATCCCACAGGCCCCACCATACGCTTCCCGTAAAGAACCGCGCCAGTCAAATGACATTTACTAGTTTGTTATTGTTGGCACTTTCAATACTTTTATCAGTCCGAGAAGATTTGAGACCAATGCTATGTTTGATGACATTTGTTTGCGGGCCGCCGTTCTGAAAATTCTGAGGAATAACTTAATCAAGAACGTAGGACCTGCTTTTAGAAATTTGTTGGTTGGATAGTATAGTATTCTTACAAGGCCTATACGGCATACATAAACATATAGCATTCATATGCCCAAGTATATGTGCAGCTGCATGGCAGCGCTGACGGCGACAGTGACAACGACGGTAAAAATTCGCCTGTAGTGTCCATATAATTGCTATCTCTGTAAAAAGTGCAGATTTTGAGGAAACACGTATGCAACACTTCGTCATTAGCATGGTCAGCCCGGGATGTTTCTCTAACGCACAACGCCACCGACGCAAACACCGCATTTTCTGCAACACTGGCCCCTTAACCGTGCCGCGTTAAAAGGAGACTTTTTGAAGAGGAGTTGAGCGTCAAAAGACTAATTAACAAAGAAAATGTTACTTTTCTTTTTATTAGTGCCTTAGGGAGAGTTGTTGAAATGGCGAATGTGAATATAGTACATTTTAATGCTACCCCATTTTTTTTAAACAACTTCAAATTCGCACTTAATTAGAGATAGTTATCGTCAAATTTCAATGGTAAGTCCAGAGAATGTCGAAACTTAGCGTCGCGGGTTCGCAGAAAAGGCGGCCCCGCTATGGATGGATGGATGCTATGAGCGTCCGCTTTGGAACGGGGCGTTAGGTTGCCCCACCAAGCTCTTGTTATTATGTTGCTTAATGTCTTACCTATCTTAGGAAGAAAAAAAGTAAAAGAAACCCACGATGAATTCCGATAACCAAGTTACTGAACCGTTCTTGCAAACTTTGTTTTTGCACGCCTCCGTTGTTTGTCGTTTCCCTAGTTTTCTTCCACCAATCTTCCGATCGCCACCTACTAATCTCTATTGCGGACATGTTTACTTTTCCCCTGCTCTCGCTGAACCGAAGGGCTTCAAGGTGGCCAGTGCTGCCTAAATTGGCCGCTGGGCAGATCTCTTCCCATTCTAATAAAACATGCTTCATCGTTTCCATAGCTTTTCCGCAGCCAGTACATGCTTCTTCTTCCTTCTTATATCTAGCTTTATAGGCGCGTTTTTTAAGGTGTCCTGATCTCGTTTCGAAAATTAATGTGCTTCGCTTTTAGTTATCATAATTTTTTTCTTTCCTGATTGCGTTTTTTTTTCTTAAGTAGGTACTCAGGTTTCTTTTCCATTGCCGCCATCAATGAGATTGCCTCAGCATTTTTGAATTTTCGCTTGACGTTCTTTGTGGCCATACTGCTCGCCATGCAGATCGTACACTTGCTGGTAAGTTTCCTAGTTCTTTTCCTCCAATGTGAATTAATGTTTTTCCTGTACAAATAATATCTAAAGGCGCTCCCAGCTCCTATACCTTTTTCCGTGCTCCTCAGTCACTCTTCATAATCAATTTTACTGTGAGTTTCTCCCACTTCAAAGCTTGTCCAGCCCATATAACCCTGCACAGCTTGATATGTAGTATCATATCGCAACTAAAAGCCTCCTGACCTCAGGCGCTAGGACATTTGAAACCGAACGTCCCGGCAAAAAAAAAAAAAATTGTGGGGTTTTACGTGCCAAAACAACTTTCTGATTATGAGGCACGCTGTAGTGGGGGACTCCGGAAATTTGAAGCCCCCCCCCCCCCTCCCCGGGGTTCTTTAACGTGCACCTAAGCTTAAGTACAAGGGTCGTTTCGCATTTCGCCCCCATCGAAATGCGGCCGCCGCGGGATTCGATCCCGCGGATGTTGACGTTTGAGGTCCCGAGTGAGAGATGTTTAGCTTTTAGACTTGAGTTTAGAATTTGGGAGACGTTGCCCTTGCTAAATGCATGCACCCCCGTCTGTGGAGCCTGTTCTTCCACTTGGGTAATTCGAAGGTAGTAAAGAATGTTATTGCCGTCTCCTGTCTAGATGCCGCCTTGAATGCGGCATGCCCATACCGAATGAAAGATAGCTTCGCCAGGCAGTTAGAGCAACTAAATCGATCGGTATCCTGAATATCATTCAGGTTTTGTCAGCGAAATGGTCCTACAAAGTGTAAAAGCGGAATAAGAGCTAAGTACCTGAAAGAATTGCTAGGAATTCGCAGGTTAGCGTTCGGCTTCTGCACCGTGTCCTATCATCAAAAAATTGTGGGGGGCAAAAGGCTGCAATGTTGTATTTCCGGCAGAAATCAAACTGGGCAACCTGTGCGTTGCTGTACACAGAAAGGCCGAAGGCAGCACGCAAAGCTCACATGGGTGCAGTATTAGGCGCCGCGAAGGAATCGTCGCGTGGGAGACAGGTGTAGTGAATGTCATTTCCTATTATGAGGGAAATGCTACGTGAGCCGGGGCGGGTGCCATTTGAATAATAAGCTAATGGACCATGAAGCTTCTCTGAAGGACCAGCCATTATCTAACCTATTTCTGAATTGTAAAGAATGCAGTTGCTTCCCGGTGTCTTCTGATACCAGGCTGTTCTTTAGGTAGAAATAACAGGGTAGAACGTGCGATCGAGAAAGCGCTTTTTGTAAAACAAGTCGCCTGAAGTGGAAGTTCCTAGCGCATTTGTTGCATTCCAAACCTTTGAGGTGAAGTATCTGGATGCACATTATTACGCGCTGTTTTGTTGCATTTTGCTTTCTGCCTTTATTTCCGCGTGTTTGTCCTCGCATACATTTATGTGATTTCAGTGAAAATCGCAATGGAAAGTCAGCGCGGTACTCGTTTTGTTTTCCTTTGTATTCTCCCAGGAACTGAATGCCAACTCGCTCACCAAGTCATGCTTTTAACTTATCAAATAAAGTTATATTTCTCAAGCCCCTTATCATTTACCGTCAAGGGCGCCACAGAAGGGCCCTTATCACATGCAATTCCATGATAGCTTTTCATGAAGGACATGCGCGTCTATGTACGGCTCTGGCAGAGCTAAAACGAGGTCACAGCATGTGTGTTTACTTATAACACTGATGCCCGCCCATAACCCATAAACAAACACGTAAACAAGAACTCGCTTACATACCACTGCGAACGAAAGAACGTGCGTAAGTGCTGACCCGGGGGCTACCCATAAACAGAGGCCTCTGTTTTCGCCGGCCCACTATAGATGCCTGTCGGGCGAACCCTCCTTCTCGCCAGTTTGCACGCTTTCAAACGAACCTAAGGGGAGGGCGGCCCCACTCTTCCTTTTCCTCGATATTTACGCTGGCCCATTTCCCTCTCTCGATATGGAACAGCAGACGCAGTAGCGAGGTGAAGTCGCCCCCGCCAGCTCCGCCCAGTCCATTTCCATGATTGAATTCCGCAACTTCGCCGCTTGGGCAGCGCGCACTGACGACGTGCCACAACCGCGTTGCGAGACCCTTATTCTAGCTTCTGCTGGCTTGCGTATGCTCGTTCATGCCTGCATTAGCAGGACGTGTACAGCGGGGACACCGAGCTGGCTACTGGACGCGGCGTGATGATATTATAAACGGCGTCGAAGGGTCGCCCCCGCCCCGTTCTACATTTGCTTTTGATATCACCCTAAACCGATCCTACTCTCTCACTCTCTCTCTCTCACCCGCTTTCCCAATTCCCTCGTTAACAGCGTCCCGAATATTCGTGCCGGTTTATCTTGGGCGCCCGCTCTTTATTCTAATTTCGACGGTGAAACTGGGTTACGGTTTTCACAGTCTGTCTTTGCGAACATGCCAATCGTGGGCAAAAAACAAATGACGTGTCTCTCTGTGTCAGGTCGTCAGCGAGCACGCGTTGTGCATAAAATGGGAGCCGGAAGTGGGCAGGCAGGGTTTTCGCGCTTCTGCGGCAGTACGGCGTCGCAAATGAAGCGACAATGAATGCCATTCCCAGGACCTGCATTCGGTGCCTCTTTGTTATGCGCAGGCGGTTGGAATATGAGAGACGCCTCCCTCGGTCGCTCCTGCTTGCTCGTGACATTGCGATAGTAGGAATAAGCATAAGCTCTTAACTCTGACTGCATGCACTGAAGTACCGTGTAATCCCGCATGTAAGACGAGGCTTTCTTCAAAGCGAAGCTGTATTAGCCTACACTTAGCTCTTCTCCCCTCTCCCGCCTTCCTCCACTTCCTTGACTGCTGTCTTTCAGTCAGTCGGATTCTTACCGAATTGAAACTGGGCCACTCCCTGAGGCAGTGTTGCTACCGCGTAGGAACATGTAATGTAAACCGGGCCGATCCATGAGAGGGTGTGATGACACTGGACTGATCTTGGAAACAGTGCAGGAGTCAACTTGGCCCTAGTCCGGAGACTGCGTAATCATACTTGATCGTGGTTGGCTGACCCTTACAACAGCGCACGATACAGTGTGTCCTCGCAGAGGCTTTAATGTGGTTTTTGCCGCAGTGCCAATCTTGCAGGCAGTGCAATTATGATAATCCTGATAACGTTATTGCGTTACAGTTGCGCCGGTGACAGCACCTGGACCTAGCTATTATTGGTTGCTTGCTCCATTTTGAGCCTCGATGTCCCGTCGAGTAGTCGTAGTGGGGGATCATCCACACAGCCGTGGAAAAGGCAGGGAACACACGAAGGACATTGAATGGACAAAGGATGTTTACAAAGAACGAAGGACTTCTAGCAGGATATGCAGTCAGCATGAAGCCTCCGGGGTGCCGTCGATTGCTTGCGTTGCATGCATCACGTCGTGAAAGCGATTGAGTGATCGCGTGTTCGCTAGAAGCATTGAAGCGTTAAACTTCCATCACTGTGTTTCGTACTTCTCCGTATAAGCATAGCTCCTTTCACATTGCTCCTTCCTTTAGCCAGAAAACATCGCACACAGCCGCAAGTCATCACATCAGTTACGTCGCATACCTTCAGGTCATGTGAACTTATGTTGGTACTTAAGAGGCGCAAAGAATTATCAAACACAATCAATCAACACAATCAGAGGAAAAGATACATTGGGGGAACAGTCTCTAGGAGCTGGCTTTGCGCGATCCCGTTAATATTCGCGCATGTTTAACAATGCTTCAACCCTTAGGAGCCATATTCAAGTTTTGGAGTTTGAAAGTGGCAGACAGCTATAATTCTACTGATACTTTCCTTGAAATATAGCCTTATCAGCTTCACCCTCTTGTCAGCCTTTCGAACTGCCACCCTAGATCGTGAAATGCCGTGGAAGCTCAAGAGAATACTGAGGTCAAATGGAATTACATCCAAATTTTACAAAATCCTTAAGCTGGAACCGCCAGCAGGTAGGCATTTCTTGAGAGTACGTTGTAAGATATCACAGAACAAAAATGCTAACAATCTAGAAAAACATGGTCGATTGTTTTCGGCTTCCGACAATAGAAAGACTGAGTCCCCCAAGATACAAAAATCCCTTTCCGCGCGAACGCGCTCGTGCCACTGCTCGCGCGTTCATCGTCGTCTTCTTCCACAGCTGCCTCCGAAGCAGCTCTTTATGCCAGCGTTCCCATAAACTGCCCATCCCTCTGCAAGGGCGCTGACAGCACTGGCTCACTGCCAGTCGGTGCGGTGATTTCGGTGTCGGAATCTTTGCCGCAATATATTACGAAACGAAAACACCCATTTACCTGCGCTCAAATTTCTCATTAAGGAGTATCGTATTCTTATGACATTTTTCCCGCGACAGAGTCCAAGTATGGTCCAATGAAATACAAACCTGCAGGAAAATACGCGATAGGCACAGGTACTCGTATTTTAGGTATCCTCCGAGGCCTTCTGCCATACTCTACAAAGTGACTACTAAATTGAACAACGTTCTTTCCACTGTCACTTGGCAAACAGTCCACAGAGACGGGTCTGAAACATCTCGAAAGAATATGAATCTGCTAGCTAGCTGTCGTATATCGATGTGCGCAAGTTCAACGTTCTGTAGCGCATACAACGAAATAGGTTGTTTCACCATGTGCGCTCTCATGTAGATCGCCAAATGAAAACGGCGAAAACTCCATGCAACTTTTTCACATTCACACGAGAACAATTAGTTACTTGCGTCATACACCAGGATTTGTCTATTAAAATCAAATTACGCATCGTTGTTCTCGCAAGAATTGACGAGTAAAAGCACTTAGGTTGTCAGCCTTTTCGAGCACTTTGACGACATTACGCCGCCCCAAAGGCTCACTATCTTTAGAATTTTCCAACAGCACTGCCAAGTAAGATGCTGTTGTCGTTTGCCACCTTATATTGCATAAAAAGCTCGGAGTCGTTTGCCAGTATCCATGCTAAAATCCCAAGAACATTTCTCAGTTGATTGCGCTGGCGCTAACCCCAGAAGTCTTTGACAACCTTTGCAGCATTAATAATGGTTTGACGATCAGCACAAAATAGTGCTATGTGTTCTGCATATGCAAGCAGACGTACTTACATTGTATGGAAACTAACTGCTCGTTTGGTGGTGCTATTGGTTATGCTCATACAAACAGATTATATGTACATGAAAAAAAGAAACAATGGCCACAGAAGGCAACCCTGGCGTACCGAAGTTTCACTTTGATGCGCGCTACAACCAACTTATTTTATATCAAATGCGTCGTGCGGCTACTGTACGCCATGGCTACACAAGGGAAGCTAAAGAAAAACTTCTGGAGTGGAGGGAGCAACCCGTCAAGTGAAGCCGCCGCATCACCATCTTGCGGGGGGCAAAAGCAAGCCAGTCACCACAACTTATGTGTTTCAGGTCGTCGTATCTTGCCGTGCATTGTGCTGTGCGGGTTCCAAAATGTGCTAGCGCGCTCTGGTTGTTTTAGGAAAGTTGACGCACACGCAGTCGACTTACTAGCGTCATCCTTCTCATTTAAGTAATGTTGCAGATTGGCATTGCCTTGCTCTAGAATAAAGGAAAATTTTATATTTCTGACTAAAAGGAAACATGGGCCAATAGGATAGGATAGGAATCAACTTTATTTGTCCAACGGTTATTGATGTTGGTGCCCGGGGCTAGGCTGCCAGGGGTCCATCGCCCGAGGAAAATCTTTCGAGATCCTCGGCAACGGCCCTGGCCTGCTGGACGGCAAAGTACCGAGACTCTCCATGCAATGATGATGCTGAAGCACCGGCAACACCTGATGATAATGAAGCTAATAATGAGTACTTATGTTTGTTGCATGTACTGCTATTTCTCGTGCTACATTTTCTGTTTTTAATTGCTTTTCTGTTCTGACAGCTTTAATAATTGATAAATTTTTACACTGCATTAATGAAGGTAAATAAACGCTAATTATTGCGTGAATTTTGTCGTACTTTGTGGCAGCTGCAACTTGACGCCGATAAAATAAACAAATGCACCAGTACTCGGATATCCGCGATCTGGAGACCTCTGATATGGCTCACCTCGTAGTCCAGTGTTGCATTATAACATGACAATCCGTGAAGCATTGAAAAAGCGCTGGAAATGTCGGCGAACAGCGCTGCGAAGCTTCTGGCAGGCCGCCTCTTGCTCCCACAAGATGGCCTCCATTGACTTCACCCGAGCCCATAGGCCGGTGTAGGCGCCTTACACTGCAGC
This sequence comes from Dermacentor albipictus, assembly GCF_038994185.2. NCBI lineage: Eukaryota > Metazoa > Arthropoda > Arachnida > Ixodida > Ixodidae > Dermacentor > Dermacentor albipictus. Next base: position 462,541,560 of record NC_091821.1, on the reverse strand, counting down.
AGTTTTTCCTTTAACCTCCTTTATCTACACACTACCTTAAAACGGATCCTACGTTCACGTGTTCTAATACGTATAGCCAAGAATATATCATAAGGTGCTGTACCCAAACACTCTTTGGAGATGTAGCTGTAGCGTTCCCGAGCCTGTCAGAGTTAGTATCCCAACATTTCAGAATGGACAGGGCTTTATGTATTTTGTACTATGGTTTGCAGCCTCTTAGCAAGAATTTTCACGAATACCTTGTAGTCGGTGTTTGTGAGTGATATCGGCCTATGCGAGGTAACTTGAATGAGCTTATTCTTATCTTTACCTTAGTTATAAGAACAATGTTTGACGAAAAAACGATGCGGCATGTAACGACGCATCAAAAGCCTCGTTAAAGAGTGACACTAAAAATACAGCTCCCGTATCCTCTAGAACGTTATACAGGGTATCCAAGCTAACTTTAGCCAAAGTTTAAAATATGCAAATGCCACGTAGCTGGACAAAACAAAAGTAATGTTGTTTGTGGTCGCTTGGAGATACTCAAACTATATTTTTTTCATTCTGCCTAATTAAATAATTAGTGTTAATTAATCAACTTCTCACATATAGTTAGATGAAAAGCGTCAATGAGAAAATTGTGCAGCGACATGAAAAACTCCCAATAGAACTTTCTATTGCTCATACAATTAGCTCGGCCTTCGTATCACAAATAACCTCTCATGGCACACCCACATTGACTACGTCTATAATAATGCTAACCGCATGCTTGGATACCTGCGTCGTAATTTTGCATCTGCGCCATCATCCCTTAAAGTAATTCATTACTGAACATTGGTACGATCAAAGCTCGAACACGCAAGTGCCATATGGTATCCCGCTCAAATCACTCTACTCTTGCTCTCGAATCAATCCAAAACCGTGAAGCTAGATTAATTTTATCAAATTGCTTGCGTCATTTCAGCATTACAGCAATGAAAAATATCCTAAACTTACCCTTGTTTTATCCCGTAGAAAGTGCGCTAGCCTTTCGCTATTTCAGAAAATTTTCCACTTCAGCCCTGCATTGAAAGAGCAGCTTCTCACACTGCCGTTTTATGTTTCATTTCGTTCAGATCATTGCTTCAAAATAGGCATGCAGTCATGTAAGACTAATCTTTACAGTCATTCTTTTATTCCTCGAACAAGCACGGATTGGAACCAAGCACCTTCCCATTGCCATCTCCGCCATCGCGGACACTACTAACTTCAAGAACGCCATTCAACATGCCTTTGCCTAAATCCAATGTTATTTGCACAAATTTTTTGTTATGTTTTCTCCACTCCTGTCTGCAGTGCCTCCGGGCCCTGAAAGTAAATAAATAAATAAGTACGTGCTACAAGAAGTTTTTGCGAGCGTGAAAGAAGCCGGTACAATCAGGCAAAATTGCCGCGCGACTCGTCGCTCGAGGCACTTTGCGTATATTCGCGGACTTCTTGCGCGATCGGAAAAACACTTTTATGGAGCGCGCATTGAGGAACAGAAAGCTGCATCGGGAGGTTTTACAGTGAAGCTCTATATGGCTAGGATTTCGTTTATTTTTGTTCTCCGTGAACAAAAGCACCAGCGGGTAGGTATATTTTGCAGTCAATTGAAGAATCGGTGGCTGTGTCGCATGATAGGGCGCCCCTACGCGAGTTGAACGTGAACCTTAGGGTCAATATCATGGTTCGTCCGTTTCCGCGGAATGTGCACCCCGTGCACAATGTAGAGAGGCGGGTCGCGAGAGCTAGGGCTTTGTTGCGAGAGGCAAAGGATCAGGAGGAGGAGTCTGCGTTTGTTGACGCCGCCTGGATTAATGGTAAAAATGCTCATTCGGTGGTGGTGGTAGATGGCAAAGCGAGCGTTAGAAATGCCGCTTCCATTTATATCAAAGATCCGGGGGTTGCCGAACAGGTGGCTATTGCTCTAGCACTAATTGATTCAAGAAGAGTTTTGGTGTTTAGTGACTCGCGATCTGCGATTAAAGTCTTCTCGAGAGGACTTGTTGCGGAACCGGCTAACAGACTGCTGCAGGTTAGGGACATCACTTTGCATACCGTTACTTGGTTCCCGGCGCAAACGGAGACAGAGGAGGGAGCCCCGCGTAATTTCAACGAGATGGCGCACAGGGAGGCACGAGGATTAGTGTGCCGTGTACTCCCTGAAGGGGCTGGATCTCCCGCTCCTGAGTACAGGGACCAACTGTTAAGCTACAACGAAATCACCGAGCACTATTACTTAGGGCGTGGGGCATTCTCCCTGCCACATTCTAAATTAAATAAGCCACAGGCGGTTACATTAAGGCTTCTGCAGACACGAACGTACACTAGCCCGGTGATCATGAATAAAATTAATCCAGACTGCGGGGTTTCAGCCTATTGTAGTAAGTGTGGAGGTCTACTCGATTTAGAACACATACTTTGGCGCTGCTTGGCGTTGGCCGGTGATTGTTCTCGAGGTGAACAGTGGTGGAAGCGGATGCTGCACAGTGAAGTGCTGGCGGACCAACTCAGGGCTGTCCAGAGGGCCCGTGTGACGGCAGTGGGGCTCGGCCTCTCTGTACCGACGTGGGAACGGCCCGTATCAGTCCCAGACTGATCCCTCAGGACCTAAATAAAGTTCTTCATACCATACCATAGCCATATGTGAGGCTACAAGCACTCACGGGGTTACAAGAACTCAGCAACGTGAAAGGAACAGTGCTTAAATTCTTTCTAATCACGCATACAACATACAGAACAGCATGTCCAAAACTGTCATCATCAGTGGCTCATATCCCCGTGAGCAATGGCTCATAGTCCCGTAAAGTTCATTACTCACTTTGTGTGAATTAGCTGCGATGACACTATCCCTGTTGTCGCTGTCAGTGATTTCAATGGGAATGTGTAGGTACCGAAAAGGTAGCGGCTTACGTGTTCCGTGTTGCAGACATATTTCTTGCGATGCCGCACTGATTCGGCCCAACCGGCCCTCCAGCGGCGTACGTGCATCGATTTGACATTATCAAAGAATGTGATTGCAGTTACGAGGAAAATAATGACCACCGATCAAGACAATAAATAAGTGTGCGTACCTTTATTCACGATGACCACCCATCAAGACAATAAACGAGCTCGTACCTTTGTTCAAGATTATGTGTCACCTCCGTGTTGTATGCTAAAAAGCTTCGCTGGTTAGCCACCTTTACAGAGTGGAATGGCTCATGGTATGGCATGACGCTCTACAATTTTCTCACTGACACGTCTAATCTAATTATAACATTTGAGAAGTTGATTAATTGATTTAAAATAATTGCCTAATTAGGCGAAATAAAAAAAAATGTAGTTTGAGTGTGTCCAAGCGACGGCAAATGACGTTATCTTTGTTCTGTCCAGCTACGTGGCATTTGCATATCTTTAAACTCTGGCTTCTGGCTAAAGTTAGCTGGGACACCCTGTAGAATGAAGTTGTAAGCCCATCTGGGCCCAAAGACTTCTCAGAATTCAGATCACTGATAGCTTTCTTAACTTCTTCCAGTGAGATCGGCAGTTTGAAATTTTCTTTTGTTTCTTCGCTTGTTCGCGGGATTAGAGATAGATATTTGGTTTTGAAAGCATCTACGTCGACTTCAGTTTACGAATATAATGCACTGTAGTATTCGTAAAACGCGCTTTGGATGCCTTCCTTTTCAGTAAGAACAGCATTTCTCCTCTACTTTTGCTATTTCGTTCAGGTGCGCGTGGCAATTAGGGCGAAAGCCCTAAGTGGTTCATAACCCCGATGGTCTTAAATTGTGGGGTTTTACATGCCAAACCACTTCCTGATTATAACGCACGCCGTGGAGGGAACTCCGGAAATTTCGACCAACTGGGGTTCCTTAAAGTGCATCTAAACCTAAGTACACGGGTGTTTTCGCATTTCGCCCCCACCGAAATGCGGCCGCCGTGGTCGGGATTTGATCCCGCGACTTCGTGCACTGTAACCCAAGACTATAGCCACTGAGCAACCGCTGCGGGTTCCCGGTGGTTTGGAAAACGGGGCGTGCGGTACAGAAAGTCACGTGAGCTCGCCTCGCGCAGGCACGCGCTCGTGCCACTGCTGGCGCATTCGGCGTCTTCTTCCACAGGTGGCTCCGATGCCACTTGTAATGCCAGAAAATGGCAAAGTTAAATAAAAATAGAGTGAATTAAGGCACTCGATACCCATGATCTTTGGTGTTAATTAGGGTGAAGTGAACTAGGGCACAGATAAATAATGTTGCTTCAATTCAGGCACTCGAACCCGTGACCTTTCGTGGTAGAAAACAAGTAGCAACGCGTTCGAATGAAAATGTCAAGAAATCTAACGAATCTCTCTTGAGTGCGCAGGCTTTCGCCTTCGCCCTCTTTGGCGTGGGCTAAAGTTACATAAAGTAAATCTTTTTCCAATCCTAGTGCACGCTTGGTAGTAAGCTCTCCACCCATGAAGCGCTCGGACCGAATTCTGACCACAGCACCTTTGTACTTCTCCTTTTCTGAAATTTCTAATTTTTGCATTAAGGCACTTACATCTTCCTTAAACGTTGCAGGATGTCTAAACTCTTATGAAACGCAAGCTTTTAGATAGGCTCGGAGCGCATTTTCTACATTTTCTTGCTCGAGCTTTACGGCAGCTTATTTTTCAATGGCCTGCATTTTCTCTTCTTTCTTAAACAGCTCCCAGTGTTCCCCAACCTTTCCATAATACCTTTCGTAAAATTTTGAAATTGCGTCGATGTCATAGCTTGAAAAAAGTAGTAATTTAAAAGTTCATTGTTTAGTTGCCAATTTTAGCAAACAAATCTGCGCCTTTTATCTTTTCTTTTTCCGCCAAAAATAATACGAAGCAAAGTTCGCTAAAATATACTGGTGAAGGAGACATTCTGCGGTCAATGGTACTAAAGCTGCATATGAAATAGGCTCAGTCGAACCACGCGTGCCTTTGGCCCAGAAAATGGGTAAAGCGAATATCAGTCGCAAACCCACAACATTCACCGACGTCTTTCTAACAATGCTGACTGATGAGATTAATTAAGCATACTACACAGGCATCGCCATAATGGGTCGAGCTGGTTTGGCCGCTTGCCATGCATACGCAGTTGAAGTCCCCAATGACTAAAGCAATGGCAATATGCAAAAATGCATATCATGCGCCAAATGAATTAAAATATTGTAGCATCACAAACAATGTTTTTCCCTGGCTTACATGTCATCACTTTATCTAGAACTGCACCCAATGTCTTACGTTTCATCAGCACACACCCCGCCGAATTTCCCGCTGCGTGACACACACATACATCGTACATATTGGTAGATATGACCATGTAAAGTAGCAGTTTAACTAGTTAGGCTTTTTGGTTGAACATAGTGGAAGGCTACAGCGCGATAACCGACGGAGACAAAGGAGGCACACAAAGTACGCAGACACAGCGCTGACTTTCAACAAATATTTTTATTTTGCCTGTGCGCACGTAGTTTCAAAGCGAACACTTGGCAAAATCAACATTTTTGTTGAAAGGAAGTGCTGTGTCTGTGGACATTGTGCGCCTCCTTTGTCTCCGTCGGTTCTTGCGTTGTAGCCTTCCGCCATATAAAGCCAACAGACAATGAAGCCAAGGAAAACATCGGGGAAACTAGCTGTTGTTGAAATTAAAATGTAGAGAAAAAAAAAGAAAGGCGAAATGAGAGAAAAGATAACATGTCGCCGGTCGGAACCGAACCCACAACCTCCGCATTACGCGTTCGTTGCACTACCGATTGTGCTACGGCAACGGCCATCAAACCGTCCACTAACTTGGGTATTTATGTTTACTACATCTAGCCCTAGGCGAGTTAGCCAGCGTCACTCAGAGACAAGGTGAGTGGATGTGGAGCATCCTTTTTTTTTCCTGAAATCGTCACGTAACATGTGATCTTAGGAGACCAAGCACGTGGCTATAAAAACTCTCGTACGCGATCTAATGACGTCACGGCTACCAGATTCGAAAGTCATTGCTACGTCGTGGAGTAGGATGTTGATGCGTAGTTGCCGGCGGCGGAGGATCTTCGGCATTTATTTATTTATTTATTTATTTATTTATTTATTTATTTATTTATTTTGGCATTATAGAGAGGAGTGGGTTGTTACACAAGAAATAATTGAACAAAAAGGAGTCAGTACAGGTAATTCAACAAAACAACGTTCATAGTTATACAATGTTAGCTAATACATCACACAACCTAATTATATAATGCTAGCTAATGCGTGGTGGAACATGTGGTTATCACTAATAATAATAGTAATAATCCTAATAGCAAGAACATCAAGGGGAACTGCCTCCCGCTCCTTTGACGTAGAAGGCAAAAATGAGTTAAAGCATTCTTTGTGTCGCATAATGGCATACCTACTTTGCGATGATGACCGATGCGGCGGGATATGTGCTGTGGGCGAAGGAGTAGTTGGTCATGTAGGAAACAATGGTGATGCAACTTGTGCAACTGTGTTAAAGGAGAAGCTTTTCTGCGAGATGTTAAAGAAGGAAGTGCTAGGGAAGTTTTCATGGTGGACATGCTCGCAGTTCTGTCATAATTAGACACTATAAAGCGAACTGAGTTACTCTGGAGAAGTTATAGGGGTATTAATCAGGCTCGCGCGCGCGCACCTGACCCTTCTCTGGATCGCACAGCGCCGGCGGAGCGGCAGTCGCTCCCTAGCACTTTCGCAGCAGCCCTAGCAGTCAGAGCTGTGACCCCTAACCCGCGGTTCGCAGTGAGTTGCGACCACGGCGGGTTCAGGCCAGTGGGGACAGGGTGAGTCTCGACCTAAGGTGTTTATTCACCTTAGAGTACAGTGATTCCAACAGACAACAACAGCCACAACACATACAAATACAACACAAAACACAACCGCAGCGGCGGAGCATTCCGCACGTCTGGGGTGAAACACAAACCGCACAATGTGGGAACCACAAAAGAGGCTGATAAGAGTTCAGCTCATCCAAAGTGGTTCCGCGCTCGGGCCCTGGGGCAGTGAGTCGCACACAAAGGCCTGGGCGCAACAGGGGACGGCGTGCGGCGGTCTCAGCGGCTGATTTGAGATGCGGCCGTTCGCAAGCTCTTCTACCGTGAGACAAAGATCCGTCGGGGGAATAGCCCTTCTCCCGAGCGGCGGAGAGGAGTCTCCCCGGTTCCAAGAAAGGGAAAGGAGGGAACGGGGTGCCTTGGCTGCAGCGTCGCGGCCAGGCGCGAAGAGCAGCGGGAGTGGCGAAGGTGCCCTCTCCACGCTACCCTCCGCGAGCGAGCACGTGATTATCGCGTGATAACCGCGTGGCCGCTCCGGAGATATCGGGATGCGCGTGCGATCCCCACAAAGTTCAATTGAAGTTACTAGGTTGATATAGTTGGGGTCCCTCGCCGGTCTCCATTTGGCCTTCGACGTTCCCTGTCCTCCATCGCCCGCCACCCTCCAGCTGTGGAGGAAAACTAAAAGGCGCAGTTCCGGAGGCATGAACTGCGATCTCTTCGAACTGCTCAAGCCCTCGTTTATTCCCTGCGAAGGTCATTGAAGTTAAAGTTTCTTCTTCTTCTTATGCCGAAGGTATCGCCGTTCACGTGCTTGTCGACAAGAATGCCGCAGTGTCCGTGATTGCCGACATGCTTCTCCGTACGCTCCGAAAAGTCACGACGCCTTTTTCTGTCATTCTGCTACGTACAGCAAGCACTGAGCCAACTGAGCTTTTAGGAACATGCACCATCCGTATCGCCATACAAGACCGTTTATACCATACTGAGTTTGTTGTTCTTCTCCGCTGCTCTCATGCCATCATTCTAGGATGGAACTTCACCTCATCTCATCATGCAGTTATTGATTGTGCCCGTGCAGTACTTGCGCTGTCCCCCTTTCGCGGCAGTCTTTCTGAAGATTTGCCTCTGCCTTGTGCTCGAGTGTTCGTCGCCACCGACACTGATATCCCTCCTTTCTCTTCCGCGCTTGTGCCCGTTTCCCGTGCGGCTTTCTACAATTCCACAGAACTCTTCACGCCGTCTCAACTTGCCTAACGCCGTCATCCCTTATTGCTTTCCTTTGCCCTCCTTCCCTTTCGTCAGGGCTCCATCACATTTTACGTTTCGAATACGCTTTCGTGTCCATCAGGCTTATATCATGGCCAGTGCCTCCGTTTTGCTGACGAATACGACACAAGCTCTGTCTGCGATGTGCCTGATGACTCGACTCCTCTTCAGGTTGACGCCATGGCTCTTTCTGTCTGCGTTTGCGCCTACATGGGACAGAGCGTTTGCTCTGTCTATTGGTCCCAACCTCAGTCAGAGTCAGTGCACGCAGATCGTCGACCTCCTTAACCGATTTCTTTCGACCACCAACAACAATGTTTAGGACGTACCTCCACAGTCATCCGTCACATCGATACCGGCATTCATGCACCTCTACGCCAACGTCCATACCGTGTGTCCGCGACGGAGCGCTGTGTCACCGATGAGCACGTAGGAGACATGCTCCAACGCGGCGTGATACAGCCATCACGCAGTCCCTGGACTTCTCTACTAGTGCTGGTCAAAAAGAAAGATAGGACAATTCGTTTTTGTGTGTACTATCTACGACTCAACAAGATAACCCGGAAAGATGTCTCTTTTCTCCCCCGTATCGACCGCGCACTGGAGTGCCTCCAAGGCGCTGAATTCTTTTCATTTTTAGACTTACGATACGGTTATTGGCAAGTCCCGGTTGCTGGGTAAGATCGCCCGAAAACGGCATTCGTTACACTTGACGACTAATATGAATTCATCGTGATGCCCTTTGGCCTGTGTAATGTGCCTTCCAGGGTTAAAAGAATGATGGATAACATCCTCCGGGTCCTCAAATGACAGACGTGCCTTGGTTATATCGATGACATTGTCATCTTTTCCCCGGACTTTTCTTCTCCCCTGCTACGACTCAAACGCATGCTCAATTGCCTCGCCGATGCTGGACTCCCACTCAACCTAAAGAAGTGTCGCTTTACCGCACGGCAGCTAGTGATCTTTGGCCACGTTGTTTCGAAAGATGGTGCGCTCTTAGATACAACCAAACTCCTAGCCAACGCCGAATTCCCACCACCAAAGACCACAAAAGAGCTCCGCATGTTCGTCTGATTATGTTAATAGTTTCGTCGTTTCATTCGTAGCTTCGCTACCATAATACCACCTTTGACGCTGCTTCTCGCGGGTAAACACGAGCTCTTGGCTTGGTCTCCAGTTTGCGATGCGGCATTCATGACGTTGCGTCATCTTCTAACCTCACCCCCCATACTCCGACATTTTGACCCAAGCGCACCGACAGAAATATACACGGATGCCAGTGATGTCGGCATTGGCGCCGTTCTTGCACAATGAAAGACTGGCTTTGATGAATACGTCGTTGCCTTCACTAGTATACATACTATGAACGTCCTTCGCCAAGAAAGCTCGTTTCCTTTGCTACTAATGCTATATTGCATAACAATAAAACATCGGGTATTACAAAAATAGTAATTTAGTTTTAAGCAACACAGCCCATGAGGTTGTCTAGACTGGTCGAGATTTTCCAGATTCTCCTGTTAGGGTAGCTGTGGCGTCTTCGTAGATCCTGCCAAAGATATATTTATGTATGCCTGCAGTACTCCCTGATTACTCAATTCCTCCATGACTGCTGGTGCTATTTTCGTATTTATGTATTTCGTAATTTATGGAAGTTATATAGAGAGGTTGATTATGCTCAGAAATTTCTCAGTTACCTTAATCGTGACATGAACGTGATCTATTACAGAATATCCTTTGCTGAAGCCAGCCTATTCTCTTGATTGATTGAAGTCAAATGGTGCCAGATTCTCTTGTAAATTATCTTGGCGAATACTTTACACAATATATACCGAAAGCAAGCTAATGGGGTTATATTTATTCAATTCTTTATTGTCGATTCTTATGGATTAATATAATGTTTGCGTTCTTCCAACTCTCTGGTATACTCGAAGTCGTGAAGCATTGCGTATAAAGGACCCCAAGCTTTCAAAGCAAAATATCTTTTCCATCTTTGATTAAATCGACTGTTATTATATGTTCTCCTGCCGCTTTTCCCCAAAACATGTCCTGCGAGGCCCTTCTAACTTCATCGCCAGTTATTGAAGGAGCTCCTGTAATCTGTTCATCACTACTTTCAACATATATAGAAAGCAAGATGCAATGAAATCTGGCTATCAAATATCCCTACGGCAGCGCGTAGTTGAGAGTAGGACGTGACAACCACTGATCTACCTCGCAACGCTTCCAATTGTCAATTTTGGAGGGTGTTTGTGTTCCACGCTGACTCTGAGGGTCATTGTGTTTAAGCCTGTAATTCGAACGCCACAGCAGGCGGTGCTATCGCAGTCGAAGGTCACGTCTTGCGTATCGCAAGGACCTTCTATATTGAGAAGGTTGTGGCGTAAATGAATTGCAAGAGCCTGCAGCTGTAGCGGCAAATGTATTGAGAGTAGGGGGAATAGCCGAAATCCACGAACTTTTTAGAACATTTTAACCAGAAAAGTCACAAACTAAATGCCTGCTTGTGCCTTCGTCCTCCACAGTTGCCACGTGCAGGGCTTTTGGCCATTTCATAGCACATTGAAGGGGCATTCGTTAATGTGGAGCCGAGCCAGAGGTGACAAAGAAGTGTTGCTTCAGCTCGCAGAATCTCAGATGGAAGACTGAGTATCCGATACGCATGCAGGATAAGTTGAGGTCGAGTCTCAATGCTCGCACCCATGCGAGCAAAGCCTGTTGGCTGCATATAATCTGGGCGATAGTATCGATATAACTCAATGGACGAGACTGCGGCCACATTGAGAATTAACCTCATCCGAATCTGGGAACGCCATACTTAATCGAAATACTGGTTAATTAGAGCTCGAAATTAACCAGTTATAATAAATGTCGTTCACGTCTCAACACGCGCCTGTGTAGATCGAGTGAAAAATTGGCAATCGAGCGGCTCGATATAACGTAGCAGTCATAATGAGCCAACAAAAGTAGACGCAAGGAAAAGTAAGGGGAAAAGCTGGAGCCTTTATTTATGGAATTATAAGGATTTGTTGACATTAAACGGTCTTCAATAATGCTGTCAAGGTGAATTCAAAACTAATTTAAATACTGCAGCTGGAAACAGGCCGAACATAATAAAGTTTCCCTTTGGCAGCGCTCTAAGTGCATCATACTTCCCGTGACCACGAATTGTGAATTGTTTCATCAAGCGCAACATGTGTTATTGATAGTTATGCGGTGATTGCGCACCAATTTATACCGGTAATTAGTCCTATAACGTCGCGCACTGCTAGCTTAGCGAGCGTAAGCACGACATGTTGTAAAGCGAAGGTTTGTTTGTCTACAAGCGCGTAGTTTCGCCTGGGTCGGTCAGTCGGCCGCTGTTCGCTTTCTTGCAGGTTCGTAGTCTATAAAGCACAATCTGTACTCTTTGCAACACAGTAAAACCACAAGCATATTTTCCCCCCTTGATAAAGAAATTGGCGACCGAGGTGGTACTATTCTGGCTGAAACTCTCTGAGGTCGCGCATGTCCTTCAAGTGACCAATTTCTTGCGCAATCTGAAATTTAGAAGAAACAACGGGCGCCGCATTTCGGTCTAAGCACTCGTGGTGGTCATCGGTGGTCGCGCCCCGCGCATTGGTGGCGCAAGATCCAATTGGTGGTCAAAATTAATCCAGAGTCCTCCCACTACGGCGTACCTCATAGTGAAATCGTTGTTTTGGCACCGAAAACCCCAGAATACATTCATTCGTTGCGGTCGAACATGCGTGTCTTCCACAAGCTGTTTGATATGCTTTTCTTATTTGGACAACATCAGCCTCAATTTCTTTCTTTCTCGCGTGGTGTTTAGTTGTCGCACATGACTCTTGCGGGAAACATGGACAGATACACGAGCTAAGAAGTACTCTCTTCCAGTCGAATGACGACAAATACACATACACGGAGTGCCATAGGGTTCCTATTCATTGCCGACCGTGACCTGAGCAGCATGTTTCAAGGATTAATTAGGCCACAATTGCAAGTATGCTTTTAGGAGGAGAAAAGAGAAAAGAAGAAGGCAGGGAGGTTAGCCATAATAACGTCCGGTTGGCTACCCTACACCGAGGAATGGGAAAGGGGTAAGCAAAGATCACAGGGAGAGAGAGGAGGGAAAGAAAGAAGGAAATTGCGGCAAGTTCGCTGATGCGTGTGGTTTTACAGAAATTGCAATAATAGTCACAGGTGGTCGCACAGACCCGTCGCCCTTAAGAAACACAAAAGCGCCTTCACCGCTTTATAGGCCGACGGGCGATGGGGCCGGTGTTCCAGCAGCATCTGCACAGAAAGCGGCCGATTGTCCAGTTTTTGGAAAGCTTTGGCAAGTTCTTGTCTCTCTAGGACATATCTTGGACAGTGGCACAGCAGGTGGTCGATGTTTTCTTCGGTGCCACAGACCTCGCATGCTGCACTGTCAGTCACTCCAATTAATGCAGAGTATGCCTTTGTGAAGGCAACTCCTAACCAAAGGCGACAGAGAAGCGTAGCTCCACGTCGAGGAAGTCCGAGTGGAGGTCGGAGCTGCAGGGAGGCGTTTAGTCGATGTAGTCGTGTAAGTCGTAAGTTTTGCGAGTTCCACTCGGTCACTGTGAGGCTACGTGCCAGGTGTCGAAGCTGCCTTGCAGCGTCAGTCCTCGAAAGCGGAATCGGAACGCTGTGCTCTTCTTGATGAGCTGTGCGAGCAGCGTTATCAGTGGAATCATTGCCACTGATTCCACAGTGGTCAGGTACCCACTGAAAAACGATTTCGTGGCCTTTTTGTTGGACGTCATGGTGAAGTTTCACGACTTCGTATGTCAATTGGTCATGACATCCGTGTCGGAGAACTGACTGCGTGCACTGTAACGCCGGTTTTGAATCACAGAACACAGCCCATTTTCTGGGTATTTCCGAATCAATGAATTCCAGTGCTCGACACAGGGCCGTTAGCTCTGCCGCCGTTGAGATCGTGACATGCGATGTCTTGAACCGCATTGTCATTCCTCGCGTTGGTATAACCACGGCACCACCAGAACTGCACGACGTTGTCGATCCGTCGGTATAGATGTGCACGTGGTTGCTGTACTTTTCATGCAGAAGAAGTAAGCTCAGCTGTTTTAGAGCAGGGGCCGGTAGATCTGTCTTCTTCTGTAGTCCTGGAATCATTATCTCAACTTGTGGATGGCTCAAACACCACGGAGGAAACGCTGGCTTGGCCGCAGGTGTGTACCCTGAAGTAAACGACGCACGATGTGCACTGACAATACCGCTAAATGTTGAGCAGGGCCTTGCAGCAGTGAAGCTCGCCAAGTGGTGGGAAGGGGTCCTAGCATAATGCCTGAGATGCATACGCATTGTCTCAACGGTAATGTGTGTCGTGATCGGATAATCCTGCGCTAGGGCAATGGTTTCAGCCGTTGATGCACTGTGTGGTAAGCCAAAATATATCTGAAGGGCTTGGGCTTGACTACTCTGAATCGTACGCAGGTTAGTCTTGCAGGTGTTGGATATTGCAGGCAGGCTGTATCGCAGCATTCCAACGAACAACGCCATGTACAACATAGCGTGTATAGATACTCCCGAACTTTTTTCTGCAAGGAACCTGAACAGGTGACAGATAGCAGTCAGCCGCTTTTTCACGTAATTGACGGGCGGAGTCCAAGACAGGTCTCTGTCAATTACGGCTCCCAAGAATCTGTGACTTCTGCTGTATGGTATAAGTTGTCCGTTAATAGATACGCCGTAACCAGACATTGGCTTCCTCGTGAATGCCACCATTGCTCACTTTCCGCATGAAATTTCAAGTCCTTGTTCACGAAGGTAGCAAGATGTCATTGTGGCTGCCTTCTGAAGCCGAGCGCGAAGCTGAAGTCGTGTCACACCTGATGCCCAAATGCAGATGTCGTCTTTAAATGGAAATTCGTACGGTGCTTGGCAGGTTATAAACTAATCCACTGAGGGTGAGATTGAAAAAAGTCGGGCTAAGCACTCCGTCTTGAGGGACTCCTCGGCTACCGTAATGCTCGGATGTCGGGCCATTTTCTGTGTGCACGTAGAATGGTCTCCTCTGTAAGTAGTTGCACACCCACATATACATCTTACCACCAAGTCCGACAGCTTCTAACGTGCTAACGATGGCCTCATGGGTGGAATCATCATAAGCTCCTTTAACGTCTAGAAACAGAGCAGCAGATAGTCGCTTACAGGCCTTTTGGTGTTGCACAAATGTCATCAAGTCAACAACGCTGTCTGTTGACGAACGGCCCCGTCTGAATCCGGCCATAGCATGTGGATAGATTTCATAGTACTCTAAGTACCATTCGAGACGTGTTAAAATCATTCTTTCCATTGTTTTTCCGACACAGATGGCAAGCGCGATTAGACGGTATGAGGAAATATCCAAAGGCGACTTGCCAGCTTTGAGAAGTGGAATGAGGCGAGTTGACTTCCACTCTTGCGGAACCGTACCCGTCTGCAGGAGTCGTTGTACAAGAGCAAGAGTGCCTTACGAGCTTGGTCTCCTAGGTTCCACAGGGCACGGTATGTAATACCGCCAGGTCCTGGCGCTGAAGAACGTCTGCACAAAGTTAGCGCAGCTTCTAGTTCTTTCATAGAAAAAGGGCATTCCATGTGGGGATCACGTGAGAACAGTGGGTGGTCGAGCGTTCCCGTACCCGTTCCATCGGAATTTGCCTCGCCAGCAATCTTTCTGCAGAAAGATTGAGACAGAAAGAGTGCACACGCCAGCTAGCTCTTTGAGATGGTCTGCGCGACAGGTGACCGACACCTTCTATTCCCCTGGAGCAGAAACTTCTGCTTAGTAAAAGATAGGTTGAAGTGCTGTTCATCAAATTTTCTGTGTCGAATACCTAGACTAAACTATTATTTGCATCGATCTGGTCTGGTGCCCTCTTCCTTGTGCTCATACTCTGCTGAGAAGGAAACAATAGAACACTTTTTCCTGCCATGTCGTCGTTTTTCGTCATTAAGAAAACACTTTAGAAGGGAAATTTCATGCTGCTGGGATGTCAGAATTCCCGATATTCTGTCATTGGTAGCCTCTTCTCTGGGAAACTATCATACGTTTTTACCGCAGCTGCTGTGAGGTAAATCAGTGAATAAGGACGATTTTCGATGCTAAACTTTTATCTGACTTCATTCTTTTCAGGTATTTAAAACTTTTTTTTAGACTGGGATAATCTTTCTTATAGATCTCCTGATTCTTGACCGATCCCCCATAGTGGACATGAGCCACTTTTGGGGGCAAAAACAAACAAACAAACAAATATACCCACGACGGGAGAATGGTTAAGAACCCGGTTGTACATATCTGGCCAACGCCCACTAGCTTTTTCGGATATCGCTGCGTGCTGATAATCATTATGATTTCTACACTATGACACATGCTCACAACGGGGGATCGACCAAAAAGTGGCCGGTACATTTATTTTGAATAAGACTTGATGACATTAAGACCAATATAAAAGTTGTCACACTGCTTAGCACGGGTGCGCGAGATCACATGCATGGCGCGCCAAATTTACCGCAGAGACGCAGGAATCCAATTGGCAAGTCTATAGTACTTAATTAAGAGCTGCACGAGAGCTTCGCGTCACACAGATCGCAAAATGTGCGTTGGATAAGGATAATATGTCTTTTTTTCTCAGATACGTTGTGTAGTGAATTCTTTCGTTCTTCTTAGGAAATTACTTGGTCGAAATTACAAATTATAATTATCCAAAATTACCGAAGCGGTATCACTATAGCGAGGAAGGTGTGAATCAGCGTATCACGAAAATCCTGTAGTCCTTTCTTCTTGCTTATGCGAAATAAAATGACAGGCAAGTTCTTACCGATCTTCAAGGCAAACTGTGCTATAATGATGTGACCGAGCGCGGCCTTACCGAAAAGTGGAATTATTCTTGTGCTTTAATATTTGAGTCAAACAGTGTAGAAGATACTACGGAAGAGGAGCATCCTCGTGCCGCAGTAACAGCAGAGCCCCGCCGCCAGACAGACAGCTTCGACAAATGCGACCGATCGAAGCAGCGTGCGTTCACCTCGCAGTGTACATGAATGCGCCCGACGTGCGAAATTTTGACAAAAGGAACAACTTCGACGACAGCTTCCGTTAGTCGCGTGCCGCGCCGAATGCACAGCCGAAAGTTCGCGCACCACTCACCTTTCTTCGCTAAGATGTGCTGGCAAGCCGAGGAGTTGTGGGCTGTGACGCTCGGGGTGGCCGATGCAGGGCGGCAACTGACGTCCGCACCCGTGAGTGACACGCGCGCGTGTGAGCCAAGCCTGGCTCCTGGAACGGCGGTCCACGTTCAGATGGGCGCGCCTACGGCCTCTCTTCCCCTCACCTTTTTTCCCCGCCCGCCGGGTCGATAAGCTCATACCGTAACCACGCTCACCTCGACGCTGCCCGCCGAGTTTGACGCTGATCATTTGACCGCGTCGTCACACTCGCTGCGAAGAGGAGAGAAGGGGGAAATGGGGTTGGACAAAAACATAGAGAAGAAAGGAGCCTTATAAAGGGCGAGGGTGCTTATTAGAGGCACATTTATTCGGAGGAAGCATTCATTCAGAGGTTGGCTGTCAATCGTATCGTAGAATTTTTTCGGTAGCAATTAGGCGGGAGCTCGAGGCGCATTTGCGCCGCCGGCGATTGCGTCGGCGTTGTCGGGCTGTCGTGCTATTGAAGGCGCATGCGCGGCCCCTGCGTAGTGGTTAAGATGGCCACCAGAGGCGCGCAGCTCCAAAAGAGACGAAGCCAACTGAACGCACAGTCAGGCTGCGCTAAGTCGGCTCTGCCGGAGTCGGGCCAGCCGGCTGGCTTCCTCTACTCGGAGGAGCGTCGTGTGCACACACATTAGTGTTGCTGCCGAGCAATGCAGCCGAATTCACACACCCCCGCTGTGCATACAAAGGGAACGGACTGTAGACATCAGAGATAAACGTTTGCAATGCTTTCTTTGGATGCTGACAAATGCCGAGGATTTTAGTTCTTTCACATCTCGTACATCATCGAAGCGTTATGCATACAGCGTAGAATCTCGTACAATTAGCCGGTGTAACTGGGTGCGCTACTGCCTAAGGGAGCTCCACGCAGGGAGCCTCTGCCAGCATGGGAATCATGGTTAGTAAATGGATTTGCCTAAACTTCGTCCTTCTGGCTTTGAACGGCTTCAGACATTGCAAACTGATAATTTTCAGCAAAGTACTAGATTATCAATCATTAAATAACCACTAATAAGATTGTCCCACGGCAGCATTCGAACATACAACCTCCAGCACAGAAGCGCTACATTGAAACTATTACGCCACGGACCCGCGTACAAACGGAAACATTGCAATTTGCAGCAGTTATGCACGTTCGCAGAGTCTAATTGCCTTTTGCAGTTAAAAAAAAGTATTTTTTTGCTTTGACGTTTATGCCAATTGATGCTGATAAAGCGTGATAAACGAAGCCTCAAGAACGCGTGAAGCCACAAGCACGTAGATAAGACAAATTCATGTACCCATGGTCGCTTAACGATTGCAGCACCAGAGTACACTCTAGTAATTATTGTACGAAACTCTCTGACCAGCAGCACGGCAGGCAGCTCCTCATCACGCAAGCGTTCTGACACGCATTCAGCGTAACGATAAACCTTGCTAGGTTTTCTATCATACTTAGCAGCCCCCCCCCCCTACTGTACCCACTTCCTTCTCTAAAACATTAAGGGTATTCAGAGTGCAAAACTAACTAAATAACTAAATAACTTTGGTAGCCACAACTAGCGTTCAGAGGTACGTGATGCGAAGAATTGTTCTTTGGTAGTCGAATTGCTCACCAGCCGTGGTAATTTGCTCAAGCGAAACGTACACCGCAAGTGATGATGAAACGTTTATATAACACTGCATTCTTTGTGATGACGATTATGTACAATTTTACAATTTTCCATTGTTATATTGTTTACGTGTTGAATCATATATTGTACATCACTCGACGTAATTGCTAATTGTCCATCGGTTCACTGATTAGACCGTGTCTTGGCGGGTGGCATCATTGGTGGTTTCACTGGTCGATTCACCGGTTAGGTTGGCGCAATTGCAATTTGCGTTATTGCTGACGTCAATGCGCACTTGCAGAAGAATCCAGGGGCGCTATGCCTAAAATCCGAAAGCGGATTTCTCAAGCGGTACGCGATTGCATATCGTTTCTTTGGCGCTCTATCCGGGTTTGAAGATCACATTGGGCGCCGTCTGGCTGTTTGAAAACTGCTCTGCACTTCAAATGCAGTCCTATATATAGGTCACTATTTGAGACGCTGTGTTAGATGGTGCTGCCGTCGGGATCGGCCACCAAACGGTCAGATACCTGACCGGAAAAGCCGGTCTACTTTCGAGAAATACAGTTTGCGTTATTGAATGAATGAATGAATGATTGAATGAATGAATGAATGAATGAATGAATGAATGAATGAATGAATGAATGAATGAATGAATGAATGAATGAATGAACAGAACACTACGCTGTCATCTGCGTCTCGCTGTCCGCCTCACGGCCTGCAGTCTTTTCCTCCTTGATGCAAAGAATTGTAGTCACTGGCTGCGCTTTTTTTTGTGAAAATTATAGTTTAATGACCTTGAGTACGAAGAGTACTAAGGTCATCAGTTAACGCATGGCGGATGTGAGGTTTACCGGAAAACGTTTTCAGCGCAACAGTTATTAATTTTTCAGTGATAATGTGTCCAAGCGCAGCGTGCATGTCAGCGATATGCAACCGTATCAGAAAAGTTTTTGAACGGAAACGCCGCAACGTGGTGGCCTCTGCGAATGCCGCTGCTGAACGTCCATGCAGAGAGAGAGAGAGAAATAACTTTTATTTATATAGCCGGCAGATTCGTGGGGGGGCCAACCCCGCCTAGATGGCGGCCAGAAGCCCTTGAGCTCTAGCGGCATCCTCGGCCTGCTGGACAGCCAAAAGTTGGTCTTCGGGGGCCGAGCTGGACAACACGGTCTCCCACTGCTTCCGATCCTGAATTTTTCGGCCCTGTCGTGGCGCCCGAGGGCAGGCCCAGATAATGTGATCCAGGTCCGCCCTTTCTTGACAAAGTTTACAATTGGCCGAATATTGGTCTGGGTAATAATGATTGTAAGACACCGGGTTCGGATATGTATTTGTTTGAAGGAGGCGCCATGCCACCGCCTGCTGCTTATTAAGTGATGGGTGTGCGGGAGGAAAACGCACCCTTCCCAATCTGTAATGATTAGTAATATCCCTGTAGCCAACCATCCGGTCCCCTGTCAGCCCCAACCGCGGCGCCCCGGTGGCTCGGTTTGCGAGTCCTCGAGCCACGGTGTCGGCCGCCTCATTGCCGGGGAGAGAGGAGTGCGCAGGCGCCCAGATGATATGGACAACCCGCTCACCGCGAAAGTTTGCCAGGATACGTTGTGATTCCGGCGAGATGCGTCCCTTTGCGTAATTTAAAATGGCGGTTTTAGAATCACTGACTATTATCGTGGCCAGTGTGGAAGCCATTGCGAGAGCAATGGCCGATTCCTCAGCCACCTCGGCTCTGTTAGTTTTAATAGATCCGCTGACCTTACGCTCACCTTGCGAGTTCACTGCAACGATACACATATTCTGAGTAGTCGTGTACTCTGCCGCGTCGACGTACACCACGTCCTGAGAGCGTTGGAATCTCCTCTGTATAGCTCTTGCCCTTTCCTCCCGCCTTTCCCTGTGGTGTTCAGGATGCATGTTTTTGGGTAGCGGTGGGATAATAAGCTGCTTTCTTATGTCGTGGGGAATGTCTACTTTAGTGCCATACTGTGATGCGTATGTTACTCTAAGCTTGTTAAGTATGTGTCTGCCAGTAGGTGTTTGTGAGAGTCTTTCATATTGCGCTATCGTATGGGCTTCTATGAGTTCTTCGAGCGTGTTGTGGACACCTAAGGCTAGAAGCCTGTCATTTGATGTGTTTATCGGCAAACCTATGGCTTGTTTGAATGATCGTCTTATGATGCCGTCGATTTTTGTCTTTTCTGCTACTTGGAGATTTAGGTAAGGGGTTACATATACTATGCGGCTGATGACAAACGCCTGGACTAGACGTACCAGATTGTTCTCTTTCATCCCATAATGGCGATTAGCTATTCTCTTAATTAGCCTCAGTGTTTGTTGTGCGCTGTTTTCTAGTATTCTGATTGTTTCCCTGTTGTGACCGTTCGCTGATACGTGGAGTCCGAGGACTCTAATGCTGTCGACAATAGGTATTTGGGTGCCATTTACAAAAAGCGTGATGTTTGGTTTACCCGTAGAACTCTTACGGCCCCTGCGTGTCGGTCGGTATAGAAGTAATTCTGATTTTTGCGGCGAGCATCTCAATCCTTTATCCATAACATATTTCTCAACCTTATGTATGGCTGTTTGGAGGATTTCCTCAATCCGCCCATCACTTCCACCTGTTACCCAAAGGGTGATATCATCGGCGTACAGGCTATGCTGTAATCCTTCTATATTTTCTAGTTCTGCTGGCAGGCCAATCATAGCTACATTGAAAAGAAAGGGAGATAAGACTGAACCTTGTGGTGTGCCCCGGCTTCCGAGTTTTATCTCTTTGGATTTCACTTCACCGATTGTGATTTGCGCAACACGGTCAGAGAGAAAGTCTTTAACATACGCGTGGGTCCGTTGGCCCACTCCTAGGCCTTGTAAGTTTTCTAAAATAGCCCTGTGGGTGATATTATCAAAGGCCTTCGTAAGATCAAGACCAAGGATAGCTTTTGTATCTAGTGTTTGAGGTCCCGCGTCTATTATTTGGTGTTTTATTTGCAACATAATGTCTTGTGTAGACAGTTTTGGTCTAAACCCAATCATGGTGTGCGGGAAAAGGCCGTTATCTTCCATGTAATTAGTTAGACGTGTGAGGATGACGTGCTCCATGAGCTTGCCAGCACACGACGTTAACGATATAGGCCTGAGATTCTCAAGGTGAAGTTTCTTTCCCGGCTTTGGAATCATTATAACCCGAGCGGTTTTCCATTGTCGTGGAATATTACCCTGTTCCCAGCAGGTGTTAATATACCTGGTGAGGGCCGAGATAGATTCATCATCGAGATTTCTCAGGATCTTGTTGGTGATTCCATCCGGGCCTGGCGTGGATTTCGTGTTGAGCCTCATGAGTTCCGCTCGAACTTCAGCCTCGGTTATGGGGCTGTCAAGGTACGGGTTCTCCTTACCAGTATACGGATGTTGTTGTTCTTTGGTTGTATTTCCTACGTATAGCCTTTGTAGTTCCTGTAAAAGTTTTTCTTCCGTGCCTTTGTATCTGTGAATTATTTTGTACAGGCAGTGTCGTTGTGTGGACTTGCTGTTTTCCGGGTCTAAAAGATAACGCAGAAGATTCCAGGTTTTAGGTAGCCCTATCTGTCTTTCCATGGCGTTGCACGTGGCCTCCCAATTTTGACGGCTTAATCTATTCGCATAGTCCTCTATTTCCTTATTGAGCATGGCGATTTTCCTTCTCAGGTTTCTATTAAGTTTTTGCTGCTTCCAGCGTTTCTGCATGCTGCTTTTTGCCTCCCACATATGTAGGAGTTTGCTGTCCGCCTCCTCTATCCCTGCTTTTTCCGGAATAGTCTTAGTGGCTCGTATCACACTTTGATGAAGTTTTTTAATCCAAATATCGATGTCTTGTATGACCTCATCAGCTTCCTCCTCCCGGATTTTGCGGAAGAAGTCCCATTCGACAATTGTTATTTTCCTGCCTTTCTTTCGTGATGGGCCTGCGTGTACAGTTGTTGCTACAATGAAGTGATCACTACCCAGATTTTCTTGTGTGTTTATCCATTTTGCATCAGGTGTGTTCTTTGTAAAAGTTAGGTCTGGTGTGGTGTCATTGCTGACACTGTTACCCATTCTAGTGGGCGCCTGTGGATCCGTTACGAGAGTGAGACCCTCCTGCTGAGCGTCTAGCCATAGATTACGACCCTTGACGTTCTCCAAACGGTATCCCCAAGCCGCGTGGGGTGCATTAAAGTCCCCTACAATTACCATTGCATTTCTTTCTGCTAAATTTAAGGATTTACGAAAAAGCGGTCCGAATCTCACCTTGTGTCGAGGGCTACTGTATACATTTAAGATGAAAAGGCTTCCTTCTCCCTTGCGCGTGGGAATGATTTCAATCAGGACGTGGTCTACACCGGTCACGCCAGTGGTGTGTTCTATGACCGTAAGGTTTCTATGTACGAGAGTTGTAACAGACGCCTTCTCGTCGGAAGCACCGTATGCTTTGTAACCGGATAATTTAGCCAGTCCCCCCGTTTCTTGCAGGGCGATGACGTCTGGGGCCTCCTTGCTACTTAGGAACTGCTGTAGGTGCCCCCGTTTCCGGCGATACCCGCGACAGTTCCATTGCCATATTATGTATTTATTACGCGGAGCCATGTTTAATTGTTGGATTCTCCCCGGTGACTTTACTGGTTTCTGTCACTACGGGTCGATGATATGGTTTGGTGGTCGCTTTTACCGGTCCCACTCCCGCAGGCCTCAAGTCCTTTTGCGCGTTTTCAACGACTGTTAATCGGGTTTCAATGCCTTCTATTCTTTGTATAATTTCCACGAACTGTGCCTGTAACCCGGCGAATTGTTGTTGTAGCGTCTTTGTTAACTCCACAAACATTCCCTCTACTTGCTTTTCTAAGTGCGTTGAGACGCTGCTTTGCGCGTCTGACGCGTCTTCGGCTTTTCTTTTGTGGGGCGGCGTCCCTGTCATTTGCGCGAGAGCGGGCGTTGACTCGCGGCTAGGCGTCTGTGCCGTACTGGCGGTAGGCGTATGACTTGGCTCGCGTGTCCTATTCTGCTGAAGCCTAGCGTTTTCTTGCTTTAATTGTTGAATTTCCTCCCTCTGCTTAGCATTCTCACGAGTAATTTGCGCTAGCAATTTTCTAATTTGGATCATTTCCTGCTCCAGGGCGGACCCTTCTACATTAGGTGTTATATTAGACGGAGAAGCAGCGCCGGAGACCGTGTCTGCCCAGCTCACCTGCGTTTTGTTGCCGTCGGACCCGCCAGAGCCCTCCGGGGTTCCGTGTAGTGGTGATCCTCTCGATCTCGATTCAGACCTGGGCCGGGACCTGGACCGGGACTTGGAGTTGGACTGGCCGCCACCGCCTCCACCGGGGAGTCTTGGGAAGGAACTAGAGCGGCTCCTGTCGCGGTGTCTGCTGCCGTGGCTGTTGGTCCATGTCGATCCCTTGTGCGATTCGGTGCTACCCGACCGCTCCCTGGACCGACTTGGGCGATTGTCCACCATAGCTTTCTGCGGTGGTTGTTCATTCCGTTGTTGTTGGTGGTGTTGTTGTTGCTGTTGTTGTTTCCACTGCCTCTTTCTGAGAAGATATGGGGTCTTGAACCGTTCACGGCACTTTTTGTCTCCTGTGAAGTGTCCCTTCCCACACATGAAGCATCTTGGCTCGCACTGATGATCTTCGGGTGGATTGAGAGTTCCGCACCCGCGACATTTCTTGCTGTTCGGTGTCGGGCAAACATCCGCTCGGTGGCCGAGGCGGCCACATGTGGTACATGTCTCGTACTGCTTACGATATAGTAGGCATCGGTATTCAGCTCCGCGGTAGTACACGTAGTGTGGTACGTACGTACCTTCAAACACTATCACAACCGAATCGGTGCGTCCCATGCGTCTTGCGTGTAGTATAGTCGGGTTTCTGCAGTTCACCAGGCTTTTTTCAACGTCTTCAGACGTGTCGTATTCTGGTATACCGTGTATGACTCCCTTGGAGGTGTTCTCCGGCGCAGTAATGTAAGCGGCCGTACTGTAGGTGTTCGATCCAAGTTGGATTTCCCGTATCTTGCTGTAGCGTTTCGCATTCTCCAGTTTCGGTGTGCTCATGATCATGGTGTTTTGTCTTGGATTGATGCGTAGCGTATCTTCTCCGGCATTTTCTGGTGTCAATGCGGCTGCCAGCAGAACGCCATCCTTTATGTACGCAATACGTTGCTGCGCCATGTCGAGCCCACCTCTCGGGCGGATCACGACCTTGTAGTCATCCTCCGGTAGCTGCGGTTGCCTCGGGGCCATTGGTCGCTGTAGAATTCGTGCGTTCTTGGTTTTCCACGCCGTTGAAACCGGCGAGACTCCGATGTTCTTCAATCGTTCATCGAGGTCTGGGCGTCTCTTGGCGTTACTGCGGCGTTCGTGAGCCGCAATCCAGCCCTGGTCGTCATATTCTTCCGGGGAAATTGTCTCCCCTTCCACTTCTACGACGTCCATCCTCGCGTCTCGTGGCGAAGCGGGGGCCCGCCCGCACCCGAGTCAGGCGGCGTTCCCGCCGAAGTGGTGGGAACAGTGGCGTCGTAGACCCAGCTAGTTAGGGTTAGCCAGGCCGCCGGCGTGGCAGTGTATTAAAACTGCCTTTGTGGCTCAAAAAATCGCCCACCTCGGATAATCCCGATGTCTTCGTAGTCCGTCGACCTTCCTGTGTTAGGGGTGGTAGTTCTAGACTCGAGAACTGCCTTTTTCCGCCACAATCAGGGAAAGTTTTCGGAGCCCATGTGTAGCCCGTCTTGTCGGCTCGGCCCCCTAGCGGCGTCTCCCTCCATGCAGAGACTTTTTTTTTCTCTCTCGCTTGGGTTGCCTCGCGACATCACTTCAGTATGAAATATAATTATAAGCATGCAGGTGCATTCATGCAGATGCTGCAACAGTGACTTATAGAATGTGTTGTCCGTAATCCATCGTTCATAGTCTTCGGATTGGTCGCTGTTCAGTTTCACACGTCTAAGTAGACCTTCGCGAACTGTCTTCGTTTCAGGGCACGTCCAAGGAAGATGGCGGGCATACGCTACAGGCGCTGGAGCAAAGCACTTCGGATATTCACATGGTTGAACCTGAGAGAAAATGATGGTGGTTGTAAAGGCGGGAGCTGCCGGAAGTCTCCGGAGAGGGTATTTCTCCACCTGAGAAAATATTGTGGGGAAGGGAGGAGACACGCAGGGATGTCAATGGGCGCATGTCCCGTCGGAGGATAGATTTTCAGGCAACGAGAACAGAGCCGGGGGTCAACTGGAAGTGAAAGAGGAGGAGGTCACGGGTGTCGAGAAAGAGTGAGCAATGCGGTGCGCTAGGTCATTGCTGTGGTCATTACCATGTGTCTGCACCTACTGGACAGTAATGCTGACACGTGTAAAATTGGGAATTTTGTACACCTGCGCACAAATACGCAACGCTTTTCTTACTTGTTTCCGATGCTTAACTGCGCGGAGGCTTTTGGTGTAGATGTGGACCTCGTTGATGATAGGCAAGTTGGCGAGGGTTCCCATCGCATCGTGTATAACCTGGAGCTCAAACAATGACGGAATATGAAAAGTCTATTGCATAGTTGCAGGTAGTTAGGACCTCAGGGAGCGTTAGAGTGACTTTCTCCTCCTCTTGGATACACCTCCGCGTCCGTGCAGATAACACAGCGTCCCCTAAGTACGGTCATTTGAATTGTTGGAATCCATTGAATCTGTCGGTAGAACTTTGTCATCTTGTTAGTGGCTATTGGCGTATACCTCCACGGTGGAAGATTGCCCAAGGTCGTTGCCATGTATAATCTCCGCAGAAGTACGAATGAAACGCCGCGAGGATAGGTATGTGGTATCTTTCAAGCTCTTTTGCTTGCTGTCGCTGCTCAACTAGGGATACCGCATATCCGGAAATTATTGAGCCGGCGGAAAGAAAAGCCGTTATTTTCCTGCTTCTTTCAGGGAATTTTGGAAATTTCGAAAAATTGGAAGTCAAAGAAAATAATGATCTCATTATTCTTTTCCAAAAATAAAGCAGTAGTATCCTTAAATAGATGCCATTATAACGCAGATATCACGAAGACAATGCACTGAACACCTTGTCCTCTTCCAAGAAAAATTCCTAATCTGATAACGGAGAAAAAGTATTTCAATGTGTGAGTCACTCTTGCTGGACAAACACATTTGAATTAGAATCCAGCATGGAGGTTTGCACATTCAAATTTGATCGTGTAGACGAGTTCCCCAGCATGTTTATTTGTGAGCTTGTTGCGAAACTTGCTATGAATATTCCCAAACAAACACCAGTTTCGTTCCTAACTGGCAGATGGCGAATGCATCTGGAGCAGCTAGCCTAGAAGCTATACGTGTCAGCGGCTCATTGGTACAAATGCTTTGCCACCAGGTTGACTGTTCTACGTGCTTCGTGGTGTCCTTGACGCCACTACTGGACCAAAACCCCGAGTGCGCTAGGTTGAACGCTACGCTACCTTTTTTTTTTTCGAAACCAAACTGAAATCTTATATACAGTTGTCCCACGTAGTTTGTGTCATAATTTAAATATATGCCACTACCGAGTAGCTGGACAGAGGTGTTTGCCGTCGCTTGAAGCAAGTCACACTACTTTTGTATTTTGCGTAAATGTATAATTAGTTATAATTAATTAATTATATTCTCAAACATTATACTCATAGCAATATTGTCAATCGGAAAATTGTAGGCCTTCACAAAAAATTCCCGATCCATCTTTCCGTTCTCTACATGCTACATAAAAAAAATTTTGCAAGCCTGAAGAAAAGGGCGCGAATAGTGCCACGCGACAAGTCACACAGCATTTCTTCGTGTTTTGTGGGCTTTCTTCAACGTTGTTGCAAACATTGGCCATCTCTCAGAGCCTATAGCTATCCAATCCTCTGTCAAGCAAGGATCTTGTATGTCACTTGTCCTCTTTTCTCTTTACTTAGAGCCGCTGTGCTGGAGCATGCTTCAATCTGATAGTATTCATGCGGGCACAGCATGCTAAAACATGAAGTTAAATCACTAGCGTATGCAGATTATATTGCTTTTTTCTGCAAAGATGAGCCACACATTGAACAAATTGTAGGTACCGCGGGACGATTGCGTCTTGTTTGAGGCGCACAGATGAACTCTTCAAAATGCACAGGTCTGGTGGTTAGGGTCCTGGTGGTTTACGCTTACTCCGTTGACTGGAGTAGAGTGTTCTGTGGTGCCCCCCAAATACCTTGGTGTTCCATTAAATGCACAAAAGTTATGTGCACATTACTGAAAAGACAGAGTCCCTGCCCATGAACGTTATGTTAAATCCTTTGTACCTGACAACCTTTCAATTTTCGGTAAACCTGAAGCACGGGACACCTTCTGGCAACAAAACTTTTCTGTGTATTACAAGTTCTGCATTGCGCCAGATCGCACATTCAACGCGTCTTTGCGACCTTCATGTAGCCTTCAAGTTATCAAGCTATGAGAGGACATATTCTTTCCAGGCTGGTTAGTGCAGGTGGACTGGGCTTAGTATATCTGTATGTGTGGCAACTGGTGTATCTACTTCTTTTTCCGTGACTGTTTTCACCCTATAGCTCTAGCTTCCTTTGCAGGTCAACCTGAGAAATGTTTGACCTGACCTAGAGGTCTCATCAAATTTTATTGCGGTCGCAGTTATATGAACACTCCAGGCGCGTTTTTGCCGTTGCCATCGCCGTGATGTTCCGTATAAAGTCCAAGGGCGATAACACCGTGGCCGCGCGCCTTACGCTTATGTGCGAATGACAGCGTGCGAAGGGAGATGGCGATCGCGGCTAAATGTCGCCCGTGCGAATGGGACGGAAGCGGAGAGAAGAAGCGCGCCATCTTCCGCGGCGGGCGAGGCACCCAACATTGCGAAGCACCGCGAGGAGGGAAGAGAGGAAGGTGGGCGGCGTTCTACTCCGGCTGCAATTGCACGTGTAGCGGCTTAGCGCGGTCGCGCGGCCGCATCTTTAGAACGATTTGCGTTGCAAGCAGAGTCGAGCTGCGTCGGCGGATTGTAGCTTTGTGCGTGCTGTGTGTTTCTCGGTGAGAGTGAGCGCTGAAGCGACGCACAGCAGGAAGGCCACTTCGCTTTCTGCTGCTGCCACGCTTGCTCACACCAACCTTTCGGCAGCGAGTGTCTGCATTCATCGAGTGTGATATGTTCATGTTTCCTTTGCGCGCTGAAACCACGCTTGTTAGTTTAGTTAGCAAGCGAATGTTTGCAAGTTGATACGGCCAACAAAAGTGCTATGATCACTTCGTATGGCTGTAGGCTAATTTTCGGTTGCAGTAGGTGCTTCGCCTTTCTGGCGAAACTGACACTTTTTCATTGAGACCACGTCTTTGGGGTTTTACGCGTCAAGTGCATTTCTAGGTTTGTTTTCTAGCACTTACATTTTCAGATGAATATTTGTACTATGTATCACGAAAAAAAGCGTTTACAAAGATTTAACATCTATGCTTTTTTCGCCACCATATCACCGCACAATATGATTTGGCGCGCCAGGACATGATGTACTATCTCGTGTGCGTAAAATGCGTCTGACTCCACCTACTAAAAAAAATGTTATTTCGTAAATTACATTGTGAAACCTTGCTTGTCAGAATTTGGATACGCACAAGCGTCATTTTCGTGACGTCCAATAATTGTCGCTTGTGCTAGGTGCCTAAAATAATCGAACATGGTTTTATAGGCTGCAACGGTGCCATTTGATTTTCACAAATATTATGATTTAAATCACCATTCGGTGTGATATCTGGTGCCAACTAGTTCTGACGACGTACTCTTTGACATGCTACTAGTCATTGGAACGCATATAACCTGGGGAAAGCACGCATGTTGCATTGCCGAACCTGTTTTTTCATTAGCTACTGATTTCATTCAAATAATTGTTCATATGAAATATTCATGGGAAGAAATTGTATTTAGTCCGCATTGGTTTTCTGTATTGATAAGTTGCTTCACCACCTTACCAGCATTTTAGTGTTTCTAGTGAAGATTGCTGTATTAAATTCTGGCATTTTACGTGCCATAACTACGATTTGATTATGAGGGACGCCGTAGTACGGTACTCTGGATTAATTTTGACCACCAGGGGATCTTTAACGTGCCCCTAATGCACGGGACACAGGCGTTTTTGCATTTCGCCTCCAACAAAATGCGTTCGCCGCGGCCGGGATTCGATTCCGCGACCTCGTGCTTAGCAGAGCAACACAATAGCTGCTAACCCGCCGTGCTTGCTCAGTGGCTATGGTGTTGGACTGCTGAGCACGAGGTCGCGGGATCGAATCCCGGCCACGGCGGCCGCATTTCGATGGGGGCGAAATGCGAAAACACCCGTGTGCTTAGATTTAGGTGCACGTTAAAGAACCCCAGGTGGTCAAAATTTCCGGAGTCCTCCACTACGGCGTGCCTCATAATCAGAAAGTGGTTTTGGCACGTAAAACCCCAAATATTATTATTATTACAATAGCTGCTAAACTACCGCGGCCGGTATGTGAAGATTGTCGCATCACTGAGACGTATAAGGACGGAAAGAAAACAACATGGGCAGGAGAGACGATGGGCAGCGCGACCTGAGTAGCGCGTTTCGAGAATGAAGAGAAATTCTATGGTGCTCCACGCATGTATCTTCGTCGCGGTGCAGCTAGAAGAGCTTTCTAGCCGATGTATCCGTTTGTTTCCGACAGCACTCATGCATGCTGGATATAAATACCACGAAAAAAAAATCGCGGCCTAATGGTTAGAGCGCGGGGATGCTGCGCCTAGGGGACGAGGTTCGGATCGTACTGCCGAGCGCGAATCTCTCTCTCTCTCACTTAATAGTGTGCAAGAATCTAGTCGGTGAAAAGCCGACCAGCCAACTGACCGACCGCCCTAGGCGAAAGCACAGGATGGGTGGCAAAGAAAGCTTCGCTTTAAAACTGTTTGTTAACTAGGTAATCTCGTGTCCTAGACTGTAAGGCAAGTCCTAACCGTAAGCGACAAGAAACTTGACTCTAACAGAATAATTATATATTCAGCTTGTAGCCCATAATCGACTATATATCTCAGAAGATCGAGGCACATGGGAGCAGCTTTGAGCCATTGTTGGGGAAACAAGGACAAGGGCTGCCCCTTTCTGTCTGCTTCTAAAGTGTTTCGTTTTCTTCCTGCAAGCTGTAAATCCATAAAGATACCGACGCTTCACCATGAGCGCTACCGGGGCCAGCACCACTGTCATCGCCGCCGACGTTCAGCGGTGCGAGCCCGAGTGGCGGTCCAACCCTGGGGTTCGCGGGTGTGCAAGGGCGATGTCCTCGGGCTGGGGTCCTTTCGTGCTGCCCGGAACAGAGGACTGCGTGTTGCGCACCGAGGACGGTGGCGCATTCCGGGCACACAGGGCCCTTCTGTGCGCGGCCAGCCCCTACTTCCGAGGCCTGCTACGTGGCGGCCATACTGACGTGCTGATGGGAGGAGTCAAGGGATCGGTGCTCAATGCCTTGCTCGCCCACGTATACACGGATCAGGTGTTGACACTTTGTTTCTCGAGCTGGATCGCTCATAAAATATGTGGGGGAAGAGGATTGCGAAAGAAGGGGAGCTCTTTGAAGACCAGCGAATGCAATCATGTGCAGAATTGAACAGAGCGCATAAATTTTGCTCTTACGTGGACAAAGGAATCATGCATGGGAGTTAGCATCGCCACTGATAAGTTGCATGTAAAAACGGAAAGCGATAAAAATGGAGAACCGCCAAAATAGGGCAAGAAATAACGCTGCAAGCGCATTTAAAGTCGCAGAAAAAGAAAGAAACGAATGTAAGTTTAGTGAAATTACCACAAAATCGGCCTTGATGAAAAAAAAAAAGCACGCTGCAGCAGCGGCAGGGAAGATAATAGAAATTCCTACATAAGAAGTAACTGAACACAATGAACATGAAGAACGCTACCCGATATTTAAGTTGGTTTCAGGTGCATGTTAACCCTTGCGATGGCCGCATTCGTTTTTTTACATCATGCATCAGTGGCACATGCCGCCTCTTTTACAACTTGCTCAAATGCGATGCGCTCGGCAGCGCGCTGCCCTGGAGGCAATGCCTGCGCACTGAGCTCGTTGTGAAGAACTATCACCGATGCGCGAGAGCGCGTAGACACGTCATATATTATATTTCGTGGACTTTATTTTAAACGCGTCAAAATGAGTCAGGAAATGAATAGCGCGCCGCAAACATTTTAAACTGATGTGTTCGAATGTGCTTTAACCTGTATAGTGTAGACATGTCTTCGATAAATGTAATATTATGAAAGTTAGTCACACAATGATTTTAAACAAATTAATTAGCAAGACCACAGCACGCATTTGTTTCAACGGCATAGAAGGTCGTGCTCTTTTCTTTTATTACAGAGTCTGGGATACCAATACATTCAGAAAATATCTCGAAAACAACCTTCCTTTGTGAGTCGGCACTTGCTCTGTCTCTTAACGCGTAAGCATTCGTTGGCGAGCTCCCCAGCCCTGTGACGCGGGAAGTGTAATGCCTTTTATCTGCACAAAAATGCGTGATTTGCAACAAAAAAAAACACACATAATCATTGTGATAGTGCAAGTGTACATGAGTGCTAGCTTTTAAGCAATAAGGAACCATTTAAAGCAAAACAATATAACAAGAATACCGATAGAGATACATAGGGCTCCTTAGAATATGCATGGGGAAGCTTATGGTAAGGGTGGGCCAAGTGAAATTTGTGGCTAGGCCAACTAAAATTTAGAGGTGGGCCAACTTAAATTTGAGGGTGGGCCAACTTGAAGTTTGTCTGCTGGCCAACTTGAGATATTCGGGTGGGTCCTTCGAGTTATCAACACCTGGCGGGCAAGAGTGCGCGTTGAGACGGTTGGCGCGTTTTCATTGGGACTTGCCAAGGCGCAGTCAGAAGGCAGGCGAAAGCTTGCGTGGACGAGGAACGCGCGCAAAACATAGGCTTGCGAGAGCGACAGCGAGTGTGGCATGGCATCGCGGCAATGCACTCTCCCCACACGCAACGCCTCCCGCGCTACTGCGGCAGGTGATGCTCCCTTTCGGCCACTCTCCTCCGTTGAGGTGTGCTCGCGCCCGTCGTTCCGGCTCAATTGGTACGATCGCATTGAAGAGGCCGGATGCGGCGGGAAAACCTGACAATTGTCTACTAAAGCCTAAGCATTCTTTGCCACGTGAAAGGCCATGGGTAGACGTGCGTAAACTAGGAAAAGCAAGTAAGCAAAAAACAAAGTTACAGCTGAGCGAGACAATGCTTACGCATTAGTCGACAATTCTCATTTCTGTAGCTTTTTTTTAAAGTCCTTTGTTCTTGTCGCAGTCACCTGTCCTTAACCGTTTACATCTATTTGCGAACTGCTTTCGCCAGTTGGCGCTGCATCGCGACAAAAAACAAAATTAAAAAAATAAAAATAAAGAAAGAAAAAGCATGGTTCAAGTGTGTCTGAATGCCTTAGCGATAGTCAAGAAGTCCGCGGTGACCAAAGATGTTGAAAAAAAAATGCCTTAACTCAGTTCCACGCCGCGGCGATGTGCGATTTCTGCGCAGCTATGCGTTACAACCGATAACGTGCTGGAGGTGATGGAGGCTGCCGACATGCTGCTGCTAGAGCACTGCCTAGAGGAATGCATGGAAATGGTGCAGCAAAACGTTCAAATCGGGAACTGCCTTAGCCTGGCCGTGGTCAGCGGGCAGTACTACTGGCAAGCTTTCCGCGACTACCTGCTGGGATACATACTCGAACACTTCGATGAGGTGAGCAGCAGAGCGAAAGTACTTTCACCAATCATCGGCTTTCTCACAATTTTTTTTTCTTCAGCT
Organism: Dermacentor albipictus; assembly: GCF_038994185.2. Taxonomy (NCBI): domain Eukaryota; kingdom Metazoa; phylum Arthropoda; class Arachnida; order Ixodida; family Ixodidae; genus Dermacentor; species Dermacentor albipictus. The sequence goes on along the minus strand of NC_091821.1, from coordinate 462,508,847 downwards.
GAGGTATTGTCGCGTTGCAGTGAAGGTGTCGCCAAGGTGTTGCATCGCAGTAACGATGTAGAATAAAAAATACAATTAATGGAACTGCCAAAAGCACAATTCTTTATTGAGCGAACTTGTGCCCAGCAAAACAAGCAACACTGAAAGTCCAGCGATAGCGGCGAGTACTGTCCCGAGTCGTCGAAAGCTGATTTACGGGACAAGTGCGCCGAGCCTTTACACGTGACTCATCGTACATTCCAGCGTGATCGATGGCGCTCGCGCGTATTTCAGAATGGCGTTGCTATGCGCACTAAGGAATGCGCCACTCCTAGAAATGGCAGAGGGCCCGACGCACATCCTGCGTAAGGCTTGTCATTGCATCCGTACAGTAGTGTGCCTATCGAAACGCACACTCACGGGATTTTCGAGTCTACGTTAAACCTTTACAATTCGCATACCCAATCCGGGAGCTTATGTAATGCTTCGTTCTAACCGAATTATCCGGAGCTTGTGTTTACCCTAACATAACCTTATTCAACATAACCTAACGTTGCACCAACCTTAATTTCCATGTCACCACGCGAAAAACAAAGGTACCCGAGTGAGAGAATCGCCATCTTCTAGAGGGCGCTGCATCATCGTGAAGATATCTGCCCCGAAGTTGATTTAGTCACCATTGGCCTCCTTGAAGCCCTTGGGTTCAGCGAAAGCAGGGGGAAAGTAAACATGTCCGCATAAAGATTAGTAAGAGGCGAGTGGAAGATTGGTGGAAGAAAAGTAGCAAAACGACAAAAACCGGAGTCGTACAAAAACAAAGTTCACAATGGTGGGTCAGAAAATTTGGTTATGGGAATTCATCGTGGGTTTATTTCTTCTGTTTTTCTTTTTTCAACCTAGGTAGGGCATTAGCTCGCATAATAGCAAGAACCTCGTGGCGCGACTCACCGCCCTGTTCCAAAGGGGACGCTCACAACATTCATCCATCCATCCAACCATCCATCCAGCCATTTGCGGCAGGGGCGCGCTCCGTGGAGCGCATAGCATGATTCAGTTCAGAAATATACGCCACCGCTCATGCCGTGCACACAACTTTAGCTATGACTCCTTCGCGGTAGAATCAATGACAGCATGCTCGAAATTTCAGATACGGGTAGCAGCATCTTGCGCGAAGCGATAACATTTAAACATCGTCCTATGAAACGTTGGCACCTTTTGTGGCGCATTTTCATGCCCTTCTTTTACTTAATGCTGCATGGCCCGCAATTCTGGGTAAGGATCGGCGCGCTGCATGTTATCAGAGTGGCACAGCATAATCGACATGACAGCAGTGAGCGCTAAGCTTTCCAGAAAGGAAATGCCAGAAGACGCATGATGATCATTGTTTCAGGACAAGATACACCTAGAAGTGGGTAAACTTTTTTTTTCGGTGAGTTTAGTTAGACGAGCGGGGGCGCAAAAAATTGTTAGCGAAAATAATAAGCAGTGTATGTGGATGAATATGTAGCAAAAGAAAATTGTGAAAATTATATTTTTGTGTAGTACCTGTAAATTAAGTTGTATGGGTAAATATACCGCAAGTAAGGGCAAGTAATCTATAGACTTTTTAACGCGATAGCGTTCCATGAGTGAAAATTTCCGTATATATTTAGGTATATGTATGTGCCATGCTTTGCTTTCTGACATGCGGTATATGCGGGTTATATGGCCGCGCCATTGTGTCACTAAATCTGCTCATAAAATTATTCCTCTGAATTTTGAGAATGGCAGCCCACAAACAAATGCCATGAAACAAAACACCGAAAGCGCATGCCTTTTGTGTAAATTCTTCTCAGACTGAAATATGAAACGTGCGATACAATAACAGGTACCTGAAAATTATGTAGTTCTTTTGGTGCGGCTGTTCATTACCTCCACAATCAGCCCATGAAAAAGGTGGCGTTTCTACCAGAAAACTCGCCTTCGTGCATAGGTTTCTCCACCAGCTTTGACCGCTACACATTAGGGTTAGGTAAGCTGCAGTTACCAGGAAGCGTGAGAAGCAGTCAGGTATCTTTGAATGCTATCGCGTTCAAATCTTAAAGGCGAAGTTTAAGCGTCCGCCAAGTTTTTGTTCTTGTTTTTTTTTTTGGAGGCGCCTCGGTGCTGCCATCTGGGGCACTTCACGAAGTCACTACTTTTTTTTTTTACTTCTACAACAAAATGCATGGCCAATGAACTTCTGTTTGCGAAAATGGCAGTATGAATTCTTTTGGTGTTTGATGATAATTTTCGACCGACATCATTACACGCGAATATAAGAAATTCGTCCAACAGTCCAAAATGACGGTGCCTATAAATGGAAAATAAAGTGTTCTTCTAGAAAGATCGCAGTAATGATGAATCATATCTCCCGGAGCATGGATGAAATGATCGGTGACGACATTGCTTTCCTTTCACGGACCTCCCCAGCCTAGCGGAAAGGTGATGGCATCTAAATGTAATTATACGCTCGACAAGTGCCACGCAAAGAAGGCGAGGGAAGTAGCCTGAAGGTAAAAAAATTTAATTGAGCTGAATTGTATGTACTCCCCAAAGAACTGCGAAGTTGACCTGGGAAAATAATTACGGCAGCGCTCATCTCACAATGACTGTCGATGATAATGCGATTAGCATTATAGCAATGTGTCAACATACGGTATTGCTGAATTCACGTTTATTTAACCTTTCATAACGACGATGGAAAGATCACGACGCGACCACTGGAACGAGCGCATATATAGTGGCCCAAGCTGGCAGACGAATCGAGCCGGGTGGGCAGAAGATAGATAGATAGATAGATAGATAGATAGATAGATAGATAGATAGATAGATAGATAGATAGATAGATAGATAGATAGATAGATAGATAGATAGATAGATAGATAGATAGATAGATAGATAGATAGATAGATAGATAGATAGATAGATAGATAGATAGATAGATAGATAGATAGATAGACGACGGAAGGATGCACGGACGGACGGATGGATGGGCGGGCTAAACGGCTTATGTAGGTAAAGAATGCTAATCGCAGTAAAAGCTATATCTACAGCTTGAATAGAACCTGGCGACCTGATAGAGAGCGCAGGATCGAACGGGATAAGCGTAAGCAGGCATCAATACTTATCTCTACAGTGCAGATTGTAGCAGAAACGAGTGCGTACGTATACAGGTTGCCTCTCGTCACTTGAGTGACGAGAGACAACCTGTATCAACCGTCACTTCAGTACTGAACGTGCAGTGTTGGAAATAGCCTAGAGTAACTGAGGCTATTTTTTGTATCTGCTATAACTAATTGTTTAAAGACATTAAGGTACACAACTTTTTACTTAGTGGCTTAAGACCGTATGTGTGATACGCAAAGTTGTAGAGTACCTTTAGAAACCGCGTAATAAATTGTTATCTGCAGTGTCTCGCGTAGTTCCTTATTTTTCTGCGTGCCAAAGGAAGCCCGCGAATACAAAAAAAAAACACGTGATGGGGCGCTTGCGCACTGCTTTAACCCCTTAAACTTCGTAAAGTAGCGACACTCTCTTCCTCCGCCTTCACTCCTCGTTTCTCCTCTCTTTCACACTCCCTCCTCGACCGTGGCGCCGCCTACACTGCTCCAGCGTAGCAACGGCGCCAACATGCACACCTCGCCACTCCGTAGACGCTTCTCGAGCAAAAATGGCGCTGATGCACGGCGCGAGGGCCCACGTGATGCTATTAGGCCGATGGGGAACCAGCGCTGGAGTTTTCACTTCACCTACAGCGCCGCCCTGGCGGTTAGAACGTTCACAACTCAGCTGCTCCTGCGGACGAAAATTGCTACTGGTAGTGGCGTTGCGTGCGCTGAAAGTCGAAGGAAAACAAAAGGACGCCGACGGTACTGTTGTGTATACAAATGCCACAACTACGTCGGGATGAGGGAGGATGTATCCTTCGGCGTCTTTCCATCTAAACCCTAAGAACAAGAACGGAGGCGGCGTTGGATACAGGCAGTCAGGCGAGCGGAGTAAGTTCCTGTCTTGTCGCCCTGTCAAGCGGTGTCGGGCTGGTTTCTAAACCGAATTTCACGTGTATGCTTGGTCTATTCGATAGTGAAGACGGTCAGCCGTGGCAGCCAGTTCCAAACAGCAGAAACAGCAGCAGTCGGCATTTCTTCGGAAACAAAATGAGCAATAGCATGCACCATCCGGTATATGTACCAATCATTTTTCCTTCGCAATACCACCGCCAAGCCCCTTCCAATGCCACCGCACGAAGCGAACGATACGAAAAGTAAATATTATTCATTCATTGCCAAGAATTATGTGGGAGGAAAGCTGCCTTGTAATACGAGTTGCGTGCGCATACTGCCGGTGCACGCGCGACTAAACCGCCTGTGTATTTTTTTAAAATGCGCATGCGGATGAGGACTCGGCGCTGAGATGCATCCGGCAAATTTATGTAACTAGTGCTAAATGTAGCCAGCGTTGTTACGGATCCAGCAGCGGAGCACTCAAACCCTCGCTTGCGCGAATCAGCTGATGCTCTGAAGCTTTCTTCTCCATTGACTGCTGTGGCGAAGTAACGTCAGAATTTTTCATGTCTATCCAGAGAAATATGGAAAGTCTTCAGGCCAACTAATACTTCCGAAACCATAGCGCAGCACGACCGGAGCCATAGCTGCTAGATTTGCGAGGCAGGCTGCCCCGCACGCATGGCAATTATTATTATTATTATTATTTGTTTTGAAAAGGCAAAAAATGGCAACGGCACACGCGCAACCATTAAAGAAACACACGTGCTCGCCGCGACACACTGTGAAAAACATATAAAGCTTAAAAAGCTTCTTTCGTCATTTCTTCACTTGACGGCGCTAGCTTCTTTACGAAAACTGTCCACTTGAAGCGGCGCGAAACGGAAGCATACGAACTATAATACGGCCGCGCACGTGTGTGTCGTCTGGTCGTGTGGCTGGAATATGCCGCGTTTCGTCGCCAGGATGGCGTGCAACGCACTCTTTTCGACGCGCCGCCTATCCAGCGCTGGTTCCCCATAGCGACGCGGTGTCGGCCAGAGCGCCCGAGGAGGAGGCGGCATTCTTGAAAGCATGGCGCTACTTTACGAAGTTTAAGGGGCTTTACGCACTGCTACTGTGCCGCGCTCTCAAGCGTGCAATGGGTGTACAAGCCTGGCAACAGCCTGACTGTGGCCGCGGGGAAGTGACAGGGCGGTACGCAGGTTGCAGGCACCTGGGCCGCCGGCTATAGTCGCATAACGCTGCAAATGCATGCTACTGGCCAAGCGCTGCCTGAGTTACTGTTGCGAACACTTTATGTTCGGTTCGGCTCGAGTCCGAAGTGCCTTTCGTTTTCGAAGTCGTGGGTCAAGTTACGCGGGACAATGTGCATAGCATGTGCGAACACATATTATATTTAGCGTATGCAATTGGTGCGCCATCTTGGAGCGCTGTTGTAGTGCATAAAGGCGAGGACCCAAGAAGGCACTCGAAAGACACATACGCGGCGCCGCGTTGGTCTCTTTCACGTGCCGCCTTGCGTGCTCATCTTAATGCGCCACGATAGTGCTCCATAACATAACGCTTCGTTTGAGGAAATGCACATATACCACGAGGCACTAATGGTAACAAAATTCAGCCAACCATCGCAATGTTTTTTTCGAAGGGATATTAGAAAATAATAGTTTAAGAAACTCTGTATTAAAGAAAACTGGGCAGATACACTTAGGTCGGCTAACTTGTGGGAATGTGAAAGCTTTGTACCGTTTGTAGAACTCGGAACGTCATGAACATGTTCATTTTATACAGCCGTAACGTGGCGTCACCTCGTCCCAATTGGCTGCACCATCACGTGCCCGATTACGCACACACTAATCACTCGTTTAGTCAGCCAGATGGCTACGACGTGAAGCGTGCTATAGCGCGCGCACTAGGCAGACCTTTAGTCAGCCAGGCCCGTTGGAGCAGCCGTGGCGTTGGCGAAGTGGGCTCGTCTCGCACCCCGTAGGTCCGGCATCGATTGCCACCCAGACCGATATGTACCAGATTTTCTTTTCAAAGCCATTAATTTGCTCTGTTTACCGGAACCTCCCTGAGATCAATTCGAGCATCTTTTGACATGCTTTTACTCTTTACGCTGTCGGCCATTTTTGGTACCATCTTCCGGTCACGCTGACTACGACGAATTCTTGCTCAATGCGGCACATAATACTTTCGTAATAATAAATATTACAGATCAAGTTACGTAGGTGTTGTCCGGCCTTTACCCAAAGATTATCTTTACAAATGATTCTCGATGCGCCGTGCATTTTCTTTTGGCCAGCTAATTAGTGAGAATATAGAAATTAATTATTTGGAACAAAATGTCATATGAACACTGTTTTCCTTGTTCGCCGGTTGTGACCGTCTTTTCTCGCATTGCATCTGGCATCCAGTTATCACTGGCTTCAAGACTGGCTTCAAGAGCATTTCGCGAATGTTGTTGCCGATTCTAGAGCGAAATAATCTCTCCTAATCAAATTGTGCATGTGACCAAGACACATGCTGTACGTTCGCAAATGTAGACGAATACCAGCGATTAAGATATACTGTATGATGACTCAGCTACAAATTGCGGACGCACTTAATCCTAAGGAGCACACTTCGACTACCAACGAGTGTGCTCAGTGCTGTGTTGTGGTTGCAAATGTCATTTGTTTTCCTGGGCGCCATTTCGCCCAAGAATGACTTGATGCTTAACTTGGAGTTGTGGTTCTGTTTGATTCCTGATCGTCACAACATGAAAATATGGTGAGGCCGAGGTATAATACTCAGAATACCACATAGAAGAGTGCGTCGTCAAGCTAGTATGCAGCTCGTATTCTAGGTGTGCTCTGTAAACAGCCGCAGTTGTCTGAGTTTTGCAGCCACTCTTCCTTCGCGCGAATGTGCGTCGACTGCAGATATGGCGCGTCAGCAAGGAGTTTCCAGAGATGTCCGCACGGCATCTCTGCGAAGTTCTGGAGTCGCCGGAGCTCAACGTTCGGCAAGAGCAGACCTTGCTGTACGCTATTGCACGCTGGGCGAATGCTGGTGGCGACTTTCCCATGGTTAGTCGGCCTGGGCTTCGACAGCTACTGGAATGTGTTCGCGTTGGCCTCTGCAGCCCAGCGTAAGTGTCCGCGCGAGTGCTTTCGTGGAGGTGCGGCTAGCAAAATGTTTGAGTGCTCTGAACGGAAGAAAAGTAGCGTCGACAGCTGATAGCTCTATGATGCTACAATCGAAGCGCGAGGCAATGCCTCGTCCGATGCACGTCAAGAATGTCTTTCTCGTATACAGGGTGTTTCAGCGAACGCTTTAAAAAATTCTTAAAGATTGCCTGTGGCAGCTAGCACAATTATTGTTCATGAGGTGCTCTACTCGAACTGGCGGACACTACTTGCGAAAAAAAATGGAGATGCATAATTGGCTCATTAACAAATTCACTAATTATCTTTTAAACTAGTTACCGTATGGCCCATATTGCAATTCACAAATTCTAACCATGGAGTTCGCAAGGCTGATCCACTTCAGTTCCAGTTACGTTTATGCTTGAATGCACAAAACGACGTTTTGTTAAGAAAGTAACTGGCACGCCAATGCATTCCTCCGCAAATTTCGGGAATTGATATCTCAAACCTGGTGTCATCCTGAGAATTTGTTCCAACTGGATCCGCCTTACGAACTCCACGGCTAGAATGTGAGTTCCAATATAGGCACTAAAGTAATTAGTGAAAAAATTATATGATGAGTTTTTGTTAATTAGTCAGTTACGCGTTTCAATTTCTCGCGCAAGTACTGTCCGCCGCTTCGAGTAGACCACCTCATTAACCAGAATTGCGCTATCTGCCACAGGCGACCTTTAACAATTTTTGAAAGTTTTCGCTGATACACCTTAAAAAAATTAAATTATGGGGTTTTACGTGCCAGAACCGCTTTCTGATTATGACGCACGCCGTAGTGGAGGACTCCGGAAATTTCGACCACCTGGGGTTCTTTAACGTGCACCTATATCTAAGCACACGGGTGTTTTTCGCATTTCGCCCCCATCGAAATGCGGCCGCCGTGGCCGGGGTTCGATCCCGCGACCTCGTGCTCAGCAGCCAAACACCAAAGCCACTGAGCAACCAGTGCGGGTGCTGACACACCTTGTGTACGTAGATAATATTCGCATGCGTGGTGTCTGACATACAGCAAAGGGCAGCAAACATGCCCCCTCCCTCCCCCCCTTTCTTGGAGGCCCATTCTCTACCCGGCTGGTACATGCAGAACACGCAAGACAAGCGATGCGTCTTAAATGAAGGAAACACAAATTGCAGTAGTTTTCAGGAGTTATAGCCTTTGACGTATTTTCTGTTTTTTTTTCTTTCTGACGATTGCCATGCCCATAACGTGCATCGAAACTTACTGAATCCTGTTTGGCGCGAGGGAAGAGCGCGCGCAAACCCAGAGCGGGGATGTCTGCCACATATTTTCTGAATATCCTAGCAAACAAGGACATTTCGGTCCTATAGAATAGGGTGAATGCTATGACCCTAACTGACATTGTAATTACGCATTGCTATCACAAATGAAAGTGGGAGCGAAAAATAATTGAAAACCGCACATGGTACTTACGTACCTAAGAGCACGAATAGATGACGACACTGAGCCTACCGACGATCTCATTATGACAGAATAATTTTATGGGGAAACCTTAGTACGAGAACTACCGGACACACAAGCAAGCGTGTAAACTCAAGGACGCCCTCTTCACATTTTTTCTTAGCTCCGAGTTCAATTCCATGATGAGACATCGCTCTATATATCCGGCCGTATAGCTTCGGAAAACTTTACCCTAAAATATTTAATTTATTTATATTGCATTACAGTTGCATACACTTAATACTCCCGTACAAGCAATAGCGAACTGTTCATAATGAATAAACAGCAAACCTTCAGTATTTATATTGCATTTACAGATAACTCAAAGTGCGCTTCTTCTTGCGAAGGGTACATGAGATACAATAGCTTTGAGAATGGAAGGATACTTATTTATTAATGTGTAGGTTTAGGCTTCCAAAGCGACACTGAGGCTGAGTGAGCCACCGTATAATGGAAGGCTTCAGAGTAATTTTGACCGCATGGGCTTCATCAAAATGCGTGCAAATCTAAGTCGACGATCGTTCTTGCATTTTGTCCTCACGGAAATGGGGTTGCCACGATTGGGGAATCGATCTTGTGACATCTTGCTCAGCATCCCAGTGCCGTAGTCGCTGAGTCACGCTTGCTGGTCAACAATGGCTGGACATCCTTGTATACAGAGATTGTGGATACGGTTAAGTGTGGTTCAATACAGAAGCCTTCCACGCGATTCCACATCAAAAGTTGAACGTCCCTTTATTGCTGAGCCCATAGCCAGACCCAGTATTTGAAGTACGTAACCGTCGCTCGTCATTTCTAATGAAACGCTAAGAGCATTTTGTCCACTTCTGATTGGATGACTCGACGTTCAGCATGCGATATACGATAGGGACGCCGACGAATATGATTTGTGTCTCCAGTGTTTAAACTTGAGGAATTGCGTGGTTCATCACCTCATCACCTGCAGCTACGTGGGATTCCTTATGTGTGCCTAACAGTTAGGTCAGCTGAAATCGGTATTCGTTCGCAAACGCGATGGCCATCATTCAGAAACTTCTCGTTTCGGGACCAGTCCTGTTGTATGGCGGCGAATTCGAGGCCCTGTTCTACTTTACTTGTTCTGAAATCTTAGAGTTTGAAAAGTAGAGGATCTACAAATCCCTTGAGCTTTGGAATGCTAGGCGTCTTGTGGTGCTTTGCCATGACGTCCGACGGTAAAATCGTCACTAGCCAGATTATATTTAAAACTTTACTGCAACATTGTTGAAGTGCTCCAGAAAGAGTTGAATATGTCCGTCTGTGCGCCCGTTGGTGCGGTGCTTCGTACATTCGTAATTCCGCTACACTGATGAATGCGTTGTATTACTACGATGCGCGATTTCTTTTGTATGTGATAAACTTTCCGCACGAAACGTTTTACCGCTGCAGATGCAAACAATATCGAATGGTGCAGGTAATGCGTGTCAACATGCGACGTGCCACTGCCGAATACGTGTGAGCGCATCGTTAATAATGAAAGACTTCGGCAACTGTGTGCAAGGCTGACGGTGTTGTCGCGTCTGGCACCCAGTGACCTGGAAGCATTTCAAAACTTCTGTCCTGCGTTGGCCATGAGCCCCGCTTACCGTGAGGCCGTATTGGAAGCCCTCGAACGTGGCCCCTGCCTGTGCTCGCCGATCCCGTTCCTGCTCGAAAAATGCTCTGCGCAAGAACCGGGAGCGCCAGTCGCGGAAGCGGCAGCGATCGGAGTTGCGGCCCCGCTCGCCGCTGACCCCGCAGCTGTTGTCCGAAACGATGCCGCAGCTGCCGTCGCAGATGCAGACGCTTCCGATGCTCCCGCTGATGTTGGCGCAGACGTCGACATGGAGGAAGACGATGCCGACGCTGGAGTCACTGGTGAGCCCACTAGTATTGTGACAGCCTGGATGACCCGGTTGTTGCAGCCTTGGGCCGTCTGAATTTCTTTCGATGGTTATTCAGACAATTTTATTTGCTACTGAAGAGGAAGCGTTAGCATATGAGCTCCTGTCTAAATTGATGGAAGCAAAAAAGAAAAGAATAAAAGTAATATTTTTTCGGCAACCACTGCAGTAACTTTGATATGGTTTTCCGAAATTAAAAGAAGGCGTTTAACCTAGTGACTGTGGGAAGCGGATAACTGGAGCAATCTAGTAACTGCGGGTAGTCAAATTTCTGACAAGGTTGTAGAAAATTGTAACATTAAAGAAAAAACATGTTCTACTACCAAGTTGCAGCTCTGTACATATGAAAAATTAAACCAAATGAAAATTCTGTAAACTGTGCGTAATCACAAATGTCTAAGGGCCAATTTGATGAAATATACAGCGTACTGAATTAAATCACTAAATTGTGAATAGGACTTTTATGAAACCCTCATGAACACTGTAACAATTTCATTAGCTTGTAATTTATATATCAACTTTGTCCAGTTTATATCGGATCGAATAGATTAAGTTTATGCAATTGCAATTTCTGCTTTTAGTTTGAAGTTACGGCTGTGTGCACTTCGTGCTTCATTATGCTTGAAGCTTCTCAGTTTCCAAAACGTATTCAAAAGATTGCAGACGCTAAATAAAAATTCTGCTTGCTACATACATTAGAATCTATCTGTCTGTTTCGAATGAAACAGATTTCATTCAAATCGTTTGAACTATTTTGCTATAGAAGCTTTTCTGCGTTTTACTAGTATTTCCACAGGGAAATCAAAGTTTGCCTCGAGCAGTAGCTTCATTATGAGCGCTGCATATACACTACGGGGTACCAATGCTGCGATGTGCAGAAAGGGACGATGTTTGGAGAATATTTTTTTTTTCGCGAGCGCATTTATGATGTCATGGATAAATGAACGACAAGATTCTTTCCTTGAACTTATTTGCACATTGGGGATTGCCGAAATAGCCTTTGGAAAATCTTGTCTTCGAACTGTTTGAACTGTTTAATAATTGAAGTGTATTTTCTATCTCGAACAATAATCTAACACTGACAAGAACAAATGGGATGGCATGGACGCCCAGGCCGTGATATGTGTATGTCTGTCTGTATAATGGGGTCATGATAATGAATAAGGTCACAGTAACGGATGGGGTGATAGGTTGGAATGAATCTTATAAACAAATGGTTAGTTAGTCTGGTGATGTTACGCGCATTGCTTTCGGATCAGCATATGTCCGTCATTATCTCGGATGGCATAGCAGATTCCTGCTAATGCGATGACTCTAAGTCATACTGCATAGACCAGGATTACATCTGTACAGAAAACATGTTTGTTGATCTCCGTCTCTACCTCGTATTATCGAGGAGGAGGAATAAACTTCATTTGTAAAAATGAGCTGACGGTTGAGTCATCCGAGGTGAGCGGCGTCCCTAGTCCAGCATGCCGTGGGCCTGAGCCGATAGATAGGCCCTGCTCACCAGACAATGCTGGTCTTCATGGCTCGGGCTTGTCAGCAGGGCCTCCCACTGCTCGATGGTTGTTCCAGTTATGTGTGCCGATGATGGGTTGTACCAGGCGCACTTGTAAGTGAAGCTCAGAGGATATATGACGTGCAGCAGGATGCCGTGCGGCAATGCGCCGGTATGTTGTTTGCTGAGAATCTAGTCTCTTCTCTAGCTCTAAAGTTCTAGAGTACTTTTCTAGTTCTCTTCTCTAGATCTACACTCTTCTCTAGTCAGCTTCGGATGCGGAGGAAGATAGATTCTCCTACCCAGGCTCTAGTGGCTCAGAATGTCGCTGTATATTTTTGGAACGCCATCGTGTAGGTCTACCGGGGCTCGTGAACCCGGCGGGATAGCCCGGAAAATATGATCTCTCGCAGCGGCGTGAGCCGCTAAATTACCCGCCAGGGGCTCGTGTCCCAGGGCTTAGACGAGGTATATTCGTTGAAGATTGTCGAGTTTCTGGAGGATGCTCAGATCTTGTTTAGAAGTGCGGCCTTTTTGATAATTTCTGCACACTGTTTGTGAGTCCGTGATGACTGTGATGTGATCTTCCTCTCACTTCCCCGTCGTGGCCGCTAGGGATATCGCCGTTTCTTCCGCGAAGTCGCTGTCTGAACTGTTCACCGAGGCGGCTACTACCTTTTCTCCCTGACCGTTGATCACGCTGGAAGCGCGGGCTGCTCTGTTCTGCTTTGCAGCGTCGGTGTATCTGACTTCTTCACTTCTTGGTCCTTCGTAGGCCTTACATAGAGATTGCACTCTCGCGTGTTTTCTTCCTCTGTTGTGTACCGAGTGCATGTTTCTCGGGATGCTGGCTACCATGATATTCTCTCTCAGGGGTAGAGGCGCCCACTGTTTTCTGGATTTATATTCGACTGGGTAGCTCAACCTTAGCCTGTTCCTGCTCGTGCTGGTGAGCTTAAGTCGCTCTGTCTGGCTCGTCTTGTCGGCCTCTGCTAGTTATTCCCAAGTAATATAGATGCCCAGGCTGAGTAGCTGCTCCGTAGACGTCGTCGACGGAAGCCCCAATACCAGTTTGTAGGTCTTTCATATGAGAGTGTTCAGTTTGTCCTCCTCGCTCTTATTGAGACCTAGGTACGGGGTGCCGTAAGTGAATCTGCGGATTATGGGGGTTTGTATTAATTTTATCGCGTCCTCTTTCAGGCCGTGCTTTCTGTTAGTCACTCTTCGAACTAGTTGCACGATTTGGGTAACTGTCACTTGCACCTTTTTAACGGTAGTGAAACCGGCACCGCCCTTCTGGAAAGCGCGGCCCATAATATGGAATACGTCCACCTTGGGTATGTTTACTCTGTGCAGGGTCAATGTTGGGTTTGGTGTCTCTTGGGCAGGCCGCCCTCTCATCCTCTTTTTGAGGATTAGGAGCTCCGACTTTTCCGGGGCGCATGAGAGACCACAGTGGTGTAGATAACACTCGGTCCTGGCAATGACTTACTGCAGTGCGTCTTGTTGTTCACCCACCGATCCCGTGCCCGCCCACACGGTCAGGTCGTCCGCGTACATTGCGTGACGGATGCCCCTGATGAGGTTCGGCAATCTCCTCATCGCTATATTGAAAAGCAACGGGGAGATCACCGATCCCTGGGATGTTCCTTTCTGTGGTATTTGGATCTTGTCAGCCCTGAGGTCCCCCGGGCTGGTCGCTGTTCGACCCGTCAGGAAGTTCCCGGACGTAGTTGTAGGTGCGCCGTCCACATGTGGTACGTTGTAGGCTGTTTAACACTGCTCATAGGAAACCTTGTCGAATGCCCCCTTAACATTGTATGCGAGGGTGACACTATTGTCGCTTGTGCTGAGGCCGTGAATGACTTCCTGTTTTAGCTGAAGTAAAATGTCCTTTGTAGACAGGTCAGGCCGGAAACCAAACATAGTGTTCGGAAGGTGCCAACTCTTCCAGATAGTACGAAAGTAGATTGTGGACCATGTGCTCGAAGTTCCCCCAAGCACGACGTGAGGAAAATCGGGCGCAGAAAGACAGGTCATTCTAAAGACCCTCCTGGCCAAGACGGAATCAAAGACTGCATTATTGAAATGAAAAAAAAAACGCAGTGTTTTTCGTGGGATGCTGTCGAAGGCTGCTCCTTTTCGGTCATATATATAAAAATATATGATAAAATGACTGTGATGGATAATACTTAAAGAAAACACAAGAAAATGTGTAGCGACATTAGGGAGGAAGCACTTCGTAACAAGTTACAGTATAAACAATATCCATGGATGTCAGACGTAAACATGGATTTTCACGCAGATACAAATTGCCATTATGCACCCATAGTGTTGCCAAGTCAATACTCATCACACATACAGCTATATTCTAAACAGCGTTGAAGGAGCTCAAAGCTTTGAGACGCACTGCAGTTTATTGCCATGTACCGAACGAATTTTAAAGTGAAAGCTGATTTGAATAAAGCATACGGTGTTTGGATTGGGCCACTGTCTAAGCGTAGTGTGTGTGCGACACTTGACAAGTGCATGGTATACGTCCGCATAGTCGTTGCTGATTGGTGTAAGCAGTTTGAAGTGTCAGACGATGCAAGATGGTATCGATGCTTCGTGAAAACTGAGGATTTACTACGTACTCAATATCTGGGTCAAGTGATGTAAGCGCTGATTCCTGTGGGTTCTCTCTGCATTAGTTGGACAAAGTTCTCTCGTGGGGCTTCTTAGGATGCGCCTTGTGTCGAATTGGGACATAGCAATGAGATTTCTTACACAATGAGCCGGATTTTCCAACGCATTCGCCAGTCCAATTATTTATTGATGCCGTAGCTACTTGTAAGTAATGGACTGAAACACCCCAAGTTTTATATTAAACTGCATGTTTCAACCGCAGCATGAGTGAGTTCTTCCCGGGGAGCTTAGGTCCCGCGTACTGGAGTGGCATTTTAAATACAAGAGCTGCCAAAGAAAGTTTTAATGACCCATAATTTTTATCGCGTGTTCGACATTCTTATGGAACCGACGGCTAATACAATGGTGAACAGCTGCAATGTTGTGGAGGAAGACCGATGTCCCAGCAGGGATGTATACCGTATAGACTCGTTTACGGGCCGTACCTGCGTATGGGCCGCTCTTGGCAGCCCAAAATAAGGAAAAAGAATTTCAACGGAGAAGCAATTGTGCTCGGTACCCCGATGCCGCACGCTCATCGGCGAATTTTAGCTCGTTGCCTATTTCAGCATGCCGCTAGTAGATGGCGAGAACTGCGCGATGACCTCTGATGTAATGGCCCATCCAGAGATCCGCGGTGTGCACAAGCCACGGCTGCGCCGGCACCATTTTGGGGAAAAGGTTCCATACCGTGTAAGAATCGTATCTTACCAAAATTGTAAAAAAGAAAAAGAAAATTGAGCAGCCCGTACACCAGTCTATGAGGTATCTTTAATGCAACTCGGGTCCGTCATGCGCTTGCGTGAAGCTTCCTTTGGTGATCGGGGTGTTTTCCTTTCTCGCAGGAGCCGTGGACTAAACTAATATTCTTGCCACTGCTATGCATAATTAAAGCAACGCGTAGGCAACGACGCTAGAGAAGCATTATTACGAAGTCAACGCTTTTTCAAGCCAGAACGTTTTCTTTGACGACTCGGTTAATAACGACAAAGTAAATGTATAGCGGGAAAAAGTAGGGGACGTGAAATACAGCGCACATGGCAGGCACAGTCATGTGCCCTGTGTTTCATGCACTCGACTTTTTGGCCCCCCATATTGATTTATTTTTCCTTTAAACAATAACCTCTTTGCGACTATCCAATCCTTAAATCCATGGTAGGTCGGTTGGTTTCTGAGAGCAAACACTGCGACACTGCATGTGGTATACACGTTGAATGAATCGATATAGCCATTTGAAATGCTTATTAAGAATTAGCCGGTAAATGGATCTGCACAGTACAAGATTTCGCAAAGAAACAACAAACAATAGCTGGGTTTCGACACTGGAAGAAATCTACGCCTTCAGAGTAGCAGTTTCTTGATTAAAATTAAGTTTTGTTCATCTTACTGCCGAATAATTGGAGCGTCACTCCGTCGGTTTTTCACCAAGTGGGATAGGGACGTAGGGCATTAGTCTAACAGGAAAGTTGTCCGATCGGCAATGGTGCAATAAAAAGTGGGTCGATCCCGGAATCAGTGCAATCCCCGGTCTATTAGGTCACGTGATGGATTTCCTGCGTATCAGGAAACATCTTTTCCTGGATCTGTGGAGTGCTTGTACTTGTTTTGTCGTTGAGGCAGTTTACGTGAAATGCCACTCAGCGAAATTTCGGCTGATTTCAACGCAGCTAACCCTATCTATGAAAGTCGTTATCCATGGTTTTTGGTTCACGTTTAGAATTGACCACCAACTTTCTGCAGAAGACCTGCCCGTGGTGAAACCCCAGTGCGATAAATGCGGCAAGAATAACCCTGAACGCTGGCTTCCTCGCTTTCCGCACAACATGTTGTTCGTGGTAGGCGGCTGGAGGATGGGGCAGCCGTTGTCTGACATCATAGCCTTCGACCCACGCACCAACCGGTGGGTTTACCACAAGAACGAGTCCATCTTCGAGCCAAGGTAATCTGGGTGCGCTTAGCGAATGCTGCCGTACCAGTGAAGGCCACACTGAACCAAAATAAAACAGTAGTAAATTGCCGGACGGCAAATTGCGTTGAGAAGTTAGAGAAGTTGACTGCCAAGACGCTCCTGACAGGCGCGCCTTTCCAGTGAACGGCTCTAGCTGCCTTCCCGCACCACGTCAGACCTCCCCGTAGTTCAAATCTTTAAGCCTGAGCTAATAAAGACAGCCGTGCAAAACGCACTCGTGGAAAAAACGAAATATTACGGTAAAGCTTTTCTTAACGTAAGTGGTTAAGTTTCGGTAGCTAAGTGAATAAGTTTGCTTTTGTTTCCATTACAGAAAAGTAATTCAAGCATTTTCAGTGTCAAAATATTTGTCAATGTGACAATTGAACATTTGAACTGCAATGAAAGGCAATTACGTCGCAAAAAAGCTTTCCGGTAGGGCACAAATTTTCCGCTTGGTACACCAAGGTTTCATTCCTGCGCTGTCAAAATTAACGAGCAGACAATCTTTCAAAAAAACAGGTAATGAATGTGGTGGCTTTCTTTGTCACTTTACTGCATGAAAGAGCATATGAACAGGGGTATTGCGTTCCTTTTAATGATGCTGATGCTATTATAAGTGCGCTAGGTGGAGGGTCGGCTGGTCCATTACATACTCTATTGATGTTGCTGGGCTGGTAAGTCTTGCACATGGAGATGCTTTGCAATCATTAGTAGACCTCTGCACTTGACACGCGTGCCTCACCTGTAGACGTTGGCCTCCTCAAAACGTTGACGGGCAAAGGTAGAAGCCGCAGAAAGTAGAAGCCCAGAAGCAGCAGTCACGTGACCACTAAAAGAAGCGACGCGACATCTGCTTATGGCGCAATCTCGCTATCGTGTAGCCAGGGGCCCTATAACGTAATACTATTCCAATCTGTTTTTACTCCAACCTACTCACGCCAAGTTTACGTAACCACCAACGCAAGCGTTGGGCGGTAACCCGCACCATTCTTTGCAGAGCCCGATCAAACGCGTTCTCATTTTTAGGAGCTAACTTTTGTTTGATTTCAAAGCTAACGGCATTGCCTACCTTCACAGGCGTTTCTTTATAATTGCCTGGGAAGAGACAAGGAGGAGGAGGAGGAAGTAAACTTTATTGCCCTGGTTGATGGTTGATGCCGATCTCCGGCCTGCATGGTTGGCGCCCCTATTCCAGGGCACCACTGAGCGTGGCTTCTCGTCGGGCATGAACACGCAGAAGGCAAGAGAGTTTCGGTGGGGCCGAGCCAGCTCAGTGAAAATAGATAACCTGACGAAGAGGATGCACGTGCCGGCATCTGCAAATGGTCCGCTTCCCCGTTCTTAGCTTGCGGTGGCTCGTCGAAAATTGCAACTGAAGCACAAAAATGCTACTAGAACGGATTCTCAGCGTCGAAGAGCTGGCAGAGCGACGTCGTGTACGTGCCAAGAGGGCTGGAGAAAGTTACACTGCCACGCAAAATTTATGATATATAGAAATAAATCCATGCTGCCCGAACGCTCCAACTAGCCAATGTCCTAGCGATTGGCGGGCAGCCATCTTCTATTCATCTTGGAACGGGGAAGTCTCCGACTATTCGGGAAAAAATTAAGTTTTGTTCGGCTTTCTATAGCATGTTTAACACCTGCACGTTACCATGACGCAGTGAGTTTTCGCGATTTTATGGCATCGCGTGACAGACAGGCCAAGTGAGGTTGTCCCAAAAATTGTCTGACCATCGTGGAGGGCTGACTACAGAATTGAAATCGAAACAGCTTTAAGTAGCTTAACGTTATAGCGCGCCAGTAGTCAGATAGCTGGCCAGGGAGCTATGCGCAACTTATGGTTCCCGATAAGTCGCTGCAGATGAAAGGGATCGTTTTGTATCAATACAAAACTTTAAAGTTCCAAAAAAAAAACTGCAGTTCCAAATAGAAAAGCTTTCACAAAAAATTCCTGACCAGCTTTGGTCCTAAACTTAGAGACTTATTTTACTTGTACGCAATTGTTAACCAAGTCTCGCGCCGTTTGCTTTATTGAGACCACGCGTACGGCTGCTTCAGTAAGTGCGGCGATGTTAAATAAGTGGCCAGATAAAGGAAAGAAAGAACCACGTTATAGTTCTTAGCAAAATAAATTGCGAGATCTTACACGCGCATTGAGTGCCTGTGACTATCACTTCCTCTTTAATAACGTCGATAAGTGAGACAAACGCTTACGTATGTAGTGCAATAGTGAATATTACATGGTGATTGATATACGTGTGAGCAAAAGGCGAGAGGGGCAGGGCCCGCAAGTCACTTGATATTATTGAACGCTTCAGAATGTTTCCAACCAACCGACTACCATTACCGACGAATTTCGTCATGACTGCGATTTCTATGCTGTATATTACTCGTAACCGCTTACTGAAGCAGTGCAGTGCTTTTTAGAAGCTACTTTCGTTGATATTGATGACATGGCGCCCCCGCTAAGTCAATTACCATGGATTATCTATCGCAACGACGATATTGTCCGACAATATTCAAGAAAATATTACATGCCCCGTGGATGGACAGTTGTTATTTTTTCATTCACATACCATTAATAACCTTTCTGGGCATTATGTAGGCCGATTACAGTAAAGGAACATAAACAGAAGTTATCAACAGCGACGCTAATAAAGCAAACAAAAATAAAATAAATTAAACGGAAACTAAGCATGAAATAATAAAAAAAACAATAAATGTACCAATTGGAACATGGTTATCAAGTCATATTAAATCTATTGAACCATTGTATAAATGTGCCATGACATTACGGAGACGACACCATGTGGCCGCTTATTACAATGACAGATGGCAAAAAAAAATTGTGGTGAGCTATTGAGAGGGCTAAATAGCGTGAACGCAGCTCGAACTTTGAAAGGGTGAGAAGAAACAGCGGGGAGCGGGCCAATATGTAGCTAATGAGTGACATGAATAACGCTTTAGAAAGTGAGACAACAGCGCCAACACTCTTACTTTCATAAGTGATGGAAAGTCAAGCGAATCTTTGATATCAGTAACGATAGAATGGCGTTTATAAAAATGGCGTTCTTTTTATAAATTAGGCAGGCTTTATTCTGAACCGTCTCTTGTTTATCATGTAGGCACATTTCACGTGGATTCCACACGAGGGACGCATACCTTATTTTAGAGCGAACCCGAGAGGTGCATGCGAATACTTTATTGTTTAAGTTAGCTTGACGTTCGTGACGCCTGATGAATCCGAGTCGGATGCTTTAGCAGTTATTCCGTCCATGTGGGTATTCTATATCAGGTCTGCAGAAAAGTGCCCGCCTAAGTATTTTAATGAAGAAACGTATTCAATGAGCCCAGTATTGATCGCGTAAGAACTGCGTGGGGTGTTAGTAGGTGTCGTGAATGTGAATATTTTGTTTTAGAAGCGATTATTTATATTTTCATTCATCACAGCAAGCAGGAATATTTTCGATGTCGCTTTGTAGAACGGGGCATACTGTCTTCGCTGTTAGTAATCTGTCTATGAATATCACCAGCCATCAGCAACGAGAAACAATATCGGTTCAAGTACAGAGCTTTGTTGTAACCCGAGTTTAAATAATGTTATTAAAGAGAAACATATCATTTACAAAAACAAATTGATAGTGGTTACACAACCAGGTGGCAATGCCTTGATTCATGTTGAGCCTGTTTCATTATCATGAGTGTGAGGGATCTTATCAAATGTTTCAGTGAAATCGATAAAGATGGCATGATTATTACGGACGCATGAACAGAATGATGGATGTCAATTACTAATTCAAATATTTGTCTGACATGAACGGCCTCTGTGGAAACCATAATAATTAGCAAAGAAAAATGTTGTGCTAAATAAGTAGTTCACTATTGTGGACGACATGATGTGTTTCTAGTAATATACAAGGTATGCTGTTTACAGAAATGGGCCTGTACTGAAATAGCACTCGGAGGTATTACCGGGTATGAACGGAGTCACACTGGCATTTTTCCAAGCTTCAGTTATGCCCCCTCCGTCAATTAATTGTTCAAAAATAGCTAGTATGATGCGTGATCTGTCGAGCTTCGTTATTTTTTTAGATATGACCGGCTTCGTTATTATTTCGATATGATCGGCTTCGTTATACTTTAAGTAATTTAGGGCACACGCGGTCTCGACCAGGTGACAAATTATTTGTGAACCAGTCATGAGCTAATTCGGCTCCTTCACAAGTGATCGCAATGTCATTCATAATGGTGCTATTAGACCTGAATTTTATTTCCGCCGCGATACGTTTCTTGTCAGTGAAAACGGAACTAAATAACAAGTTCTGCAGTTTCTGATGGCGACAAAAGCTTTGCGTCCTTAGGCAAACGAATATATGTTAGAAAAGCCCTATGATTAAGCATTTTTTCCAATTGTTTACCATTACTGGTTAGCAGCGCAGATAAGCCTTGAACAAAAAAGTCTTGAGCTGCTTATTTTTCTCTATTGCCCACACTCACTTCGTTTCTGTAGTGGTCCAAGTCACTATCAGAGTCCGGCAGCTTCGCTTTTAAATGGAAGCGTTTGTGCTTGTTGACGCGATGTTTACGGGCAAAGGGAACAACGTGCTATGGATAGATGACGTCATGGTGGTTTTAGGAATGTCCTGATTCATTAGCTGTGTAAGCTTCTCGTGGAGCACACACCAACTTTTGTTAGAATTACGACAATGCAAGCTCAGAAAACGATGGGAAGTCACGAAAAAGCTGTTATGTATGATTTTTTTCTGGCATTTCTACCTTTACGTAACGTGAAAGTGCGAGAGGTTTAGTACAATCCAGTAAATAAACCCACATATCTTCAGGTTCAGTACTAAAAACAGGTCTAGAACACAACTTCCATTTGTTGAGAGGAAAATAATTAATGTATAGGATTGTCTGTCAGGAAATTACACAGATTCAGTTCGTATTTAGTGCCCACGGGTGTGTTTGTTGGACAGTCTATTCCTGGATAAGTAAAATGACCGGCTTATACAATCGGTAATGTTGTGTGCTTGAACTGTGCGAAGACTGCATGATTCGTTTAAATGATCGCTAAATTTAACAGATGCGTCTAGCTGACGATAGCCCACCCCGACGATACAATTGGGTTGCAATGGGCAATGCATTCCGCAAATTTCTAAGTACGTGCTGGTGCCTAGGATATACGCTTGAACATAACTTCTCACGTCAATCATGGCGCCGGTACCACAATGATCAATTCTGTCTTTTATAAAGTGTCCGATGTCCATATGAGAATAATTACCGGATCATCGAGATTTTTCATTTCCGTTCAGCACGGTCATCACAGAAAGTGCTATTTATGCTTGTCACGTTTCACAATTGTTTGTGGTTGCTCCGTACGTGCACGCCTCTACCAAATCAATAAGACGTCGAAGAGTACCAACAGTACTGCGCGGTATTGTTAGGGTTTAAACATGGTGAAGAAGCAGACACGCTACAAGAAATAGTGAATAGAGAATATAACTTTTCGTAAAGCGAACTAGTGCACAGTAAGCAAAAGAACACCTGAATAACAACAACAGCGGTGAACATGGTCGGCATGGTCGAAGGTGATCTCACTGGACAAGTCCGCCGGCTATTCATACATGAATGATAGCGCAACAGGAGCAGTCGCTGGTGCTCGCACAGTTGGACATCGCGAGTGCACGACATCGCGAATGCAGTACGATTTTGCATATCTCGCTGGTGAATTGGGGGGACCGTTGACGAAATTCATAATAAAGGAAAAAAATTGACTCGCCATCTGGGCCTTGTGAAAGTGGACGTCCTGCGACGCTGTTGAAAAACCACCACTACAGCTGCCAAGGGGGGTATGAAATGCTTTATTGTTTATTGTTTTAGAGTAATGGTAGTAATGATAATTTAGATTATTGGTGGTAATAGGCGTAATGGTAATTTTGACAGCACCCTGCCACTTGTATTGCCATTTCTTTTTTTTCTCCTTTTGTCGCTCCTGATGTTCACGCTGCTCCTCGGGAGCCCTCACTATGAGCTGCCTACCCATAGCGGGGCTGCAACAACAGTGAAATCAGTTGATAGGCTGATTATTTCATATAGGAAAGGCTATTAATTAACGACATTCCCGACGTCGCAAGCTGCCATCGCGGCGGCAGCTTGCAATAAATTCTCTTATTCAAGCGCATCCAACGCATTTTGACAGGTTCCACAGTTGTAGTCCCATCACACGAATGCTAGCAACACATTTTCACGCAACTTCATCCCTTCTCGAATCGAAGTGTGCGTTTAGGTTAAATACTCTCTGTTGCAGAGCCTACCACGCAGTGGCCGTATACAAGAGGCGTATTTTCGTGCTGGGCGGCATGCAAGAACGGAACTACTTGCGCTCCACCATCAGCTACGACATGGACAAGTGCGAATGGAAGAGCGAGTCCTCCATGAACGTCCCACGCGCCTATGTTGCAGCCGTGGCACTGGGGGAGTACATCTATGCAATAGGCGGACACACTGGTAAGCAACATACAAATGTAGACAGTAAAGAAATTGTGAACCATTGAAGCAAGAACAAAGAGATAAAGAGACGCTTCGGAGCTGTGCAACTGATTGACTTGCAGCACAACTCGATGAGAGAATTAGTCCTATGTATTTAGCACGCTTTTGATTGCGTGCTTGCAAAGCGGAAATGACGCCGCAGTAAAAAAAAAAGTATTTGTTGTTGGGCGAGTTAGTGCTGTGTGCTATGCGTTCTTTGTAACAGTAGCAAAAGCGGACCATGCACAGGAGCGACATACACAAGCACCACCGCCGCTTGTTTATTGAAAGGTAGGCGTCAGAAGAGCGAATATTATTTCACGTATGCGGAATATACCGATAGTCTAGGCATCGTGATGTGTTTTGCTGTGCAGTGTTCATCAGGCGTACATCTAGCGTACGCCTGATGAGTGTAGCAAAGAGAAAAATATTGAAATTACGCCCGGAAGGCGAAGCATTGGTAGTAATAGCAAAGTATTAGGCAACTACAAGAAGAAACATTCGTAATTTGATTGGCAGTAGAAATTGCTATAAATGTTCGCTTACTAATTAAATTACTAAGCGTGGTGGCGCGCTTTTACAGGCAAACATGATTATATTTCACTCGATGACCGTGCGCATGCGCTGTCACAACGCTAATGGGATGAAGAGCGACGGCAGCCGTACGAGAAAGCTTCGAGCTGCTTATCACTTTATACCGCGTCTTCGAAGCGAGATTATGCGACCTTCAGCACTATGCGAGCGGGAAGACAGCGTGTATAAATCCGCCCCACATCTCTGCTCACCCTAGTCTTTGCACGCCTACTTTCAGCACGTGCAAGGCAGAGAGCGGGGAGGTGGGCGCGCGCTAAGACGGGGGGGGGGGGGGGGGGTGAGGGCAGAGTAGCGCACGCCGTTTCTTCTCCCGCGACGGGTGCGCATGGTGCGGCTGAGCGCGGTGGCGCGCGTCTTATGTTCGTGGTAATCTGCGGTGGTTTCGAATGCTAGCCCACCCGAGATAGCTGATGGATTCATGTGCGCTTTGTTCCCGCGCGCGTGATTCGCGTTGAAGCGAGAGGCAGCACGAGTGACGAATGCGCTTGCTTTTGTGGTTCATAACGCCGGCGTTTTCACAGCGGCTTTGCTTTCCATAGTCATCAAGTGCGATGTGTTCATGTCTACCTCCGCCAGGGCTCCTACGGTGCACCAAGCCGGCCGTTCTACCTTCGTGTTCGTCAAATTCAGGTTCTCAAAGCTGCGTCGCCTGTCACAGTTTGTCTCGTCCACTGGTTACATGTAATCGGTTACTGAAAGAAGTCATTGATTTATAGTGAGTGTTACCGAGCAAACAAAGTGAGCGTTAAATTACAAAATCAGGCAGGATTGTAAATGATTACAAGTAAATAATATGTAATTCGCTAGCCCTTGTCATGTAGTGTTCATTCTTGTCCTAAACAAATGTTGCCTCTCTGGCGCTCCGATGCTTGTACTGTCCCCTCTAGCCGCCATACCTCAGCTAGCCAGCGGTTCATCACGTGACCTTTAACAGTGGGCGCTATTATCTTTGGCACACCCTCTCACACTTTCCCTCGCACCCGCAGCATACAGCGTGGGGAGCGCTATCTTGTCGCTCAGCCTCTTCATATGGAATACCACGGTTACGTTGAAATTTCGCCTGGAGTTTCCAGATGATTGCTATCTGTCTGTGATAATATATGGTACGCGGAAGTGGAAAACAAACATATGAAGACAGTCGGCCGTGGCGGTGGTGAAGAGGACACCGACTCTTGACAAATACTTGTGAGTGGGTATGTGCGAAAGGGCCCTCATCATCATCATCGACACCAATTTCTGAGCGTCGACAGTGGCAGCTCGAAAAGCGTGGCGCGAGAGAGTGTGGCTCCTGGCGTGAGCAGTGCGTGAGGTTCGGCGTTCGAGGACAAAGAGCTTCCTCGCTGGGCGTACGGCCCATAGGAGCTATCACCGCCCGCGTTAATATGTCTGAACCCGAATCAACGCTGCCACCAGCTGAGAGGCTTCCTCTCCCAGTAGTTCCGCTGGAGAACTGGTCCAGGAGGGCTGGCGGTCCTGAGCCTGGCTGAACGAGCGTTCGGGTGAGCTGCCACCAGGCTACTCCGCCAGCTGTGAACGCAACCCGGTGGCTGCTGCTGTGTGCTCCCGAGCGCAAAGCCCGCCGGCGGGAAACCGGGCACGTGGAGGCACCGGTACATCGTCTGTGGCGCAGGGCCACCTGAGCTCCACGAGGTGGTCTGACCCTGCCGTCCGACCCTACTGTCCGACCGTGCTGTCCGACACTGCAGTCCGACACCGCGGATGCCGGTTCCACGTCTCCGACATGGCGACACCTGTTTCCGCATGAACTGTAGGCAGATTACGTTTGACTGATCTATATATATATATATATATATATATATATATATATATATATATATATATATGTATCCGCATGTCTTCTGGAATGTATATTGGGGAGCTGTCGGCCAAAACGTCCAATAAAAGTCTGATGTGTGTTTGTGCTTCTGCGTGCTGCCTCTGTTTCTTTCTGGAGTGATCCTGTACCCAGTAACATCATACTGTCGTGAGGTGCACGCGCTGTTTCAAAAGGTGAAGTCGACAACGACAACGATGAAGGCGCGAGCATGACCGTGCAATGGCGATATAAAAAGGAAAAGGAAAATTAGAGGACGCTTAAACTTCGCCTTCAAGAGTGGAACGCGATGGCGTTATCGCACCACCATGGGGTGTAACACCCGTCGACCCGCCAAGGGGTGTAAGACAATGCGCTACGGCGCAGCGAACACGTCAGAGGCGTCCCGCATCGGACGCTGCACTTAGGAATCGCACTGTGAGCGGAAAGAGGAGCCGCTTCGCCTAAACACGAGGGTTCGAGTGACACACGTTGGAAGTTGGAAGGGGAGAGAGTGAGAAAACGTATTAAAGGCAAGGCTATCTGGGCATCCTCGCACCGGTCCCCGCACGGCTCGAAGGGGAGAAGCGGGCGAGTGGCGCGCCACGTGTCGGGGCAGCGCCGCACATTGCGAGGAGAGGGTCTTCTGCATTTGCCACAAGACGGCTCTGCGTGTGCGCAGAGCGCAGAAGAAATGTAGCGGAAACGTACTTGGCTACTCATGTAACTGCGACTTCTGTAATTTACATGCTCATAATTACCGATATACACTGCAGTATAATTTTCTACGGCATGTTTCTAAGGCAACACCGCATTCACTAGAGGCGCTTTTGTCCTGCTTTGAATCATCGAACTCATGGCTCAGTGGTGGCATCTCCGTATCACAATCCGGAGACCCTGGTTCGATTCCCACCCAGTCCATCTTGCAAGTTGTTTTTATTTGTGAAGTGCCTTCCGGGATTTATCCCTCACGGCCAACGCCGCCGACGCCGACGACACCGGGTTTTCTGCGACACAAGCTCCTTAACGCTGTCGCGTTAAAAAGCGTTGCCGGTGAGCCTCGTGGCGCGAGCTTGGAACACGGGAGCGGCGCCATTGTGAGGCAGGAAGCGGAGGGAAGAAGGCAGCGGCCGAGGAAGCAGCCCGTGGAACGATGAGTCCGGGCTCTTGCCTATGCCTGGTGTTCCTAAGCCTATGGCTCAACGTGTAAAGCTGCCGTTCATCTGGGATGCGTCCAGGAGAGCCCCGATCAGAGCTTCTATGCTCCCGAGCTTCTCTCCTGGCTTATACGTTCCTTCCCCGTCATGTCAGGTCATGTCGACGCCCGGCCGTCCCTCCTGGCTTGCGTTCATGCCCGCCGTTCCACATAGTCTCGCCTCCCAAACCCAGCTAGGGTACCTCCACAACAGCCCACTCATCGTCTGCACCATTCCGGCCGCGCCCCCACAGCGAATCATTTTGTGATGTATGAACTTTCATGCCTTAATTCTGTAGTTTGCAGACTACTTAGGAACTCCTTACTTAGCATTGGTTCATAAGAATTTTTTTACCAGTTATATGTAGTTGGATCGATATAAAGCATTGTTTGTGTGTGTGCGACAGAGAGTGTACGCTTTATATTTTCTTTCCTAAATAGGTCAGAGATGGACCGCGTTCAACAACTGACTATGGTGAAAATATCTATCTGGTGACACTGTCGCAATAAAGCTCGTTATGTCTGGAATTTCAATGTATGAGAATGTGCGGAAAGATATTCGTTCATTTGACGCCTTACCATTAAGTAGGTGGGAGGGGCGGTTGTGTGTGTCGTGTTCGCTGTGTGGTGCTATACTTTCTGCGTGATTAAAAAAAATGTTCTATAGTAAGCCAATATTGGTTGGCCAAGCATGTTAGCTTCCGCGGCTTAGGCACATTTGACGAAATTTTGTATAACCATGCGTTCGAAATATAATTGGAAAAAGACAGCACCAGTGAGTAAGTGCATCTCCACTGAGTTCCGCTGTTTCGTTTTGCTGGAGGTGCGTTGAACTACAGCAACGTCCTGCGTCTTCGCACTTTCGACCATCGTAAAACTACGCATACGTGCGGGTAATACAAAACATCATGATCGCGGACGTGGCAAAAAAAAAGAAAAAAAGTCGGACTCTTAGTTTTCCTAGGTTGACTTCTATAAAATGCTCTTGAGTGGACGTAACTTCATTATGTTTCCTTCCTGGTTAAAACGATACCAATGGCGCAACAGACTAGTTGAAAAAAGTATGCGGAAAGAGAAATTTCGACGAACTTCTGCAACCATCATCATCAGCAGCAGCAGCAGCCGCCGCCGCCTATTTTGATATCCACAGCAAAACGAACGCCTCTCCCAGAAATCTCCAATTACACCTGTGTTCCGTTAGCAGATTCCAACTTGTGCTTGCAAATTTTCTAATTTATTCACCCTGCCTAATTTTCATACGCGGAAAGAAAAGCGAGTATCGGTAATCTTTGGAAGCTGCCATTACGCTGTTTTATGCTTAGCCGATGCGCTTACGTACGGTGGTTCGCAATGGCATACGCAGGTGTGGAGCGAACGCCTAGTGTAGAGCGCTACTGTCCGCGGACCAGGCAGTGGGCCGTGGTGTCTCGCATGAACAGGAGGCGTAGCGATGCCGCCGCCTGCGTCATCAAAGGTAATAAGGGTGCTCTCAACTCTTCTGTTATGTGCTCTGATATCACTTCTCTAAAACAATTGTACGGGTTCTGTCCCCTCAAAACCTGCCTGTTTTCATTTTACTTATATGCCTTTCTCTGAATGAGTACCTTTGTGCAGATAATTTTGTTTTGTTTTTACCACCTATATTTTGTTCCCCCCTACGTAATGCCTTTATGGTGATGTAGGTATTCTGCAAATAAATAGTGGCCACGTAATATATCGTTTTGCTTAAATAGAAATAGCAAATTCGTGCATATAGACTGCCTAAAGGCAAACTTTTTTTTGATCGAATTTATCTGTACCCCGCGTTCACTTACAATGTGGTGCCTGTCCGCGATAACTGTTGCTTTCATGCAGCAGAACAATTTAGGTCAATTTCCACAAGCATTCTGTTTTCTCCCTCGACACTCGCCATAAGTGTAGCTATCCAGAAACGAATATTCCATAACTTGAAATAATCATTTCAAGAATTCAATGCGAAATTATAGCAGTGACTTGTAGATCTGTATTCCAAATTTAAGTATTCGCCCACTCCTAAATAAATGTGCCGTAAATAAATAAAAAAATGTGCCCAAAAAATCCCAGTTGGAACGAGTTCGTTTAGTAACAGGAAAGGCCCTGAAATTGCACTCAGGATGACGCCGCGAAGTGTTAGTGCTGTCGAAGTATTCTGTGTTGGGCTTGTTGATCAAACAATTCTACTTAACGAAATCCGCATAAGAAAATGTAAGTTTGCTAGCTTTCCTTGCAAGTAGTATGCAATGACGCTGCCGTAAGCAAACTACATTGCGCTTTTTATTACGTTTTATTTTTACACGGAATCTTTCACTCTCTATGGAATGTGGAATACCACTTGTAGACATGCACTGAATGATAACATCCTTTCTGATAACATTCTACTTTGGCTATTTCCGAGAACTACATATTTGCTCTCGTGGTTTAATGTGCGCCGCACACAGTTCACACTTGGCCTTCACATTCGCTAAATCAATAACACGAGTAGCTTCGGGCACCCATGCATTGAGTAAAGTTAGCATTCACTGGGTAGCGGGAACGAAAGAAGACTGAAAAGAGCAACACAGATGTCACAGCAGTTCTTGTGCGTGATCATTCGAAAAAAGAAATATGGCGTTTAAATACAACGTACGCTGAAAACGCAGTGTCATAAAAGGAACACAAATGGTCGCTCTTGCAGATTCAGCTGGTAACGGGATTTATGGTGTGCTAGAATTTATTTACACTCATTGCTCATTTTCACTTGTGCGAATAGCGTATCCTATTAGAATGAGAACCTTGTGTGACCTAGGATGCAGGGACTTACAGAGGTTGGAATTGAGCGCCTGCGAATATTTATCGGCAAGACTGCGCTTGAAAAGTTACTGTGTTGCATGAGATATCTTGTTTGACATATAGGGGAACACTACAACATTGGAATTAGGACCGCTTCTGATCCATTAAACCATTGGCAGTGCAATACAAACGCAGTCGCGCAATAAGTGAGACTTATTTGCCCCTGGCTAAATGAAGCTTATCATTAGGGCACGATCCATGCCGCCATTGTCGTGCACGAATCGTTATCGTGGCCAGACAACGGTATGCACAGTCGCGACTAAAAGGATGGACACCAAAGATGTCAGGAAAACATTATTCACAGCCTGTGGCACAGCCCACGTCTGCGCGTTACGTATTTAATGAGGTTGATTATTTGTTTGATTTGGTTCATTTATTTATACATTTATTTAACGCACCTTACAGGTCCCTAGGTGAAGCAATGAGTGAGGGCGATAAAAAAATGAAATAGCAGCATGAGGAACTCCATTGCTGGACCGAGTGACAAATCCAGGAACAAATGTGCCATGAACGAGGAACATCATTATACCGTTCCTAAATAATGTTATTAGCTAATGACATAGAAAATATATCGAGAATTGAATAAAACAGCTCCACTAGTACTCGACCAATGCAAGGCAGCGTGTACAGCGCTGCATAAATGCATGTGCACTACAAGTACCCGACGAACGAAACACATGGGCAAAATTCTAAGACATACATGTGTGCCTTAATACATTAGGTTCGCAATTGGTTAGGTGGAGAGCACCAGGCAGGACACAGAAACAGTCGCTTGTAAACTGCTTTTGTTCCGATGATATCCTCCGTGCTTTGTCATGAAGCCATCCACTCACCCCGCGCAGGTCGCCTTCTCGTGAGTGGTGGCTTCAATGGCCGCCGCTACCTGGAGAGCATCGAGGTGTACACGCCGCAGACGGACAGCTGGTCACTCGTTCACTCGCTGCCATTCCCTCGCTGCAGCCACAGAATGATCGTGCTGGGGGCATATGTCTACGTCATAGGCGGTTTCGACGGCCGCCGACGTCTCACATCAGGTGACGGGTCGACGAATAGCGCCGGTCTCGGCAGAATTATGTGCGGCTGTCACCGACCATAGCGCTGGCAGCGTAATCCTGCAGCCACTGTTATAGCAACAGCAAGGATACGTTTATTGATTTTGGAAGATCTAAACACAGCCCTGCAACACTCTCCGTTTTATAACTGCAACATAATCCGGAAATAAGAAATTTATGCTCGGATATAACAAGTCTTGCAGTTGCTGAAAATAGCGAGAGTTGGCTGCTGCGATAGTAAATGAAACTGATATGAAAAGTGGAACACGATACATGAAACATGAAGATGTGAAACATGCTACTTGGGCAAATGAAGACGATAAATGTTACTGATTTGTGCCTTTATTACTGAACATGAACGGCTGGAGGTCTAGACATGTTCGGTCGAAGTCCTATTGCCTTTCTGTCAAGCCAAATCTAATAGACCTGACGGATAGCTCATTATTATGTACAGAGAAAGTGACTGCTCGATGTAATGACTTCAGAATGGGACAAAAATGTTCGCGTCTTTAGTAACCTGAGATCTCAGTAGCCTAACCCTCACCACATCACATCATGGGTAGCAAAATTAGCGTGCCTCATATACGTCTATAAAGGCGTTACAACTGCGTTCCTCGCGACATTTTCGGATTTGTGGGTGCACTCGATACGAAGGCATAATGTTGCAGCGCGAGCTTCTTGCATTAATGAAAAATTTTACGACTTCACACGACGGTTTTCAGGTCTCGTACTAGATACTGTCCGAGTGTTTCGATTCGAAGATTCATTATTTTATTTTGTATGACTACTTGTCTAATTGCTACCCGTAGTCACTTCTATGTCTGCCGCGGTGGTTAGCAAGATATCGAGGAGATCGCTTGATAATGGCATCTTTTTTCATGTATATAAATAATTTCTAAAGCACTGTTTTTATAAGCCCTTATTTTTAAAGCTTGTCCTGAGAAAGCAATTAAACGAATGCAAGACGTGGAAGGTGTGACCCTAATGATGCAGATACAAGACACTCTTATTGTATAGGATATAATTTCCGTTCAAAACGGGCCATAATTAAGAACATTTCTTTACACACGGGTTTAATACACAGTGTGCGTAATTGATGTCACACTTGCTTGGCATCATCCTCATTTCAGGCGCTCTCTGCAGCGCTTATTCTTATTTGGGCGAACATGAAACCTTTGTAAGCAATTGTGCATACTCTCACTCCTGAAATAGAGCCAAACTGACTCCGAAAGCTGGGGTGTCATCTTGTCTTGGGTAATGTTCACTCCAATTTCAGTTATTTACGAGATCGGACATGCCTTATCATTTACATTTGAGTCCCGAGAATTAATGAGCGCATATCTCCGCCGATTGAAACCAAGTTAACAGGACACTAAAGAACAAGGAAGTTCACAATTCAGTTTATGTTTGTGAACTGCTGTTCCGACGCTCAATTGCCAGTAATATTGCGGGGAAGCACAGGACGCCATTGCATTCCCCGTTATCCTGTCATTTAAATATGAGAGGATAAATCAACGATGTGGCTTGGGCTGGCTGGGCTCACGAATGTGTGCCGCAGTGATAACACGTAAAATTTTCGTGACGTGGAATTGAGCCATGCTCAATACTCCCGATGTCGCGTGTCATGAAGCGCGTGTTTTGAATTTTTCACATGAAATTGGTCGCAAATGCGAACTGGTGAATTGGAGTAACTGAGGCCGCATGGCGTTATTACGAGTTCGACAGCTATTGTTAAAGCCAAAAAAGAAAGCGAGGCAAACATTTTTCACTAAGAGAATGCTTTCCCACCTCCAATGAGAACTCCAGCCTCATTCTCATTTCATGATCGCTTTCATGTAAAACAGTTCATTTGTTCGCTTGCATGTGTAAGCTTGCACTCTCATCGCAGAACTCCAATCACAATGAGGAATCGCATGAGACGTGTTTTTGGCGTAAGCGCGTCAGCACTGAGGGAGTCATGACAAAAGAAGCTAGCTTTTCTTTTCAATGATTAAATTTGTGAGAGGCAAGTATTTCTAACGCAATACCACACAATGCAGTGTCACAAAACTACGCCATTAGCGCCGTTGATGGTGAGATCAGTCTTTCACTAGACCGGCGTACATATACACTATCTTGCGTACGTTATAATAATAAACCACGCTGCAATATATTTTCGCGGTAAAGGGAAGATCTTCACGAATGACTGAAAGTTACTTTTGTGGAATGGGATAACAGAGAATGGGGCGGGGGGAGGGGGGCGTTTGCCGCTTTGTCTATGAAGGAAGCCACACCATTCCCCGCACGCATTACTGTTAAAGAATCCATGACACCAGCTTTTCAAGATTAAATTTTTGCATTGCATGGTAAATCGTACATGTCTCACAGCGAGCTAGCCAAATTTGAGCGCATTCGGTGCGGTATGAAAAGAACTTGCATCTGAATATTTTGTACCTAGTTACACTGGGCCATAGCGGCGCTCAGGAAGAATACAGCGCTGTACGGAGATGTTCTCTGCACACAAGCCCAGTGGGCCTTCAATTGATACGAGGTGGAAAGAGGCCTCTAGGAGATGGTGGTTGTGCCGGACGTGACGTTCGGAAATGTAGAGCTTTGCTTCTCCTCAGAAAAGACGGATTTCGTGAAACGGCCTCAACGAGGTGCAGACGGCATGTGTCTGGGTGTGTATAAGTACAAAACAACAGAAGGCATCCACGAAGACGTGGGATGGTTTATGTTCGTAGCACCGGAGGCACCAGGGGTGCTATGCAGGATGCGCCGAGTTTGGCGAAACTCGGGATCTTCACGAGCTCTGGCGACACCCCAAGATGAAAGCACGAATGGTACCGAGACACAGTTTATCTTTCGACAAGCCTCCAGTTTCATTGGTTTATCTAGATTCACTCTGGCTGGCTATCATTCCTTGGGCGTTGCCTTCTGGGCGGTCGACAAACTGGGGCTCACGTGATCATACCGTCGGTGCATGGTCGTGCCTTCTTTCACTTGTTTGTCGTTCCACCGAGTGCATTACATGCAGAAGCAAGTTGTAAAACAAATGCATTTAGTACAATATTATTAGTTACTTTAACGTGGTTTAGAAGCATTTTGAAGCTTACGAGATGTGCACTGAATGCGTCTTAGACTAATTTGTAATTTAGTACGCTTCGCATTATACCACGAGGGAGCGCTGTAGTGGCGTCATCACATCCATTCACCGGGCAAGCATGGCGGCTAAGCATCAGAGAGACCCAGTGTAAACAAACCCGTACAACGAGCTTGCAGTGCGCGACGTAGTGATCAGGCTCGACGAAGGCCACTATTTCTTGGATAGTTCTGTTCCTCCGTGGGCAATCTTCCCGTGCACCCGGTACGACTGCCAATAGCTTCGGCGATTTTACAGATCGCAACGCGCACCTACTGTTCACGGCGAAGTGCTGAAGAAACAACTTGTCCGGTGCTGCTTCTGCGAGTGCGCCGAGTTCCTCCACTCTCCGTGACTGCGAGCGTCACGAACATTACATAGTGTGGGCAAAAGGTAGACATCCTATATAGCTACGATGCGACGAGGAGGTACCGACGATGGATCTCGCTACCAACACAGTGAAGGAGACTTCGACACACTGCAGATAAGTATATTTCTACTGTTTCATATTTAGCATAATTAGAGTGCACGGATTAAGTCACTTTCGTAGTAACGAACTGAATGTCCAGCAGTTTAAAGAAGGCAGTGAGAACCAATGAGTGTTCGTGCTTTTACGTGCAAGTGGGCCCGCGGAAATATGGAATAGATGAAGGTAACCTTCACTAACTTGGTGAGGCAACAGAAATTCATGAGTGACATTAAGCTAGAAAATTTATGGAAGAGTATCTTTATCCAAGTGAAATATCAATAGCAAGTACTGATATAAAGCAGGAAACTTATACAAAAATTTCATGGGTTGAACAGCACATAGAAGGCATTACCGAATCGTGATCGCCACGTTACCGATATCCTTGAAAAAAGTCTAGAATCATTGCATTCCACCGGTTATGCAATATGGGACATAAACCTGGAGGTTAAGAAAGAAACTTGAGATGTCAAGGACTGTGTAGAAAGCGAAGTAACAAAAATTGTTGCAGATAGCATTAAGGCAGGAAGACAGCAGCGTAGTAAACCGTGGCAACTGATATGCTAGTTGAGATTAAAAAAGAAAGGAATCGGCAGGCAGGCCATGCACATATTCGATCACTTGTTGCCAATTCATATCAGGTGATTACATAAGCATTACAGAATGAATGTCAAGGAGAGAGAACTACAGCCAAGGATGGTAGAAAATTGCGTAATGGGACAAGAATATGATGTTTGTAGGCATAGGATGCAATCAGCTCGTATAAGACGGGATTGTAGGGTGAGGCATTTGTTTTGCAGCGAACAAAAATAGGTTTGTGGTGCTGACAGTAGAGACTCGTGAAGGTGCAGGGCCACCTCAGCTGCTGGCACACTAATCAACATGACAATTGGCTCTGAAAAAGAAAACCCCAGTTTTGAAAAATAAAGCAATGTTGTCCCAACGCATTGTTTTACTAAGCATACTACACTAGAGGCTTCCACATTTAAGGGCACTTAGTACTAATAGTGCAACGAGCATTTTTCTTTGTAAATAATGGTTTGTACGTGGCTGATTCATTCCAATACACTTTTTTGCAGCAAAACATTCTGCTGCTGGAGCCACTCAACCGCCTGGTGGCAGTAGGCGAGCGCCAGGCACGTGCTCTTGAGAGTGTGGCAAAGGTCCAGAGGGCTGCTCCGCAACAGTAGTATCGGTGCCCTCATTGCTCTCCTGTCGAGCCCACAGAAGGCACCTTATAAAAGAGCTTTCAGTTTAATATTTTGTTTATTATTCAAGAACATGAATAAAATTATTGCAGTAAACATTGTGCTGTGCATATTAGGAGACTTATAACATGCACTTTGTGTCCCTTCAAAATAGGCAAAAACGTAAGACAACCTGTGCCACTCTTGGACCATGTAAATAAAAAATACACTAATGCAGCATACACGTGATCATGCTGTTTGTTCTTTCTATGTGCAAGAATACAGTGCGTGTTCATTAGCCACAAGATGAACGGTGTGTGTAATTCACAATGAAGAAAGGAAACAGCAGGAGCTTAATAATGCTATCACCTATAGACTGTGCATATGACTGCAACACTCCCCGATTCAAATGTGCCATTACATGCATGTTCGATACCACATATTCTTTAACATTGTCTTATAATTGCATGTACCATATTTCACACATCTTAAGCCCTTGCATAGCACACTTCCGATGTATCCATTTCATAGGCCAAATAATTGTACACTTTGTCCTTTTGTGTTGTATGAAAAGCAGCATCCTTTACAGTCGGATAAAACTTCAGAAGACAGGAGAGGCCCCACCCAGATGACCAAAGCGCAGCAGCCAATTGCCTACACGTCTAAAGAAATAGTCCCTCTCCAACGAACAATATTAGTCTGTCTGGCGGCACGATATCAGTCTCGAGAGCGTGCCCATTGGTGCAGGCTTGTGTTCACCTGCCTTAAAGTGCAGATTCCGCAGCCTCCTAAAGTTGTATCCGACTATAGAAACACGTAATGCCTTGCACCAGTTGCATAGACTTCTGCAATTTGATAGCACACAATGATCAGGAGCAGAAATCTATAAAGGCATCCAAGCAAAGCTGGCTGACCACACTTCCAGTATGAGGGGCTGAAAAAGGTCTCGCCAAATATTCCCATGACGTCCTTGAAAAAGAGGTGGTGTTTGGCACTTCTTTAGAATCAAAAACAGATTACACTGAATGTTGTGTAGCACGTCAAAACAAACTGAGCTTGGTTATTTGCACAGCATGTAATGGGAGGTCGAGCTTCACATAGGAAACAAACTGCTCTGTCCAGTACAATTTTGAGGCCGGTATGGCACCTATTATGGCACCGGTATGGCACCTATTATGTCAACAGTGTCTATATACAAATTTCACTTTTCACAGGCCATTGATTTCACCATTATTTTTGTGTGATGGTTCTTTCAATCAGCGCTTGTATTACATGAGCAGGTGGATTTGAAAGCAAAGCTTTGTTTGCAAACCTTCCGACTTCCATAAGTGTGTGGCAAGGCACTGGCATTTTGTCGAATAGCTCACACTTCCTCGGTCCTGCACCAAAGAAGCCCAATGCTCTATTTTAAGTTGGATCGCACAACAATTCAATGGCACACAAAGAAGTGTAACACACACAGCAAAGCATTCTGCTGTGTGTATTTCTCTTTGTGTCCCGTCGAATTGTTGTGCAATTAAACTTCAAGCTTCTATACCAATACACCGTCTTCAACCTCACCAATGCTCTAGTTATTAGGCCACAATGGTGCACATCTTTGAAATTTCCCAACACAAATTAGTTCTCCGAAAAATCACAAATGTTAAATTTTGCAGCACAGCTGTATGTATGAACGTGCCATATTCTTTACCACTAAACTCACAGGAATCAAAGAGGCAAGCATTAACCAGCCTTGCTGCTGCCGTTATCATTATCATCATGACACCAATGGAAAGACAGTGCCACGTTTCAGTAAAGGGAGTGCTGGAGGGAAAGGTGTGACAGTGAGGGCTTACAATAAAAATAACAGTTACGAGACATGTTCAATGCCAATATATGCTGCATGTCGCTCAGCCTACTTTGGCAATGCGGCAAGTGTTTACTCGTTTGGGCATATCACGTTTTGTGTAATCATTGCTCTAAAGCTGTACAAATGGTCTATTTGCTCTGCAAGTTTTATTTTTATCATGGTAGGTTAAAGACCCACTTTTCATTGGCATCTGCGCCACATTTCTCCCGATATGTAATAATGCCTTGGTGGTTCATGACATCTTCACGTACAGAGAGTTCTGCAGAGTATCGGATGTGCATTGTTCTAATGCTTAAGAATTAGAGCCCCATTATGAAACGAAGATATACAATTTATCCATCCAGAATAACGCCGCCCCCCCCCAAAAAAAAGGAAGATGCACTGAACCTCTGGCACATGCATCGACAGTGAACAGAGCAAA
Organism: Dermacentor albipictus; assembly: GCF_038994185.2. Taxonomy (NCBI): domain Eukaryota; kingdom Metazoa; phylum Arthropoda; class Arachnida; order Ixodida; family Ixodidae; genus Dermacentor; species Dermacentor albipictus. Next base: position 462,471,103 of record NC_091821.1, on the reverse strand, counting down.
CAATCTGAAGTATTTTCTTCATGCAAGCCAACACACTAAGATTCTCAATGCATTTTCATTTTGCCACAAATGCATAGGCACAACCGGCTTGGCGCAACATCCACATCTCGCGCTGCAACAAATTGTGCAATGCCTCGCTGTTTCATAGCGCGGCCGATAGATTACGCATGACCAAAATTCAGCATTGTGCATACTTAGTAACTTCACCAATGAAGAACCCCAAGTTCTTTATGAGATTAGGATTCATAGGTTACTTCACACAATTAGTGATATCTATTTATCTATTTATACTTAACCCCTTTCCCAAGAAAGTGAGCCATTTGGAAGGCACCCTGACAGATAAGTAGAACAATCGACAAAAAGTGATCAACCAGCGAAAAAGTCTGTTAATCACAGTAACGCTGACACTGAAGGCGCCTTAATTCCTACGTACGTTCCGTCGACACACCCGACTACGTTCGTAATGTTCCCACGAAGTGGAAAGCATTCTTTTATATATGCCCGCTCCGCCGCAGTATTCTGGAAAGCTAGCCACCGCTTACGCACTGCCGCATCGATAAGCGCGTCAGACACATCTCTGACACAGTGGCTAACAGTAGTTTGATGGCGTCCGATGTAACGCTCGGCGCCGATGCTTCCCTGAAAACTTCCAGTCCCGTAGAAACGGAGGGCACAGATGACTTGCTCTACGACGGTGAGCGAATGAAGCCCGCCACGCTGTCTCCGCAGACGAGAGTCTTTGCCTAGGTCGTCACACAGCCAGCACACTGATGTCTTCGACAGGCGAAAATGACGCTGAAACTCCCCGTCGGTCATGCAGGTGAACGGGTCCGGACGGTCATACTGACGCTTGCTGCCGCTGGATGCAATGAAACAGGCTGCTGCTGCCGCCGCCATGTTCCCGAGTTGAACTCGGAGGGGGTTTCGCGATGTACGAGTTTAGCACGAGTTCGCCTGTCAATCAAAACCAGAGGTCACGCCCCGCGCGAGGCATGTAACTATTGCGCGCGCACCCACTACAGTTGGGCCACGCCCAACTTATCTTCCGGCAACAGCGACGTGGTGTCGAGCTGAGAGGCATCAACAATCTTGACCGCCGACATAAAACACGCACAACGCACTGTCATCGGTGATGTACTGAGCACCACTATCGAAAACATAGCGTTGACTGTCGCTGGCATACATCTTCTCGGGCTGAGATGGCCGCACAACACGGTTTCATTGCCTGCATTGCGGCGCGTAGCGCACAGTAAATAATTATCGGCACGTCACTGTAGGTGCTTGCAAGGCGTCGAGGGGGACGACGATGCTGAAGAGTGCTTATTGCAGCAGTCGTTTCAGATGGCTGCTCTGTCATCGGTGATGAAACGGAGCCACAACGTCGTAAACACGATCAGCGTCCGAGAATCGCTCGCTCTTCTAGGCCCAGTGCAATGGCATTTCTTCATCACAAGCACTGCGCACTCGACAGTTCCAACACCTCTCTCCGTTCGAAATCTGATTTCATAACTGCACACAACAGCCCTCACCTGCCAAAATGCGAGTGCTGCGGTGTCGTTACGATATCCATCTGCGATCGCTGCTGGCTCCAGCAGAGGTAATCCGCAAGCACCTTCGACTGCACAACACACTCATATACTGCGTACATGCGCTCAGAGGCGCCTTCACTGGGCAAGCGATGACAAGCGATGAATTCTGTCGCTGGGGAAGCACGCACGTTTCGCAATGTATCGCAGAGGCTTCGCGCACAAATATAAACTGATTTTCACTGAACTGCGTCACTACGCACTCTAAAATAACATACCGCCATTTTACAGCGACAGCTGTTGTGTCGTTTTTAGTTGGTAAAGCGGGGGCCTTAATAGCCTAGTGAAGCGCCTGCGATGAACAGCCGTACCGCGGCGCTGCGTTTCTATTCCGCAAATAGAGAAAGAGTGGCCATGACCCTCCATGGATCATGACCGACTTTATTGAGAATAGCACTGCAGCGCCCCTAGGCGACTAATCACCGTATGAACGCCCTCGTGCGTGCGACCCGCTTCAATGTACCGCTTGTAAGCTTTCGCCTCCCTGTCGCCACTCACGGCAGGAAGTGCAAAATTTAATAATTTGCTCGATCTCCGTTTGTCATCACAAATTTCTAGCATTGAAAACGAAAAACAGATACCTAAAGAAATAAAAATGTGCGTTATTTTATTTGTCGTATTTTAACGTATTCGTTTGAGTGAAAGTGTAGGTGCAAGAATGCGCCGCATGTACCCCGTTCGCATTCGATGGGGGATAGATAGATAGCGCCCGAAAGATGAGGCACGCCCTTGACGCGCCCGGGAAAGGCGTGGCAAACGGCTCACGGCAAGTGTGCTGACAGACAGCGGGGCAGTCACGGTATCGCTAAGTTGCGATAATCCGTTGATAACAATACGCGGCGCTGGCGCGTTTCGTTGTGCAGCCTTCTGCGCTTGAAACGTGGAAGCAGCGTGCCGCGCAGGGTGCGCTCATGTTGTCATACGCGACTTTTTGTCTACATATTTTTTTGCCTGCACCTTCGGCCCGTTCCGCGCTATCTCCGTTCACTGACTGCCGTCGAGCAAACTCGGGCAAAACTCGGGTGAACGAGAAACTCGGCGCATCCTGCATAGCACCCCAGCAAAGACACTGTACGAGTTGAGGGTCGCGGGGCTGGAAGAGACAAACCTTGTCATGTATGTAAGGGGCACATTGTGTTTTCCAGCACACCCGCCAAATGGGCAAAGCACACACTCCCTCTCGGCCACCGTTGCAACCTCTCCACTATTTGCGCAGACGGTGTGCAGACTGGCGCTCCAAGCACAATGACAGCGACGGAGCTGGACAAACAGGTCTCGCGAGCGGAGTTGGCAGAATGAATGGAGGCGGTGAGAAGGAAGCATTTGCTGGCAGTGTACATAAAACAAAATGAAATCGGCAAAGAATTCTACGACAATTCCACATGCAGCCACGTAACGGCGGAGGCACGCTGTGGGGCTCTGCGCACTCGGCTTTGAGACTCATTACATGGCGGGCACGGGGAAGGCGGGAGATGGAAATTCAAGACGATGAGCAAAACGAGAACAAGGTGAAAGCAGGAGCCAACGTTTCGACAGGTGGACATATCGTCTTGAAGAAGACAAGTCCACTTGTCGAAATATTGGCTCCTTTGTTCAGCTTGTTCTCCTTTTGCTCATCGTCATTACATGGCAGGTGTCTCGACTCAATGACCGCTCTGCAGCACACGTGCAGCGCACCAGAGGAAGGGTCCGTAGCACACATCATCATGCAAAGTCCACGCATACGCACTTCCACTGGGACCACCTCCTTACCGATGGCACTAGGATTTCTGGACGAAGGTAACACGGACGCTGCTAACGCGCAGGCATGATAAGCCTGAGACGAAGTCGGCTGAATAGTCGACTTGAGGAAGCGCCGCCTTGAACACTCGTGGATACAGAGCGCTACGACGGAGTTATGTCTGGAAGAAAAAAAAAGAGAAGTGAAAAATAGAAATAATTGTTTATCTTACTTTTTTGTAATACTGTAGGAAAATAAATTGTTGATTTCTTTTTCAGTTTTAGACTTTGCTTCGGGCTAAATCTCTTGGCAACTCGTTGAAAAGGGCACCGACTCAAGAGCATCAACATCATCCCACTTCTTGACATCACACAGCCCATTCGAAGAGGCCGGTGGCGCGAGCTTAGAGGCATCAATTTCGATGAAGCAATCACTTTATTTACACTTTAGAAAGCGGAAGGCACAGGCAGCAAAAGCTGTACAAGCAAAATCTCTGTAGAGCTTTTCTGTAATGCTCCTCGGCCTACAAAGCTTAAAGAACAAAAACCACCTGGATTTTCGGATTTAGATTTTAGGTTGGAAAGCGTGCCGAGAGCCCAGTTTAATATGTCTTTTTACCATACCTGACACTCTGCTCGGGCAATAATAAACTTAGTATAGTTGGATGACCATGGCCATGACTCGGTTAACTCGCATGCAGTGTTCTTGTACTGTTTTCACAGTGGTCCGCAGCCTGACCCTGCTTCCACTGAAGTGGCACAGCGTCGCTCACCTGAAGAAACCCCGGAGCACCTTCGCCCTTGCACAGCTCGAGGATGAGCTGTACGTCATCGGTGGCCACGATGGTGCGTATACGCATGACCTTTACATTTTCTGTGGTTCAACTGACTGCTAAGGGGCTACACGATGTTTTACTTCTTATCTATGAACTGCGTGTATTCGTCTAGCTTTGCGTTTGTGGCGCCTGCGCTGCTATTAGGACTGAACGGTGCCTGGTTGGATTGTTGATGCGACAGGGGCACCACATCCATTGAGCTACGATTTTAGTACGTGTTGCGATTTTAGGAGTCTTGATAGCAGAACAATGAGGATTTATTAGTAACGAGCGCAACATGAGCGAAAATAACTTCAGAAGTCTGAAGTCATGCTTTCATTAGGACACAGAGATGGGAAACGGAGAAGCTTGCACAAACGTACAAACAAACTAGAAAGAGCAATAAAGTCTAGAAGGCCATAGATGGCACGTCGAATAATAGGTTGACCCAAGCGAAGGAGTTGTGATGTTAAAGGTAGTTCGTGCCGTGGTGCATCGGTTTCCTTAAATTAATGCGCGAATAAGGTTTACGTGCACATCCACCATGTCTAAGAATGTGGGTATTCATATCACAGGCAAGACTATTGTATCCAACGTGGAGCGGTATTCACCGCGCGACGGCAGCTGGAGCTCAGCCCCGTCACTGACTGAGCCTGTGAGTGCCATGGCTGCTTGCCTCGTGTCGGGTGGGGCCATCTGCAAGAAGCTTTCTATAAGGGGTAAGCTATTGCTGGAGTCTTGAAGCTGCTGAGGCTCTGCAATGATACTTTCCGTCCCGTGGCATTCCACGTAGCATGGTGACATTTCACACGCAGTATTTTGTTCGCAACTCTCCTTGTGAGTGCTTTGTCATGTGCTTTTCTACTTGATGGCGCCATTTTAGCCGTTTCATGAGTGCCGTGTGGGAGCGTACGAACCATATGAGAGGTCATACAGTTAATCTTCCTTGGTCTGAAATCTGTAACAGTAATCAAAAGAACTGAATCTGTACGAAAAAACACGTCGATTGGCCCAACATTTACTGCTGTTGCTGATTTGGTTGGGAAGTTTGTAAACCTAGCCAGTTTTCTCAATGGTTCACTCCTTGAGAGCAGCTGTAAATTGTAAAGCATAGAACACTAAAAAAATAGAGCACTGCATGGGCTGGTTTCTCGACCGGGGCTCGCTTTGTGGGGCCCGAACTCAGCCCAGGCCAGGCAAGGGCCCGGTTGTTCAATGCTAACTTTAGCCAAGGCACGCGTGCGCATGATCAGGCCTAGCCCGGGCATGCTGGAGTGAATTTGTTGATGATTATTAATATTATTGGTCCCTTGACCTTTATAGCGGGCGATCAGACGGAAAATACGGTGTGTACATGCACTGAAATGTTGCTTTACCCATGCTGGTAGTTCAGCGGTTAAGCTGCTGCGCTGCTCTAAGACTCGGGTTCAATCACCGGCCACGGCGGCCGCATTTCAATGGGGGCCAAATGCAAAAACACCCATGTACTTAGATTTAGATGCACGTTAAAGAACTCCTGGTGGCGGAAATTAAGTCGGTCGCCAATATGGCGTGCCTTGTTTTCATATGGTGGTTTTGGCACGTAATGCGCCAGAATATAAATGAAATGTCGCTTATGTTGTACATGAAAACTCATTACAATAAAAATATGGCGACAATAAAAGATACCAAACAGTTTCTAAAATGAACCCTACAAGTAACATGAAGAAGCGGATAGAATCAAACCCAGGGCACTATCTTTAATGCTCTTGTCTACACTTAACGTGGGAATCAACATGGGTTACAAATGCTTAAAACATTTGTAACCCATGTTACAGAAGATAAAAAAAGCATAAAGAAGATACAGAAGTTAAAAGATTACAGAAGATTACAGAAGATAAAAAAAGCATAAAGTTATTCATTGTGAGCAGCAAGCAAAAGCTCATGAAATGTAAATAGTTGATATTCTGACTTCGACACGAAATATAATCACAACGTACAAAATAAATTATATAATGAAGCGGTCACGCTCCATATTTCAGGCTATCCCAGATAAAAGGTTCCTCCCTTTTTTTATGAAATATAGAAAATATGCCTAAAATAACACGCAATGACATAAAAATACTGCGCCCGGAAAAGATGCCACAAGAACAGGACTGCGCGAATGGCAGCAAAAGGCTAAAATCTACACGTTCTTCTGCAAAAGAGCAGGCTGTCCAGGCTGTCCGGCTTCAAGTAGGTTCGTATCTTGAAATACCTACCAAGCTAAAATAAAATTACGTTCGCCACTTACGAATTCTACCGTATGTGTCAGCCTCGCCTTCTCGAGATCTAATTAGCTACAGTGCATAAAAAAATAAAATACTGGAAGCTTTGTTTCTCTCATGGGAACGGCAGTGATCAGGCCCATCGCCTGCAGTGTTATTCTTCCGCTAGTGCGCATGCACTTGCGGCAAATTATCGTACGATTTGGTCCTACGAGGTCATTTACCATAGGGATATATATATATATATATATATATATATATATATATATATATATATATATATATATATATATATATATATATATATATATATATATATATATATCCCTATGGTAAATGACCTCGTAGGACCAAATCCTACGATAATTTGCCGCAAGGGCATGCGCACTAGCGCAAGAATAACACTGCAGGCGATGGGCCTGATCACTGGCGTTCCCATGAGAGAAACAAAGCTTCCAGTATTTTATTATATATATATATATATATATATATATATATATATATATATATATAGCACGCGCAAAGAACGTGCTATATATATATATATATATATATATATATATATATAGCACGTTCTTTGCGCGTGTCACTTCAATTGGGCACAGAATGCCTTGGACCATACAATCCATAACATGCGCTTGTGCTCGAAGGTCCGACTTGGCCGTGTAGGCGTGAGGCCCACGGCCACACGCCCACGGCTTCAAGTTCGGGCCCGCCGAAAAACGCTTCGGACTGCCCGGCCCAGCTGCGCGTGCGCGGGGCTGGGCCCGAGCTTTCGGATCGGTCCGTGCCCTTTCATCCCTCTGAGCACTATGGGCGATCTTTGGCTAGACACATACTGCATACAGGACTTCTGCGCGTCGCTTTCGTTGTAGCATAGATAAGGGGCCATACTTCAAGTATTCCTCCTACTGGTGCTTACGTAGAAGGATAAGTTCTGTGGCATTTGCGTCACCTCCATTGTGCATTGGGATTGTAGATCTCTATCCGAAGATAGTTTTCCAAAAGAGAAAGCAGCGAAAATATTAATGATTTAACTGATGTATTAATATCATGATACACGTCATAATCGTATCTATTTTTATTGTCATCATTATCGTCGTCATCACCAGCCTTTTTATGTAGGTCCTCTACTGCTCGAACGGCTCTTCTAGCGACCGCTACCTCGTATTTGTGTCGGCCGACTCCATCACAGCTATGCCACTATACACAAGTTGTAATTTCATCGTAACATCCAATTTACCGCCTCAGACTGCGGATCCGTTCTTATAGCAACCGGTCTGTGCTCTATTAAATCGCCCGTTTTTACGTTTTTATCAAGCCAGCTCAACTCTGTTAGACATTCTTTAGACACTAGAATATCAGTTACCGGCGTTTTCTGTTAAAGCTATAGTGTCCTTTTCCTGTCTCAAGACAGTGATGAGTCAAGGTGAACGAATGCGTGTGTGTGTGTGTGTGTGTGTGTGTGTGAGTGCGTGTGCGTGTGCGTGTGTGTGTGTGTGTGTGTGTGTGTGTGTGTGTGTGTGTGTGTGTGTGTGTGTGTGTGTGTGTGTGTGTGTGTGTGTGTGTGTGTGTGTGTGTGTGTGTGTGTGTGTGTGCGCGCGTTTGGGGGGGGGTAGGTCTCGCGCTTAGTTTGTATCTCTTGATTGCATCACTGAGGTTGTGGGAACTCGGCGAATTTATAGTGAAAAGTGGCAGTACCGGACACTAAAGACATCGAGCGAAGTATCGCGCCTTTGTGTAAACGTGGATTTTCTGCTCGGGAAATGAACTATTGACATTTGCATGCTGATCGGTCTTATGTTTCCTTGTGAATGACATGAGCTTCAAAAAGCTAATTAGCGGGATTTTGTTAATTGGCATTCCTATCGTAATTTTCACGGTAGATATTTATATGGCAAAGTTGGAGGCAGTTGCATTTTGATGCGCTCCTTTTTATTTTTTTATTTAATATCGCAGCTTATTCAAGATACTCATCATCAAATTTCAACGCTGAATCCAGGCAAAGCCGAAACTGAGCGCTCCCAGCTGCTACGTTAGACGCAAACGCGCTGTGATGCAGTGCGCGACGACGCTTGAATGATGGCACGTATCGGCAAATTGTGGTAAGGCACGTCGCGGCAGAAGTTGGCGCAGACAAAGCGTATCACATCCGTGTCTTCCCCAATTGGCTTCGACGTCCAATTTCAAACTTATCGTTTTTTTTTTCATGCGCGTTTCCATTTATTACGATAGCGGGACAGCTTTTACTGTGCTCCAGGCGTGCTCGGTTTCGATATTGCCTCGTTGAGCTTTAAAAGTTGATGATGAATATTTCCAATGAGGTGCAATTTTCAAGATTAAAAATATGTGGGTGGGTTAAAGTGTAACTTCCTCCAAGTCTGCCATATAAGCAACTGCCCCAAAGTGCTAATTAATATGTTACTTGAAACATTGGTCATATTTTTTCAGAAGGTCACGTTATTAGCGCATGAGTTTGGCGGCCTCGCCTAAGAAATCCTTTGCATAAAAGCCACCTTTGCCACCCTCATAGGCAATTTATAAAAAATATGTATGATCTAAAAAATACCCTGCATAGCCGACAGAAATGCCTTTCAGCCTCACTGTTCGAGGCTACTATCATTACATACCGATTAATTAAAGATCGCTAAACTTACCATAGCTTTGGGCATGTTGTAGATATGTGCTGACATTCAGTGATATCGGGTTGTAGAGCGACTGCAGTGACATATAAAAATTTATGCGCTATATTTTGCTTATTCGTTTCAGGTTATCTGCTTCATGCACATGCATCACTGTGCTCTAGACAAAACTGTCATACAGTTGGCGCCATCTGTGGGAAGAAAAAAAAGGAACCGCCCATTGTTCTATTCTGCGCTGTAGAGCACTTTTCTATTGCGAAGTACACACTTGCAAAATTTTCTGCGGTGTACTTTAATTTATTTGCAAGCTGCTTGCAATAACCCCACGTGATTCCTTTCGTTAAGTGAGTTAAAACAAAAGTGTGAGAAAGTTTCTCCGAGATTTTAGAACTATGTGTGCCTTATTCCGATTGTTCTAAAACAATAAACTCTGTGTGGCTGCCACAACAGCTACAGAAATTTCCTCATGCCACTCTAAACCGTATTAGCACACTTGACCTAGATTGTTTCTTTTCTAATTTACAAGCGGATCCAATTCCTGAAAGGTAGATTTTCCGCAGGAAGCGCACGGGGTCAACGCAGTACTGACGTGATATTTTTCACTATTTTAAAGCTATGCAATGTCTTAGTTTCTGCGCCCACTTTAGATGGTTGAACGATCTGCTCCAATAAACAGTGGCAGATACTCCACTGACCTACGTTGTCTACTACTTTGGGACACTCGGTATGTGCTGGCTGCGGTGTTGCCGAGCAAAAGACATGTGCCACGGCGCATGCGTCGAAATAGACAACTTACTGTCCTACGAAGTAGACCACTTGGGTCACCGAGTATCTGCTGCCGAGAACGGCGCCCTAACAGACACTTTCGGCACTGCGCATGTCACATTTGGTTTGTGCCCATTCTTGGCCAATATCTCGGAGTGCATGTGCCCCCACAAGGCTTATAAAGCCGTCGATAGCACCCACTCCGCAACAGGCACCTCGACGTCGAGCGCGGCTTCTTGATGGGTAGCCATTGCATAAATGTTGCAGCTAGGATAATAGTGATCGTGAGGGTCGCGACGAAGCTTCAGCTGGGCTGCAGTGATTGCAGCATTATATAGTGTATCTTGGTATCATTCGGTGTTGTGGCTGACAGCAAGGTGCCCAGTTCGTGCGCCCCTCGATTTGCTCGTAAATTTTAGTGGTTATTATTAGCGGATTGCATGCAGCAGCTTGCACAGGAAAGCTGTCGTTGACTTCAGAACGATCTTTCATGATTTCTGCCACGACGTTTTTATGCCTCCATATGAAGGGCCGAGACCTCCAAATCCTAGAAAGAATACCCCGAAGCTTCAAACGCGCGAAATAACTGAATTTAACAGCTTCTCTACACGGACTTTTTGTCCCAGGAGGTGACTGTGCCGTGACCTCATGACTGACAACGAGGTCACTTAGGAGTAGGACATCGCAACGATTTGGCGCTCGCTCAGTTGCCTTTTACGCTGCGACTTGTCTCCACACATTCACTCTACCCCCTCCCTTCCCATCCTCCGGCTTCTGGGGTCACAAAAAGAAAAATGGGTGTAGAAAATCTAATACTGCATATTTAGCGCCATCCGAGGGTTGTATAGCGCCATCCGAGGGTTTCTACGTATATGCCCTACACTCATTGCAAAAAATGAAGAGTGGAAAATATGCCAGTAGCACTTCGTATTTTTTCAGTGTAGTTGTATTCCAATGCTGAAACAACATGACGACTTCTGAAAATCATGTGCTGGTATCTAGAGATGAGTCGGAGACTCACAATTCCTCTTCGCCTAATCGTTTTGGGCGTAGTCACTAGGCACACGGGACTTTGTTTCTTGGCATTGGCAGATTTCAACTTTGTTTTATGGTGATAGCAATTCCATGGACACTCCAGGCGCATTCTGGTTGTCGCCGTCGCCGTGATGTCTCATATTAAGTCTAAGGACGATAACCATCATCGCGCGTCACGTGCTGTATGTACGAGGGAAACCACGCGACGGAAGCCGACTATCGCGGCTCAATCTGGCGCGCGCGAAGGAGGAAAGCGGAGAGCCAACGCGCTGTGTTCCGTCGTGCGGAAAGCTGTAGTGGGATGGTAGGAGAGAGGGAGGGAAGGATGGCGGGTGGATGGCGTTGTGACTCGGCAGCAACTGCGTATTTCGCGCGAGGGGAACGAACGATCGCGGCTCAATCTCGCGCGCCATATGTGGAGGAAAGCGGGGAGGCAGCGCGGGAGGGAGGGCGGCTTCGATTCCGCCAAGTGCGTACTTCGCGCGGCCTTCGCGCCGCCGTAGGGATCTGCAGCTGGCTCATACCTTTATGCGCGCTGTGTTCTCGCCTCTCGCGTTGAAGCAATAGACCGCCCGAATGTCACTTAGCCCGCTGCTGCTGCCGCGCTTGCTAACACCAGTGTTTTGAGAGCGAGTGTCCGCGCTCGTCGTATGTCGTGTTCATGTTTGCTTGTGCGCGCTGACACCATGCTTGTTTATTCACTTCGTCAGCAAATGTTTCCAAGTTTATACGACCGATAAAACTACCATCCTTGCTTCGCATAGATGCCTAGTTAATTGCTACCGCAATCGATGCTTCACCTTCGGGGCGAAACTGCGACTTTTTTTTTTTACTCTGCAAGCTAATTTTAGCGTAACCGAGAATTGCGCCAGCCCAACTAGGTTTAGCAGTATACGCTGAATGACAAGGCGTAGTATTAATCACTTGGAGTGCTAACAGCATAGTGGTTCTTCCCATGTAAGTTCTGATTTGTTTCTGGTGTGCGTTTCTTTGCAGGAACTCTCGAGCTTTCATGACAGAAGCAGCGCGGAGTGGACAGGTGCTTCATCACCCATCTGTCAGTTGCGTGCGGTGAAACTTTTGAAGCTTACGTAATTTAACATCTGAAAAATTATTTGCGTCCAGTGACAACAGAGACCTTGTGAAGAAAGGGCTTGGCTGAAATTGTGACGACGCAGTTGTAAATACAAGGCGTCGACCAAAATCAATATGTTTTTTATTGTTTCACAAAAAGCCATCTGTGTGGTGAAAGCGTGCAAATGTCAGGCGGGCTATTATCGCATACGCTGCTGAAGAAAGGACGACCGTGACATGTACGTCCGCAAGTAACACGCAGTATCTCAAGTGCTTTCGGCATGGGAGTGGCGAAGTGTTTCCGAAACATGCGCCGCATTAAGAAAATACGACAGAGTTCGCTTGCCACAGGAAATGATGAAGCTTGGTGGAGGACGCTGGTATTTCGGCCTCCTGATTCTGCATACGGCTGGAACATGTTATTCCTGTTTTCCTCTACATTCCTAAAATCAGTGACTTCGATAACGGCATGAAGGCGAGTTGAAGACGCGATCGCGAAGAGGCAATTTAATGCATATGTGCAGCCTTGCATAACTGCACATTTTTGTTTTTAATCTTTACTAACCGTGTCGAGCCGAGTTAATTTCGCCGTCGACAGCAATTTGACCTTCATTTCACCGCAGCTTCGCCGTCGCCTTGGCAACGCATCACGTGACTCACCGCGCCAAGCTCCGCCGCTGTCACCGGCTTGGCGCATGCGCTATATTTAGCTCGGTCGCCGCCTGACCACGTGACGCCGCGTGCCTGACTGAAAGGAGCGCCGCGCTCGCCTAGTCAGTGCGAACTTTGCCATGGATGAGAGCGAGGCCGTTATTCTCTGAGCGTTGCGCGGAAGCGGGTGGCTTTGAGCCGTCGTCGTTAAGCGGCATCGGACTACTCCGCGGATATCTCCCGGCGAGCTGCTTCACTGGAGAGGATCCAGAATGCAATAGGCGTCGCACCGTCGATATCAATGTATCGACCACGTTCGCGCCCTGTCCGGTTGTGCTTTGATGCTGTGCATGTTCGTGGTGTCTCTTTGCATGCCTAGCAGTTGCGCTTTCCCTGTGGCCCAAGAGGCGTCGCACCGTAGACCGATGCGTGTCTACCCAAGCCTAATTACAGCCATCTCTAGCCACCGGCTTAAGCACAGCCTTCATACCTTTCTTAACGATGATTGTAAACCTACGTATAGTAATTACAGCTAAGTCAAAGGTTAACTAAGTAAAATCAGAACTTAACCAGGCTAAAGCAAGCTTTCGCTGTGCATATCCAGGGTTAGCGGAGCTAAGCCGCAGCGAATTTTTTCTTTGGAGATAAGTAACACTATATGTATCGTACTTGATGATACTAGCTGTGCCGGTCGTCTTTTTATTCGCTCTTCAAAATAAGTTACATACAATGGCCCCACGCCGTCTGAATGATAGGAATTGTTAGCAGGGACTCTGAAACCGGGAGGGAGGGGGAGGGGTTCATGGGGGCTCGAACCACTCCGTAGTTATTTCTTTTACAGGGCTCAGCTCCCCACCATCCTCTGTCTTTCATCTCTGCTCCTCCTTCCCTGGCATGACGCCGCCTACTGTTTGCCGCCGGCATGTCGAATAAACAAAATGTTGGTCATCATATCATCCCTCCCCGTGTCTTTCGCGTTATGTGCCCCTTGTTTCAGATGATGCTGGCGGGTGTATTGGCCGAATTGGGTTGTTTGGTCTTCCCTAAGGCATGTCGGTGACCAAATTTGGCACGGACGAAATTCGGCGCCGCCTGCCCGGACATGTCACCTTTGCGCACTCCGCGTCGTGCTAGTCTTACTGCGATAAAAAAAAAGCGCAACAGGACGAAATTGTTAGGGGGGAATATTAGGCCAACGCTCATGAAGACTGATCTTTTGTTAACCAATCACTTTTACGTGGTTGAGGCTGCCTGTAAATTAAGTACCCATGATTGGTTAACAAAAATTAATTGTCTTCATATTAACACGAGACAATTTTGTGCTGTTGCGCGTTATAATTTTTATTGCAGCATAGATAGCACGACGCGGTGTGTACGAAGGCGATTTGGCCGGGCTGGCGGCGCCGACTTTGGTCCTCGCCAAATTTGGTCCCCGACATGCCTGAGGGAAGACCAGTCATCGCTTTTAACGATTTCACCCACCAGCATCATCTGAGAGAAGGGGCTAGAAAGCCTGACAGGACTTTCCACGGCTGAGGCTGCCAGTAAATTATGTAAAGATTCATGGTATGGGTTGTAACAGCGCACACAAGACAGGGACAACAGAAAGAATAAAACAACGACACAGCGCTGACTGTTGAGACTGCTGACAGTTGAGAGTCAGCGCTGTGTCGTCGTTTTATTCTTTCTGTTGTCCCTGTCTTGTGTGCGCTGTTACAACCCATACCATGAATCACAACCAACTGGTCCAACTTGCCGTTCTGATGAAATTATGTAAAGCCCTGTCAGGCTTTATGGAGCATCAATCCGCGATGCTTCGCCTCAGTCTCGGAGGGATCGTGGCACACGCGAGTCGTATGTGCGGCGCGATGCCGGCTTCTCAACACAAGATAGGCAGTTTCTTTCTGCCAGAACCAAAACACCTATGTGAAAGAACCGTATGTGAAACGCTTATGCGTTTGTCCTAACTCTCAGTCCGAGCAAAACAGCCATATTGCGCAAGAAAGATGCTGTGACGCTAAGGCTTGTCGAATGACTCAATGAATTCCTTTTTATTAATAAAAGGGAGGACTGAAGGTCGCTGGTGAGGGAGGAGGGACATACGAATGAAACTGTTTTAAGTGACAGCCATTGGAGGCAACTAATTGTCTCCTGACTTTCGCAGCAACTTTGACTGAACTTGCGACTGCAATAGATATCGCCGACGGACAAGGTAGGCGAGGCTGAAATGCAGTTCTAAACCATTGAGTAGCGACATCAGTTATGGTGGTGCGATTGAAGCGCGACTAAATACAAAAGACCAGTTCATGAAAAGTATGCATCCGATACGTTACCAATGGAAACATTTGCAAAGGTATGGACTATGCCATTAAAATAGAATAATCTGAGGTCACAGGCTGGTTTCTTCTATCCACGTACAAATATGAGTACTAAACTGTGCAGGCTTTCTGAACTATGCGCTAGCGATGTACACTGGGAGATGCCGAGACTGTATGACCGTATTTAAAGCCGTAATGTTGTCAAAACTGTTATGCGTAACCATAAAAAATACTGACAGTATATATGGCGCTAACCTTGTAAGCTATGGTCAGTAACTTCATTTTTAAGTACCTTTTGACTAAATATGCTTTAGCTATGTGTTCAATACTAGAAAGCAAAATGCAGGTGGCACGCGTGCTGTGTTAAAATGAAAGTGTGGTTTTGGGGAATTATCTCAGTGTAATGTTGATTTTATCTTAACATCGAAATAACAGATGTGTGTTGGTACTAAAGCCTTATGCATGCGGAGCTTCGTTCAAAATCTGGGTGAACCCATTGCTATGAATTCATGCTCTCAAGGCTCACCAGTGTAATGCGTGTCTTTATAGAATGAGACCTGTAAATACAGATGGGCTTATTCAGGTTACATTCTTACGCGATGTTGTGGCTAATATTCTAACTTACTTACGCTTCATTTGTACCGATGTGTGCTTTGTATGTGCGATGTGAGGTAAGCTGGCGCAGTAGATGACTTGGCGCAACGAACCTCGAACGGCAAGCGTTGATTTTTTGACACCGACCAGTTGGCCACGTGAAATGCAGATGTCGCTGGCGTGCCTCCACAAACCGCCATTGCAGGATGTAAGGGCTTCTATGGAAATTTCGCTGCCATATGTACATACACCTTGCAACAACTACAGTCCGATTGCATCCAGTCATCGCCATCGTCCACAGAATGTTCTGCGGGCCAACTGTGTTCAGTTTTGAGGCTATAATGTGCGCATCCCAACTTTAAAAGGAAGGTAGGCTCTCAGTATGTGCATCGAGCCATTACAGATCTGCCGAGATGAACACACAGGCCAAAGTAAAAAAGCTTAATTTTGCCTCTTCGTAGAGGCGCCTTCGACGTCGGGGTCACTTGACCAAATCGGAAGAGTGGACTTTAGCAAGGCAGGCAGAACCCACTTGCTTTTGGGTGAGAGTTCACCGCGGAGCAAACCGAATGAGGACGAGTCAGTTCCATCCGGGCTTCGCTTGCTTCCTTCTCAAAGCTACACATTTCCTAGAAACAAAAGTAACAGGTGCTGCCAGCAGGATTGGTTTGAAAATTTCGCGTGGTTATTATTAGACAGTGACACAGTCCTTTGTCACGAATGCATTTCATTTTCCCAGGAAAACGGTTGTAGGACTGGAATAGCATAACCAGCTTTTGAAGACTAGCTTTAATAGCTGGAAAAAAATTGCCTGAGGTTTAACTCTAGTAAACCTAGTTATCACGAGCGAAAGGTCTGCTTGGCTTGGTTTTGCAATAACTATACACAGTACTTCGTTAAAGTTAGGCCAGTCTTTCACACACGTTACGCTGCCGAACGGGTTGTCCGTGATGTCGCGGTGAAGCCTGGCCGTCGCAGTCGAGCTTACCGCGAGCCGAAGACTGTGGTTCGTCAAATGTTCGTTGTGGATGCCGTTTGTTGAATCCATGGTTTCGTGTCCTTGTTGTTCGAGCCGCTGAACGACGGCGGCGGTTGCAGTAGCTTCGATCTTGGCATGGTTCTTCGCTTGGTAAGACCGTCTGTAACGTGCTTATCTGGCCTCCCTTTCTCCGGTGTTTCCGCAGAAAACTTTGCATTTACTTGAAGTTTCGAAGTCGGCCGTCTAGCATCTGAGGCTTTCGCTGAAGCGGACGCACTGATGGCCCAGCCGGTGCGCCATCCATGGCGAGACTGAGCCCCAGGCGTGAATCTCTACATGGCTGCCATTGGCTGTTTTTGAGCAGACGCTCTTTCGACGCTAGCGCTAAGGTCCCCTTCAGTGACGGCCCTAGCATGAGGGCGATACTTTGGCAAAATGGCGGCGCACACGATTGTTTACGTTGTCATGGCAACAGAAACAGCAGGCGCATGGCACCTGCTCAGCCTAGTGGTTTGTTTGTTCTTCTTTATTATGACGACCCGCTTCCTCTCCACCCTTCCCCATTCCCCGT
Source organism: Dermacentor albipictus (assembly GCF_038994185.2). Classification (NCBI taxonomy): domain Eukaryota; kingdom Metazoa; phylum Arthropoda; class Arachnida; order Ixodida; family Ixodidae; genus Dermacentor; species Dermacentor albipictus. The sequence continues at coordinate 462,454,108 of NC_091821.1, read as the reverse complement.
GCACCTTTACTTTTGATTTCTTTTTGCCTGTCGGCGGCACGTATTTTTTTTTTATCGCGTGCGTGCGCTACCCCAGGCATTGTTTGTGAACTGGCGCGTGGTGCGGCGTGGGCTCTTTATGCGTTAGCATGCACGCACGCACGCAGTCTTGTCCATAATTTGAGTATGCCAGCATATGCTAGAACATACATAAATTCTAATTCCAATAATACAGTTTTCGGCCTCGTTTTATTGACTTCCGTTTCCGAAAACAAATATTTGCATATAACTTCATATGATACACGGTCAGAAAGTAAACAAAGGTGAAAAATACATGACATGTACATGATTACCAAACAACACAAAAGTTCGCAGGCAGTGAAATAACAAAAAAAGATATAAAGCTCAAGAGAACGCAAGGCCGTTTTATGTACACACATATAAAAGGTTCTTATACAATGCCCTAAAGACCAAATTAGAAGAGCTTCTGATACTCACTGAGATGTTGCACATAACTGGACGACGTGTATGACATAGTCATGACAGCTAAAGAAAGGGAAAATTCACTGGTAATGGAAAAAACAATGATACGCAAAATACCTAAAGAATAGAATAAAATGCTAAGCTTGTTTGATTGACAGCTATACCGAAAAAAAGCAAGAGCTTACTTACAACCTTGCACAAAAGTATATGAAATGCGTGATATGTTCATTACTACTGAACAAAATGAAAAAGACATGGCAGAACAAAAATACACTTGTACTAAATAGTGAAATACATTATCACATTATTTTGCATTTGGCCACAACTAGAGTAACGGTGGCAAGGGAGAAAAGAAGATAGTCAGCTTTTGCAGCAGTACATAGACGACATTCGCAGAAAGTCCTGTTCCTCAATCAAAGACCAGGTAAAGTAAGCCAACAACACGACTTTTCTTTTACCCCGAATGCAATGCTTCGCAGTAAACTTACATCACTTAAGGCACTAAGTCGTACCTACTGGCCACTCCTTTGTATAATAAACGCGAACTGCAAAAATCTGCATTTAGGACACTTACAATGCTCATGCTTTCCAGATGAAAAAAAAAAGTGTATCATGCCTACATATGAAGGTTTTACGCGCGGTTTTCTCGTGGGCGATTACTGCGATAATACACAAACACGAACAGTAATTTTTCAGCTGTTACTACGTTCGTAGAACGTGACACACAGAACAAGCACTGAGGGTGGAATGGAAAGCTGGGGAAGTTGCTGAAGTTGCAGAGTGAGACTTGGCACGGGAAAACACAGAAAAACAGACATAGACAGTTGACAATGAGGAGTAACATATCTTTGTCAGCTTTCTCTACCGATAAGAGGGAAGCGTAGCGCAATCAAGGCGCAACGACGTCCGGATACTCATAGAGCACACACATGGACAGGGCGGCGTTCGTGTGCAGTCGCGGGCAGATTAAAATGGACCACGGCTGAAGCGGCCGGAGCGGCTGCGGGGCCGCACTACGGCGCTGCTATCGCGCTTCGCTCGCACACGACGAGAGTAGCCCGAGTGACGTCAAACTTCTCTGCACCCTCGCTCTGGCGCTGGTACTTGTCATGCTTGATAAATTTCTAGTGCCGCGTTCGGCTGCTCTGCTGCTGACGGTCGGGACGAAGGGGCGCCTGAATCGCCAGTAGTTCAGCACTTTGCGCTATCGCGCTGTAGCGGAGGGCCGCATACCATCAAGCCGCCGCACTGTGAGGAACCAGAACCCGATTTTTATGCGAAGCATATTACTAGAGCTCAACCGAGCTCCTCAGGCGCGGCGGTGTCGCCTTCAATACCACGTGACACCGTGACGTCACGACAGAGGAGAAACGGGGCTCCAACTCGCGCCGTCGCTCGCGGCATCGCCTTCAAGGCTGACCACGTGACACCGTGACTTCACGACAGAGGAGAAACGGAGCTCCAATTCACGCCGTCGCTCGCGGCGTCGCGGCGGTATATAAGCAGCTGCGCTTAGCTCTGCTAGACACTCACGAGGTGAGATGCCTCCTGGAGACAGAGCTGCTCGTTGGAATGAGAAGCGAAGGTTGCGGCGGGCTACAGAGACTGTTTCTAGGTGGCTTTGCTACGGCGCAGCGACTACGCGCCCCGCATCGGACGCGGTGAGCGTCGAGCAACGCAGCGTTCGGCGCGACAACGAAATGTGCGCCTGAGCAAGCGCCGCACGCCTGAGCCGACGCCGACGACACCGGCTTTTCTGCGACACGAGCTCCTTAACGCTGTCGCGTTAAAATAAAGGCTAGTATGCTTCGCATCCTGGGCTTAACCTTAGCTAAGCCACAGCCAGTTTTTTTTTGTCGGTGATTGGCAGGCGCGGTCACAATAAAATGAAGCATGGCTTCGGGTAAAAAACGCGAGCCAATGCCAACTTGTGAAAAAGGCGCCTGGTGTCGAGACGTCTCCTCTCGCACGCGCGTCCTTTTTAGCTCGCAGCCTCTCCAAACCTTTAGCATCGGCTTAGCGCTCTTTAATCATAGGGAGATTTGCCGGGAGAGACCGAAACCTCGTGTTATTTAAGTGCGGTTCTTGTTATATCGTGCATAGTACTCAGTACGATTTCAATAGAGCCCTCTCCCGATAATTTATTCCACCCTCTCTTTCTTCTTTCCAGGCGGCTCCAAACACGCGCCTTCTAACGGCGCTGCAGTAGGCAGCGACGCCTTATATAGCATATCCCTTCTTGGAAAAAAAGATACGGTTGTCCAATACTGCCTAACATAGTCCTGCAGCTTCTTCAGTGTTCTCTTGTTACGGGTGCTTCATTCACGCGCGCTTCACATCCTGGCAAATTATATGAAGCTTACTGCGCGCGCCCTGCAGCAGCAGGTTAAGGGTTCACAGGTGCATTTTCATATTTATCTACGCTTGATGTGTCAGGTTGTGACGGATGATTTGCAGCCGCAATAGCTGAATAATCGGATGCCGGTGACCGTTACATGACTGCAGAGGTACCGAATTTGATAGCGTCACGGTGAACGGCCGCCAGTTTGGAAGCATGCCACACACGCCCATCTTCCAAGAGGAAAGAAGCAGGTCCGCGCTTTTCAATCATTTTCTTGGGCGCAAAAGACTGCGCAAATAGCTTCCCATGAACTGCAGGTAATTTAACCCGCAAGTAATCACCAACGACGAAGTTGGGTTCCTTGGCACCGCGTTTTTCACGGATGTTGCTCATGGACTTCATTTCTTTGTCATTGATGCGCTCTTGCAACTACTGTAATGCCTTTAAAGGGTCCGTGCTGCAACATTTGTCAGGCAATCGCACAATATCAAGTATGGTTCGACGTAGGCGTCCACGAAGAAGAACAGCGGGTGCAACACCAGTAGTCGCATGAGGCGTACAGCGGTACGCTTGCAAGTTTGGATCACTGGGTAGTGTGTGGTCTATCGGTCTACTGGATCCCGCTGCTGTGTGATATGAGGGAATGGGATTCAAAAGCAATCATCTGGCCAACTTGGATCACAGGTATCTGACATTGCATATGTGTCCTCTTCCCGCCAACTTGGATCACTGGGTAGCCTATCGTCTAGTGGTTCACCGCATCCTGCTGCTGTGTGATATGACGGTTGAGGGTAATGCGCTTATATCGAATTACTTTAGCGACAACACGCATTGCCATCGTCGGAACGAGTTATGAATGAGGCGCGTACTTCAGCGGGACTACTCTATCGCGTTTCCCTATCACAGTTGTTGGCATCTAGCACAAAGACTGCCACGCGCCGGTTTGGCGGCGGCACAAAGACTGCCCCGGCCAAACCGGCCCATGGCCTCCGAAGTGCAAAAAAGAAAAGTAACAAGCGTGCACACATGCATACATAGCACCTGTATGCAGCCTATAAGAATGTTACCGCATTAAAAGAACAGGGTGCAGTTCATTTGCTGAACCACCACAACAGGCTGCGTTTGAAATGTTAGCGTACAAACTTGGCCTGTGTGTCGCTGGCGGGGCTTGGGAGAACCAGCGAGCCAAATTATTTTGTTGCGTGTTTTTCCTCAACAGAGACGTTTTTCGTTTGCGCGGCATCAAACCCTTAACACCTTTTCCCACCCCAAGTCTCTCCTGCCCATATTAATGCCGCACACGTTGATCTGCCGAGATTCGACTCCGCAGCCGGAATCAAAGTGACACCGTGTCGAACAGCCTCCACTATAATCGACTATCTCTAGGGCTAGTTCGCCGTGCGGCTAATTGCGCGCTCCACTCAGATACGCCAAGTACAGCTGCCATTATCACGGTTTCACCGGTAGTGGGCTTACAATATACACCGCAAGGTGTATATTGTCTCTTTTTTTTTTCTCCCTAGTCGTGACGCGCCGAGCACCAGCGACACCGAGCCGTGGGATACTCCAGAATCCATCGTTACTGATGCAGATAGGCTATTACGAAAGGAAACAAACTGTTTTCTGTGGGTTAGGCGCACAGCAGTCCATTCAGTTAGCAGATTATTTTTGAAAACATTATGCAATTTATAGAGTAGTGTTTTGTGAGTAATTTCTTCACATGCTTTTGAAAAATCCATGAAATAGCGTCAATTTATGTAGAACTGTTAATTGATGTTAATGTTAATTGATAGCTAGTCAGCTACCGCGCACTGCGAGCCCGCTACTTGCAGGTAATGAACGGCATGTGCGCATTTATCAGCGTGACATAGCATTTCTGAAAGTAAAGTAGCGAGCGCAGTGTTTTAATGAAAGGATACGCTAGCGAGACAGATTACGATCACTGTTTGGAGACAAGCCATGCCCCAAAAGGTGTAAATATGTTTTTCAGTATATCACAGCCGAGCGTTCAAGGTACCACTAAACTGAACAAACCCTTAGCGCAGTAAGCAAACATTTTGCAACAACATGGCTTTATTAGCTATTGCGATTGTGTTGAAAAGATACCGAAATAACAAGAACAACAAAAAAAGGAAAGAAAGAAAGAAAGGAAAAAGAAGCCATGCGCAGCACTTTTTACACAATGGCGCATGAAGTCATGCGCACATAAGTCCCTTCAATAACCTTTTCTTCGTCTCTCTCTCCAGATCTTTGAGTGGCGCAAGCTACAGCAGCATGCACTCTGACACAATCTCGACTGTCGCACAATGAACAAAGGCTAAACTCTCAACTCTGGAAGCGTAGTAGCGAGTGTGGAAGACGCCAAACGCTCAGAGGGCCAGATGGTAGCTGCGAAATCTCACCTAAAGTTTTCACCGCAAACAATTGCTACTCCCAACAAGTGCATCTGTGCTCAACTGGCAGAGTGGAAATACTCCTTCCAGCACCACTACCCACATTACCTGTGGCATATGTTTATGCATGGTTAATCCACCACTTGCTTTTTACTTTCAGGTTTTAGGTATCGTCTATTGGTAGTGGATGTAGTTCATGCTTTCTTGCATACAAACCTTCCATATGAAAAACGAAATATCTACATTGTTTTTTATGCATCCAATGCCGCAGTTTCATACTTGAAAATCTTGGCTAGATAAAGGTTGCCCGAACTAGATAAAACATTTTCTTAATAGCGTTCCGATAGCGCATGCCTGTATCAACACGCATTTGTTGAATAAAAGAAACACTACTCAGAAACACTAAATCAGTGTAGAATGATAAGACATTCTTTCAAAACTTTGTTTTCGTCAATTTTGCTGCAGGAGTTTAATTACAAGAACAGAGAATGAAGGCCACACTTCTGTTCATTTAATCTTGTGCTGAACCCCCATGCCAGTAAGTGACGTGATGAAGTTCAAAGCTTGGGTTGTTGTCGTGCAGTAAATGATCTAGCAGCTTGCTAAGCTTAGTCTCTGACTCTATTAAAATACAATGGCAGTTCATCGTCGCCAATAAGTATTTAGCCGGGTCCGAGCAGCTGCCGTCAAAATTCACGACGTCATGGCGTGCTCGTGTGGAAATTTCACTAAAGTTTTTTGTTTTGATGCCTTTTTTGGCTTACCAAGCCATATCTTCCAACAGGATTGACCCTTCTGGTAATGCATAATTTCCCGATGCAGCTCAACTTATTTTGTTGTTTAAGCCATTGATTTTTGCATCTAGGCTGTGATCAAACATGCAGCCGCAGATTCTGAATAAGCTTCAAAGGCCTAAGGTTCTTTAATGCGCACAGAAGTTCTAAGCACATGTGTGCTTCTGAATTCCAAGTGCCATCATAAGAGCATGGTTGTGAGCGTTGGAATTCACAGAGACCATGATATGTTCGGCAACAAAAAAACTGCACCCACTTAACACCCTTCCACTGATTACTGACACACAGAAGGGGCAGAGAGAAAAAAGAAGGTTATGCCTAAAGAAGGTAGCCTTACCTTCTTTCTTAGTTGCTATCAAATCCCTGAATGAGTTACTTTGGCTGTAAATGGCAACTTTCTGAGACACTGAACTACTGTTATGATAGTTGGTTCTTAAAGAATAGTATGCCCAATGGGCATTTTCCACACCTCTGTGGGTTGGCTGCCCTGGGAAGCTGCAGTGACCTTCAGAAATCATCGTCCACAGACATACTTCATTCCTGTGGGAAACGCAGAGCTCACAGGATAAAATCTGCTGAGGCTGTCAAGCTACCTCAGGTCATTATTTCTGCTTTCTTCTTCATGAATTATTCCGACAAATGTGGTGTTTCTACACTTGGTGGTTTGGCACACTGAGGCAGCAGTTCTCTGGGTCAAGGTTGAAGTTACTGTTCCTTTTCAAGGGGCCCCTCCAGAAACAGTGGTCAAAGCAGCCAACGATGGCTGAGAGCTCAAAGCAGCCAAGGCAAGATAGCATTCACTTTTAGCTTTCGCTATAAATACACGAAGTGGGCCGGTCGACAAGACTTCTTGGGAGTATGTGGAGCTTTGCAGGGCAGCCACCTTGCAGGGATGTGGAAAGGGTCCATTATACACTTAGACAGACTAATCCGGGTTGCAATTGCAGATGTGTATATTGTTTATCGGGGTTCATATCCTTGTTCCTCTAATGAAATTCCCAGATAGTGTCTCAATGTGAAGTATTGTTGGTAGCTTCAACTGTTCATACTCAGCTGAGGTGCTCCCATGTATAGAATGCAAACAAGCTGCACTGTTCTCGTGGGCCTTCTGAACAGAGCACAGCCCCAACATGACTCACTTTGAAGAAAAGATGCGATCCTGATGCTAGGGCCTGCAACGTGGCAGGGCTGTCACCCAGCTGTTCATAATCATAGGTGAAGTCGATGGGTGGGCCAACAGCAGCTGCCTGAAGCTCGTTGGGTAGCCAATTTTTGCGGATGCGTGCCTTGAGCGTTGTAGCTTCCCAGCGTGGGTTGGGACCCAGCAGTAGCACCAGATCCGCTTCGTCAACAGCAGCCAGGCTCACACTGAACAGGTAGTCGGCAGGCATGTCCGCTGATCCCGGAAACCGCTCTTCTGTGCATAATATTTCTGCGCCCAATGTATTGAGCAGGTCCTTGAGCGCTAACACGGCTTCAGCATCTGCCAGGGCACTTGCCACAGCCACAATGCCTCCTGTGCCGCCTTGCGACGCAGCAGCAGCCGCAGATGAAAGGCGACTGCCACACTCCTGACAGTGCTTCTGGCCACGTACACGGCTGCAGCACTCCCTGCGCCATGTGTTTGACATTGTTAGTTGAGATGTCAAGGTGAGCTTGCTGGTAATTGATAGCCAATGTTAAAGCAAAGCTTTCTTTAGCTACTTGCTCGGGTTTTTATGGTTGGTGGTTATTGACAGTTAATGGAAACAAGAATGAGGAGAAGAGTAAAGCGTGAAAGGGATATACACATGCAGGGTACGAGTAGAGAGATGTGCGTGATTGGTCGGCGTAGGTGATGGTGTCATGTACATAGATGTAGCAGAGAGTAGGTGAGAGGGTGTGCAAAGCCCCATCCTCCACGCCAGAAATTCTTCAGAAAAACCAGAAAGCTACACCTGACTTTGACTGTCATTTTCAATGGTTTCAGTGAATTGTTTTTTTTTCTTTTTCGTGCAGTACAACCGAAATACAAATTAGTAAAAAGAGCAAAAAAGAAAAAAAAGCAATGCCAGCAGTCACTACTACTTTCGGTTTCCGGTAAGGTTTTCATATCAGTGGAAAGGTGAAAGTCTGAGAGCACAGCATGGCCTGAGTGCTCACTGCTTACACATTGAATTGTGCGTAGAAAACCAGGAGCATGCGAAGGCAGGCAGGCAATGTGAATGAAACCACCACATGGAACACCTGACCCACCAGGAACAGATCAGCTTCCACTTCACTTTAGTCCTTCCTTCAAGGACAGGAAGGCTGGCGTACAGCTTGCTCACTACATTTTAGATGTGAATGATTAAAACATCATCTGCAGGCTTGGAGTGACGCCTGTCAGAGCGAGTGGGGCTATACTAATCCAGGTACGACCAAATTAGGAAGGCCCACTAAGCTTCAACAAGACATTTCCTCGCCAGAACAAGAATTGGCCTCCCTAGTGCAGTACTCGATCACCCCCTCCCACATCGCTCACTCAGTTGCCCAATGGCACTCAGTTCCCAGCAGCTGGGGAGCATCTCACCAAGGCGGCGGTCAGACCTGTAACGCAGCAGGGAGTGCCAAAAATCTCTTGGTCCGGACAGGCCGCCAATAGAAACTGACCCTTGCAACGTTTAACACACGAACCCTCTCGAGTGAGGCTAGCTTGGCAGGACTCTTTGAGGAACTATCAGACATTGTTTGGGATATCATGGGCCTATGGGAGTTTAGAAGAACTGGTGAGGCTTATACATTGCTGAATAACGGACATGTCCTCTGCTAGAGGTCTCCTAGATAAGCAGTACGGGGTATGATTCTTAATTCATGGAGATATAGCGGGCGACATTGACGAATTCTACATCATTAATGAGAGGGTAGCTGTAGTCGTCAGCAAACTTAATAAGATGCATAGAATTAAGGTAGTACAAGTCTACGCTCCAACATCCAGTCACGATGACGAGGAAGTAGATCAGTTTTATGAAGATGTTAAATTAGCCATAAGAAAAGTGCAAACTCACTATACTTTAGCCATGGGCGACTTCAATGCATAAGTGCGGAAATAGCAGGCTCGTGAACGAGCAATTGGCAAATACGGTGTCGATTCTAGGAACGGTAGAAGAGAGATGCTGGTAGAATTCGCAAAAAGGAATAAGCTTCGAATAATGAACACCTTTTCCAGAAGAGTAGCAACAGTGGACCTGGAAAAGTCTTAATGGTGAAACAAGAAATGAGACTGACTGAATGAAACGGCGATAATACGCACACAAACCTAGGAAACGCCGCACGGCCTTCTTGTCGGCCTGAGGAGGAAAAGCGGCTACCGGGGCTAGCTTGTCGGTGTCGGGTCGGACTCCTCTAGCGCACGTGCCCGAGAAAATTTCGCTCTTCATAGCCAAAGTGGCACATTTATGGTTTAAGCGTGAGATCAGCCGAGCGGATCGCTTCTAGCACATTCCACAGGCGATTAAGATTTTGCTCAAATGTTTCAGACAAGACTACTACGTCATCGAGATGCACGAGACTAGTCTGCCACTGCAGTCCAGCGACGACACTATCCATCATTCATTGGAACGTAGCTGGAACTGAACAGAAGCCGAAAGTGAGCACTCGAAATTCATAGAGGCCCTTGGGAGTCACAAAGGCAGTTTTCTTGTGGTCTCTTTCTTCTACCTCAATCTGCCAGTATCCGCTTTTGAAATCGAGTGATGAAAAATACTGGGCGCTCTGCAGTCTAGCTAACGAATCGTCGATACGTGGCAGAGGTTACACGTCCCCTTTAGTTACGTTGTTGAGCTTCCGGTAGTAGGCGCAGCAGCGTAGTGTTCCGTCTTTCTTTTTGACAAGAACGACCGGAGACGACCATGCGCTCTTGGAAGGTTCGATAGCGCAGTCTTCCAGCACCTCTTTTACTTGCTTTGTGTGGCCCCTTTGTAAAAAAAGAAAAATAAAGTTCGGGCAAATCCGCACCACCCTTAAGGTACAACGGGTATAAAATCTAATAAATAAACGAAAAGGGGCGGCCAAGGCCGCCCAAAATGGTTTTAGAGAAAAAACAATTGATAAAAAATTTGGCGGAGGCAAGCTTGTAAGTATGAAATGATTAAGTGGAAAACAAACGTAATGACGAAGAGGACGAGAGTAGTAGAGGGTAAACTGCCTCCGACGAAATTAGTCTGCAAACAGCTCACTCACTCAAGACCCCCCCCCCCCGCCCAGGGCAATCCGCCGACGCCCGCGCAGGACCCGCAGCTGTTTTATTGCATAAAAAGAGGCCAAAGCCATCGGTGCATCTTTCTTCTTGCCTGGACTCTTGCCGCGTCGAATCGACTTGAGTGGTCCGGTATGCACGGTGGAGTACATGTTGATGGTGACGGCGAGGTTCGTCAGGGTAGGGTACTGCAAAATTCTGCACGATGGTAGGTGACACAAGGGAAAGAGAAAGTGGACAAGAAAGAATGAGAATGTAGCATGCGGTTAGTGCCATTCAGCTCGGGGAAGCCCCGCCATAGTTTGCTTATACAGTGCGGATGGCAAAGAAGAATCACGCAAGAGTAATATCAAGGGATCAAGGAATGCGCTAGTGAGCATCAGGAAGCGTTGGAGAGACAGGAACGGAAGAGGAAGGAACGGAAAGGATTAGGATGTGTATTAGTTGCAGGAGCAGGGTGCGGGATTGTTCTGTTCTCATCAGTGCGGGATAGACGTCCGGTGAAAGAGCATCGAGCTGTAAAAGCGTTCGCAACCGCGACGCAACGCGTGCATGATGTCAGGTTGTGTGTCTCATCAACACTGGGAGCCCCGCACGTGCACCAATCGGAGGTGCTGAGATGAAAACGATGAAGGTAATAAGGAAAGTGGCCATGTCCAGTGAAAAAATGGGTTAACAGACGAGTCGGGGGCACCCAAGATGGGATTACATATACACTACTGACCCATCTATAAAGGCCCTCTCTTGGCCCTCTCGCTGCCGATAGCAATGCCATTGGTGCAATGAGGTGTTAAATAATATCTTCGTGATCGTATGGAGGTGAGACAAAAACGAACGAGACCGGTGTTCATCGCCCACCACGCCCCGGTGGCCGGGGACGTGGAAGAGACGGACCCTTCGACCCGCAAATTTCAGCAAGCGCAGTGTTTGCTGGAATTTCCAGGTGCGTTTATCCCTTTCCCGGAGGCTTGAAATCACCTTTAAAATTGACAAGCAGTCTGTATATAAGTGTATCATAACAGGTCCGCGCACGCAAAAGCAATGGACTCGGCACTGTACGCGCTGGTGGCGTTCTCGATTGGAAACTTAGGCACTGCGAGAAGGCGGCCGCGCGGGTCGGATGCCACGTACGCCACACCCGCCGCGACTGTCGTGACGGCGCCGTCACATGGTAGGCCGGCAAGGTGGAAAATTTGGCTGCCTGGGTGGGCGTGAAGCACTTGGACGGAAAACGACAAGTAACGCGCGGGTGATGCGACCACTCGTCGAATGGACGCGCTATGGAGGTCGGGTAGAAAGTTTCCTGGCCATAATAAGTGATTTGTCGGAGCGTTAAGATGGAGAATTCCGTCCCCAACCTATCCAACTCCACATTCAAAGGTGGACAGTTGGCCAGGACATGTAGTGCCGTGGTGCGCGTGGTGTGATATATACGCGCCGCTCAGAACCACGAGAATGTAGCGCTGTACAGGCAATACTCGGGTGGTCAAGTATGACGTTGGAAAAGCCGGCCACCACACCGGAGATGCGTATGCAATCGCAGGAAGCAGAACCTGTCTATGCAGATGCCGTATAAGAACGGGACGCAGCGAGAAGTTCATGCGTAGAAATGTGAGAGATCGCGCAACCAATACCTCGGCTTTGGTCTTAATAAATTCAGTGTGGGTATGGAAATTGAATTTGTCGTCAAAGACCACGCCGAGAATTTTAACATGGTCTTTGTTCTTTAGCTAAGCGCCATTCAATCTAATGGACGGACGCGGCTTAGAGGTGCCAATGTGACCACTGTTGAAAAAGACAAAATAAGACTTTTGGTGACTAATCTTGACCATGTTTTGCCGGGCCCAATTGCAAACCAAGGCGTGTACAGATTGCAATCGCGGTGGACCGGAAACGAGTATGATGGTGCAGTCTGCATATGCCTGGATATGAACCCCTTGTGGAAGTGGGAGGTCTAGTAACGAATAAATTGCCAAATTCCACAGCAAGGTGCTAATCGGTGAGCCCTGAGGATTTCCAGTGGACGGATTCGTACTGGCGTACGAATCGCTTGGCGTCTTTTCGCCGACACGCGGTAGGGCTGCTAGCGTATCGGGCGTGCGTCGTCGCATGTGAGGGTCCTGTGCCTCGCTATTGAAGTCTGGCGAACCTTAGACGATCTTGCGAAACGTGCCCTGCATTCAAGCAAGAGCTCGCGCAGTGCTGCCTGGTCGTCTTGCGATAGCTCTGTATTAATGTCGGTGTTCCCCAGTGACTTGTCAATCATCCCTACTGCTTCAGAGGCACAACATTCAGCCATGTTCTCTATTTCGTCGGCAAACGCAATTGAAGTACCGCGGAAAAGCTGTGGATGCTCGTTACTTAAGTTGGTGACAAGCAACTGAGAACGGTCATCACTAAGCTGGAGCACACTCCTAGGCGCACAAACACCTTGCGTCAGTAGATGCGATAAGTTACTTTCTTTTATCACTTCACCTTCACGCATTCCACCGCACCTAACTTCGACGAGGACACTGGCTCATGGAGGGAGCGTAACACTTTCGGCGGAAACACGAAAGGCGTCGTCACGTCGTTTGTCTTCGTACCCATCGATTGCTCGGTCGGCTGAGAAGGTAACTACACCTCCCCGTTGGTCAATAACAGCGCCGTAAACCCCGAGAATGACGTCACTGAAGCATTCGCGCAGGACAAGGCAGCTGGCCACGAATGTCGATACTTGAATCCGAACTCTATAGATAATCGTGCATGTTCTTAGCGGAGTAACGACGTCACCACCAGCCGTCCCAATCTGCGATCCATGCCAAGGAGTAATCACTTTCTTCAGAAACATCGCCATCTTCCCGCTTATAATTGAAAAGTCCGCACCGGTATCCACTAAAGCGCTAACTGCGTAACCGTCAATCACAACCGGTATGTCGAGCGAAAGCCGGTCATTCCTTTCAGTTGCAGTTGACGTCGGATCGGTGCCCGTCCTTTTTCGCGTCGATTGAGGTCTTCAGCGCATCGACTGCCAGCGGCCTCGCCCCCAGAGGTCGCTGTAGTTAGTTTTGCCGGGGAGGACTTGGTGATCGTGCGCTAGAAAATCGCTGGGGCGGTGGTGAAAATCGCGTTGGCGACGGCGAGCGTGACTGTCGTCCGATAGGCGGTGGCGTGCGCTATTGAGCCTGATAATGTTCAATATCCTGGGGTCGTTGGCTAGGTTGGGGTGGCGGCGAGCAGGCGGAAAAGCCCCGCAACCCGAGACGTCGGTATGGGCACTGACGGTACAAATGATCTGCTTCACTGCAGCGGAAGAACAGAGGACGGCGGTCCGATATGCGCCAAACATCCGACTTTCTAGGGATCGTGCGTCGATCGTCGGCGTAATGCATGGGCTTCTCCGGCTGAAGAACTACATGAGGAGCGGCAAGCGGAAACGCTGGAGGCGTGCGTCGTTCTGCGATGTATTGTACCGGTTGGGCTGGTGAAGCTGCCACCAGATGAGCGGCGTGAACAAACAGCGAGGGTGACGAAGGAGGGAGTCTAGGGCTTCTGCGTAGGTCGCATGACGGTGTTCAGTCGATGCAGGCGCTGTGCTAGCAAGAGGAAAGCTGGACAGGAGCGCTTGGTGTACTTTACCTTTTACCACATTCGCAATGGAGTTCACTGTAGCCTGTAACACATCGTAAATCTTCTGCATTTCTTCCCACACAATGGTGCGGATGAGTTCTCGGAGGTTGTCATTGTTGCTTCCAGCCGCTGTGAAAATATCTTATGTTGCGTTCACTTGCCGCACGTAGAAGTTGACCACGGCTGAAGCATCTCCTACATACTTACAGCCTCAGTTAAAAATTCGGCGACACTCTTAGGAGGGCTCCGCACAAGACCAGCGAAGAGCTGCTCCTTCACTCCTCGCATCAGGTGACGTAACTTCTTGTCTATGGACAATCCAGGGTCTGCTCGTCTGAGGAGGCGTGCATGTCTTCGATGAACGTGGTGATACTTTCATTGGAAAGCTGGACGCGGGCCTGGATCGTTCGTTCTGGTCGTTCGCGGCGATCAGGGCTTGCGTAGGTGTGTAGCAGCTGACGGCGGAACTCGGGCCGCAACGTCAGTTCCTCCTCACAGCTTTGGAACCACCTACGTGCGCCGTCCTCAAAAAATAGACATTTCTAAGTTTAGTGGCGTCGTCCCATTCATTGTACTCGGCCAAGCGCTCAAAGTCAACCATCTAATCTTCGACACCTTCGAACATGCCAGCATGGAACGACTTTGCAACCCGTTTGTTCTGAAGTGCGTACCGGGTCGTCATCGCGCTATCTATGCCAGTTGAGATGGTTTGAATCGTGTGTGGTCTTCTGGAGGCAGTCTCTTCATACTGCGGCTGGCCCGATGGACGGGAGTGGCACTGGGCTGGTGGTTCGGCTCCCAGGAGGGGTCTGCGGCATGAGTGATAAATACCCAGCACCTCCACCAGTTTGTCACGTGCCTCAAAAAAAGGACTGACGACGTTTAATGGAGATAGCTGGCGTCTGAAAAGCAACAGCGACGGGACCAAGCTATCGAGCAGGCGCGGGTAGCACACGCACTTCTTCCTCTTGGCCTTCCTGTCTCTCCCTTTGCACTGAAAAAACTACTACAGGTGGCAATATGAATAAATACAAAGCATACAGGTTGGGAACACACAAGGTTACATAAGAAGTATAACACTGTTACTGGAAACATGATATAAACAAAATAATTGCACTGTAAACATGATAAGAAGGAAGGTAATGCTGCCGCAGAGATGACGCTATTTTTAGCTGGCTCCAGTCCGCTATTGTACGCGGGAAGAATGAATACCTGAACGAGTCCCTACGTGAGGAGAAGGGAGGTATAGTGAAATTCTGTCTTTGCCGAGTAGCGTATCCAGACGAGATAGATAGGATTTTTGTTATGCCAGTCTTGCAATGACACTTTATTAGATGTATAAATGTCAGTCGCGAATTCTTTTGTGCCATAGAATAAAAATTGGCCCTCTTTAAAAGCTCAGTAACTGAACTTCTCGTAAATGTGTTATAAATGAAATGGCATGGCTCTTCTTTGTAGCTGCTCTAGTTTGGCTGTGTTAGTTTCTGTAAAAGGATCCCATATCATTGCAGCGTAATCTAAAACGGGCAGCACTATGGATTTGCAAGCCAAGGGGTGTACAGAACGGGAGGAAAGCTTAACTGCTTACCTGAGGAAAAATAGTTTAGGTTCGTATTCGGAGTGACAGAATTCATGAGTATTCCAATTGAGATCAGCATTGCCATTTGTTGGGCGTGTTGGTAAACTGACTTGGAAAGCATATTTAGTGCCATCAAACAAGGACAGAAGGGAGACGACACCACAATGCGTTAACTTCAACAACTTGATTTTCAGGAAACACACACCTATTTAACCCATGCACAGTGGCGCCACCTCATCCAAATCTTAACCATCCACCCCCCTCCCCTAAAAAAAAGAAAAGCTGCTATAATGGTGCGGGTCAGATAGCACAATTCGGGACGCGGCAAATCAACGGACGGAACGCAGAGGGAAGGGAGCGGTAGTGCCCTACCTGCATAGAACGGCACATAGTCTTAAAAAAATGGCTAGCTGGGTGGACACAAAAATGGTCTTTTCAGCGCCAGAAAAGCTCGCGAAAATATGTCGATTAACGGGCCCGTACCGTAAGCCAGCTGTCGGATGCTCTACGAATCATTGTAAGGCACCAGTGGGTTGCGTAGAAGCTGTTGTTTATGAGCTCCCGCTGTCCTGTGGGAAAATATACATCGGGCAGACAGGAACGTGTCTTAATGGCTGATTACGGGAACATTGCCTAAACGTTAAAATAAGCAATATGGTCATCTGTCAATTCGCTGCCACGAATGCGGCTGTGCGCCGGTGTATGGATCTTGCCGGGTTCTTGCGAAGCACAAAGATAAAGACTTGCGAGAGATTATTGAGGCTCAGGCTATCTGTCGGAATAGTGGCACGTAATGTTAGTGCCGCTTCGGTCCACTTGTTAGATAAGGAGACGGCTTTTTTGGAGAATTGAGATATGGATGATGTGGAACCACTGTGCATGGGTTAAACAGGCGTGTGTTTCTTGAAAATCAAGTTGTGGAAGTTATCGCATTGTGGCGTCGTCTCCCTTCTGCCCTTGTTTGCTGGCGATAAATATGCTTTCCAATTGAGATCGTTCGAAATCCAAAGCCCTAAATATTTACAGTTACTAACTTAAGAGAGGAAAGTGTCATTAATGCAGTGATCAGAGTGTGAATGTTTCTTTTTATGTTTTATTCTTTGCTTTTCTGTTTTAACCATTGCTTCAACGTTTATCACCATCTTCGATTCTCGACACCAAGAAGCAATTTTCTGTAGGGCACTATTCAGCAATATTTGATTCGATTTCGCAATAATTTCGCAGTTCGAAACACAATCGTTGGCAGAAAATTTAACATGAACTGCAATATCTCGTACAATATCATTGATATATAGGAGGATCAAAAGTGGCCGTACCACCGAGCAGTGGGGTACTCAAGAATCAGCCGTTACTGATGCAGATACGGTGTTACGAATGAAACAAACTGTTTGCTGTGGGTTAGGCATGCAGCGGTCCATTCAGCTAGCTGATTATTTTTGAAAACTTTATGTAAATTATAGAGTGGCTTTTTGTGAGAAACATTAAATTAAATTATGGGGTTTTTACGTGCCAAAACCGCTTTCCGATTATGAGACACGCCATAGTGGAGGACTCCGGAAATTTCGACCACCTGGGGTTCTTTAACTTGCACCTAAATCTAAGTACACGGGTGTTTTCGCATTTCGCCCCCATCGGAATGCGGCCGCCGTGGCCGGGATTCGATCCCGCGACCTCGTGCTCAGCAGCCCAACACCATAGCCACTGAGCAGCCACGGCGGGTGTGAGAAACTTTGACAGGTGCTTTTTAAAAATTCATGAACATAGAATAATTTGGGTAGCATGGTGAATTAATATTGCAAAATGGTTGATTGTTTCAGTGAGCTGAATACACGTCGAGAATCCTTTCATAAAACCACGTTGATGTTAGGTTAAAAAATTATGATTATAAAGAAAATTTAGCATTTGATTATGTATAATGTGTTGGAGTAATCTGCAAGTTGTGGATGCTATTGGAATCGGGCGATAGTTCTTAATGTTGTTTGTCCTTCCACTTTTATGCTACGGTTTCATTCTGGCTGACTCCCAGTCATGCGATAGTTCACTGTCCCATAATGATTTATTAAATAAAATGTGCAAATACTAAAAGAATTCGGGTTGTTTTCTGGCCCCGGTGACTTCTCTACATTCAATTTTAACAGCATGTTGAAGTTACCTTGTTCTGAGATAATGATTTCTGGTATTCGGGGCAAGGAGACATAAAGAAAAAAGGGTGGCACCATCATCTTCAGTAAAAATAGATTTGAAGTGGTCGTTATATGAGTTGGATATTAATTCAAAATCGGTTAGCTGTTCCGCGTTAATTTCGAAGGTCAAGTACAAGGATTTAGGTGAAATAGTTCTCCAAACTTCCCCGGTTATGCTGTAATGAAACTAGGTACTCATTCCCCGTAGTAACGTGTTTTGTCTATGCCCACTTGATTCTTAATTTTAAAGGACAAACCTGAAATTAAATTTTCACAATACGAAGCGTTGGAGCAAGATTTTTCTCTTCTTATGTCTCTTCAGCCGCCTCCGTTTTTTAATTTCACCCTGGAAATGCCCGCACCCTTACTTTCGGTTTCTACAGCTGTTCAACGCTTAATTGAGTTCGAACGGCTAAAACAAGAAGCTGCACCCAGACACACGCAGTCTCACTGTTCGATTTTGAAATCGCGGAAACGGAAGACGGCTTAGCGCGGATTCCGGGCAGCAAACACGAGCGCTGAATTCTAAGCGCTTTGAGCTCCTCGACTTTGTGACGCCACAGGGGAGCACAAAAGTTTCTGCTGAAAAGAAAGGCAATGAAATATAAAATACACTTAGCATCTGCGGATGGAGAGTGTGCGCTAGGATTCAATGCCCAAATGAACAGCGCGGGACACACACAGTTGCACATACCCGTCGACCCAAAGTGAAATCCAAGAGCGTCGTGAAAGTGTGGCAGGTGCCTGCGTGCCCAGTAATCCAAATTGGTATGAGCGAGGCTCATTGAACGGCGGCACGTAAGTTGTAGCACACGCTAAATAACCTAAGTTGGCGGAAATACGCCACATATGCAATGTGAGATTACTGTGATCCAAGTTGGCCCCACGATCGCTTTCGAATCTGGTTCCCTGATATTACACAGCAGCGGTATGCTGCGAAGCACTGGACCATAGACTATCCAGTGATCCAAGTTGGCGGGAAAACGGTAGAGACACCGACAGAAAACCAGGCAGCCATACATATAGACAGCATGTGGAAAGTGCTTGAAGAGCCTTAAGAATGCTAATCACTGTACAGGCGCAACACTACTGCATTCGTGTTGTGAAAATGTACGACGCAATGATGCCAACGACAGGCACATATACCTCCACGGACTATGATGTGCTAACCAGCTTCGTGACTAGATGCGATGAACGCTTCTTCCTTCGAATATGGGAGGTGGCGGGTTCAAACACCTTGCGGTGTATATTGTGAGCCCACTACCGGTGAAACCGTGATAACGTGCAGCTGTACTTGGCGTCTCAGAGTGGAGCGCGCAATTAGCCGCACGGCGAACTAGCCCTAGAAGTAGTTGATTATAGTGGGGGCTGTTCGACACGGTGTCACTTTGATTCCGGCTGCGGAGTCGAATCTCGGCAGATCAACGTGCGTGGCATTAATATGGGCAGGAGAGACTTGGGGTGGGAAAAGGTGTTAAGGGTTTGGTGCCGCGCAAACGAAAAGCGTCTCTGTTGAGGAAAAAAACATGCAACCACAAAATAATTTGGCTCGCTGGTTCTCCCAAGCCCCGCCAGCGACACAGGCCGTTTGTACGCTAACATTCCAAACGCAGCCTGTTGTGGTGGTTCAGCAAATGAAGAACTGCACCCTGTTCTTTTAATGCGGTATGTGGGGTACATAAAAGTGGTATGTATGCATGTGTGCACGCTTGTTACTTTGTTTTGTGCACTTCGGAGGCCACGGGCCGGTTTGGCGCGGGCAGCCTTTGTGATAGCAACAGTTGCTATAGGGAAACGCGATAGAGTAGTCCCGCTGCCAGTACGCGCCTCATTCATAACTCGTTCCGGCGATGGCAATGCATTTTTTCGAATATGTGAGGTCGCGGGTTCAAACACCTTGCGGTGTATATTGTGAGACCACTACCGGTGAAACCGTGATAACGTGCAGCTGTACTTGGCTTCTCAGAGTGGAGCGCGCAATTAGCCGCACGGCGAACTAGCCCTAGAAGTAGTTGATTATAGTGGGGGCTGTTTGACACGGTGTCACTTTGATTCCGGCTGCGGAGTCGAATCTCGGCAGATCAACGTGCGTGGCATTAATATGGGCAGGAGAGACTTGGGGTGGGAAAAGGTGTTAAGGGTTTGGTGCCGCGCAAACGAAAAGCGTCTCTGTTGAGGAAAAAAACATGCAACCACAAAATAATTTGGCTCGCTGGTTCTCCCAAGCCCCGCCAGTGACACACAGGCCAAGTTTGTACGCTAACATTCCAAACGCAGCCTGTTGTGGTGGTTCAGCAAATGAAGAACTGCACCCTGTTCTTTTAATGCGGTATGTGGGGTACTTAAAAGTGGTATGTATGCATGTGTGCACGCTTGTTACTTTGTTTTGTGCACTTCGGAGGCCACGGGCCGGTTTGGCGCGGGCAGCCTTTGTGATAGCAACAGTTGCTATAGGGAAACGCGATAGAGTAGTCCCGCTGCCAGTACGCGCCTCATTCATAACTCGTTCCGGCGATGACAATGCGTTTTGTCGCTAAAGTAATTCGATATAAACGCAGTACCATCAACCGTGATCACAGGATGGGTTGTACCGCTTTCTTTAAGGAGCGATCATTACGTGGCTCATGAGGCGGATCATCCGGCGTTGGCGTGACTACACCATGCTCCAAAAACACTTGTAACCTTTGAGCTTTTGGTGGAACTCGAACCTACGACGTTTTGTGGTAATTAAAGCACGGTTCTTTAAAGTCGACCTAATTAAAGCACTGAAAGCATTTTTTCATGCGGGCTCCTGAAATAATATATTTTCTGTTTTTACTTCCTAAAATGTAAGAATGGGTTGGTTATTTCTTAAGTCATCGCTTTAATTATTAGGTTTCATTCCTTGAACAGCATAGCAACAAGCATGCGCATATCGTTGTGATGCGTAAAAAAAATACTATCGTGCCTTCTAGCATGGACACACTAAGGAATTCTGGACATTGCACCTTCGCCATCCTGTGCAACTTCACGGTAATGTGCACGTGTAACTGAATGGGCAAAATTTTAAACAATTTTATATATATATATATATATATATTAGCCGAGCATAAACAAGTTGCTACTGTCTGCGCCAGGAGGGTAGCCTTTTGTAACAACATATGCATATATGGCACTTACTCGGAAAATTGGTGGTGCGTTAAAGCAGTGTTTTGGTCGAGGATTGGCTATTATGTCACACGACAGGAGCAAATGGTCTTGCACCTTCTCAGCAGAAGGCGCATTGACTTGGAGATGTGAGAAATTTAAACCGTAAAACGATTTATTACAGCTGGAGTTTTGAACTGTAATTGCAGAGCGAGTGTCATTCAGTCTGTTTGCACGCGTATATTTTTGTGATGCTACAGGGAGAAGAGGGAGTGTATATGGGTACGCACACCTTGAGCGTGGGTGCGTGGGTACTTGCGTGTGCGTGTGTGTTTGTGCTCAGTATTTCAATAGGCGTGCGCAGAAATGCGCGTATGCGTGTGCGAGCGTACGCGCGTTTGAGTGCCTGCAGTTCTGTGTGCATGCGCACGTGCGTTTTTGTGGGTGTGTGCATGCGTGGGCGCGTGTAAATCTGAATGTGGGCAAGCATGTGTCGTACCGCTGTGTGTGTGCGTTTGTGTGAGTGTGTGCGAACGTGCGTACACCTGAGTGGGCGTGCGTGTGTGTAAGCGCGCTAGCGGGCATTCCCCCGCTTACGCCTATACTCTTGCGGATGAATGGTATGTAGAGTTTATATGAACCCATATTTAAATCTACGAGACTAGAACGAATGACGTTGCATTTATAGAATTATCTCTTTCTGAAAGCGAAATCAAGGCAAAAAGAAGAAAACGCATTTCCCTTCCACTCTCTGAAGAAGTATGACCAGAGAAGCTCTGTAATATGTGCCCCTTAATGGCGAACTGCACCTCCGCCGCGGGTCGGCCCGGCATTGTACTATCTTCGGGATTATGTTCTACACGCGGACACGATAGTGGGAAAAGTGGCTCTTAAGAGGAAGCTTTAGCTCGAGTGCTCGTATGTAAATACATGCAAAAGGAGAATTCGTTTTTCTCGGCAACCACTGCACCAAATTTGACGAGGTTTGTTGCACTTAAAAGACAAAAACTTAAAATCTAGGGGTTGTTTGTTTCGAATTCTTGATTTGGGTCATAATTTATTTATGAAAAATTTGCGAAAATCGAAAATTTTTAGAAAACTATACCGAAAGCTTACAACTCTGTCTTTCGGCAATGAAAAATGGTATCATAATTCTGTGCATTGCATCTAACAGCACATCTAAAGCGGATAAAATTGATATATTACTTGTGAATAGCAAAATATTTAGTAATATGGAAATACAGCTTTTGCAGAACCCTTGTACACTACGTAACGAATTCACATAATATATAAATCTACATATTGAATTTGTCCGCTTTGAATTATGTAATGGGTGCTGTTTACCTAACCGCAATATCAGTTCTAGATGCGGAGTTATTAATTTGTAAACTTGGTGCTTCTATTTCCTTCGCACTGTCGAATTTTGAAAATTCTTTTACCGAATTCAAGCCCCCAATGGAAATTCCGCTTGCAATAGTCACCCGAATTTACCTTTCTCTCTGTATATATGAGCTCGGACACAGTACCCGTGGTGGAAGTGGCCCCTAGACTACAGGGCTACATGGAACCACGAAGTGCTGGTTTGATAAATACCAGTAATTGGAAAGTGTTTAGCTCTTGAATTTTGGTATAGCGGCGCCGCTGTACCAAATATAGCGCCGCCGGTATAGCGGCCCCTTTTTGCCGCGAGCACTATGTTTCAGCTAATATTCAAAGCAACACTACACTATTTTTTAGGAGGGGGGGAAGGGGGGAGCTTTTCTTTAGCGTCTAACTACTGTTCCAAAGTTATCGGTTAGCTCAAGGCGCGCCTGAGTGTGTTTCTAATATCCGGTATGTTGTCACGGATTCAATAGCGAAAGAGCGTTATTCTATCAGATTGCGCGCGTGAAGCCAATACTGGCGTACATTCTCCACCACATTTGAGGACCCGAGATGGCCCTGCAATGTGCAGACATTCCAAATTGATGAACGGATGCCTTGATCCGTAGATGAGATTCAGAGGAAGCACTACTTTGCGCGCAGTCATCGTAGACCTTTGAGTGTTTTCCAGCGCAAGGTCACCTGATAATGAGTTATATACGTGACTCACTCTTTTGGAAGTGTTTTGTTCTTCACATCACTACAAGGTGACAGTATGTAGGTGGTAGCGTAATGGTTAGCCTGCCCATTGCATCAGAGGCGTCAGAGGGACGTTTCTATGTTATAAGAACACATCTCCCCCCCCCCCTCCAATAAAAACACACAAAAATAAGCTTGCGGACAGGGGCATCACAAGATCGAGAACTACGGCACTTGTTGATTTTGTTCAGGATAACGTCAGTGTTTCATTCAGCGCTTATTTCTGAGAAAATTAGCTGAGGTTACGTTTATTTGCATCACATTGGCGGGCGTAATCAGACAAAAATTTACCACATTTCAAAAGAGGGTGCCTGAATACGTTGTGTAGATTACTTACGTCAATGACAGCAAGAATACAGCATTATTAGATAATATAATTCGGAAACAAGTTCACTTATTGTGGCAGTATATTAAAAAGGAAGTACCTCCACAGTATAGCTGTCAGTAAACAGTCTTGTAGGTCTGTAGTAAACTGGCTGCACCGTTCGCGTCTTGGCAACGGGATAAGGTTGCTCCTGAAAGAAGAAAGTCTAGTTACGCCCTATTAAAAAGTCCTCCAAAATATGAACAGAGGCCGAGAAAGATGTGGGCGTTTTGGGAAAGGTGAAACCGCTTGAAATCTCAGAACAGCATTTTCCTAAATATTTAAGATGACCTAAAAATAAAAAACCAAAACGTTGACAGGGTGCCGATTTATATGTGCCAAAATTTGGCACATATAAATTGGATGTTGAAGCAGTTCAGCTGAAACGCGAAGGTGCGAAATAAGGCGAGAATGTCGGCAAGTGTTGAAGAGGGGTCAAGTACGTAGGTCCTGTGGACGACGCCAGCGCCCGGCACTGTCAGGCGACTGCACGTATAAGCGAGATGCCTGGTCGTCAGTCGTTATAGTGTGATACGGGTCTGAAATATTGGGCGAGGACTCCATAACATTAAATACAGTGCACTCTATGGTGTCATTATTGGACGGCTGGTACCGACTCTCGCGCTATGAGGAGGGGAACAAATTGTCTCACGTGCCGACTGTCACCTTCGCCGAACTGCCAACTTTCTTTCCCCTCCGTAGTTGCTTACGTTTTATTTGGTTCAGCTGCCAATCACGAGGTAGCGGGATCGAAGCGCAGCCATGCTAGCCGTATTTCGATGGGTGTGAAATGCTAAAACATCCGTGTACATAGGGTTAGGCGCAAGTTAAAGAATCCCAAGTGGTCCAAATTATTTCGGAATCCCCCACTACGGCGTGCCTTATAATGATATTGTGGGTTTAGCACGCAAAACCCCATAATGTATTACGTAACCTCCGTTAAGGATGTCCTTGGCAGTCGCACAACTATTGAATACAAGGAAGTGTTAGGAGTTGTGCGCGATGTCTCTGAGTATGTGGGCAGCCTTTATGGCGTTCGATACTTGCTAGTGTACAATGCGGCTACATTATAAAGGCGGAACTGCAATATGGTAGACAATATGGAGAACAGACAAATTCCACATATATTACTGCACAATAATTTTGAATAGCGATCTTCCTTCACGCGCGTGGATAACCGTGACAGGAGACTACTATAGAAACCAACTGAAAGTGCTGCATTTGTCATACCCCAGGGCTTACCTGGCCTCATCATCATCATCAACCTGGTTACGCCCACTCCAGGACAAAGGTCTCTCCCATACTTCTCCAACTACCCCCGGTCATGTACTAATTGTGGCCATGTTGTCCCTCCCAACGTCTTGATCTCATCCGCCCACCTAACTTTCTGCCGCCCCCTGCTACGCTTCCCTTCCCTTGGAATCCATTCCGTAACTCTTAATGACCATCGCTTATCTTCCCTCCTCATTACATGTCCTGCCCATGCCCATTTATTTTTCTTGATTTCAACAAAGATATCATTAACTCGTGTTTGTTCCCTCACCCAATCCGCTCTTTTCTTATCCCTTAACGTTACACCTATCATTCTTCTTTCCATAGCTCGTTGCGTCATCCTCAATTTGAGTAGAACCCTTTTCGTAAGCCTCCAGGTTTCTGCCCCGTACGTGAGTACTGGTAAGACACAGCTGTTACAAACTTTTCTATTGAGGGATAATGGCAACCTGCTGTTCATGGTCTGAGAATGCCTGCCAAACGCACCCCAGCCCATTCTTATTCTTCTGATCATTTCAGTCTCATGATCCGGATCCGCAGTCACAACCTGTCCTAAGTAGATGTATTCCCTTACTACTTCCAGCGCCTCACTACCAATCGTAAACTGCTGTTCTCTTCCGAGACTGTTAAACATTACTTTAGTCTTCTGCAGATTAATATTTAGACCCACCCTTCAGCTTCGCCTCTCCAGGTCAGTGAACATGCATTGCAGTTGGTGCTCTGAGTTACTAAGCAAGGCAATATAATCAGCGAATCGCAAGTTACTAAGGTATTTTCCATTATTCCATTTTCCATCTCCAATTCTTCCCAATCCAGGTCTCTGAATACCTCCTGTAAACACGCTGTGAATAGCATTGGAGCGATTGAATCTCCCTGCCTGACGCCTTTCTTTATTGCGATTTGTTGCTTTCTTTATGGAGGACTACGATGGCTGTGGAGGCGCTATAGATATCTTTTAGTATTTTTACATACGGCTCGTCTACACCCTGATTCCGCCATGCCTCCATGACTACTGAGGTTTCGACTGAATCAAACACTTTCTCGTAATCAATGAAAGCTATATATAAAGGTTGGTTATATTCCGCACATTTTTCTATCACCTGATTGATAGTGTCAACATGGTCTATTGTTGAGTAGCCTTTACGGAATCCTGCCTGGTCCTTTGGTTGACGGAAGTCTAAGGTGTTCCTGATTCTATTTGCAATTACCTTCGTAAATGCTTTGTAAGCAACGGACAGTAGGCTGATCGGTCTATAATTTTTCAAGTCTTTGGCATTCCCTTTCTTAAGAATTAGGATTAGGTTAGCGTTTTTCCAAGATTCCGGTACACTCGAAGTCATGAGGCATTGCGTATACAGGGTTGCCAGTTTCTCTAGAACAATCTGCCCACCATCCTTCAACATATCTTCTGTTACCTGATCCTCCCCAGCTGTCTTCCCCCTTTACATAGCTCCCAAGGCTTTCTTTACTTCTTCCGGCGTTATCTGTGGGATTTCGAATTCCTCTAGACCAGTCTCTCTTCCATTATCGTTGTGGGTGCCACTGGTACTGTATAAGCCTCTATAGAACTCCTCAGCCACTTGAACTATCTCATCCATATTAGTAATGATATTGCCGGCTTTGTCTCCTAACGCATACACCTGATTCTTGCCAATTCCTAGTTTCTTCTTCACTGCTTTTAGCTTCCTCCGTTCCTGAGAGCATGTTCAATTCTATCCACATTGTACTTCCTTATGTCAGCTGTCTTACGCTTGTCGTAAGACAAGCGTAAGACAGCTGACATAAGGAACATGACATTGGCGCTTCTTGATCACATCTTTCGTCTCCTGCGATAGCTTGCTGATATTCTGTCTAACGGAGTTACCACCGACTTCTACTGCACACTCCTTAATGATGCCCACAAGACTGTCGTTCATTGCTTCAACACTCAGGTCCTCTTCCTGAGTTAAAGCCTAATATCTGTTCTGTAGCTTGATCAGGAATTCCTCTATTTTCCCTCTTACCGCTAACTCATTGATCGGCTTCTTATGTACCAGTTTTTCCGTTCCCTCCTCAGGTCTAGGGTAATTCGAGTTCTTACCATCCTATGGTCACTGCAGCGCACCTTGCTGAGCACGTCCACATCTTGTATGATGCCAGAGTTAGCGCAGAGTATGAAGTCTATTTCATTTCTAGTCTCGCCATCCGGGCTCCTCCACGTCCACTTTCGGCTATCTTGCTTGCGGAAGAAGGTATTCATTATCCGCATATTATTCTGTTCCGCAAACTCTACTAATAACTCTCCCCTGTTATTCCTAGTGCCTCTGCCATATTCCCCCATTGCCTTGTCTCCAGCCTGCTTCTTGCCTAGCTTGGCATTGAAATCGCCCATCAGTATAGTGTATTTTGTTTTGACTTTACCCATCGCCGATTCCACGTCTTCATAGAAGCTTTCGACTTCCTGGTCATCATGACTGGATGTAGGGGCGTAGACCCGTACAAGCTTCATTCTGTACCTCTTATTAAGTTTCACAAGAAGACCTGCCACCCTCTCGTTAATGCTATAGAATTCCTGTATGTTACCAGCTATATCCCCATTAATCAGGAATCCGACTCCTAGTTCTCGTCTCTCCGCTAAGCCCCGGTAGCACAGGACGTGCCTGTTTTTAGCACTGTATATGCTTCTTTTGGCTTCCTAACTTCCCTGAGCCCTATTATATCCCATTTACTGCCCTCTAATTCCTCCAATAGCACTGCTAGACTCGCTTCACTAGATGACGTTCTAGTGTTAAACGTTGCCAGGTTCATGTTCCAATGGCGACCTGTCCGGAGCCTTACATGGCGTGGTGGCGAGTAAATGTGCCGTAGTATTGCGAGCAGCTCCGGCCGTAGCATGCTGACGAACGACGACACAGAGACAGTTTGCTCAATTCTTGTGTCGTGACTTTTGCGTCAAGGTGCGAAACCAACATATCCATGTATATGTCTTAATACTTCAGCACATCTCGATTTGCAGCTGCCTCGGTAGACCATGAGAGCGAATAACAAAGTCGCTAGGGAAATAACTGGGGACCCCTTAACGAAATCGATAGGTCAAAATTAAAAGCCGTCCACGACAGCGTCTCTAGTAGACTGCATACCATATTGACTGCAATGGAGACGGGTACAGCGGAAGAGAACACATAAACAACACGCCTGTGTTGTTTATGTGTTCTCTTCCGTTGCCCCCGTTCTTATTGCGGTCAATATGATCAGCAGTAAACACCAACTAGGCCAAACTGAAGTTCTTCTGAAGCACATGTCTCTAGTAGACGCTGTGCGATGTTCGTACGTTAAGAATGTGTGCCGACTGAAGAAAAGCTGCCACGGAGGGCTTCTGACGGTTATAGAGGTGTCTCTGTGTGCCGTATAGTGTGCCGAACCAGCGTAATCATCCCCAATCCAGATAACTAGCAGGCGTCCGAGGAAACATGCTTTGGTAGCTCTCGCGCTCGTAACATATTTGTGGTACCATTTTTTTAGACATTGTTTATTTTGCACCCGGGAATCGAGCATTTGAACTGTAACATGACCCGACCGAAAGGGTCGTTAACCTGAAGTACTGGATAATACCACCTGGCGACTGCGGCCGCGTATATGCCACGATCAGCCACGCACGCGACACCTTGAAGGAGTATACGCACTCTTAGGTTCCTGTTAAAGGGCACCTCGCCGACTTGGGAGAGCTGGAAAACAACTATTCTCTGTAACAACAACTTTATTCCTTTAATACAGCGCGCTATGCGCGGCGTCAGCCACATCGCTTGTCAGCGAGATGCTGAAGCACGGAAAGTCCAAGGGGCGGCGGGTACACAGCAGGCATGGCTTCGATTGCAGAATGAAAAAGAACACACCTCCATCTTCCTGGTCATTACGTACGTCCCCGGTCAACCTCCACCACAGTGGTGCCTGCCAAGCAACATAATACACTTGAACAGAATAACCTTAATATGGATGCGCTTGGCCCATTTGCACTGGTTGACCCACTCGAATACGTACCTTTAGTTCACGTCGCTGATTGATCATGCCTGCCGATTTCTTCGCCTGTGCACTCACAGGAAACAATATCTTCTGAACCCGAAGATGGTGGCACCAGGTGCTTTTATTTACGCTGGCAGTCCAAAGCCGGCGCTTGTCTGCAGTCCACAGAGTAGCCGCGGCTGAAGTTGCACTTCACATTCACTTCCTAAAGCTTTATTTCCAGCCGAATACAACGCAGTGGTAGGTCGCTTACCTTAATTCATCTCATATCGCAGCAATAACACAAGAACCATGTTAAAATCGCAAAACTGCACAAAATTTGCAGAGGCAGGGCAGACCTCCAGCACATGGTTTAGTCGTGTCCACCTCAAACATAGCCAGGTTCAACAGAAAGAACATTCTTTATTATTTATTTATTTATGCACATACCTCACCGGTTCCAGCTAAAGTACTGTAAGAGGGGGCTAAGAAAAGCAACATATAGCGAAAAGAGGAGAACATAACAAGAAATCAAACAAACAAAAAAACGTCGTTTAATATCAAGGAAACTATGAATACCAACACTTTGGGCAATTAGAAACACACATGGCTCCATGTAACTCTTCGCAAAGAACTACAAACGTATGTATACATTTACATAGCAAAACACAAATGTGAAACTGCATGTGCTGCAATAAACTGTAATATAAGCGGCGAGTTATGTGAAATGGTTGGGAAAGGGGTAATGCCGTTGCGTGTTGACTGTGAGTGGTTTTCTGCAGTAAGCAAAGCATAGCTATCGTCCTTCTTGTTTAAAGAGATAGGAATTATAGTGATTTGCTTATAGCTGCGGTTCCTATACCCCTTTCAAAAACTGATGCTGCGCGGCAACTTCAGTCACATGCTCGCCACATCACACTTCTGCGATGTAATTCACCGGGCTTCAACTACTCACGCTTGCACTCTCTCGGCCCTAATTGGCGACTTCGCCTGCCATTTAATTATCCCGCCGTGAAACAACCTTATTGTGTCGCATGTGGTTTGGCGTCGCATTTATCACTGCATATTCATTCCTTATAGGAATGGCCAACAGTGTGGCGTGCTACTTGGACCGGTACGATGATACTCTAGAGCACCGTTTTCGTCACTGCCCATCACTGGACAGTCAATGACGTGCTCTACAAACTAAACTCAACCTGCCAGATAATAGAGCGCTCGCGGAAGAAAAGATCCTTGGATCATGACATATGCATTCTTGCATTCAAAAGGCGACATGAGCCCTTCTGCAATTCGCGAAGGATGCTGGATTGTATGAACGCTTGCGACAGTCGAGATTCCTCTGCAACTGACTGAATGACTGACAACTATTTTTTTTCTCCTGATCTATTCTCCCCCTTTCCACCTCCTCAAGTGTAGCGTAGCCAACCGGGCACGTCCTTGGATAACCTTTCTACCTTTTCCTCTCCATTTCTCTCTCTCACTTATAGCAGTAACGCTTATTAGACATCAGAACAACGGAGCAGTGGGAGACTGCGCTGCTCAACTCCGATCCGGAAGTTCAAGTCCGACTCGTCGGGATGGCTGAAGACGCCGCCGAGGTCCAAAGACTCCTGGCTGCCCTCTAAAGGGGGAAGAAGACAGAAGAGGATCTCCGTTTCTTCCCCTCCCCTTGACCCCATGCTGGGCACGCACTTAAGTTGTTGTCTCTCTCTTCGCAATAACAAAGCTAGCATTCGAAGCTGCCGCTGGTAGATAGTCGAAGAAATATTTTTTTCACATAGGGAACTGTAGGGGGTTGGGAGGGAGGCGGCACAGGTATTTCCCAATATTTCTAGCCAAGAATTTTTGATGTGGGCGCTATTTCTGGAAGTTTAATCCTTGCAATTGCCCCAAGCGCGTTAAAGGGACACTAAAGCGAAACAATGAATCAGGTGAGACTAATAAAGCATTGTTTGACAACCCCGCAGGCAGTCTTTTCAAAATAATAGTTTGATTACTGGATGAGAAAAGCAAGGTCGAACTATCAGTATTTGAATTTAGCCCCGAAACCCCGACGCTGGTACGTCGGTGCTACGTCGGGGATTCCAAGGTATGTTTTCGCATTTGGGCCGCGTTGGCTGAGTAAAGGTTCGAGAAACTTGCCATGTTTAATATTTGGTTCCTTTAGAACACAGTCAATCTGTACCGCTATATAATTAAGTAGGCCCTAGAAGATGCCATCAAAATCCATGACGTCGCAGCGACCAGGTGCGAGAACTTCAAGCGACGTCGCCCCCTGCCTTTTGTTCTTGCGCTTTTCCTGGTTTACACCAAGCGTCTTATTGTGGTGAGAGTGGTGTTTTTGGTGTCGTAGAAAGGTAATTTACTGATGCAGAACAAATAATCTTTCTCTTTAGTGTCCCTTTAGGCATCATAAAACGTTATTGAGTAGAATATTTAGCATAATTATAAGAAAATATTAAGAGCGCTTGAAGCAAGACAGACAATACGTAGCCGGGTTTCTTCAAATCAAAGAAAAAAAAACACATTCTAAAAATAAGCTAGATCGGGGGTTTCTGAACATGTTATGTTGAGCTCTATATAAGTATGGATTACATTTTGCACAATTGTAGTCTCTGACTTACATAAGCGGACTAGAGAAAGTATACGAAGTAAAGGAAGATAGCTGTAATATGCCGTTGGGCATATTAGCCATTGACGTATATTTTCATTCAGTTTTGTTCTGGCTTCCTGTAACAACCTGCGTATACTGATTCTGTAATGAAGCACGGTCTACTGCTCATGTAATTTGACGCGCATATGGTGTGTCTGTCACAGCAACCGTTGTACAACACCACGTTTCCCCAAATAACGTCGCGCAAAATAATGTCCTGCAAAACGAAAAAAATATAAAATAACGAAATGATGTGTTCGCGAAGTGCACTGAAGTTATAGAGTGCAATATTGAGGAACGCGCATGGCTGGCATTGCAACACGCAATTTCTGACACGGTGGCTTCGGACTACGACCAGATCAGCGACTGATCGGAAAGGCTATACGAGCGCACGGTTCATTAACGAACACGGGCGTTGACAGCTGACGACCACTTTGGGTAAGTACAGCAAGTTCGTTTTCCCTGAACCATGGCGTGTACGACACCTTCATCATACCGTAGTTTTGACAGGCAAGGCCATCCTGCTAGAAAAGCCTAACTTTTTCTCCTTTTCTTCATATAAGGTGAAAAAACGCCGCGCCTAGTGTGGGGATTTTCCCGCTCGATAAAACTCCCGCTATGCTGCTTCCCTCACTCATCATCGAACACACCCAAGGTCGGCTCGAGAAGCAAACATACGCCACACCAGAACATGCCAACTTGCCTTCTACGTGCTTCTGACAGCGAGCGGTAGAGGGAGAGTTTGAGACTAGGGAAGGGAATGGGGAGAGTGCGAGGAGGCAGAGGACGGGGCATCGTATACGCGGTAGAAGCGGCGGTGGTCATTACGAGAATCAAGGCGGAGCCGCTGATTAACGAGAACGACGTGACAGCCGACCTGCACACTGGATTTCTCGCAACCGGAGTTGTAGTGAACGCTTTGCTTCTTTCTGTCCTTGCTCACATCGTCCACACAGCACCACTCCATGGTCGTGGCGAAAGGGACGCAGTGTGTGTTGTGGGGGGAGGGGGCAATACGTGATTTGTCTGTCGGGCTTTGGCGAGCACTTTCCTGCTGAGTTCACAGTTCATTGCGCCTGCTAACAGTTAAGTGCATCGCAAGCTGTACAGAGGATATAGCTTGGGCAGACGCGTGTTATTTCGCACGGGTGTTCGCGCTTCGTGCGTGCCAAAGAATGTACCAATGCCTGCGATGGTCAGAAGTGCCTGCGCCGACAAACTGCTGATACATTATTCCCTACGCACGTTGTTTTCTCAACTTTCCTAATTGATCTAGCTGAGCAACTAGTTGACGGCACCGAGTTGGAGCGAGTGGCGTAGAAAGAACAAAGCTGTCAGATACCGCAGTGATGGGGAAAGGAGGACCAAGGATGACTGCGCGCAAGTGTGTTCATCTTCTTTCTAGTGACAGTGACAAGAACTTTATTAAGAGTGTCCTGAGGAACTCGATTGGGGGGACCGAAGGCTCCCCGATCAAGTTGGTGGCTCCGCCCACGACGGGACAGGGAGGTGGTGACTCTCCGCGAAGTCACGGGCCCTCTGGACGGCCTGTAGTTGGTTTGTGAAATCCGAGCTCTTCAGCAAGGCGTCCCACTTGGACTTGTTATGAAAGTCGGAGCCCGCGTTGTACGGGCACAGCCAGAGCATGTGGTCGAAGGAGCAGCACGCGTGACCGCATTTGGAGCACGATTGCGGGAAGTTCGGGTCTATCCAACTCAGAGCTCTAGGGGTGAGGTAGGATCTCGTCTGTAAAAGTCTGAAAGTAACAGCCTGAGCCCTGTTGAGTTTCGGGCTGGGGGGAGGGAATTTTCTCTTGCTTAGTCTGTAATGTGATGTAATTTCATGAAAGGTCGTAAGATTATCTTTGAAGGAGCAATCCTGAGGGAGAGCCGGACCGTTATCTCGGGCGCGGTTCGTGAATTCACGCGCCAGGCAGTTGGCCCGCTCGTTAGGGTTGCAACCCGCTTGGTTAGTTACATCGTTCATGTGCGCCGGGAACCACGCTAATGTATGGCCTCCAATGTGTTCTCGCATAGTAATACGAAAGGATCTGTTGACGATGTCGGCTGCGTATTTACAGACTAGAGCGGACGAGAAAGCCCTAACCGCCGTGCGCGAGTCGGAGAAAATGGTCGCCGGGCCTTTTGCGGCTTGAAGAGCCAAGGCTATCGCGGTTTCCTCCGCCTCATTCGCGTGTTTAGCGTAAATTGATGCGGCGCTGATAAGTGTACCGCGCGCGTCAACGACCGTGATTGCAAACCTGTCTCCGCTGCCATATTTGGCGGCGTCGACAAAGAATGCGTCTGCCCCGTAAGGCTCGATTCGTCGAAGGATGGTTGTAGCCCGCGCTCTTCTGCGACCTTCGTTATATATTGGGTGGATGTTCCTCGGCACGGGCTCAACCTTTATACCTTCACGGGCTAATTTAGACAGGGGGTGTCTGTCGAGCGGTGCCTGTATAGGGAGCTGACCAGCTTCATCGAGAATTTTGATTCCCGGCTTAGTTGACGAAAGCCTGGAGATCTGTGCAATAAACTGCGCTTCAATTAATTCGTCTGTGGTATTGTGAATTCCGAGTTGAAGTAGTTTTACTGTGCTAGCGGATTGTGGGATACCGAGTATTCTTTTGATGCCGGACCTGATGAGCGTGTCGAGTTTGTTCCTTTCAATTTTGCTCCATTTGAGGTACGGTGCCGTGTAAGTAATGTGACTGATGAAGAAAGCTTGGGAGACCCTGAGTAGGTTGTCCTCCTTGAGTCCCCCCCTTTTGTTTGCGATTCTAGTTATGAGTCTTAATATGTTTTTCGCCTGCGCACCCAGCTTGTTTAGAGCTTCTGCATTACAGCCTTTGGCGTTGATTAGAAGTCCTAAAATTTTGATGGAGTTCACCCTCGGAATGGGGTGCCCTTCTCGTGTTGTAATTTTGACTGGCAGCGTTTCCAGAGGCTCGAGGTTCCTAACGCCCTGCCTCGACTGTCTGTAGAGGAGGAGTTCGGATTTGGTCGGTGACAGCTTGAGACCCGTGCTTGTAAGAAATTCTTCCGTTACATCTATGGCCGCCTGGAGAGATTGCTCTAGATCGGCCAGAGATCCCCCCGGGGACCAGATTGTAATATCGTCTGCATAGATTGCGTGGCCTATTTTTGGGAGTGCGGCCAGCCTCTCGGACAGTTTATGCATAGCGATATTAAATAGCAGCGGGGATAGGACAGAGCCCTGAGGGGTTCCGCAGTTGCCCAGTTCGTAAGGACCGCCCGAGTTCGTGCCCAGTCGAAGGAACGCTGTTCTTTCCGATAGGAACGAGAGAGTGAAATTAAAGAATCTCCGCCCTAGGTTGAGATTGGAAATTTCGGTCAAGATGTGTTCATGAGCCACCCTATCAAAGGCCTTAGTGAGGTCGAGTGCAATGATAGCTCGTACGTCCCGCGTTTCGGTATCGAATATAGATCTTTTCAGGAGGAGCATTGCGTCCTGTGTGGAGAGTCCCTTTCTAAAACCTATTAGATTATGCCTAAATAGTTCGTGGTTTTCTACGTGTTCGACGATTCGATTGTGCACTGCATGTTCTGCCACTTTGCAAATGCACGATGTTAGAGAGATGGGACGCAGGTTACTTATGTGCGGAGGTTTCCCCGGTTTGGGGATGAGCACTACCTTGGCGGTGCGCCATTCCGACGGGACCTGCCCCGAGCTCCACACCTCGTTTATCTCTGCCGTTAGGATTTCGATGGCCTTGTCGTCCAGGTTCCGGAGGAGCTTGTTGGTGACCCCGTCTGGCCCCGGGGCCGATCTTCCATTTAGGTTGAAGAGTACGTCTCTAATTTCTGAAATCGTGAAAGGTTCGTCTAATTCTGGCCTGTCTAGCCCCGTGTAAGCCGCTCTCGCGCTTACGCCTTGCGAATCTCCTTCCTTGACGGGTAGGTAAGTTCGCGCCAGGTCGTCGACAATTGCATCGTTTGTGAGGCCCGAGGTGACCTGTTTATGTATGACCCTATCGACGGCGAGATTTAGCGCATTTCGGGACTGTTTATCGTTCAGGAGGCTTTTAAGCAGATTCCACTTACTACCTCTTCTCATGCGACCGTCCGTTTCGTTGCACGTTTCGTCCCACTGTTGCAGGGCCAGTTGCTGGGAATAGCACTCTATTTCCTTGTTTAGTGATGTTAGTTTTGCTCGCAGTCGGCGATTTAATTTCTGTGTTTTCCACCTCTCTCTAAGAGCGTGTTTAGCCTCCAGGAGATGCGCTAGCCGCGAGTCCATCTTCTTTCTAGTGATTTTCAATAACGGCGAAGCTGACACCTGCTATCAATATGCACGGCGAATAAAATTGTCCATCGGCATTCTATACGAGAAAAAGATGTTGCCGATGTAAGAAATGACGAGAAAGCAAAGGTATGGATCACGTGTCAGGAGAAAATGCAGCAAGTCACCTGTAAAACCTGCACCAGAGAAGATAAGAGAAACAAAAAAGGCGCAGGAAAACGGAAAGTCAGAAAAGTAAAAGCAAGGTGAACCAGACGATTGTCCGGTTCGCTACGCAATGCAATTCCAAGGACCATTTATTATGTAAGCAATCGCTGTTGTACCAAACCAGAAGAGTAAGATGAGTCCTTCAGTTTGTTCAGCTTACGTCTATATATAAAAACAAATGAAAAGAGAACTCTTTGGCCTCACTGCTTGCATGTTGAGGAAAGAGTAGCGTTTCTTTATGGACCCAGGTGGTGCGTGAAATGCCTCCTTTTAAACGCTGCGTTCACAGCTTCAAGACATTTGCATGTCACTGCTTATGCACTAAATTTAATATTACACCTGCATCATTTTTTCAGGTGTAAAAAATTCACCGGCAATTACGAGGCTCCCTAATGCAATGCTTGAGCGCAGCTGCATACGTGCTTTCATTTCGCGATTTAATAGTTGGCGGCGACACTCTTGTCTCCTGCGCCACGCTGCAAACGGAGCGACGTGTGGCGCGACTTCCTCGCTAATCGAGAGATCGCAAGAGCTGGCAGGTGGGTGGCGTGGGGGCTCGACTCACAGTAAAACCCCTTAACCTTCGTAAAGTAGTGACACTCTCCTCCTACGCATTCACCGCTCTTCTTTTTTCATCTCTTCCACGCTCCCTCCTCGACTGTGGCGCCGTCTGCACCGCTTGAGCGTAACAGACTAAAGCCCCTCCATCCACGCGCCACCGCCGCTTTCTTAAGTAGCGACAACCGCCTTTTCCCCTCACACCAAATCCGGTTCGGGCATTTCCGCTTCCGGCATGTCCGGTTTCAAGATTTCCGGTTCCGGCGTTTACGCTTCCTGGAGTTGCGCTGCGAGAATTTCCACTGTGATTGCAGACGATGGTGAGACGCCCGTGCTTAGCAACTGGTGCTAATTTGAGTAGCTCGCTCTAGCCATTTCACCAAGCGTCATTCGTGTGCATCTACGTGCTTGTTTGCGTACGCTGCGCCCGCACGCTTTGCCTGTCGTTCCCTTTCTCTGACAAAGTGCGGAGAGCCATGGGCTGGGGCACAACACACGAACGTAATTCGCCGTACACATCTGCTCGCGTCACAACACTAACACAATTCGCCGTACGCCTTCGCACGCGTTACAACACGCGCGCACGCACCAATTCACTGCGCACCTTCGCTCATATCGCACAAGAAAAGCACACTTGTTTTCACCATGTCACTGCATGCCCTCCACGCAAATTTGAACTTGTTATATTTCATAGCTTCACGTCTTTGCAGTTCTTCACGCAGTGCACGCACTTGGGACGTTCGTTACCTTCGATCTTCCGCACGAGACAAGTTCAACCTCAGAATCAACAGCATAAACTCTATGCGTCTGCCATACAAATTGGCATCGCGAACTCCTTCACTAAAGTCCCTCCATACGTGCTGGCTGGAGTGGATGTATGCTTCAAAACAAGAATTCAAAGGGGACAAGCTGTTGTATTCCGCTGAAGTAGTAGTTTGCGGTCGCTGTTTTCCAAATGCACGAAAAACGGGAGTGGTCTCCAAGCACCGAGGCACTACATTCCACTGTACGTTGTCTCTCGTGGCACAAGCCCTCGCAGGTTGACGCGAAGCAGCGAACACAACCAGATCGCCGATTACGATAGGCGGTGGTTCTTGGATGGAATCGCATTAACAGTTTCAACCGCTGCTGGTGCAACTAAAGCCTCTCCGTAGACGCGAAAGTAAACAACGCTAAAAGCATAGCGTCACTTCCACTCGGAACAGGAAGCTGAAGCTACGTAAGTTCCGCTTGACGCCGGAAGCTGAGGGGGTGAGTGGGAGAGGAGCGTGGATGAGGAGGGTAGGTTGGCGGTACTTAACCTGGTCGGCGGTGGCGCGTGGATCTAGGGGCTTTATAACAGACGACCTTTCGCAGAGTGAATGCACACGTGGCAAAACGGTGCGCTTGAAGCGTTCGCGTTGGCTTTGTGGCTCCGAGTAACTTCGTGTACAAACAGAATTTCTATACGGACAGTTACACAAATTAAGTTACGGCGGCTTTTCTTTCTGTTTTGAAACTATTTTTTTAAGTGCCTTAGCGAGAGCTAATACTGTGCCATGACGACGTCGAAGGTCTCGCGGGCGCTACAATTAGGTATGCAACATTTGTAAAGCGCGTCTCGCAAGGTCTTGTTGCCAGTGGTTGTATATAACGCGTTTACGATCGAATGCCAACATCCTGACCACCAGCGAGCCGTCAGTAGCCTAAATAATCCGCGCCGTCCTTACCGTGTGAATTCGCAGCGCGTATTAGCTATGATGTACAAAGGCTGACAGAGGGCATGAACGATCGCTGCTATGAAGGTTCGATAAAGTATTACGTGCCACCAACATGCGTTGGCCTATCTTGTAAGCACTTGCAAAGCTTACAAGACAGTGCGCTTGGCGGCCGGGTAAGAGGTGGGCACCTGTGCTATTACATTTCTCGAGCCTCAGCGTCGATATAAATACAGCGGTCGATCATCGAGTCGGGAAAAAAAAATCAGTTTTTTAGCATTCATTCGCGAAGCGGGGACGCGACAACAGCGGTTCACTCAGTCTCAGACAACAACTTAGTGGGCTTGAATATTTTTTTTTTCAGGTTAGTCACTTATCACGTATAACATTTCATCGTGCTCGTCCGCTCACTAAGTGACGTACTTGTCGTGAACCAAGTTACACTAAGGCGCATGCACTAAGGATGGCTGCACTCGCTCCGAAGTAACATATGCGAGATACGACTTTACATGGTGAAGCGATGACCACGCAAAGAATTGCCGCGCAATGACGCGGCCAAAATTGGCGTAAGTGAAATGATGTTTGATAGAGGTCAAAATGATATGAAAGAGCATTCGAGCTGCAAGTTCAGAATTTATTTTCAGCATTCCCCAGGTTTGCCTTTCCAGTCACAGGAAGTGCGTCTCAGAAACAGAGTGGCCGTATGAACTAATAGTGGAACGAGCGAGCGAACGACTAAACTAGTGTGAACTAAATGAACGAGCAAACGACTAAACGAATGAGCACGAACGACGACTAAACCAGCAGGGAACGAGCGAGTGCTCCACCACCGCATCTTAACCTTCGCACACTTTAAAGCTCACTTGAATTAGCACGTACGTCTTAATGACCTAATGACCGTAACTCGGTTTCGGGAGAACACGCAAGCTTTCATCGGTGCCTTTGTATCGCAAATCCACCGGGCGACCGCCAACGATGAACACGAACAAATGAGGCAAACAAAGCTATTCTGTCCACAAAAGGCAGAGGGCTGCTTTCCTAAAAGGAGATTTCATGATCGAGCCTGAAACTTTGTTAAAAAGACTGCTTTGTTAAAAGTTTCGTAATCACGTTATCCGACGCAGCCTCGTGTGCCCGCGAATTTAAGCTGGTTGGCGTACAAAGTGATCAAGCGCCCCAAATACGACTAACACGACCTCATAGTGTTTATATAAACAAAGTACATGCTGCATAGGAATCATGTTAAGGGGTGCACACAAATGACAACATGCTCAGTGAACTGTGCAATATCTACTTCGTTATGGCCCGCAACAAATTACGCAAGCCTGACACACAGTATACTATGAAATACAACTTAACTCGCATAGTCGTGTGGAAGATGTTGGTCGGAATTTCTCTGTCCCACTCCCGATTCAGGGAAGCCATGCCTTTCTTCTTAATACGTCGCCCTTACCGGACGATATCTCTCTTCTCTAAAACAATTCTGGCATCCGAAGGTGCAGCATGTCATGGTCATAAAAAATGCCGTGAAGCGACATCGCACATGCCACAAAACTTACTTCAGCGCGTCCGCAAGTCAAAACAACACAGAAGAGCAAAGGCGCCAACATTCGCTCCTCGCCACTCCGTAGGCGCTTCTCAAGTCAAAAGGCGCTGAAGTACGTCTGTAAAGAAACGAGGCCGGCGCGAGAGCCACGTGATGCGAGCAGGCAAGTAGCGACGTGGCGTCGGCCAGAGCGAGGAGGAGGCGGCATTCTTCAAGGCATGGCGCTACATTACGAAGTTTAAGGGCCTTTAATTTGCAGCAGCCGCCGCAGGAAGACCTCCGCTCATGCGGCGCTTTGTTTCGATACGGACGATGCACGCTACTCTGGCGCCATTGCGTAGCCGTCATCGCCACAAACCCGTCTTGCGCGGCATTGCGCTTTTCTTCTCACTCATACCCTCCTCCGCTTCCGCGTCGTGCTACCGCTGCCTCCTTCTCCGCTCTCCTTCTCGCGCTCTTTTCGCTATCGCCGTCTTTCGTATGCCACTGCGCTTCGCGTCCGCTTTCATCCTTGGCTGTGTTCGTTCGCTCGGTTACAAGGGGCAACACCGACACTCGCCGCAGGAACGGGCACCTAAGAACTGCGCTCTAAAAGTAAATATAACTTAATCAACGGCCAAAACACCGCTTATCTAAAGGGTCAGTGAAGCGGTGGTTTTTTGAAACATGTGAAAGTTGTTCTCATGAGCGTTATCACCAACACTCACGGCTGATATGCTTGTTCATGTCTTTTTTTCTGCATTGCGTTGTGCGTGCGTGCATGTGCGCATGCGCGCGTGCGCATTTTTTCTATTTTTTTGGTAAGTATGGCACATGGCAAGCAGTTCGAAACGGGCCGTTGCGCTCGCGTAACATATCCACCTTTTCTGGACCAATGTCATGTTCGTGCGGTCGCCGCACGGAGGCAACGGTTCACGACCACCCCTCGTGACGTCAGCTCGGCCATTAATGGCGGACCTCCCGCTTAAGGTGCGGCTTGCGGCGATGGGCGGGTGGAGCCTAAATTGGCCGTCAACGCCTGCGTCACCTCCGCCGCGGGTCGGCCCGGCATTGCACAATCTTCTAGATTTTGTTCTACACCTGGACACGGCGGTGGAGAGAAGGAGAGAGAGCACTTTATTTGCACCCGTCAGAGAGTATCGGGGATCGGGGTGAGACATAGCTCCCTTTTCACCGTCTACCTCCCCCCTTGACGTCGGCCGGAATCAGTTGGCTTCCGGTTAGGGTCTGAGCTTGACCGATGACTTCTTGTTTGGCTTGTTCTTCCTGGCTATGGAGAGGGTTCCCATGACTCTTTGTTCCCAGGAAGACCGGTTAGCGCTGGGCAAGCCGAGAGCATGCGATTCAGGGTCGCTATGCTTTCAGATCTTTGGCATTTGGAAGAGTGAACCTCAGGATGCCATTTGTGTAGGATATGCGGGTTTAGGAAGGTACCCTACAATTCGTTTTTTTCGGCAACCATTGCACCAAATTTGACGAGGTTTGTTGCATGTAAAAGAAAAAAATATCTAGTGACTGTTGGTTTCGAATTTTTGAGGTAGGTCGTGAATTTTTTATTAAAAATTGGCGAAAATCGAAAATCTTCAAAAAACGAAACTATCAAGTTTCCAACTCTGTAACTCAACCACTAAAAATGATAATACAATCCTGTGAATTGCATCTAGTAGTACATCCAAAGCGGACAAAATTGATATGTTACACATGAATATAAAAAAATTAAATCATAGGGAAAAACAACTTTTGCAAAACCATTGTAACCAACGTAACAAATTCACGTAAGATGTAAAATGACATATTGAATTTGCCCGCTTTGAATGATCTAATGGATGCCGCTTACAGAACCACGATATCGATTCTTTATGCATATCTATGAATTTGTAAACTTCGTGCTTCTATTTTTTTCAAGCGGTCAAATATTTGAAAATCGTTTTAAGAAAATTCAAGCCCTAAATCGAAATTCCGCTCCCAACAGTCACTAGTATTTAATTTTTTCTTTCAAATGCAACAAATTTCATCAAAATCGGTCCAGGGGTTATCTCATAAAAACGTTTTTGCGTTTTACATGTATTTGAATAGGCCGCGTCGAAGTTGGGCCCGAGCTAAAGCTTCCTCTTAACGGCTCCGCTGTAAAAAGAAAGAATAAAACAGAAAAAAAACTGCCTAACCGTCAATATCGCGTCCCCAGATTTCGTCACGTTGGCACCGTCGCCATTGGCATGCTCCGTGAGTAGCTACCAAGCTGTTCCTTTTCGTTATCTTCCTTCCCTCGGCGGCAGCGCATTGTCTTGATGCCAGCGACGCGCTAAATCTGCTCCATCATTGCATCATGCATCGCTTCTGCGACCAAGCAGTCTTTCGGCGGCACACGTTGGCTGCTATACTTACACTAAAACTTTAAACTGCTTGCCTTCAAAAAAGAAACAGCGCGAATAAAAATCAAAATGCGGACTGGCCACAAGGAATATGCTCACGGGGCCATACTATTGATGACAACATTACAAAAGGCTAGATGGGGTCAGGTTGACTTCACAGGTTTGCGAGGATAGACTGACGGGCTAGTTGGTTCATTATCACTGAAATCACAGCGCTTGAAGTTAGTGCAGTGTGTGTGTGGTTGCTCCTTCGTAACGCGTCTTGAAGCGCTGTTCTTTCTGTGACTTTACAGACAGTTTTCCACTGCGTAAGTTAGGCTTTCTAAGAGCGTTTACTTGGAAAATTGCTGTTCGCCTGGCTCTTACAGAAACATGATTAATCA
The DNA here is from genome assembly GCF_038994185.2 of Dermacentor albipictus. Lineage (NCBI taxonomy): Eukaryota > Metazoa > Arthropoda > Arachnida > Ixodida > Ixodidae > Dermacentor > Dermacentor albipictus. Next base: position 462,411,991 of record NC_091821.1, on the reverse strand, counting down.
AAATGTCTTCGCTCGGCTGGTTAATCTTGGGGAGGGGCTCCAACCTGCTAATTTTGTTTAGCCACCTAAGATCAATTACTGAAAATTTAAGAAACGTAGCTTTGTTAATTACGCACACAACTTCCGAACTTACTCCGTATCCAGAGGTTACCAATCTGAACACTCGAACAATAAAATGACGTCACCAATACTTGTATTGGTTTAGCGTTTGTCACCTTACGTATACGTTAAACGTAATCACCTTTGCGAGACGTTACGGTGTGCGTCCTTTCAAGACCTTTAGTTTACAGTACGGGAACGCAAACGTAATCACTACGTTATAAAACAGGGTACCATCTGGTGCCTCGTGCCAAACGTTTTCAAGCCAAGACAATCCATTAGCAACCATCCTGTTCTTGCTAAGCCGACGCGTCCCGTTAGGCCTGCGGACGCCGGAATCGCCGAATGATCTCAGAAATTGTACGCCTATGCCTCATAACTAACGTTTCAGGTGAGTCTAGAGAAAGCGAAAGCTTATTTCAATAGTTACTGGCGATAAACGCGAGCCAGAGCGCAGCCATTACGAGAATTGACGCTGAGGCGGGAGCCATGGGTGCCGCCATGTTCGACAACGCTATTTCTTAGCGTACGTAAACATTCGAACGTTAAACTCACCAAATAATGTACGTTATCATGGCGCACATAAACCGCGGAAACCAAATAACGTTCAGAGCATGCGCAGTGATGACAACGCTCTGTCTTTACGTACGTAATGCGTTTACGTTTGGTTGCAAACGTTCAATCAAAACTGTCTAATAGCGAAGGAGCGTTATCTTATCAGTTCGCGCCCGTGAAGCGAATACTGGCGTACATTCGCCATCACATTTGAGAACCCGAGATTGCGCTGCAATGTACGAGCATTCCAATCAGACGGACCGACGCCTTGATTCATAGATCAGATTCAGAGGACGCACTACTTTGCGCGCAGCCATCATTGTGTTTTGAGCGTTATTTTCTTTTCCAGAGCAAGCTCACTTTATCATGAGTTATATTCGTGACTCACTCTATTGGAACTGCATTACTCTTAACATCACTACCACTTGACAGCATAGACGAGCTACACCTTCATTGAGTGAATAGTGGAAAATGGACTAAGACTTTTGTTGCGTGTGCATTTGCACATTTACCGCAACAATTTATTTTTCACAACCTACTTCATAAATTTGGAGACTGTAAAAGACAGCAACCTTACGTCAACAGGATGTCTTAATAGAGAAAATTTAAATGCTTATTAGTCGGCTTTCATCTCCTGGTAAGGAATTTCAACAAAGATATCCTTATGATAAAAGCATATCCACTTGACGTTTCATTTGAGTTACCAATTTGCAAGCCGATACCGACTTCAAGGTGGTCCGTATTGTGGGCCCTTGATATATGTACAACCGTCAAACAAAAGGTTATTCCGAATGTCTCATTTCAAGAAGGCATCTCCCGGCCCTCCGCCTCCCTTGACCCTAGCAACGAGTTTTAAGAGTGTTTGTCTCTCTTCAACAAAAGCCATTGATGCTGACTTGGGGGACTAAGAATGCGGGACTGGCCAAGTGGAATTCTGATGTGTAGCACTCTTCAACGAATCTATTTCAAGCCGACATGGAGCACTGTGTATGTGCCACTCGTTTTGTATTGATCGTCAACGTGCCTCGTTGATACCAACTTGGGTCATTGAGTATATGCTAGCAGGTGTGCGCCAATCTTGCGTGAATATCTTAGACGTCAGCTTCGGTAACTAGTTAGTTGCCACTGATACTGCGGCGCTCTAAAATGACAAAAAGATCCTTTTAATTTTTCCGATGGTTGATGGAATCAATACCGCATTGAGTGCAAAATTTACGGCAGCATTAACAGATTTCGCAGCGTCTGCAGTGGGAAGCAATGTGCAGTCAGTAGCAGCAGTGCAGTGAAAGAGGAGCCTGGGTGATGAGGAATGTAGCCGTCACGCTGCGAGTATTTTCGGTGCATTTCACAAAAATGGTAAACGCAGGCTTATCGATAGCAAAAGCAGGCTTGTCGGATGTGAGAGCGCTAACTTTCAAATTCAAAATGTTGTTTACTGGACAACAAATATGCGCAATCATGTAAACGGTGGTGTATGAGGATATGCTATGCGATAAGTTAATACGATACGCTTCTAGAGTATCCATGTAAACATACAGCATCCATCACCTCAACGCAAATCATACAAGGTAGCTCAAACCATAAACCTACACCTTTTGGGGTAGCACAGTGGCTTGGGTGGTGCGTGACTGTGCTGCAGTGAGATGGTTTCGAAGGCCGCGTACAAACCGAGGATTTGCGCGAAAAGCCTCTTGGCACACACCCTACGGACCTTCACGGCAGGGCTGTAGATATTGTATATAGTGTTCATCCGCCGATATAGTGTGCATAGCGCTTGTTTGTACTGATAGTGTGTTGTTAACTTTCTGCTTGGTGGAAAATGTTGGGTCGAAGTTTTTATTAATCGGAGCTTTTTTGCCTCCTCTGTGGACTTTAGAGTGAACATGATTGCAAGATTAGACTGTAGGGCCCCCACAAGGTGAGCGAATAAATATCACTTGTGCATTTGGTTACATTATTTCTGTGCCCTGGTGCCCATACGCTCTCACCAGCACGCAAAAGATGTTTCATGTACCTAATGGGGCTACGTGCCCGACCGTACCCTTCCCCCCCCCCTTCCCATCAACATTTTGTGTGTATATGTGTCCGGGTTGGGCTTGCACTAACATTTTGCGCAAGAGCGCAAATCCACATTTTTTTGCAAGTGTTCTCGGGTTCGGAAGCGTATCGTCGCCTTTCGTGAAAACTTTCAGCTTCTAGGTCGCAGCACTATGGAGGGCAACAAAGGCACCTTTTTCTTTCAATGAAAACTTCCCTCCAGCCCTGTGAACTTTTAGTGGTTGCGAGATTGCACTTGGGAGATGCAAAAACGGGCACCGCTGTGTTTATGGATTTAACTTGAAGAAACAGCGGTCTCGACATGCGTTTTCAGTCTAACTAATCAGAGCTTATTTAATTACTTAGGTATATATTAGGCAGTAACATCACGAGTTGAGGACCATTGAACTCATCATTGACCTCACAGCGTAGTACTTAGGTTGCGCGGTAGCTCAGTTTTGCTTTGAAAACGGCAAACGAGTCTGCATCGTGGCGCATATGCCAGACATGTACCATGCTCTTATGATATGTATATATTATAATATATCATATCATATATCATATAGCATATATCATGTCTGGCGCATATGCCAGACATGCCATGCTCTTTTGACACCCATGTAGGAAAGGCTGCCATTATCAAATGCTTTCGTTGCATTTCGTGTATGTAATTTTGGAGTTACTACGCAATTGCTTAAACTCAATGCAGTTAATGCGGGTGTACACATGTTCATGCGCGCCCATTCGTGTCAGTACATATGTGAGTGCGTGTCTGTTTCTGTACATGCTCACATGTGCCTTTATTTGTTTAATGTTTCACTTGCTTCAACCAGTTTGCCCTAATCTGTAGCCACCTGTGTATCCCCGACATTACCCGCCGTTGTGGCTCACTGGCTATGGCAATGAGCTGCTGAGCACAACGTCACGATTTCCAGTGGAGGCAGTAGGTAAAAACACTTGTGTACCACAAATTGTGGTTGCACGTCTAATAACCCCTTGTGGTGAAAGTTGAACCGGAGGTCTCAGAACCACGTTCCTTACAAGCCACTGGGAAGTTTCGGGACGTTAGGCCCCACGATTTGATCAATGACGCGCATTCGATTTGGGGGTCCCTATATCGAGGTTTATTTTGAGTAAAGTATCTGTAGACAGGGCTAATTGGATATCACTGGAAGAGGCCTTCGTCCTGCAGCGGACACCAAAGTAGGCTGCTGCTGCTGCTGGTGATGGTGATGATCTTGAAATTTTAACCATACGCTTCACCCTCATTTCAGCACTTTCCTCACTGATCTGGAGAACTTTATTGGTGCACGAAGACGCGGTGTGTCACTTCGTCCACGCCAGACTGCCACTTCGATTGCGGAGAGCTGACTTATCACAAAAGTAGCACACCTCCGTTACAACGCATTCTCTGCTTCAAAATTTTTTTCGACGAACTGCGGCAAGTTTAGTAGCACTGCCTAGAACTCACTTCACTCCGCATACCGTGGAACCAGATTGCGCAGTAGCTCATTTTTGCTTCCAAAAACGGCAAGCGGCTCTGCGGCGCGGCACGTACGCCGGATCATGAAAGCCTCGTCCATCTAAACTGAAGCTTACTGGGGGCACAGAAAAGCAGGGGTACGGTCTGCGTACGTGACGTCGTCTGTAGGTTACACGTAGCAGGGTCAAACAGGGTGGAGCGCCGCGATCCGCGGCCTTGGAAGCTGTGTGTTGCTGGTGATTTCTCATGGGTGTAGCTACTTTCGGACGCTGATCGCCCACCACGCCCTTTTTTACAGTCATTTTTTGCGCAGTGATTACAGGGGCATTTCACGGCATCAAACGTTGCAGTAAACAGCTCTGTTTGGTCGTCATACGCTGTAAAAAATGGCCTCTGTGTTGCTTTCGCTGTGAAGCAATGATACTGAACCGCTCAACTCTGAATTTGCTTACGCCCCAGAACAATCGAATGATCATTTACACGTACTTTATCCACAAATAAGCTACTGTTCGCAATACGCACAAATCAGCATACTACAAAGAAAGTGGGGCCAGCCTACAGGCTGAAAAAAAGGGTTACGGTACCACATCTTCGCACAGTAATTGTTCGTGTCATGTTCTACGTACGCCAAGCGGAAAACTTCGTCAGACATGACTAGTTTTATGCCGACTATATGACACAATGGGGTTTCGTTAGCTCGTGAATGCTTTCATAATCTGGATACTCGTGCAAGTAGCTGCTGGAAGCCTAAATTGCGACTCAGCCCTAGTATCCTCTGCTGTATTTGCGGATGACCTTTCCTTAGCAGTGGCTGCAAAGAAGACGCCACTTATTCTTCTATTGACATGAAACGGAAAGAGTGCACCGCTAGAATTGGTAACGCATTAACTCAGCAATACAAGCTGTCAACTGCTTAGAGTCTCATGTTAATTAAACAAGCGGCCGTGCACGCTTGTTTGCAAGCAAGCATGCTGAGAACATTGGCTTCTGCGGCGCATTATTGTCTAGGGGAGAAGAACATAGACGTTTCTGTTTATTATGATATAAGGATTTTATTTGCGCAAGGTTCAGCCATAGCCAAAGAGCGCAATGTTTCTGTTCATAATTCGAACGATTTTACACCGACCCACGAAACACTAATTTGATAGCTTCTGATAGGGGTCTCAAAATACTAAGAAAATCTCCTTCAGCAGGAACTTATCATTAGGAGTATAGTGTCGCAGCACTGCGCGGCTGCGGCTGAGGCAGAGAAAGACGAAGTAGAGTGTGCGCGCGTGACCTCGCGGTACTCTGCGCCGGCTGGGCCTGGCCTGTAGCTTCCCTCTCGGACCTCGTTTCACCGTTTCATCCTGTAAATAAACATCATTCGTAACATCTTTGGTGGACGTGCGGGGTAAATCTTGGACAATCCTGGATGACCCAGCTCTACCAACTGTCCGATGGAGTAGGCGCTTGGCCGGTTTACGACCACAAGCAGCGGACATGGCCGATTCCGGAGAAGGCAATGACGACACCACCTGCAGCGGACCAGACAGCAATCTCGCAGGTCAGGCTGGCTACTGGACACCACTGCGAGAGCCACCCACCTTTTCGGGGAAGGCCAACGAAGACGTTTACGACTGGCTTAAACACTACAACAGAGTGAGTCGCCACAACCACTGTAACACTACGAAGCAGCTCGATAGAGAGAGAGAAACGTTTATTAGACGAAACAGTGTCCCGAGCGAGGCCGGGTATCACCCTAAGGTGGGAGGGCTCCTTAGTCCAGGAACCCTCTGGCTTCGACTGCCCTCTTAGCCCTGGCGACGAGTTGTCGTTGGTCTTCCAGGTCCCCGAGGGTTAGCTTGGCCTCCCACGTTTCGAACAGGTCGTTTGCCTGCGTTTCTGGTGGCATTTCGCTGCCTTGCTGCCACGGGCATTCCAGGAGCAAGTGTGCCAGAGTGTCGGGTACGTTGCACAGTGGGCAGAGGTAGCCGTGGAGTGTCGGGTAGAGGCGATGCATCATCGTTCCGTGCGTGTATGTGTTACTTTGCAGGCGTCTAAGGATTAGGCTTTCTTCTCTGTCGAGTTTAGGGTGCGGTGGAGGGTACACTCGACGCTCGATAACGTGGTTTTTTTTTTCTCGCTGGAACCGCGCTCCTCTGGTTTGAAAACCACGAAAGCGTTCTAACAAGCTGGGATAATTTTGTAGAAGAATTCACCAAGTGCTTCGGGGACCCAATCTCTAAGAAAAAGAAGGCTGAGCAGACGCTTTCCCGACGAGCTCAATTACCTGGCGAAACGTGTACAACGTACATAGAGGCTGTTCTGAAATTATGCGGAATCATCAGCGCTACCATGACAGACGAAGACAAAGTAGGACATCTGCTTAAAGGAATCGCTGAAGATGTTTATAATTTTCTGATAACGAAGGACGATCTTAGTACTCCGTCTGATCTGAAGAAACACTGCCGGGCGTTTGAAGCGCTGAAAATTAGAAGGATTGGGCCAAAGTTTGGGCGATTGGACAATGTTACTGCTATCGCAAGTGTGTCCACCCCAACCCACGACGACATCTCCTCAGTGATTCGGCAAGTGGTTAAAGAAGAGCTTGAACGCCTTAAAGTTGTTGACGACGCTCATGTGTGTCATCAGTGTGCATTTGACCATCGTTCTCGTGTGCCACCGTCGACCTGGGCACCTCCAAGTTTCCGAGAACCTCGCAGGACCTATGCTGATCGTACGGAGAGCAGCAACTTGCCACCGCAACCGCCAAGTCTGGGACGCCGACAAGATGCACCACAACAATTTGTTCCGCGGGCTATTCCCTCGTACAACCAGCCTGAGAGTAAGTTTCTTCCCATGACACCCATGTCACCGGTGTCACCCGTGACAAGCCGTGACTCCCGCACTTGCTACGGCTGTGGTGTGGCTGGACACATTGCTAGGTATTGCCACCGCCGCCAGCAGCGTGCTCCACGGTTTAATTCCTACACGCCCCGCGTGCCCGCTGACGAGCCCTGGCCATATCCCAGTTCCTTCCAGCGGCTGCAGCAGGGACGCGCAAACCGCAGTGACTCCCCCGTTTCCGATCGCAGCCTGACACCACCACCGACACGACAACGACGCTCTCCATCACCTCGTCGTCGCTCGTTATCACCGCCGCCGCTGGGAAACTAGCTGGTGCGACCGACGGGGGTGAGGCCGCAATATGTTCACCTTCATCAAGACCCCCTTGTGTTAAATTGTTTAAAAACAAAGTGTGCGTTTTAGTTGACAATGTGAGTGCTTTTGCTTTAGTTCACACTGGGGCGTCAGTTTCTGTTATGAGCCTGTCCTTCAAAAATAGTCTTGGACAAAAAGTTATGTTTTCTTGGGATCGGAACGCTACCTTTCGTGGAGTTGGCGGGGAAATGTTACGCCCACTTGGGGTCTGTTCTGTTTCAGTTACGATGGGGGAGCAGACATTTAGAAGTGAATTTACTGTGCTTGCACGTACAACGCATGACATTATTTTAGGAATTGATTTCTTGCGTGAGTGGGGGGCAGCTTTGGATTGTGGAAGTGGCGCGATTTCTCTTCGCCGCGACGCGCGAACTTCAATGACAGATAGCACCAGTGATGCCGCCGACGTTCTCACCGTGTCACAAGATGTGTGTTTGCCCCCTAAGACTGCAATGTTTGTACCTGTCACTACTTCTCGCCCTCGTACAGGTTCTTGTTGTGGTTTAGCCGAGCCCGATTATAACAATGCGCTCAAGAAAAATGCGATAGTCCCTCGCTCCCTCGTTGTCACCACTGATGGTTGTACTCGTTTGTGGACAGTGAACGTTTCAACCCAACCCATAACATTGCCGCTAGGACTTAAACTGGCAAGTTTTGATGAACAAGCCATTGTCAGCGTCGGAACGGTCGGAATGTCAACTGCCGAAAAAAAATCCAACCCCGACTCCAACTATGATAATTCTGCTGACTTTAAGCGCATGATTGACAAGTCGCTGTCTTCTAGTGAGCAGTGTCTGCTGGAAGCTGTGCTCGCTCGCTACGCCACAGTGTTTGATTTTGCTCAAGGCCAACGAGCGTCCCATACACCACCGGCGTCTCGTATGCAACACCGCAGCCATACAGGGCAAGCAATGCCAATTCGTCAGAAGCCCTACCACGTTTCACTTTCAGAGAGAAAAGTCATCGCCGAGCAGGTCGAAGAAATGTTACAGAAAGGAGTGATCCAGGAATCATCTAGCCCTTGGGCTGCTCCTGTGATCCTAGTCAAGAAAAAGACAACTCATGGAGATTCTGTGTGGACTATCGCCGCCTCAACACCGTCACAAAGAAAGACGTGTACCCCCTACCACGAATAGATGACGCCGTCGACTGCCTTCACTCCGCGTCGCATTTCTCTTCTGTTGATTTGCGGTCAGGATATTGGCAAATTCCCATGCACCCCTCAGACAAGGAGAAGACAGCCTTCGTGACACCTGACGGTCTCTTTGAATTCAACGTTATGCCCTTTGGCTTATGCAACGCTCCAGCGACATTCGAGCGATTTATGGATACGGTGCTCCGCGGACTCAAATGGGAAATTTGCATGTGCTATTTAGACGACGTCATTATCTACGGGCGGACATTTCACGAGCACAATCAGCGCCTGTCGATCGTTCTTGACTGTATCCAGCAAGCTGGCCTTATTTTAAACTCGAAGAAATGTCATTTCGGTGAGCGTCAAGCCCTCGTACTAGGCTTTCTGGTCGACAAAGACGGCATACGACCAGACCCTGAAAAGATAGCAGCGGTTCGCGACTTCCACCAGCCACAAACGGTGAAAGATCTACGAAGCTTTTTGGGCCTTTGTTCATATTTCCGACGCTTTATCAAGAATTTCGCACAGCTTGCCTCTCCCCTCACGTCTCTCCTTCACAAAGACACCCCATACTTGTGGACTGCTGACTGCGAGTCGGCGTTTCAACAGCTGAAATTTTCGTTGACTTCTGGACCGGTACTGCGGCATTTTGATCCGGAGGCGTCAACTGAGCTGCACACTGACGCCAGCGGTGCGGGTGTTGGCGCTGTGCTTGTTCAACTCTGCGATGGCCGTGAGCATGTCATTGCCTACGCTAGTCGGACACTTACAAAAGCGGAGACAAACTACACCATTACTGAACTCGAGTGCCTAGCAGTCGTCTTCGCCATTCAGAAGTTCCGTCCCTATCTACATGGCCGCGCATTCACGATAGTGACTGACCATCATTCATTCTGTTGGCTGGTTGGGCTGCGTGACCCGTCTGGCCGGTTGGCCCGCTGGGCTTTGCGCCTTCAAGAGTACAGCTTTTCCGTTAACTACAAGAGCGGACGCTGTCACACGGATGCTGATTGCCTATCCCGTCTCCCTTCACCGCACACTAAGCTGAGGATGATGACTTCGACGACTACCTAGTTTCCATCTCTTCCGACTTTCCAGACCTGCGCACCTTCGAGAGCGAGCAACGTTGCGACCCTACCTTGAAATCCCTACGGGCAGCTGCATGTGAGCCAGCAGGAACAACACCGTTTACTTTTCGCAACGGTTTGCTGTACAAAAAAAATTACTCGGCTGATGGTCCCCCATTGCTTCTAGTTGTGCCCGAAAACCTGCGCCCTGCTGTCCTTCGTTCTATGCATGACGATATCACGTCCGGGCACTTTGGCTTTACACGCACACTACACCGACTTAGACAGAGATTTTTCTTGCCCAAGCTCTGGAAAACAACGAAACAGTATGTCGCCAGCTGTACTGTTTGCCAGCGCCACAAGCAAACGACGACGGCCCCAGCAGGCTATTTACAACCAGTTAAGCCACCGACGTTACCCTTTGAAAAAGTGGGCATCGACTTGCTTGGCCCGCTCCCAAAGACGTCAGCTGGCTACCGCTGGATTATAGTATGCGTAGATTATCTTACTCGCTACACGGAAACGGCGACACTTCCATCTGCCACTGCAGCAGATGTCTCTTCATTTTTGTTGCATCACGTCATACTCCGTCACGGCGCTCTCCGTGTTGTCACCAGTGACCGTGGACAGCAATTCACCGCCGACGTCGTTGAAGAACTTTTGCGGCTTTGTGGTTCTGCATATCGTCATGCCACTCGTTACCACCCGCAAACCAATGGTCTCACGGAGCGGACGAATCGAACCCTTACCAACATGTTATCAATGTATGTCGCTGCTGACCACAAGAATTGGGACGCCGTATTACCTTTTGTAACGTACGCGTGCAATATAGTGCCAAGCACGAAGTTACTGGATATGCGCCGTTCTTTTTGCTGTACGCACGCGCACCCCAGAGCTTTCTGGACACTATTCTACCTTTATCGTGCCAAGAAGATCCTTCCATCGCCCAAACTCTGTGTCGTGCTGAGGAAGCACGTCGACTGGCGCATCTTAGGACGTTGTCCTCACAAGGCAACAGCAAGATTCGGTATGATGCGCGGCATATCCCCGTCAGTTTTACTCCCGGTGAATATGTTTGGTTGTGGACACCTGTTCGCAAAAAGGGATTGTACCGCAAGTTTCTCGCCACTTACACCGGACCATTCGTTGTACTCAACCGTTTGAGCGATGTGAACAATGTCGTCGCCAAAGTGACGGCAATTAATCGGCGTTCACGGGCGACGCAAGTTGTTCACGTGGCCAGACTCAAGCAGTGCCATCACAGGTCCCTTTAACTCACTCAGCGAGCTTCGTCTGCCCCCGGGGAAAATGTCGCAGCACTGCGCGGCTGCGGCTGAGGCAGAGAAAGACGAAGTAGAGTGTGCGCGCGTGACCTCGCGGTACTCTGCGCCGGCTGGGCCTGGCCTGTAGCTTCCCTCTCGGACCTCGTTTCACCGTTTCACCCTGTAAATAAACATCATTCGTAACAATAGAATTCATTCTGTTAATCGTCTGTGAATCGACGGAATAATTCAGTACTACGATGCTTGTATCGAGTTTCGCGCTCACTTGATCAGCAATATCTTCCAAAAGAGTGGTGGCTGTTTTTAACCGAAATTTAAAAAAAAAAGTTAAGGGGGAGTTGACGTTCTTAAACAGGGATGGGATTATGAATCGCGGCGTATTGGTGGACTCCAGGTTAAGGTTGACCACCTGGAGTTCCTAAAAGTGCATACAATCCACGGTACACGGACGTTCTTGCATTTCGCCCCCATCAACATGCGTCCGGCGCGGGGGGGATTTGATCCGGGCTTAGCAGATCAACGCCGAATCCAAAGCGCCGCCACGGTGGATATTCTAACAAAAATACTTCTGTGAAGTGCTTGAGAGTATGTTGAATTTCTCACCAAAGAAAATGATTCGATCACAAAGGAGCTTTTTTATTGCAATAGAAATTATATGAGCACTCCAGGCGCATTTGTGCCGTCGCCGTCGCCGTGAGGTTCCCTATAAAGCCCAATGACGATAGATAGTCGCCGCGCGCCGTATGCTGTATGTGCGAGTGAAAGCGTGCGAGGTGAGCCGGCAAACGCGGCTCAATCCCGCGAGTGCGAGCGAACAAGGCAGGCCAGAGGCGCGTCCGGACTCTCCTGTCGCGCGCGAGGAGCGGCGGTGGGGCAAAGGGGGGGGGGGGGGGGCGCTTTTCTTAGGCGGCTGCTGCTTACGGCGCAGCCGTGCGGGCGCCGTATCTCGAAAGCGATCTTCGACGTGGTCAAAGCGCGCGCCGCAGTGGCCTCATGATTTGAGCGATCTGCGATGTTTGCAGAGTGCGCGGACTGCCGGCAGCTCCGTATGAGCTGTGCTTTCGACGTTTCATTCGCGTTGAAGCTAGAAAACAGCAGGAAGGTCAATTCGATTGCTACTGCTGCAGCCATTCTACACTCCTGCCTTTTGACAACGAATTTCTGAGCTCATCGTGTGAGATGTGTGCAGGTTTACCTGTGCGCACGTGACACCGCACTTGTTAACTTTTCTGCCTTCTATTGCTGGGATGTGGGGCCAGTCAAGCTGCGTTTATATCGCACATTCTTTCCCGCATTCTACACCACACATTGTATCTTTGCCTCATGCATGAAATGTAAACATTGAAACACTGTGGTGAAATAAACACCAAACTTCAAACACTTTGGCGGGCTAGTTGGTTTGAATCCGCGATAGAATGTGCAAGTGCGAGTGAACGATGACATAGAAAGAAACAGGCACACAGAGACAGCGTTGTGTCTCTGTGCTTGTTTCTTTCTACGCCATCCTTCAGTCGCGCTTACACGTTATATAATTCCTAATTTAGTTAGTAAGTGAATCTTTATGAGTTTATATGGTTGACAAATCTACTATACTTACTTCGTATAGCTATATATTAATTTGCTATCGCAATCGGTGCTTGGGCTTTCGGGCGAAACTGCGACTTTTTTTGAACATGCAGTCAAACTTGGGTAGAATCACTAAAAGGCGGTAATATACGCAATGTACATTTTGTAGCCATTTTCGTAAATATGTATACACATGGGTGTCTTTGAAATTTTTTGAATCTGTCCCGTTTCCAATAGATCACAAAAAGTGAACCCACGAGTGCCTTTAACGTGTAGAATTGTTTCTTATGTCGCTGACAAGCATTTAGTTAAGTACTGGTGTCCTCTGTAATGTAATTTTTACGAGCACTTGGCGAATATCGCATGCAGTTACTTTAAACAAATATGAGGAATTGACGCAATATTTTATTGCATTAGAATCAGCCCTGCCTGGCATTTGTTCGCTAGCTATTTATCAACTGCTGCAATACATTGAACTCAGTGGCAAGCTCTTTAACTTGTATCTAGAATGATTATTAATTATGGGCTCATCTACGCTGTGTCTCGATTCCATACCTGCCATTGAATTCAGGGTATCCAAGGGCATTACTTAATTCTCGACGCTTTTATTCACTTTACTTTTGTCATACTACTAGAGCGGAATTTCAGGCTAGTTGGTTATTCATGATCATCTGATAACAGCGCTTAAGGCAGTATCCTCTAAGTTAGGCTCCCGCTTTAGGCACTGTTAATAGGTGATATTGTATTACTGTGTCTTGTGCCTGTTATTATGGCTCTTAACTTGTTCCTAGGTTGCCTTAAGTTTGCTTCACGGTTCTATTCAATTTGTCTGTTACCCGCCGTGGTTGCTCAGTGGCTATGGTGTTGGGCTGCTGAGCACGAGGTCGCGGGATCGAATCTCGGCCACGGCGGCCGCATTTCGATGGAGGCGAAGACACCCGTGTACTTAGATTTAGGTGCATGTTAAAGAACCCCAGGTGGTGAAAATTTCCGGAGTCCTCCACTACGGCGTGCCTCATAATCAGGAAGTGCTTTTGGCACGTGAAACCCCATAATTTTTTTTTCACTTGGTCTGTTAACATTGGTGTTACAAGTTTTCATTTTTTATATAACTGAGCTCTTTCATTTCCCTAGTTGTGCACGAGTGCTTAACTTTATCTTTTGTTCGAATAAAAACCGATTAATCACAAATTCCGTGCAGTTCAGTGATGATGGGTATTTCTGACGCGTCGAAATTATCTAACGATAACTTAGTATCTAAGGGAAACCATTTTATTAAACCATTTGTTTTCTTATTGTCTAAAGCGTGTCACTTCTTATCACTCTCGGAGACGGCCCTATCAGTCACCCTCACCTATTCGCCTTTGCCATGCGTACACTTCTTGTAGTACACACTCCCTCTTAGGAAACGTTCTTCTCGAACAATTTTAGCAGAGACCATGATATATAAAAGACAAACGCCGTTACATATTTTTGTCCACCTGCATTCTAAGTCGCAAACCTGTCAGGTGCAAGCATAACAATAAAAAAACGATTCGTCAGTAAAAAAGAAGTAACCATCCCTATTCGTGCATATGCATCATTTCAAGAATGTTGCTGACGTAAATTTTCCGGTAAACGCGGAAAAGGCTGCCTGTCGCTTCCATGTGGCCAGTATTCCAGCATTGTCGCGGAGTCTTGACAACATTTCGTCATTCAGCCACGCAAGCTAAGAGTGATGTGACAGTTTCAGCCTTCTGGATATTGTTTAATACAATAGAACGAACTTCACAGGGTCTCTTATGTTATCCCTAAGAAACCTTGAAGGCGAATACCCAAGTAAAGATGCACTAAAGAGGGACACATAACGTACACATCCCCCTTAATTTGTTGGTTACTTCGCTTAGGCATCCTTCTTAATTCGCTTACTCCTCTTAATTCGCTTAGTCTTCACCCTTAGTTCGCTTTGTGTATTTTGCTCAGTCATCCCTCTTGATTCGAAAGCTCGAGGATGACTCCCACCGGAGGTCATGGGTTCGAGTGCCTTAATTAACCATATGTTAATTAACTGTGCCCTAACATGTGCCTTAATTACCACCAAAGGTCGCGAGTTCGACTGCCTTAACTCTATCTTATTTAACTGTGCCTGAATTAGCCCCACCTTCAATAACAGCAATAGTCGTGGGTTCGTTCCCAAAAATGGTGGTGGTTCAACTCCCACAAAAATTCGCGGGTTCATAGCCCTAATTAACACCAAAGGTCGCGCGTTCGACTCCCACCAAATGTCGAGGGTTCGTAGCCAACTTGTACCTTTTGTGTCGTCGATGCGTTTTCGCTCAAGGTCGTCTGACCGATGAGACATATAAGGATATCGTCTTTATTCTGAAGTTGCAGCATTTTACAAACGGCGAGCAAAGAACGAACAATGTTTGAAAGCCTAGAAAAAGACAAGGCGCTCAAATGCAGTTTGTTGGAAAGAACTTCATTTCGTTTTGTTATTACGCAAAGTACTTGCATTGCACAAGTATTCCGCTGCGTTGGATGTCTCTTTCAGTTTCTTACCGTTCCCCTCATTTGCTTATTTGAGAAGGAGGTTACGCTAGCACTGGTATCAACGTCAGTGTAAGTAGTGCAAGAAATTATACATACCAACTTGCAAATGATGCACCTAAAAATGACGAACTCTTCTTTAAACTATAAAAATAAAGCGCATGCAGAAAACACAAAAATAATCATTTCAAGTTTGCGGAACTACATGAAGGAGAAGGTATTACAAGAATTTGTCTGATAGATACATATTGTTACATAATGATGAACGAAGAGAGGAAGAAGAAGACCGCGACACGCTGGCTGCTGTGAGTTGGCGGTCAGCCATCTTGTCTACGCTGACTCATCCTGTACATATATTGTAAGTACAGCCTTTATATACTCCCAACGACTCCATAACATATTGGTGGAGATGCGGGGTACCACGGCTGGAAACGGAGCTCCGCAGCGGACGTTGCATCACCGCCCGCACCATGAATGACGGTGAGCACGCGGGATCAACGTCATTGCCGTCTCCAACGCCACCATCGCCACCTACGTCGCTGTCGCCTTCGGTTGTGGTTGTACAACCCAAAAATACTCGAACTTTCTGCTGGACCGATGGCACCGACGTCGAAGAGTGGGTGGCTATATACGAACGCGTGAGTGGAATCAACAGATGGGACCCTACGCTTATGCTAGCCAACCTGTTGTTCTACCTGGTGTGGTACGAAAACCATGAAGAGGAGCTCACCAGCTGGGTCCAATGCAAAGAGAAGTTGACAGAGTTGTTTGGCAAACCAGCCGGCCGTAAAATTGTCGCAAAGCACAAACTGTGCTCCCGTGACCAATCCCCCACGGATTCCTATGTCTCGAACATCCAGGACGTGCTGGAACTTTGTCGTAAGGCCGATCACGACATGGCAGAAGCTGAGAAGGTCAGGCGCATGCTTAAGGGCACTGCTGACGACGCGTTTAGTCTGCTCACGTGCAAAAACTGCTCTACAGTTGATGCCATCATTAAAGAGTGCCGAAAATTCGAGCAGGTCAAAAGCCGGCGCGTCTTGCAACCATTCACCAGACTTCCCAATACTGCCGCAACGTCGACGTGTGAAGATCAACCCGCACAGCAGCATGCGTCGCCATGAGAGGACGTGGTGCGAATCACTCGACGTGAACTGGATGCCATGGCACCGGCATTTTTCTGTTCGCGTAGCCCAGATGCTACCACTTTTCCGGTTCCCCTTGTACAAGCAATCGTTCGCCAGGAACTTCAAAACATTTATTTACATTCTGCCTGTGCTGTCGCCAATCGCAGCGCTAACGAACGCCCTTCTAATTTCGCTCCACCCCGACACTTCTCTTCGCATTATCGCAACCCGCCTGTGTGGAGAACTGCTGACGACCAGCCGATATGTTTCACCTGTCGCCGCATTGGTCATGTCGCCCGATACTGTCGCAACTCGTGGCCCGTTGTGATGAAAATGCCCGCAAACGCCACGTCGCCTTTTGTCCCCTGTGGCGTTTGGCCGCACCCTTTCGGAAAACTAAGAAATGCAGCTCTCGGAGGTGGTGCTGCATTGCCTACTACAGCAGCAAATCCTGTGTCTGTGCACACAAGAAGAAGTGTAATAGACGTTAAAATAGACGGCGTACCTGTCCAAGCACTCGTCGACGCTGGAGCCCACGTATCTGTGATTAGTGCTAGCCTACGTAGACGCTTAAAGAAGGTCCTCACCCCAACAGCTGCCTGAGTGCTTCGTGTGGCCGACGGCGGTGTGCTTGCTGTTCTTGGAATGTGTACTGGGCGTTTAATTATATCCGGCCGTCCTACTTCTGTTCTCTTTGCTATGATCGACAACGGCCCTCACGACGTTATCCTTGGATTTGACTTTTTATCCACTAATTCTGCTCTCATCGACTGCGCGACCGGCATTGTTCAGTTGGAACTGGCTTAACTCGCCGATGCTCCGATCACCGCCCCACTGCACTTGTGCTTGCTTCACGATGTGCGTTTCTCACCCGAGGCAGTTGGTTACGTCACTTTGACCACCCAGCCACAGGTTCCTGACGGTAAATATGTGCTTCGCCCCATCATCGACGTGCTTCTGAACCGGAACGTTGCTGTTCCACATACGTTGGTCACGTTTGCTAACCACGACGTCGTTCTACCACTTCTCAATTTCAGCCTGTGCCCTCAGTAATTCCGGCCGGCATGTTCTTGGCCAGCGTTTCTAGTAGTTCTGAATTTGACATTTAGAGTATGAATGCCGAGAGCCGCTTATTAGCGCCAATTATCTCTGGTTCCTTAACGGAAGACTTCGCGAAAATGATTGCACTTGACCTCACCTACGCACAGGCCACGGACACAGGTCTCCTGCTTGAATCGTACAGTGATATCTTTGATTTCGTCGACAGGCCTTTAGGCCAAACATCTGTTGTTCCCTACCGTATAAACACTGAAGACACGAATCCTGTTCGTCGGCGTCCCTATCGTGTATCGCATGCTGAACGTCGAGTCATCCAATCATAAGTAGATAAAATGCTCCGCAAAGGGGTCATCGAGCCATCAGCCAGCTCTTGGGTTTCGCCTGTCGTGCTTGTGAAAAAGAAAGATGGTACCTGGCGTTTCTGCGTCGACTATCGCCACTTAAAGAAGATCACGCGGAAAGACGTCTACCACTACTCCACACCTCCACCAATATGTTTTGGTGATGTTAGGAATATATAAAGACTGTATTTACAATGTATATACAGGATGAGCTAGTGTAGACTAGATGGCTGACCACCAACAACACGCAGCAGCCAGCGTCTCGCAATCTTCTTCATCTGTCTTCTTTCATCATTCCGTAACAATATATATATATATATATATATATATATATATATATATATATATATATATATATATATATATATATATATATATATATATATATATATATATATATATATATATATATATATATATATGGTGTTGGGCTGCTGAGCACGAGGTCGCGGGATCGAATCCCGGCCACGGCGGCCGCATTTCGATGGGGGCGAAATGCGAAAACACCCGTGTGCTTAGATTTAGGCGCACGTTAAAGAACCCCAGGTGGTAAAAATTGCCGGAGTCCTCCACTACGGCGTGCCTCATAATCAGAAAGTGGTTTTGGCACGTAAAACCCCAAATATTATTATTATTATTATTATTATTATTATTATTATTATTATTATTTGCCAGTCGTATTTATATTCCAAGGTAGTTTGCTTTAAATGGTGCACCATCCTTCCAGCTTTTTTTTTTTATACCGGCATTATGAATAGCATTGCTTGAGGCTAAATGGTGTAGCCAAACGAAGGCTGAGCTAACAGCAAGAAGACCGCGCGTGAAGGATGAACTCCGAATGGGCTCCGACTCTTGGAACACTTCACAGCTGATATGTTGCTTCTACAACGTGCTTGCCTCATAAATCGACGGATCTTAACGGGGGAAACCTCCCAGATCCGGTGAGACCTCGGCCCTTGGGAATTTTGAGGCGAGCAGGCCGCAGCGCTAAGCTTAACTTATGCGCCGCGATTATGGCGTGAAAGCATGCTCACTGCACTGCTACCGTGAAGATGGCAGCCCGAGACCCCCTACCTGCCGCAGCATTGCACGAAATCACACCAGTCGCCGCTATAGATCAAGAACTGAGTCAAGACAACGAAGAAGGGCCACCTACACCTGACATTGCGCAATATGGGTCACAGCTGCCCGCGCTACCAATCGGCATCTTGAAAGTGGTCTTCCGTGTCGTCTCGACACCTCGAAACGCCTCTCTACATGGTAATTAACGCGCCAATGCGGTAGCCCGAGAGATCGTTAGGCGGGTACCATTGGAAGAGCTGTCCAACCCAGACGACGAACCGACAGAACCACTAAACTACACTGAAACGCTACATCATTACATAGATTGCAGGAGACGCTTCTACCCACCGCATAATTCCCTTAACTGAGACGATTCCATCGCGTGGCCGACAGCTTCAAACTAATTCATTTCCCTGCCTCTTTTATCTTCACCTCTTCCACCACACACAATATCACTCATACTGCCTCTACTGTGGAGCGAAGCCCGCCGTATATCATTTCACCTGGGAGTGCCCACGCCCTCCGAGTTACTCCCCTATTCCTTCGCCTGCCCCCTAATAGACTGCGCTGACCAGCTTAGACCCGCAAGAGCAGCGACGGCTGATCCGGCGGGCACGCTGAGTGGCGCAAGCCAATGGGGCCCTGAACTAAGGGCTCCAACCTACGAGGAAGCCACCTCCTCTTATTACAAATAAATGTTTTCTCTCTGTCTCTCTATCTCCCTGACAGCAAGCCCGAGCGACGCATTTGGAAGCTGAAAACATTTTTTCATATCTTGGTCACGGACGATGAAGGATGACTGGCCAATTTCCTAGCTCTTTACTGCTCTTCGCAGTAAAATTGTGGGCTACCACAAAATTGAATGACGTCAATTTTGAAATCTCCACAAAGTTGTTTTAGCTGCACTGTTTATGTCCACTCTAAGTGATATGATTTGTCAATATTTGTTTCGAATTTGGCAACAGAAAAACCGGGATATAGCCCCAGGTAGGTACGATGGAGTGCAGACATAACTTCCGAAAGTCAAAGTTTCGTGACGTGAAAGAAAATGAATGTTGCTTGACATCGGTCTAGCTACTGCTACAGCACACTTCTCGCTCGCTCTAATATGGGGCACACGGGGAGCACGATTGCTTTGGCTGCTATTTTCAGACGGACCTATATTGTCAATCACACTTATTTGCTGTCTTATGTAAAGTGACTGACATGGATGGAGTGGGGACCAAAGCCAGAGAAGTTCGCACACTCAGAATTTATTCTTTCAATTGTGCGGCAAGAACAAAGACTTGTTGGAAGCAAGCTGACGCTGGAAAGTGCACAGAATTGTGAAAATATGGTTCACTATCAGTTTTGAAGCATGTTTTGTTCAATCAAAGCAGATTTTCATGAAAGAACAATGAAGACGACGACGAGAGGCGTGATTACATCATACTTGCCATTTGTTTGTGCGGGTGACAACTGCTAGGCCTTTGTTCAATTTCAGTGAAGGGTTTATTT
Organism: Dermacentor albipictus; assembly: GCF_038994185.2. Classification (NCBI taxonomy): domain Eukaryota; kingdom Metazoa; phylum Arthropoda; class Arachnida; order Ixodida; family Ixodidae; genus Dermacentor; species Dermacentor albipictus. Next base: position 462,391,947 of record NC_091821.1, on the reverse strand, counting down.
TATATGACCAGCTCAGTCACGAAAATATGAAATTTTAATACAGTTTGCTAGCAAGTACATTAGGTAACCTCTTTATCTCGATGGGGAAGTCACTTACGGACATGCATTCACTCCAGGTAAATATTACGATATGTTTTTTGTACAATCACATGACAGACCATTATTATAATATCTTTGATAATATAAGATTGCAATAGAAGCCGTAAAAGTGTCAGCGTCTGATATCAGTGGAACGAAATGGAGTATTTAGAAAACAGCTCGCCTTTAGAGATATTTCGCAATTGGACGATGTCTATCTGAAAGAACACATTATATAGATATCGAAAAGACTGGAATTGTCCCGTTATATCTTAATTCTTTATTGCGAAACTTCCTTTGCTAGATACCGGGCACCTTGCGATAGTTCGATAGGTACAGGTAGGTTACTATCCCCGCTCGGATTCGGTCCTCTTCAAGAAATAATTAGGCGCGCGATAGAGCGATGGATCCACGTTCCGCTATCACAAAAGCGCGACGCTCTTTCTACAGTCACACATACGGTTCGCATATGTCGCTCGTGCAAACCTTTACTAGCACTTTGAGACTCTTTCTGCATGCGTAACGTAGCATGGCAGCAATGTGTTGCTACGGAACGTTAGGTATGACAAAAGGAGGTCAACTGCGCGTGCGCCGTTTCCAACTCAGTCAAAGACACACGAAAGCAAGGAATATATGTCAACCTTGCCTGTACTTTGGTTAACGAGTGCTTTTGTTTCGGCACGTTGGTGCGACATACTCCAAGTGTGTATAGCACGAAGAACGCGGACAAAAATACATATACACGCAGCACCAGCGCCTACAGCACTGGTCCGCTGAGTAACTGTGCTCGTCCTTCACGCGCTATCCCAACTTTAAAATTTTCCTGCCTACCGCGCGCGTCCGCCCCATAGCAACAACTTGCACAGAAAGGTGACAATGCAACCACTTCCCTTTATTCTCCTATGCAGCAGCTAACGCTTCCTGATGTTAAGTGTAATTGAATGTGCCTTAAAAAGCAACTCCGGCTATTCTTTTACCATGCCAAGGTAACGGAATCTTTAGGTTCCCGAGCATACCCCCCCCCCCCCCGCCCCCCGTCATGCGTCTGATAAAATTGTTCTGAAATTCGGAAATAATTTTAAATATGGAAAAAGCACGAAAACGACAACGAAATCTGGCCAAGCAACCGAGCGAACCTTTTCCTGTGACGTCACGAGTGTCCCCAGCGGTGAAGACGCGCAAGGCATGCCGGTATCGCCCACTGGGGAGACGAAGCGAGCGAAGAGCAGACGCTCAGCTGATTCATGACCGCGGTGAACCTTCGGGCGACAATGTCAGCTGCCCCAGCTCTTCAGGTCTGTCAAATATTGACATTGGTGATTCTGCCGAATTCAACAGGCACGAAGTAACAATAAGATTCAAATAGGGCTAGACGACAGGACCAGAAAGAGGAGGAGACAAACACAGCGCTGAACTAACAACTGATTTATTCGAAGTACGAAGTCAACATTTATATGTACAAAACTGGGCACGCATGCGCCCGGTCATACATCGGTGATCAGATACAAACTCTGGACAGCCAACATACGCACGCGTTGTACCTGCCTTGCAATCTACCCTTTATGCACCAATGCCATTTCTTTCGCTGACAAGATTAAAGATGTTTTGCTAACGCAACTATTAGATTTTCTGATGATATGGAATGCTTCAGCGACTTCTCTGGTAGTCTTGTTACTATGAAAAAATAACAATTCTGTATCGTCAAAGAAAGGTATGCATTTACAAATACTGCAATGCTTTGCCAGGTTAGTGTCTTTTTTTTTCCAATGAATTGGCATGCTCCATTAGTCTAATATCCATGCAACGGCCTGTCTGGCCTATGTAAGTTTGACCACAAGATAAAGGAATTTGGTAGACAGCGCCCTTCTTGCAACTGATGTACTTATTGACATGATTTACCTTGCATGCAGCATTCCGTTTAAAGCCTTCCTGCTTCCTCTGAACTGCTGCCCCTAATTTACCCCGCTTCATCGGAGCAGAAATACACCCTCACACCATACTTGGCCCCTATCCTCTTAAAACGATGTGACAACGCGTGCTCATAAGACATGACAACAACTTTTTTCCTCGCAACATTTTCTTTTGGGCTGTTCCGAACATTTCAGCGTTTTTATAATCTTATTAGTACCAGCTACAATTACAGAATCTGGAAAACCGGCCTCTCTGCATCTCTGGGCTTGGACCATCAGGCTACTGGACATTTGATGAATACACGATTTTTTGACAGCCATACCAATACATCCTGTAACAATTCCGAATTTAACAAGCTTAGAGTGACAAGACGCGTAGTTTACAAGAGGTTTTTCACTCCTGGGAGCGTATCCCCAGCATGCATGGTTAGACAAAAAGGTCAAATTCAGATCTAAGAACTGCAGGTCGTTGCTCTGTGGGATCTCATGTGTGAAACTCAGTCCAGACCCATGCTTAGAAAAAACATCGAGTAAGTCAGGCACACATTCAGCACCCTTAGACCTAACTAAAATTAGGAAGTCGTCCACACATCGAAAAATTCGAATATACCTTCCATTTAAGTCCTTCTCTACTTTCCTGTCAACGAAACTTAGAAAAATGTTACTAAGTATTGGGGCAATTTTGGCACCAATACACACCCCCGACTTTTGCTTGAATACTTTATCTTCCCGCATTACATAGGTATTCTCTAAATAAAGGGATAAAAGTTCCATGAACGACCCACTCGAAATGCCACAATTATTTTGGAATGCGCACTCATCGTTTTGGTCTGAGATGCAGTTCTGAACACATTGCAGAAGTTGATTATGGAGAAGAGAATGGAATAAATCAACTACATCAATGCTAAAACCAAAGCGCGAAGTCGGGTTCTCCTTCAAGACAAACTTTACTACTGCCTCTGAGTTAGGCACAATAAACGGGTCAGCCACGGAAAGTGCTGACAAATGCTTATTGAGGTAAGATGATACCACTAATTGCCAAGTTTGGCGTTCGGAGACTATTGCTCGAAAAGGAACGCTTGGCTTATGTGTTTTTGCCGAGAAAAAAATTTCAACTAAAGAGCGCTCTGCATCCTTAACTTTATTAGCCAAACTTAGTAGCCCCATGCCTCTCAATAATGAAACGGCTTCCTTCTTATTCTTTACCGGTTCCTTACTAGTCACTTTAAAATGTTTGCCTATTGCCTCAAGCGCCTTCTTTGAAAACTGTTCCTCAGAAAGTACAACAAAGTAACCGTCTTTGTCGGATTGCACGACTCGCAAACGGCTATCACACAAGTAATCCACCAGCAATCGAAATCTATTGCTGCGCATTTTAGGGCTGTTACTACTGGCCACAGCGTCAGCACACTCTGATACACACCTAGTTCTGTCCTCGGGCTGAGCCTTAGATGACACATTATGGGCGAAGCCCACTTTTCAACAGTCCTCAGACCAGTGTCGAGGCAAAACTTAGGTCCAAGGCGCAAGGTTTTTTCGTGGTTTGAATCCAAAACGACGTGACCGAGGACCAGCAGCTTTCCTTCTGCAGGAATACTTCTTGTGCCTTGCGGAAGGGATGTTCCGACCGTGTTCCAAAGGAATTCCGTGAAATGGTAAATGGTCACACACCACTCGCGAAACACACGCTGACACACGTGTTCGAAGTTAGTTTGGGTTCAGTTGTGAGCACTAGGTCGAGAGTGTTTGAGATACTAGCTGTATTCGGAGCTGGTTTAGTGACCACTTGCGCAAAGAAAAAAGTGGAACATTAACCTAAAAATGATTTGGCCTGAGACGAAAAAGGGAGTAATGATGGAGCCTGAGTGTTCCATTTAATGTTCGGAAAGTTAAAGTCGCCTAATAAATAAAGGGGCGATGATGGAAAGCATAGTTATACGTTAATAATTACATCATCCAATTCGCTAACGAATGTGGGTGAGGAAGGAGGAGATCGGTAGCACACGCCTACAACTGCCTTCTGGTGATTAATGGTAAATTAAGCCCAGACTATGTCGATGTCAGCAGCCACAGAAATTTGTGAAGAAGGAACGCCGTTAGAAATGGCAAGTGGAATGCCGCCGCCATGACTCACAACACGATCCTCCCTATAAATAGCGAAGCGATGAGTATCCTCAGAGATTTCAGAATGATTATTGTTGTTCGAAAGCCACGTTTCTGTTAAGGCGAGAATGTGTGGAGAACAAGTGTCAATCGCTGAGGACAATGAAAAATATTTGTTCAGCACAACTGCGAGTCGGCCTAGTTGGAACAGATTCATCATTAAATCTTTTTGTGTGCAAACAAACAAGGACGAAGAATAGGGGCAACACAAGGACAAGCGCTTTCTAACAGCTGGTCCAACTTCCTAACTGGTCCAACTTTCTAACAACTGGTCCAACTTTCTAACAACCAGTTGTTAGAAAGCGCTCGTCCTTGTGTTGCCCTTATTCTTCGTCCTTGTTTGTTCGCGCACAAAAATTTTTAATGATGTTCAACAGACTTCCAATGTTAGTAAAAAAGATGGACACACGATGTTGTCAAGTCAGTCTACTTCCCCTCTCGCTCCGCTAAGCGAAGTTACCTGCAGGAACTGTGTTTATTGCGCGTTGGCCCTGCGATGGTTTTTCTGTACGCATTTCATTTCGGCGTCAAAAACGTAGCACCTGTCGTTCATAAGCAGTTTGTCGTATCTTAGTTTAACCACAGGTGCACCGGGCTGACTTCTTCCAAACTCGATAAGATTTCCCCGTGCAAGACGGGTTGCTGGGGAGTAACCTTCGCTACGAGTGATATTGCTTGTTTTGAGATGATTACGTAGTCAAGGAACATTTTCTTTTATTTTAAAACTCAAGAAATTTACAATTATAGGTCGCAATGTTCCCGGTGAAAAAACGCCTAAGCGATGAGCACGTTCAATTGATTCGGATGAAAAAGATGGAAGTATGGTTTTCAAAGCAGATATAACCTTATTCTCGGTTTGTTCCCATCTTCCTTTAGCGTCTGGAATGTGACGAATGATTAGCTTATTTCACCGACATCTGTGTTGAAGCTCAGTGTCGCGGGCCCGCAGAATTGCGCTTTTCTTCTTTGAGGGCTCCGACAGGGCTCTTCATAGTACACAGCACTAGTTGCATTTTTCTTCCATACCGTCCATCCGTTTGCTCAATACTGTGAATTTCGCTCCCATGTTTTCTGGCCGTTCTTGATAGCTTTAATATCAGCGGCTTGTTCGGCTAAAGCTTTTGAGGACTAGAGTGAGCGGGTGTGCATATCTTTAATAAAGCGAAACATTATCTTAATTTGTTCAGCAGGGTCGTCAGGCATTATTTCAATATCAAAAAGTCCATCTGCCCGCATAAATGATAGACTGCGCGAACACAAAAATAAAGTCGACAAACTTGTATCAGATCGCTTTCTCTCCCTTCATTGTAAGCAACATAAGTGCTCCCTTCTCTTTGAATCAACAACCATTACCGGTAGAAACAAGTGCGAACTCACTAGACTTATAATAGAAGCTGAGTAGATTGATGCCCTAGGGGATACATGTATCAGCAAACCATCATTGGCTCTCTCTGAAAAAGAACTGAAATTTTTGCGCATGGCCTAACATATCAGAAAATGTATCGCTCTGATTGTTAATCTGTTCAAGTGGCTGTGACTCATGTTCTCTGAGTGTATAAGTACGACCTGGTTTTCGACAATAAACAGTGTTGGAAGTTAGCGCTGTGTGTGTCCCTTTGTGTCTTCTCATGTCCCGTCTTTGAATCGCGCTACCATACTCCCCTTGAAGACGTGAAACAGAGGAGAGAAATCGGGTGATAATTCAAGACATCAGTTTTATAGCCAGACCTATGTACAGGAAAAACAGGAGGAGTTTTTCATATGTGGTGAAGAATGGAAGTGTTCAGGCAGCTGTGAAATAAATATGTTTATAATGGGCCAAATATACTGTTGAATCCTTTAATAATTACGGCTGGGTCAGCATTGGGGCCGCTTGATAAGGAAGGCTTCCAAGACTTAAGGAATTCGCTGATGACCTTTTGATCTACCTACACAGGGCCGCTAGATGTAGGAACCTTCGTGTACTATTCACTGACACCGGCGTCAAAGCCTGAAGCTTTATTAGGATGAGAAATGGCCAGTAAAACCTTCCGCGTCTGCTTGGACGTCTACTCCGCTAGAGTTGAGCAGATCAGAATACTCTCCACGTTTACTAGAGTGCTTGCGGATATACTTGCAAACTTTCTCCAGCCAGTAGGAGGAGCTCTTTTCAAAGAATGCAGGCGTTGGGAACGGTACAAGGTAGATATAGAATAATTAAAATATATATACAAGAATGCTAGAAGGAAGAACAGCGATAACATACCTGAGTAACTCAAGCAGGCGATTTGTCCGCGCCCCGTTTCAAAGGGGATGTCAATAAATCATCATCAGCAGCAGCAGCCACAATATATGAGTCATGATCCTATTTATTGAGACCTTTGCAGAAATCCAGAAAAATATATTTTCTATATTTGGTATGTGTGAGTATTACGCATTATGGCAGCTATAATTTCATATGAGAGCCAGTGGCAATATTTAGACCGTTTAGGTCGGTACTGGGAAATATATTTGCGCATACTGTTTAAAAGAAGTGCCGTAAACTCTTCTAAATGCACATGAATACTTGTCTTGTCTCTAAGCAGTGACCAATCGGGGGTGGACAAGAATTTATATGAACCAAATTAATCCCCACATTTCATTGGAAAGCGAGAGGCTTGCTTTATGCCATAAAAGGGGCTGTGCCTCAGTCTCATACCTCTGACTTCTACATAGGGAAGGAGGGAACGAATACCACACCCACAAGGGCAGTTTCACATCGAGAAGCGCATACGACTTCACCATTACACAGGCAAAGGCCAAACGCGTACACAGGCGTACTTGATGTATGGAATTCCATCTTCACCAGCCATATTGAACCAACAATATGAAAATCTTGAGGGAGCAAGGAAAACTGCGGTAAGAACGGCGATGATTCAGCGCTTTACGAGACTATGGCAACCCGAGAATGGCAAGTTGAGTTACATCATGGAAGGTCCTTACAAGAATCTACGCAAGGTACCTCCAGAGAACTATGAGATCAACCACTCAGTGACACCTTTAGGCAGAGACGGGGATGCTGTTCATGTCATCAAATTGTGGCGTTATTCTAAACCTTCTGAACTGAGACTTTCTCGAGGGGGAGGGAAATGTGTAAGGATTGAAGAACGCGATAGCTTGAGACGCGGACGACGAAGTTCGCTTGCTTTATAACAATAGTATGGCGTCTCAGCAGCAGCAAGTCTGTTGCTTCTGACGTTATTTATATATATACACATTGTAACGATATCAAATAATTCCCCACAAAAGCCGGAGTAGGCACAAGTATAAGCATGTAATGACCACCACATTTCCAGTAGCCGGGCTGTAGTCACAGTCCATCCGTAGCTTTGTCATTACTGCTGGCATGGCGTATTGGAGTATGGCACTTCGACTTTTAATTTATCGCTGATAGCTGCATGAAAGATACATTCAGGCAATACGGTGGTTGACAAACTATTTATTTTTTGTCTATGTAGACCCTCAAGCGAAAAAAAAAAAACTCTGGCACAGCACCTAGGGGCTGCTTTGCATTCCTCCGCGTTTTTCTTCTGCTGGACAGCTGCTCTCGAATAAACGTGAAAGTTTTTAAGTCTGGAATGCTGCAATCGGTCTCGGCTGTCTCGACGACAAGTTATTCCTTTGTGTTCGTTCTACGGTGTAGAGGTTGTTTTTTAGAGGTGCAAGGTCCCTGCGATGGAACACATTTATCTGTTGTCTTGAACGTGCACTATATAACATCGATACGCTGCACTTCGAGCAGCCTATGTTCTTGCAGAACTGAAGCCCTCGCTTGTAAGCATTCTCCTTCGGCGCATCACAATCAGTTTTCAGTTGGTATAGTAGACCAAATGAAGGAAGAATCTCAGAACGCAAGGCCAAGATGAAAAAGAGTTTCACTTCTTTAATTAACTGGAGATTCGCATATACGGGGCCAATTTGAAGTCTAACAAAACTATCTAACACAACAGAAAATGTTGTATATGCGCGCAATTTTCTCTCCCGTTCAGTGGACACATTTATATGGAAACATTCCTTTTTTTCATTAAATTTCTTGCTCTACAGTGCAAAGACTCTGATAGACACTGATTTGCAAGGATTGCTGATTATGCACTTGCACCAGTGCTATGTGCACGTTGATACTAGCCAACGTCCGACACATTTCAGTCCACGCATGAAGCACTACAGGGTGCTCCCTTTAGTGCTTCGGTGACGACGAATCGGCCAACGTATAGAGTTGGTGCAACAACATAGACGGTTCACGTCCTACTGCCAGATAAAGTCTGAAGTTTTCCTCTCTATTCTTGTGCCTTGTAGCGGCCCCGGACATCCTATTTCCGCCGAAGGCTGGGTGCACAAAAGCAAAGGTATAGTGCAAACGATTATCCACCCCCATCTATTTGTATTTCGATGCCTTTCTTTCATGTCTGGAAAAGACAGCGTAGTTTTGAACTGTGCTGGTTGTCCCCTCTGTCCTCTTTAAGGGCGCACCTGGCTCCAGTCACGAAGATTTTCTTTGCCATTTTGCTGCTCGCGGTGCTCGCAGGTGAGGAAACAAGTTTATAAGGCGGCGCAACTTAATTGTTTTATGTTCTCTATATCCCGTATGAAAGTTGCTTCTGTCGAACTATTTAACAGTGCACTGGCGTTACGTTATTTTCATTAGTTGTAAGAGCGGTAAACATGATTATTTTTCTCTGCATTTTGTACCCGCTCTGTGTAGACAAACATATAGAACACGTACAACCTGCTTTCAGGAAGAAAAGAGCACCTTATACTATACAGCAGAAATAATAGCAGTGCTATTTTGTCCACATATAGCCAACCGCCCAAAGGCGGCGTTGAAAGAAAGGAGGCAAGTATAGTGCCTCCATCGAGAGGAAATCACAATAAAGCAAAGAAAGTTGTGGAGAAAGCATAACTTATAGTTCATTTTGCAGATTTAGTGGGATACAAACGACACCAGGGAAAAGCCTAAAGCATCCGTGCTGGCACGCAGTAGAGCTTCAAATTTAAAAACAATATTGTGACACATATATATGTGATATCTCACGCCTGCATATGTTGTTTTCAATTGAGGCAACAGTCAGTGTAGGCTATATCACTGAGCTGCGAACACAAATGATGCATCTTTGGATTTCCATGGTAACAAATTGAACATGAAATCAAAGGGAAAAACACAACTGTGATCTTAGATAAAAAGTAAAACTAGCCCACTCATGTGTTCTGCTATTTTTCACTAGCATTTGCTAGTTTGAGTTACATGTACTCTCTTCAAATTTAAAGCGTGGTTTAAATCTTATTGGGCCTTCAGTCTGGACAGCACAATGGTGAAAAAAGGGTGCCCCGTTTGATAACACTGAAGAAGAGCGCAAAGTACGAGTACCCGTTTTCAGTGCTGTGAGCATTCAGCTTCGTAGTGCTTGGTGCGTGCGCCTTCCAGGCCAGTCATATTTTCTTTGTCTTTGTTCGAAGGAAGTAAAATGATCAACCATCACAAATTTACAGCCGTCTGATGTGAAATATAGCGCTCGTTTGACGAAATGATTTTGAAATTCATTAAAGGAGGCATGACATCCAAGTTTCCAGCATAGTCTGCATGGCGTAAGATAATCCTTGTGCGTTCAGGAACGCGTTGGCAAACATTTAGCGAATTTGAGCCAGCACGAAATTTGTAATTGAATTTTTATACTACACTCGAAGGGCATAGCAGTCGAGCGATGGCAAGCTCGTGAGTCGTTACGTCATAGGTTGCATGCTTGCCGAGCGACCATGCACATGCCGGCGAAGAACCCGTGTTTCATCTGTGCGCGCATGCGGGAATCTTTTGCTTTGTTCATTTTGCCATTGGAATTGTTCGCCTTGCAGCAGCTGAAAAATGCCACCGCGGCGCCATTGTAGCGCTGTTAGGTGCTAGAGGAAGACGACGACGAAGTGATTCTCTAGTTGAACGCTGCATTGTCCCCGGGTAGTTTTTGTGCAGAAGCTATTAGAGCCATTAGAAATATCAATCCGTGATGTAGCTTTTAAAAATTTACCTACTTCCACAGTAAGTGTTGAATTTGGCGATATATTTCCCAATAACGCTAGGCTCCTACCTATTCGATACCTAAATGGTTTATTAGATGACCACCTTGAAAACCTCCAAATCAATGCAGTAATAGCCACAGATGCTTCTGTCAGTGAGGAGAAGGGCGGAGTGGACATTTTTTTGACATCATTAAATTCGTCTTTCTCTCTTCGTCTACCCGACTTTACGCCAATATTTCAAGCAGAATTATTGGCGGTCATCTTAGCTCTACGGAAACTTCCCACGTGTATTTCTTCAGCCGTAATCTTAACCGACTCTTTGTCTGTTTGCTCCGCTTTATCTGTGCCCAATTCAAGTATCATTCTTCGAGAATTTCATTCATTCATTCCCCAACATTTACGCCTCATCTATCTGGTATGGGTGCTAGGGCACGTAGGGCTCACTTTAAACAAGTCAGCAGACGCACTAGCAGCGGCATCTCTTCAAGGCCCGGTACTCAGGATCCTAAAACCTTCGGCATACGTCACTTCTGCAAGATTTTAAAAAAATTCCATTCAAGAAGAACACACCAAATCATGTGCATTAGATAACGTAAATTTTCAGCACCTTAGATTTCCTTGGCACAGTGGATGGTGCGCAACAAGAAAATTTTAAGTTTCATTCACGGGCATGCGTTGCCGAAAACCAAGTCTTAATTTCTATTCCCCTAGGTCTGGTTTGGCACCTTCTCCTAAATGTTTCTACTGCAATGAACCCGAAACTGTGGATCATTTCTTTATAGAGTGTCGTAGGTTCAACATACATAGGAAACGACTTCTAGAAGGTCCCTTCCGCCAACTTGGATTAGCCATTACGCTACCTATCATTCTTTCTCTGGGGGCTTCGGCACTAGGTCGACGCTGTAATAGGAACGTATGTGATGCCATATATAATTTTGTAATGGAAACAAGGAGACTTCCATGCTAATATTACTGTTTTATTTTCTACAAGAAACCAAAGATATTAACTTCTAATTTCAGGAAACTATAGCATGAAAATTATTATTAAGGATTAGAATTCATTTAATATCTCATTTCCTTTAAAAAAATCCTATTTAGGTATTTATTCTTTTTCGACCCATTGCCGCCCGATTCATGGCCAATCCCCCGTAGTGGGTTAAAAATTATGGTGTTTTACGTGCCAAAACCACTTTCTGATAATGACGCACGCCGTAGTGGAGGGCTCCGGAGATTTCGACCACCTGGGGTTCTTTAACGTGCACCTAAATCTAAGTACACGGGTGTTTTCGTAATTCGCCCCCATCGAAATGCGGCCGCCGTGGCCGGGATTCGATCCCGCGACCTCGTGCTCAGCAGCCCAACACCATAGCCACTCAGCAACCACGGCGGGTCCCGTAGTGGGTTGAGCTACATCTACAGGCGCCAAACCAAACCAAGCTCGCACTGTTGTCTCTGCATTTTCGATTTGTTTCTTAGCAAATTCTGCGAGCTGCCGCTCCCTCGTTGCGGCAATGGACGAATAAATTTCCGAGGACTTTTCTGGCGCTCAGCCATCCCGTCGGCCTACGTCCAGGAAACGTGGAAGCGAGTCAAGCGACATGGACTGCGAAGCCACCGAGTTTTACTCTGACAGCTGCGACTCCTCGGACGACGACTTCAAGGTTGTCATGAGCCAAAAGGCGAAAAGAAGACTGCTGTGGTCGTCATCTCCGGCAAGTGTTTCGACCGAGAAAAAACAGCGCTGGCCGCATACTGTTCTCTACTTGCCCGTCGACCCTACGACCAATTCGCGGTTCCTGAACAGGCGGGTTCTTTCTTTGTTACTCGAGGCAATCGCACCGAACGAGGTTAAAGCCGTAAGAATAAACTCATGGAACAATGTCCTGGCTGTATATGTTTTACATCGTAGGGCACTACAACGTCTTCGGAATGTCACGAATATCGACAAAGTAAAAGTACGATCAGTGATCCCTACAGGCGGTAACAGCACTGACGTCGACGTCTCGATTGCGATTGACGACTTGCCAATACTAATAAAGTCAACGACAGAAGACGCTGTCATGACGCATCACACCAGACTCGGGAACACGCTGTGTGTGAGGCTTGTGTTTGCAGGAGACTGCGTTCCCTCTCACGTTAAAGTTGGTGATGTGCGCCATGCAGTTCGACCTTACATACCGAAGTCCCTGAAATGTCAATAGTGCTTCAATATTGGTCATGTAAAAAGTGACTGTGTGAACAATGCAGTGTGCCCGCGGTGCGCTGAATCCCATTCGCAAGACGCCTGCCGTGTGACTGTCCTGAAGTGCCCTAATTGCCATGGTTCCCACGAAGCCTCATCGAAAAACTGTCTGAGGATCCGGAAAGAATTCGTGGTTCTAAAGCGAATAGTTCGGGATCATTCCACGCACAGTGAGTCTGCCGCTACATTTAGGCAGCGATGGTATCGCCATCGAGCAGTGCAACGAAACGCCGCAACAAGCAACACGCCGTCTTCCGCCAAAGCGGCTGCTCCATCATGAAAGATAGTGCGATAACGAAAAAAGTAGCAAGGCTTGATCATCCTGCAGAGTGACCTGCACTTCCAAGCGCACAACCTGCCCCACAGACACCTCGGATACTGCCACCATCGACACCCTCACAAACCGCTGATGCAACGATATCTGATAAACGCCAGGTTGCAATAATGTGACAGTCACTGTTGATTGCTATGCATGTTCTACTCAGCAACATAAAAAATCCGTCGGCGCATAGCGTGCTGCAGGTGCTGGACGCCCTGAGTCCAGTGCTTGCGGCTCTAGGGTAACGCAATAGCACGCCAGATACCATCGTTTGGAGAGGAGGTCCAGAATGCATCTGTCTTTCAATGGAACAACAGATGACCTAATTCACGCATCTCCGACTTTCGATAGTTTGTATTCGTGAATAAATTCCCCGTTATTGTCATTTGTGAGCCAAACCTGTCATCTCCCATCAAACTGTCCCGGTACGAGTGCATTATGTCCTCCACCCACGGGCAATGTAGTAAGACCATTGTTTTTATACGCCGTAACTTGACGCATGTTGATCACACCATGCCACCTGACAATGAAAACCAGTATTTGTGTTTGTGAAGAGCAAGGTCACTTTCACAATTGTGGGAGCCTACTTATCACCATCAAGTCGTCTAAACTGCGAGCACTTACGGGAAATTTCGGCAACCACTCCACCGCCGAGGGTGAACACTGGAGATTTCAATGCCTACGACTATCTCTGGCGAAGCGACAAGAATAATTCAAGGGGCAGAATATTGGAGTCCATTCTCTCTGAACGAAAACTTTGTTTGTTAAATGATGGAAGCTCCACCTATCTGCGAGGAATAGCGTATAGTAGTTGCCTCGACCTTAGCCTTGTGTCGCGCACCTTTAACAGAAAGGTTCAATGGTTCTCGGTCTTGGAAAAGCTAGGAAGTGACCACATCCCAACTTATCCCACGATTGAGGGTCTGACTAGCTGGAAGTTCGCCTGAGCTGTTCATTGTTATGCTAGGAACCAACTAGCCCAACAAGCCACTCTCATGAGCTGTTCATTGCACCGACTGGACAAAATTTAAATCAATCATGGAAGACTGCTGTCGAGACGACATACCATCCAGCCTAGGGGACGCAATAAAAGGTGCCTTACAGGTTAGCACACATTCAATTTTGAAAAGGTCCTCACGCACCGAATTCGACGTCGAGTTAGAGAAACTTCGGGCAATTCGCCACCGTGCGGAACGAAGATATAAGCGAACAAAGTCTATTCATGATTTGAGATTGGCCATGCGCACACAGAAGAGAATACAGTGTCGTATGAAGAAGCTGGCCTCACAATGATGAATGTCTTTCTGTGAGTCTCTGGATCCCCGAAAGCCTTTCTCTTATACGGAGAACTGTTCGTGTGCTCTTTGGAGTGCCCTTTTTCTCTGGATGAACTAGAGGTTGTGTTTGCGTTCCTCAGCGCCATGACCAGATGGCATTACACACCGCGCTCTGCGGCACCTTGTTGAACGAGCTCGAAAGGCACTCCTGCTTCGGTACAGCGACTCGTGGCAGACTGGCACGGTTCCTCAAGAATGGATGACAAATCATCTGATTCCGCTTCTTAAAGTTGGCAGGTTGTCTTTGCCCATTACGTCATACCATCCGATCATGCTTGCTAGTTGTGTAGGCAAAGTAATTGAACGGATGATTTTAACGCGCTTGAAGTGGTACCTAGAACACTATGAAATTTAGCCAAACAAGTGACAGGATTCAGACGCGACCGTTCATCTATAGAAAACGTTGTCGACATTTTAACGTTCGTCGTATTCTAGAAGGCCTCTAGATGCTTCTCTGCTGCTTTCTTTCTAGACGTTAAATGGGCTTACGATAACGTTACCCATGAAGCCATCCTTAAAGCGTTAAAAGCAATGGGACTTGGTGGAAGGATATATCTCTGGGTTCTTAGCTACCTACAGATGCAATCATTCTAGGTGCTCACCGGGGACGGCCCGGCACCACAGTATTACACTAGCCGTGGAGTCCCTCAGGGCGGAGTAAGCCCAACGCTTTTTAATCTAGCCCTTATTGCACTACTCGAGGACCTGTCAAGCACTGTTCGACTCTCTATCTGCACCGACGACATCTGTATCTGGACGTCGGGAGTGACACGGTTGAGCTTCGCGCTCGGCTTCAGAAGGCGGCCTCATCGACATCATGCTACCTTCGTAAACAAGGTCTGGAGGTGACGTGGAAAAAGTGCGCAGTGGTGGCGTTTACTCGGAAGTCAATGTCTGCGTACGCCATATCAATGAACGGACTAGTGATATCGTCCAGGAGAAGTCACAGGTCCTTGGGTGTTGTGATCGACAGAGACTTGTCCTGGGCTCCTCAAGTGAAGCACGTGAAAAAGCGACTGATTGCTATATGCCATCTGTTCAGGTTCCTTGCAGGAAAGAACTGGGGGTGTCTGTACAATCCATGTTACAGCTGTGCAGGGTGTTGTTTGTTGGGTCCCTCCAGTACAGCCTACCCGTAATATCAAACACCTGCGAAACCAGTTTGTCTACAGTTCAGAGCGCTCAAGCCCAAGCTCTGAGGATGTGCCTTCGAATACCACGCAGTTCGTCTCCGGCTGAAATTATTGCCATTGCTCAAGATTATTCAATCACGACGCACATCGTAGTCGATACAATGCGCGAACATGCCAGGCACACTGCCCGGACCCCTTGCCACCACCTCGGCGTACTCCCCTTGTAAAGACCCCGCACGTCAATTAGCACAACTGCCACGGCATGTCGTGCCGCGCTTACATCGGGGTACACGCGTGCGGCAAGGTCAAGGTCTCCACAATGGTGTTGGCGCCATCCTGAAGTACAGGTCTGAATTCCAGGACTTGAGAAAAAGTGAGATCTACCACCACTTGCACTAAAACAACTGAGCTTACTCCTGTGTTACGAGAGATACAGAAGCCGAATACACATCTATACTGACGGATCGACCACATCGACCAGTTCGGGGGTGCTGTGTTTATACCGACAAGGAGAGTAACACTGCGATTGAAGACGCCACATGTCACGACGTCCACGGCTGCTGTAGAACTCACGGCTCTGAGCAGTGCGCTTCAATTTATTGACACAGAAAGTCCTGGTACATGGGCCGTGTTTTCCGACTCGAGACCGGCTTTACACCACATGCAGTCACTTCTCAGACGTGGAACTCACGATCAGCCAACATACGAAATCGTCAAACTGCATCACCGCGTCAAACAGAAAGGGCATAGAATTATTTTCCAGTGGCTACTTGACCGTTGCCGGATCAGTGGAAATGATCAAGCAAACAATGCTGCACGAGAGTCACGTCAAGGACAACGCATCGTTCCCATTTCTCTTCCCAGTGCAGACGCTGCAAGGTAGCTTTGTCACTTGGCACGCAAGCTCTCTTTAACACAGTAGAACACGTCAAATATAAGGCACACCAGGTTGTACGAACTGAACCCTTCGCTACAACTCCGACCTCCACCCGGGCTTCACCGACGTGTGGCATCGCTTCTGCACCGGCTGTGGTTGGGAGTGACTTTCACGAAGGCGTAAACTAGTTTTATTGGAACGACTGACACCACTGTATGCGACGTCTGCGTCGCGGAAGAGAACATGGAACATTTATTGCGCCATTGTCATCGATTTCAGTCGGAAAGACAAACATTATCTATCGCATTGCGATCGGCCGTTGTATGTGCGATCGGCCGGTGGACGGACGATTGGCCGTTGTCTGTGCAGGCGCTACTTGACCACCAGCCTCATCGCTCGTCGGCCCACAAAGTTATGAGAGCACTTTTGTCTTTCTTGAGGGCGACTGGGCTATGTGAACGTCTTTGACTCAGTCAGGCCATGCTTGCGTGCGCGAGCTCACCACGGCTTTCCTCCTCCCCTCCCTTTCTCTGTCTTATCTTTCTATTCCCTCTTTCCCGTCTCCCAGAGTAAGGTAGCCAACCAGACGCATTTCTGGTTAACACACCTGTCTTCTCTATATCCTCCTCCTCCTCCTTAGGTGCTAGAGCGAATGTAGCAACGAGTGCTCCGTATCTTACTTCAGGGGCCCTATAACGTAAAACTATTCCAATATGTTTTTATTCCAATCTCCTGACGTCAAATTTGCGTAACCGCCGGCGCAAGGATCGGGTGGTCACCCGCAGGGTTGTCTGAACAGACCAATCAAAAGCTGTCTTCGTTCATAGATCACTTTAGTTTGCTTGAAAAACGAATAACATTACCTACACTGAGCGGCTTGTCTTATCCAATTGGCTGACAAGAGGCGAGGAGAACGAAGAATTGGATAGGCATTCGATGAGGTCGAGCCACTGCACTGAAAATCGACAACTGGATGAAGAGGGTGGTGCCGGCGTCTGCGATTGGTCCGCTTTCCCTTACTTGGCTTGAGGTGGCTAGTCGAAAATCGCTGCGGTATGCAACGGAAGGTTAAGATTGCAACTAAGGCGTATGCTCATCAAAAAAGAGCTGGCAAAGCGAGGTCGTAAATGTGCCGAAAGTTCTCGAGAACGTCACACGGCCACGCAAAAGATTTTATTGTACGCAAATAAACCCATGCTCTCCGGCAGGTGCGTGTCGCCACTGCCTGGGTGATCGGTGGCAGCCATCTTTTATTACTTTCGGAACGGGGCAGCCCGCGGCTATTCAGAAGAAACTGCAGTTTTGTTCGGCATATTAATGCATCTTTATCACGTGCACGTCACTTTGACGCGTGAGTTTTTGCGGTTTTCTGACGTCGTGCGACAGGCAGGTGTGGTGGGTGCAGCCCGAAAACGTTTGACCAATAGCCGAGGGCTAATGGTGAAAAGGGTCGAATCAGAAATAAATATTTTTCTTTTGTTCGACCAAATCATGCATAATCAGTGTGCACACATTATATCAGGTGGTGAACTATCACGGTTTTCGTGACGTCGCGTGACAGGCAGGGTAAGTGGGGGTGGTCCCAAAAGTTTTGACCAATCGTGGAGGGCTGATTGCAGAAATGGAATACAAAGCTTTGGAATAGTTTTCCGTTATAGTGTCCCGGGTTCCCCAAAAAGCCCGTCAATATTAAGGCTTGGAAGATGAATGTGGTCAAGCGGGACTGGCGCTCATCTGACGCTTTTGTTTATTCCTCGGACCACTTCCCGCTAGACACCTACAATGACGATTTGCGCCTGCTCGCCGAGTTTTGAATGCCAGCGAAGAAGCTGAGACTGCGGCCAGGCGCGATGCCCACTGTGGGCAGTTAGTGCCCCTGCTAAACGTTAGCGCTGCTATTTTTTTACCGATATCGGGTGCAATTAAGCAACTTCAAGTAAGGGTTCAGTGAAAGTGTACATCACGTAAAATCCTTGCGCCGCGGACATATTTGCGCGATCATTTCTTGACATATACCGCACGCAACTACGTAGGGAAAAAAATAATGAACTGGTGGGAACGCGGCGCAGCGTAACAAAATCGTAGTTTTGTTGAGTACGGATCCGTGAAAAATGCACGCCAGCAAACACTATACGCGCGTAACAGTTTACATTGTGCGAAGTTGCACCAGACTTCGCCTTGC
The DNA here is from genome assembly GCF_038994185.2 of Dermacentor albipictus. NCBI lineage: Eukaryota > Metazoa > Arthropoda > Arachnida > Ixodida > Ixodidae > Dermacentor > Dermacentor albipictus. The sequence goes on along the minus strand of NC_091821.1, from coordinate 462,373,679 downwards.
GTGAACGGCTCGCTAAGCAGTGCTACACGCATGGAATAACGGTGCGGAAAGGAATCAGCAGCCTTTCGTGCAGCACCAATTCCACCATCTCGTGTTGACCACGTTACTAGGCTCTTTGTTCGCGGCCTCCAAGATGTGCACGCGCCGGCATTGCCCGTGGCTGGCGCGCGCATAGCTCCCGCGCAATGTTTCGTCACTGAGCTGGTGGCGATGAGGTTGAAGTCAAAACGCGTAGCGCCATCGCTGCTTCTGCTGTTCAGATTCGTCGCTGGCTTGATCGCGAGAAGCTGGCGTCGTAGAAGAGATGGCAGGCGATATCTGGAGCGAATACGGCAACAAACGACAACTATGCTCCGCCCTCACGTGGTATGGTTGCTGACTTTGTAGCAGACGATGGCACGGTTGCATGCAGCAGATGACATCACACATGGCTACGCAATGTGGCGGTGGGCACCGGAGGGCGGGGCTTCGAGCCGGTCAGCGCTCGCCGATGTTTTGGGCATAAGTGTGCTTTTAGCTCCCAGTTTGTACACGTGTGTACAGCTATAATAGACCCTCTACTACAATTTCTTGCCCAAAACCGCAAAATGTTAGTTCGTTGTGTCATGCTCCCTTTAAAAGCGGGAAAGATGAGACGTTTGAATGATTTACCTTAGACTGCTTTTAACACAGAGGCATACATATGATGGTAATTAGACATGTAATTATGCAAATTAGACAAATTAACTTCCTAACGAAAACAGTCATGCGATTGTTCTAATGTAAGACGTGAAGAGCTGCCACCCGAGAAATTCATAACCATTTCCAAAATTCGAGAAACTTCACGGTGCTAATTTTGATAGGCTAATGAATTCAGGCAAATTTCACGCAGAAAAAATTAAACTAAAAACCCGATGACTGCAACTCTTACACCTTTGTGGAAACCGATGCGTGACGTGACTCCTTGCAGCTCACTACCGGGCAACATTAAGCGAGCAAGGTATGTGGCTTGAAAGGACGCTAGCTTGATGCTAACCCACCGGTTAAGCTACTTGATTACCAGTCAAATGTTGGGCCTAAACTGAAATATGCATTCGTCATATGGAATTATCACGAAACCTATCTCATCATTGCAATGGAAGCCGCTCAAAACCATGCTGCAAGGTTCATTCATTCAAATTATTAATACGACGTGATCATAACCTACTTAAAAAAGAAATGTACTTTCTTCTTTGTACGAGCAGGCGGGGTGCAACCCTTTCACTTTTCCACAAGCTTTATCACACGTCGCTTAATCAACCACCGTATATTTTCCCCGCAGAACGAATATCACATCGTACATGGCATACATTTCAAGTAGGCCGTCCTCACATGCGCACGGTTACCTTTGCCGCCTTTTTCTTTTTTCATCCCACTACTAAGTGGAAAAACCTGCCTCAGCAAATCGCCGCTATCATTTGCCTTGCACGTTTATGAAGAGTGTCACTGCGCAGTTTTCACAGTGAAACTGTGACTTACGCTAACGCGTTTATCTGTTCGTTCACTTTTAGTTTGTATTATTTGTCTTATGCACCTGTACTCGTGTGTTTAGCACTTTAGCTCAAGTAGTTTTTTTATTATGTTGTTGTTATTATGTTCTGATGCATCCCCCTCCCCCCCCCCCCGTTGTGCGATATCCCTATCAAGGGGTCATTAAGGTAAAGAATATTGACAATCACTTTAGCACATGCTAAAGAGGATGAAGGCGAAAACCTGCTCGCTCACAAGACGTATTAGACAAGTTTAGCTTGTCCGGTATTGCGGTAAATGCGGGCGGACGTCGGGGCGGACGCGTAAACGTTAGCGGTCGGCATGGTGCAGCCACCTGGCGACGCAGAGTTCAAAGAAGCAACAGCTAATATTTCGGCACTACAACAGCTAGTAAAATTTCGGCACTAGCGTAAACCTGTTGCTGCCAAAAATTTACGCCCTCAGCAAAGTAAACTACACTTGGTTACTGCAATATTAGCTGTTTCTGTCTGTTTGAGCTCTGCGCCACCAGGCCAGAGCTGAAACCTGCGTGGTGCGCAACCATGGTGGCTGCACCATGCAGGCCAAATACGTTTAAGCCTCCATCCCAACCTCCTCCGTCCGCCTGTGCCCGCCTGCGTTTACCCGAATACCGGACAAGGTAAACCTCTGTATTAATTAAATTACTTGGCATTTGTATGCGTTGTTACTTCCTGTTGTTTTCTCCCACCAAAGGTGGGGGGTTTTAGTACCTTAACTGACACTATCCTAATTAACTTCACCTTAATTAACACCAAACGTCATGGGTTCAACTCCTCCAATCGTCGTGTGTTGGACCATCAATGATGGCGCCATCAATTTTGGTGTCATTGAATTTTGATCCCACCTAATATCGAAGGTTCAACTCCCACAAAAGGCCGTGGGTTCCAGTGCCTTCATTAACTTTGCCTTAATTAAAACCAAAGGTCCTGGGTTCGACCATATATAATGTCACCATTAAGTTTGGCGCTATTGAATTTTCGTCCCACCGAAAGTCGAGGATACGACTACCACAACGGGTCGTGGGTTCGAGTGCCTTCATTAGCTTCGCTTTGATTAAAATCGAACGCGGTGGGTTCGACTTCCACCAATGGTCGTGGGTTCCACCATGAATGGCGGCACCATCAATTTTGGTGCCACTGTACTTTAGTCACCCCAGAGATCGAGGGTTAGTGTGTCTCATTAAGTCTAAAAGTCGTGTGGCTATGGTGTTGGACTGCTGAGCACGAGGTCGCGGGATCAAATCCCGGCCACGGCGGCCGCATTTCCATGGGGGCGAAATGCGAAAACACCCGTGTACTTAGATTTAGGTGCAGGTGAAAGAACCCAAGGTGGTCGAAATTGTCGGAGTCCTCCACTACGGCGCGCCTCATAATCAGAAACTGGTTTTGGCACGTGAAACCCCATAATTTAATTTAAACGTCGTGAGTTCCACTCCAACTAATGGTCGTGGTTCGCACCAACAATTTTAATGCCGTAACGCCGGACGGTCCATTTTTCACTAACGCCAGACCATGGATTTTTCGGCCCATGGGGCACTTAAGGCTTTAATGAAGTTATGTGAAGTTACTTTGCGCTGAGACGCTGAAAGCTACTTCACGAGCAGCCGTTTGAAAACAGATTGCACTCCGGTTCAGCGATATATTCTCGTACTAGTCACGATGTCTTTTCTAGTATTACGTCATGGCTCGGCAGAATAGGAATAGTGACACAATGTGTACTCCAGGATACCAGAGCTTCAATAAAATTGAGCCATTCCCGACCGGTTCTCTTCGTGCAAATAGCTAGCGAAAGGCTTTAGGGTTAATTGGCTGAAGATTTGCAGAAAGGAAATATTATAATGCTGACAGTGGTAACCTAACATATAAGGTAAGACAGGTGTAGTCTACTAGCCGAATTACGGTGGTGGACGTGTTTTAGTTGGATCTCAGAACATTGAACCAAGCTCATAAGCGCTTACTTCAAGAACACTTCACTACATTTAGAACTTAGGCTTTGCGAGCTGATAGGCCGACAATTATTTGTGCTTTGGCTTCGCTAAATTTGTATACTGAAAATGTAAGTATGTTGGGCACCCTATGCAGACATATCCACAGCGAGTTATAGCCATCTGCTTGTAAAAGCAATCAATAGCTACAATGCATTGAGTTTATACAGGCACACGTCGTGATCGAAATGTGACTTCTGCTCTGATCATTGTAACTCTGACGCGCGAGGACGAAACACACCTTTTAACGTTAAGGAGCTCGTGTCGCAGAAAAGCCGGTGTCGTCGGCGTCGGCGTCGGGTGTCGGCGTCGGCGGCGTTGACCGTGAGCGATAAATCACGGCAGGCGCTTCATAAATAAAAAGCAACTTCCAAGATTGGCCCGGTGGGAATCGAACCCGGGTCTCCGGAGTGTGAGACGGAGACGCTACCACTCAGCCACGAGTTCGATGCTTTCAAGCGGTGCAAACGCGCCTCTAGTGAATGCGGTGTTGCCTTCGAAACGAGCCGTGGAAAGTTATACTGCGGTGTATATCGGTAATTATGAACATGTAACGTACAGAAGTCACAATTACACGAGTTGCGAAGTGCGTTTCCGCTGCATTTCTTCTGCGCTTTCCGCACACGCAGAGCCATCTTGCGGCAAACACAGAAGACCCCCTCCTCTCAATGTACGGCGCTGCCCCGACAGGAGGCGCGCCGCGCGCGCATTGGGACCGCTGCCAGGCGCGTCGCGGGACTCCCTCTCCCCTGACGACGCTTCGCCGTGCTCCCGGTTTAGATTACTATCTATCTCTCTGCCCGTGCCGATCACGACGTTTGGCTGGCGTAGATCGTTTCCCCTCCGAGACACCGAGTTCTTTGGTTCGTTTCGTTCGCTCAGGCGCACGTTTCGTTGCCGCGCCGAACGCTGCGTTGCTCGACGCTCACCGCGTGATAGGTGGGCGCTAAGTCCGATGCGGGGCGCATCGTAAGTGATTGCTGTGCCGTAGCGCATTGTCTTATACCCCTTGGCGGGTCGACGGGAACGCTGTCGCGTCCCACTCTTGAAGGCGAAGCTTAAGCGTCCTCCAATTTTTGATCTCCGACATAATAGTCGGAGATCAAAAGGACAGACTGTTGGTATGGTTGGTTGGTAAGGCATCATATATATTTTAGCACAATCCACACGTGGTCGCATACACAGAATGCACGAGGCACAGCGCTAATTAACAACTGAGGAGTTATTGTACGTGATTTGAAATTTCGCCGCACAAGATTAAAACAGAAGAAGAAAAAAAGTCACACAAGCAGTTACACTACCAGAGACTCGGATTAGAAGCACAATTTTTGTCTTTCGAAATTGCTGGGTTGATCTAGTTTTGTGGCTTTATTCCTTTTTCTTCTTTTTTACTGTTTTGCAGGGATATATATTTCGAATCAAGTGCAATAAAACAGCAATTGTTAGCTGTGCCCCGTCCTTTCTGTCTGCGTCCGTGTGTGGTCTGTGGCGAAGTACACAAAATCGAGGATGCTGTATACTCTATCACAAATGCTATGCTAACAGTTTTCGTAACTCTAGTGTCAAAATTGTACACTTGCAGAGGTTAGCGAGGGAACCATACAGGAGCTGAGAAAAGTTGCTTTCGTGTCCGTGGTTCTGCCTATAATTTGACTGGTACGGCGCTGTGCCACATGAGCTGGCACAACGCAGGTTGCACAGAGTGAACGCGAAACACATAACATTTATGTGATTCTCGTGCTAAGGTGCCTCTGCCTGATGTTTGTGCAGCCGTCCTGGCGCTGGAAACTGGCAATGAGAACGAGAGTGAAGTTCCGCGAATCCGTGTGCGACGTGAGTATAAGATAAGGAGGCAACAGCACACTATTGCTGCTTACATAATGGTCATATTACAAAAAAGAAACACATGTAAGGCAGTGGTTTGGACGAGCTGGTAGCATTCTATGAAGGCCGGCCTTTGCGCGCAAACTGGAAATGTAGACAGGAGACTAGACAAACACGCCTGTGTTTGTCAAGTTTGCTGCCTTCGTTTCTAGTTCGTGCGCGAAAGCCTGTCGTCATGATACAGGTATGTAACGCGTAGGATGGAAAGTAGTGAAGGGGCCACCATCGAGCACGGAGTAAACAAAAGGAACCTATGAAAGCTCGGACGAACTGTACAAAGTCATTCTTTGTAACATACCAATTGGCAAGCTTCAGAAACAACTCATTTGACTGCTCTCTTTCTTTTTACATGCTATTAAGCTGAGTGGGCCTATATTCTACATAGTGCGGAGGTTTATAAATTACAAATTATACATTTTATGTGCAAAGAGGTGCAGAAGTGTAATCGCGGTAGTTCGGGCACAATTCGACGACGCTGCCTAGCATTCATATTGCTCTAGGCTAACCTCACTTTCTGCTCTCTGTGATTTCACCACAAGTTTCAATATTACGTAGTTCACACACAATTATATAATCTTAATAATAACAAGTCATATCACGTTCACTGAGTCACGACAATTCTAAATGCAATAAATGTGAACTCATCAATAAATTCTCCAAATGAAGCAAAAACTCGTTCTTATATTACCTATTAATTTGGAATTGGATGGCACGTTTTAGTAGACAGTAAAATTTTGAAGAGTGATTCCAATAACGACGAAACGAAGCACAGAACAACCCCCTGTTGTGCGCAAATATTTTTTGCCCTGCGGCGGGCTGTACACAAATTTGCTTATTTTATTATGCCGGAGATTCCTGTAATATTTTAGTTTTGCTACAATAGATCTTTCTTTCCTAGTTTATGCATTCTTATCGTAGATGACATTGATTATAAAACGTGCACAGTATAGCATTAATAAATGACTGATACATTTCTTATTAAAATGTGATTATATTTAATGAGTCATTATGGTTTATAATGCCTGCTGGTACCATAAAGCGGTGATAGTAAAGAAGCCAGTGATAGTAACACCTCTCAATGTTTTTACCCACAGAATTGTCAATAAAACTGATGAATCAGAAGCTATTCGTATTGCTCACCAGCCTCAAATCGCCACTATAACCGTAACATGAGTGAACTTGAACATATTTATTGTGAAACCTTTCCAGCAGGCTATAAAATGATGTGCAAAGATACAGACAGAAGGGGCGGGAACGTTCCTACGTTATTTCGACAATACATCGCATATAAAGTCCTACCTTATGCCCCAGCACTCGAATCTGTCTGGGGTAAGGTTACTCTAAATGATGGTGTCTTACATGTGGGCACGGTGTACAGGCCTCCAAATGTTAAAGCGACGTACCTACACTCCCTTCTCCGCACCGGCTTGATGGCAAATACCTGCGCATTCGAGAGGTACTTGGAGTTCCGAGGGAGAGGCCTTCGTCCTGCAGTGGACTCAAAATAGGTTGATGATGATTTCTAGCACAGACTATGAGTGGATGCAGTTCAAGAACCTTGTCATGCACTGCAGTGAGAAATATGTTCCATCAGTTAAAAAGAAGACGAAAAAGCACCGCCCGTGAATTGTACGTCAGATTTAGGCCTAAAACGGAAAATTAGGCCAGCAGAAACTACTGCACAAATGCGACAAGATGCTACGTCTTGCTTTACGTTGCTTATTAGAGCTCTAACAGCACGTTACGGAGTGCTATGGAACACCTTGTTGGGTTTGCGTTGCGTACCCTTATCTAAGTCGCATAGTCGCATAATCTAAGTCGCATAGCCTTATCTAAGCTAAGTCGCCAAAGGATTGCTGACACTCCATAAGAAGAAAGAACGCTGAATTATATTTCCCGAACTACAATAATTGGATAACACTACGAAAGCAGATTTTTAAGATTTATACTTCCAGTCTGTTTTCACTGCAGATATCTTAGGTGAAGTCAGCATACCATAATGCTTGTAGCCAAGAGGATGCATCAAAGTTTCCGGAAATCAATTCCTCTGGTACTTTCCCCGGTTATTAAATCTCGACGAGAAGAGAAGCAGCATCTCAGACGAAATACTGGACAGCTTTTTTGAGCGCCATGACGACCCTGCTGTCGAATGTTTACTTCTGGTATTCTTGAAATCAAGTCTTTGACTGCCGCTTTTCGGTAGAATGGACAATTGCTAAAATAACACCAGTACACAAATCAGCCGAGCTGTCATATCCCTCGATTACACACTCAATTCCTTGACACATACATGGTGCCAAATATTTGAACACATCCTACTAAGATCTCTAATAAAGTACACTGACGATAATAGTGTCGTTCGCTGTTGTCAGTGCAGCATCTTTTGCGGCTTATCTATTGGCATACAACGTGCTGAGGTAGTACGCGGCTTCGCGCTGGCAATTATTAACCAATCACAAATGCATATAATATCTTCAGACTTCTGGAAATGCTTTTACGGAGCTTCTCAGATGCTGAACTTTTTTAAAAAACTAAGTGATGAACTTTAACGTTGTGCAATCACCCGCTGTCTTACTTACTACCTATAAGGTCATTAGCAGTTCACCCAATATAACGAATAGACTTCCAGCACTGATAAGCTCTTGTCATGTTTGACAGTGCTATTTTGGCTTCTTTCATGCTTGTGTTATTTATAAATTACACAATGGATGTGGTTGATGTAAAAATTAAGCTATCTGCCGGTGACTGCATGCATAATATACATAAAAGACCAAAGTGATTAAATCGCCTGCGCAGAAAATAGCTGAGCGTCGTGGAGATGAGCAGGTAATGGGCAATTTAGACAAAACAGTTTGCGTGTTCATAACACTAAGAAAAATCAGAAATTGATAGTTTTGGCTACAGTTTTGAGAATGTTAACCTTCAAAAGGGGAGTAAGTACTGATACTTGCAAATTCCAGTATCCTTTTATTTTAGCTGAACAGCGACGAAAAGATTGAAAACATTAACGAAGAAAACATTGAGTAAGAGGTTGTTCCTTGACTGGGCCTTCGTCACGCCTCTCGCGAAACAAAATAACTAGCACACACTACCTTTGGTAGGCAGTGACCGAATAGAAGAAAACAGCGTAGTTCCCGTTTACGAAAGATAATATTCTTGCTTTACAAAATGTGCAGCGGAAGGCCATAAGGTTGATTTTTAACCAGTGTTAAGGGACAGGCTCATCGACCGAGAAGTTTAGCAGTGCAGTGCCATCCACTTTGTCCACTAAAGCGAAAACGCGTCGCTTGCACACGTTCCCCATGGTTGTTTCAATATCAACAGCGCCGCCTTTGTCGAATTCAACAACAGAAGTGCTCCCTAAGCAGGACTTAGCGCTTCAAAAATATTTTTTTTTGGAATAACAATACTTTCGATTTTTTTTCTTCTGCATTCTATAAGACAGTGGAACACACTAAATTACTTTGCGGTGACACAGCCAACACTGAGAAAGTTTTTGGAAACGATCGACAGCATGTATTACCTCCACAACCACGGTATTGACAATATTGTGTGGATTCTTGATATATTTTTTTCGTATATGAAACACAGTATGTAAATCCTCATAAATGGCGTGTATTGAAGCTAACTCTTGAAAGAATCCCTGAATGGGATCGACAGTGTCACGAAATAAAATGAGTAACCTGCGCAACCAAAATCATGGCTTTCTGCGAAATTCTGTATTTCTAATAAAGTTGCTTGTCACTCAGAAGCTAGGTAGTTTGCTCGAGTGCAATTACCGTGACTCGTATTTGGTAGCCCAAAATAAAAGCGCTCTATTCGGGGCGACAACCACCACTGGAAGCATCGGCGCGCCCTTCGGTTTTGAAGCGAATGTTGGATCACGTTACATCGCTCAGCTCCTGCTCGGACGCGTGTTTAGAACGGCCCACATGAAGCTTATTTTGTAATCATAATAGTGCTAGCGGAGTTTCGTTTACGCTCCGCTCCGCTCAAATTTCACGCGCTCAGGTGGCTGCTGAGAAATGCCTTCCTTGATCTCGCTTTTCCTTTCTTTGCTTTTAACAAACGTGTCTTACAGGGACTCGAGCGACGAGCCGTCAGGGCGTCTGCAAAACATCAAAAAGAAAGTGGACGCACGCGTCGCTCCGCTCGCGATCCGCTCCCGCTCCGCTCCGTCGGCTTTGCAGAGGAGCGAGTGCAGCATTCTGGATTCCTCCGCCGTCGTGAGCGCTCGGCGCACGCGCACTGTCACTCTCGCTGGTCAGCTGTGTGCAAAATGTGACGACGGGATAGTCGTCACATTTGGAGAGTGGAGCTGACCGCAACCGATCGGCTAAAGCTGTATATTAGACGCAGACATTGCTTTTTGCCGTTGAATAGCGCAGACGGCCGTGTCAGCAGTTAACACAATTGCTCAGGTATTTGTTGGTTTTTTTTTCGAGCGCTCATTACGGAATTTACCCACCCATGGCCTCCATTTGCCCAGCTTCGGTCGGTTTGTTCGTTGAGAATGCTGAAGCAAGCCGTGGTCAGAGCAATAATAATTTTTACAGGGCTCTTCACGCCATCCTTAGGGGGTTAGGCATTGTCATGAAGCTTTTGTCATGAGTAAGTTAATTTCCTTGTCAAAAACTGACAGTGCCCCCGATGCGACCGAGTTACAGTTGGCGATGGCGCTTGCCGCAGCATAATATATTACAAAAACATACGTGATGAGTTTTTATCACCTGCAAGGGAACTATTAAAGGTATTATATAAAAAATGAATAAACGTAGTTGATTTGCGCAGTAGAAAAAAAATATGACCGTTCCCGACTTTAGTTCAATTTTTCCCACTTTCTCGTTTTCTTTCGTTTGTCTTGGACGTTTGCTACAATAAAAACAGAAAAATGCAAAAATAGAAAGTTATGCGGTTTACGTGTCACAACCCCGTTTGGATTATGAGGCGCGCCGTAGTGGAGAACTCCGGAATAATTTGGAGCCCCTGGGGTTCTTTAACGCTCACCTAAATCTAAATACACGCCCCCATCGAAACGCGACCGCCGTGGCCGGGATTCCATTCCAGCGACCTCGTGCATAGCAGCCCAACACCATAGCCACTAACCAACCACGGCGGGTAGCAGAAAATGCAGTAATTTGATCGTTTGTATTGTCACGCACTGGGACACATGTGAACGAGGCACGATTACGTGGCATGGTATGCTTCTTAAGAAAGAAAATAATAAAAAGGCAACACTGTAATAAGAAGACGTCAACAATAAGGCATGGAGATGTACACGCAGGGGAACATAACAAATATGCTACAGTAATTTAGCCAGTAACGATATCATCGGTGATTTCAATAACAAAGGCACTTCCAAGTGCGATAGCGTTGCACAAATAACAGAGCCGTACTACTTGGTCCGTACACAGCCAACGATAAAGTCCTGACTGAACAGAGAGGAGCAACAAGCAGACGTGTGCGCGTGTTGTTCGCCAAGACGTAAAATAATAAGCGTAGCAATGAATCTTGAACATGTAGGGCAAGACTCCTTTCATATTGAAACCAACAAAATAACAAAAGTTCACACGATATATGTCGGTGTGCCCCAAGCATGGCTGGCTGCATTTTTCTTTGCGCATTTCGCTTCTCGCATTCTTATGTTCGCTCGAACATAGGATTGATTTCCCACATATCCTATGGGGAGTCTACAAAATTTGCCATGGTACCTTACGGCCATTTCGCTTGGCTAGAAGCTTGTGTGCTTTGTATGTCTGCGATGATAAGCACAGCACAATCAGAAAAAAAGATTTGGGCAAAGAAAATGCAGATATTCTCATACAGCATATTACACCTAGGTATCGAAAGAAGGAACCAGCGCTTTCTCGTAAAACTCCTGCAACCGATGTGAATGCTGCGCTAGTACGAGCAGTACGACGAAAAACGGAGGATGCCCGGCGGCGCAGACGTTCCGGCACGTGATCCAACATTTCACGCCGTCGACGCGCTATAGCGGCAGGCGGTGCCACACTATGCCCTGACGCCCAACACAAGGAACACTGTGATGGAGGTACTGAGCTGTGGAAGGTAGCACTTTTTTGTTTAATTACAGACAAGGGTGCGCTATCCACCACAAGCATTTTATCAGTTAAGAAATTGTTCTATCACCTCTGATTGACGTTCAAATGCTTGCAGGAACGGGATGGATAAAAGTGCCCAGGCCTAGATGCACAAGTTACTGCGCGTGCATCCGTAGGAGTCCTCACTGCGGCTATGGTACCGACTGCAGATGCGGCAAACAATGAAATAACTACGCAATGAAATCGAAAATAAATCTGTTGTTGGAGATTAGTGCTGCGTGTTGTCCCATGAACATTCTGTGTCCGTGTTGTCATGCGTGCACGCTGATGATTCGAAGATGACCGTACCAACGAGGCCATATAACCACGCTCATTATTATTGTCAGCCTTGCCCAAGTTGGGCTGCTAATAAGCGCTGCACTGCAATACACCGCTTTTCATCAATCGTGTATAGAATTTATAATGAAGGGAAGTTGAGCATCTTTGGTCTGGCCACGTCCACCGGCATAGAAACTCTGCGCAAGAGCAGGATCCAACTTGTTTTAGTAGAGAGGAGGTTACAATTTCCGAAGGCTTTTCGGCGGTGGCAAGATGGGAAGAATCAAATGCAGAATGCTGGAACGATAGTATGTTTCAGCTGACACTGTAAACAGATAAGAAAATTTAGTGTTTATGCGACATGCAATAAGGTAATCGGCTATCGTTCCTTGAAAGATGGAAGTAGTTTTGAGGGAAGATATTACAACGTACGTGGACAATGCAAGCAATAAAGTGGATTTACAAGTGTTTGTTATAAGAATCCACTGCGACGATTTGAACATTTTGTTCATTTTAACATTTATATCACTATCCATTTCCTGTGCATATATTGTTTTCCTCTTTGAATATTCCAGTTTATTGGCTTGAATAATGCTCTCTGCTAAAGCCGATGCTTAAAAATTATTTACGGTCTTAAAAAATATATTCGGTTTGTTTTTTGTGAGTGACCGAAAACCACCCTTCGCGTTTTATTCGGGGTCGTGTTATTTGCGTGCAAATACGGTAATTGGAGAATACTCCATTACACTTGAAACAATATAATCAAGGTTTCAGTACCGAAGTGTATGAAGAAGTTTATAGCTTAGTACGTCAAATGATTTTTAAAAATCTAAATATATGGAACCTGTCGAAAAAAATTGGCACTATCGCAATGTAGTAAATGAGTGAAGGGTGTCGCCCACTAAATGATTTTTTAAGGTCATGCTCCGCTGAACAGAAAAATGAGTTCGACTCAAGAAATTCAACCAAGTGAGTAACTGTTACGTGTGCACGTGGTCCAGAACATGTGCTAGTGAACAAGGTGGGGTCGGCACTTGGCAGTTCATTGCGTGTAGCCCGGAATTATGTTGTGCTAACGCCTTCTCAACCTACTACAGTATGTGTGTGGAAAGATTTCTGAAATATTTAGGTAAGAATATGGAGCTAATAGCACAGCTGTTCCTTAAGACCTTTGGAATACTTGAGTGGCAAGCTAACGAAGAGACATTTTCTTGATAATACGCTTAGACGAGGTACACCTGGTACGTCCACAAGTAAAAAAAAAATCCATTACTATGCAGTTATGGAGATGTCCTTTGATGACGAGGTATCTGAAAAAGGAAAGAGAAATTCTGCAAAACTTTATTCAAGGCGCTTCCACAGCGGTCCCACTGAATGGAACTACAAGTCTTGAAGGGCAATAAAGCTATCAGATTGCGGATTTACCCTTGTTTGTATTTAATACTGCATGCAAGGTGTTAGTTCAAAAATAGTTCTTATCGTTTTTCGAAGGGAGTACTATGCATCAAGCTAAGCTTTATAAGCTACCCAACGTGAATCATTAGTTCAGAGCTTAGAGGAATGATAAAGATGTTCCTTTCTATTTGATGATGTTTTAATATGTGCAATGCATGTACATAAGGATGAGAAGCAATTGTGTTGTAAGACGTCATTAAGCAATCTACCTTGATGACGAACATGTTTCAGTTAGGTTAAATTGAACACTCATTGAAATCATTAAGTAACACGTCAATTAGCAGTTAGTTCCCTCTTTTTAACTAAAAGATTAGCTTTTTTGTAACCATTAACATGTTTCTTCTCGGCAGACTTCGGCATTGGAGCATCTAGCCTAAATGTTAGTAATAGATGTTCGCTGATGTCGGGCGAATACGCAATAAGGGAAGATAACTAAGGTTGGCTTCTTAAGGCTACGGGTGGTCACATTTAAGCGTTGTGGAATTTTTAAAGATCGCTTGTGCCAGATGGTATAATTCTTGTTCATAAGCTGGATTATTCGAAGAGATGGACATTACTAGCACGAGAAATTGGAACACATATTCAACTAACTAACAAAAAGTTATTCATTACAATCTTAACTATTACTTTACAGCATATATTGCAGCTTAGAATGTGAGCTCGCAAGACGTATCCACTTGAAATAACTTTGCAGAAAGGCACCAGTTTCGAGATATTATTGCCTAAAATGTGGAACGAAATACATGGGCGTTCCAGTTACTTTTGTGTTTCAGAGCATAAAGTAGTGTTTTGTTAGAAAAGTAAGTGAAACAAGAGTGCATTTTTACGCTAAGTTTGATTGCGCATGCCTCCATACCGGTGCCATTCTGGAAATTCATTCCAAGTGAAATGCCTAGCAGAATCACCGCCTACAGGTCGTAAATTGCAATATGTGCCGTAAAGTGATGATTCAAAAACTAATTAGTGGATTTTGTTTAAGTGTTTGAATATGTGTATTATTTCTAGTGCTAATGGTGTGCGCCACGCTAAATAATCCAGCTTAAGGAATATAATATGTTATCTATAACAGGCTATTTTTAACAATTACATAAACTTAAATAGGATGACCCTGTATATCAAACGTGTTCTAAGAACTAGTAGTCATTCCAGTTGGTTCAACTACGGGTTGGGTAAGCGGAAAGGCAGGTCATACATAAAAAAATTTTCAGGTAGCATGAAAAACTGCGGCAAACAAGGTGTACAGTTATCTCACCATATGTTTGGAAGGATAAAGTCACATAGCAGGCAGGACGTGTTGCGGGAAACCTTGTGCGACCTACATTAATTAGATTTTGTTTTTACAACGGAAGGTTGTATATGAGAAAAAAGTGACATCATACACTAATAAACATTTTCTGATGACCAAAGATGACCAAAATTTTGGCTACCTTGACCAAAGTCAAGGTAGCCAAAACACTTTCCAAAGCACATTGTATTTGAACACGTGAAGCGGAAATGAACAGTGCTACTGCAAGAACACCTTGCTTTTCTATTTGGTCACTACAGGTATATAGCAAAAGTATCAGCATTATCAAAAATTCTTAGTCTCGCGTACATGTGCCGAGAGCCTAGTTCAGTCAATGCAATAATATACGTTGAGCAGGCGATTGTTAAGAATACTCTTGGCTATATAATGCTAAATATAGATGCAGTGGACTGCGCTCGGTGTCCACTACCCTCCTCCCTTTCCGACTTGGAGACAGAATTAAGGCGCAGCTTTACTAGCAGTGGTATCTTTATTCTAACTCCAGCTACGTGGCTTCATTTCTATGACAGAGTCAGTCTGCGAGTAGCACATGAAGCGTTCGTTTATCACATGCAGTGTTTTGTAGCTGAGCTTGAATAGTAGCGATTGCGGTCAATTTCTCCCAAAACAAAGGGACGCCTCAAAGGTCGGTCATCTCCCCCACGCTTTTCAACATAGCAATGATTGGCTTGGCAAAACAGTTAAAAGAAATCGACGGCATACACCATGCCATGTATGCCGACGACATCACCATCTGGGTTAACACAGGCTCACTCAGACAGAAAGAATAGAAGTTACAAGAGGCAGCCACCTGCGTAGAGGACTACGTCAGCGCAAGAGGGCTAGCCTGCTCCACTGAGAAGTCCGGGCTCCTGAGAGTTTGGACAGGAAAGCAAAACCACACAGTCCCCACCAGCGACGAGTTAAAGCTCAACGTCTAACTCGAGGGGAAGCCGATACCGGAAAAGACGCTCATCAGAATCCTGGGGATGTGGATACAGTCAAACCAACGCTGCACCCACACCCTCGCCCTATACTCAAGGCATCCACCCTACAAGTGGCCCGCATGATGACGAGCATCTCACACAGACACCACGGCATGCGAGAGGAGGACACACTCAAGCTGGTCAGAAGCTTGGTCGTCAGCCGAGTGGCATACAGCCTCCCATCCTACAATCACATCAAGAGTGAGGTACAATAGGCGGACGCTATTCTACGCAAAGCCTACAAAACCACACTCCTCCTTCCCCACAACACCTCAACCGAAAAGCTCCTAGCCTTAGGACTACACAACACCTTCGACGAATTGAAAGAGGCGCAACTAGTCTCCCAACAACGCAAACTACAGCAGACCCCATCTGGCAGGGAGCTCCTAAAGAAACTAGGCTGCGCCGATCAACTTCAAGAGATACAGAGGACCGAAACGATTCCGGACGAGTATCGCAACACACTAAAAGTAGCACCCATACCCCGGAACATGGATCCCAACCTACAGAAAGCACGCAGAGAAGCGAGGGCTGAATACCTACAAAAGACACTAGCACCCCAAGAAACGACGGTATATGTCGACGCAGCCACATACACCAGAGCAGCGGGGCAGAGCAACAGCAACGCGGTAGCAACGGTGATTGATTCGAACCTACGCGAGATCACCAGCGCGTCACTACAAGGCTGTATGATAGTCGAGGCTGAAGAAGCGGCCGTCGCTCTAGCGGCGGCGGAGGGATATCAATCTAAACGGTCTCTAACAATCATTACAGGCTCGCAAACAGCGTGCTGCAACTACCCACGCGGCAGAATATGGCACGGAACGCTCCGCATACTCCGCTCCGGAGACCACATAACACAACGACAAACAAAAGAAGAACCAATAGGCATACGATAGTATGGACGCCGGGACACACGGGAGTGGCAGGGAACCAAGAGGCGGACGGGATAGCTCGAGGGTACACTTATTAACGAGCATCCAACGTAGGCGACTTCGAGGGAACCGAACCTGTACCCCAAGTCTATTCCGCGATACTAAATTACAACAAGGGCTGCAGAAAGCGGTATCCACCACCACACAACTTGCTTAGCAGAGAGGACTCTGTCGCGTGGAGGCAGCTACAAACGGGCTCGTACCCGAACTTAAACGTACTCAGCAAAATGTATCCCACACAATACAATGACAAATGCCCCTGGTGCCACGAAACACCAACGCTGTATCACATAACGTGGACATGCCAGAAAATAGACGTGGTGCCCGTTATACCAAACCCGAGTGCGGAGCAATGGGAGGGAGTGCTCTCCAGCGGTCGCAAGGTCGACCAAGAAGGTCTGATTCGGCGAGCACAACTGGCAGCAGCATCGAGCGGAGCCCTGGACTAAGGCCAACCGACCGCTGTGCTTGAAGATGGAGAAATCCATGTGAAAACCGCAGAAGCCCAGCGAATCTAGAGCTGATAAAGTTTTTCACTCACACTCCCAAAACGTATCAGTTTTTTTGTGAGCGTCACGAGTACCCATGTGCACGCAAAATTCCACGTTCACGGATATTTCTATAGCTGGCTGCGCAAGGACAGTATTTCTTTATTTGGAGGTGAGTAAACTTAGCGATTCCTGGGCAATAATTACTCATTTAAAAAGTTCGTAAATGGTAGGCACGCACTATTTATTCAGTGCAGAAATAGGTGAGAACTCTTTTCGTACAACCAGGCAGGCAACAACTCTTTCTCTGTTGTGATTTTCGCGACCAACTCTGCTTTCTTTCACGGATTTATCTATATACTGGGCATAATTCTTATAGCTTATAGTAAGTATGAGAGTCCAGTGACATATTGGGGTTGAAAAACTACAGATTCAATGTTAAAGAGTCATTCAGCACATACGTGCTTGATAAGCTACACAGAGCATATTCTATGCTACCAGCCATTATCATGGCATCTCCATCTGTAATAAAAAGTTATGTTAATGACCGCTTATATTACCTTTCTCATAGGCTCCAAGGGTTAATTGTTTGTTACTATCAAATGAGCGTTCGGACTAAATGAAAGATTTCAGTTTCGCCCGAAAGGCGAAGCATCGATTACGATAGCAAATTAGTAGGCAGCTACACGAAGTGATAATAGTAGCTTTATCGGCCGTATAAACTTGAAAACATTCGCTCACTAACTGATTTAACGAGCGCTATGTAAGCGCGCACAAGCAAACGTGAACACATCACACTCGATGAGCGTAGACACTCGCTGTCAAAACACTAGTGTAGCAAGCGCGGCAGCCGCAGCGAGCGAAGTGCTTTTTGTTTATCGCTTCAAGCAAGAGCGGCGAGAACACACTGCTCACAAAGGTATGAGCCGAGCCGTCTCCGGATCCCTTTCAAGATACGGCGCGCACGACCACAAGCGGCCTTGCGAAGTGCGCACTTGTTGGCGGAGTCCAAGCCGCCCTCCCCCCCCCCCCCCCCCCGCCAATTTTATCCCGCACCGCCTCTCCGCTGTCGCTGTCTCTTGTGCGTGCGAGATCGAGGAGCGACCGTCAGTTCCCCTTGCGTGCGGTCGTGAAATATGCAGTTGCTGCCGGAGCACAACGCCGCCCCTCGTCCCTCCCTCCCTTGCTTTCTCGCTCCCATCCCCCCACGGCCTTTCGCTCGATGGTTTCCGATGGTCTTTGCTCTCCGCCTTTTCCCTCGAGCACACCAGATTGCGCCGGGATCTTCAGCTCCTCTCGCGTTCTTTCACTCGCACATTTCTCCTTTCTGTAGCGGCTACGGGCCTTGAAAGTATTCAAAATAAGTAAATACAGCATACGGCGCGCGGTGACGGCGTTATCACCCTTCGACTTTATACGCAACCTCACGGCGACGCTGACGGCGACGCCAGAAGCACACCTGGTGTGTCCATATAACAGCGATCACAATCAAACTGCGGCATTCACTGTGTATGCCACTGTTACATCAATAAGTATTCATTTGAGAAAACAGCCTACCAGTAGGTCCAATAAAATATACTGCATGATGACCGCGATCATAAAATTGACAACACGCTGTCCCTTCAAATAGCGCGAGAGGGAAAACGACGGGAAGCACGTCCTCTGATTCCACCGCTTGCCCTTTAGCATGCCACCCCACATAACGAGAAAGGAAGAACAGATTCTGTGGTGCCTCCCTTTTGGTGCCGCACTGACACCGAAGGCCTGAATGCGAGGGCGTGGCAGTAGTGCCGGTATGCGTGCATTCTACGTATGCTCACGCTAACTTGTTTTGCTGCAGGCAACAACCATTGTGTAATCTTCAGCCAGAGGGCATCTTTGAAAGCCCACTATCGGATGTGAGGCGGCACCGGGATTCCTTCCCCTGTGACAATTTATCACCTCGTGTCCTGGGGCGGAATCTTATAGCGTTTCGGAATGCGAACGGTTCACTTGGCCTTATGTGGTTGGTCAGAGTTGTGCTCGCTTCACCGGCCACCAGCGACAGCGGGGTGGCAGCGCAAATTGTTACCTCAAATTTGAAGTTTTGATCGGGATGCAAGCGGTGAAGTGAACCGCTCGCCTTCCGAACCGTTATAAGATTTCGCCCCTGTTTCGGTGAATGGTGGCATCTGTCACAGTCCTAGAAAAGAGGACAGCACCAATCAACATCACACAGCAGTCCCGGCAGCCGTGCATTGTACATGTGCTCACGCTACTTTGCCTTGTAGCAGTTGGGCAAATTGTTCCTGTGAACTTGATTACTTCCTAAACGGCGGCTGCTGGTCTGCTCAATTTCGCGCCGCTCTTGTTGTTTCCATGCCGTAGAAACTTGCTGCTATCCCTATTTTTATCACGGGCCATTTAAACACTGACGTCCTGGCGGATTTCGCGAAAACATTGGAAGACAAGACTTCAAATGGCATAAATGAAGTTGCGAAGGTGCTGACTGGAACGATGGGAAAGCTCACAGCAACAGTACATGATCTAAAGAATGAAATGAAGGCTCTTCCCTCTTCGAATGCTGCAAAAGCTGAGCTGACATCAGTCACAGCGGCAGTAGGTTTCATGAACGAAAGCTTTGAGGAATTCAAAGCACCAATCAAGGCGCTTCGCTTGCAAGTGACCCAACTAAAAACCCGTGCAGAGGACCTTCATCAGGAAAACTAAAGGTGGAACAGAGATCTAAATAAAGTTAATAGGTAACTGATAGAACTAAAGCAGTATGGTGGAAAGAAATATAATTAAATTGAAGGGTGTGCCTGCCGCAGAAAATATGTCAGTAAGACTATCCAGACAATTGCGATGTACCTACAAATAGATCACGCTAATAGTGATATGGATGCGACCCATAGGCTGTAAACGAGAGGAAATTGACCCACAATATTGTCGTAAACATTCTGTCCATATCCTCACCTGACAGGTTTCTGCAACCAGCAACAAAGAATCAGCTTAATACGTCCATGCTTGGCTGTGAAGATCACGCGCCTGTTTTCTTAAACGAACACTTCGGAAGCGAACAAAAGATCCTACTTCGAAAAGCTATACAAGCCAAGCAGCAAAGCAATTTCAACTTTGCTTGGGTTGCCGACAGAGAAATATTCATGCGGAAAGGTAAAAACACTAGGGTAGTACACGTGGCCTGTGAGGACGACCTGCCGAAAATAGCATGAGAGAATCGTCCTGACATATATGCCAAATTATGTCTACCTGGCAGCGGAGCTTCCATAGAATCCCATGCGTTAAATAAAGAGAGGTTTATCGGCGGTTCATGGGGTTTAGCGCCATCCGCACGACGAGAGAACACGTCCGGCAGAACAGAAAAATATTGTGACGCCATTTCCATTAAAAACAGAAGTGAGTTCATTTTTACTGTGAGAGGTGCGAAAATTGTTTTCGTGGCCTACAATTAGAGATGTATTTTCATATGCTACATAACACGACTTGATGGACGCTTCGACCTTTTAGCGCTCGAAACAATGAAGCATAACGTTAATCATATGGGCGCCCAATCGCACCCATGCACAAAACCTCGCTTCTTCGCAGGCCGAAGAAAGCGTTGAATGTTGAGTGCTGGTCACATTGTCCCACGCCAATCCTGTCGGCCAGCGTAGCCTATTACAATTAAGTAAACATTTATCTGGCAATCGCAGCTCACTACTTCTGACTGAACACGCAGAACATCGCTGACACAGCTCGAAAACACCGCGCCACCAGGATTCAAACAAATGTTTTATTTATTTATTTACTTATTTATTTATTTATTTATTTATTTATTTATTTATTTATTTATTTATTTATTTATTTATTTATTTATTTATTTATTTATTTATTTATTTTTATTTTCTTAGTGCCCAGGAACAGCTTTGCGCCTCAGTATTGGTGCACTTGTGCTACATAAAGAACATAAAACCGAAAAACAAAACAGAATATATTAAACAACAGCAGTGAAAAGTGCCACAAAGATAGAATTATTCAGAGGCAGAAGTCAGATAATAGCCAAATAGTAGAACTGAATATATGGAGATCATCACGCAAATTATTTTGTTGTGTTACAAGACATGTTATAGCGTTAGAGGTGCAAGCGGAATTCACGTGGCAAATGCTAGACTTACGCAGGTTAGAGTGAGGCACGCAGAACGTTACAGCTGACAGTAAATGTGGACAGGAGAAGGGGTTGTGGATTAGTTTATACAAAAATAAGTAATCACGGTATTTCCGCCGTATTTCTACGGGTCTAATATTAAACATGTGCAGTACTCGCTCATAGGCATAAAATACACGGCATCCGAGAAATCGATCGTACAGGATACGAATGAAACGTCACTGAACACGTTCAATTTTTTTAACATTGGTCAAATTAATATAGTTCCATACAACAGAACTGAACTCTAACATCGAGCGGTCAAAAAAAGAATACAAGAGAAAAATGCAGTTCACACTCGTAAACTTTTAGTCATTCTTGATACGAGGCCTAACTTCCTGCAGGGTACATTAACGATGCTTGAAACATTTTCGAAGGTTAGCCGGGAGTCAACCAATATTCCTAAGTCGTGCGTACAACTCGCTCTTTTCAAAGAAATGTTGTATAACATTTTGTCATGTATATCGCCCTGCGCTCCGAACTGTAATAGGAGCAGAGGCTATTTATCAGGCTACGTTGCATCTAGCCTTTGCTCCCGTTTCTGTAATCAGGAAGGACAAATAAACTTCAAACTCCGAACTCATGTGTAAAAGCCGACTTGCTTGACCCGCTGATCAGATTTTGGCGATTGCCGACCGTGTTCGCCGCCCTCGCTCTGCTTTCAGTATGGCTTGCTTTTGTGGGCACAAGTTCGCAAAATAAAAAAGTTAGTTTCGTCATTCGCAGATCCGCGGCTGTATTATTCACCGTCGGTACTACGCGATATGTGGTGGAGTTGCTAGTGCGTTAATGCATCGAACGCTACCCAAAAAACGTGATCCAAGCCCGAGCCGCGAAGGCAACACCAACGTCGCCAAGGGCCATCGAGCTAGACGAAGGCCGTAAGGACTGACCCCGTACCACCGACATTTGCCTGAGAAGATCAGCCAGTGCACGGCCACAACAGCTACAATGACAGCCCAAATGTCTCCAACACCGATCATGCTGCAGCAGCCCAGGGGGCCCCCGAAGATCTGCGGTTCAACATTTGAGGACCCGGAAAGCTGGCTGGAGACGGATAAAAGGGTTGGTTCATTTAACAGCCCGAACAGCGAGAAGAAACTGCGCCATGTCTTTTTCACATTGAACGTCTGAATTGAAGCGGCTTCCTGCTGACATTCACAAGCGTCGTGTGCAAAGAGCGAGCCCAAGCTCTGCTAGAAACCTAAGTGCAGCTGTCCATTGAGACCATCGTGACCTTCACGCAGGAGATGGCCTGTCGTTTCGGGAACGCCAACCTGCAGGAGCGCACGAAACAAGAAACTTTCTCTGGACTAATCCGCAACCCACCGAAGACGTCCGGTAGCGGAGTTTTCGACAGAGGCATCGACGATTGAAAAAGTCCTGGAAATACGGACCAGGCAATATAACCGCCAATTACTCCCGCCGCAGTGCGCCATCCAAGCACTGGTCTCCGTCGACGTACAAGACACCATCAGGGCCTTTGTGCGCGAACTGCGCAAGATCCTGCCTTCGTAGCAACCTCAGGTGACTTCTGTGGCTGACATAACCAAGGAGGTTCCACAGCGATCATTTGTACTACGATCCTTTGTAGGTGAGGGTACAATAGCCGCAACCACAGCCCGAAGCGATGACATACGCCGCCGTCGCCCGCCGCCATGGTCCCCCGCCGCGCCCGCTCCAGGGCCGCGCAGCGCCGCAATTGTGCCGTCCACCGCTGCCGCTGCCAGCACGCCCGACCGTCGCCAAGTGCAGCATTCCAAGGAAGGATGGATGGATGGATGTTATGAACGTCCCCTTTGCAACGGGGCGGTGAGTTGTGCCACGAAGCTCTTGCTATTATATTGCCTAATGTCCTACCTAGGTTAAAAAAGAAAAAAAGAAACCACGATGAATTCCCATAACCAAATTTTCTGACCCCCTATTGTGAACTTTATTTTTGTAAGTTGTCGGGTTTTTGGTCGTTTTCCTACTTTTCTTCCACCAATCTTCCAATCGCCTCTTACTAATCTCAACTGCGGACATGCTTGCTTTGTCCCTGCTCTTGCTGAACAAAGGGCTTCAAGAAGGCCAGTGGTACCTCAATCGACAGCTGGGCAGATATCTTCACATTATAATAAAACATGCTTATTCGTTTGCCTACTTTACCACTGCAAGCACATGCTTCTTCTTCCTTCTTATATCTCGCTTTATAGGTGCGTGTTCTTATGAGCTTTCCTAGGAGTTATCATAAATTGTTTCTTTCCTGATTTTGTTTTTGCTCTTAAATAGTTACTCCTGGCAGGTTTCTTTTCCATTACCGCCACACATGATATTATGTCAACCTCTCTGGCCTCTCTGGAAGAACAAGTCGACTAGTGCGGACGCGTTGACATCGGTTGCGGCTTTCATCAAAGTTCTCGAGTGTTTCTCCCTGCGGAACCGGGTGATTTATGCCTTAATCGACGTGGCAAGTCAAGAGCGCTTTGCCGATATCGGATTTTCATCGGTTGAAGAAGTTTTCATCGTTCTGTGAGTGTTCGAAACACGGAAACGGTAGGCTTAGGCAAATTCCCGCACATGTGGGACTTGGAACCCAGGATGGACGTTGTGGAAGGAGAAGCTATTACTCAAGAAGAAGCACGCGACCCGGGATGGAAGGTTTAACTCCCTGTGGCAGCTGTGCGGGAATATCCTTCCCTGCGCCGCCGGCCCGGCAGGCGCAGGGAAGGATATTCTTCAGCTCAAGACGGTGGAAAACAGGTGACAGACGGAGTGATGGCGGCCGCACCGCCACACCACGTGACGCGATACGATGCGTCACCGCTACTTCGAGGCTTCCTCGACTACCGAGGGACAATTTTCACATCATTGTCAGACCACAGGACGGCCTGAATGTAAACAAGGTCAGTAAAATTCGCTTGATCATTGGTCAAAAGCCTTGGTCATTGTGGAATCCTTGGCTCCGGCCGCAATCGAAGAGGACACGATGTGTCCCAATAGAGTTCAGAACATTCTTGTAGGGGGCACTCCGCACGAGAAAAACGTGGACTCGTACGCCCGAGTGCAGCAATTCAGGCTGAAGGAAAGCACGTTTGGGGTGGTTGCGTACCTGGCCCCACCTGAGAATACGTGTAAGGGTAACATAAGAGTAGTCGACGTGGAAGTCAGTGAGGCTCAAGTCGGAGCGAGGAGTGTAAATCATCGGAATCCGGGCACGTTGGAGGCCAGGTTCATCAAGAACACCACGCCGGAGATGGTGCTTTTCGAGGCCATGAGGGTGCCCATCTTCGTGGCATGCGGCGCGAGCATATTTCGCTACACGCTATACCGATGCCACACGAAAGTCTGCTACTGGTGTAGAGGACTGGGACACCGGGCTGACTTGTTTCGCAACCCAGGAAGCAAGTGGTGTCGCACCTGTGGCAAACGATCGCCGGCGGAAGATGTGCAGTGCGATCCGAAATGCACGTTTTGCGGTGACCCGCACCCCACAGCGATCAAGCAGTGCAGGTACAAATGTCAAGTTGTCTATATCGTTAAAGGAAGAGGACAGCAGCGGTGCCGACGCTCCGAGCAGCTGCGGCTGGGGACCGACGTCAACAACGCGGGCGGCATGAGCCGCTCGCGTACGCCAGCTGTGCGGGACCACAGCACCGAGAGAAGCCACTCTCGCACACCAGCTGCACGGAAACGTGGCGCAATCAGACACCGCTCTCGAACCAGAGAGCCTGGCTGGGCGGATCGTGTCAAGGGGAAGACGAAGGAGCCACAGAGACCCAGGAAGGTAACGCGGTGGGCTTCGCCAGAGCATTTTAGTTGATCATACGTGGAGGCATTACTTAAGGAAGTTAAAGAGCTCAGAGAGGAGGTACGCCGACGCAAAGCTGCCAAAGGAAAACCCAAGCCCAGTAAGATAGAAGCAAATGACGACGTGTAGGACTCACTAAAGCAAAGCGTAAGCACCCCCTTGCTACCGACGAGAGCGACTCGGCAACGTCTGAGGGAAAGGCTCAGCAAATAAAGTTGTTGGAGGAACTACTCCGGATAACTAGAGAAAATCAGGAAAGCTTAATGCTTTTGGTCCAAAAAGTAACAGTACGAGAAGAAAAGGCGGCGATTAGGGCCAAAGCCAACGTCCGAGCGCAAAGCAAGGAAGTGAATAACTGCGAGGTTGCTGCAAGGCATGGTAATCTACAATCATCGCGGGCGATGAGAAAGAGCTGGTAATCTGACAGTGGAACTGCGCTATTTTTCAAAGTGCGAGGCTCCGCCACGGCAATTTTTGGCGAAAGAGGTGGAAAACCCGCAGGTTTGTCATTACAGGAGACACTATGTTACGTCCCTACCATCTCTAGCTTCAACACTGTGTCGGTCAGGAGGCAGAGAACTAGTCACGGTGATCAGAAAAAAATTAGCCTATATTGAGCATCCAAATTAATCTGGACGGGACAAGATGGAGGCCATTTCTTTGGAGGTATACATCACGTATGGCTTAAGCTGAGCGCCTTTGTGCTCAATGTCTGTACCTCGCCATCGGACCAGAGGCAGACGTTTAACTCCCTGCTTAGGAAGGCGACGTCGATAGCCAATCACTTTCCCCTGATAGTTTCCGCGGACTATACCGCCCCTCATAGTGCATGGGGCTACGTCAGACGGACTGTAAAAGGAGAGAACCTGGCGAGGATCATGGATAATCTCGCATCTACGGTAATCACGGACTCAAGGTTCCCCAATAGGCTGGGCACGTCAGTTGCGCGAGACACAACACCTGATTTGGCATGTGTAAGGAACGTAGGTAACGTCACGTGGGCCAATAAGCAGGAGAACCTGCACACTGACCACTTTACAGCGGCGGTAACATTAAGGGCGAACGCCCGACCGGCCACGGTATTTCGAGTCATGGACTGGGAGCAGTTCAGGTTACTTAGGAAGGGGCGAACGAGCACATTTTCCGTGTTTATGGAGGCTATCGACTCACTCACGGAGGAGAGATATTCGAGAGATATTGAGCGGAGCTCAATAGGCTACAATGGGCCGAGGTATGCGCGACAGAAGATGGGTCCATGTGCTCAGAAAGGAAGTGGAACCTCCTCATGCACCTGCTGGTTGACACGTAGACCACGTGGAATCAAAGGCAAATACTTGTAATGTCTTACACAGACACAAACAGGAGGGAGCTACTGAACAGTTGCTTTTGAATGCGGTCGCGAATACATACCTCCACATAGAGCCGACGCAGGACGAGCATTATCCGCAGATCGAGTGCGCGACGGTGAAGGATATGTTCCTATGGCTGGGCAGCGCAACCCGGACGAAGGACGAGAGGAAGTACACCAATCGCCAACTCACCCAGCTTGCCGTCTTAAAACGGTGAAGGAGCTGGACGCGCTTTTCACAGAATCGGATATCAGGGGGTGCTCTACAATTTAAACAACAGATCGGCTTCGGGTGCGGATACGGTTTCAAACAGGCTATTACGAAACCTGGACTATAAGGCAGTGGAACTATTTACCAAGGAGGTCAACAGGGTATGGGAGACAGGATAGGCGCCCTACGGGTGGAGGGTGGCTACGGTGATAATCATCCCTAAACCTGGAAAACCCCTTATTTGGAGAACGTGAGAACAACATAACTAACCTAGTGTATAGGCAAGGCAGCGTAGCACGTGATTTGGAACAGGGTTTCCGGGTACACCGAGCGCTGGGATCTCTTCTCACATAATATGGCTGGTATTCGGCCCGGCCTATCGACGCAGGAGGTTATGCTAATGCTGAAGAAGCAAATCCTTGATAGCGGGGCCCTGGACCTGAAAGGGATTCTCGCCCTTGATCTCACTAAGGCGTTAGACACAGTGTTCAAGCTATACGACCCGCAGGCCAACTCTCGGGATAGGCCTCGGACTCGAATACAAGGCCTTTGTCACTCTTTTCTCATGAATAGGACCACTACTCTTCATGTGGGGCAGATTCGGTAGAGCGTGTACGGATTGGGGGCTCGGCCTTCCCCCCAAGGATCAGTCATCTTACCACTGCTCTTCAATATAGTCATAAAGGGTCCTTCAGACAGGCTGGGCGGCCTCCGGAGTATAGTTCACACACTCCACGCAGATAACATCACGATCTGGTGCCGAGGGGGCTCCCTAGGCGACATGGAGTGAGCACTGCAGGCGGCCTTGGACGAGACTGAGGCTTACCTCGATAACACGGGTCTCAAGCTGCCTACGAGTAAGCCGGAGCTGTTCTTGTACAGATCCGCAAGGCAGGGTTTTAGGGGTCTGACACCCCTCAACCAGCTACCCATGGTAATGTACGCGAATAATGGGTAGAAAATTCCTAGAGTCGACTCAGTTAAGATCTGTAATGCTGTAATGCCAGAACAATTACCCACGTTACAGCCAAGGCGGAGAATATGTTGTGGTTAATCGCTAGGGTGTCCAACTCAAAGAAGTGGTTAGGTAAATACAACCAGCTTCGGATGTACCACGCGTTTCTCATGAGCCATATTAACTATGTGTCTTCAGCTCTAGTATGGACCAAAACGGAAAACACCAAGTGTAATTCCGTCATTCACAAGAGCATCAAGAGAGTGCTAGGCTTGTTCATCGCCACGAGATCCTACAGGCTAGATCAACTCGGGATGCACGATAACACAGGCGAGATCATAGCTGGCTATGTCATCATAGCTGGCTGACCAAGGCTGGCAGGCGAATTCTTGACGAGGTTCGCATGGCTCGTAGGATAATGGAGGACCGGCGCATAACACTGACGCCGAAAACGAAGGCGACCTACCTCGTCAGTTCCTTTCCACGAAACGTACATCCACAGCATAACGAGGGTAGACGTAAAGTCTGTGCACGAGCCATCTTGAAGAAAGTTGGCGGTGACAGTGACTCCGCAGTCTTGTCAATGTGGCGCAGTACGGAAACAGGACAATGTTGGCAGGTGCTTCGTTCCTCTGCGTGGGTAAGAGCGGCCACCTCGAGTATAGCAAAGTAAATTGAGATTGCGCGGGCCTTGCGTGACCCAGAGCGTTCCTACATTTACACCGACTCGAGAGATGCAATCCGAGCTTTGGAATTGGGTAGCCTCGCTCGAGAAGCGACCTCTATTCTAGGGAAAAGGGCTTGCCCCGGTTCTCGTTGTATCACGTGGTTACCCGCACACATGGGGACGACCGTTCTAGAGGGCTTCCCAAACCTCAACGAGCTGGCCCACAACCATGCGCGAGAATTCACGCGCCGCGACGGTGTGGAGGCTCCAGAGGCGCAGCAAGGAACTCAGCAGAAGGATTCACTTCTCACATTTAATGAAATGACTAAACATTACAAACATCACAGCAGAGTTTATCCTTATCCTCACCCGAAGCAGAGTATAGGTGAGTCAGCTACTCTAAGAATGTTGCAGACAGGATCTTTCCTGTCGCGGGGTTCCTCAGTAGGATACAGTCGCATGTGGACCCTAGTTGTCCCGACTGCAGTCAAACCGTTTGGTCTATGGCTCACATACTCTGGTGATGTAACGCGTTGCCCAATGACCTGCACTCCAGCGAAGCCGAACGGAAGGAGGCCATCAGAAGCACGGTACTCCGAAAACAAGCCCAGGCTATCCAGAGCGCCCAGGAAAGGGCGGAGCGTCACGGCATTCTGTCCTCTACGTGGGCGTGGCCAGCGGCTACAAGGGCCTCCCGGTAGGGGTTCCTTACAGTAGCTCCTCAGGATCAAATAAAGTTCGTTGTATGTCTGTCTGGCTTTCCGCTTGACGTTCTTTGTTCCTGTGTCGCTCACCTTACAGGCCGGATACTTGCTGGTAAGCTTCCTAGTTCTTTTGCTCCACTGCGAATCAATGTTTTTCCTGTACAAATACATCACCACTCTCCCGGCCCATTTACTTTCTTCCATATTCCTCAGCCGTTCTTCACAATAAATTTTACTTTGAGCTTCCCTGACTTCAAAACTTGTCCAGCCCATATCAATCCCTGCACAGATTCATTTGCAGTCATCCCGTGAGCGCCCGATGCGAGGCGTCCCACTGTGCCTTCGTTGCCATCGAGTCCTCATCGTACCCCTGATTTCAAGCAAACAGCTGCATTTCCAAAATTAAGTCCTCGAACCATTACACCTTCCCACATACTCCGGAACACCCTCGTACATGTTGTATCCCCATAGCGCTCTCTTTTTCATTATGGCTGCATTTCTCTGCCCCTTTACTGGTATTGTTTCTTCCTCTGTTTCCATATAACTATTGCCTTCGTTTATCCATATACCGAGGTATTTATAGTCTTTTACTTGAGGTATTTCCTGGCCCCTGTAGTGGCACTGTCCGCTCATACTTTTCATTGAATACCATAGCACCTGATTTTCTAACGCCAAATTTCAAACCTATATTCTCGCCTTCTGTCCCCATACATTAGCCAGACATTGTAAATCACTTTGGTTTTTAGCTAACAGCACAATGTCGTCCGGATAAAATAAGCTTGTAAGCTGCTGCTCTACTACTGCACCCGGATGTTTGTATGAGAGATTAAACCCGATATTACTTCCTTCTAGTGCCCTCTCCATCCTCAATATGGACATCATAAACAACAGTGGGGACAAAGGGCACCCTTGCCTTAGTCCCTTGTTGATATCAAGGAACACCGACGTTCGACGCGCCCCCTACAATCGTCCGCTGTGCTATCATTGCGGAGAAGTGGGCCACATCTACCGCCGGTGCCCATACCGCGAAATGGAACTACAAGGGTTGGCTGTGACGGCTCCGCGCCCGCAGCACGGTGAACGCCCTCGCAATATCGCCGACTACCTCGCCGCCACTCAGTGGAGCTCTCGACGAACACCAGGCCACTACCCCTCGCCACAGCAGTGACCACACCCCGGCCCAGACCGGGGCCAGTCCGTCAGCCCTGATCCCCAAAATTAAGGCAGCCACCGATGGAGGAGCGGTTTCTAGACATCAAAATGTCAAAATGCTGAAAACCCTCCGCCGAGGACACTTCAAACTCTAGCTCAACAACGTAGCAACTACACGGCGCCATCCCGACGAAGACTGGAAGAACAGAATGCGCCGACAAAAGTAGACCTAACGACGCAACGTACCAGCCACAAGTCAACGCGACCCAGCCGTAATCCGCCACCAAGATCGAAATCTAATTGCAAAGGATGACGAAGAACCACCGATCTCTAGTTACTTCTCGATGGCCACGAAGTCACCGCACTTGGAGACATTTGAGGCGACACCTCCGTCATCAGTGGATTATTCGCCGCCAAGTTGAAGACAGCGAAAACTGCATGAGACGGCCCTGAAATGCAGACAGGCGGAGGACATCGAATAACGCCGGCTGAAATCAGCACGGCAAATATTAGCGTTCATGAAGAGGCTTACCACGGACCATCCTACATTGTTATCCGACAACAGTGTTCACAGGACGTCTTCTCGGCAAGGACTTCCTGAACCAACATGGCACAATTATCGACGTGAAGTCAAAGTTGATAACGCTATTCGAAGATTAAACGATACCGCCGCAGAGCGCTCGTAGTCATCATAGCCTGAGTGTGCCCGAAGGTCAAGTCAACCTTCGGCCTCGCTCGAGCATTGCCATTTCCGTTATCACCGAGGCACCCGAAGACGTAGAAGCTGTCACAGAGAGTGACCACCGTCTACTGCTCGACGGCGAAAGTTTTTTAGCAAGGGGGATTGCTCGACAGCACGGAGGGACAGCGGAAGTGATGCTGACAAACTACTGCCTGGGGTACAAGCACATCGACAAGGCCACAACGATCGCATACATCGAGGAAATTGTGGAAACCAGCAGTGCGGTTGTCCTCTGGGAATCTGCCGCATCTAGCCGGACGACCATAGTTCTCGAACCAGATTTCGACATAAATCCAAGTCTCCAAGAGTAAGGATGAAAAAGCTCAGAAGGTTTTTCCAACGATACAAAGACTGCTTTTCGACGTCATGAAGGATTCGACAAACACCAGTAGTGCGCTCGACTACTCCGCCAGAGCCCTTACCAAGTTTGGACGCGAGAACGTGAAGATATAACGCAACAAGTGGAGGAAATGCTGCGCGACGACATAATCCTGCCATCAAAAAGTCGGTGCGCGTCTCCTGCAGTCTTGTTGAAGAAAGAGGACGTAACTATATGTTTCTGCGTCGATTATCGTCGACTGAAAAGATCACGAAGAAGGTCGTACACCTCGATCCACGGATAGATGAAGCATTGGGTCTTTTTTGCAACGCCACATACTTCTTGTCGGTGGGTCTGAAGACTGACTACTGGCAAATAGAATTTGACGAAAGGGGACCGGAAAAGACCACCTTCATAACGCCAGACAGCCTCTACGACTTAAATGCAATGCCGCTAGGACTGTGCTCGGGGCCTGCAACGTACCAGCATGTGTTGGAGACGGTGTTAGTAGGAACGAATTGGCATACCTGTTTACTTGGATGACATCGTCGTCTTCACGGCAAATTTGGACAATCACCTTAGGGGGCTTGCGACATTACTAGAGTCCATAAAGTCCTCAGACCTCACAATGAAGCCCGAAAATGCCGATTCCCTTATGACAAGCATCTGCTCCTGAGCCACATCATCAGGAAATATATAGTCTGCCCTGACCCGCAGAAGACAGCTGCCATCAAGAAGTTCAAGCGGTTTTTCATCCACAAGAAGGCCGTGTGTAGATTCCTACTGCACTGTAGATTACTGTAGATTCCTACTGTAGATTCCTAGGCATGTGTGCCTACTACAGCGCTTTGTCAAGGACTTTTCACGCATCGCGGAGCCACTGAGACATCTAAATGTGATGTCCAGTTCAAGTGTGAAACGCCGCAGGCCGACGCCATTCAAGAACTCAAACGACGCCTCCAGTCGCCACCGCTACTTGCGCTCTTAGATGAGGACGCCGACACAGAAATCCACACCGCCACCAGTAACCTAGGGTTCGGTGACGCCCTAGTCCAGAAGAAAGACGGTCTTGAACGGTTATAGATTATGCTAGCCTGTGGCTGTCAAAAGCGGAAGGCAATTATTCAACGACCGAAAAGGAATGCCTCTCCATCAATTGGGCTACAGTGAAATTCCGCCCTTACATATATGGCAGACCGTTTAAAGTTGTCAGTGACCATCACGCGCTGCGTTGGCTTGCGAAATTAAAGGGCCCTTGGACACCTGGCGCGGCGGAGCGTCAGAGGGCAAGAATATGACATCACTGCAATCTGCAAGTTCGGACGAGAAAACTCCGATGCCAACTGCCTGTTTTACGTTCCCGTTGACCACCGCCCCAAAAAGACAAGGACGCTTTTTTAGGTACACTAAGTGCAGACGACTTTGCCGAGTAGCAGCAAGCGGATCCAGAGCTCAGAAGCCTTGCTGAGTACTTGCAAGGCAAGAGTGACTTTGTGCCGAGAGTATTTTTGAGCGAATTGTCTTCGTTTTTCTTACGAAACGACGTCCTGGAGAAGTTTTCGCCAGCCCCCACAAACTACCTTCTCGTTCTGCCCGCAGCAATCCTTCAAAAGTTCCGCACGCCCTGCACGATAAGATAGTCAGGCTACTCGGGCTTTCCTGTATACTCGCAAGAATACAAATACTATTGCCTGCACCTTTCCGCTGACGTCGCCCATTAAGTGCACACACGTCGAGACTGTCAGCAGCGCAAGACACCGCCACAAAGCCGCTGGAACTACTACAGCCGATCGAGTTTCCTTGTGCACCGTTTCAGAAGATAGGGATAGATTTATTGGCACCCTTTCAGACGTCCACATCTGGAAGCAAGCATATGAAAGCAACAAGCACAATTCTAACTGAAATGCCGACGATCTGTCTTGCACATTCCGTGTACGCACGTAAGGACTTGGAAGGTTTCGTCAGTGGCTGGCGTATTTGTGTTCGCTCCTCTTAGCAAAATGGCGCCCGCCGTGGAACCTCGTTTCCAGGGGCAAGTGGTGGAGCACTCTCTTTTTCATGGGCGCTGGCGCAGAAACGTTGGATGGCCGGTCTCATCACTTCCAATTCTGTGCTACCTCACCGCAAAGTATGAGCACCTTGGCAACGCGACTTCGGAACTCAAGTTGGTCCGTATAATGATCCAGACCCTTGTCCCAACTCCGGACAATCCAGGGGTTCACAACTGCTGCATTTAGTAGGCGGAAGAACATTCCCAAATAGCACATCTTGTTCCGAATGTCCTTTTTCTAAATTGCTATCAAGTAATTCATGAGGTGACACCTCCAATGTGTTTGTTGAAAACTTCCACGCAGTATGGCCGGGTGACATCATATACTTTGCCCTCTTTTCTCTTGTATCTTTTGGTTATGCCTTCAGGCTGCCGTCCTGCATAGCTAGAAAAACGTGAACAAGAGAGTTGTCCAGGCACCTTGCCACTGTGATGTTGTCTGATGAGATGCAAGTTGATGTGTGTCCCCTTCCATCCGCTTTGAGCTCCTTCAAGGGTTTTAGCTTTTTATCCACTCGTTGCAGACTGCTTGCACGACATGTCCCGACAAACAATATCCCATCCTGTCTGTTTCCTGACAAGTGCCATGCATTTTAAGAGGTTATTAGCATAAAGTTAATGATTTTTTCCCTTCAATTCCCTCGGACAGCCCGATGACAACGTCACCGGCCATAGCAAATTCGCTTGAAGCATTGGATCGCCTACCAGTTGTCCCTTACTACACCTCAAAGCGATAAATGTAGCCAGACCCTCCTGCTCTCACCCATACTCTGAACCTCCGGCGTTTCGGCTTGCTTGGGAGGGGTGCCCCTTGACTGGAATCATCATCTCGTCCAGGGATTAGTATTCCTCAAAATCAACTGCCCAGCAATATGCTTCGTTGAGTGCATCAATGGCTGGCCTCATTCCATCTACGTGGTCATTCTGGAAGCTCGAAGTGGCGCTGTTATCTTTGAAATTAAGAAATCTTTGAAGCTTCTCAAAATGATTTACAGGCATTGAATCAGCGACAATGTCCATTCTAAGTCCGGACTCTGTCGACCAGTAATTCCTGATTCTTGGATAGTTGATGTGTGTCATCACCAAGCACATGCCAAGAAGGACTTCTACCTCTGGCAGTGTCAACCGTAGGTTCTCTTTGTTTTTTTTTGCACTGCATACAAGTCTGTTTGAAAAACAATGCGCTCCAGTAATGAGTATGAATATATGGCCAGGAAATAGTCAATCGGTAATGTGCCCTGCGCAATGACCCTATGCTCACCATGAAAATCGGCAGACTTTCCTGCATAGTCGTTGCCTCTGTCAGTTATCCATGCTGTGCTGTCCATTCTCGCGGTAGATTTCCTTGAGGGGGCCTTTGCACCAGAGCTTGTTGAAGCGCCGTTGGCAGGCACAGGCTCGCTCTCATAACTCTCTTCTGAGCTGCTCGAAGTGCCAAGGTCGGTGAGTAGCTGCTCCCAATCATCCGCCTCGGAATCATCATCACAGTTAGCAGACAAGTCCAGGAGAGCATCGATCTCTTCCCTGGATGGTCCTCGTTTAGAATACATCTTAGAAAAGTGTCGTTTTTTTCCCCGTTTTGCGGAAGTGAGGGACTTATACACGTCCAAAATGTCCCGCAGAAACCAATTCAACCGACCACGTAAAGCGTGGAAAAATACAAGCGCTTTCAGCCAGGCCTAGTTTTCTGTCGGTAGATTTTTGTTTGGTGGCGCGTCAGGTGAGGCTACACCTTCCATGCATAATGTCCCCACTTAAGGACACCTGCTCTTTTCCTTTTATAGAACCTACTACCGAAAAAAATACGACAACAAAAGAAGCTGATACTATTCACGAGTTGTTCTTTGCGCACGTCTTTTTTGTAGTTGGAAAGCACCATAGCCTGTCGAGCAATTATTTGTTTTTTGGCGAACATTGAGTGACCTCGTCCTTTAGAACCTGGCGCTTCAAGAAAGATGCCCAGCAAGCGTCATCTGTGAAACAAGTTGGGAACATTAGCGTGTCCTCAGTTGAGGACACCATGCGAAAAATCACTCACTGGAAGTAACTGCACCACTTTTCTAGTAGAATAAATATGTGTCCTCATGCTAGGCCCGTATGCATGAGAGGGTTAAGGGTTAATAAATTGTGATGATGATGATGATGGATTGTGTTCTTTCACATTTACTATAACCGACCTCTCAAGAGAAGAGTCGTAAAATATATATCAGTAAGAGCTGAGCACCAGGCCGAATTTCTGTCTTATAACTTGAAATAATTGTTTTTGTTTTCTATTGGCACAACAACAAAACATTAATGAAAAGTAAATATGTACCCAGAAATTATTTTTTCTCTGGCCTTAGG
This sequence comes from Dermacentor albipictus, assembly GCF_038994185.2. Lineage (NCBI taxonomy): Eukaryota > Metazoa > Arthropoda > Arachnida > Ixodida > Ixodidae > Dermacentor > Dermacentor albipictus. Next base: position 462,338,288 of record NC_091821.1, on the reverse strand, counting down.
TGGGCTCATTTAATGCGTCTCAAGTTAGCCGGTGCTATAAGACGTTTAAGGTAGAGTTTTGCGGCTGTTAACCAACTGCTTAAAGAATCGAATATACTTTTTCCTTTCTTGCACAGCTGCAGATCGCTTCTTGGTTAATGAATCAGGTAGGAGCCACCTAAAATAAAACGACACTGACATGTCAAACCCCCGTACACGAAAACCTCAGCCACTTTATTTTTATGCAATGCAGCTTCATTTCCTTGTAATTTATTGGCATACATGATTACATGTTATGTTACATGGTTACACGTTACATGATTTTATTTCGTCAATAGATTCATATGATTTATGTAGTATATATAGTTGATTGCGTGTTTGATCGAACGTTTTGCTCACCTCAAAGCAACAGGAGAGCTACGAGAAGCAGCGCACTGGAAGGACTGCACATTACAGTATAGCTGCCCTAATTTACGTTTATATAAGCCTAAGTATGCGAATGCCTTTGCATTTGGGTCTATTGGAGTACGTTTACTTCGGTAGAGAGTTGTTGCGGAAGTTCGGTAGGGACTCGTGCTCAGCACAATGCGGTCTGCACTAAGGTGCGGTAATTAAAGGTATTCAGACTTTTATATTCTTACAAGCACATGCCTTCCTTAAAAAAACTGATTATGAGGTTTTACGTGCCAAAATTACGATCTGATTATGAGGAACGCCGTAGTGCGAGACTCTTAATTAATTTTCACCGCCTGGATTTCTTCAACGTGCACCTAAATCTAAGTGCTTAGGTTTCTTTTTTTTGCATTTCGCCCACATCGTGGCTGGGATGTGACCCGGCGACCTTTTGCTTGGCATCACCTGTCTTCCATCTGCAGAACTTTAGATTGCTTATTACATCACGGCACAACCGGACACCGTTATTAAATCTCACGCTTTCGGGATACCACATTCTAAAAGATTGGCCACGCGTCACCAGACATAGTGGGCTACACATTACTATTCATCGCTTCCTTTTGAACTCAGGACGGAATATCAAATACCGAAATAGTATAAAACTGATGATAGGAAATACTGCTTAGGAAATTTGACCGAAATTCTAGATGTGTATATTTTTAAGTTAACGTGGAAAAACTGTCAACATTGGAACGTATGTTATGTCTCCAAAATTTGGTGCAAAATAAAGTAGTGGTACGTAAGGCGCACTAAATCCATATTGCTTCCCATTTAGCGCTGTAGCCATGTACGCACAAAGAAATTGGAAGGAGACCACCAGTAAGCAGACACACCAAATAATTGACAAGAAAGGCCATTTTGGACCTATAGTTCAAAAGCCATGTTTGGCATTTTTATTTCTTGTGGTATTGCGCGCACAACAAATTTATTTTAATTTCATTACCAAAGTCAGGCCGAGGTGGTGCAAAATATATAAAAGCATAGACGTTTCTTACGTTTGTATGCTCTCTGAAAGTGCGGAACATGTTGCGATTGCGTAAGCCGTAATATGTACATTGTCCCAGACTTGTGCGTAACCAGATACATATATGCGATTAGTGGTAATTATTTGCATTATTTGGAAGTTTTCGTTCATTTTAATTTTACTCGGCAACGCTCACTTTAATTGCATTAATGCTTTCAGTAACTAATTACATGCAACTTGTTGCTTTATTGACGAAGGAAACTCAAGATGCCACGCAGCTTCCACAACTTTAATTTCACGGAAACTACAGTAGAACGCCTGCAGTCATGCGAGGCAGCATCTGCATGGATGCGCATGTCCTTACTGACAAATCCGAGTGCTCTCTTTGCCTCAATACGCTCCAGAGATTGACCGACGAATTAAGCCTGCACTAGTATCTCTTGATAGCGACGCGCCACTTTGAGCGTTAATGCCTCATAATCAGATACGGATATTTTTTTCAGCGTTTCACAAGCCATACGTGGAGTGCCTTCTCCGAGTCCCAGCAGCAAAACCAAGCGCTGCGCTTCGTAGATGATTCAAACGCGTGCAGAACGCCAATGAGTAATCACAATATCGTGCGCATTGTGTTCGTAGACAATAACACGACCATTCCCTTCAGCGCACAGTTGGAGCGCGTATTGAATGTCTCTGCTGAACTCTTAAAAAAGAACAAGGAGAGGTTACTGATGAATTCTTTTGAACGTTTGTTGCTCAAGATAAACAATGGGTCAAGAGAATGCAGAGGAAGCGTTCTTTTCTTTTAGTGAATGCGAATCTACTCGGGTTTCGATCACGACTTTTGGGTAGCGTTCAGTACATTAACGCACAAGCACCTCCACCAGATCGCACGTAGTACCCATGGTGAATAACACAGCGGCAGACCTGTGAATGACGAAACTACCTTTTTATTGGACGAACTTGTGCCCACAATGGCAAGTTACACTTAAAACAGAGCGATAGCGGCGAACACGATAGGCGATCTTCGAAATCTTATCAGCGGGTTAAGCAAGTCGGCATTTACACGAGTTTGAAGTTTGAAGTTTTCTCGTGCCTGAGTACAGGAACGGAAACAGAGGCTAAAGGCTACGTAGCCTGACAAAAGGCATCTGCTCCTATAGCAGTTTGGCACCCAGGTCGATATACACGACAAAATATTATACCTGTAATCATTTTGAATAAATGTATATTTCACAGCAGACAAAACGAGCGGAAAAAAAGAAAAAAAAGAACGAAAACAAATATCGGCCAAGTCTTACAAGTAAGTTAACACAAACGTCTACATCAGGTATGGTATGGTATGAAAAACTTTATTCATGCCCTTCAGGTCACGATGGATTCCTAACCCGAAGCGGGCCGCTCCCACGTCAGGACCCAAAGAGTTTGTCCTCAGTGTTGGTGTTCCTTTGCGTTGCTGACATGTGTTGTACATTCTACTAGCTGATGTACTCTGAAAACATCTAAGCTTCTTTTGCATAACCGATTGTAAAGGCTTGAAATAGTATATTTGCATTACTTTTAGCATTGAATATTTTTCAATAAGGGGTTTAATTTTCAAGTCCCTGATAAGGCAATGATATTGGTCGAATGCTTGCAGAACTCTTTGCCTGTAGAAGTATAAGCTTTTGATAATTAGTTTGTGTAGTTGTACCCCATACCAAAATACAGTATGAGTCATCGAAAGTTCAGGATAGATCGCTGTTGCCCGCGTCTGTTCCAGAAAGTAGTGCACAACTTGCGTCGCGCATACGTGCAAATCAGACTACCTCATGGTTCGGTGACAACAGACAGCGGATAGAACCGTCGATAACATTCAAGAACTTCCCATACATGCTGGCGCGTCCTGCGCTGAGCGATAGCATTTGTTAGACGGTGAAACGCGGTCACCCGGTGAAAGATAACGAAGTATGCGTGTCAATATTAAACGGTGAGACTGGGGCAATAAAGCTTGGTCGATGTTCGCGGTGGGATACATGATCAAACGCTTTGTAGAAGTCGAGGTAGATAACGCCTCTTTGGAAGCCGGAATCAAAATTTAGGTGAATGTCAGTGCTTAATTCGAAAACCTGTGTTTCACATAAAAGACCTCGCTGGCAACGATGCCGTTTAGAAAGAAAGAACGAGTGACTATCTAGATGGGAAGCTACGTGGGAGTATATAACATGTTTCAAGAGTTTACAAGCTATTCATATCGGAGAAATGGGGCGATAATTCCATGGATCGGAAGGGCTGCCATTTTATATCTGAGAACTACATGACTGATCCTCCAGCTTTTGGGAATCGCGCTGGTGATAATAGATTGATCAAAAATAATTTTCAATAAGGTGCTGGAAATTGCTTGGATTTCGTCTAGGAGTTTAACGTGTATTTTATAGGGGCCAACAGTACTTGAATTACTCAGCGCGTCAATACGTTTTGCTCTACATTCTGCTGTAAATTTTACGCATGGCGTCTGGGTGAGGTTGGGGAGATGTAAGCGAGGTACTACTTGCCTAAGTACCCGAGAGAAAACAGAACAATAGTAAGAATTCATGTGATGCCAGTATTGGTTAACAAGAACTTCGCCCCGTGCGGCGCTACGTTGCTAGTTGTGCACTCCATCAGCGCCGCTCTATTACCCTCTGGACGTCTCCGCACCATCGATGTCCCTGCCGAACCATTCTTTCGCGTCGGCGTCGATCTTCTAGGCCCTTTTCCAACGTCTAAAGCAGGCAACCAGTGGGCCACTGTTGCGACAGACTGTACGACCCGTTAGGACATCACTCGAGCATTGCCGACATGCTGTCCTACGGACATTGCGGATTTCCTTCTGTATGACGTCATTCTATGTTAAGGCGCGCAGAGGAAGCTGCTCACTGATCTCGGCCGCGCCTTCTTTTCCCGCGTTTTCGAAGATCTTCTCCGTTCCTGTTCTACCGTCTACGTTATCCATCTACGTTCTGTCATCCATCTACGTTTCTCCGGTTCACAGCGACTCGGATGACACATTACTGTACATAGCATTTGCTTATCACTCGTCCCGTTACGACAGCGCTGGTATTTCTTCATTTTGTCTGCTGTTCAGCCGCCACCCAACTTTGCCTTCGACACACTCCTTCTACCTGCGACCACCATTCCAACCGAGTATGCCGGCGACAACTTCGCCCGGAATCACAAAGCTTGCAAGATTGCCCGCTCACAGCTAACTGCCTCACAGGTTGCGCAGAAGACAAGGTACGACAGCCGCCACCAGGACGTCCATTTCTCCTGTGGATCTTTAGTTCTTCAATTGACACCATGCCGCCGCATCGGATTGTTCGAAAACCTTCTCCTGCGCTACACAGGGCCTTACAAGATCCTGGACCAGCTCGGCGATGTGAACTACGATGTATCGCCACTGGACTATACATCCTCAGCCCTTGATATAGTCCATGCACCTAGGCTGAAGCCTTACATCCCCGCGATTTCGCCCTTTGCATAAACACTAACGACGAGATGGCAGATTTCCGACCAGGGCGTCATGTTACGGAGCAGTGGGGCACAGTATGACAATGAACAAAGACGACGATTTGGCGAAGCGAGAGTGCGGCGGTTTTAGGGAGCCATGTTGTGCATCCAGCTTCGCTGCAATTCGTAAATATCTGTAAATACACCTTTGCTTGACTATTTCTGCCCCGTGGCAATATGTGTGTTCAGTTGTTATAGCAGATATTACCGAATAATTGGTCGCAGCATAGGCCTCAGACGAATAATTGTTTGGCTCTGTGTTGCTCCGTGGTTGGCTCAACACCGAAATATACGAACCGAAGGGACGTGATCTCGATAGCCTTCAACATTCACAACTCTCTAGTCCCACCTTCACGGACATGTAGCGCAAACACTTCGTGACGTGTCGAAATATGTTTTGCCAAGGCAGAAAAAAAAAACTTTGTACTTCTCTACTTGGTACATCAGTTTTGTGTCGCTGGCAATTGTGCGAACTAAGCAGCTTGGGGATTTGCATTGTTAGCGGAAAGAACAACGCGAGTTTTGTAAAAATGTAGCGGAAGCAGCAGAACAACAATCTCTTCTTCGGCCTGGGGCACCCTTTATAGAAAAGATTCAGCCATATAATTGTATGCGCTTTCTTGAGACTACTTTCGGAGAGAACAACTCAGCTGGCGCCGCTATTGCGGCTGATGTCAGAGGATGAGCACCGACGAAAGCGCGCGTGTGCGGCCTCTTGCTGTGCAACACAATGTATGCGCCTCATGCGTCAGAAAAGACGCTCTCGGCTTTTTTCTTCTGTTGTTGGATGTTAACTTCGAACATTCGGAGCTGTTCTCTGCCACGTGTATTGTCATATAAAACTCCTCTCGATAAGATTGCGCTCAAGGCAGTGCGACGCGCAGGTGTTCAGAAACTGCAGAATTGGACAGTGCTCCTTGCTCCAAAAGCGTAGCACCTGCAGAAGGTAGATTCCACAGCAGCAATTTCAGAGGCGAGGCGGCCAAGAGAGAAAAAAAATTAAATTATGGGGTTTCACGTGCCAAAACCACTTTCTGATTATGAAGCACGCCGTAGTGGCGGCCAAGAGAGAGACAGCACAGAAGTCGCGGATAGAATACCTCCTGCATAGAAACTTTGAAGAAGCGGACACTATGCGATCTTTCGTGTGTTCAAGTGGGGGAAAGGAATGTGGAAGGGTGCAGCAGCGCTCTGGAATCAAGCAATTTAGTGTTTCCGAGGGGCTGCATATACTGGCGTTTTGTTTTGTTTTTTTTACTTCTTTTTGTTTGGGGCCGGGGGGTTACTGTAAACTAACTTAAGGGGAATTGAATTACCTTCTCCAAGCAGGGCGTGGCAGGCGAAGTTCAGCCTATAAAGCGAACTAGCTTTAACGCACCTTTAAAGTACAAAATCTGTGCAACTAGAGCTGCTGCTCAGATGTGCTTTTAAGGATATGTGACAATAGACACATATTTGGGCAGTAAGGCTTTGGGCTTACTGCTGCTGAATGTAGCAACTTCATGAACAGAACGAACCAGAATTCAGGAGCTCCATCTTTGGCAAACTTCCACACAAATTCAGGGCGCCGTGAATTCCTGGAAATGAAAAACAAAGAGAAAAAGAGTTTGTGTAGGTAATTACTTCATGCATTGGCAACGGTTAGGTTCTTGTTTGCTGTCCCGATCCCAACAAAGTAAAATAAAATAAAATGTGGTAAGGACTAACTGGCGCAATTGATAACCTCGAATTTCGCAACTGCCAGAGAAAACGGCAGTTGCGTTTACCTTTTCCTTTATTATTTCCTCGCGTGACGGGTCGCCGCGACTCTGGTAGATCCTCGGAACCCTATACCGTACATGATAAAAGAACGGTTGCCTTCACTGTGGCTTCCCGTTCTTGCGCAAATCATAACACAGCGGTCATCACAGACACTGTGCCCACAAAATTGATGTTTTAATTTTTTACGGCACCACTGAATGGGTGTAAACGCTGCAGGCTTTTCGGCATTACTAAATGCAGCCGGTTGGCAGACGTTCGCAAGTGTAGGTCTAAATTAATTAAGCAAAGCCAATCGCCACAAATTTGACGTTCATATTTAGGGCAAGGCTGGTGAATAACATCGATCGGCTGCATAAGAAGACGTAGATATCGGTGCGGCTGAGCCCATTTACGTAAATCATGAACGAACCGCTTCCGTTTCTCACGTCTTTCGGATTAGTCAAAACTTCACAGCGGCTTTCTGGTAGGATCAAAAGCGGAAGCGTAGCATTTAACCTGTCATCGGGTAAGCTCGGGTAATTTTCATCGCCATGTTAACAAGCGGGCAAGCGCGTTCCGAAGAATTTAGTTCGGCCACGAACGCTCGTTAACCAGAGAAATTGCGGCATAAAGTACACTGTCTTTCTTTCGCGCAGAAAAATCTAGGTTATTTGTGTCCTCTTGAATCGTGTGGTATTTATAACCTTATAATCTGAATGCAAACGCATATATTAAGCTGTCACATCCGTTATCAAATTATCTGATCAAGGTAACAGCCCTCTACAACCTGCTGTTACATTAACGGTTTTATCGTCACCTACACAGACAGTATAAAAACTAAATCTACTAGGTAAATGATTCAGGTCATGGTAGCCTCTAATATAGTGTTCCAAAACGTCTAAGCCTTTTAATATCAACGTGACGCTCTTAGGGACAATTCTAGAAACATTTTCGTCTCCCTTCTTTTTTGGAATTTAGCATTGTTTATTTTTGCACAAAATCAGAACATACAAGTGTCTACCCATATCCATAAGGCCAGTAGTGGATCCATAGCAAAATAAACAAAGAAAACAGCGAAAGGGCTGGAGTAGATAGGACGTGCAGATTAAATATTTGGACATCATGTGAAGAAAACACCAACTCAGGCTTTTCACCGGAACTGAAATATTCAAGATGCACACGATTTAACCGAAAACTCTAACTTTTATTTCTCTAAATATTTTTTTAGTTCTTTTACAGGTCGAATAAATAACGCTTATATGAGCGCTTTAAATCCTTACGTAACTTTTGATATTGTTACGCATGAAGAAAACGAAGACCAGTGAACGTGCTTGCGGTCCCGAGTGGAGCAAGGAAGAAGAGGACGACGCTCAGTGGATAAACCAGCTGACCGCTCTTGCGCTCACCTTCGCGACTTAAAGTAAACGGTCCCCTTCATCCGTAAGGGTTACAAACGGTCTCCTTCGCGCGCAACAAAGTGGTGGAGGTGCGGGGTACCGCTCACAACAACGGAACCACCACTGCCGCAGCTTCGTCGAAGCCGTCGACTTGCCGGCCTCCCGCCATCAGCCGTGACCATCTTCGACATGCCAGAAGAAGGAGCCACTCCGAGGGCAGCGCCTAGCAGTCCACTGCCATACTACCGAGTTCCACCCACCTTCGGAGGCAAAGCGGGGGAAGATGCCGACGAGTGGCTCGTCCACTACAAACGAGTGAGCAAATCCAACGGGTGGGATCCAACCGCTCAGCTCACCAATGTGGTGTTCTCCCTGACCGATGCTGCCCTCGCGTGGTATGAGAACCACGAGGACGCGCTTACGACGTGGGAACATTTTGTTGACGAGTTAAAGGTGTGTTTTGGGGACTCAGTCGCCAGAAAGAAGCGTGCGGAGCAGGCACTGTCGCAACGGGTGCAGCTACCAGGTGAGACATGCACAACATACATCGAAGAAGTGTTAAAGCTGTGCAAGGTGGTCAATGCTCGCATGTCGGAAGAAGATAAAGTTGGACATTTGCTGAAAGGAGTGGCTGAGGATGTCTACAATTTTCTAATTGGAAAGGAGAGCCTCAGTTCTGTGTCCGACGTCATTCGGCACTGCAGAACTTTTGAAACGCTCAAGATGCGTCGGATTGCGCCAAAGTTTGGTCGGTTGGCAAACGTTCCGACGGTTGCCAGTGTGGACACGAGTCCTTGCCTCGACCTTCCTTCGACCATCCGACAGATTGTCCGCGAGGAACTTTCCCGCCGCGAAGGGTTGTTGCATTCGACAGTCCGGCAGCAGTGCACCCAGCGAGCAGGTCGACTAAGTGATCCTGTATATCGTTACAGCCACACGTTTCCTGGGGCCTTGGATCAACGCTTCGGCTTGCCATCAACGACGCAGGCTGCCTGAGCCCTTTGGTTACCGTGACGCCCGTGCAACCTACTGCGCATCCTCGTCTCTGCCTACGCTGACGGAGCAGAGTGCCCGGCTGCCTACATAAGCCTGGAATCCCTGCTTCGCTCTTCAGTCCGGCAGCAGTGCACCCAGCGAGCAGGTCGACTAAGTGATCCTGTATATCGTTACAGCCACACGTTTCCTGGGGCCTTGGATCAACGCTTCGGCTTGCCATCAACGACGCAGGCTGCCTGAGCCCTTTGGTTACCGTGACGCCCGTGCAACCTACTGCGCATCCTCGTCTCTGCCTACGCTGACGGAGCAGAGTGCCCGGCTGCCTACATAAGCCTGGAATCCCTGCTTCGCTCTTCAGTCCGGCAGCAGTGCACCCAGCGAGCAGGTCGACTAAGTGATCCTGTGTATCGTTACAGGTAAGAACAAACGACCTTCACACGTTATAGTAATTACCTTGCTTGCTGCACTGCTGCCGGACAACCAAAAATAGATATATATTTTGTATTTTGACTGCTTTTTGACGTGGGCACACGATGTCAAAGAAAGAAGAAAAGGAACTTGCAAGTGCGTTATCAGACTTCCGCAGGGAAATGCGGACTGAAATGAGGCAAATTAAAGATAGTCTGCGCTTCTGTAGCGACACCTGTGATGAAGTTAAGGCAATTACTGGTGACATCAAGGCGTTACATCAAGAAATAAAAGCGTTAACAGCTCAGAATCAACATCTCAAAGCGGAAAACGAGAGACTTGAAAAGAAAGTGGACGAGCTCGAACAATATCAGCGAAGTAATAATCTGGAAATCAGGGGTGTGCCAGAGGAGCTCGACTCGACCTCAGTGATAAAAAAGATCGGTGAACTTGTTGGTGAAGCGGTAACTGATACTGATATCGACATTTGCCACCGGGTGCCCACGGCCCGCAGTGAGGATAAGAACATCGTTGTACGGTTCATATCGCGAACCAAGCGCAACACGTTCCTTGCTAAGTCAAAAAAAAAAGAAGTTGTCATCTGAAGATGTGGGATATAAGGGCACAGGCATCACTACCATTTACGTGAATGAGCACTTAACACGACAGAACAAGCAACTTCTTGGGGCTGCCCTTGCAGAAAAGAAAAAAGCCGGATGGAAATACGTCTGGGTCAGCTCGGGTAAAATTTTGGCACGGAAAGATGAACAGACCGATGCCATTCGAATTGCAAACAAACAAGATATCGCCCGCATCAAATAATCTTAGACGTCATTGTGTTGGCCCGGGTTTCTAATTTAATCAGTATGGTGCTCAACTCATCCTCTTTCATTACTGAATCGTCCACGCTAAAATCAAATCTTCAATACTTACACCCATGTTTTTCCTTATTACACCTAAATGTCCGTAGCATGAGGAACAAACAAGATGAGCTGGACATTTGGCTAAAATCCCTGCAAGTTGTGGGGATGCGCGACCCTCGCGCCTCCCCTGATGTTTTTCCCGCATAGCGCGTCTCCTGTAGTGCGGCTTCGCCGCACATGCGGCGGTCGGAATGGTACAGGCGCAGTACGAGAGATGGCGCGAGTGTTGCGCGGCTAACGCCGCGAGGTTACTTGGGCGCCGAAAGGAAGGCGCTTGCTCTCTTGGGTTCGAGACAGCGAGCAGGCCGCACGGACCTGCCGCGCGTGCAGCGCCCCTCTTTCCCGGCGGGGGACGTCTCCCGCGAGCACGCGGCGACCGATGCATCTGCGAGACCGCCTCGCGTGGCCGCCTTCGAACGCGCCACGATTCGCGTGACTATACACGCGAACGACCAGGCGTTGGGATCCAGCATGGAGCGAACATATTCGCTCACGAGGACGCGGTGAGTCGGACTTCTAGATTTGTCGCGCGCCCATCGGCATGTTTTGTGGATAGCAGCTCGGCTAGCAGGCATTGATGTATGAAAGGTGCAATAAATGCCCTTGTGATTGTTTGCACTACTGTGTTGTCGTTCCTTTGTCCCAGGAGTACGGTGTGAGATCCCCCACATCAGACCCCACATCTGGCGCCCAACGTGGGGCTCTTGGGGCATCGGACGATAATTTTAAGTGTTGCTTCGTTCGAGACCTTTGTTTGAACCGAAGCGTAGGCCTAGCGTGGATTTTGATCGCTAGCGTCAGCGGCGTGCTTTCTTGAGCGAGGTGACGGTGGCTGTAGTGTGTTTGAACATGTGAACATGCTAAGCCTTTTCGCAAGTGTTTTTTTTAATGGCATTCGTTGGTACGAGAGCCACGTGGTCTGCATCCTGGGAGAGCGAGGCTGAGCGCCCGCGGAGCAGTGGCAAGCGTGAAGCGAGTGAGTACGGAAGCCTCGTGGGTGGTCCGAATTTCTTATGTAAATAGCTTCTTCTATCTCTTTGACTCGGATGAAGTCGCGGCTCTGGGAGCCGGGTGGCCGCGGGCCACGGGTGCCACTACGGGCTGACTGGTATTGCGGCCTGGCACCGGGCGCTCCGACACCGTCTGGGACGGTGGGCGCCGTCAACTCGGATGCTGTGTGCACCGAGCGGAGTAGGACCACCTCACAGAGCTGACGTCTCCTCGCGGCTGCCTGTTTTGCGCCCATTTTGGGTGTCGTTTGTTGGATGCCGGTTGTTGTCAGAGTAGCGACGCTTTAGGCCTAAGGCTTTACGAAGCTGCCTGTCGCACGTAGAGGGACACAACCTGGTGGACCGTGGCGTTGAGGTGTTGCAATTTGCTTCCCTCATTCTATTTCGCCTCGCACGAATTGAAATTACTCGTTCGACTCAACAAAGCGAGCTTCGTTCACGTGAACTTAGCATCTGAGTAGCTGCCCGATCTTTGCTAGCCGAGTTGAACATCGTACCACGTGGGCGATGCGCATGCAGAATTCCTCTCCCTTGCACTACTTTAGTGTTCGCCGAGTGTGTTGAGTTTACGCAGTGTGATTGGAGTCACCCCTGGTTTGCCGTCACCTGCACATCGTCTGCGCTGCTGCCCCGGACTACGATCGAGCCACCCCGGGCGATGGTGATGCTGTGGCCAGTTCGGCGCGGCTACTTCGGCGGCCTCCTGCATCCAGCTCACAACCCTCGGCGGCGGACAAAGGAGCCGGCGGTCACCGACAGCTACTGCGGCTCTTGCCGGCAGGGAGCGTCGGCGCGAGCGACGCTTGCTCGTGCCGACTAGTGCGTCGTCGTTTCCGGAGTCCTGGCCTGGCATCGTGCCGTCGAGTCTACAAAGCTGCTGCTGTGACCGGCGGACGCCAGCGGTGCACCCAAGGACAGTCGGCTCGCATGTTATGGACAGCGTGTAGACATTTCTTCGGCGCGGCCACTGTTACATGTACTACCTTGTCGCGAAGCGCGCGTTGATGTGAGAGCGAGTGACATGTTTCGCCGGAATATGTAGTGATTTAAGGTTGGGGGGATGTGGGGATGCGCGACCCTCGCGCCTCCCCTGATGTTTTTCCCGCATAGCGCGTCTCCTGTAGTGCGGCTTCGCCGCACATGCGGCGGTCGGAATGGTACAGGCGCAGTACGAGAGATGGCGCGAGTGTTGCGCGGCTAACGCCGCGAGGTTACTTGGGCGCCGAAAGGAAGGCGCTTGCTCTCTTGGGTTCGAGACAGCGAGCAGGCCGCACGGACCTGCCGCGCGTGCAGCGCCCCTCTTTCCCGGCGGGGGACGTCTCCCGCGAGCACGCGGCGACCGATGCATCTGCGAGACCGCCTCGCGTGGCCGCCTTCGAACGCGCCACGATTCGCGTGACTATACACGCGAACGACCAGGCGTTGGGATCCAGCATGGAGCGAACATATTCGCTCACGAGGACGCGGTGAGTCGGACTTCTAGATTTGTCGCGCGCCCATCGGCATGTTTTGTGGATAGCAGCTCGGCTAGCAGGCATTGATGTATGAAAGGTGCAATAAATGCCCTTGTGATTGTTTGCACTACTGTGTTGTCGTTCCTTTGTCCCAGGAGTACGGTGTGAGATCCCCCACATCAGACCCCACAAAGTTAATTTTGACGCATTCATGTTCACAGAAACATGGTTAAGCAAAGATGAGCCTTCTCCTTGTTTTACTGATTACATTCCAATACGATTAGACAGAACAGGTAGAGGTGGTGGCCTGATTATTTATCTACAGCGAAAGTATGCATATCATATTGTTGATGAGTGCACAGTTATGAATAAGGATATAGAGTGCTTAACGGTGGAAACCAGCATGTTTTTAATTGCTGATCTGTACAGGCCACCGACTGGATACAAGCGGCATTTCCTACAGCATTTAGAAAATGTAATAATCTATTGTATTAATACTCATAAGCAGTTCTTTCTCTTGGGAGATGTAAACATTGATACGTTGGCCGACGACTCTTCTGCGCGCGACTTGATGAATCTCTTATCCTCTTATGGGTGCGAAAATGCTATTTCTATGCCAACCCGAATTACTTCACAAAGTTCTACTTCCATAGATATATGTGTTTCAAACCTGAATGCATCAGATTTCAAAGCAGGGGCATTATCATGTGACATCAGTGACCATCTGCCTATATTCTTTGCCACACAACACATCCTAACCACGAACTATAAACGCAGCAGGCTTGAACATAGGGTGGTGAATGACTCATCGTTAAGCTACTTTCATTCTTTAATTGAGCGGGCTGACTGGTCAAATGTGTACTTACAGCAGGATGCAAATTCTGCGTATGAGGTTTTTCTTCGGGTCTTTCTTAGTTGCTACAATGATGCATTTCCACTGAGAGAGTATAAGAAATGCAATGGGAAGATTAAGAAGCCCTGGATTGACACCGCCCTGCTAAAACGCATCAAGAAGAAAAATAATATGTTCCACAAATTCATAAAATGCAAAGACGGTGACTTGTTCAAAGAATTTAAAAAATATCGCAATCAATTAAACGCTGATTTAAAGAAAGCCAAACTTGCATATTATGAAGCAATGTTTGCTAGGATAAGAACGGATCCGGCAAAGATCTGGAGACAGGTAAATTACCTTACTGGAAGGAACCCATCACCGGTTAAGGCTGACCAAATAGTAATCAATGACTCTGTAGGAGGCAAGACGCTAGCAGATGAAATTAACGAGTATTTCATTAATGCAGCCGTACCCCAGCCGTCTATTCAACAAAGTGGGCTCTACTGGCCTTCTCGTCGAGTAAATTCATTTGTTTTGGATGCCGTTACCGAAAGAGAAATCAATGGTCTTATAATATGCTTAAAAAATAATGTCGCAAGTGGGTATGATGAAATTAAAGTTGAACCTGTAAAGCGAGTGTCATTAATTATCAGCCCTGTCCTAGCCTATCTCATTAGTCTCGCATTTTCTACTGGAGTCTTCCCAGATAAATTAAAGCTGGCCAAAGTAATTCCAATACACAAAGGAGGTAGAATTGACGATATTACTAATTACCGGCCAATCTCAGTGCTACCGGTGTTTTCAAAGATTTACGAATTGTCAATCAATAACAGACTGTCAAAATATCTAACTAAGTATCATATAATATCACCCTCACAGTATGGTTTTCAGAAAAACAAGACAACTCAGGACGCTCTTCTTGCCGTCAAGCAGCAAATAATCAGAAATATTGAAGATCAGCTCTTCACCTTAGGTGTATTTCTCGATCTGCGCAAAGCTTTTGATTCTGTTGACCACGAAATCTTAGCTATAAAATTAGATTGCTATGGAATTCGAGGTATCACATTGGACCTTATCAAGAGCTACTTATCGTTTCGGCGTCAGTTTGTTAAAATAGAATGTAGTTCTTCAAAACAGCTTGACATTAAACTAGGTGTCCCGCAAGGTTCGATATTAGGCCCGTTACTTTTCCTCTTATATATTAATGACATTACGGATCTACAAAGAACACCCACAATAACCATGTTTGCAGATGACACTAGTTTATTTTTTACAGGTAGAACATTGCATGACATTGAGCAATCGGCCAATCTGTATTTAAATGATTTATCCGCATGGTTGCAACAAAACAAACTTCAGTTGAATGCAGTAAAAACAAAGTACATGATATTTAAGCCAATCAATAAGCATAAAAAAATGATTAACTTACAGTACAGAGGACATAACTTAGAACAAGTAAGTGTACAAAAGTTCCTTGGGGTATGGTTTAGTGAAGAGTTGTCTTGGACCCCCCATGTCAATCATCTGCTCTCCGAACTCGCGAAGTCTGTTGGTTGTATTAGAAAAATAGCTCCTCTTCTACCCCTTTGGCTAAAGCAATCACTATATTACTCCCTGTTCTATTCTAAACTTTTGTATGGCATTCTGGTCTGGGGGACAACGACAAAAGGGAACTACGATAGGCTACAGCTGCTGCAAAAACGTGTCCTCCGGATTTTTGTGAACCACACCGGCCCTATTAGTTTGTTGCCGACACAACCACTTTTTCCTAGATTTGATGTTTTACCTGCAAATAAAGTCTATTTATGGATACTGGCACAGCGAATTTATAAACAGAAACTCCACAGTATTTACACACCTGTCTTGGCGCAATATGATATCCGTAACCCCCAACGCAGAAATAAAAAAGTCAGAACAAATTATGGAAAACAAGATCTGGAATATCAGGTAATAGACATGTTAAATAACTGTGCTTCTATTTTGGATTTCTGCCTACCCAGAAAAACGTTCAAACGTGAACTGCGGTTCATTTTGTTTTCCGTCGATTCTGTTTTTGGTTGAAAGTGTTAAGTTACAATGACAAATGTAAATTTCCGTTTCAATTGTTGACTTCCTTTTAAGTATTTTTGTGATATGAGCGAATCTTCAATGTGATTAAAAAATAAATAAAAATAAACTGTCCATAGTGTTTAAGTACACCCATATTGTATAGAATGTATGATGTAGGCTGTATGCGTGTACTCTTTGTAACACCGTTTCTCTTTTGTTACCAGCTCTCTGCTGTACTGCTGTAGACTGCTCCTTTTGTTACGGGGGCAGAGACCTCGTCAGGCAATCATGCCTTTAGTCTCTGCCACCCGCAGGATGATGTGATTTTCCTGCAAATAAAAACTGACTGACTGACTGACTGACTGACTGACTGACTGACTGACTGACTGACTGACTGACTGACTGACTGACTGACTGACTGACTGACTGACTGACTGACTGACTGTTGACCACCATGGCGTGTACACGTCGCGAGAGGCTATGACGGCGCAACATTCGGCCCCTTGGCAACCGATGGTTACCGCAGCGGCCGTGGAGTACAGCGCAGCCCCACAGTCGAGGATGACAACACGCCCGCCGACTCCGCGCTATGACCAACGCACTCAGCGCACGCCTTCTCGACGCCCGATGTATCCTCGTGACACACGCCACGAACCAACCCACTACACGCGGGAAAATGGTAATATCCGCTTCATCGACGAACGACCAAGGTTTCGACCTCTCCCGGTGTGTTATTCCTGTGGCGTCCCGGGTCATATATCGCGGTTTTGCAACCAGCGTATGACCACGTGGTATGGCCAGCCGTCAGAGTTTTCTCGGCCCTCCGAACGGCCACACGGTGCCCCGTGGCCAGCACACGTATCGTCTGGCGATGAGTATTGGCCGAGCAGCTCCCGGAATCGCTCCCCAGCATCTGACAGAAGTTTGACACCCCCACCGCAACGTCGTGCTCCCCGTTCTCCCTCACCGCTGCGTCGCACCGCGTCCCCTTCGTCACCGGAAAACTAGCTAGCGCGGCCGATGGAGGTGAGGTCGCTGGAGACGTGCTACTGACAGAAATACCTCCTGTGTTGATGCTGAAAAACAAAGTGCGCGTGCTTGTAGATAATGTCCCTGTGATGGCTCTGGTGGACACAGGCGCAGCAATTTCGGTCATGAGTGTCTCTTTTAAACACGTGTTAGGGCGAAAGGTTTTGTTTAAATGGGACGAAGATTCAAAGTTCTGTGGAGTGAGTGGTGAGCCGTTGCGACCTATTGGTGTGTGTAGTGCTGACGTATTTTTGGGAGGCCATGTTATTACGACAGAGTTTGTAATTATTCCTCGGTCGACTCATGATGTTATTCTCGGCATGGACTTCTTGCGGGAGTGTGGTGCTACTGTCGACTGCCGCACAGGAAAAGTATTCTTAAGTGGTAGGATTCCATCAGGACTCCTGGAGAACCCTGTAGATCGCGAAACTGCACTGTGTGTTTGTGGTGATACGGTCATACCTGCATCATCTACCGTTTGCGTTCGCGTTGTCTGTTGCGGCGCCGATTCCGACTGCTTCGAAGCTACCGTAGAACCGATGCACTTTAACTGTATGAAGAATAATGTGTTGGTGCCACATTGTGTGGTGTCGATCAAAGGCGGACGCACTGGCTTATGGACCGTAAACTGTTCTAAGGAGCCCGTTATACTATCAGATGGCATGAAATTAGCCTTCGCCAGGGAACACGCGTCCTTATCAGTGGCTGGACTTACAGATGTGCCGGAAGAACCCGATGGCCACAGTTCGGAAACGGCCCTTTTGTCGATGGTAAATAAATCGCTCAGCACGACTGAACGCCGAACGTTAGTGGGTGTGCTTTCGAAGCACGTTTCGGTATTCGACTTTGCGCAGAAGGACAATATACCTGCAATCCCTGCGTCTCGAACGCGCCATACCATCAACACGGGTTCGGCAAATCCGATTAGACAAAAGCCATATCGTGTTTCACCATCAGAGCGCCAGATTATCAACGAACAAGTGCACGAAATGATGAAAAAGGGAGTCGTACAAGAGTCAGCAAGTCCGTGGGCAGCTCCAGTGATTCTTGTTAAAAAAAAGATGGATGTTGGAGATTTTGCGTCGACTATCGCCGTTTAAATGCTGTAACAAAAAAGGACGTGTACCCACTCCCACGTATTGATGACGCAATAGACTGCCTTCATTCCGCCTCTTACTTTTCCTCAGTAGATTTACGATACGGCTATTGGCAAATTCCGATGCATCCTGACAACAAGGAGAAGACTGCCTTTGTAACCCCTGACGGGCTCTTCGAATTTAATGTGATGCCATTTGGATTGTGCAACGCTCCGGCAACTTTCGAGAGATTTATGGACACTGTATTGCGTGGCTTGAAATGGAACATCTGCATGTGCTACCTCGACGACGTCGTCATCTTTGGCCGCACCTTCAGCGAACACAACTCGCGTCTAGATATTGTCCTGAACTGCATCAGAAACGCTGGTCTAGTTTTAAACTCTAAGAAATGCCACTTCGGAGACCGCCAAACCCTTGTGCTTGGGCACCTCGTCGACAAGGATGGCATCCGCCCTGATCCCCAGAAAACAGCAGCCGTTGAAGCGTTCAGTGCACCGCGCTGTGTCAAGGAGCTCCGTAGTTTTCTGGGGCTTTGTTCCTATTTCCGCCGATTTATTCCTAAATTCGCCGACGTTGCGTATCCGCTGACATGCCTGCTACGAAAGGACACCCCCTTTGAGTGGACTCCGGAGTGCGACTCTTCTTTTCGTCAGTTGAAGTTCCTGCTGACGTCACGACCGGTTCTTCAACACTTCAGTCCTTCAGCTCCGACAGAACTCCATACGGATGCCAGTGGCATAGGTAATGGTGCCGTCCTAGTTCAACGCTACAGTGATCGCGAACACGTGATCGCATATGCAAGCCGCTCATTAAGTCGGCCCGAGCAGAATTACACTGTGACGGAACAAGAATGCCTCGCGGTAATATTTGCGGTTCAGCGGTTTCGTTCTTACCTGTATGGACGCCCCTTTACAGTGGTCACCGACCACCACTCATTGTGTTGGCTCGTGAATCTTCGTGACCCTTGTGGCCGCCTTGCGCGCTGGGCGCTCCGACTGCAAGAATACAGCTTCACCGTCTCTTATAAGAGTGGTCGACGACACGCTGATGCGGACTGTCTCTCGCGTATGCCACTTAGTACTACGGACTGTGACACCGACGACTTCGATCACCTCGTGGCTTCTGTGTCGCCGCGTTTTCCAGACGTCGACTGCTTCAAAACCGAACAGCGAAAAGACGATAAATTAACACCGCTCTTCACCTCTACGACCGCCTCGACGACAGCAAACCAGTTCTGTGTACGTGATGGACTCCTCTATAAGAAGAACTTTTCCAGCACTGGCGCACGTTTTCTCCTAGTGGTGCCGGAGAGCCTTCGCACAGCGATTCTGAGTGCTATGCACGACGACCCTACGTCTGGCCATCTAGGTTCGGCGAGGACGCTCTACCGGATTCAGGAACGCTTTTATTGGCCTGGAATGCGACAATCTGTTGAGACGTATGTGGCCAGCTGCATGCAGTGTCAGCGCCACAAACGGCCATCTACTGCTCCAGCAGGTCTTCTGCAGCCGATCCCGCCTCCAAGCACGCCTTTCCAACAAGTGGGCATTGACTTCGTAGGCCCATTTCCAAAATCAGCCAAGGGAAACCGTTGGATAGTCGTTTGCGTCGACTACCTCACACGTTATTGCGAGACGGCGGCCGTGCCCTCCGCAACTGCCACTGACGTTTCAACATTCCTGCTGCAATATGTGATCCTGCGACATGGTCCGCCTCGCGTGATCATCAGCGACCGCGGACGACAATTCACAGCAGACGTCGTAGAGGAGCTGCTTCGTTTGTGTGATTCCCACTTGCGTCACTCGACACCATACCATCCACAAACGAATGGGCTGACGGAGCGCACCAACCGAACAATTGTAAACATGCTATCTATGTACGTTTCATCCGACCACAAGAACTGGGATGACGTACTGCCTTTTATCACGTACGCGTTCAACACCGCCAAGCTCGAGACCACCGGCTATAGCCCTTTCTTCCTGCTGTACGCATGGCCACCCCGGTACACAATCGACACTGTTTTCCCCTTCTGCAGTCACGAAAATCCCACTGTCGCCGAGACTCTCTGCCTCGCCGAAGAAGCTCGTCGTATTGCTCGTTTGCGCACTTTGGCATCGCAGGACAGATCAAAAGCACGCTACGACATTCGCCACCGCCCGGTAACCTATCGCCCTGGTGATTTAGTCTGGCTGTGGACTCCAGTACGGAAACGCGGGTTATGCCAAAAGCTTTTGGCCACCTACGATGGACCGTTTGTGATTATTAACAGACTCACGGAAGTCACGTATAACATAGCTCGCCTCACGGCGAGTGGTAGAAGAGCTGCCAAGACAGAGGTGGTCCATGTCGCCCGCTTGAAATTGTTCACGTCAAGACACATGGATTGACTCGCCCGGCGGGCTTCGTCTGGGACGAGAGGAATGTTACGCATGAAGAAAACGAAGACCAGTGAACGTGCTTGCGGTCCCGAGTGGAGGAAGGAAGAAGAGGACGACGCTCAGTGGATAAACCAGCTGACCGCTCTTGCGCTCACCTTCGCGACTTAAAGTAAACGGTCCCCTTCATCCGTAAGGGTTACAAACGGTCTCCTTCGCGCGCAACAATATTATTGGGAATTTCATTCCATACGAGAGTGCCACGAAATTAAAGCGGTCTTTCATTTTAACTATTTTGGCATATAAGTAAGTTAACCCTCAGTTGTTGCAGCCATTCTGTTCATTTTCAGCCTCATGAATACACTATTTGATACAGGGTAAATAAACTCCTGTTCATGTTGAAGTATACGAACTACTGTAACTATAATGTGCAAAGGCGACGGGGACACGAGAACTTGTAGTAATTCTACTTGTAGTGTGTAGACAGGTTTCATAGAATGCGGGAAGACTAAAATACAAGTCTGCTCTCGTCTGTGTATTTCGAATGTGTCATAATTCTGAGAGCTCGTTTCTGTACTACGAGGGACATTCCGGAAGTAAGTTTCGTCATTTTTTTTAAAGAGAAGACGGTCCGTGCACCAGGTGAAACAAGCAATCGCCATAAGAATACGCACCCTTTGCTGTTTCAACGAGGGAAAGAGCGTCAGCGGGGAAGGAATGACGCATGCGCAGCGCGCTGAAGAAGAGAAAGTAGTAGCAGACCGACGTGCCCGAGGTTAGTCGAGTACAAGTCACGATGGCAGCCAGACGTGTGCTGACAACGTGGTCGCCAATGGAAGTGCATGCTGTTATCTGCTATGAATGGGCACATGGGACTAGTGTGTCCGTCATTCATGAACGCCTGCAGATCGTGTATGGTGAAGATGTCATGTCTCAGGCCTTGCATCGCTGTGCACCGAGTTTTTTACCAGAGTGGTTTCTTCAAACTGATGGCACGATACGACGAATGTCTCAATGTCGATGGCAACTATGTAAAAACACAGTGCAAGGTGTGTTTTTCCTGATGCCATGGTGTATTTTTTTATGCTCTAAAGTTTCTGTGTGAACATAACTGAAGAAACTTACTATCGGAGCGTCCCTAGTAGTACGAATAACTGCAAATAAGGGGTAAACGTTTTATTCCAGGAACCGCAATTGCGATCACCAACATGGTTCGAAAACGTTCGGCAACGCTGTCTGTAAACATTCCTCTACGTGATTGATAATCACATCTCTCAATAACCAAGATGAATCTTACTGACACACTCCAAGTCTTCTTTAATACAACAGTAATGCGCAAGTCTCCTATATACAGAGTGTCCCAAATAACTTGGACCAAGATTTTTTTGAAAAACCCAGGAGCTCTAGAGAAATCCTACTGATTGCATAGTAGCCCTAGCCGTGTGTACTTACGGCCAGTAATTTTTCCATCACGAAGTATCAATTAACTAATTTTAATTAGTGAACTTCTCAATTATTCCTTGAATCGCAAATATATCAATTACAAAGCTGTAGAGGGCCTTAAATAACCTCCTAATCAAGCATTTCTTTCGTGCTCAGCTTTGCCTCATTGATTTTTCTGAGCAAAAACTAAAGTGCACGAAACATCCAAAATACGAAATAGATACGCGCTTGCGCGCCGCTACTCAAGCGCTCTCAAGCGAGTAGCCACGGATACAGGGCTTTACTAGCGGCGGCAGCTCAATAAAGGGCTTCACGCTATGTGGTGGTCGCGGCATCATGAAAACACGCCGCTGACGCATTGGTAAGTGTAGCGGAGCCGTGGGGGGGGGGGGGGGGGGTGCAGGAAGGAGAGGGTAGTATTTCGAAGCCGGGAAACCGTGACGGCGCTCTTAGGACTAATTTTGAGCACTCATCTTGTTCTACAGATAGGCGCACCCGGAAATACATACGTTCCGTTTGTTCCCTTTAGCAATAGAAATATACCTTGCGCAGGCTATGTCCATCTACTGCGTTTTGGCGCGTCTGTACGGCCAGCATATGCTGTTGTCGATTACGTAAATCATGTTTGCTTGATGTGTCGGTGCGTAGATAACAACGAGAGATATCAATGGTACCACGCCAGTGACCTGGTCTTCAAGAAGGCAGTCATGCCTTTCACGAATGATCAGGAGGCTAAAATGATCCAGGCTCTGGGGGCGACGCACAGCGACAAGAGGAAAGCAGCCAAGCTCTTCCGGATGTGGCCCTGTGGAGGACGCCCCAGCCCGTCAAGAATACTTAGAACGCACAAGTCTCCTTTGCGAGACGGTTAGCTTCACAAGAAAGCGACACAGGACTGAGACGGTAGTTCAAGAAGCGGAAACTGATGTTTTGGCGCACTTTGCTGCTAGCCCTCATGGTAGAGTGCGCGACGCCAGTACAGAGGCCGGAACCTCAAGGTCATCAGTGGGGAGGATATTAAAGAAGGGTCATATGCACCCGTAATGAAACTTTCAAAACCGAGATTTTGACAACACACTTTGCCAATTGGATTTTCACAAAATTTGAAAAGAACCGGACTTTGTCACTTGCGTGCTTTGGACGGATGAGGCTAATTTCTCCAGAAACACACATGTTAAATATTCGTAACGCACTCTACAGGAGTGATAGGCACCCCCACTGGCTGGCACAAACACGACACCAATACCAGTGGTCGCTTAATGTGTGGCGCGGTATTTTTGATGGCAACATCATTGGACCATCTGTCTTCCTAACACACTAACGACGCAACGCTACGTCAACATCCTCGAGGGCCCCGTGAACGACGTCTGTTGCAACGTTCCACTTGCGCACCTTCGGATCATCCGGTTTCAACACGATGGTGCTGCGCATAGTAGTAGTCAGTCTCGAGCGTGGCTCGACAAGCTTTTTTTTCTGGACAGTGGATTGGCTGGCCCGGACCTGCAGCCTGGCCTGCAAGGTCGCGGGACATGACAGCACTGGACTTCTTGCGGGGTTAGGTGAAATATCGGGCGTATAGCAGCGAAACTACTACACCGGAAGCCCTAAAGACAAAAATAAGCAGAGCCTGCCCCGAGATTGCAACGTTGTTGGCGAAATCTGCAACAGCACAAGTGTTAGAAAGAAGCAAGTACTGTATTGCTTCAGACGGGAACCTGTTTGAGCATGTGCTATCAGTACGATTTCTCTAGAACGCTTTGGTTTTTTTTAAATCTGTGTCCAAGTTAGTCCAAGTTAACTGGGACACCCGGTTTATATATAAATCGTAGAACAAAGTCAAACAAGGAACTCGATTCTTGTTAATCATGACGATATGAAGAGAACACAGAGGATGGAGGGAAATCAAGCTGTGGTTGAAAATGAAATGTAGAAAACAATGTGAAAAAGGGAAATGAAAGTGGACGAAAAGCTAACGCCACCAGTGGGAGCCAAACCCACAACCTCCGCCGTACGCGTGCGTCGCTCTACCAATTGTACTACGGCGACTGCTATCAATCCGTCCCCTAAATTGGGTATTTAGGTTTAATTGATCTAGGCGTGGGACTGTTAGCTAGCGCCACTCAGAGCCATGGTAGTAGTGGTGGGACACCCAAGTTACTGGGCGGATTCATGACCTCAAAGATTGCGCACGCTGGCAGATATGCATACGAGGGCGAATCAGAAAGTCTTTGCCGCTATTTTTTATTAGCCAAAATAAAGTGCACACAGATCATCGCAAACATACGTACTATTCCACGTATCTTACACTATTTCTCCACATACCCTCCCCCCCCACACGGGTTAAGACATTTGTCTCATCGCAGCACTAAATTTGAGGTGCTCTTGTCGTCAGTCAGCGATGCACGCGGCCTCCCCGAACGCTCATTGTCATGCAAGTCTGCATGGCCTTTTGCGAACTCACGACAACACCACCTCACACTTCTCAAAGCGAGACACCTTGCCCCATACGTGAGCTGCATTTCCCGGTGGATATCGATGGGCGTTAGTCCTTTGCTCCACAGAAAACGAATCACACTTCGTCGCTCGTACACCGTGGACCTGTGAAACGTAACCGCCATCTTCAACAACTGACAGCAGCGCCGTGGCGCGGAGCTACTGGCTGATAAAGCTGAGCCAATCCAAGAAAGGTCTACCACTGGGAATGGATATGTTGACTTCGCATTTAGAGTCGTATATTGGTTAAAAATATATGGAGAGGTAAGGACTTCCTGATTGGCCCTCGTATATATGTATATACACATATATGAACGAGCGAAGAAGGTGAACCGAGAGGTTCGATTTGGTTAATCAGCACCATATAAGGCCAACAGACAATTAAGCCAAGGGAAGCATCAGGCAAATTAGCTGTAGTTGAAATATAGAAAGTAATAAAGAAAGGGAAATGAAAGTGGACGAAAAGATAACGTGTCGCTGGTGGGATATACATATATATGTAATTCAGAGCCTTTCCATACGTGAAAATGAAAGACCAGCGAATCTGTTGGTTTTGTTTAATTATGTTTTAAATTATTTTATCTGATGGTTGTGTTGAATTGATTGAAAAGAAAACACATACATTCATTCTTTACAGTGTGTTGTTTCTTTTAATTCTATTCACTTGGTCAGCATATTGATCATTGCCTTATGGTCACTATGGTAAACTGCAATTGGTTGCACATCGATTCTAGACACATTCTTGCTAAATTTGAGATTAATGCATGGTCTGTTGCGTGTTGTTTTTGGCGCTCTAGACAGGCACGTTCTTCATCGGCAAAGGGACGGTCACTCGAAGTCGATGAGCGTGCACCATCGCGGGAGCACGTTGGACCGCCGCGCGTTCGGCTTCTTGTCGCTTTCGCATTCCTTCGCGCTGTTGAGCGCGCCGGCGCTCCTTGAACGTGCGCTCTTCCTCTTCGGAGCGAGCGACTCGAGGAGCTATTGGTTGGTAGACTATTACGTTTTATCACTGACGTTTCGACACGCATCGTCATAGACTAGAGTTTGGGTAACAGCGTTTATCGCTCCACCACATTGTTTTTGCCAACATCTCGGACACTCCTTCCCTATCCTAGCCAAGGATAGCGTCGCCGTAAAGTAAAAGATCTGTTCTTACCCTTGTGCCAAGGACCTTTTCCGGTCCCACGTGCGACACCGGTAGTTCGAGGGCACGTTACAGGTCCCCGAACCCAAAGGGTTCGAGCCACTGAGCTTGAATCCTTTCTGCACTATTACCAGTATCGGCCCACATTATTTGTTTTTGTCAACACCTAGGACACCTTTCGTTCCAGATCCTACCCATAGACAGCTTCGCTGTGATGTGTATATACGAAGAGAGAGAGAAAGGGGGTTCGACCTCCTCCCCCCAATCGAAATATGATTGATATACCACTGCTTTGGATTCACCACTGCGTACATCTAAGGATGCTGCAAACGTTGTTAGACAGCGAGGTAGCGTGTGGCCCTCTTGCCGTTTCTGATGAAGGCTTTGTCTACCCCTTGCCTTTGTGCATTCCGTAACAAAATCCAAGACTGGATCGTACCTGCGGGTGGACTGTGGACTATATAATAAGTGGTCTCTGCTACGGGGCCACCATGTAGCTGTCGCGAAGCTGGGCTGAGCTTAAGTCCTCTTTTAGACTAACTTTAAAGTCATCTGCAGGGCCGAATTGAAAACACCTCTGCAGGGCTCGATGTAAAGTAAAACGGAGTACATTTGTTGGACAGTGGTGCTTAGTGGTCAATTCTACTGCCCGTTTCACCACAGTCAAAATAAGGCGAATTTCGCCAATCCATGTGGGAGTCTGCTGCACATATACCGCTCTGCCGCGACTTCCTAGTTTTGACCGCATGGTTTGGCAGCTGGGGCCGATGGCTATAGAGGTCTTGTTACTAGCGCTGGCCGTGTATTGGCGAACGGCTTGCTTCAGACAGTCACTGTGGTAATGCTCTGGGCAACAATACTGGAAGCAGACCTGGCGCAGAAACCTGGACCTGAAATGCTGGCGTGGTTCCTGAGCCCATCGGTCCGCTGCCTACCTGTGCTCTTGTGATGTGTCTCGGGCAAGCATAGGGCAGCTTCGATATGCGCTCCAGGTGGAACGACATCACATGGCCCCGCCATTGTATCACATTTCGCCAGTTTGGCTTGAAGGCTAGATGTCCTGCAAGTCGCCTGCGAACGGCTCCAGTGTACTGAGACAGGAACCTGGGACTGGAGGTAGTGTCGGGGGCAACGTCGGGGTCGCTTCCACGCACAAGAGGGCTCTGAGAACATTTCCCGGGCTGGTGGCAGCATGTAGCTGAGTTCGGGCCAGCATAGTTGCCATTCACGCAACTTGCACTAGGAATCAGCCATTTTTCACGAATGTTCGGCGCCTAACTCAACATTGTCCCCTGTCCAGTCACTGAAGGAACCCGAAGACAACTTCACCTATGAATTCTACCGCCCATTCGAATTTGACCGATTCCCGCTGCAGGTCTACGAACTTTGAGCCAGTGATGAAAGTTTATTACAGCTTTCAAAGGGAGCGGAGCATCAGATCACTGGCGCGGCGTGGTACCGGCACGATCATGACTGTGGTTCACGAAACATGGGCCCCTCACGCAGGTTAGCAAACGCAGTGTTTATAGCATTTGCTCAGATTTTGTTCGGCCGGCTCCAGCCCCGGCGCTTTTTCGCAGTGTTCATTCGTGCACTAACGTTCACAGACCTACACGGCGAAGGCGACGCCATTTAAACTTGCTGCGTTATTGTGCACTTTACTTTTGCTCCTACTATCCCTTGGTGACGTAAAGCTGTATCCCAGCTGCACAAAAGGATATAATGGCTGAACTAGCAACAATAGAACAATACCAGGCCGAAAATAAAGAAGCGGTATCAAACATAAATAGACGGCCTCCTACTCTACATTCGTGTGCTCGCACCCTGCTTCACCGTCACAATACGGTGTAAGAAAAGACAGGTGTGGAGGTATTCCGTTCTGCACACAGTTGTTTCTGTAAACTGCGATAAAACATCGACATTGAAACTACAGAACGAGGGTATGTTGAGAAGCGACATCTACAGCAGTACTGAAAAAAAGAAGCCTTATTTTAGGCAAAATTCCGCTTTATTCGTAGACTATCGCTTTTGAATGTTTTAACATTCGGCTAGGGAGCACGGCTACGCCTTAAAAGCATTTATTTGCAGTTATATCGCAATACGTGACTCGTAGGCACCGTTTTTCATAAAGCAGGTAAGTCATTCTCCATTATCGCAGTTAGAACTGAATTTTGGAGAAGGCCAAGGCGTATCGTTTTTTTTTTTTCAGAAATGGTTGTGATATGTCAGTGAAGCTCCTTTTAAATAGAAAAATTAGTGTTTTTGTGTTGATCCATCTGAATTGCATGCATTTTGTATTAGTTTAATGTATATATACCCACTCCTGCTATGGCCTCCTGATGGCCTGCCAGTATTCTCTAAATAAAATAAAAGTTCATTCGCGTCAATTTCTACGAAACTGCATGGGCACTGACAAAATGGTATTTTCATTCCATTTTCGAGCATATACTTGTTATCATCCCCAATGGAGAGACGCTGGCCGCATGCACCTTGCCTCATTCTAGACTCCTAGTAACAACCCTACCGTTGTACGGTACAATGCTTACAACGGTGGTACGTTAAGTGCTAAACTCATTTGACAAAATGTACGAGCCAATATATACCCACACAGATCTACTTAGTTTTTGCCGCACTGGAATGATACTCCCGAGTTTGACTGCAAGTAACTTTACTGGATTCCTGCAATAAATGTTTTTCTTCATCGACTGTTTCATACATTTATTAGCATATTTCGCAATACCTTGTACCTGAAAACTTTGACGGTAGCTTCTAGATTATTTTCGACTTGTAGCGAAGTACTTTATTATGGAGAATGTGTAGACTTGAATAAAATCTTTATGTTCCATTTCTCATAATGACTTGCTATTGCCTTTCAAAAAGCACTTTGATCGGCCTTCCAACGTGGGGCACAGATTTGTGTATTAATCCAAGTGGCAAGAATATTCATCTGGCGACTGATTTTGGTTATTAATGGTACTGTGCTGGTAATAATAATCAAAAATCGCTCTCTTGCTGCATATTTCTGAAGCTGTTCCCATTTCAAAAACTAGACTTCATCTGAGACGGAGGTTTCTCGTCATGAACATGCTCTACAAGGTACCTGCTCAAACTGCACTATGGTGTAATTGTGCTGTGCTATAAGATGCCACAATTCCTTGTACTTCGGGCTATCTCATGTTGACTAGGCATTATTGCGCTTCCGGTAGGCAGCTCACCAGCACTTTCATTTTTAACGGGCGGCTACATTTTGCAACTCTACAACCACAATCCTGAACGACTTCAAAGTTCGATAGCATACCTTCTGACTACTTATTAGTGAGGCTGCGTTTTCTCCTTGTTTGACCTGCTCGTGAAACCTATGTTCTTCACTATTATTGCTAAATGTTCATGCATGCAGTGTATTATCTTTAATATATCGCTTTAATTTGGAATTATGAGAATACCAGCTTGGTTTTATTAAAACGACAGGATTCAGTGGTGTTTCGCGTTGTTCAGAAAAAAATATCATTGTTATAAATATATTAATAATAAACAGGCACGTGCAGTTTCATTTTAAAGACTTTAGAAGCTCATGACGTGACCACTACTGCGTGAGTATGGCGTATCACGCGACCTAAATTTAATCAGAAGTTTGATATTCGTAGAGCAGACGAATGCCGTCGAGGATACGGAGAATTTGAGGCTGTGATCCGAATAGGTAACCTTTAGACATAGTGGATTCCGCAGTACAAGCATGATTGGAGACTGCGGAAAGTGCATTCGGCCTACAGTGGATACGAAATTGGCTAATGACGGAGACACCAGGCGTATGAGCACTTGTAGATTCCCGACATCTGCCACAATGCAGCAGGTGTGCTCGGTGTCTTGATCTGGCGCCCTGCAGTCACTGGAAACTCAGGACCAAAGCCCGTGCAATTTCACTATTCGTTATGGCGGTAGCGCCCCATCACTAGTTTAACAAGGCCTGTTGCAGAACAGTGTGCTTACAAAACATGGCTCCTCGTACGCTAGCAAAGCACCCTTGTTATTATTTGCTTCATATGACAAAACATAGTGGCATTTAAAATCTGAAAGTAGTCTTGTTGTAGATGAGGATTCGAATATAGGACCCTGAGTATGCAAAAATAACGCTTCCAGTACTCGAAGTCACAATTGACATTTCATTATTTGTATCTGAAGCACCCCTGACATGCCTACATCACATGTCGCAATGGTGCAAGCACTTGCTTTGAATGCGCGTAGAAGAAATCTAAATGTTCAAAAACGAACATCTGGAATGCTCCACTACACTGTCTCTAATAACTGATTCTGCGGGTTCGGGATAATATGCCCCACAATTCAAAGTAAATCGGAATAAAACGACATTTTCCAAACAGGACTCGTTTCGGGCTTCGTTAGTGGTTCGAGCATCACAGTTCCTACGCTGTAACTAGAATAATCTAGGAGTTAGTAGCGGGTGATAACGATAAACAGGTCGACTACAATTCTCCTGTCTGAACTAGTAAGGATAGGATTTGTGAGGCGTTTCCGCGCAGCAATTTTGTATTTCCGGTTTACTTATTTATTCGTGTTCGTGCTACGCAATTTTGAAGAATGCACCTCCGCAAACAGCCTGCTTCTTTTCCACCTCTTGCCTTTGCGATGGTCCAGGTTCTCCATCCTTCCGCCCCGGCGACGGGATGTCTAATAGTGACAGCCTTTTTCTATTCATTTGTGGCGTCACACCCACCATGCTGAGACCCTATGCTTCTAACCTAGCAAACCTATGCCCAGCCGGGTGAAAGCGCTCAGCCACGCTCGTAGACTTTTAGCTCATTTTATATTATGTAACCAGGGTCCTTCAATACTTTTCTAAGGACCTTGATAGAACACTTGATCGTTGTAGAAGCCGGACAGGGAATAGTGCTTAGAGTGCTCAACTTGAAGTCGCGTTACCGTCGGTTCAATTTCCTACAGTGGCACTCATTTATTCACTTTTTATGAGATAGCCGGCCGACGAACACGTTCAGCGACACAAGCTCAGTACAGCTGTTGGCGTTAAAATGTAGAAGATCGAGCAATACGAATCATTTCTATAAACATTCCCTTGGCTGTGCCTAATGGAAGTACTGTTCATCAGGGGCCCTGACTCACATTAATATACACCGAATTTAAGTATACCGTCTCTAAATAATACTAGCTCATATATAGCTGAAGATATGCTTTCTAGACGAAGCAGTAACTATGCTAGACACCTTAAGAAGGTTACCATTTTGATAATTTACCGCTACCGCAAATCATGTCTTGACAATGCGCTTAGCTGAAACGTAGACTCGTGGTGGAAGAGTGGTCTTGTTAGCACTTTCCGGCACTTTTTTTCGGCAACGCAGAAAGCAGACTTAAACAGTGTCTATTAAAGAAACCCAGGTGGTTAAAATTGTTCCGGAATCCCCCACTACGACGTGCCTCATAATCATAGCGTGGTCTTGGCACGTAGAACAGCACAATTCTACTTTAATAGCAGTGTCTTATCTATGTATCAATGTGAGCGGGCGAGAGGTGAAGCGGTCGCAACACATGGCTATGTACGGGGAACACAGTAAGATTGACGTTGGGATGAAGTTACCGCAACGCTACATATACCTTTCGAACATGGAGCATCTGCGCGTAAAGCTGCCGACGCAAGCTTTTAGCCGAGTCATGGACACAGCCATCATAATGTATCGTGACAAAAATTAATAGGTTCACTTTAAGCTGCCAGAATAATAGCGCTCCCGTAACAAATCAACGATGTATTTGATACAGTGAACCGATGTCATACAGGAGAATCGAGGAGTGGCAGCCCTGACAACTCTGATTAGAGACTGAATTCAGTGGTTTTAGAAGTGGGAATATGAGCTCCTACAGAAGAATCATTAGGAAATCATTGAAGACACGTTTCTAACACAAACTGCTTAAGGCCTTCAGGACAAAATTCTTCCTACATTGGCACTCACGGGCTATCGGCTAAGCCACTGCAAACTCAAATACGTATTCATGGCTAAGTTCAATCACGATCTCATTAAACGGTTGTTTTAGAAAACGAAGCGAGCACCTTACGATAATGATCACACGGACAAGCCAAGATTTCCACAACTCTACCGAATGCTTGCAGTGTACAGCCTACTCAAACGAATCTAAGCTCGCGGATTTGTGTGAAGTGCAAGAAAAGACAGCTGTTGATTTTCCACGGTTTCGGCCAGGCCTTCTAGAAAGCTCAGAGTGACCACTTGTATCTAAAATAGCTGGATGTCAAGCTCTGCGAAATATTAAAAGGCGAAGATTACAATTGGGAGACACTATACAGGACAACCAACGTAACTCAATGTTGTCCATGTGTACTTTATCCGAAGCACACCTAACACTCCCCAAATCGAACAAAAGTGGTTTAACGGATGTGGACGCGCGGCTGCAGAAAATTTGTTCTTGCACGAAAGAATGCTTTTCCAATGACATGAATCATCATTGCATGTTTAGAAAAGCCGCAACATCAACGAATTTCTGGAAATTTTCAAACTCACATATCCACATGCTGATACACAAATGAGGCTGCAGCCAAAATTCTCCAGTAGTACATCGAAATGCATAAGATGAATCCCTGTTCACACCATGCCCAACATAAACAAAAACACCTCCCAAGAGAAGAGAAAAAATTTGGAATCTCGAAAAAAACATCTGTTAGAGCTGTGCCCATGCACGGAGGGATAATTTGTACGCGCAGAAAAGAATGCCAAATCGCCTTATTAATGAGTTCTCCATAATACATTGTTAGGCAGGAATGCTGTAGGCGTAAGATCAGCGGGGCAGTTTGCAAGGACTCAGGAGCACGGCAAAAAACGTCTGACCTCTTCAGCCCATGTATTTATTCTTAACAATCGAAAAAAAATTATTTGTCCGGAAACTTGCATGTGAGACGCGAAACTCGGCACAGCATAGTCGACGTATCTGTGAATTTTATTAAGCAAAATCTTATTGTGCGCTTGACAGAAACAGTTGAAATTTTAATTGTGGGGTTTAATACGTGCCAAAACCGCTTTCTGATTATGTTGCACGCCGTAGTGACAGACTCCGGAAAATTGAACCTCCTGGGGTTCTTTCACATGCACCTAAATCTAAGTATACGGGTGTTTTCGCATTTCGCCCCCATCGAAATGCGGCCGCCGTAGCCGGGATTCAATCTCCCGTCCTCGTGCTAAGCAGCCTAACACCGTAGCCACTGAGCAACCACGGCGGGCACAGAAGCAGTTCCTTCGCGCAGCTAGGACATAGACAAATATGCGAAGGAACATCGCCAAAGTACAAATTATTCGCAGGAAGTGTAAATTCCACCATTCCTCAACGCGAAGGATATTCATCATTCCGCATGGTAGTTGGATACTTCGAACATGAAAGTTACAGCCAGGCGTTTGATATCAGAGATTCCACGGTAGTTTCAGTGAGCTCACTGAAACGGTCTAACAACCACGCGTGCAACAGCGATAGTGAGGCTAATGATAGCTGTAGTGCGATCACTCGAATATACATTCTCGCAGAAATATGAAGAGGAACGTTAAGCGCGCTCTGACCAATAGTAGACCAAGGTAAAATTTTAAAAAGAAATAATGCCTGTTGTATTGCACTCCATCACCTCAAGAAAACAGTGCATTCTTCGAATCTACAAACATCCCTGCGCCTACCCTGGTACTACCCTTTCGACACATGCCAACTGACTGTGATAACGCCTCGGCACCGTACCCTACGGCGCGACTATTAAGAGTTGTGCGGGAAAGCCCTTTTTTGTGCTCTCGAGTATGCCTACTACATGTACCCAAGTATGCCATAAATATTATGCTACATGCACTAGTGTAATCAAATGTTGCCACACTTATTTATTTCTAGTATTATTGCTAACAAAAAGAACACTTCTAAAATAAGACATTCAATAGGTGCGGCCCAGCTGTCCACATGAGGACTTCATTTGTAACCCTGTTGTTCCCTGCACTCATCGGTGAGTATGCTGCACAAGGTAGTGCGATTTGCTGCAAGGTATTATTTCATTTGTATAACTTGCACTGTGATCTTATTTACTGAATAGACTGTAAGCTCGTTTGACCATTAGCAGTCGTAATTTGTTTCATTATCGATTGATTTCTAATAATGTACTTAACTGTCCTGCAGCCAAATGACCTCTCACTGGTGAAAGAGGCCCGCGCTCACGCTCATCCACAACTTTGACTGCCTTTTAAGCCACCTGCTGCGAAGCTGCGTTGAGAAGTGACAGCAGGCCAGCACCATCGTTTTAATTGGTGCAGGTGCTGGGTTTCTCTTGAACATCCTGCAACTTCGCAGCCTAGTGCTACTGTAAGAGGCGGCGTGAAGAGGCAGCCGCCACGGCCGCGGTTTATTTCGACCAGCCATCCATGGAGTGGTTGGTTTTCGGGAGCAACCGACAAATGCGACCGCTCATCTTGAGCGCACTAGCGTGTTGTTGTTGCCTCAAAACATGGCTCATCCCTACGAAGGGTACTGGCCACACTGGGCAAGCGTATTCTTTTCTCGCGATAAGTGCACGTGAGCCGTGTTCTTCACCGGCTCTGGAGGTGACAGTCGTGTAGCTACAGGGCTCCCATACTAACGCGTCGCATGATTGAAATTTGTACAAGATGCGCGTAGAGAAGGAACAGAGACTGCAAGTCTATATACATGAGGGGGCAAGTACAGATAATTCCAAGTCCAGATAGAGTCCATGTTAAGGCGAGTGCGAGAAATAGCTCTCTGCGCGTCGTGGCTATGAGCGTCGAAGGGGACAAACGTCGCATGAAAAAGTGTCTATAGGAGCAGCAAGGCGACAGCCTACTGTCAGACTGGATGTATAGCATTGCACAACATGGGGCTGCGTCGGGATGTCTGCGGCGGGAGCACAAAAATTTGTCGGTGAGCTGCGGGCCTGCGTGCTGATGGGGCCGCAGGCAGACCAAGTCTGAAGACGAGGCGCATTGTCTTCTGCGCTGAGAACATCGTGTTGCGTCATTTATTGGAACCATAGCCCTTCGGTTACAGGGAAAATGGAGAACAATAAGTACTGGAGATAAACTTTTAACTGATTTTTATTTCCAGAAGTGACATACATATTGACAAAATATAACCAAACGCATGCAGGGATTACTAATCTCAGCACGTGCATCCTTGCAATGTCGAGATAGGCCATTTCCCTACCACTCAACACTACATACTGCGCGATGATGCAGCTCACAGCTGATTTTGCTATCAACTTTCCTTCTACAACTTCTCACGTCTTTATCGGCACGCAAAACCCCAGAATTAATTGATACTGTAGAGAAATACCAAGACCCCGATCTGGTTTTGAGGCACGCCGTAGTGGCGGACTCCGGATTAATTCTGACCACCTTAACGTGCGCCTAATGCAAGGCACACGGGCGCTATCGTTTTTTTTTTTTTTTTGCAGCTGGCGCGCAGCGGCGCGTAAGGCCGACGGCTGACGCAGCCCTGTGGCTCGCTGAACTCGAACCAGCGGCGGTCGGTACTCTCGTACTCTCGTACTGCAGACCCGCAGACCCCACAGATGGCAACGCTTTCTCTCGCTGCCCCCTGCCGCTATCATCTACGAACATATCTATGCATTACACTTCGTGGGGCCACGAGACTACGGCTTCACTGATGTTGTCATCACTAACGCCTATAACCACGCTACCCTCGAACCGCTCCACTGCATTCACCTTTTATCAATGTGCTGAGCCATACTGCCGCCAAATTATACAACGTCGTTGCGGAACTTCCCGTCCACCTAATGCCAGGCTTCATCGCCCATTAAACAGCTTAAGCTCGAGAACCATGCACTGCACCGTTACATTTATCATTCTGCCGGAGACCGTTGGTTGCCCGTTCTCCTTTCGCTGCGCACAGAGGTACTTGAAGTCTTCCACGACGACCCCTCTGCTGGCCACTTAGGTTTCCACAATACCTACAACCGGATCAAGAGCCTTTCTACCTCCTTGGCTTTAGACGTCGCTTCTTGCACGCTTTCCCAACGTTTCGTCCCCAAGATAAGGTGCTGCTCTGGACACCATTTCATACTCCTGGATTATGTGTGGCTCACGTTTTCTAGGTCCGTACATCATTAAAAAACTCCCCTGTGAACTATCGTGTCACTACCGTTGAAGTTCCTTCTGACCGTCGTTGCCGTGGTTCTGAGATTGTTCAACTTTCGCGTATCCAACCATTTGTTCGGCGTTTCTTGCCACTTTAAGTTGCGGCCGGGCTGCCCGCTTCAGCGCGTGGGAGAAGTTAGTGTGAGCGCTGCGTGTGCATCGTATTTTTCTCATCTGTGGATACTCGCCATCGCCACTCGGGGTCGTAGTAGTGGGTGGCTGACATGCGGCCTAACCAACCGACCTATCTATCCATCGAAATATCTGTCCATCTATCTATCCATCTATCGATGGATATGCGCAACTCTCGTAAAATTTGAAGGGAAGCTTACACCCAGAAAAGCGGCATCTGCATAGGTTTCGTGTGTAGCGCCTATCCTGTGCGAAATCTGCCTGGCTAGGTTTGACCACCAGCTTCAAGTTCAACTTGACGCTACTAACCTTTTTGTTCAAATAGTGTTTAGATATCTAGACGATTTCTTAGTCCTGATAGACGTTGACCGCAAAGCGAGTCATAGCAGTATCGTTGAGAAGTTTTATACGACGTTTTAGTTGACGGAGTAGTAGATATGTGTTTGCATTATGCCTAAAAAAAAAAAAAGATGGAAGCTTGAAGTGATGAAGTGCTGAAGAAGAAGGAGTTACACTAAAGCCAACGTTTCAACAAGGAGTCTACTCGTGGTCAGAGCAGAAAGTGACGTCATTTGTAGCCCTGACTAAAACCAAGTCCACGTTATTTTTTTTATTTCGTTAACATACTTTCAATGTGAAAATACACTGTAGAGAGGAGTAATTGCAAAAATAGAGGGATTCAGAACGACATGAATTATAAATGGGACACAAAGTGTTGCAACACGTCAATGATATTTAAGCTAGAAAGCACCACAAGAAAGCACATGCAGTTCTAATAACTATACCATATTTGGCTATGTATAATACACACACAAGCGCGCGCGCGCTTGTGAGTGTATTCAGGAACACGCCCGTTATTTACTGGTGACTAGTGATGCGGGAAGCCACTCGGTGGGTGTACCTGGCAGATACGAACTTGAAAATGATGTCGTCCTCGAATGTGGAACACGAACTTTACGAAGGTGATCAGGCCCTTATGATAAGTATTCTGCAGGAATAATTAGTTGCGGGAATGGTCAGGCTAAACTAACATTTCTGGAACCGTTCTTATGGCACATAGGACTGCCCTGGATGGCAAACCTAAGGATCGAAAACGAGATGAAAGCTTTTAAACAACATGTCTGTGAACGTTATATCTGTAACTGTGCAACGCGCATACGTAAAGCAATAAAATTTGAAAGCAAATCTTACTTTTAGATGATAATAACAGCACTCCGTACACGACAAAACACTTCCTTACAACAGGTAGCCTCGCTGCGACAATTGCCATTCGCGCGACTTTAGAGCTGTGGAAATTGTTAGTTTATCTGCCAAAAAATTATACGTTAGATCCAGTAAATGCGCTATGATACCTTCTATGGGATGAAAGCGCGCACGTTAATACCGATCATGAATTTTCTCTCAGATGCCACTTTGATGCACCACCATCCCGCTAGCGAGCTTCATTTTGCTAGTCACCACTATCCCCATAATCACCATGATCTCAATAATCACCACGAAGAGGGTAAGCATTACTGCGAAATTTCCGTACAAGATAGCGCTATTTGTGGCATCTGGTGGACTGCTCAATGCGCACAGGAAACAGCAGAGAGAGTGACAAACACAGAATTATTCAATATGTAATGATAATAATTCACGGTTCTAAAAGAAGTGTTCCAGTTCCTCCTGGTAGCAAGAAAGTAGCATGAGATTTACCAGCCTTTTAAAACTGCAGAAGAGAACGTAACAAAGAGGCTTTGCGAAAGTCGCAACAGTACGGTCATCTGCCATGCATTTTGCCAACTCTCATCATGTGATTGTATCCGCTAGAGAAGCGGCTGTGAGCATGACTAACCTTTATGTGTGCCACTAGCTTGCATAATTCGGCACCTAGCAGATACTACATGCGAAAGAAGCGTGTAAGCTTCATTCATCGCACATGCGCACAGTTAGCCGGCACTATAACAACGCCATTGTAGCGGAGTATTTCAGCACCGAAAGCAGCCAATGCTGTGTTGCTTGAGAGAGCCTTAAATCAATCATTCAAGTTGGTTGGCACTGTCGGTTATCACACACAAAAAAAACTGGTGGAGGGGGCGGTGGTAGAGCGAGGTACGTGGACACTAACAGGTAGAAAACAGAATTCAGGGACACAGTGATGACTCGCACAGCGAAACTAACTGCTTACGAGGGCGGGTTTGTTCTGCCAGATGTTCGTTCTACGGCAGATCTTTAGAAAACCTATTATATCTTTTCGTATCTTTTCTAATCTTGCGTCAACGCCAAAAAAATAACGGTATGTTACTACATATTAGGAAAGAAAATGAAATGCCAATAATACCAAATTTACCAAGCGAAGAGAATGATGGAGGTCCGGAATGAGGCTGAGGAGATGTGCTGGAATTCTCATTTCGTCCTGAACAATCCTATTTCAGCTAGTTGTGGTGGAACACACTGCTGTGAAAAAAAAAACGCCTTTCTTTCGGTCTCTGTCGTGACCTATTAGTACAAACCCAGAAAAGAAGAATTGGTCTAAAATGTGTTGAGAGAGATTAGCACTAAAGACGACGCACACAAAGGAGGAGAGGACGAAACGCACGCGTTGTGTTTTCCTTGTTGCGCGGGCTTTTTTTTTTTTAGTGCTAAGCCGACTCAACAGTATTTCCTAAACCAACTAGCCAAACAGTTGGTACTTCCGGACGTGAAAATCCAGCTGCCCTGCCCTCTTACTGCACTTTTCTTAGAGCACATTTCTAAAGGCGATACAATACCGACGCGAGAGCAAGGCTATAAGCGAAAAAAACGGCAATCCGCGAAGCGCACAACCTGAACACGCGCCCTTGATTGTGTAGAGGAGCCGATTCGCTGTGTGAATTAAAAAAGAAATCGCGAGCGAGCTAAGTTCGCTGAACGAGGCACCGCTGTATTTTTATGTCTTGCCCAAACTGCGTGTCTATACATTTTGACACCCTTGAGGTGCACGGGAACAATGAAGGTTGTCCCGCTGTAGCGTACAACAGAACTTGGGATTGCAATAGTAAAATAATTTTTTTTCCTTACAGGCTCAGCGCCTCCCCGCCCCTTCGAGCTATTTTTCATGTTGGCGTTAACGTGAAAATAGGGTACAGTTGATCCGGACTCTATTGCAGGGGTGCATGACTGACTCGACTGTTAAAGTCGTCACTTTCAGACAACACAATTACGATATTTGCGCTTCTTTGGTTCCTGGAAAGAAACGACGAATTTGTCCTTTTTGTTTAGTACCTTTTTTCACCACTTTCTGTCCAGCAAGAAAGTGTTGTGCTCTATTTAGAAGCGCTTTCTTCCTGTTTATTTGCCGCTTTGTTTCTATAAAATTTGTTTTATTTATTTAATCCCCATAATAACAATTCTTCAAATCATGACAAGGATCTTCTTTGTTTATTTTTTTACAGTACTTCTTGCGTATCACTGTATGAACATTAATTTACGGGGTTGCGTCTTTAATACGGCTCGAACCTAGCGCATGAATAAAGATACGGATATTTATCTCGCAGAGTGACAGTGACTTTCCACCATGTTTGCGCAGCCGCTATCATTGCGGCCGCTGAACTTCATGCACACGATCATCCTGCGCACCATCCTGAGCAACGCTACGAAGGTAAGCACGTGTGTACACTAACAGCACATTGTCACGGTGTGTTCAGTCCACGCGGTAGTTAAATGCGCAACTGTACGCCCTTGGAGCGGAGATTACGGTGATCTCAGACGTGACGGTAAACACTCAGGCTCGTAAACGCGTATCTTTTCTATTCGGAACCGAGCATATGTGGCGGCAATATAACTTTGGCGACGAGACAGGGCTATCGCTCCCGACGTGGGAGCGGCCCACTTCAGGCTAGAAAACTAGCGTGACCTGAAGAACCTGAATAAAGTATTTTGTTACACCATACAGGGCTACGTGTGCTACTTTTACTCACGGGCGTGATTAGCAATTATGTTGAAACTTGAAAGGTTATCCTTTTTGCGCATTTTTTTACTTGGCTCCGCAAGCGACATTTTAGGGTTCCGCGCGCGCGCAGAACTAAGCCGACCCCATCCCCCCTTTGGTTGATTATTTCCCTTCTTAAACGATTTAATAATATGAGTACTTCGTTGTTGTTATATTTAAGCCGTTACATCTATTCAACGCATCAATCATCGCGAAGGCGTAGGTAAGGTAAGGGGGTCGGAGGGTACCACGGCATTCTGTCGAGGCAGGTGTAACCAAGGCTAGAAAACTTGAGAACCCCTGGTCAGACATTTAGGAATTGTCTTTCCAGAGGCCAAACAAAGTTCAGTCTGCAGAGGTCAGTGCAGAAGCGACTGCCAACAGCATGTTGGGATAAGAAAAAAAAAATGTGTACTAGTGCAATGCCTCAATCAGGGTTGAACCAATAAAGCCGATAATTAACACGCTTTAGTGATAAAGTTGAGGAATGAAATCAAATCCAAAAGTGTCTTCTTTTGCATGACAATGCCTGGTCAAACACTGCAGATGAAACAATGGCAAAATTGACCTCCTCAAGCTTTCATGTGATAACCCATTCATTCCACGCACCCTATTCGCCAGATCTGGCTCCTTCTATATTTTCTTTGCACAACCTTAGTGGGGGAAAAATGCTAAACGGAAAGCTGTTTCGGAGTGCTCTGGAGGGGAAAATTACGTTTTATCCATTTTTGTATGTATTTAGAATGATGTAGTAGTTACACCTTCCTAGCGAATTTTTTTTTTAATTTTACCTGTGTAGCGCTGAATACTAGCCACCACGCCTCGTAGTTAAAGTATTTTATTGCGATACCCATTGTATGGACATTCCCGGTGAATTTGCGCCGTCGCAGTTATGCCTCGTATAGAGTCCAAGAGCGATAACACCATGGCCGCGCTCCGTATGCTGTTGGTGGAGTGAAAGCTTGCAAGGGTGAGCCGAGGATGGTGAATTGACCTCGCGCACGCAAAGCAGAAAGAGGGGGGGGGGGGGATCCTCTACTTCCGCGGTGACTGCGTATGGCACGTGGCTGAGCGCGACCTCGCGGCTCCTATCTTGAAAGCGATCTGCGATTAGTGCAGAGTCTAGGTGCGCCAAGGCCTGATATATTTGTGTGCACTGATCTCGCCACTTAGGTCGCGTTGAAGCGAAAGGGAGCACGAAGGTCACTTCGCTCGCTGCTGCTGCCGCTCTTGCTCACGCCAGCGCGCTCACGGCGTGTGTTCGCGCTTATCGACTGAGATGTGGTGATGTTTGCCTGTACGCACGTGGCACCATGTTTGTTGATTTAGTAAATAAGCGAATGTTTACGAGTCTATACGGCCGATAAAACTACTATCCTGACTTCGTATAGCTGTCTCTTCGCTATCGCATTATATGCTTCGCCTTCAGGGGCAAACTGCGACTTCATGTGCTCCGAAAACGCATGGTATGGGTATAGTTTGGACTGCCTCCATCGTTCCAATTTTCGGTCGCCCCGTTGGAACAGCTATCAGGGCACCACATTAATTTTACTGCGAACTACCTTTAAGAATCCAAAGGCGGGCTGTCTGATAAATATTAAATTAAATGAGATACGAGCTCCAGGGATAGGACAAACAGTAAGAAGCGGGCCAAGTACGGAAACGCACGCGCGAAATATAGGTTTCCTTCTGTTCGCCCGTTCATTTGCGCTGCTACTCTATTTAAATACAGCATTTAAGAAACAGGTAATGTGTCGCTCATATGCTTTCTTTCATGCGTGTTTTAGTTCATTCGTCAAGCTTTCGCTTAGGCTCGGCATGACGTGACACAAACAACCAAAAAAGCAACAATGCCTCACGAACGAGTACTCTTCCCAATACGCCACACCCACTTAGCGCAAACGAGGAAATAATATTGCATTTGACGCTCATAGCAGTGTCATGTGTGTCATGTCAAGCCATAATTGTTGCTAAGGGAAGAAGCGAAACGCAGTCGAGGACAGTAGAAAATTAGATGCGGTGATAGAACTAGCAAATTCGCAGGTGCAAGTTGGAATCAGCTAGCTCGCAAGACAGGGGTAATTTGAGATAGCTGGGAAAAGCCTTCGTCCTGCAGTGGACATGGAAATAAGCTGATGGCGATCACGATGGTGATGGCCAGTGTCAGAAATTAAGGGTACCTGTGAACTCCGTTAAGATAACGCAGCGCGGGAATTCCTGAAAGATTTCAATCTCTAGGGCATTGTAACCGTG
This sequence comes from Dermacentor albipictus, assembly GCF_038994185.2. NCBI lineage: Eukaryota > Metazoa > Arthropoda > Arachnida > Ixodida > Ixodidae > Dermacentor > Dermacentor albipictus. The sequence goes on along the minus strand of NC_091821.1, from coordinate 462,296,471 downwards.
GCATACAGCCACTAACGAACTTTTAACAAGAGTCGCCAGGGGCGCATTTGTCACCGTTTGGTTTATGTACGTGCAGAAGGAAGTTTTCTACCCAAACTTATTAACGTATGCTGCAGTATACAAGACGGCGCTGTGCCTGCTTCATCCAATACGGTAAAAATATTATGAACAATACTCTGATGCTCTAAAATTTAAAGTTCACTCCAAAATCATGACGATGCAGTGGGCGAAACTGACAAGCTTGTGCTTACCATCTTTTCTTGGGTGTGGCATATCTACTGATATTTGCGGTTTCAGCCGTAATCGTGCGCTCTAACCACAATTTAAGTACCCGTCAACGTCGCAGCTTCCCTTCCTCCGTATCCTTCACAGCTTCTAAACCGGCCATTTTTGGGCGCAGTTGCGAACCATGGTGGGGCACGACCACGACACGACACACGTGCAGCAAACTTCGCAGTGAACAAGAGAAAGACGGCCTAGTATGTGGAATACTTCTATGGGCTTATCTTGTGCAGACGCTACTGGGCCGAGCTATGCAAAGCATCGATCAAGACGTGGTGCTTGCCACCTCGGTGCTCGTGCACTGCGCTCTAACGGGAGCGGTTCTTTACGTTACGACGAGGTCGGGGGTTCGAATCCCGGCCGCGGCGGCCGCACTTCGATGGCGGCGCGGTGCAAAAACGCCCGTGTCCTATGCTTTGGGTGCACGTTAAAGATCTCCTGGTGGTCAAAATTAATCTGGAACGCCCCACTACGGCGTGTCTCATAATCAAATCGTGGTTTCGGCACGTAAAACCCCTGAATTCAATTCAATTAATTGAACTGCGGTCCACACGGCCCACCTCTTCCTTCTTTCGCATTTGTTACAGCGCGCGTCAGGCAGAGAGTGCTTGTCATGATTCATTACGCTTTGGCAGCACTCCGGCGCGGCTATCGCAAAAAATGCAAAAAAAAAGAAACGCTGAAGTCTGTGAACAACTTAGGTTGATGTTTTTACGAGAAACATTAACAAAAGACACACCAGTCGCAGACAAAAAGTGATATGACTGCAATCTATTACAGGAATAACCACATCAAAGTATACCTTTTACTATCGAAGAGCGATAACATTGATGTTATAATGAGCCGATTGCTTGCAGTAATGTCAAGCTACAATCTCCTACAGCAACCATTTTAATCTGCCTGACAAAGAGAGCGAGAGTTTTAAAAAAGCTTGCGCCTTATAAAACAAAAGACAAAATTAAAGACCCTGGCAATTTTAAGGTCTACAGATCATTGATAAGAAAAGGGGAAAATCACTAAATGCTAGGCGTTTACATTGGTTCTAGGCTATATACGTCATAAAAAAATGTCATGATCTAACTTAAATAATAATTCTAGCTTTGTAAGGATGTTGTAATCATGAGCAATATAGGCAACCTTTTGATGTGTAATTTGTAAGTAGGACACGTATCACAATGTATTGGTCTGCAGTTACCCCTTATTGTGTTACATTTACAATTGGCTTGTGCTTGTGTTCAGCGCAGAGCAAATGTGGCAATATATGTTATAATACTTGCAGGAGGTGCCTATGGGTGCCCATTTTTCGGATTTGCGTGCAACATTCACTGCCGGAGACATGGACACGGGAGCAGCTACTGCGGTGGCCCTCGTCTAGGAAGGTGTATCTGCACCCACTAGTGATGCTGAAGTAGTGTACAACGCCAGAATATCATACATGCACGTACAACTTCTCTACAGACTCTCCCGCCAAGAAAAGATTCTTTACTACGTTTTTAACAGAGTATAAACTGTTAAACTGTTATGTGAACGAGAAATCAGATACACGATTCGACAGTTCATGCATACGCGACTGCCGCGATTGGCCTACCCCTCTAGGAATCGTCTGGCTATTGACGTGCGAGTATATTTTTTGAAGCTATTGCCGGCATGATAGATTTACGTGAACCTTTAAAGCTGCATTTGAGCAGCAATTGCTTTATTATTGTACTCTTTCATATGCCTTTGTGTCCACCGGTATCCACTTTTCAGTTACGAGTAAAGGTGTTGCATGCTGTGCTACCTACAAATGACGTGAGGTTTGCTTCTCAATAGGGCGCAGTTCTCAGGATTCACACAGACTGAAACCACCTGAGGAGCGGACTGTCGACTGTTACACCATCTGCGCTCAGGCATTCTAGCATGAAAATATCCAATTCATGCATAAGAACCTCGCACGGCGACCTAAGTACTTTCTGCAGCAATGAGCATTGACCTGAATTATGACGGTACCCCAGTTTTGTCCCCGTCAGATACGAGTAAGCGTTGGCAACCAAAACAACGATTATTAAGAAGATGCGCATATATATATATATATATATATATATATATATATATATATATATATATATATATATATATATATATATATATATATATATATATACATATATATATATATATATATATATATATATATATATATATATATATATATATATATATATATATATATATATATATATATATATATATATATAGCCCAATGAATGGTTCCCACAATAAGCACGTGCGGTCGTTATCTGTGCTCAGTTGTACTGGTGGTGGTGCATGCTCACACTTCGTAAGCAAGCCTTGCACGATACATCGCACTTGATTGATGCTGCGTCGTAGGCGCTATGCCTAATTCAAGGTGTTAAAGAGACAGCCCGCCCAATTTTTATCATAATAATCTGTATGGCGTAAGATAATCATTGTGAGTTCAAGAACACGTTGGCAAAATTTTAGCCCATTTGAGCCAGCACGTAGCCTGTAAGTGAATTTTTGTATTACACTCGAAGGGCATGACAGTCGAGCAACACTGGCACGCTCGCGAGCTGTGACGTCATAAGTTGAATGTTTTCCGAGCGAGCATGTATATTCCGCCGGGGAATTCGTGTTTCAGCAGTGCGCGCATGCGGGTAACTTCTGCTTTGTTCAGCTTGTCATTAGTATTGCTCAACGCGCAGCGGCTGAAACTTAAACGCAGCGGCTGAAACCGCGGCGCACATGTAGCACTGTAGGATGCCAGAGCGAACGGAGCGAGGAGTGCTCCGTATTGTTATTCCGGTTCCCCATGGAGCCCGTCAAGCCTAAAGCTCGAGAGATGAGTGCGGGAAGGAAGAACTGGCGCAGATCTGACGCCTTTGTTATGCTTTCGGAACGCTTCGCGCCAGACAGCTGCAAGGACGATTTGAACCGGCTCCCCTAGTTCGGGATATCGGTGAAAAAGCAGAGGCTGCGGCCAGACGCGATGTCGACCGTGTTCGCGCACCGACCCATCCGGCAGGCAGTGCCCCGGCCAAACGTGTAATAAAACGATATCGGATGCAATAAATCAAGCGAAGGTTCAGCCAAAGCGTACATTGAGCAAAATCCTTGCGCCGCGGACACATATATATGCAACTACAGAGGGGAAAAATAAGCTGGTGGAAACACACGGCAGCTCAAGAAAGTCGCAATTTTGTTGAGTACGGATCCGAGAGGCACGCATGCATAGAAGTATGCCAGCTAATTCTAGTGCTTCGAGCACTAGAATTTGCAGTGCGCGAAGCAGCGCCAGACTTAGTCTCCGGTGAACGCCTGGCTAAGCAGCGCTGCGCAATTGAAACAAGAAATAAAGGGGCTGTTGGCACTCAACAGTGCGGAAAAGTATCAGCAGCGTTTCGCGCAACATCAATGTCCCGATTTATGATGACCATGTTTACTACATTGTCTTCGCCCATCGCCTCCAAGATTTGCGCGCGCCAGGCAGCGCGTTCATGTCTTGGAGGCCGTGTTTCATCACTTGAGCTGTTGTCGATTGGGTCGCCAACAGCTCAAGTGATGAAACACGGGAGGCGGGAAGGGAGCGCGCCTTCTTCCATCGCGCGCAAGGCACCCGAAGTGGGAGAGAAGGGGGGCGGCTGCGTATTGGTGGCGGCTGCGTATTGCGTAGCTGATCATGGTGGCGCGCGTCCCATCTTAAAAGCCACCTGTGATGGGTACGAAGTCTAGGTGTGTCAAGCGCTGACAGCTTTGGGTGCGCTATGTTCTCGCCACTTCACGGTGAAGCGAGTGACAGCGCGAAGGTTAATTCAATCGCTCTCGCTCTTCGTCATGCTTGTCGATTTAGTTGGAAAGCGAATGTTTACAAGTTTATAACAGCCAATAAATATACCGTCCTTACTCCGTATAGGTGTTTATAGTTTGCTACCGCAATCAATGCTTCAACTTTAGGGCGATATTGCGACTTTTCTTCTGAGACCACGTTCTCTAGACTCAAACGAAATGCAGCAGTCGAGCAGCCTAAGAATACGCCAATGCAAGCCACTGACAAGCGCATTCTCATCTCCTGCCGTGTGAATATTCATCATCGTCTATGGCTGAAGCTGCCCTTACCGATAATATTTTATGGAGTCTGTGTCATTAAGGAGGTCGGACCGCTTTCTTGCCGTGCTATAGAGGCGCATGTCCTACTGTGCCACACTGCGTGCTTATCACCGAGGCAACGGGCGCTCCTCACTACCTCCTTCGCTCTTCTGAAGTGGTTGCCCTTGTGACTGACAACCTGCAAAGTTCCACGAAATTGCCGACCTCTTCCCGTGGGTCGAACTGAAGAATCCGGTGGCGGCCTCACCAAGAGTGCTGCTGCGACGAAAGGGAAATGCGACGTTGGCGACGCCAGCACCCGCCTGCCTCGTCCCTGCCGACGAAAGATCGCCAAAAGAATTTGAGGCGGAACCAGCCCATTTTAAGAGAGCTGCCACCAGCCACCCCGTAGCTCTTATCGCTACTTGTATGATATTACCTTCTATATCTGTACATAGTGTATAGAGCTTTTCGTCTCTTCTTCGTCTGCTAGAAGAGTCCGTCTCTTATCCTCGACCCCAAGTCGCAGTAGTACTGCTTTTTGAAATTTCTTTTCAGGCAAGGCTTCTTTTCCCCCACCCTGGCATTTCTGTGACTATGGCCGACGCTGATGTATTGCTGTATAGCCGACACGCAGGAGGGTACTTAGATGACAAACCGGCCTAATTTCATACATATGAAGTACCTCTTAAAGATTTTGCGGTGAACACCTCTATTCTCTACAGAATTACACAAAGAAACAAGGGGTCATAATATCCCACTACAGCTAACATCCGCCTTCAAACGCATAATGCCTTTAATAAAGCAAATCTTTCTATGCCTTCTTCGCTGAGATGTGGCGTGTCTGGTTGGTTTATTTCTCACATAGTACAATAGACCAAGTCCGGAGGCAGTCTAATCTGCGGGTACATGGGTCGCGTGGTGGTGACCTCAGTATCTTGCAAAGCAGGCAAGTAATCGCTGTGTTGTGCTGGAAAACACAGTGAAAAGCTTGAATGGTTTTATTTTATTTTATGAACTTTTTATTTTGTTGTACTCTCAAGACCGTATTATTGCAGAGGGGACTGGGTAAGAAACCTATACGTAAGTCAATAATAAAGCAGCAAAATGTGGTTAGATATTACAGCAAAATTTATTAGTTAATTGTATCTGTGAGTGATGACGTCTGATACAGCCGAAAGAAACCTTGAGTTGTCCTTGATTGCAACAACTGCGACGGGAAGGTGGTTCCATTCCTGAGAGGTCCTTGGAATAAATGATTCGTGACAGGTTGAGGTGTGGCATTGAAATATTCCAACTTTATGGCTATAATCAATGCGAGAGGAAACGTAGGTAGAATATAATGTAAGATTATCGCGCAGGTAGGAATTGTGAAAATATATTTTATGAGATAAAGCAAGGCGAAAACGTCGGACTGAGTGAGGAGCAAGTAGCAGATAGTTATTTATGACAGTCACGCTTGATGTGCGGCTATAATTGTTATAAATGAAACGCGCGGCATTGTTTCGGATTAGTTCAAGTGATTGAATAAGGCTTTCCAGGCGCGACTCCCAGATGGATGAGGTGTACTCCATTTTACTCCTAGTAAGCGTTTTGTATAAGATTAATTTTAATGATGTAGGAGCAGAAGAAAAATTTCGGCGAAGATAACCTAGCATGCGGTTAGTATTGTTAATTAAGTTATCGATGTGCAACGACCAGGAAAGTGACGAGATTATGTGGACACCTAGGTATTCGTAGGAGGTTACGAGTTCTAGGGGAGTATCATTAAGGTAATAGTTCGGCGGAGGAATATTGCTCCGAGTTACACGCACACATTTACACTTAGTTACATTAAGGTACATTAGGCTGCAATAATCGTACGTCACACCAGTTAGAGACTGCGTTTATATCGTCTTGTAAGAATTTGTTATCAGATTTGTCAGATATCAGATTTTTCAGCAGTTAGTTTAACCACTTCACCAAAGCTAAATTTCCTTTAAATAGGCCCCAGCTTGTGCATTGAATGTACATAACTCTTTGTAACCTGTCAAGTATTTGTTATGACCTCGCGACAAAAACAGAACAGCGTGCTTACAGGTACCGAAACAGGCCAGGGGCTGCGATTAGTAAAAACTAAACCATGTGACAAACCGTGTGACAAACCATGTTGAATAGTCGAGATCTCCGATGCCACGCATTATTTATTTATTTGTTTATTTATGTATTTCAAGACACTTGACCTGAACATCGTTAAAGGGTGGTTTCAATATTAAGAGACTAAGAATTTAAGTATGAGTATCAGGCACGGAATTTAACCTTAGGTTGACAAACGAACTGTATATACAAAATCATAAAAAGTGATATCTTGTATGCACAGAGTAAGACAAGGCAAGTTACAAAGCACACGAATAAATAAAACCAGCCAACTACACAGTGTTATGAAGCAGAGAACCATACGAAAAGAAAGTGGGCCACAACCTGTGGCAGAAATAACACTCAGATATGTGGGGAAGGAGACGACGTTTTCGAAAGCACATGTGCGAGCACTCGGCTCCCGTTTCTACAAACCTTTTGGACCTGATTTTTTGCCTCAACCCACAGGAACTGTGCATCAGTCGATGCAGTTTGCTCCAAGGAACAAGCGGCTACCGAAATCTTACTGGTGGGTGGATTTTTCGGACTTTTCCCAGACTTTTCCACCGCACGCCACGTTGGCGCGCAGCTACGCCTAACGAGCCAAACCATACGGGGCGGTCGGGCAGGCGTCGAGCCTAGGCCCAACGCGTCGTCGAGCTAGAAAATGGCCTCCAACCCCAATACCTCGGTTGTCGAAGGCATGGAAGTCAATGCGAAGGAAGCAGAGTGCTCAGGCTGGATCGAAGTCGTGAGCGCGAAGAAACTTGCCGAGCGGTGTGATCCTAACGCGCCCAAGTCAGCGAAAGGAAGCGGTAACGCGTCGCCTGCACTGCCACACCACAGAATGTATTGAAACGAGTCGTGGAAGCTTCCAAATTCGCGAACCTTCCTAGGAATCACTATACGACCATTATAAGGCCTCGTGGAAGGCTGGACATTAAGAAGACGGACCTTATTACTTTCAAGCGTGCGCTCGCCAAGGCGGCTTCCTTAACAGCGGAGCAGGTGTTCGACGACACGTTGTGCACGAACCCCTTCCAAAAAATTCTCGTGGTTGCCACGCCGTTCGAGGCGAACGCGCGCGCCTACGCCAAGGTTCAGCAGATTTGTATGGCAAGTGCCGTCATAGAAGTGGCGGCCTACGTGGCTGCGTCGGACGACACTTGTAAAGGAGTGATCCGTGGAATCAACGTGGACATCAGTGACGCAGAACTGACGGAGATGATCGTCAACCGGAGAAACCCCGGCGCTCTGGGGGTTCGAAGAATCAAGAAGACACCAACAGTCATCGTGTTGTTCGACGGACACAAGGTCCCCCTAAACGTGGTGTGTGATGGTGTTCGCTACCCTTGTTCCTTGTATCGCAGGCAAGTAGACGTTTGTTATGCGTGTGGAGAACTGGGCCGCAGGGCCGACGTTTACCCGAAGGGCGAAGATCAGAAAGAAATGCCGCGGATGTGGCATGCTCACACCATCAGAGTATCATCAATGTGATCCAAAGTGCGCCATCTGTGGTGGGGCACACCAAACAGCAGATCGCAAGTGCAAACAGCGCTTCCAGGTGCCATAAATCGTGCGCCAAAGTTCAATGCAGCATCAATGGTAAGCCAACAACCATTCAACAAAACGAACACAACGAGCTGTCTAAGCACTATGGAGTTTCAATGGTAACTTAACAGTTATAAAACACTGGGACACCCAATGGCGTTTTAATTAAACTTCAGTGGCCAATATTCAAAAGCCCTCAACGCTCAACCCAATAATTCTCCAACAAACTATCTATGATTCCTCAATACAAAACTCAACATTGACCAGCGATATTTCAATGCCTTCTCAATAAAACTTTTTGTAAGGGTATATGGCCTAATTGTGGGAATATAGAAGGCGTAAGAGCCCCGGAGGGTCCGAAATACGAGACCAAACAATACGGCGGTAAGTACAAGACGAAACAAGGACCCGTGGTGGCAACTATCACACGCGCCCAGGCGCAGGAGCAGCAGAAAAGGCTTCCCAAACTCCAGGCGAGGACGGGTACGCGAGCGAGCAGAGAAGTGATGATAGGCGTAAGCAATGTTTCGCTAGGATCAACCTGCAGCAGACATGCTGAAATCAGAAGGGAAATGTCAAGTTCAAATAGGAAAAGAGGTTACTTTATTGGTGCTACACGGAGAAGAACGGGCGGTCAGTGGGTCAGCTTGTCGTGCCGAGGTGCCACCGAGACGCTTTGTTAAAAACAGCACATTACGGTATAATGGCTGGTCACTTAGGCGCTCAGAAGACTAAGGATAGGACTTCTGACGAATTCTATCGCCCGGGCATCACGGCCGATGTGAAAAGGTTTGTCGCTTCTGGCGATATTTGCCAGCGCACCGTTCCAAAGATTTCAGAACTTCACTTTGGCCTAGTTGGTGTTTACTGCATATCATATTGATCGCAAATAAAGACGGGGACAGATGGAGAGAATACATAAACAGCACGGGCGGTAACAACGCGGGCGATAACTTCCACAGGGCAGCGTGCAACGCATTCCACTTGGAAGCATGCCCGTAATTGAAACCCCATTCAAACGGGTGGCTGTCGACATAGTGGGCCCTATACAACCACCCTCGAAACACGGGAACCGGTGCATTCTGACCCTTATGGATTATGCGACCCACTATCCGGACGCCGTGGCGCTGCCCAGCATAGAGACAGAACGAGTGGCCGAAGCCATGGTCGAGATGTTCTCCCGATTTGGCGTCTCCAACGAGGTGCTGAGTGACCGGGGCACAAATTTCAGCTCAGACGTGAAGAAAGAAGTGGCTGGGCTTCTTTCCGTGCTCCAGCTCCACACCTCCCCATACTATCCCATGACCATGACGTTCTACTATGGTAGAACGGTTCAACGGAACCTTGAGATTGATGTTGAAGCGCATCTGCGCCCAAAAACTGAGAGATTGGGACCTCTATCTGACGCCTCTCCTATTGGCATACAGGGAAGTTCCCCGGGTAAGTATGGGCTTTCTGCCTTTTGAACTCTTATACGGCCGACATGTGAGGGAGCCCTTGGCCACCCTGAAAGAACTGTGGACGAATGCCAACCTCCGCGATGAAGCAAAGACGACCTATCAGCACGTTTTCGATCTTCGGAACCGACTGGAGGAAACTTGCCGTATGGCACATGAGGAGTTGGAGAAGGCAGAGGCACGTTACACGAAACTTTACAACCGCAAGGTAAAAGAGCGGCAGTTTCACCCTGGTGACAGGGTACATATCTTGCTTCTTACCGACAACAACGAGCTGCTCCTGCAGTGGAAGGTCCCTTTCGAGGTCAGGGAGAAGAGAGGAGAGACCGACTATATTGTTGCAGGAAGAAAGCAGGCCCACGAATGTAAAAGAATGTACATTTACAACTCAAGTTAATGGCGTTCAGGCAACCGCCAGACTTCGTCTTTTTCCAGTCCAATTCAACGTCTTCCTTCACTTCACCGTAACATCACCCTCCCGGCGGGGTAGCTCCGTCCCGGTGCAAGTTATACAGCCTCACTTAATGGGGGGACATAGGGCTTGAGCCTGGTGACGTGAACAACATCGCTGGTTAAGTTGGGAGGCACTGAAGGCTGACCGACTGGGGCGATCTCGTAGGTCACGTCGGACAGTTGGCGTAAGATCTGGTACGGACCAGAAAAACGGGACAGTAATTTTTCCGACAAGCCGACGCGACGTGAAGGCGTCCAGAGAAGGACAAGGGAACCAGGTGAAAAATGGGAGTCTCGGTGCCGAAGGTCGTAGCGTCGCTTTTGAGAAGCTTGCGAGACTGTGAGGCGATGACGGGCGACATCTCGGGCCTGGGCGGCTAAGTCAATCGCATCGCGAGCGTAACCAGTGCTGGGTGACTGTACTGTGGAAGGTAGCAAAGTGTCAAAAGGCAAGGTGGGGTCACGGCCATACAAAAGGAAAAATGGTGAAAATCCGGCAGTGTCGTGACGGGACGAGTTGTATGCAAAAGTGACGTATGGTAAAGCGACGTCCCAGTCGCGGTGATCATTGGAAACGTACATGGCGAGCATTTCAGTGAGTGTACGGTTGAGTCGCTCGGTGAGGCCGTTCGTTTAAGGGTGGTACGCGGTAGCAATCTGATGTTCTGTAGAACAGGAGCGGAGCAGATCATCAACGACCTTCGATAGAAAGTAGCGGCCGCGATCCGTCAGCAACTGGCGAGGGGCACCGTGGTGCAGGATGACGTCTTTTAGTAAGAAGCCGGCGACATCTGTAGCGCAGCTGGTTGGCAGGGCTCGTGCGATGGCATATCTAGTGGCATAATCGGTTGCTACAGCAATCCATTTGTTTCCTTTGATGGAAATAGGAAACGGACCAAGGAGGTCGAGGCCCACACGGAAGAAGGGCTCTGTAGGTATATCAATGGGTTGAAGCAAACCAGCGGGAGGCATAGCAGGCGTCTTCCGGCGCTGACACAGGTCGCAAGAAGCGACATTACGGCGCACAGAGCGATAAATGCCAGGCCAGAAGAAGCGGCGCCGCAGGTGGTCGTAAGTACGTGTGACGCCCAGATGTCCAGCAGTAAGAGCGTCATGAAGTTGCTGGAGCACGGTGAGTCGAAGGTGCTTGGGGACGACTAGGAGGATCTCCGGGTCGTCAGGACGAACGCTACGACGGTATAAAGTTCCATCGCGCAAGGTGAATATCCGAAGGGATGGGTCATTGGGCGAGGAGCGTAGGCGTTCCATAAGTGTTCGAAGAACAGGATCCTTCCGCTGCTCGTCGCCAATATGGAGGAAGCCGGAGAGGGACAGAATACTGATGTCCGAGTCTGCATCGGTATCGTCCGGTTGATCCACGGGATTGCGGGACAGGCAGTCAGCGTCTTTATCCAGGCGTCCTGACTTATATATAATAGAAAATGTATATTCTTGTAGGCGCAATGCCCAACGTGCAAGTCGTCCAGTTGGGTCCTTCAAAGAGGAGAGCCAGCAGAGGGCGTGATGGTCGGTGACAACGCAGAAGCTCCGACCGAAAAGGTACGGTCGAAATTTCGCGACCGCCCATACGAGCGCGAGACATTCTCTCTCAGTAATGGAGTAATTTCGCTCGGGGGCGGAAAGGCGGCGGCTAGCGTAAGCGATGACACGGTCTTGGCCCTGTTGACGCTGAGCGAGGACAGCGCCGATGCCATGACCACTCGCGTCAGTTCGTACTTCAGTGGGCGCAGAAGGGTCAAAGTGGGAGAGAATCGGGGAAGTTGTGAGCCGCTCAATCAGGGTAGAGAAGGCTTTCTCCTGTAGCGGTCCCCAAGAGAAAGAGGCGTCTTTCTTAAGAAGGTCAGGGAGAGGGTGAGCGATGTCGGCAAAATTTTTCACAAATCGCCGGAAATAAGAGCATAAGCCCAGAAAACTACGGACATCGTTCGTTGAACAAGGTACAGGAAAATTTCGCACGGCGTGAACTTTCAGTGGATCAGGTTGGATTCCGGCGGCGTTTACGAGATGACCAAGCATGTTAATTTCACGGCGACCGAAATGGCACTTGGAGGAGTTTAGCTGAAGGCCAGCCCTGCGAAACACGGAGAGTATGGTTGTGAGGCGCCGCAGGTGGCTCTCAAAGTTCGGCGAAAACACAATCACATCGTCGAGGTAACACAGGCATGTAGACCACTTCAAGCCGCGCAAGAGAGAGTCCATCATGCGCTCGAATGTAGCTGGCGCATTGCATAATCCAAAGGGCATGACTTTAAATTGGTACAGACCATCCGGAGTGACAAAGGCGGTTTTCTCGCGGTCCATCTCATCGACGCTAATCTGCCAATAGCCGGAGCGGAGGTCAATTGATGAAAAGTATTGGGATCCGTGAAGGCAGTCAAGAGCGTCATCAATGCGAGGCAGGGCATAAACATCCTTCTTTGTTATCCGGTTGAGGTGACGGTAGTCAACGCAGAAGCGCCACGAGTTGTCTTTTTTCTTTACTAAGACAACCGGCGATGCCCACGGGCTGCTGAAGGGTTCAATGATGTCCTTGTCCATCATCCTGTCTACTTCTTTCTGTATGATGGCCCTTTCTGTTGCCGAGACACGATATGGCCGCCTATGAATGGGGCTGGCGTCACCGGTGTTGATGCGATGCGTGACAACAGATGTCTGGCCAAGTGGACGGTCGTCCAAATCAAAGATGTCCCGTCGGGGCGATCATCTTAGAAACATCGTCCGCAGGCGTCGAGTACGAAGGAGTGGATGACAAAGGTCCGTTTGTACTGAGGAAGGATTCAGAGGTCAAAAAAGAAATCTGAAATTCTTCCAAAGGAGTGATATGCACTATGACGATACCGTGTGGCAACACATGTGACGAGAACCCAAAATTGAGGATGGGCACGCGAGCGCAGTTTTCGCGGATCCGAATTAAGGTGCTCGGTAGGGCAATATTACGCTACAAAACCACGTCAGTAAGCGGCGACACGACGTACTCGCCATCAGGTACGGGAGGACAGGGCGTCAGGAGGACATTTGTAGCCGCCTGTGGAGACAGCCTTGCAAATTCAGCAGCACATAAGCGGTATGGAGCACAAGTAGTTGCGTCGGCAGGAAGCGGCAGATCCAACTGTACAACACCTGCGGAGCAGTCAATTTGGGCAGAGTGTTTCGAAAGGAAGTCTAGGCCGAGAATTAGGTCGTGCGGACAGTGTTAAAGGACGATAAATAGAACAACGGTATAATGGCCCTAAATGGTCACACGTGCTGTGCACATTCCAAGGACAGCTGAAGTACTCCCATCGGCGACTCGCACAGTGCCCGGTATTGCGGATGTCAGAACCTTTTTGAGCCTTCGGCGGAGAGCAGCGCTCATAACTGAAAGCTGCGCTCCTGTACCAACGAGAGATCTAACAGGGACGCCATCAACTTCAATTTCCAGTAGGTTTCCACATGTAGGCAGGGTCAATAGAGGATTTGTGGGCCGGGTCGGAGTTGCAGCTTCACCTCCGGGAGCTGCACCGCCTAGTTTCCCGAAGCGAAGCGACCGGTTGCAGAAGGGGACGAAGAGCTGTGAACGAGAGGCGAATGGGACCTACGACCTTGCGGAGACGGGGAGCGGCTAGATCTTGGTGGAGCACTGTCGGCGTTGATGTTCCTAGTCGGCGTATAGGGCGAGAAAGTACGATTGTCTGGTACTTGGCTGTAGTGACTCAGAGACGACCACCGAGGAGGCGACGACCAGTGGTTGCGGCAATGACGGGCGATGTGTCCAATACCGGAACAATTAAAACAGATGGGTTTATCATCCGCTGTGCGCCATTCAGCTGGGTTGCGATGGAGTGGTGGAAAGCTTTGCGTCCGGGAGCGAGCGGTCGGAGAAATTCGGTAGGTGTTTGTATGGCGGACCGAGCAGAGAGATGGAATGCCCAAACTTGCTATTTCCTCCCGAACGACCGCTTGTATAAGGGAGATAGCGGGTACGCTTTCCCGACAGTCTGAACGAACTGGAGCTGGGGCCATGGCCTCAAGCTCCCGGCGAACGATGCGCGTTATTTCTTCCGGTCCTGCGGGCTGAACGAACCGCGGCGGGTCTTCGTAAGAAGATGTCGCGGCGGTATTGGGCAACCGGTGGAAAGTTTGAGTGACGCGGCGGCCCTTCGCTTGTTCGAAGCGCCGGCACTCCTTAATAATTGCATCCACAGTGGCACAATCCTTACACATCAAGAGATTGAAGGCATCGTCTGCAATACCTTGCAATATATGGCCAATCTTGTCTCCCTCGGTCATGTTGTCATCAGCCTTGCGACAGAGGGCCAGCACAGCCTGTATGTACACGACATAGGATTCTGTGGACGTCTGAGCGCGGCACGCAAGTTCTTTTTTAGCTGCCAGCTGACGACCGACAGATCTGCCAAACAGGTTTCGCATTTTTTCTTTGCAGACATCCCAGCTCGTTAGGTCAGCTTCATGTGTGTTGAAGTTGAAGTTGAAGTTGAAGTTTATTTACATCGCCAAAAAATCGACGATGCGGGTAGGCCCGGGCAAAAAGTGAACTCAATCACTTGAGGGACGCCCGAGCCCCCCTGTACAAGGCACACAGCGAAAACGTAAAGTGTAAAAGTCATAGTAACACTCTGGCTATTTAACAAGGGCAAAAATATTTCGTATATGCGTGAGTTTGTGAACAAAGCATAAACAGAAAAAACACAGCATAATAGTAAAAAAAAACACAGAGAAATGCATAGCAGCAAGATAAAATTACACAGTATACATCGCAGCAAGATACGAAAAAAAGAAAAATACATGAACGCGGCTTTCAAAAAGAAGATATTAGTGAATTAATGCATTTCTCATGTCAACAAGTGAACATGTTTCAGGAATTATACCCCTTGACAATAATTTATTCAAAACAGTGGGCAGGCTATGTCGGAGCATCTGTTGCCCGTACATTGTACGGGAGAAGGGAATGTGCCAAATTTCTTTTTTGCGAAAAGAGTATTCTGAAAGATTTTGACTGAGACAGGGTAATTCAAGAAAACTAAGCTGATTATTTTGGATACAACGCTTATATTTTATTGCTAAGTAATATTCGTACACGGTATTAATCGGCAAAATTTGGTAACGAGCAAACAGTTCCCGAGTGTGAGCAAGGTAGTCTACGTTTGCAATGTAGCGTACAGCTTTCTTTTGAAGCATACATATTTTATTAATATTTGTTTTAGTGGTAGTACCCCAAACCAAGAAACAATAATTTAGGTGGGATGCAAACAGCGCATTGTAAATAATTAATTTTATGCGTTCGGGCAGAAAATGCCGAAATTTTGCGAGAATTCCGGTGCACGTTGCCAGTTTACTCATAATGAACTGAACTTCAGTGTCCCAGCTCATGGTCTTGCTAAAAATTACCCCTAAAATCTTGACAGTGTCTACAAATTGGACACGTGAATCGCCTATGTATATATGTATATCAGGTTGAGTGGGAAACTGTCTTGTACTGAATAGAACCGCTTTAGTTTTTTTCGTGTTTATGAGTAAAGAGTTTGCTTCAGACCATTCCTTAAGTTTATCAAGAGCATTGTTAGTAACAGAAATCAGAGATTGTATGGAACTACCTGTGAAAAATAAACTTGCATCGTCAGCATAAATTACAAATTTCGGCTGGCTAATAGTCAAAACAAGGTCATTTATATATAACATAAAAAGTAGAGGTCCTAAAATACTACCCTGTGGGACACCAGCAGTAATAGTTTGAAATGAAGATATATGTGGCCCTATTTTAACGCATTGTACACGATGACACAAGTACGATTTCAGTAGTTCAAGTGGAGTGCCACGTATGCCATAAAGGTCTAATTATAAAGGTTAAATAAAGGTCATACCATTGCTTCGCAGTTCCCTTCAGATAAAATATTACGTTTGCAAGCATCATTGTAGGATACCACCTGTTGTTGTCGCACACTCGCTCGTACATCGTAAGCCAGTCCTCGACGTCGACGTTGTCCGTGCCACAAAATGTTCCCGGGTCCCGTGGGTGAGTGAGGATGACCGTTGGCACGGGCTGCCGAGGCGTTGTCGCTTGTGTCGGTTGATTTGCCATTGTGGCAGCAGGTAGATGACGTCCGCTGCGAAGTTCCGTGGTTGTACCCCGCACCTTCCACCAAAATGTTGCAGGAAGAAAGCAGGCCCACGAATGTAAAAGAATGTATATTTACAACTCAAGTTAATGGCGCTCAGGCAACCGCCAGACTTCGTCTTTTTCTAGTCCAATTCAACGTCTTCCTTCACTTCACCGTAACAATATTATTGACACGGCAGGCAGGAGCAACATATTCCACGCCAACTTGCTCAAAAGATACGAGGAGAGAGACTGCCGTGCAGCCAACGTGTGCAACGCGACGTTCGGAGTCATGGAGTCGGGCGACGATGGGAGCATCCCTATTCCTGAACTACAGAAATCAGAAGGGGAGAAGGACGTGAAACTCTCCGAGAAGCTAAATGCAGAACAGATCAGACAGGTCCAGTGTGTTATCACAAAACACGCACCCATCTCTTCTGACGCCCCGGCCATAACCGACTAGGTTTACTGTAATCTAGAGCTCACCGCGAACAACCCCGTCCACGTGCAGCAGTACCCACTTCCCTTCGCGACACGCGAGGGCGTAGAAAGGGAGGTGCGGGAGATGGAGAGGCTCGGCATTGTCGAGAGATCAGAGTCCCCCCAGGATTCGTTGGTACTTTTGACGAAGAAACCAGTTGGGACAAACCGGCTGCGCATTGATTTTAGGCGCCTGAACAACGTCCTGGTGGCCGACTCCAAACTCATGGCTAGGGCCGACGCGGTCTTCGCAACGGTCGGGGAGAAGAGGTATTTCTCCAAGCTCGACTTTGCCAAAGGCTACTGGTAAATCCCGTTGTCGGAAGAATCCACGTCAAAGACGGGCTTCTCAACAACATCCATACTGTATCAATTCCGCTTTATGCCTTTTGGTATAAAGATAGCCCTTCCAGTGTTTGCAACATTAATGCGCAAAGTTGCGGGAGGTGTACCCAGTGTGTAACACTACTACGGCGATGTCCTGGTGGCCATCGAAACGTGGGGAGAACATTTGAGGTCCCTGGAGCTGTTTTTACAAGAGCATCGAGGCGGCCGGGCTAACAGTGCGCCCCAGTAAGTGCGAGTTTGGAATAGAGGAGATCGACTTCCTGGGTCATCGAGTTGGACGAGGCGAACTGCAATCATTTGAGAAGACGCTGGACAAGATTGAAGCTGCATCACGCCCATCAACAAAGTGGCAGGCACGCGCTTTCTTCGGATTGACCGGGTACCATCGGGAATTCATCCTGAACGACGCCGAAATCAGCGATCCGCCCTATGGAATTAACCCGGAAGGGAGAAAGCAACTCTAACAAATATACGCCAGCATGCGAAGAAGCCTTTCGGGAACTCAAACGCCAGATCGCCAAAGATGCGATACTGTGACTCCCGAATTTAAACCAGCCTTTCCTCCTCCGTCAAGACGCATAGGACACGGGTCTGGGAGCGGTGCTCATGCAAACCCGCGAGAACAAACTCCACCCCATAGCTTATGCCAGCCGAAAGCTACTTCCTCGGGAGGCCGCCTACAGCACAGTGAAGCGTGAGTGTCTGGCGTAGGTATGGGGGGTCCAGAAATTCTCCATGTACTTGTATGGCGTTCATTTTCTCGTCCAAATAGACCACCAACCGCTCAGCTACATCCGACAGGCGAAATAACTGAATGGTCGGGTACTTCGATGGAGTTCACTACTTCAGGAGTATCGGTTCACTGTCACCCACATTAAGGGAAGCGAGAATGTGGGAGCCGATTATTTGAGCCGAATATAGGGTTATTCCACAGTTGGAGATCTTTTAGTTCTTTACATAGGCGTGTATAGTGATCTGTTCGATTAACATTTTTTTTTTGGTTGGTTGGTATATAGTACACATTGTACATTGTGTGTATAGGATACTGCATACATGGAATGGCGTTTCTTCTTTTTTTTTCGAAAATACCACTCGTGAAAGCGAATACAGTTTTACAATATTCTGAAAGTGGGGGCAGTTGTCATGATGCGGCATTATTCGATTCGGTGAAGGACCCATCAGCGGGCGCCAAAAGGTCGTAGGAATAGGAACCGGCGAGCAAGACTATTATTGCCGGCCACTCGGGCAAGCGGCCGAAAGAAGTCGAAGGCAGGTTTAGAGATAATTGTCTTTTTGTCATCGGCGCGACCGTGACGCCCTGACGGCTTTTTGTAGGAATCCCTGTGTATTCTCTGCCCTGCGCATGCACTGAGAAGCTTACTAAGAAGGCAGGGGTGCGAATACTCCGAAATATGTGGTGTCTCTGCAATCCTGTGTCCACGAATTTCTGACAGTGTATATGTGCCGACAGCGCCGTATGGCCTGCTTCCGTCGTTTATCCTGTGTTTGTGAACAAACAATAGAGGCCCGCCACGGACTCAAGGATGTGCGTGTGTGGTGCAATACGAGTGCGCGATCTCTAACAGCAGGGGGTATCACCCGTTCCCTCGCCCCTAATTAAAAGGGGTGCGGCTAAGACCTTGAGAGGAGCCGGGATACAATTGGGTGAACTTGATTGGATCGTCACCGATATCTGCCATTCCCCGACACATGGAACTAGGGGAAGAAGTTATTTGAACAAATGTTTTACCCACAGCTAAGCAGTCTAGAAGCTGAGCTTACAAACTGCTGAGACGCGTCAAGAAGCTATTGCCGTCCAGTATCGCCTGGGTCGCCTAGCCGCGTCAGAACTTCGAGTTACTAGTTGACGTAAGAGGCGACATACCAACGTGTGCAACGAAGCTCACTGTAGCACTGTAGTTCCCCTCAAGTTAGCTCAACCTGCTCAAGGGAAGACGTCAGACCTAGACTCCCGGGTAACCCAGCCCAGCAATTGCATCCACCGCAACGGGATCGGCTTGCCAGCGTTCTTCGGGAAAGCTCTGCCGTCGACTCCACGCTTTATGGACTTGCTGCTGCTGCCCGGCCATGCATATCCCATCATTTGTTTTCTTTTGAACTCTGTTTAGTTGACCACCGTTAAGTGTGTTTTGTGTAGTGTTAATTTCTATGTTCACTGTTTACTGTTCGTTGTATTCCTTTCGTCTTCACCATTGATCTGGAGTAAGTGCATGGGTGTTGTTAGCTAGTGTTCTTGTGTTTTTTGTTTCGTTTAAATTGTGTGTCGTTGTCAGTTTATAAAAATATATTTTTCTCTCTATCGTCCGACTCTGACTCCTTCGCTGTGTTCGCTTGG
The DNA here is from genome assembly GCF_038994185.2 of Dermacentor albipictus. NCBI lineage: Eukaryota > Metazoa > Arthropoda > Arachnida > Ixodida > Ixodidae > Dermacentor > Dermacentor albipictus. The sequence continues at coordinate 462,277,225 of NC_091821.1, read as the reverse complement.
GTACGGAACGACCAACCGGCTTGTATATACCCCGTCGACGACTTCGCGCCGACGGCGAACGGGTGACAAGCCTTGACAGAAGCCTTCCTCTGAAGACAGCTCTAAGTTTTGCTTTCGCAAGTACAGTGATGGTAACGTAGTTGCCTTTTGTAGCCTTGTTCGTATCTGTAGTCATGTTACAGCAGTCACCCATCTGCAGTTGTCAGCACAGATTGATACTTGAACTGTGTTGGACAAGCATCTGACTAGGCCAACGAGCACTATGTTGAATATTGTTGGGCTCAACACCCCGCCTTGCTGTACTCCACGGAATGTTTGGCGATGAATCGCGGCGTCATCCTAGGCCAGCGCGAAGAAATGACTGTCGGTCAAATAACTGCATAGCCACTGAAAAATGCGGCCACCGATTCCGGCTTCAATAAGAGCCTAGGTATAATGGCATAAAATGTGCTACTTTATCATAGCCACCTTTTATGTCAAGGAACAATGCCGCAGTGAGTCGTTTCAGATGTTTTTGATGTTGAACAAACGTGACCAAATTGATGACATCATCCATGGATGAGCGCCCACGCCGGAAGCCAGTCACAACATCTGGATACACGTTGTTATTTTCCAAGCACCATTCCAGGAGCGTCAAAACCATTATTTCCATTATTTTTCCGATGCAACAGGCCACAGCGATGGGGCGGTACGGTAACAAACCTAACGGTGATTTAACAGGTTGAAGAAGTGGAACCGAGCGGCTGCATTTTCATTCACGTGGAACCAAACCGTCGCGCCAATAGTCATTGTAATGGTTTAGCACAATGAGTCGTGCTTTCTGTCCAGTACTGCCGAGCGCCGCATAGGTAACGCCCTCCGGCCCAGGTGACGAAGAGCGCCTGCAAGTCGCCAGTGCCGCTTCAAGCTCCTCCACCGAGAACATTACATCCATGCGGGAGTTCCGAGGCACAGGAGTTACACATGGTGTAAGTGCGCGTTGGGCCTGCAAGCTGGCAAGACTTGAGCAAAATTCTTCAGCAATCTCAATCTCTCTTCAACCTTGGTGCAAAGCAACATATTTGAAAGCAACACGCAGTTGCGGTGATACGTGAAGTCCACGCGCGTTTCCATATCTGAGATAAGCGCTGACGTGGATCCAACGACTCACAGAATCATTTCCATCTTTGAGGTTGTGGCACTGAATATTTTTTTTGCATCCGCCTTGCGTCTCCGAGATCGTGGATAGATTTAGTTCTCCTGGATCTTCTTTCAGTCCGCCAGCGAATCGCTCGTAGTCACTGAAGTTTTGCTTCAAGTTCTCCATGTTTCAGGAAAGACTGAAAACCGCGCGTAGCCGCACGCTTAGCTTATCGAATTTCGTGTTCCAGACTAGAATGGTTCCCTTTCTTACGTACTTCGTCCATGTGTGACCAAAACGCCGACCATTCAATTCGTGGCGAGTAGTGGAGTATTTAGTCCTTTGATCTTCAGATAAGTGGGAATATGATCGCTTTTATGTGATTGGATGCATGGGAACCATTGTACCTTTCTTTCAAGACGCCGAGAGACCATGGTCACAATTTAGGCAGGTGCTGTAAACCTTCGTAAATATGTCGGACTGCCATCGTTGAGGCATAAACGCGCTGTGTGACAAAGGATGCTAGTCTCCTTCCTGGAGCCCATCTTCAAGCTCCCTCAAAGCGGATGGTGAGCATTAAAATCTCCGGTAAGAATCGTAGGGCCAGTTGTCGCTGATTACACGCCGTGCAGTCGTTTAGTTGAAGCGACTTGAAGGAGAAATATAAACCAAACAGCAACAACAGTGAAGGTAACGCTCCTTTGTTTTTACAATTAAACAAACGTACTATATATATAGTCGTCGTCATGAGGCGAGTCTGGGTGCAACACGTATTGCAGTTCACATCTAATATATACAATGACTTTGCTGACATCAACACAGGTTGAGGACGTGAAGGTAGAAATGCTGATGGTATTCTGAATGTTCGGCTCGCAAATTACGAGGATCGGAGAACAATTTTCAAAGACGAAGTGTCCAAAACCTGAAATTCTTGGTGTGAGGCCCCGGGCGTTCCACTGCAATAGAGACGCTTTCTTGACTTCCCTGTGGAAGGGCAGCGAGGGGTGGGTCATGGTGCTATGCGAAGTTTTCAAGCGCTGGAGTCAATGTGTCCAGTGCTTGTAGCGCGCTACGAGCAGCCGCAGTGTCCATCTTTGTCAGTAGTGGACGCATGACATTCGTGAGCGACTTCAGCATAGCAATCACTTGAGAATCCTTTTCTCGCATTTGGTCAACTGAAGCGACATTTGATTTTAAGTGCTCTGGCTATGGTGTGTGGAATGTATTTGGCAGCGCTGGCCACAGCTCACTTGGTGAAGCATCCATAGCATGACCGCTTTTTTCGCTGATATTCGTGCTTTTATTGGAAACATATGGAGCAGGAGGCGGTGTTGCCGGACAAGCCATCTCCTTTGAAACGGAAGATGATTTCGTAAACTTTCGTTTCCGCGAGCGATGTCACCTTATTGCACCAGAAGCATCTCTGTGTGATGATCCTTCTCTGGCCGTTTTCCTCACTACTTTCTGCTCTTATTTAGGCGTGGGCAGTCTTTTGAGGCTGCAGCGTGCGAGCCTTGACAATTTGGGCACTTCAGCTCCGTTGCACGGCAATTGAGTACCAGCGTCGTGTTCGAACATAGTGGCATATCACTGAATTTCGGCAGGCAGCACTCACGTATCCAGTTCTTTGACATCTTCTGCAGTGAAGTAGTTTGGGGGGGGTACTTGAGGCCGTGCATGTGATGGCAGGCAGTCACCTATAAACACGAGCTTTGCACATCTTGAATTGTCAATGCGCCAAGCCTGCAGTAAGGCAACACCATATGTCGTAGGTTTGATTAAAATTGGCAGGTCGTCGTCGCTAATCCATGGGTCAATATCATAAACAACACCCGCCGTGGTTCCGTGGTCCTGCGGAGTGAGGTAGTGAACCAGGAGCTTTACTACCACCAAAACATCGTTTGCGCTTCGGTTGTGGACATGAATAGCCAGGAGGTTCTTTCGATTATTAATTCTGTTATCCTTAATTTCTCCTGGGACAATTAAGAGCCTCCAGAGGAAGAAAATCGCTTGTCGACTAAGGCGGTTGTCGTTGTCCGTGGATGTTTCAGGCACAAAGAGAATTGTGTGCGCCGGTGGCCTTCGCTGTGGCATGACAGTTGACTTACTGGACGAAAACCGTCCGTTGATGTTTCTTTCCTTGGTCTTCCGGTGTACCACTATATCGAAGCCTTCTTCACCTGAGGCGTCATCGCTTGAGCAGGAGTACAACACAATGTCCTCGCTGTCAGCTTGACTTGGAGGGCAGTTTCTCTTCCTCGGACTAGTTCTGCCGAAGTAGTCGCGCCGCGTCGGCGTTCTGCCGACTCCACCTCCATTGCTGTAGCAATGAGAACGGTTTGGCTTTGGTGCCAACGGATATGGCTCAACCCACTACGTGGTATCGAGCATGAATCGGGCGGCAGTAGGTGAAAAGGGAATACTTAAATAGAATTTTATCATTTTAAAATGATATTAAATTAATACTAATTGTTAATATCAATTTTCACGCTACATTATGTTAGAATTTGAAGTTAATATTTTTATGTTCATATTGAAGAAAGTAAAACGATAAGATTAACATGGCAGCCTCATTGACTTACAAAATTGAATATGACATCACATGCGTTCCTATTGCAGTGTCCTAGTGCCGACGCCCCAGGAGACAGTATCATAGGAAGCGTAATAATCCAAGTTGACGAAGGGGACCTTCCAGAAGTTGTTTTCTGTGCACATCGAACCTACGACATTCTATAAAGAAATGTTCCAAAGTTTCAGGTACGTTGCAATAAAACCATTGAGGGTAAGATGCCAAACCAGACCTGCGGGAATAAAAATTAAGCATTGGTATTCGGCAACGCATTCCCGTGCATGAAACTTGAAATTTTGGGGGCGAAATGCGAAAACACTCGTGTACTTAGATTTAGGTGCACGTTAAAGAACCCCAGGTGGTCTAAATTTCCGGAGTCCCCCACTACGGCGTGCCTCATAATCAGAAAGTGGTTTTGGCACGTAAAACCCCATAAATTTTTTAACTTGAAATTTTCTTGTTGAACGCCATCTGCTGTGCCAAGGTATCTAAGGTGCTGACGCCTCACAGTAAAACACGGGGGAAAAAAACGAAAATACTGTAGCGTGAAGGAACGGTGGTGTGTACAAGAGTCATTTTGTCGTCGTCCCAATATATGCAAGAAATTGTAATATGCGCAGGGGAAAAATTACTGGTTTGGGATTTTAAGCCACATGCTCTTTTCCATATAGCGCAGGAATGTCAATTGGCTGGGATGTTTGGTTTAAATCGACACCTTCTTTGAATGGCCACAACCAGCGTGCAATTGCAATTGTAGTACGATTCCAAAATTTTCGCACAACTCCTGTCAAATTCTCGTAATTATTAATCGAAGATGTCGAATCGATTAAGTCGATTAAACTAAAGATGGACATCGATGAAGATTAATCGTCTTGCGGAATACTTTTAATCGGTTAATCATTCATTGATATTACCAACCCTACTCCCCACCACGCGGTGTCTGGCGCGCGACGGAAGACGGCGCTCTGTGCCCGCCTTCCTCCTATGGGCGCATGACATTGAGCCGCGATCGTATCGTGACCCTCACGTTTCCCTCGCACATACATACGGCGACAAGGTTATCGCGCTTGTACTTTATACGGAACATCACGGCGACGGCAGAAATGCGCCGGGAGTGTTCGTATAATGCTACCGCAATAATAAAAAAAGAAAGAGCGGGTCGTCGCGCAGTCGAACCTATGGCCGAACGTTCACATGCGCAGCCGACCTCGCGCGCTTCGGTGGCGTGCCTGGCGCATACATCTGGCGTGTCTTAGGTTTGACGCTAGGTAACGCAAAAACAAATAATAACAAGTTGCACAGTATAAATTCTTTATACTAAAAACCGTTTGGTTCTAGCTGGAAAAAAAATAAAACATAAGACCTTCTTCGCTATAAATTCATTTCACATACTTTTTTTCCCGATGTTCGCGTCAGCTAGCGGCTGATGTGAACACTAGCGAGACATGTTTCCTGTAGCCAGTTATTTTTGCCGTGTGTGCGCTCTTGTTGAATTTGTCTATGGTCTGCTCTTCACCGCTTTGGTTCTCGGCGCTGGCGAGACCGGCACGTCTTGCGCGCCTTCCCCACTGATGTTCCAATCGTGGCGTTAAACCAAGATCGGCTGCTCGGTCAGGTGTCAGTTTCGCGTTTTTTTTTTTTGCTTGTTTAACATTATTTTGAAGGTAGCAGAACAATTCTACTATCAAGCGCATGACAGAGGGGTCTCGAAAACCTAAAGATGCTATTACCTTAAATGGTAAAAAATCTCCGGAGTTACCCGTTACGCGTGCGCACAGCTTAATTCGCTATGCGTTTTCCGCACGCTTGAAATGCCTTCGCGCCGCCCCTCGCAGCGGCGCCACCATATCATTGCACGTAGTTGCACGCTTTAGCGCTGTTCCAAGTTGGCCTCCTGCACACCCAATGAGTGCCTTCACTGCATAGCGTTGGAACAAAATGGATAAAGTATGCAGTTTGGAGCATATTCAGGAATTCTACTAAACAAGTTTGAGGGGTGCCCTCTCGCGTGTGGCATCAGCCAGAACTCATCGCCTACGCTGCCCCTCAAGGTGCATGCTCACTATGCGGACGCATTAGATTCAGTCGTTGATCCTCTCTTGCCAGAATGTTTCAAAACTGCCAGAATTGGTGTCGGCATTTGTTTATAACGGATATTCTAGTAAGGAGAAGGAAGTAGGAATAGACAGAAAAACAGGGAAGTTAGCCAGTTCTACTATTCTACTAAGCTATATATTATATATACTATTTACATATTTGAAATGTGCACCCAGAAACTGCTGAAGGTTGCTGATCCAGCTGTGCCGAAGAAACCCACCTTTGCAGCAAGTTTGATTGCGATAAAAAAAGTTTCAATGCATTGTTGTTGCTTAAACACATTATAACTTAATACTGTCCTTGGAACTTCCCTCAAGTTTTTATCTACAACTACGTATAGGTGAAATAGCGCAGCTTGCTTGGTACAGTACATGTTTGTTACAAGTGAAGGCCAATACTGAGAATTTTTGGTTGAAATGAATGTAAATACAGCACAGAACTGATAGCTTTGTGGCGATTGTGAAATGTCTGGGCCCTCTCGTAGATGGTCAGCGGATAAAAGTGAACAGAACAATGTTACACAGCATTATACTGTAGCACTGACTAGCATCGACAAATTACTCGATTACTAGCACTCGGCAACTAGCTATGAGCGACATGTCGCGGAGGACTCAGCTTAGCCTCTGTGCATTCATCAGCAACGAGAAACACAAGTTACTCAGCTCTTTGAGAGTGTGACTGAAAAGAGTTATCTCCTAGGGAAACATCTCTGTTCAGATTGGTAACACCCACAGAACCAGAGCGACCACTGCAACATGCCCAAAACTAAGACAAGACGCTGAACAAGACACAACTTTTTATTTTTGACAAAATTCACGACAGACTTATGTTACAATTCTACTCCGTGATCAGCGATCAATCAATATCAAAGAAAGCACACGAGTCCACACTGTATACTGAATATGGTAGTGACTATGACAAGTCAAAGAGCACCTGAGACGAGTAAGATAATAGAAACGCCACTTGTTTAGGCATACGAATGACACCCCATTTCATTGCATCTCAGTCTAAAAATAACGCTTCAGTGCGGCCCATCCTCCGCAGTAGAAGACGTCTGCAAATTGTGTCAACTAGATACACACGAGAAAAATCCACTACAGTACATGTATGTACACACAGGCATAAGTATGCAAATTTTAACCTTTCCCAGTGAAAGCTTTGTGCATAGCTACAAGTAGCTTAAGGAAAACAAATGGTAACCGCACAGAGAATACTACAATCGCATCACCATCACACCTTGGTCAAAAAATTGGCTACATCTTCTAAGCAAGAGAGATGTTTGACACAGAAAGCTAGGTAAATGGTACTCGTATGAAATACTTGTCGCTGTTTATGAAGCTAAGGAAATGAACACTCCTAAATAGAATTAGGACCTTGCATATCCAGTTAAACAAGAATTTTAATTTCCTTTGAAAAATCCACATTCCTTCCTTTTTTGTCGACTAATGTGCTTAAACTGCAGCGACATTACTGCTCTTTACAATTACGAAGTTTCGGCACCGCATTAATTTAATGAACTCAGCAAGTCAAAAACAATACAAGCACAGTAGAAAACCTGAATATGCATGACACCACGTGAGAAACGCTCTGCGCAATTTCTTCAAAATGATATATGCATGCAAAGGCGCTTTGAGCGAAACATTTCATTTGCAACCAGTAAAATAAGTGTTTTTTTTTTAACTTATTGCTTAAGATTGTCCTGAAACCCTGGATGCCACAGTCTTCTGTATGTTAACAAAGGAACTCCACGACCATGCCACATTCAGTGCAGGAATAAAGCCCATGTGTATCTCAAGTGAATAACTTAAGAAGAATATATATGCTCATGAAACAGGTGGAAAAAAGAGCATTACCTCTCTTTGTATGAAATCTTCAACATTGAAAAGAGCCCTGTAGTGACCAAAAAGGCTAAATATAGTCACCTTAAGTAGGTGGTGGGCAATAAATATACTGAGGAGAATTTTTAACACATCCTGCCACGCATGTCAACAAGCAGGTACTTTGGAAATGAAGAGGCGGCAAAAGGACACGACGGATGGAACAAGGTGAGGCTTCACCGTCGCCTTGTAATAATGCATACTGTTCATTTATACCACGTAATGAAAACACGGTTCTTGCTTCGCAAGTCGCCAAGGGTGCATACATGTGTTAAAATGTGACAGTGATCTATATAGGCTCTCTTAATTTAACAGGTCAAACTAACACTTTCATAAAGTCAAACAAATACCACTGCAGGCTGACCTATTTTCCCCACATCAAGAAACACGTCTCCACGCAGTGATGTATTTAACGTGTCTATAAAGTTTTTCACTGTTGCGTTACCGGCAAATGAACATGTGCCTGACCATGAAAAGAACTGCTTCTATAGTAAAAAAAAACTGCATTTAGTTATGACATTATGCGTTGGAAAGCAGAATAAATACATTAGCATATAAAACACGCAGATACTTAACCTATGTTGGCGAAACAAGCTGATAGCGTCGCTCGTCATTGTATGCATGTCGATTTGACATTTGACTGCACATAAAAACAGAAAGTGACTTCATGGGGAGAACAACGCACTGTAAATGTGAGGTACCTCTCAAAAAAGTTATAGAAATGATCTGCTGCTGGACTACGCGTGCCACATGCTGGTGCTAATCTTCCTAGCGCTGGTATACTATAGCCATCACATTGGCAAGCAACCAAAGCACTTGCCACGCACCTTTCTCTCCAATATGGCAGCGAGCTCTCTCACCTGGGAACTTTTGTACCAGGTAGAATCCGATAAATGGCAATGATTCATTAAGTAAACTAGACACAAGCGGCTCAGACGTCGTTAGTGATGGCTAAATAATGAGGGAAAACTAAAATTTACATACCAAAAGGTGTTTGTGGAAAAGTGTACCAGTCCATACATAATGTTGCAAGTCCTCAATAGCATGGTTTCTGTTCTAGATGCACATTTATGAGAGCTTACGAGTATCCTGCTTCAACCAACATATTTGATCTGTCGCTTGGTCATCCCTTACAAATCCATGAAGCGCGAAACTTTGCAGACAGCCAACAGACATCTCTAATAACATGCCTTGTGGCATGACGATGGCTCTGGCGCAGCTCCACAATGCGCCAAAGGTGCCACCACCGTGTCGGCAGCGTATCAACATGTAACAACACGCGCTATAGTAGGATGGAAAATTTCAAAACAACTATTTTCTTCTGGAGGAGCTAAAGTCGAAGGAGTCTATGCACATTCATGCAAACTGTATACGGGTAAGGGTGTGAGGCAGGTACTTGTGGAAACACGATGGTGTAGATGGGTTTTTCTGAATACATTTGTTCTTTTTCATTTAGGGAGTTGCTCGGCCGTATCTGCAGGCATGACATTATGGTGTACAGACCACGAGGAAACGCTACACAAACGAGAGCACAGCAGTAATAGGGGCAGGAAGTGGTACCTTATCCTGGTGCACCACAGCGAGTGGCCTCGTATGGAATTGGAGTGAACACACCATAGCCACAAATGAAGTAGTAAGGATACTAGTGCTCCTAACTTTTCACGTTTTTTGTCATACATTGGAGTTTGCTGTGTAAGTTTGCTGTGTACCCAAAGTTATTGCATATGTGCGAATATTAATTCTGTCACAGGAATTTATTTCCCCCATAACACCCAATATTTCACGTTTTTCAAAAATGAAAACATATTATGCTAAGACTTTGCTGGTAGTTGGTGGGCTAATGCACAATGTTAACATTTTGCCCGCTGAGCTTTAGAATTATTTAATGTGCTAATCTTTTCAGTGTAATCACATTTATTCTGCATCATATGGAGAATGGGAAATGTTTTTCTTTTATTCAATATCACAGCTCAAGTTCCACTTCTAAAAGCCCTTGCCATGTTCTAAGCTAACTATATTTTCTCTAAATTATAGAAAAGGTCAAATCTCGGATTCCTGATTTTTGTTGAACACGATGAACAGCTCAAACAACGAGACAAAATTCAGGTCATGTTTTTATCTCTTTGTGCCATTACCTGCACCATTCACCGTGTTGCTTTCGAAGTACATTCGAAGGGTATCACTTTTTACTCTTTCATACACATTGGTTCTACACCAACAATTGTTGAGTATTTTCGACGCGCCAAAATACGCCAAATACGTACTCCAACATCCACAGCGCAGAGTGGCATTCAAGTGAAGGTGGACCTCGAGCACTGCTTATGTAAATATTTCTTACACTTAACTATGATTACTCGGTGATGTGAATGAATACATTGCAGTGGAGCTGTTTAACACAGCCATTGAATTGGAGCTGCAAGACTGTCTTTTTTCTGTCACATTATGTGAATTACATTTTTGTTCAAATAACGAAATTAACAAAACGTTGCCCCTGTAGCATGACAGTTTGTGGTAATACATATGCTTCCAACAAGCATTTTTGGTCAGAACAAACTACATGCAAATGAGTTAAGCAGCTCATAGCAGACAATGACTAAAATGACACTCATACTGCAAGAACAGGAAGGTGGTTACACACTTACCGATTTTAGGTTCCAATTAGTAACAGCAGAGCATTTTTATATCGTGGATGAAAATATTAAGCTATATAGGAAATTTCGCTGAATACAGTTTCACAGTTGTTTACATAAAGGAAAAATATCACTGAACTTTAAAGAGAACATTTTTTTCTAAAATTTATTTTCTTTTACATTGCCTTTTCAGCCACACAAATCGATGATTAAAGCTTTTGTACGCATCTTATTAACGAATCTACAAGGAACTCATCAGCTTTCATAGTGTGAATTGCGTATTTCATTACAAGACAAGGTAGCACATATGTCACATTCTTCAGTGTTCCAAAGTTAATAAAGCGGGGAAAATTGCACTACATCACCCACAAGTCGCAAGCCTTAGCACATCATGTCAATATAAAGTATAAGTGACAGAACCTTGATAATGAAATACTAACATGGTGTACTCGTCAAAGGTGTGTAGTTCACCATCTGGCTTATACCAGATATTTAATGGCCTCATATGTCCACAATGCCTACACAGTGGTCTCCAGCAATAAATCAAACGTTCTCAAGAAGACAATGACAGTGTCAAAATGTGGGAGAAACTGTTAGGTTCAAGGCTCTTCGACAAGTTTGCAAGGTGCGGTTGCAGAATGCGAAAGCAATGCAAGGACTTTTATAATAGGTGGTGAACACAACGAAAGTTCTGACATTGCGGCACACTGCAAAACTTTCTTTTACAGAATACATTGGGCAAACAAACAACCCGGCACCATAACAAATATGTCCACCTGTTAGAGGCAGTTTATGAATAGAAAAGTGTACAGAACTTTTTTTTTCCGCAAAAGTGTGAGCACTACGGCGACTAACAGTGATTATGCACGACAAATTACACTAATTTTTTTCCAAGCATCCTCTCTCCAGACAATTCACGCATGGCATTCACTGAAATCTGCTCAAAGGACAGCGTAACTTCGACAGCGTAAGCGTCAAACAGCATTGAGGGTTCCTCTACACTTGTATATGCACATAGCGCCACCCTGGAAGCCTCGGCATTTTCCACCACACAACTCATCCCTCTTCTGCCACAGAATAAAGAAGTGGTTTAAACCACTCGCCCTGCCAATTGCACACACAGTCCTTGTGAACTGGGAAGGAAATAGACATGCTAAGACCACTGTCATGTAGATAGAATAAAAAAACGCCAGACAAAGCACGCGATATGCGGACTTGGCCGCCTCGTCGCGGACAGTTCCGGCCGCGTGGCTGCTTCAACGCGAAAAACAACTGTGTCGCGTAGTTATTTGGCCAAGTGCTGTCTTGGAAGAGGCACGGCGAACGCTCCCGGATAAAAGCCACGTCCGCAGTCACGTGGCCAATGTCAGCCTCTCCCCACCTCCAATCCCAACTTGCGCATTGCACATGGTCCTGCGTTCACCGGGTCAGAGCCTAACAGGTGCTTTCCCATGCAACACTCCTCGTGCACTTGTTTACCCCTACCGTGAGGCGTCTACTGTCCAGTACAAACAGACTGGCATGTCACACGTGCCCTTTTGCGATGCAAGGCTTCCTGTCCAGGCGCCGAGCCAAGTGTTTCGATTGCACTTCACCCTCGCCGCAGGTGCTGGGAGTGCACAGGAGAAAATAAACGCCACGAAATGGAGCCGCACGCTGTCCTCTCGATTCCCTTCATTAAGGTCACGGCTCAAGACTCGGCCAATCTTTTGGAAATGCGAAAGATACCAAAGAGCTCATGTTCTGTTTAACGCCTTTGACACTTTTGAAACCTCCAAAAGAAAACTCTTTGTTCAAGCTACAGCAAGTTATAACAAAAATGTAAAGGAACCTTGCCTGTTCACCAGTCCTGCTTGTTTTTTTCCGAACACTTCCAACGAGTAAAATTTGCCAGAAGGTTATCATGGGTGCATTATAAATATCCTCACACGTACTGAGAATCATATGCAGATTCTATGCTACATCCTAAGTACAAATTGGACAAATAAATACAGTTATTTCAATACAATCCAGTCACCTCTGCGTTCAATAATCTCCCCGCTGCGATTCCTCCTTGTGCACACCACCTTTGGCACCTGCGGCCACGGCGTTTCGCTGGACATCAGTGGAGTCAGACCTCCGGGACTAGCACGTGGTGGGAGACCCCCAAGATGGTGGGCCGCACACGTCTCAAATAAGCCAAGCCAATGCGTGCATACCGTACAGTCACTACAGTATATCCGTCTCGTAGATCTTGGCGCCCGTGCGCAGGGCCGACGACGGCACCGCCAGGTGGGTGAGCGAACCGGACGCGCCGCCAGCGCTGCCCAGCGAGAGTGATGCCTTGTGCAGGATGTTGCTCTCGCTGCCGGTCTTCTTCAGGTCCGGTTTGGGCGGCGATAGGCGCTGGAGGAGCTGCAGCCGTGCGTACTGCTCTTGCAGCTGGCGCTGTTTCCGCAGCAGCTCCTAAGGTATAATAGAACACTTGAGGTGAGACACTTTGCCATCAAGCATTTGTTTCATTCTTTGTTTCCTTTATTTTTTCACGATGGAAAATACATATTGCTGAAAAAATTGAAAAAGTTTGCAGAAAGCAACTTCACGAGCTTTGGGCTCGCATAATGTAACGACTACTTTACATTGATTGCATGCCGCTATCATCTATCGAACATGACCGACCTATTTTGGAAAAAGCTTGGGTTGTGCTCCACCTGAGCCAGTGGTGAACAGCAAAAAGGAAGAGACATTGGATATTATCACATCGTTTCACTCGCAATATCTGTAAATGACAGTACCAGTAGATATTCTAACAGCACAACATGAAGAACAAGATTGACGAGACTAGGAAGATGACTGTAAAGGAAAAGCACTGGGTTGCAAGTACGAAGACAATACTTGGGAGAAAGAGTTTCTGTGCAAATATACTTGTGAAAGCTGCAAAGAGAATCAAGCAGAAGTATGGTGAATTCTGGAGGAAACCAAAACCGTAAATTAACAGGGGCAGAGCTTCAGCCCCAGGCCAAAATACCCGTGACACTTGGTCATGGTGAGGGGCCTCTCACTAGGTTTTTGCATTTCAAACAACGTGGGAGCTTAGATCAAGCAGTGACTGTCGTGCCTGCAAAATAATACAGTCGAATCTCATTTTAAAGAAGTCACATCAGATACGAAATTACCATAGTTATATCTAGTAGTTGTTATGCATAAGCAGCCATGCAGATATTGGGGCAAAAAAATCGTGATCAGGTCTATGAAAAAGACCAGCAAAATGGGGAGCCGCTGGCGGGTCAGCAAAGGGTCTTGGTGGCTCATCGGCATCTTGCTGTACTATTACAAGGCATGGGAACAACAATTAAATTACATAGATGCACTCTCCATTGCCTTGACAACTGAGCTGTGTGATTGCTATCATCACACAGGACCACCACGTTGGTTTGCCAACTGCGTCCAGTCAAGCTGAGCCGCTAGTCGCACACTCTACCAATGGACTTTTAGAACTGAAGGCAAGAGGGAACTGCCGCTGGCTTCGTACTCCCTACTTCAGCTTGCAGCTCAGCTCCTGTGTCTGATCTCTCGCTTGACTGCCGATAAGGCCTATGAGTGCAAACGACGCTTTCTGTGACTGCTTGTCCCCAGCAACTCTGCCGGCCACATGGCTTTGGTCACTAGGCGTAACTTGCGCTATTTCGTCGGGAGTCGGCAACAAATGTGGTTTCGTGCAAGTTGGTATGGAAGCAACTTTGTTCGTGGCTGTCACGTTTGCAGCATCAAGCGTGCGGTTTATACTGGCCAAAACACAGTGCGGTGTCAGCAGTAAAATACAAATAATCATGCAGGTCCGTAAAACCGGTCAGCAACAGCCTTCAACATGTTTGCTGCTAGAATATATATATTTTAGGCACGTGCAACCAAAAATTTACTTCGCTATATATACATATTGGATCACAAATTTTTTATTTCGTTCCTTAATATATCAAAAACTTTAAGATTTCAGCCACCGTTATTCACCATGATTAGAAGGTCATCAACGTAACTAAAGAACTTAATAACCAATGCACCAAATTTTTTGGTGAAAGACCTAAGAAAAATATAAGAAAGGACACTAAAAATGTATAACTTAGGATTGGGACTACCCTTGACCCGGTCCAAATCCCCGATCTTTTCCACCATGGTCATCCCATTCAATTGAACACATGCATACCGTAAATAAAACAATAATATTTCCAAGAACTTTCCACACTAGTGCCACAATTAACAACAAACTTAGCTTCATCATTATCGTTAACCAAATATGACTGGAGTGGAAGCGAATAATACAAGCCTTCAACCTTTACACTAAACACTGAACATGAACCAGGATTCTGTGCCATAAAGAAAACAAATCACACTTTCTGAACTATTGGCAATAACGGGGTCAACCACATGAAGAGCCTCAAGATGCGAGTGCAGGCAACCCGCTATTTCATATTTGCGTCACACATAGCACCTGAAGCACACAAATAACCAGCACCAATGGAAACTATTTGTGGATTCCCATAAATGGCAGAGAGCGCAATGCGGTCACTCGAAGTATGCCATGTTGCAAGAAGCATTTAGGGGAAAAAAAGGAGGCGTGTCTCGTGACGTAAACTATAGCTAAACTCTGGACTACAATAGAAATGAGCATTTGGGTACAAAATGTCACTTGCGGACACTTGTTCGAGATAATGGAAGGTCCTTCTACGGAGAGTGTAAGTCAACTCCTCGCAGCATCGCATCACAATGTTGAATTTACGTTATCCCTGGTATTACTGAACCCTTTTCAAAAATTCTTGCTGTAGACTGCTCCATGGACAGTACTTCCAGTGTATGTGTAACCAATAAATCTGGACACAACTTGCATTATACAACCTAAGACCAATTGCAACCAACTTCCAGTGCTTAAAAAAAAAATTCGACGGAGCTTGGTGGGTCTCTTTTTACGCAGTACTGCGCCAGAAACCTTGGAAACGACGCGCGGCTCCACCTCCTACGGAAGTATTGTTATTTTTTTCCCTGCCCCCTTTGGGCTATACGGTGGGTGGGCCGCTGGAGGTATACACGAGTGAGTGCACGACCGACCTGATGCCGCGAGTCGAGCAGCTCCTGTCGGCTGCGTGCTTGTAGGCCTTCTTGCGAGTTGACGCTCTCGCTGCTGCTGCTGTTGGACGAGAGCTGGTCTCGCCGGCCACCGCTGCTGCCGCTGCTGCTGCTGCTCGCGTCCTCCGCGGCCAGCGCGTTGGTGCGCACCGGCTCCGAGCGGCTCCGCTGTGGGCCCGTGGGCGACGTCACGGGTGACTTGCTCGTGGTGCGCGGCGGAGGTGGAGGCGGCGTCTTCTTGCTGACGCCGCCGCCCGGACCATCGACGACGATGACCGTGGCGCCGGAGGGCGGCTTGCCACTTCCCACAGACGCGGAAGAAGAGGCCCTGACGGGCGAGTCTGCCGAATGCGGCCGGCCGCCACCGCGCTTGTCCGCCGGCTTGGAGAAGGTCTGCAGCTCGTCCAGCAGCGCGTCCAGGGCGTTCTCCGAGCGCGCTGCGGGGCTGCCCTTGCTGCTGTCGCTCGCTGCGCCGCCGGCCGGCTCACCCGCCGCGTCGCACGTCTGCAAGGCCACCGACAGAACCCCGCACCGAAACGTGCAACGGTTATCGCCATTCTGGGGAGCTTCGCGCTGGTGCTCCATTTAAAAGCTCCTGCACCCGTACGCACAAAACTATTTCACGCAAGAGCGTTTCAGTTTCAGCGACCAAACTCCCCCGCCTTTCGGCAGCGATTGGCGAGACGATCAATCGCAGACGGCACTTACGCAAGAGAAGTTTTGAGAATACGGGCCCTGGTGACAAACTTTTTTTGTGCGACAGTTGTGGTGCGAAAGCGCGCTGGAGAGGACACCGTACGCTCGCTTCACTCTCCGCAGCGGAGGCGTGACGGCCATGCCATCGCGCGTCCCCTCACTCCGAGCCCAGCGCGCCCTCGCGCCACATGCGTCGGGAATTCAGGCAGGCCACGAAGCATCAAAGTGTTTGCACGTTCGACTCGCTCGGTAGCTGAAGCTCTCGTATGTGGGGCGAAACCGGCCCGTCTAGTTCGCAGAAAGTTCAATAGATGATGGTGTGACTATTTTCAAGTGTTTAACCTCAGGTATACAAACTCGTCTCGCACACGGTTCTCGGACACTACTACACGTCAATGCACATGCAGAGTAGGGGGTGAAAGGGACCATTAATGCTTGCTCGCTGCGAGGCATTAAACTTTTCCTCTCCTACCAAGGACCTTAAGCTGGATCTTCACAAATAGCCTTACCACGTTGCATACTCAACAGAATATTGTCATTTGCATCTGGCTAAGTGTACCAACAAGTTATCTTTGAGATTGCTCCAATGACGAAAACGTGGGCTACTTCAATGTATTTAACCTTCCAGCGCTGTAAGTGTGCTGATTATTATTCAGAATCATAATATCACAACAGCCGTAACCTTATTAATAAAAAAAAATAAAGACAAATGGAACGCATACCCCTGCACAGTAATCGCTGCTCATAAACAGCGACAGCTGTGGAATGGCCCTTTAAATTGCAACCTACTTGTCTTCCTTTGTGTTTTACTAGTCTCTCCGCAATTAATTTGCTCATCCACTAGTCATCTACTCGTCTTCTCCACGATTCCATGGTGCTTGCTCATCTTGTTGTGGAACTACATGCTTCACCTTGTCCTCTGCAATAACTCAGAATCGACAGTTCCTTTGTGCTGCAGACTTGCTTACTTGGTTCCTGGCAGTGACTTCTTCTGTACGCAATACCCTTCTCAGCAGCACCATCCTGTACAGTGTGCCTCTCATGCTCTTCGTAATGTCACCTCAACCACATCCAACCAACAGTGCTTGTTCTTCAGTAGGCGCTTCGTATTCCACTGGTTCCCTTGCGAAATAGTTGCAGTTTGCGAAACATCAATGCTGGGCAGGTGCTTCTCACTGCGCAATGCTACCATGCAAAACAGCAATGCTTGCTCTTGTTGCTGAGCAATTTCCCTCAGCTTTTTCTTTCTCTTCTTCTTTTAGTTACCAACAATGATGAAAACCACTTCATTTGAAACGTACACATTTAAATGTGCGGGTGGCTCCTTCCTAGCTGCTACAACTGCACTGGACACCTCGGCCTGCACTGATCTACTCCCATAGCTACAGTACCGAAACGGCACGAACTATGGCACACACACTATCAAATGTTCAACTCCGTGTATAGGTCTGCCAAGGCAAAACACCTTCAAGGTTATGTCTGTTATCTGTTTTATGTTTCTTTATCGGACCCAGTATGGGTCATCGCTCAGTCTATGGATTTAAACAAATTCACAGTATTCTATAACAAATAAAGAAATAAACAAATCAGTTCTATATAAAGCCAGAACCTGGATGAAGTACATGCAAGGTAAAACATTTCTTCCACCCAAGGGTAGAGCGAAGGTACAAAGTGAAGTAATGTACAGTCGACCAAAAAAGTTTACGGACCACGGGGTCTCAGAATATGCCAAATATACGAGCTGCCTTTAAAAGTAGCCAGTAAAACCGTACATCACAATGTTGTTCGCATATACCAGTAAAGGCTGGAAATGGGAATACCAGGCTGCATTTGGAGGCTGCGGAGATATACCGCTTTTTGTCAGGTCTCTTGGTCCGTAAACTTTTTTAGTCGACTGTACATAAACTTCAATCGGTCAAACTCTTCGGCAAACAACGACAACAGGTTTGAGCCCACTTAACCTTAAAGATAAGGGATATCACAACTATACGACTCCAGATTAAAATACTTGCCCAGTAAGAACCAACATTCTATAATTAATAAAACTTGAATTTCATAATATAGCGACCTTGTGATATAGCATGCATATAATTTTGTGCAATAATTGGATCCTACGAGTTCAAGAGATATTGACACTAACTGTCAGTTTCCAGAACAAGCCATGCAGGATGGTGAATTTCTGTCAAGGCAATTTTTAAGAGGAAGTAATATTGTTGTACAGTATCGGCATGCAGTCTCTGAGTTGACTTTATGTTGTCACACATGTTTGTCAAGCTTTGAGAAAATCAAGCTTACTACAACACAATAACAAATCTTTCGCACCTCTGCAGCTACAAAATGTTGTTTGCAATGCAGACTTGTCCTAAAGATAGTGGTCAACGCATTCCAAGGCAGAAAGAAAATTATTCTTCATATCTCTTTCACTGATGGGCGAGGAGAACTATGAGAAGCATGAAGGTGGAAATATTGAGAAACCATGAAGAGATTTTTGGTTGTTTACCATTGACTGACAGTAAAGACACTCCCAGAACAAGTGCACACATATGATAGGGTCACTTTAACCACGCAAAAAAGAAAACACATGGATTTGAGCATACAACTACATATCAGATTGTCATTTTTGGATGAAGGATACATGACCCCCGGGAACTTTTAAAGAAACCACCACAAGCAACCAGGAATAAGAAATTGCAAGCAACTAGTTAAAGACAAGCCAGCAATCGCTTAGGAAATACCAGACTGCTTACCCTAGTAATATACAGGGATGACACTCAGAATATCCTGATATAGACCCGTTTAAGGTTTACACACACACATCCCAAAAGGCTTATTTTTTGCCTACTGGAAGAGGCTGCTAAATTCAGTGAATAATGCTTACAATAAAACCTTTGATAACCAACAAATATCATTATTCATATGAGGCACGTACCCAGGATTATATTTGGGGGGGAAGGGGGGGGGCAACCCACGGTCACCTTTCTATACAAATGAGGGAGGGGGTTACATTTACTAGTACTAGTAGTAGTTGTTTAGAAAACATCAACTGCTTACACTGTGGAATGTTATAAACAAAAAGATAGCATTAGCTAGTTACATACAAATGCCTTCCAATCCTACGGCTTTTTTAAATCAGTATCTAAAGAAAACACACACCTACAACACCCGGCACATATCTTATAATAAGGAGAAAGTACGTACGAACTACGGCACCCAGAAACTTAGCTACAGAATTTCCAGTTTTTTAAACGATCACCATCCTGCTGTAAACATTAGCCAGGAAAGTAAATCATTCAAAGCTTTCAAAAATAGCATCGCTATGTATCTGTTGTCACCGCAGGCACGACCACTCCTTTTTTTTGTTGTTGTTTCTTACAGTATTTTCCCAATTGTACATAAATGTTCAACATGAAATAACTTCCGTTTCAATGTTAACCAACCACTCTGTATTTCCATAATGCTGAGTGTTTATTTTATGCGCTGAATGTCTTGTGCTCTCGAATGGGAGGAAGAAGGGTGCAGACTCCTTGTCAAGCATCCACTTGCCTTTTGGTTTGCGCCCTAGGCAACTGTACCATACGTTGTCTGAATAAAGTCTTTGACTCTAGTACAAATGTGAATTATGTCCACCGTTCCCCATAAAGATGCGTAAACTCTCAAAAGAGAAATGAAATAAGATGTATCTCACAGGTACACCTGTCACATACACCTCTCCTTTACTTGACAAACAAGGAACCACGTCAAATGGACTCGCGCAGGAAGAACACTGCCAAAAAACAATAAACAAGCGAAAGTGTAAAATAAAAATTTCTAATAGTTTTTATTTAAGTTAGCTCTGGAAGAATTATAGAGAAATATATATTTGCGGAACAATCACAGTTCATTTGGATCCCTCATTTACTGCTCTACCAAGTGCTAAAACTGACTCGTATTGTAATTTGGGAAGTTGCATAACGATGCGTGGCTGCCACTCCCGTACAACCATGTAGAATGCAGGACGCTGTGGTTCTAGATGTACTGTGCCAATCGCTGGAAGGTTAGAGAAAGACCCACATAAGCACAGCAGAGAAGTTGCTACGTCAGATGGCTCGATTGACAACTGTAGAAACATCATTCAAAACACACGGAATCGTTCTCCACTTCCAGCAGCATTTTCTCTACCGCCTTTTTAAATAAAAAGGTGTTGATCCATAAATATTTCCACAAATGGTTAAATTTGTGAATTTTAGCTTTTCCTTCCTGTTTGGCTGTTGCCTCGGCTCTCTCCTTTAGTAGACCCGCTTAATTTCTCAACTCCTTGCGACTCTTGTTTCCAGTTGCCAATTTTGAAAGAAAAATGCTGTACAATTAGGGAAAGACCAGACGAGGTAACAAATGACATTCATATTGCTTATGGGTTTAACACTTATTAGAGGGTTTGAAGATGGACGCTGTTTCACATGATTTTATTTTCCATCTTATCTAACCCATATGGGTATATGGTTCCAAGGATCTGCCAGCGTCGCGTCGAGCCGTCACTCAAGGAAATAATGAAGCAAAAGAAAAAGTTAAACGCAATTGACGTTTCCTCCGGCCGCATGCAGACAAGCTGACTATGAACTGAATCCCTTTCCTGGTACCTGGATCTGCCTAAACAAAGGTTGAACTAACGAAGCAACAGTGTGACCAACGTGTGTGATTGTTGCAAGAGATGGTAACATAAATTGTGTTGGGCATTATAAATAAAATAAAATAATATAATTAAAACAATAAAGTACGCCCTGCTGCTGCACCTAGGCATTGCAGGCAATAGATGTTGACAACTGAACGCATCCTGAGTTAATCGCGCAGGCACCGAATCGATGAGAAAACTTGCCTTCACACCCCAGGAGATGCCGATAACTACTGCCATCCAAAAGGAGTGAAAAAGGCAGCAAGATGTTGACCACCGAATAGCTGTCAAGTCTCAAGATTGATTTGGCAGCACTTCAGGAATGTGTGTGAGAAGTGGTGGCATGGGCGGGGGAGAAGGGAGTACGCCGCTCAATTTCGGGGGGGTCCTGGGCCCCTCCCGGCCCCCCCTTGAGTACATGCCTGATCAATATCAATTACCTGCTGTGGTAGCCTAGCAGCTATGGTGTTGTGCTGCTTAGCCCAAAGTCGCGGGATCAAATCCCAGTCTTGGTGGCCACATTTCGATGGGGGCAGAATGCAGAAGCGCCCGTGTATTGTGGCATTTGGTGCATGTCGAAGAACCTCAAGTGCCCAAAATTTCCCTGGAGTCCCATACTAAAGCTTGCCTCATAATCAGATTGTGGTTTTGGCATGTAATATCATATAATTTATTTTAAAATATCATCAGTTTTTCTATGCGGTCAACACATCATCTGATAAATAAAGTTTACATTGAAATGCACACGAGCTAAATGCACGAGCCATGTTTCTTGCAAGTGAACGCATCAAAAACAAGAACTAATATGGTCACCTATGGAACAAAATTTTCTTGGCAAATTTGACAGGTCATAAACGTGTGACCAGAAGTTTTCTGAGGTCACATCGTAGATGTGCTGTTGCTACAGTGTAATGATGATGATGCTGTCACTGTGCCCTTGGGAATGGGCTGGTGTTATGTAACTCCAAGCCAAAATTAGTAATACAGTGCGGAACAAATAGAATGCCATCAGCTGATGCTCTGTTTTACCAAACAGTGCAGGACATTCAATTCAATAATTGACTGTGTTCTGTTTATCAGCTGGCGTGAGAACCTCGGCGGCCACACTTTCGTCGTTCTGGCATCTCTCCCTTCTTCAAGAGAAGAATCATGTAATGCACAAATGTTCTGAAGCCTTTATGGTTAATACCAGCACCTTGCTCCTCAGTGTACGTTAACGCTGCTGAACCTTTATAATACTAATACCGTATTTGTACGAGTACAATGCAATTGTATTTTAAAAATTTCTGGCCCCAGAACTCATCTCGCATTATATTCGGGCTCATGACACAGATGTAACATGTTCTTATTTTTCCTTTTTTTTTTTCTGCCTGCCCTATGTGCTTTCCATGCCTGCTGCCACTTCGCCCAGTGCAAGAGCGTCGAGCCGGGAGTTGTCATTGTGCATTTTACATTGACTTTGTTCTCCTAATTTAGAATGCTGTTAGTGCTGCATCAATGTGGTTGCAGCATATTAATCACAACCTTGAGCAAGACGAGGCCAAATGAATGTGCCTTTGAAGTCGCATGATGCATGACCACACAAACTACAAAAGGCTTTGCTAAGTTCAATTGTATCACAGGCATGTCTGAAGAGTCTATCCAATAACTTGGTAGTTGTCACAGAGGATGATGTTGTTCTCGCCGACAGGGACAAGGACGTCAGCACTTGTCCTCATTATCACTTTATTAGTTCTCATTAACAATGAATAAAGCCATTTGGGCATCCGCTTTCATGCATTGTTTCCTGTTTCTCTGTAACATCGCTTATTGTTATGATCTTAAGGTATTTTTCTGAGACACCGCATGTCCTCCTTTGTGTTAGTCATATTTGTGGTCATCTTATTTACATGCAAATATGTGAACTCTGCCATTTCATGGCTGAGTTCACAGCATAATAATGAAACAGTGCGATCAATCCAATGTTAAAAAACAGTAAATTCTGGGTCTTTATGCACCAAAACCACTATGTATTGGTTATGAGGAACACCATAGTGAGGCATTCTGGATTAATTTTGACAACCTGGGGTTCTTTAACGGGAATGAAATGTATAGTACATGGGAGCTTTTTCATTCTGCCCACATCAAAATGTGGCCGTCATGGAAGGTATTTGATCCCACACTCCTTGGGCTTAGAAACAATGCCAGAGCCACTATGCCACCATGGCGGGTAACCTACATTTCCCATTCAATCTACTAACTACATTAGATTGGACAGAGTGTAGAAATTGGACGTCACATACACGAAGTGATGCACCATAGTGACGCTTACATGCCTTTTTCAAGAGTGCCACAAACAACCTTAGCTATATATGCACGTCTACTATGATATGCTTAACAGTAACGTTCTCCATCCTTCTCTCATAGGCGAGTTGTACTTTGTTTGACTTTGTCACTGATATTTTTTATCAAGTCTTGGCTTTACTCTGCTTGCTACGCTTTGCTTCATTCTTGGAATTGCTCATGAGTATTACTAGCCCAAGGTCAAGACCACAGCCTGTAAACCGTGATGCACAACATCATACGGTTGGACTTCCTTGGTTGCTGAAGCTGCCCATTATTTCAACGATCTCTCCAACATCACAAGAAGGGAGAAACGCTTTAACCGATTATAAGCAAAAAGACAAGTTATAAAGTAAGCTAATCGTTTAGCGAATCAGAGACCTTCTCCAAATGTCTTCCACATGGGCATGAATATTTGTTTTTAGGGCTTTGTTAAATTTTCCTTGCTTTTCTTCTTTTTCTCCTGGTTTTGGCACTATGCCCTGTCTGCTATTTGCTATTTTTCTTTTCGCAATGTTTTTCAATTACTAGTCTGGAAGAGCAATATCACCTCATGAAGCAGCTGTTGTTGCATGACCTACGGCGCACGAAAGAGTAAGAAACTGTAGCACCAAGGTAAACAAAAGTAACCGAGGCCTGTGGCACTAACCGACACAGAGGCGTAAAATAATAAAGAGAGGAAACAAGGAAATTGCTGTTTTGCTTGTTTTGAGAAACATAGATGATGGAGAAAACTATTGGAGCATATCACACACCGTAATATTCACAATTCTCACAACATCAGCCACAGAAAATGTCCAAAGTGGCATGCAGGCCCACAATGTTCACGTGTAATACACAATTACAGCCCGTCCATCCAAGACCGACTGCCCAGTATCTGTCTGTCTTAAAGGGCCCCTGAATCGGTTTGGACAAATTTTATAGGCACGTAGGGTACAGCTACAGTAAAACATTAGCGCCACAATTAAAGTAAAGCATCTCATATTAAGAGAGCTACAGATGATTACAAGTTACCCTCCTTCCTAGCTATGCCTTTCTTCAACTCGCTTGCCAAGTGATTGAGGCTAAGTGAAGGCAAGTGATTGCCTTCATTGGGTCTGCATCATGTGACGTGTCGTCTACTTCCGACTGTCTTGGAGCCAGTGTGCAAAATTTCTCCAACCTCTCCATTAGCTGCCTGGCCACCGATCCCCCTCGAGAGCTATGCAAACAGCATGCGTAGCGAGCGTTCTGTCGCAGTGCCGAGTGTGCCCAGTCTTCCTGTAATTGCTGGCAAGCTGAGTGTTTTGATGGATGCGAGAAGGTGTAAAGCCCCTACATACTACAACCGCTGTGATGAAGGGGCTTAGCATAAATGTGAGCGGCCTGAGCAACCTACACTGTGTAGCCACCTGGTAGCACAGAGCTTGACCAGCCAAACACTGAGCTACTATCACTGTAACCAAGTTCTAAAACATAACAATTAAAAAGACAATGTGTTCACAATTACGCTCCTGCCAAAAATTTACACAAGCAGTAAAGTAGAATACACATGATCTAGCTCTGTATTTTTCTGGTTTCACCCTGTGCCAACAGGTGGCTGCACGTTTGCACCTGCGCTCATCTGGCGAAATTCCCGAGCTCAGTCCGCTTATGCTTGTGTTTACCTGAATACCAGGCATGCTAAAACTTTCTATTGTGGTAGTAATCCTCTGGCGTGAAGTGATGGCCGATCAGATACCGAGAGCCTGATGCACTGCAGCCACACAGCTGGCATGTTTCCTTGGAGAGGAACACAATGTTGCAGCTTGGCATGTCGCCGATCGCTAGATTTGCAGCCCACAGCGCAACAAGGGGGATCAATGGCGCTCGCAAAAAGAAATCTTGGGACCAGCACTCACTGTGCAGCTCTCGTCAACATGGAGAACATTGTAACGCAAGCAGACACTTGCTGTGCCGGAAGTGCTTGAGTGTAAAGATAAATTGACATTCTACTATATTGTTTTACTGTTATTTCTTTAATAGAAACAAATTAACCAACATTCGCACTATTACAAACATTTTTTCACCATAAAGTTAGAAAAATTATCGATGATGCAACCTGCATAGCCAATCGGCAGCCACATGGGAGCGTTGCAGTTGCGATTGGTAGTGATGCACATTTTAAAAACCTTGTAAGTTACATGCTACATGGAGAGCTTAAATGTGTCACTTAATGATCAGAAGGACCTACCCTAACATCTCAGTATGCTTGTACAAAATCATCAAAATCGTTTCATGATCCCTTTAAAGAAAAGTTGAGATTCTCGACCCAAGGTGCCACTGAGGCAGGTGGGTTCAGGGTCAGGCTGTGCCCCCTAAAGTGGATGTGAACTCAATACTTCAGTTGCAATACATATCCCAGTTTATTCTTTTGTTAAACCTTGCAATTATTAGCGAGAAAGTGGTCATGTACTGGCGGACAACTGCTAGCGACTCGTGTTACGACTGTGAGAGTGTGCATATCGAAAAACGTGTTCATTGGTAACATGTAGTGACATTCATCTTGTAATGGATTGGTTTCCCCAGAGATAAAGCAAGGGCTTGGAGTAAAGAAGACAACCTTTAAAGAGAGTATACTGACAGTGTACTGAGTAATGACGCGGCGATCGAAACTACTGCCCCTGAAAGGCTCTGACATTCATTGCTACCTCGATCCTCTAGCGTTAGTATTTCCGGTTAAAAAAAGAATGCGTGAGATATAATCTTAAGAAAGCAAAAGGAGCCAAGGAAAGGGCCTAAACCTAACCCTGCCTAATTACAAAGCATCTCTCCCACAGGAATTTTCATTTGCCAACCTTGTCTTAATGCATCTAACTGCTAAACTGGGCGCATATGGCAGAAAGCGCAACAACCATTAGGAAAGTATGCCTGAATTGACTCTCCTGTCTTCGACATGTGCAGGGTCATTTGGGGTTAACAGAAAAATTGCACTCTGCATAGGCATGCATGGACGCACATTCATTCATTAGACAAGTCATTCACTTGGTTTACTTGGTCCCCAAATTGTCAACTTGGATAATGCATGTAATCTCCTTAGCTATACATAATCATAAAGCATGCTGGCTCATTCGTCTGTTGGTGAACAGCTCTATGTTTATTAAAGACGAACGTTCATTTCCTTCCATGATCTTTTGCATTCTCACTGACTATAATTCACTGAACCAGTCATCCATCAATCATTGCTCGCATGTTCAATCAACCTCTCACATGCTTGCTTCAGTGGTCCGAGGTGTAGCAGCCATCCTTGAAACTGAGCCTGTGTTTGTGACTTGTGACAGCAAGAGAAAATGTGTAGATACTATGATTCGAACTTGAGTGGTCCAGTGCAATTTCCAGTGCGCATGGGTCAATGTGACAATAACCATGATTATACGCGAGGGCTCATGACTGTGAGTGAGGGCAAATGAGTGCAAGTGGTCACAATGACGAGCATGCACGAGCGCGAGCGAGTAAGTCCAGTTCATGATTCAGCTTTCATCAAAAGACAGATAGATCATCCGGAATGGGCAAGCTTAACTTTCTTGAGATGTGCGCACCCTCCTGCAGCAAGGAGCTCGCTCCCAGAACTTCATACGCAAAGTGGTGGCTTCTTAAGCTAAAACTCCGAAAGAGTGCTCCCCAATCCTTACGTAAGGAGAAACATGATTACCGTTGCCTGTTTCCGTGCCTCTGGGGTCTCCCCATCTTCACTGTTGATCGCACAGGTCGCGATTAGGCACACAAGAAAAAAAAATGGGAAAGATAAAAACAAGTGCATACTGTCAGAGACGCACACAGAGGTGGCACAACGACAGTCCAGGCACACGGGGTGAGTGTTGTAAAGAAGGCACTTCTTTGACTGGGATTAGTCGATACGCCTGTTACAGCGCATCAAGCCCCATCACAGGGACTTCTCTTTTCTTTCTCCATATTTTGAAGCAAAACCAAAAGACTCTTTCTGGCACTCAGCCGGAACCACAATAAAAAAAATGTGCCAGCCTTAATTTGCATAAGTTTTGCCTGAGCAAGAAGAGTAAGAAATACATAAGACAGTCGATTGTGATGAATACAGATGCTGGTGCTGCTAAGTCAGTCAATGTTCCACCACTTCAAGCCAATGATGGCTCAGAGAAGCAATTTGATAGAATGTACTGAATAAACCACCGTAATCACCGTTTGCTGTCTTGGGCATTAAAGCACAAAAAAGTAGCGCATGTATAAACCTTCTCCTATTTATTGTGTCACGGACTAGAAGTTCTGTTCAGAAATATCGGTTTCATTTCCTCCAACTAGCAATTCGTGATCTGCACAAAGCTAAGTAGTTAAGGCTGTTGCTTACTGTAGGCAGATTTAGCCCTTCATGTGTTGCCATGGCAATTACACCACCTGTTTTCTGTCTTTCAGCTGCAGCTGCTACATCAGCCTATGACTGCATGTCACCATTTCAGACAGACAAGGCAAATAGAGAGAATAGGATGGCAAAAGCCAACATTAAACGTTTGGAAGTCAAAAAGTCAGTGGTCACTTGATAGGTCCTTTTGCCTGGGATTCAGAGCCTGAATATCTAACGGGTCTAATTGGGTTGGTGGCCACAATACACAGACCGAATTCATTGCAGCTTTGTTCCCCCCACTTCCCCTTGGGTGCCCTGAAGATCCTGCAACACTGGCTTTGTTATAATCTCAGGTGCTCTCCTAAGGCCTCTGTTGGCCAGTTACATGTGCCCTCCTGGTGCTGTTGTGGTAAGAAATCCACCTTTTACCCAATCAAAGGGGCAGTCAATGCTGCCTCTGCCAATGTCGAACCAAGTCAAAACGTCTGATGAGAATGAATGCCCAAAGATGCCTGAATGTCTATAATTGGACATTCCAGCTCATTGGACGTTCAGGCTACGAGTGCTTTCATCCTACTTGAAATAGCAAAAAAACAGAGAGAAAAAGAAAAGCAGGAAACTGAGTTGTGAAGTCGGCCGACAATTGCATCGGCGACAGAGACTCCACCGACGACTGCCATAGCAGCAAAGCCAACTAGCAGCCCTCACAGATGCCTCCATAGGCAAGTGTGATGTTGAAGAGCCTAATGGAGCGTCTTTTTTTCATACCTGTACTTGTGACGTAGATCCTTGTCCAGTTCCGTCTATTTATTTTCCACTACATGCACATTTGATTCGCTGCTGTATTTGTGTAGAGTATAGAAGCTACTAAGCCAGGACATGTCGCATTTTGGCGCAAGCTGTTTCCCGCAAGTTTCATCTGAAGTCGATCTCATGTCGCTGATATCAATATGCTCAATGTGCTTCCACAGAGGTATCGTGACGAAATAACTTGCAAGGGCACTGACAGCCTTTCTCATCAGTAGCAATAGCATTTCAGCCATTTTTCTTCGACTATGTGAAACTTACTTTTTTGAAAACATGTATAGATCTACTTTGCAGGTTGCTATATTCAGACGGATAACAATTCTCCCTATGCAGGTGCGAAGGTGCGAGACAGCAATTTTTTCACCTCAACTAAGGTGCCTGTTTAAGTATAACTGGCGTCAAAAATATGGGGCTAGAAGGAGCCATTGCTTCATTTTATGCCCTCACTTCTTTCCTGTTCTATTGCAGCAAAAACTACATTTTTTGGCCTATCGTTTTTATCCTCAGAGGTTAGACTGCCTCACTGACTGTGCTATTCGAAAAAGCATGATTCTTTATAAGCTATTTGCCTTCCAAGTATCAAAGACAGTATCACTTTGGAATGGTTGTTCACCTCATTCATTTGCTGAGCACAACTTATGTTGAATTGAAGCTGCTCTCAGAGAATAAAGGTTTAAACATCCATAGAAATGCCAATGCAAATGCATTAATGTTGAGCAAACAGCTTGTTGAAAGCTTCGGGGCTGTTTACAAACCAGGCTTAGAAGTAGCTGGGAAAGAAGCGAAGCCTATCTGCGAGCACAGCTTGCTTGGAAGCAAACTAACCCATAAAATTGAAAGCCTACGATAACAGATTCTCATGCCGCTTTTGTACCACAGATGTCACTGAAACACGCTGATACACCTTTGAGATAGCAGACAACCGCCATCAACTTTGGACGCACCCATGCACAAGGAAAGGTGCCACAAGCCAGTAGTATGAAGTTTAAGAAGTGACCAACCTGAAGCCTATCAATGATGACTGAAGGACAATACATTTTGTAAGTCACTTTTGCAGTATCTGCATGAAACGGGCCTCAATACTTACATGTCATTTCATTCTGACATTAGATGCCACGTTGCAACCCAGGAGAATTGAAAAAAAAGAAACCAGAAGGCACGTTCGTGCAGCAGAGCCTCTATCGCAGGTGCCAAACACTTTGTTGACGCCCACGCCAGCATCTGCCTTGCCCTCCCCCCCCCCCATTTTTTTTCAGCATCATATATTCATCCTTTGTCACAGCTCCTGTCATTGACATAACATGGCGACCACACGTGGCATAGTAGGTGCGTCCAGCAAATTGTATCTCCTCAATGGAGAGCACTGAATTATGGAGGTATATCTCGCTCCTTTCTTGCAATGCCGACCTCTCACAAAACATATCGTCATGAATGCTTTCGTAAGCATGTTTTCATTTGAGAGAAAAAAAATAGTTTTTGAATAGGTTTTTGTCACAGCATGTATCTTCGTTGACACACATTTTGTGCACCGATGCCAGTGAAATCAGATGGCGGGTGCCTACTTGAAGAGATAAGTATGTTATAATAAAGAAGGTAGTGATGCTAATTTAGGCAGAATGTAAATAAATGCAGAGTGAGATGTGTCATTGTCGCAGGAGGGTGAATCTTAGTAATACCAATTCAATAAAATAAAGATAACGTAGGTCTAATGCTAAGTCAAATGCTAAGTCAAAGGATGTGAATTTGATAGTATTTTCTTATCTTTATGGCATAACCTTTAAATACATAAAGAAGAAAGAAGGAAACTTGGAAGTGTTAATGTATCCATTATTATTCACGTAAATGCAGTAAAAAAGTATTTATACAGCTCAAGTACAGCATTTCTGCTTTGTCGTGGATTGATGCCAATCTATGCTACATATGCTAGGCCAAGTAGATGGTCTTTTGCTTGGTTTGAAAGACGCCTTAGTACCTGCACACAACATACGTTGATGTGATAATCAGGCGCGTAGCCAGGACTCTTTTTCAGGGGGGGCTAAGGTTCCATTATTCTCTGTTAAGTTTCCCATGCTTGGTGCATAATAATGCAACTATTATCAACTGCTGTAGTTGCTTAGTGCCTATGGTGTTGGGCTGCTAAGCATGGAGGTTGCGGGATCGAATCCCGGCCACAGCGGCCGAATTCATCGAAATACAAAAACACCAGAGTACTTAGATTTTACGGGCACGTTAAACAACCCCAGGTGGTCGAAGATAATTAGATTGTGATTTTGGCACATAAAACCCCATAATTAAATTTTTTTTGCGACTATTACCTTGAGCAGGTCCTTGGTCTGCCTGAAAGTGTGTACCATCTTGTACTTGCCTGGGGTGGGCGTTTGAAGGGCATGCGCCTTTGTTCATAGGCAGCCTGCCAAGCATAAAAGGGAGCAGAGCACCAGCCAGAAAAATTGTGTGCTGGGGGAAGGGGAACTGAAGGCTGGTCGGCGACCCCTAGATACGCCACTCTTGATAATGAAGTGTGAGTACACGCAACCTGGATGTGTGTTGTAGACAGTTTTCTAAACCTTGAAGCATTGAGGTTGGTATTTTTGGCAACGAATTAGCCACTATTTGTGAATTGGAATGATCAGCAGTGGTCACGCTCACGGAGGAAAGAAACCGGGAGACCCTGATATCTCTCCCCATGCAACACCAAGGCACATTTGCTTATGGGGGCAGCTTCTGCTCTTCCCCTCCGTCTGTAGCCTAACGTCCCTAATCCACACGCTTCTCTGCCAAAGCCGATTCTGCGAACACGGTATGACGCAGCAGGGTTTCCCGGGACTCTCAGGCACTTTGTTTACAATGAGCACATCACTTCAAAGAGAAGCTTCTCCAGCAGCATTGTGTACCACAAAGCATGACAGACAACGAGACCACGATGGCTGATGATTGATGATGATGGTGGTTTCTAAAGACATCCCCCTTGAACGAGGGCAGCGAAAATAGTCACCTAGCCTGCTTGGGTTAATAAAAAATTCATGACATCTATCGCAGTGTACCATTTTGCCCAGCTTGACCTTATATCCTTTCTTTTCATTGAAACCTTTACCTCTATATTGGTAAGTTACCTATGTCTGTGATGAACCCAGCTCCATTTCTTCCCTGCTCTTTCGTGCTGAGGGCTGCCAACGCCACCCACAGTGCTACTGCCAGCAATGTACATTACTAATGCTGGCTCCCTTAGCAGCAATGGTGCTGTTACTGTGCCATAAAATGCATGCAACTACCACCACACTTTCTTGCAACGCATCTGAGATTGTTAGGGCCTTCTCCACTGAACCACATTGGTCACTTTCAAGGAGCTACGTCTATCCTCAAACAAGCGGTTAGCAGAAGTTTGAAGTTTGCAAATCCAAATCATTCAAAGGAAAATGGCTGAATATCTGTGGAAAGTGTTGCGTGCGGCCCATAAAAGTGAGCTGGCACGATCCAAGACTTCCACTTGACTGCCTACCCTACTGGACACTGTCAAATTCCGTCAAGACGTCATTTTCTGTTTATCGGAGAGGCTGCAGCAACCCTGCTAACTAATTGGAGTTGACGAAGAGGTGAATTGAACAAGTCAAAGTTTGCCTGTGTAAGAGGATAACATACCTGATGGCAGAGCAAACCGACTGAAACAACAAGTGTGGCAGCCAGTCGAAGAAGCGGACCCAAGCTGAATAAAAGAATGCTGAAATACCCTGCCAAAAAGGAAGTAGACTTGCTGTAGGCCAATCGGAGGAATTCACTCTAATAAATTAGACCTTAATGTCTTTGCATGCATATTTAGTGATGAATTGTGATTGGTTTATTTACATGCACCAATGTGAGCTCGACAATAACAATAAGAATCAAGGTAACCTTAAAAAAAAAAATCATGTGTCAATGGAACCAAATTTATTGTGAGAAATGTGAATGGAATGACTAATAATGAGAAACTAATAAATGTGCTGTTATATTTCTATGGCACGATCTTATTTCAATATCTTACAACAAGGTTTTTTCAAAGGTATAAAAAATTGAGCATAAAGGGTCAACACAACACGCAATATAAATCATCTAAATCTGGCTTAGTAGTAATAAGCTACATGCTGTGTATTACATAATGCATGTGCTGCTCCCATTTAGCAGTAATAATTTGTTGATACTATATGCTATGAGTTTAACTACCACTGTAGATACCTTTAGTGAAAGGACTTCTGTCATAAATGCATGTTGGTAATCTTTTTAACATGTTATGAGGTTCAAGCTTACAGCACTGGAAAATTATGCTGATTCTTCCCATGAAACGACCACATCTAATCAAAGATTTAGGCAAGGAGACACAGTAAAGCCAAAAACTGAAAAGGGGTACCATAAGCTTGGACGTGAGATTGACATCATGTGTAAATATTCAGGCTGTAACAGCTTCCAATTGCTGTTTCAGCCTTCATTCGACGTTGTTACACAGCACCGTTACTAATGTTCAAAAAAAAAAAAATCGAAAGAAAACCTGTAGCGAAGGAGAGACCTCCAAGAGCTTCAACTACCGAGGAACATGCTCGGGCTCAAAATCAGGCTTCGCACTCTTTTGACACCAACCTTATCCGACCATCCCAGTGTGGAGTACCCTCTCCACAGGCTGCAGTATTGGTTCGAGGGGGAGAGCAAAATAAAGAACGTAAGAAACTCAAGAACCTTGATCCACTCAACCCACAATTCACCACAAAGAAGCACGGATGTAGGCAGAAAGAAAATGGTGTAACACTAAAAAGAAACATTGAAGCACAACTAAACACAGGACTAAAAAAACAATCAAAAATATGTGCTCGATCAAAAAGCTCTTTGTCTGGAAAAGCTTGTAATGCATCATATTAGTGTTCAATGTCAAAAACTTTGTTGTCTTTACATTTAATTATATTTTCAGTTACACTTATCAAAAAAGCTATGCTTTAAGTGTTGTCAGACATTCCAAAAAATTGTCATAAGAACACTTGTAAAAATATTTTCAATGCAAAAAACGGGCGCAAAACTAATAATTCTGAAAAGAGTCCAATGCAACGTCGACACGAGACAAAAACTCAACAGAAAAGCATGAACAAAGGCAGTATGCAAACAGAAACACCGCTCGCCGCTCAAGGAGTACTCGCAAAGCAGATTATCACTATTAATTTCAGGAAATTGGGGTCAGAGCAAGGAGCAGCAAGCTCATGAGCTGCTGCTCGGAAAGTACTTCTCCAAAAACGAGACCATGCCAAGAAAGCTCACGCTCATGCCAAAAATCGCTTCAGATCAGGTGAGACGAGCATGCGAACATCCGAGGGCCCAATGCTGCTTTGCGCGAGTTCGGTGTATGCAGAACACGTGGTGGGCAGTGCATGACAACGCCCCTCCCCAGTGTGACGCCATTGGTCGCCTACTCATCCAATCATTGCCAACCAGATGAAGTTTACCACAGGACAAGGGCCTCTCCCATCACCATCCACTCAACCTTATCCTGCCACAGCCATGTAAGCCCAATCTATACCTAGAAATTTTACAATACTATCACTTCTATGCTTTCTCCAACTCTTACTACATTCCTCTTTTAGAGACATCTGTGCTCCTACTTTATAAACCACCTGTTGTTTTCTCATTCTGATAAGTGTCCTGAACAAGCCTGGCTCTTCCTCTTGTATTTGTTCAAATTTTGTTAATGTTTTCAACCTGCTACAGTCGACTTCCGTTAATTCGAACTTGACGAGACTGACGGAAATTCGTTGAAATATCTGGTGGGTCGAATTAACAGTAGAGGCCGAAAATTTCAAACACACCGATGGATCGTTTCTAGTAGGTAACCCCTTCTAATGCATCCTCAGATCTAGTGCACACCCAGTTATTCTGGGTTCATAGTAGAAAATAATGTGCATCCAAGTCTCAAGCGCACGCAATTTTATAACACGCAAAAAAATGAGCATGCCTCCCTTTTTGCGATCAAAATTAAGATGAGACTTTTAGTTTCCTTTCACAGAATGGAAACCTTTTGACACTATTTGCCATTGTCGTCATTATGAGGCTTTTTATTGCTGTCTATGGATCACAATATGTTGCCCTCCTGCAGATCTGTTACACTTCATATTCCTCATTTCTCGAACCCCTCCACTGCACTAAAAAAAAAAAAAAATGGTGGCCTACGCCTAGATTAAGCACTTTGCCAGCTTGTCCTGTGAGGCTTGTAGGGGGTTATTCTGCAAGTCTCCACCTTCTGGACATGTCCATTTCATCTGATGTTGAAATGCTACTTGGCTAGGGGCACCTGTCCCCTTCTCACATGCCACCACAGTCCGCCAGCCAATCAGAACTTCAGCATGAGATGAAATGAACACTTACAGAATACTCTCCAAAGTCTCCACAGTGCCAAAAACATATGCTGCAACTCTGTTCCCACTAGTTCAGCACACAGAATGACATCTTTTGAATGAGATTTTTTAATTCAAGCCTGAAAGCAGCAATAGTGGCTGCTATATTACATGGCTTGTTCGGACGCCACCTTGTGATGATGGTGGCAATGACCCAGCTTCGACCATAGGTTGTTGTTAATGCCACAAAAGCAGTTTTGGTTTCGTATCCGTTTATCATGCCTAGACAATTTTCAGGCCATGTAATCATTCACTGTGAGCTGCCATTCTCACATCAAAATCTAAGAAAGCAGGCCTAAGATTGGTGCTTTTGGCCCATTCACGTTTCCCGATGTGCACCTAAACAAACATTGAAACCATCGGTATTGACGTCTGGCAGGTGCAAGTTGACCAGTCAAGTTGGAATGACCTGGCGAGGCCTGTTTTCAGGATCGAAAAAAACAACATTTTATCTCATGGAAACATATGCACTCTGGCCTTAATTTTTTCTGGGATCGAATTAACTGCAGAATGGAATTAAACAGAGTTGAATTAACGGAAGTCTACTTATTTGTTTTTGTTATTCAAAGTTGCTGTCTTCAATTTCTTTTACAGTTTTTAGGTATATTATAGCTGCCAAGCAGAGCCATTTATGTTTGTCAGACCAGCTGGGTGAGCACTTACAAATTTGACAGCATCTTATAGAAACAAAGTTTGCTAGAGTAAAAGCCAAAAAAAATAAATGTGTATGTGTGTGGGAAAAGTTGGTGATGTGCTTTCGAACGGAAGCTGTTTCTAAAGCACAGACAATTCATTTCTGAATTAATTTGGAGTTCTTATGAGAACAAACTTATATTCATTAAAATTAATAGTTTTCTGCACTATAAACTATGAAGATTCTCAACGACAACTGCACAGTACAAAAGAAATAGTTTTAGCCTGAACTGTGCTTGTGCTTGTGTGCGAGTCGAATCCAGTTAATCTGAGATGCCACTTGAAGCATGCTCCTAACACTATATCATTAAATGCATTATAGCCAGAAATAAGAGTGCAAAGATTCAAAAATATTCAGCAAGCTAAGCTTTCAGCTTTACCCATCATTTCCATTCAGACAATCGTGGAGGCAGGGCAGTCCTGAAAGGGTTGTCATATGGTGAACATGAGATCGCGCTTCACCAGATTCAGTAATGTTGCAATGTGCTTTCGTAAGCGCCAGCGTAAAACACTAGCAGTAGCGCCATGACGATGCTTGTTGCGCCCGATCTCCATCGCGTGCGACATTAAAGTCATATTGTGGCATCACATTTCGTTACGCAGCCCCACAAGAAGACGAATGGCGACAGAGCTGACAAGGGTGTCTCCACTGCCAGGTGCCAAATGGCTCGGTGGCATCGTACTCCAGGCACCGCAAAATACAGAAAAACAAACAAACCGCATCCCAGAACCAAAGAAAACTGCAAATAAATGGGGGCGGGGCAGGAGCGGGATCTGGCCAAGAGGTGGGGCGCCACATGCAGCCTGTATAGCAGCACAAGACGAGGAATAAATATGAGCAAGAGGCAGACAAGAGAACCATAGTTACTCTATTTTCTCCCGGAAATTAGAACTCCACTTCCAAGCCTGCCTGCTTGACTAACGGGGGGAGGAGAGAAGGACGACAGGTGTCAACAGGGTCCACAGTGGCCCCCACCTGAGAGCCTGTTGCGGCGGATGGGGCCCCGAAAAACTGGGCGGGGGCGCCAAAACATTGCGCGCACAGAAAACTGCACACTCATAGGCGGCCGCTGCCGTGGCACCAAGGTGCGGTCATGTTTCACGCTCGGTGTAGGGGGCATTTCAACTGGCTGTTCTCCCCTGCCGAGCCTGTACAGTTGTGACTGTGCTGGCAAAGTGACAAATGACACAGGGTGCTCGGGTAACCTTCAAAGAGCAAATACTAATGACTTTTCAGGACCATGGCTAGTATAGAAAGCTTTTTCATTAAAGTACATCACTTCAGTGCGATGAGCAAAGCATTGTCGTCGTGATTCCAGATGACCAGCTTTGCAGTATAAAAGGACCGCAACCTCGCCAGGACATCATATGCACATTAATGGAAAAATAGAGGTCAGTTTTCAGCTGACCACAAGCTTCAAAAATCGTATTTGCTACTTTTCATAATATAGCTGATATTTGCAAGCAGCTCTTACTTGCATGCATTCTACTGCCAGGACAACACATTCTGATTGTCCATCTCCTGATTAAGAAGCATTATATTGTGTACTGCACATAATTAGGTGTAGCCACATGACAGCAGCATCACGTAAAGGCTTTGCGGTCACTGCTTTTCGAAGAATTAGGCTCAGAAGATTGCAATTAAGCCTTAATTTGACCGTACAAACACTGCTAGCATTAAGTTGAAACTCATTAACTTTACTAACAAACATGAAAGCACTGGCAGGCATAATCTACCCATGAAAAATGTAGAAGTGAAGAAGTGTATACCTGTTCTTTCGATTTAGAGGGTCACCAACTGTTTAAGGAGGTGTGACTAATGAGCAGATAAAAAGCATCTCTATGCTTCAAACTTATTCGACAGTGGTAACTGCACCACAAGGGGTTGAGTGCTAAGTCGTCCATTTTTATCATAATTTGTGCTAGGGGTGTTCAACAGAGCACCAACTGTCCAACTAAATTAATCTGTCACAGTCAAATATATGTGAAATGGAAGTTCACCAGGACCTCTTGGTACTTCTGCCCACCTAAACAGAGCCTTCAACATGACTGCATTGTACAAGCTTCCCTTCTCAGGAGACAATATTAGGCAAACACGTCTCCACAAGAGTGCGTTTCATTTGAGTTTACCGTTCTTCACACATTTGCTTCGGTGACCACTTTTCACCAACATAATCGCAAAGACAGGCTGATCATATCCATTCAGTGTGCTCTGCCTGGCAGGAACTATACACTAGAACAAGATGCATTAGGCACAACTGGTTTCCAGCAGAACGTTCTGACACTGACGGGAAGTGACTACAACACACGCTGGTCGTCGTCTCTTCACCAGCATGTGTCGTTGTCTCTTACCATCCATATCAGAATGTTCTGTTGGAAACCAATTGTGCTATGCGAAACCAGTGAGCTCAGGCAAACACTATTCTGATGAAGCATTAAATTCAGGCGATGCAGTTTTCCTTGACAAATCATGCCAAGTGTTTTAATTAAGTTGACACTCTAGATAAAGAAGTCATTCTGGCCAAATTATGTGACAGGTTGACCTATAAAGGCGTCCATACAAATATGCCTCAAGTTTGTACAACTAATGCACATTATACCACAATATTATCTGTTTATCAACCAGTCAACACGTGCATGATTTCTCACTGCACAAGAAAAAAAAAATTAGAAATTAAATAGGAATGCAAAGCGAGAATCGTCAGGTCTAAATAAAGTCATTAACTTCTCGAGGGAAACTTAAAGCATGTGGCCAGCATATGAGTCCCGTGCGTATGGTAATCTAGAAATTAGTGCTCTGCTGTGACAAGGGCAAACAATGTTTTCTCATTTACAGTTTTCGAATATGTGTGCAGTGAGCCAAGTCAAACTTTGCCTTAAGCATATTGTATGTCAAACAGTAAAATATTCTTCATTTCTTGGTACAATGCAAGTTCTCTGTTTTCTATTTTCACTTAAAAGTGGCTGTCACTATGTGGCCTACAGCTTTCATACAGCGTACAGGGGAATGAGTAGCACAGAGGAGCCTTTAGAACTTCTGACTCATACGTTAAACTAAAGGAGACTATGCCTACGTGAGATGCTGCGATTAAGATGCTAATTAGGTAGGGAATTACTTCTAAAAATTCGGTATGTATTCTGCGGTGATCACCTAGGCGATACTGTCGCCTTCGTATGACATAGCGCTCAACCAGCTAATCAGCACGCGCCTGACAGCAACACTGTCGCCGAGGCGATACTATCGCCAAGAGGACTCAGCAGGTCACTTTCGAAGGCTTTGTGAATACCCAAATCAATACATGTGCGCTATTTCTTTCATTTATTGTTAACCACTGCAACTGTACCAATGGCTCAGCAAATCTATCTCTCAAAATCTATATTCATGCAGCCTACACGTTTTTGTTTGTGATGCACTATGTGGGACTAGTAATTTTAATTAAGGTTAGCACTTACTGATCAGCAATTCATCTGTGGTTATTCTTTGCGCACATACATGTATGAAGATATGGAAATTCTTGAAGGTTTCGTTAAAGCTACTGGAATTTTCTGATACCAAGAACTTCCAAAATGTTTTAAGTAGAGGGATAATTGTTTTTGAGCACATTGCATTAAACATATTGCACGCTAAATCCTGTGACACTGCTGTTGTTAACACAAACAGATTATAACTAGGGTAAGTCATAGCTATTTTCAATACTAGATGTGCACACATGCACTCATGAGGAAGCATACAGAACTGAGCTGTTTTGCACCAACACGATCATATCATGAGCAGGTACAGCATTGAGATGCTTATTATGACATGAAGAATGCAAATTTCTCAAAAGTTCTAACCTGTCAAAATGCACTGCACTGTTCTGTCCATGTTCAATGCAAGCATCAACAAAATTTATGTCAGGAGTTCTTTTTATTAAGTACGCATACCTTAGGAACGACATACTTTCCAGGTTTCAATGATGCCTGAAACATGTTTTTCTTCGGCCATTGTTCTTACAAGATAAATTTTCATATGCACATTGCAGCGTACTTTCCTAAGCTGGATGCGCAGATATATATAGCAGCTTGTGCTATGCGAACATGCATCCTACAGCACTGTGAAAAACTTGTGTGTTTAACTATCAAAGCATGGAAATAGTGTCACAGTGCGTACACATTGAAAGGAGGCAGCTACATGAACTTGCGAGTACAGACATGAAATGCTTTCCAAGGTAAATTTGATGGGGTTAGACGTGTATCACTATGGTGCTGGTAGCAAATATAACCCTTTGAGATAACTTAACAGAAAAGCACAAAATGATGGCACATGTATGCCAGTCAAACCAGGTATTTGTTTGCTGAAACTATGTAAGGAATGCACAGCACCCAACAACAGGATGCAAAAAAAGTGTTGCAATACATGCTATGTTAGGAAGCTTGCCTCAATACG
Source organism: Dermacentor albipictus (assembly GCF_038994185.2). Classification (NCBI taxonomy): domain Eukaryota; kingdom Metazoa; phylum Arthropoda; class Arachnida; order Ixodida; family Ixodidae; genus Dermacentor; species Dermacentor albipictus. The sequence goes on along the minus strand of NC_091821.1, from coordinate 462,237,506 downwards.
AATGATGTTATAATCAGCGTAGTTAAACATGGCCACTCAAAGAAGATGCCAAGGATAAAATACAATGAATCTATGTAGATATACCAATGATATTCTAATAAGTGTTGTTAAATACGGCCACTCAAAGAAGGTGCCAAGGATGAAATACAATGAATCTATGTAGACATGAAAGGTCAATGAATATTTAACTTAGTCTGGTGAAATACTTCTGTTTCAAAGGAAACGAAAGGTGCAGTACACATCGTCACAACCAAAAAGTGAAGAGTTCAGCCTTGGTTTAATACGAGCAAAACTGAACTACGTTTTGTCCAGAATTGCGAGTTTTGCCAACGCAAGTTGGCAGGCTGCACACTTTTTCTGCCAGCTTTGGTTACGCCTTTGAATGCGAGCAATGTGCGTGCAACACTTCTGCAAATGCTTGATAAGTGCAGCACGCTCACCCGAGCAGTGTGTGCCTCGCCGTCGGAGTATGGCCCATCTGCTGATGCTGACTTCTCGGGGAGCGAGTGAGCTCCTGTATGCCTCTGCTCTTGCACTGACGCCAACCTGTGTGCACACAATAACATTTCCTTTATGGATGTGAATGCTCTCTCTCTCTCTCCCCTGAGGAATGTTTTGCAAAGAAATTCTGGCACGGTAGAACCTCATAAAATCAAGTTTTCAGAGCTGAAAGCTGGAATAAGGCAAGGCACACGTGAAACGTAGTCCATGTGACTCAACACCCATGATGCTTTTGCAAGTTGCTGCAGTTTCCCTGTCATCCGAAGCATGCATACTGGTATGTACTACTGCATCGGGAGTGCCCTACATGAAACATAATGCGCGCAACTTCAACGGAGATCTGAACAAAGTGTTAGCTAGCCTTGCCTCCCCAGTAAGAGCTCAAATGAGCCACAGGTTTTAAACAGCTTTGCTGACAACATGAAAATGACAAACCTAAGAGCGAATTTTGCCAACATGAGACAACATTTCGCAACAGTCTTTTTCCATCAACTTTCTTTTTTCAATTACCTGTTGCACAGAGTGGGTGATTCAGCACCACTGTATTTTTGGTGTTCAAGTAAATGTATCAGAGCAGTAACGCTGCAATGTGCTAGCGAATCATCAAGGGTGAAAGTAGCAGAAAAAAAATAACCATTATAAAGTATTGAGCCTGGGTGCTGTTATCTGATCTGCAGTGGAGGTGACAATGCCAAAGAAAAAAAAAATAATTTTAGCACCTTGACCCCAGTTGATGCTATCTGATCTACAACATTAGTGATAATGCCAATCAGACAGCAAGAGAACAAATGGAGTCGCCAATGTGCTCTGAATGTAAAGTCCCTGAAGACCTGCGACATGTTCCGTGCGAATGCTACCGCTAGGCGTCAGAGAGAGAGTCTCTGAAGGAATCACTACACCTTCAACGGGGCTCGAAGTTGGCACTACAGCACATTTTCGGCCCACAGCAAAGCACCACCTGTGCATTATGCGTCACGAAGGCGCTGCTGACGTTCTTGCGGGACACGAGCCTCAACAAAACTTTGTAGATATCTCTATAGTGTATGTATGTGTATGTGTGTGTGACTGTACATGCTCTAAAGTGTTTGTCACTGCATATATCATGATCATCACCCAGCACCTTGGGTAGCATGTCAGGCGAACAGCCAGGCTAACATCTCCAACATATCATTAAAGCTTGTTTCTCTCTCGCTCCTTTATCTCTACTCTACATTGGAATTGACAGCTAGTATGAATGCAGAAGTACTGTGCGTGGTCTGATCTCTGATCTGCAGCATAGGTGGTGATGTCAATCAGACAGTACGAGTGCTAAAGTGCTGTGCATCATGTGATGTCGGATCTCCTTGCATTTGATGGTGCAAAGAAAATCTGCTGCACCTTGCACTGTGGTGATGAACACATTTTGCTGCCGTGACAGCAATGGAGCAGTTGACTTGCACTTACACGATTGTTGTAGCAGAATTTACACGGCCATCTACATTTCATCAATCAGTTTCTGCTTTGGGTTTCTGCAAAAACTAATATGGCATGCCAGGCAAATTTGTTCAAACAAATCACTCTTTACCCTTTGCGGTTCAAACTTCTGAGGTATTTTGCCCCCCACGAACACAACTTTGATGTGACACAAGTTCAGTACCAATATTCTGTGGATTCAAATTACGTTATTGGAGTTTCACTCTACAAACATGACATCACTCTATTGGTATAGCACCGGCTAGCGAACACTACAGCGCAAGCAAGGACCCGCTAACAAGGCCTACTAAGTTGCGGGGCAAACTTCATCATCGTGTATGTAGGTCCAAAAAAAACTATTGTTGGGCTGTGGATTAAGCTAATTTTGCCCAGAGATCGCTCCTCAAAAAAAAAAAAGAAAAAACAGTGGGAAATTTACTTTAGTCAGCTAGCAATGAGACTTGTTAATTTTATGCATTTTTGGCTCTGTTTTGAAAGTGAACTGCAATGCCCAGAAATCCACAACTGCAACCAACCCGAATCACCACATAGTAATGGTGTGTGGATGTTTTAAATTTTGAATATAAATCTAATAGTCCCGTGTTGAGTCACATTTGATTTGGTATTTGAATATACAAAATTCCTTATTATTGATGTGTTCTTCAATAGAATAGGACGTGAACGACAATTAGGGCCTACCAAATGGAAAGAAAGGGCAAGGCCACCTAAACCCTTTGGTATTCCATCACCCGGAAATTCTGAACCAATACTCGCAAGCACCTGTCTCAAAGATGTGTGAAGAGCTTCTTTATTTTTTTCATGATATATTGTTGCCATATTTACTAAGTCAAGGATATATGTTTCCTCAAGGCTGAATGCATGATGGTCACACTAACTTAGACCAAATCTACTTTAGTGATCACTGCATTCACACAGAATGGCTTCTGTATTTCTTTCTGCTTTTTAAAAGAAGCAAGCAATGTTACAAGACACCTTTTTCAAATGTTCCTATTCCATTAAAGAAATGTGACGATTTAAACGCTGCAACTGCACAGAAATTGAATGCACATAAAGAATCTGAAAGGAAAAGCCCATTGCAAACCTTTTTAACGTAACTAGTGTCCCAGTGAGCTTCTTGCACCTCCTAAGTGCATTTTCTAGCCTTTCTGGCTCTTCCTTGAGAAATCTGCAATGAATACAGAGAAGCAAGAAAGTGAATCAGCAACACTGCTGTGCTGCAGTGATAATGAATGCTTTGTGAAGTACTGCCATTCACTACAAGCACTTTCCTTTAAGTTCATATGTTACTCTAGGACGATATGCAGCTTACATGGTGCTCAGAAACTGCCTGTGTTATAAGGTGAAGCTCCCTAAATAAATCGCAAACAGCACACAGCTTCCATTTAGCCGTGTGTCAATTCGGTGCAGCCAGCAGCATCTTAGAATCAGGCACATGAGCCATATGTTAGAATAACAACTTTTCTTGTCGCTGGTCTGCTGTTCTTGTGTTATGTGGAAGAGCCATGTACCATGTACCTTTGCCATGTACCACCCTTGTAAAGATATCTTCAGTACACTGTGAAACCTTGTCATTGGTTGACGACTCTAAAATAAAAAAAAAATGAACTTTGTCTCTCACTCAAATTTGTATTTTACGATTGACTGATAATTAGGAAAATTTTACGGCCCCTTCCGTCTAAGAAAAATCGACAGCGATCGTACTTATTTGCAAAAAAGCTAGCATTTAAATATAATGAAGTAAAGTGCCGATTTTACCGATTTATTTATATTGAAGTTTAACTGCACTGTGTATTAAGGTGAACTCGGAGTGGACATAAGGTAGTCCTCACAGGCTCTTGACATTGTAAAACAGATGCTAATAATTCATTAATTACTTATGACAGAAAGCTATGACAGGCTATACAACATATAGAATGGCATCTCCCGATACTACTGAGCCAAAATTCATGTCAACAAGATGAATTCCAATTTTGTTTTCGCACCTGCAGAACCAAAAGAAATGGCAAAATGTCTGATTGCTAAATACTGTATTCCTAATTGGTAAACGCTGCATTTTCTTTCTCCAAAAGCAAGTTGTTTGCTGCATTATCCATTTTAAGAAAGATGGAATGAAAGTTGGCAAAAAGCAACAGCTTCAGATGCTGCAGATGCACCATTTCTTACAATTACTAAGACAAACTTTTTGTGATGTGAGGCAAAAAGATAAACAGGAAAGATCCAAGAATGTACGGACACTCACTTTTCTTCTCTAACAACAACTTCCATTTCTGCTCCCATGACTGATTTCAAGCTTTCTTGTAGATTTGGAAACCGCGCTGGAAAATAGGAGAACACAAATAATACATGAAAGAGCAGCTAAGTGAAAATCACATATTCATGCAAGCACTCAAATAAACAATCAAATCTACACGAGTTTAGTGTAATCCAATCAAATTTAGAGCAAGACAATGCAACACAGTTCATTATGTCATGTTGACACCATGCACATGGGTCCACATGATTTGTTTCTGAAACAACATGATTGGTTTCTCTGAAATATGTTCAGTAGAACAATAATGCAGATGCCTCCCGAAGAGCTAAATAGGAAAGTTTTCACACGGTGAGTAATGTAAACATAAGTGACAAGCAGCAGTTTGTTTTTTAAAGAATGTTGCTAATGGTTTGCGAGCTTTTACATCTTTGGTCAACAGGTAAACTAGTTAAGAAATTGAGCTTATTTCTTTAAGTACAACGCGAAGTCAGAAAATTTAAATGGGCCCATTGGATTCACCAAAACATAATTTAGTACAAATAGGACGAGTTCAGACTAATAGACTTATTCTGTTTTGTGATGTATAGCAGGCTTCAGGCTATTAAGGATGAACTTAGACTAAAAACTAAAGCAGCCAGAGATTTCTTCTATGCCATCACTTTACCTAGCATGCTAAAATCAATTTCTAAAAAAATTTCGGGTGCGATTTCACTTGGTAAAACATCTCAATCCTTCATAATAAATTATGGTTCCACCAACGATCCTCATGCTATTATAACTGCTTTCAACCCATATTTTCAGTCAGTCTTATCTGCAGACAACTTCAAAATCCCTCCTTTCAGTTCAGAATCATGACTTCCTATTAGTAACTTAAATGTATATATGCCAGGTGTCTTAAACATGGTTTTAAACTTAGATTCTAAAGAAAGGTTGGGGTTCTGATAACATTCATTATTTCTCTCTCATAAGGTACGCTTTCTGGTCCAGCATGTTTGTTAGAGTGATATTCAACAAATCCTTGCAAACAAGTACCATTCCATCAGCATGGAAAATTGCGGAAGTTATTCCTTTGCAAAAGTCTAGGACTAAACAAGACTTATCCAACTACAGACCAATTTCCTTATACTCTAGTTGCAGTAAACTTTTAGAACACGTCGTACAAACATATTATTGAGTTTCTTGAAGCCAACAATACTTTAACAATATTCCAGCATGGGTTTCGCAGTGGCCTCAGTACCATTATGCAAACATCTGAATTTGCTCATGACATCTGCTTTGCAGTAGATGTAAGCCTTCCAGTCGATACCATATTTGTGGACTTTTCCAAAGCCTTCGATACAGTTATACAATCCAAGCTTTTGCATAACCTAAATAGTATTTTAAATAATCCTAGCCTAGTTACCTAGGTCTCTAGTTTTCTTTCAGACAGGTTGCAATACATCTGTATCAATTCTGCCAAATCACCTATGGTGGCCGTAACCTCTGGTGTTCCACAGAGTTCAGCTTTAGGCCCACTTTTCTTCTTCCTGTATGTAAGTTACCTACCCAACAACATGCTATCAACTAAATTCGTCTTTATGCCGATGACTGCATTATCTATAACTCAATTACCAGTCATGGAGATCATTTCATTCTGAATAAAGCATTTTCCAACTTTTGTACTTGGTGTAACAAGTGGCAGATAAACATCATTTTTCACAAAACTGTCTCAATGTCCTTCTCGACACGTACTACACAATTGTGCCTTCCCTATTGTTTCAATGGTATTCCTCTGAAAAAAGTTTCTCAATATAAGTACCTTGGCATTCTTTTCACACACGATTTATCTTGTTCCAAACAAACTGAAGCAACCTGTTCTAAAGCTCTAGCACATCTAGGTTACCTAAAGCGTTCACTGCATTCGGCCCCTAAAGAAACAAAATTGCTCACTCACCGTATTTTCTCGAATCTAATGCAAATACTTTTTTTCCGATAAAACGGGTCCAAAAATTGCATTCACATTAGAATCAAGTATGACCCTAAATCTGCGTTACCATATCTCCAGTGGCATTTCGATGTGGCCGCCTCGTACGGGCTTCGAGCCTAACTGCCGTAACTTTCTCCATGTGCTGTAGTACGTGGGTTAAGGTAATGCTTCCTTTAACTTAGGTTGGTGCACCGTCCATCTTACCGTTTTCTATGTTTGCTCTAGTATCAGCATGGGAGGGCCGACTGCAAGCACATGCCGATCACGATGCCGCAATTAAAAGGAAAGCGATTACATGTGTGGAGACGGACAGAAATTGGGCTGCATCACGGGTGTTCGGAGTTCCCGGAATTTGCGTGCGGGACTGGAGCAAACAGGAGAGGCGTTCCATACCGACAGCTGCTACGTATGGCACGGCCGCATGGCCCCTATCTTGAAAGCGATGTGCGACGGAGACAAATCTACACGTCTAGGTGCACCACGCTGTGTTCTCATTCCTTAGTTCGCGTCGAAGCGAGAGGCCGCACAAAGGTAAATTTCCTCGCTCCTGCTACCGCACTTCCTCTTTCCAGCGTTTAAACAGTTTCCACGGTCATTGAGTGAGAGGTGTTCACGTTTGCTTGTGGGCACGTGACGCCATGCTAGTTAATTTAGTTAGTAAGTGAATGTTTAAAAAATTTGTACAACCAATAAAACTACGTACCTAGCTGTCTGCTAATTCGCTATTGTAATCGATGCGTCGCCTTTTGGTCGTAACTGCGACTTTCTTTATTTATCACAACTTTAGTGCATTGGGAGTAAATCTTTGTTTTTTCCAAATGAGAGAAAATTTTATTTCTGTATGAAAGAATGAGGTGAGCGACACTGTAAAGGACTTTTCTTTTTTTAGGTCACGGCAAACGGGTGCGCGTTACAATCCAGGGAGCGTTAGAATTGAGTCAATAGAACAATACGGGGGTGCCATTTGGAATCCATATTTGAAATCGAACATTAAAAAAAACTAGAATCTGTCCAAAAAAAAAGATATTAAAATTATATACCGGCGTTATGACAAGGACTTCTCTCCCTCTTCTAACCTTCCCTCCTTGAACCTGTCTTCCCTAGTAGAGTGGCGTCGTGTAGAAAGTCTTAAACTGTTTCACACCACTGCTAACTCAGAACGTTGCTCATGTTTGGAATACGTTAGGTTTGCTAAAGCATCCAACACACCAAATTTTCACCCTCTAAATATAACACCTCTGTACACCAGGACTGACAAATTCAAGTATAGTTTTTTTTCCCCGGTCCATCAAAATGTGGAACCAGCTTTCACGTAACCTTCGAAATTTGCCATTTGACGATTTTGTTAAAGCAATGACCGGTTGATACCTCTGATTCCTAGGACAATGTATTGTATACTATGTATATATGCATATATGTATGTAATGGCACCATTTTTCTTTTACATATTCTTTGCATTTGTACTTTGCTGTGTCCGTGGCACTCTTCATTTTGTACCCCACTCCTGCAATAACCTTCTTAGGATTGCAGTACGTATAAATAAATAAAAAAATTAAACAGAATGCAGTATACATTTCTTGTGCACATTACATGTGCGTGCTTCAAAAATGTGCTATGTAGGCTGCATGAATGCTTTATCACCACCAAAGACAAATGAATTGAAAGCCTGGTTAGTGCATGTTGATTTATAATTTTGGGTAAAAGTGACCCAGGCATTGAAAGATCAACATCTTTGCCACTGCGTGTGAAAAATCGCTGCTATCAGGGTGTCTGCAACACTGGCGTTTTCAAATTCCCAGATTTTTCCAGGTTTTTCCTGACAGTTCTCATAAACATTCCACTGTAGACTTATGACACTGGTGATTCTAGTGCAATAGAGAAATAGTGGTTTTTAGCTTGCCAAGTTACTATGGCAGTTCATAGTCTTCAACAACTACTACTACCAACACACCATCAACTAGGTAAGCGGGATGCGCCATCAGAGCTGACTGAATCATGTGTTCATTATGTTCTATCCGCTCGTTCATTCTCCCACTCGCAATTTAAACCACCAAAAGACACCATAATTTGCAGATTACGTAGGTTCAGTTGAACGCTTCCTTCTGGTGTACCAATAGCTTCATCAAAACTCTCGTACTTAACAATTTCTCTTATTCAAGGCAACTCGGCAAAAATTCCGTCATTACTCCGAATTCCTCGGCATTGACGAATTCCCCTGAAAACTCCAGTACTTCCAGGTTTTCCCTGATGGTAGGTACTCTTGTGTTATGTTCTGACAACCACAGGGGCAGCACAGTACAGTGCTAAGTTAGCCCAACGTTAGCCCAACACACTCACCTTTCAGGTCTGCTACTGTTTTGCTGGCCCTGCTGAGAACTAGAGCCATGCTTTCCACGTTGCTCATGTTCACTCGGCACCTACGGTTGATCACGTTGCCCCTGAGCTCCTCCACTTGACTCTCCAAGTCACTGCAACGAGTTCGGTGCCACATCACCACAGACCCTTCAATGCACTAAGAGAATAACGTCAAGAGCCTGCCTGTCCTTGAGTCATCTAAGGAAAAATGAGAAAACATGCTAACTTTTTAGCTGAGTAGCTAGGATGCAATGTGAATTTTAAGATAGGTATCAGCATCATACTTGAATACATACGAGTGTATGCTCATATACTTGATGCATGCTCATTATATTTGATCTAAAGTGTCTTGAATTCATTACATTGTGACTGCTTGAAGGGCGCCTCACCAGGCCGCATAGCAAATTTTGGTTATACACTGGAAGTTGTTACGTGTCCTCTAGGGAGTGTACTGCCTCAAAAGTTTTTCAAATCGGCTCATTAATAGCCAAGATAGAAATATTTCAGTGTCGCGAACCCGTGATTTCTGAAGGTGAGCTCTATTGTATAGCGAGACATACTCTCCACTCGCCCCGTCTAGCCTCCGCAAGCGTCTCCCATGTCGGACCTCGAGGATCGCGTGATGCATACGTCACAAGCACCGCCTTCGTTGTTTTTTTTTTCTCCTAATTTTTTTTTTGGCACTGCACATTTCCGCTGACGGCGTTGCGCGCAAGCTGTTGTGATGTCTAGTTTCGCCAGCGCACGATTTTGCACGCTGTTCACAAGCACACATGACTAGCGGTATAATTCAGTGCTACACGAATACTGAGGCAGAACAAGCGGAACGCACAGCATAATAATGTGCGGGGACACAGTAAAAAATGGCATAGTTTCGGTACCTGTGCATGGGATGCACGATCGTGGGAATGAGCAAACGAAGTGGAAGTACATCTGTCTTGCTTTGGTGGAAAGTAAAACAAAAAACACGCAGAAATTCCGTTTGTGTGTTTTATTCATTGTCTAAACTTCAATTCATCAATTCAAGCAACAGATCAAACAAATAACAGATGTTGCCTTGAATAGGTCTCGAAGTCACATGTCACCATGAGCGACGTCACACTATGGACCCGAGTACGTAGATGCAGGGACACGAGAACGTCACTATCTGGTTTGGAGAGTGGTCACCGCGAGGGAAAGGGAAAACAGCGTTCGGATTGAAATTTCGGACCTTTCCACGGCGCGTAGCGATGTAATTCTTAGCAAACGCGATTGTTAGCGCACGCTGTATGCTCTGCGCATGTCAGCTCAAAATGGTCAGACCTGGTGAGAGGTCCTTTAACATTGTTACCACCATGCTTGTTAATTTATTAGTAAGTGAATGTTTACTGCAATTTATATGGCCAATAAAACTATGAACCTCACTTTGTGTAGTTGTCTAATCAATACTCTGCCTTTCAGGCTGCAACTGCAAGTTTTTCAAGAGTTTAACAATTACCATGAACAAAACTGGTGAATAGAGAATGCAAATGTTTTCTTTCTCTCTGTTTTAACACTTATTCTAAACCGAACCACATACTTTAAAATCCACTAAAGAATATGCACTCACAAAAAATCATAGGTTCAATCATCTGGTTCTACGAGCCCAGCAAGTTGAGTCTTCCACAAAGAATGAGCTGTCCAATGTCAATGTCAGATGTGCAGAAGATGAAATATTCATTATTGTTTTATATTGTTACGCACAAAGCATTTAATTAAAGATGCAAAGCAAATCAATGGAAACGGTTGGCATGTTTTGGGAGCGGTCCAAAGGTAGCCTGCCGAATGCTGTCCTCCTTCTCCACTACCCGTCTTTGTTGTCATTCGTACTCCTTCTGCTCTTTGTTACGAGAGCTTGTGACATTTCCTCATTGGCACACAAAGCCCACCGAGCAAGTCAGTCAGTTGCTCGTGGATTGTAAGGCTTCAAGCGGGCTGCGTGCATGACTTCGGTTTTGGCTGAGTGTCTTCCAGTGCTTGTGAGGGGCACAATGCAATAGTTGACCTTGTTGGGGCATTTGGGTACAACGTAAGGTCGAACATATTGGGCCAAGAACTTCTGGCAGAAGCCGCGCTTCCGTAATGACGTCCAGAGCCACACAAGGTCACCAGGATCGAAATATACATGTAGGCAACGGCCGTCATAGAGGATCTTTGATCGGTCCTGCGAAGCCAGGGTGCATAGCCGAGCAAGGTGTTGTGCTTCTTCTGCTTGACAGAGGATCTTGGTAATAGAGCCATTGTCGTGAGCAAAGTAAAGAAATATGGTGTCAAGCATGTAGCAAGGCAGACGAGCACAAAGAAGGAAGAACGGTGAGTAACTGATGGTCTTGTGTGTTGCGGTGTTGAATGCATAGGTGACAAAAGGCAAGACACTGTCCCAGTTCTTATGTGAGGAATCCACATACATGGATAGCATTTTAGCAAGGATGCTGTTTGTACGTTCAACCAGACCATTAGTTTGTGGATGATATGGCATCAAATGCTGGAAGCTAGCTGAACACAGACGAAAGGTCTCTTCAACATCTGCAGTAAATTGTCTCCCACGAGCGCTGATTATAGTGCGAGGAGGCCCATGTCGTAGAATGATAGAATATAATAGGAAAAGGGAGACTTCTGCTGCTGTTGCCGATGGCAGCACTGCCATCTCACAATAACAGCTTAGATGGTCTAACACACAATAATCTAACGGTTATCATTGGAGGATCGCGGGAAAGGGCCCAGGAGATCTGTACCAACTTTTTGAAAGGGGCGCTGGAAGGCGGAACTGGCTGAAGCCGACCATGCGGCGTGTTTGGAGGTCACTTGTAACGCTTGCATTCGGTGCAGCTGTCGACATACCACTCGGTATTGTGATGCATCTTGGACCAGTAAAAGCACTTTTGAGCACAGCCGAGCGTTCTTGTGGAGCCAAGATGGCCAGAAGTTGGATCGTCGTGCATGGCACATAGTACTTAAATATGGAGGCTTTTGGGGACAACTAGAAGGTAGTGTGCACCAGTGGTCGAGTAGCTTTTCTTATACAGGATGCCATCACGTAGGTGAAAGTGGCTATTTCCTAAAGGCTCATGTGCGGTCACAAAGAGCGGTTGCAAACTCTCGTCCTTCTGCTGCTCGGATATGAAGGTATCCATATCAGAAAATTCCGGATATACAAAGCCAATGTATTGATTGAAGTTGTCAGCGTCGCATTCAGTCATTGGAAGAGGCATCCGAGAGAGGCAATCAGAATCAGCGTGTCATTGACCATTCTTGTACGAACCAACAAAATTGTCCTCTTGTAGACGCAGAGCCCAATGTGCAAGTCAACCAGAAGGGTCCAGAAGATTCACGAGCCAGCACAGTGAATGATGATCTGTGACCACAGTGAAGGGGTGTCCGTAGAGGTAAGAATAAAACCGTTGCACCACGAAGATGACTGCCAAGCACTCTTGCTCAGTGACTGTATAATGCGCTTGGAGCAATTCAAGGAGCGGCATGCGTACAAAATCACGTGCTCACTTCCACTCATGCACTTAACAACCACAGTGCTGATGCCAGCACCACTCACATCGTTGCGAACCTCTGTTGGTGCTGAGGGATCGAAGTTGCGAAGAATAGGCTGCGACATCAAGAGGAATGTTAATTGACGGAACAAAGAGTCGCACTCTGTGGTCCACTCAAAAGGAGTGCCTTTCTGGAGAAGGCACATAAGAGGATGGGCCATGTTGTCAAATCTAGGAACGAATCGTTGAAAGTAGGAACATAAGTCTAAAAAGCTTTGTAGCTGCTTGACACCACGAGGTTCCTTAAATGCCTCTACAGCCGCACTCTTTTATGGATCTGGTCGTGTACCAATTTTATCGACATGATGTCCTAGCACAAGAGCTTGTCATTCACCAAAATGGCATTTCTTCCAATTCAGGACGAGGCCGGCTTTCTCCAAACAGTTCAGCACCAACTCCAGATGCTTGTTATGCTCACTAAATGTTTGCCCGAAGATCACAGCATCGTCCAGGTAGCACATACGAACGTCCCATTTAAAGCCGTGCAGTATAGGGCCCACGAACCTTTCGAACGTTGCGGGTGCGTTGCACGACCCGAAAGGCATGACATTAAATTAAAATAATCCGTTGGACGTTACAAATACTGTTTTTTCCTTATCGTCACTGTGCAGAGGAATTTGCCAGCAACCTGACCGCAGATCAACAGAAGAGAAGTAAGAGGCCGCAAAAAGGCAATCGATCGCATCATAAATTTGGGGAAGCGGGTACACGTCTTCTTTAGTAATGGCGTTTAGGCATCGGTAATCCATGGAGAATCACCATGTACCATCTTTCTTTTTCACCAATAACACTGGTGCTGCCCAAGGGCTAGATGATTCTTGGATGACTCCTTTGCTTAGCATTTCTTCGACTTGATTGCCAATTATCCTGCGCTCTGTGGGTGACACACAATAGGGTTTTTGTCGAATTGGTTGGGCAGACTCTGTGTTGAGGCGGTGACGAGTTCTAGATGCAGGGATCGATGGTGGGCTGTCGTTCTGCACCAGTCAAATACTGAGGAGTGCTTTACAAGGAGGGCCACCAACGTACGCCACATGCTTATCATCACTGAGCGATTTAGCGACCATGCAAAGAATCTTTGAGTCCACAGAGCACATGTTACAGGCTTCACCTGTGTCTGCAAGTTCTGTAAGCACGGCCATGGGTATCAGTGAGTCATCTTGGAACACGGCAGGATTTAAGCCTTGAGGCAGCCCCACTGCTTCAGTAGAACAATTTGTCACCTACAGCCCTGTGCATCCATTCAGCACTGATACCATGCAATGCGGAACCAACACATCTTTCTTTAGGCAGTTCAGATGTACAGGATCCACTGCAGCATCAAACGGCTTGCAAGCCGAACAAACAACAGAAACACGGATCACAGATAAAGCGAGCACAACTGTATCCTTGGAAACACAAAACACACTTTTTGGCTGGCCGAGTATTCCAAGATCATGGATGCAACACTCCCGCCCAGACTTAGTTCATCCATTCGCCAACAACATGGGCACCACACAATTGCAAAAGTCGATCCCTAAAATGACGTCGTGAATGGAACGAGGAAGAACAGTAAACTCAATGTTAAAAACTCGGCCACTCAAGGACACATCCACATTACAAACACCAACCGGGTATAATTAGTCACTGCTCACTCTACGAAAACTATAGAGCTCTGGTCCCAATGAAACATAACCTTGCGTCCCAGGAGGCCTTTAAACAGCAGACCCATGACGGAAATAGTTGCGCCCGTGTCCAATAATGCCATGGTGGAGACACCGTCAATAAGCACATGAACCCTATTCTTCAGCATAAAAATAGTTGGAGGTATATCAGTCAGCAGCAAAGGTTTTGCAGCGACCTTACCTCCATCAGCCACACTGGCTAGTTTTCCGGCGGGGTGACGTGAAGTGGTGCTGTGGGGATGATGATGTGATGTGCAGCCAGGTAGATGGTGATCGGTGCGCTCGGAAAGCTGGTGGTGGCGTCAGAGTGTGATCTTAAGCAGGTGAACAGTTGCAGGTTCTTCCTTCTCCAAAGTAGCTTCCTAGAGTGGAATTACGTGGCCTGTCTTCTTGGAAGTGGCCTCCTAGAGTGGAGTTCGCTGGCCGCAGTGTGTCCAAGATGTGACCACTGTGCCACAGAGACAGCATTGATTGCCCATAGCCTTATGGTTGGCATTGGTTACAATATCTGGCTATGTGACCTGGTGTGCCACAGCTGTAGCACACTGACATAGGGCGAACTTCAGAATGCTGATGACAATTTTCTGCCACGGCCGTGCGTGGAGAGTAACGAATATTCTCGCATTGCAAGTCATAGGCAGTGGCTGGTCGTCGAGAACGAACGTAGCATGGGCGCTGATCAAGGCTTTGGTCAAAAGAATCGTTATAGGAAGGTTTGCTCAGGTCATAATGTGGGCCATCTCTATAGCTGCCAAAGTCCGCAGCATTTATCGAGTGCTTCCGAGGAGTCAAGGGGGTTGCACAAACGGCATCTCGAAAAGCGCAGGAGCTGTAATGTGGTGCCACACAATGTGCTTGTTCTTCATATCGAAGGGGCTCCTCACGGACAATCTGAAGAATGGTGGAGGATAAGTCTGTTGGAGAACTCGTGTCCACACTGGCCACAGTCGTCACATTAGCTAGCCATTCAAATTTCAGTGTTTTTTTGATGAATCTTCAGTGTTTCAAAGGTACGGCAGTGCCGTATCATGTCTGATACGGTTTCCAAGTTGTCTTTTCCGATGAGGAAGTTATACACGTCTTCCGTGATTCCCTTTAAAGAGTGTCCCACCTTATCTTCTTCTGACATTCGAGGGTTTATGGTCTTACACAGTTTTAGAACTTCCTCGATGAATGTTGTGCATGTCCCGCTGAGGACCTGAGCCCTCTGACCTAATGCTAATTCTGTTCGTTTCTTCTTAGCATCCGAATAGCCAACACTTCTTGATCTCAACAAAACAGGCCCAGGTGGTTAGCGCCTCCGCATGGTTGTCATACCAAATCATTGCCGTGTCGGTCAAAAAGAAAACAGGGAAGCAGCATTCCAGTGATTGTACTGGCTTACCCGCTCATAATGGGTCAGCCACTCATCGACATCTTCTCTTGCCTTTGCAGAGAATGTACGTGGCTATCAGTAGTGGTGAATCGGGGCTTGTCCTGCCGATGCAGTACTGGGAGCATCTTCGTCTCAAGTCATGATGGTGGTCGAGAGCAAAAGTCCGGCAAGGCGGCGGCTTCCAAGAAGATCTTGTACTGATGGCTCCGTTGTCGGTAGTGGGAGTTACCTCGCACATCCACCAAATGTTATGCGTGAAGCGTTTACTTAAATATGCAAGGCAGATCCATGGAAATGGCTGGAATTTTTCGGGACCAGTCCGAAGGTAGCCCGCCAAATGTCGCCCTCTTTCTCTACTTCCTGTCTTTGCTGTCATTCACATTTCTTCTGAACTTTGTTACAAGAGCTCGTGACGATATTATAAACAAGCTAGAGCCTCATTTCAGTGTATCTTACACCTATATATATGAACTATTCCCTAATTAAGCAATTAAAAAGCCATCTCTTACGACAGGTCCTTCTCCAGCCGTGTCACATCTTGTCTGTAGAGGTCTTCTTCTCTAGACACCCGAAGTCGTTCTGCACAAACCTGGTCTTCGCCCACTTGAACGGCAGCCAGCATCACCTGAATTAAAATAAAGAAAGGTATACCATTGTTGTTGTCAGTACTCCAAAAGATATAAATGGTCGTTTAGACAGAACATTAGTGTTACTGTTAAAGGCAGTAGCTGTTCCTCCTCTTTGCTTGTACTGTTTTGATGTCACATTATTACAACTAATCGATCACAAAGACTGTTGATTGTATTTCCATAGTAACCTTATGCAGAGCTCGAATACAGGAGGGGAAAGAGCTTCCGCTGTAATTTGCGACATCAATGTTTCATGCTAGCGGTTATTAAAGCAAAGCTTTCTTGCAGAGTTCAAGGCACTTTTTGTATATCTGGCCTCTTAATGCCAAATGTGTTTAACTGTATGATAGCACGATCTAGGAATGGTGCAGCGAAGAAGTAGTTTGCGAGTTTAAAACAAAGTTTTACACAATAATTACTAGAGGGAACCTTGGCACTAGTGTCTATGGGAGCTGCAAGTAGGGCAATTCAGCCAACGTGGGAATGATGGTTAGTATATATGGATTTGCCTAAACGTTATTCTTTCGCCTTCAAATGACCTTGTAGGATTGCAAATTCACCTCCACAATGTTATAAATAATTAAATAAACGTTAATAAAACTGTCTAACAGCAGGATTTGAATGGAGGATCTCTAGCATACAAGCCTGATATTGAAACCATTGCGCCATGGATGCAAGTGTTGAAAGGCGTCAGAATACCCTTTCTCGTGGGCAAGCCAGTACATTGAGACACTTGGTACGTTTTCATTTGGCCACTTCAACAGATGTCACCACTGCAATTAGTAGCGATTATGTGTGCTCGCAGTCTTGTTGCTATCTACATTTACAAAAGTATACATGGCTTTGAAATTTAGGCCCATTAAGGCTGATAAAGCGCAGTAACTAAACATGCTGCTCTTTAATACTAGCAGTTACGCCTCAAAAACCACCTTGAGTCGCACCTTTGTATAACTCATACCCCACCTCAATATGGCAGTTTATGTTTTTTTAAACTTATACAAGTAGCATCGGTGTACAAGGTACACCTATTCATCCGGTAAGTGATTTAAAAACTCACTGAGGATCAGGTCGTGAGAAAGTGTGACGAAAATACATGCTTGCAGTGGCCGCTGCCTCTGAACGCATCCAACGGTAGGCAGTGCTGACATGCATGCAAGCATCTTCCAATGTCTAAACAACTCTTTTCAGAAGTATTTTGTTCCAATTGCATGAACAATGCTCTTGATAGCTTACATGATGGAATTTAGTCAAAGCCATTGAAGTCATCCTCCTCCGAGTCACTTACAAACAATGCAGCGACTTAAGGTTGGAGCTGTGCTGGCCCATCACTGTCGTCTTCTGACTCACTGGATCAACCCAGCCTTGTGGAACCTTGCCATAATAGTTTTCTCAGAAATTGAGTTCCATGCCCCACCAACTCATATGGTCACTTTGCAAAGTCGTAACTTCACTGACTTTGCTTCGCATGCAGTGTCATGGTTGGCAAGTCTATGACAACACGCACGAAGTGCGCACCAGCAATGGTAATGAGTGCAATGAACTGCAGATGTGTGCGGGGCAGAAGGTAGCATGCGGTGGAAAGTCATTTGATGCCCGCTCAACATAAAGGGCATGGCCATCTGATCTGATTTTGACAGTATTAGGTGGCCGAAACGTCAGTAACATCCTGGTATTTTTTCCACGTGCTTCTGTTCTTTGACCTATATATATATATATATAGATTTAGAAACGAAGGTGCACACTTATGAAAATTGCATCCTTAATGTTTGTAACGTTTCGGCCGTGGCACGGCCGAAACGTTACATATATATATATATATATATATATATATATATATATATATATATATATATGTATATATATATATATATATACAAGGATGGTTCTGCCTTTGTCAGAATGATTACTCTGATGAAGGCAGGACCAGAACACCTATCGAAACACTGCTGCACCATTTGTCGCATTGGTAAACAACTTGCGGGAGTGGCATGCCCGGCTGCTCGCAGTGCTCAGAGAAACACGAGAGCTGACAATTCCTTCTGAGCAAGGGGGATGGCAAAGGAGTGAATACGCGGTAACGTGATCAAGCCTGCATAAAGGCAGGGGGGGAGGGGGGGGGGGCAGAAACGCACGCCTATCTACCTTCTCCCAGTATCGCCACTGACCTCCACTAAAGAAATAGTGAGGATGATTGTGTATTGCGCACGTCTCCTCCTGGTGCACAACCATGCCCAGGCCACATGCTGTATCTTGGAGGTGATCCCTCAGTGGCATTAAGTGCAAAGGTTGGGTCAAAATGGTTTGTGGCTTGGTGCGCATTGGTTCCCGTGTATTGGTAGATAATTTCAAGTTTCCGAGACACAGCCTGAAGCGTTCGCTCACGTTGTGACAGCGAGTTCGTGGTCATCGAGTGAGATCTGTTAATGCATTTGCCTAGATGCGCGTGACACTGATAAAGCTATGAACCTTTCTTCGTGTAGCTGTCTCTCTGCTATCGTCATCAATGCTCCACCTTTCTGACAAAATTGACTTTTCATCTTTAAACGTGTGCACATTTCTATGCCTACCCAGCGAGGAAACCTGTCTGTCTGTCCATAACGTAAAATTATCGCTTTACACATAGGGCCTGCTGAAGCGAGTGAATTGATCTTTGTGTTGCCTCTTGCTACAAAGTGAACTAAGCAGTGAGAACACAGCACACACGAAGCTATCAGCACTCGGCACACTCTATCGCCATCGCAGATCGCTTTCAAGATAGGGCCCGCGCGGCTACGCCTTACGCAGCCGCCGCTGGAGCATGGTTGATAATGGTTCGACATGGAGATGGATAAACCAAAGCGCGATAACAGCTTATAGTGATCAGAACGTCATATCTGGCTGGCACCGCCAAGTGCAGTAGTTAGCTTGCATCACCATCCATAGCAGTTCGTGTCATCGCAGCGCTGTCATTTATACTCGTCAGATCAGGTTTCATAACATTGATAATGACAGTGGGCTGCGTGGAGATGAACAAGTGGCGCCTGCTTATGCATTCTTAGACAACTCCCAAAGAACTTCTGCGTGTTTTTTTGTTGTGTCTTTTTGGCTCAGGAAGAACATCCGTATTTTTTTACGCTTTTGTTTTTGATTTGTGGATGCCAGCTTTGGGCTCTAAGCGTGGTCATCCATGGCGTCCAAGATTTACGGCGGCACGTGGCGCAACGTAGGACAAACACGTAGATTATGTCACCAAAAAAGCTTTTAAAAAGCTAGGCCTCCTTAAGCACCGACTATCACTCGCAAACTTGGAAATGAAAATGCATGCATACACATCCTTGATAAGGTCTTCTTTAGAGTATGCATCAATCATATGGCATCCAAATAACGCTAGTCTTACAAAACGCCTGGAATCAGTTCAGAATAAGGCTTCTAGGTTTATTTTATCTTCTTACTCAACATACGCCAGCGTTTTCCTTTTAAAGCGCACACTTAAGCTCTTAAACCTTGACACTAGACTCAAGTTTCTATGTTTGTCTTTTTTCCACTCTTTATATTTTGGTGCCTCTGAATTCGCGGCTACGCGTATTGTTCCTGCGCATCATATTTCCACGCATGCCGATCACATACGCAATGTATCACCTATCTTCACAAAAACAGTAAAATATCAAACTTGCCCCCTTTTGTTATCAATTAAAGAATGGAATGCGTTACCGGAAAGCGTTGTGACAATACGGGAAACTGCTTCTTTCCAGAAAGCCCTACTTGCCCATTTGAAACAACAGTGCAGTAATTTGAACGTAAAGACTATATGACTCGATTCATGTAAGATTTCCATGTTAGCAGAGCACTAATTTATGGAATTGTGTTATGCCAAGTCGAATGTTGCATTGCCGTAATGTTTTTTTCCCTTTTGCAACTGTACGATGTGCCGGTTTTCTGTGCGTGCCTTTCACTTTTCTGTTGTATGTGATGCAAATTTGGATTGTGTAAAGTCTCCCCCTATGTAATGCCCCTAGGGGCCCTTAGTATATGTAAATAAATAAAATAAAGTAAACACATGCAAATCTGTGACACTGTGAGCCACGTCGATGCACTGCTCTCAATGCGATCAGCATCGCACGCACTGGCGCTCATAACTGCGCTATTGTGGCCCGACCTTCTTGCAATTTGTTTATAAGTGCTTACTTACTATCCACCAGGAATGCTCTGGGAATTTATGAAGTTGTTTTTGCTACTGAATCATTAAAACCTCGAATTAACGAAATTCGCAATTTAGCAAAGTTTTTTGTTGCAAGTACAACTTCGTTATATTGAAGCTCGACTATGTGTGCGTGCGTGCGTGCATGTGTGTGTGTGTGTGTGCAGACAGTGGAGTGACACTCCTTGTGACATTGGTTTTGACGTGTGCTGTACAAGGGGCTTCTTACATGACTTAATGCGATTCTACGTGACAGTCAGTGTCGTCACAACCTTCACAGGCCACAGCACTTGTGTTTCGGACGTTCACTTCTTGGTGGCATTTTCAGGAGTGATATAGCAAACTTCAGGCAGTGTAGTAAAGCCAACTTTCTCTAGAATTAAGCAAATTTTTATGGGTGCTCTGCAAATCAAAATATAATTATGAGTGTATTTTGGGCATTTATTTAATGTGCCGATTCAATCAAAAACTTATAAAAAATGGCATACTGGAATAATTTTTTCAAGAAATAACTCCGGAGGTAAAGGGTTGAAGATATGTGAACTCAAGGAAAATAAGTCTAGCTGCAACACTGAACATTATTTGCCTTGCTTCATTGACAACTTCAGGCGCTACAATATATTTTATGGTTTCAGACTTACCTACAATAGTGGCAACATGCATGCGTCTCTCATATAACGCAGTATTAATAATGCACAACTAAACGAATGAAAATTAACTGGCAATATAAAGAAGCCAAGGTGAACCTCCACTAATTCATGAGCAGGCAGCAGCATCATGCTCAGGTGGCTCAGGAAGCAGCATACGGTGCCAAGAATCTTAATCAAACAAGGGTGGTGACCGTCACATGCAGTGCCTCGGGAAAATGCATTCCAGCAGTATGACAATACCTGCTTTCTTGTTTTTGCTTATGCCATACCAACCAACTAATCACAGTTTAATAATTCACCGAAAAATTGGGGACTTCAAATTGCCCCACACAAGGCACTACTGGCAATAAAATCTCCCTCCAGCACTTGTTCAATGGGTGCCGCAGTGCTACAGTTGACCAGCCAAGATGGGGCCAAGCCCCTCCTCAAGAAATGGAAGTGGGGGCTGGGCCCCCCGGGTCTCCCACGACTTTGAGCATTGAGTGACACAGAATATAGACAATTAGAGATCGCCTAGTATGGCATTTGATCGTCTTTGCAGTGGACTAAAATAGGGTCATGATGATGAAGGAAACTAGTGTTGTATTCAAGAAACTACACTTTTCTATGGATTCAATGCAGTTCCACTACAGTGCTCAAAATTTTTCTTATAAATATTCTTAATTTAATTCATATCATGTTCACTTATTTGTTTGTGTAACCTCGCAGTCATGTAAACATGCTATAATAGTATGTTTACATGACTGCGACGAGTTTATAGACGAGTTTATAGCATGTTTACATGACTATAAACTCGTCTTTCACACCCTGATAAAATATTAAATCACATCCAGCTTTGAATGCAGGTGTAGGAAGAAGCAAATATAAAGTAAGCGCACAGCATTCATAGCATGATCAATCACAAATCATGTGTAAGGCTTCACAGTGCAGTGCAAAAGTGACAAAAACGCTGCTTTCATTTACCATCACGACAGCAAATTGAATGCTGTCAATCTTGTCTGATTGTTTAATTGATAGATTTTGCTTGACATATGACAGATGCAGTAGTGAAGTTCGCTGCATTTATTGTGACCACCTGTGGTTCTCTGACAGGCACCTTAATCTGAGTACGCAAGTGTATTTGCATTCCGCCTCCGTCAAAATGTAGAAGCTAAAGCTGGGGAATGAAACCTTGGCATAGTGAACAGCAGCATAACGTCATGCTGTCACAGTGAGTCTAGTTGTCACACGAATCTGGGGCAACTTTGTTAAGCACGTAAACTACAAAATTCTACATGCGCTGTGGCTATGTGAAATTAATCATATAGTTAAACATCAAAAGAAAGGCATGAACTACAGGTACTTGCATACATTTCGTATGAGCAGTACTACTATAATGACACACACAATCTGATCAGACAAGCCTCCTTTTCTACAAAATTGGCAACAGAACATTCCAGGAAATTTCAGGTATCGCAGGTGCACTTTGTGCCGAGTGACAACTTGATAACAGTGATGCATCCAGAGCAAAGAAAACCGTGGCAATAAGTAAAACAAGAACGTGTGACAATGCGTGCCACCGACCTTGATCTTGAGACACGTCTCCCGAATCATTTCTCTGGCGGTGACAGCTTGACTCTGCGTCATCCGCCTCAGGTTGCGTACTTCCAACCGCAGGTCCTTGGTCTGCTTTCTCAGCAGCTGCAGCTGGGAGCACGCTTCCGCATTGAAATGAATCTCTGCACAGCACAAGGAAAGGCAGAGAAAGAAAATGCCATTGATCGCAATGCGAGGAATAAACGTAGCACATGGTGGCAAATACGCAGCGTAACAATGTAAAAGCTGAGAGTCAAGCTTTCTGCCAGCATTTGAAAATCATGCAACAATTGACAACATAAATGGTAATAGCGGGTGCTAAATGTGCAGTCATAGGCAAAAGTGTCAAAAGAAACAGGTAAATATTTACGCAGCCTGGTAGCTGAATTTTGAACCTGTACAAGAATAAGCAAAAAAATAAAGTGCTGCATGATATTACTGGCTACAGCCACAGCCTCCTCAATGGTTTCTCATGTATCATGGTCCATAAACTTATGAGTATCACTGTAACTGAATTCTGCAGTCATACGAGTTCAGCACCGTTGCGACAATGCAGCATGGAAGAACTCTTGGTGCTTGTGACTTTATCAAAATAACAGTGCCAAGCTCCTGCATTGATGGCAAATTCTGCCAGCTGTGTAATATTAAAAGTTTTAACTTTGCTGCAGTGCATGTGATTCACTCATATACTACTTAGACATGTCATTTGCAATGATCTGCAGCATCATGTACAATTAAAGTTCACATTCTTTTCATGAGCTGTATTTTGGGAAAAATGAAACAATAATGAAGCTTGGGACCCAATTCAGGAGTAAACATATTGAAGGCAGCTAAAACCAGAAGATAACCTCTACAAAACTGTTATTTGGGGGATATGTTGTTTTTGTCACCCACCTGCTTACCTTGAACTATGTCATACAACCTCTCACAAATCCACACAGTAGTAAAATTTCCTGAGCAAACAATGTCGATATAGGCTGGCGTCATCACAGACATGATACTAAGAACTGCCATTCACATGCATAGAAGTGCCTGGATTCAACACAGTGGTATTGTCATGTTCTGTCTTCTACAAGAAAAAATGCAAGGTTTTCAACCAGCATCATACCAGTACACAATCCCTTACAAAAGTGGCTTTCCCAGTGCCAGACTACATGTCTGCACAACTAAGCGCAGAGCAGGTATGTAAATGAGTGAAAACGATGCACTTCTTGGCCCCGCACATTGCCGCAATGGCAATTTCCTTCCTTCTCCAATTACTGACCACTTTCCAATTTTATTGCGATGCGCTAATGAACATAATTGCTATTGGCCATATATTTCATGTGTCAAAATTAAACAGTGCCTCTGGAGGGACTGCAAACAAAGAAATTGCATGACTGAGAAAGTGGTGCTGTGATCTAGTGACAGAGAAAAATATCGCAGTTACGATATGACTTCCAAGGTTGGGCAACTTTGTGGGCTAATTGCAGACACCATGTTAAAGCTCAGAGTGATAATGGGCCGAGAAACACTGGCATCGCACAACATTGGCACTGTGGCCCAGCTTCTAGTACAGCAGGAATTAGGAAAAGAGAGACAGGGGTGTTGCAGGGGTAGTATTTGACAGTAATTTCACTTATGAAATCAAAATATTCTCAGTAACCAAAAAGTAGCACAAAGCTGCTAAAAGGGAAGAGCATATGGGTTTCTCAGACAAAATTCTTCCCAGTTGAAGACCTTTATGTAGTCTAGGACTCAAGCCCACGACCAACACCTTTGCGGGGTGGTCGCTCTGCCATCTAAGTTCATTGTAAGCTAGCAGCCTGTAGGGCAAGGCTGAATTAGTTGGCCATCCTCAAAGCACAGGACCACTGAAAATGGCAAATAAGTTCAGCAGAATCTCACAAGGTGGGAAAGTTTCATTGATGGCCATGAGAATGGTGAGTTTCTTTTGTCGTGGTACTTCCGAGTCAACTGCAATATTTTGATTTCTTGACACTTCCTCCTCCTTGTAAAATTCCGCAGAACTGATTTGACTCTACTTGTTAATGAGCATTCAGAAATGTTTTGTTAGAAAACAATCGTCAGGTCATGCTCATTAGTGCCAGACACATATGATACATACCTTCTTTAAAAGATGCTGCAAGCCCTTTCAAGGACAGCTCAGATACAGGACTGGTTATAACAGTTGGACTACTTGTGTATTTTGCACACATTAAAGTTTAGTTCAGGAGAAGGGTTTAGCAGGCAAATAAGAAAGAGCAGTGTGCAGCAGTAGTGCCACAATAAGTGGAAGAACGGGAGAGCCATAAATTTGGCAACCTCGTTACCTTGAGTAGGTCATATCAGAACTCCCTCTAATGGAAACTTCTGCTTGGCTACTTTATTGACACACATAGCACATACACAATAAGCCGAAATGTTGAACCACAGCCTGACATAGGCAGCTGCTGATTTCGCACCGGGCTATTGTTCAGTAGCGGGTAAATATGCAAGGCTAAGTACAGCCTCAATGAAAAGCATCAGAAAATTTGGAGCTTATCTATGCTGTGAATGAGTAACTTTTAAGTCGACTTCTGTTAATTCTACCCAGATAGAACTGGCAATACTCCGGCAGCAAAGCTCCGGCAGCAACTGCCCATTTCGCGACCGAGCGCACGGGGAACTGACGATCACGGCTCAATCTTGCAAGGAAAGCGAGGAAGCAGTGTGGAAGGGCGGCTTTGACTCCGCCAGCATGTGCGTATGCTTTGCACGGACGCGTGCAGTCGCACGTGCCCTATCTTGAAACAGATCTGCAGATGGCTCATACCTTTGTGCGTGCTGTGTTCTCGCTGTTGAGTTGAAGTGATAGACCGCACGAAGGCCACTTTGCTGGCTGCTGTTGCTGCGCTTGCTCACACCAGTGTTTTGACAGCCAGTGTTCGCGCTCATTGAGTGTGATGCGTTCATGTTTGCTTGTGTGCGCTGACATCATGATTGTTAATTCAGTTAATAAGCGAATGTTTCCGAGTTTATAATGCCGATAAAAATGCTATCCTTACTTTGTATAGCTGTCTACCAATTTGCTGTTGCAATCAATGCTTCGCCTTTCAGGCGAAACTGCGACTTTTTTTATGGGAGATAACGTGTGTTCAATGCATTGACAGCTCCGCGGAGACAGACGCTGACACTAAAAGGGTCACTATGGGGTCACATACAGGTTAAGCGCGTGCATGATGTTTGATAAAGTTCTAATTATCCGGCAAAGGCCAATTTTAGGATCGAAATAACGAAAGTTTGTGCCCATACAAATGCATGGGCCCAGCCGGGACCTTCGGTTGGGATCGAATTACCCGAAGTCAAATTACAGACATCTAGCGCAGTCAACATGACCATAATTTATAGCCGTCACTGTACTGTCATCTGTTATCCCAGTAAGGCCCCCAAAACCAGACCTACAATTCAGGAGCAAGCCTTAATCGAGACGTGTCTGAAACACCAGTAATGTGGCCATTATTTGTGCTGCCTTCATACATCCCATCTCGTTGTCAAGTATGCCATCTAAGCTTCAGACCTCACAATAACAAACTGTGTTAGCACAGAAAGCAGCAAAATGGGAGCACGTGCCTTTTGCTGGAGATGAGGAATGCTGCCGTGACTCAAGAGCACAGCTCAGAGAGGCCGGCTTGGGTGGCGGAGCTGGCTTTGAAGGTCGACCATCTTTGTCTGCAGTGAACAGGAGAAGTTTCAGCCAGTGAATGTGAGCTAGATCACTGCAGCTGTTCTAGATAGAACAGATCATGCTCCTTGTGTTGTCTGCTGTAGTCATTCATCCATTTATACAGCAGTGTTCCTGAACATCCCAAAATTTTTACCCCTTTGGAGTGCAAGACATTAAGAATGCAGTATGCCAGTACAGGAAGTCTAGGAACTTGTGTGGCAAAAGTGTCCGCATACCATATTTCATGTGTGTAACCTGCTTGAAGAAATTTAAGCACCAAGTGTGCCACTTGGAACAGTGGGCGTATCAATTCTGCTCTAAGATGAGTCTTCACAGAAATACAAAGTATACTGTCACAAAGCACATCTGACTTGAACAGGCAGGAGCAGTGAGAATGATAACAAAACAAAAGTGTTTCAGGCACTTAATTTTGTGCCAACAATTGCACTATGTTGCTCTTATAAAGACAAATGTTGCCGTGTGTGGTAATTCCCACGAGTTAGACACACTGATGTTGTGTTTCTTTTTTAAATGTGATTATGGGTGCTGTTACATAAATGGTCCAGGTTATAACTTATTGGGCAAGAATGCAATTTAGAGAATATATTGAGTCAACATTGGTTTCCACTTTTCCACTTTAAATGTACAACAGCACGTCTTTTTGTCTGCTTATCTGAAAAAGTGCTGTGCGTAAATTTTCCTACAATAACTATACGCTTTTTGTGTAGCTGCTAAGGCAAAAAGCTATTTCTATGCATAGGAGTGGTTTCCTCCGACTATCCAGAAGCGTTAGTGTTGAAGTACAATGGTGTGTGCGTGCGTGTGTGCGTCAGCCGCCCGTCAGCTGCAGAATGCACCTGACTTTAATTAAAGCCCTGGATTTACTATAATGTGCCACTGTTACTAGGTAGGTCAGTGATTACTGTCTATAATCATCCAAGATAAGGAATTTGGAGAAGACCTATAATTTCTGGCTGCTGAAATTCACAACAGCATTGGTCCACACAAACTGCAATAGTTGCCAATACCGTACTTCAACATTTCTTTTCCGATGTTTTACTTTTTAATTAGCAACTTCAGTGCATGTACAGTCAAACCTCATTATTACACGCACGGTCACTCCTGACATGAAAGTTCTTTTGCTATTTTAAATATTCGTTATCAGCATGTAATCGGTACATGCCGATATTAGGGAGAACATTTTAAGTTTGCTTCATTATACCGGATAATTGTCTATATTTATGTATAATTTGCTATATTCATGTTAGTTAAATCGAGGCTCTACTGTGCTGTAATTGTGACATTGAAACTGGTGCACGGCATACTCAAGTCATGTCTACTAAGTAAGAGTCGAGACAGTAGCACTAGGTTTAAGATATAAATTGTCCCAGAAACGATTGCCATGCCGTTTTCTATCACACTGCACAAGAACTGCAGCATGTGAACTTAAGATTGTAATTACATGTCAATTTGTCAATCAGGTTTATTTAAGGTAGCTCGTAAGTGATTGTCAGAAAACTTCTGAAGCCACACTGCTGCAATGAATCTTTACCAGAAGAAGTTAGTTCCTCTAAAATCCTGTCTTTATCATACCAAGGTAGTTGTTGCCGAAACAACTCATACAAATCACAAGAAACAATGTCGGCAAAATAATTACCTACCTGGAATTGCAGACGTCACTCCAGAGTAGTCATCTAGTGGTGGCAAGGACAGAAAATGTGACATATACCATTTTTACAGTTTTTAGAACATGAAACTAAGTTGTTGATCTAAAAAATTAATCTGTACTTCATCAGCTCATACTACTACAACGAGAAGTATGAGGAAACAGTAGGCATGTAATACAGTTAACTTTAGAAGCTGGTATGCAATGGCCAGTCATCTAATAGCTAAAGTCATATAAGTATATTTACTATCAGCAGTAATAAACAAAACGCTTCAATTAAAAATCAGTAGCATTAAATTTTAAAAGTTACTTCAGATAGTGTGGTGCTAGAAATTTATCAATTCAAGTTATTTGCCCAGCTGTAAGTAAATTCTGTTCAGTGCATGCAAAATTCTCAAAACACATTCCTTTGTTTAAAAAAAAAGAAAAATATTGAGGTCTTCATTCATAATAGCATGTATAAAATTATCAGTGCCACGAATCAGTGCTCCTGCATCAATTTCAGCTTTTTTGGAACTTTGAGTGCGATTGCGTTGATCAGTCAATTTGAGATATCACCATAAGCTCTATAAGATGCATGTAATAGCCATACATTATTTTCTTTTAGCCAGAGTAGGAAAATATTCAAGGGTGAAGCTATTATATGGTAAACATTCAAAGTTCTTTTCTCTTTTCACTTACTAGTTCGTTCCAAAAGTTAACCATTCTGACCCCATAAAACCATATGACAGTGCAAACTTGCAATAACCCAGCTCAATTACAACTATTAGTAGAAGATGCATTGACGCAGGACTAAAGCTATGCCTTTGCTAGTAGCTATGATGCCAAGGAAAATACCTTCTTTTTAACATCATTAATTATTGAGCATGGTTGGTTTACACAAGTGTACTCTGGAGTGGTCTGTTACAGATGGAGAATGTGGCTTCTCCTATGCGAGTCAGCGTAGCATGCCAAATTTACTTGAACCTAACACGCAGTATTTTTCTGATGAAACGGGTCCAAAAATTGCGTGCACGTAAGAATCAAATACGATCCTAAATCTGCGTTACCATATCGCCATCGGCATTTCAAAATGTCCGCCTCGTATGCGCTTTGAGCCTAGCTGCCGTAGCTTTCTCCATGTGATGTAGTATGTAGGCTTAGGCCATGCTTCCTTTGGCTTAGGCTAGTGCACCGTCCGTCTTCCCATTTTCTGCGTTTGCTCCATGGAGGAAGGAAAATGCTCCATGGTTCGCTCTATCAGCATGGAAGTGTTGACTGCAAGGACATGCCGAGTTCATCACGATGCCGCAATTCAAAGGAAAGCGATCACGTGTGCAGCCACGGATGGAAATCTGACCGCATCCCGGGCGTTCAGAATTTCTTAAACTTGCATGTGGGACTGGTGCAAACAGGAGAGGCATTCTACACTGGTGGCTGCTACGTAGTATGCGGCCGCATGGTCCCCACCTTGAAATCGATCTGCGGCAGAGACAAGAGCCTACGCATTTAGGCATACCACGCTATGTTCTTGTCGCTTAGTTCGCATCGAAGCGAGAGGCCGCACAAAGGTCAATTCCCTCGCTCCTGCTACCGCACTTCCTCACTCCAGCGTTTAAAGAGTTTCTACGGTCATTGAGTAAGACGTGTTTATGCTTGTGTGGATGTGACACCATGCTTGTTAATTTAGTAAGCGAATGTTTAAAAGTTTATAGTATAGCTGTCTACTAATTTGCTATCATAATCGATGCTTCGATCGCCTTTTGCACGAAACTGTGACTTTTTAAAATTCATCGCAACTTTAGTGCATTGGGAGTAAATCTTTGTTTTCTCCAAAAGAAATAAAGTTGTATTTCTGTATGAAAGAATGAGGTGCGCAGTGCTTTAAGAGATGTTTCTTTCTTTAGGTCACGGCAAACGGGTGCGCATCACAATCGAGGTCGGTTTTTTTGCCTTTTCTTTGGTCATGAAAAACAGGTGCGTGTTGCAATCAAGGGCGCATTAGAATGAAATAAATACGGTAAATCGTTAAATGGCTACATTTGGGCGGCAATGCTGCACGTCGCGCTCACCTGATATGGAGTGTGATCGCAGGCCCTTGATTGCAGGCTTCGTCGGTTTCTCTGCTGGAAAAGAGAACCGAGATTTACTGGCGATGCGAGAGGTTTCCATTGCTGTGGATTTTTACAGGCCAGCATAGCACATGCCTCGTTGCCAGTGGCCACCATGCAATGCACAGCTTGCAAGAAAATAATTTGCAACATCAAGCTTCATGACCGCTGCATGCTCTAACAACGAGCCTTAAAGTATTCGACTCCCATTTCAGCCTCACACTGTAAATAAATATGCCTTAAAATCAAAATCTTTCAAATCTGGCTTGGAAATACAAGTTAACATTGTTGTACTAGACTCGACAACGCTGTAATGTGCATTGATTTGTTTTAGGTTCATTGGAAACTAAAGCCTCATGAAATGTGTCCAGCACATAACTTTTACGCTGTATTATAACCTAGCGTTGTAGCAGTCAAAGACTGTGAAAACAACTGCAGTTTATAAAAAATATATAAAAGTTGCTAGTGGAATGAAATGATGACATTGCGCCTGTAGATATTCAGTGCAAAATATTATACAACTTTTTTTGCACATACAGCTTGCTTTTTATCACACGGCTGCATGTTCTTTTGAACCATGTCAAGCTAGTCATCAATTATTTAGTCCGAATGACCACACAGCATTGTTTGGTAATTACGAATGATTGAATACTGACTGACTTAATGACTAATACTATAACTATCAAGAAGACTACATTAAAAAGTACAGCTCCCTTCAATCAATACTAAACAGAAGAACAGACGAGCAAAAGGCAGCCTTTTTTTATTGTATTATGAGTGTGTTCAGTACAACTCGCACAAGAGGAATATAAAGACTGGCTGCAACTAGCCTGTATTTTGCATTCTGCCTATTATTTTAGGCATTTGGGCAATTTCAAAGTGTGCTGAACCAGATAAGATGTTACCTAGGTATAGTTGTAATCTGTAAAATACAGTGTAATTATGTTCGCTCACAGGGAAGCAGAAACATGGTATTGCAAGACCTTTATCACAACATAATCACCTTCTGCATGAGTCTGTGCATAGGCTGAAGTGCCTAACAAATAATGGGCAAAACAAATGTGCAACAAATTCAGAGTGCAGGGTAAAAATATTTAGACGTATAAACGTACCAGGCGCTGTCAAGTTTCATTGAAAGAGATACTTCGAGATATGTTGTAGACACTTAGCTCAGTTTGTTATCCCTTAGGTGTCGCCACAATCTGTGCCCAAGCTAAAGTATTGTGGAAATGTGATGTCCAATAGATTGTGTAATTGTTTTCTTTCTCTATAGGGAAATAGAAGCACATTATCACTATGCTTAGTTGCAAGAAGACAGTTGATGTGCACATTCTGTGTGAGTCTATGTGCAGGATGACAAAGGCTTAACATTTATTGTGCAATAAGCCAAGTATGCAACAAAAAGATTTGCACCATAGTGTGTTCTACACTGCAGTAATGTTTAAGTTTATAAACGTACCATCTGTTAAGTGTCATCACCAAACAAATAAAGTAAAGTTAGAGCAATGTTGCAAGCGCGTTCAGGTACAATGGCTATAGATTTCAAAAAAAATGTTGCAGAGAAGACCACAGAGCAAATAAGGGCGTCCAGTTTGTCTTAATTCTGAATTCTGGGGTTTTACGTGCCAAAACCACTTTCTGATTATGAGGCACGCCATAGTGGAGGACTCCAGAAATTTAGACCACCTGGGGTTCTTGATTGGCACCTAAATCTAAGCACACGAGCGTTTTCGCATTTCGCCCCCATCGAAATGTGGCCGCCATGGCCGGGATTCGATCCCGAGACCTCGTGCTCAGCAGCCCAACACCATAGCCACTGAGCAACCATGGCGGGTCCAGCCTGTCTTAATTATCTTTAATTTGCTTTACAATGCCAATAACCAGTAAAATTTACCTTGCACCATATATATACACCTTTTTTTCTGTTCAATGAAACAACACAAGCGTTGGTGTTTTAAAAGATAACGGTATATAAAAGATCAGCATAGCTAGCTGAGAACACAGAATTTGTACTAAAGCAGCACTTCTTTATTTATTTATATACACTATACCGTAATGGTATCTTCGACTGGTGACCTTTATCCTCTCAATCAGAGTTGAGTAGACCCGGCGTGTCTTGAACTCGGAGGCAGGGGACAAGCGCACAACCCAAATGTGTGACTCGCTCTCAGAGAAGGAAATGGAAGAGGCGAAACTACGGGACAACAGCAAACATCCAATTCTGCCTAGCCAAAGATCCCAGCGCTGGTGCGAAAAATGGTGGACACGCCAGTGGGACAAATGCTCACTGAAATGCCAGCATGCAGTGGATCGTCACCAACAGTGGTGACACTGTGTCGTAATGTCGTGGTGGGAAGCGCTCTCAGTCTCGACAACTGCTCTGATGACAGGGCTTGGAGCACGTGAGAGCGCTCAATGTGAGAGGAGAGAGATCAAAAAGAACCAGCTGGACGCAAATCGTGCACTCTCTTTTGGCCAGTTGAAGAGAAGGGTGCTCAGGAGAATGGTCTTGAGCACTCTGTAACAACTAACCGGCCAAAAATGCCATAAGTGTTTCAAGCAACTTGATGAGTGCATCTTTATCCCGCTATATGTTTAAAATGACGTTGACCTTACAATTGCCTATAAGCATTTTATAAAAACATGGAAGACCATAAGATCACTTATTCCAAACATATTGCATACTAAAACTTGCATATAGGCGATATGAAGAAATCAATCCAAAAGCTATTTAGCAGTTTAAGCTTACAGGAATAAAACACAATTTTTCGTGCAACACATTTTTTCTTGCAGCTATGAAAGCTGTTTCTCAGTAAATAAAGAGAACATGTTAAATATGCTGTCTGGATTTTATTGCATAGCATTGGATGTTGATGAATGTGTACAGAAGTTTCTGGAGGACATAAGGATTAGATCTGCGTGCCAAGTGAGAATTGCTCACAAGTGAGTAGAGAAACAATTTGTGCCACAAAAATATGTGCACAAGGTATAAAGTTATATACAAAGAAAATTTTAGTCTAGGTAGACACATAGATACTTTGTTTCAAGCTCCAAGTATGATCAATGAATGAACATGTAATCAATGGCACACAATGATGTCGTCACTCATGTCAGCATAGGTAGACAAGAGCCCTTTAACTTTGGTTTGTGTGTGCACTACAGTGACTGACGAATTTTTTGGATTTGCAGGCGGCCACAATAAATGTCCGAAAAACCGGCCAGTGTGAAAAAAAACGAAATTCAGCGTCAAAACCAATTTTGTTGACTTCTGCAATGGCAGCACTAAAGAAAATTTGCTTAGTTAATTTTGCCTTATGTTGTGCTTCATTGAAGTAATATCTATACCTACTTGAAGTACCGCAATAGTCCAGGCCTTGGGAAATTTCGAGTTCGCCCATCACGCAGCTCAATATGCACGCAGCCCTTGGTTAAGGCTGTATATGCTAATCCAACTTATTGGAGCTTTCAGCTACTACAGGTGAATTTGTGCCGGTCCACCCTGGCATAATCATGCTAGGCATCATCGCAGTTGCTGGTGAATCGCCCGTGGACAAGATATCCATATGTATGGCCACCAGTTTAGTCATTGCATTGAATTTCATGCCCAATCATTAAAGATGCCTGCTGGTACGAACAGACTGAAGGCAAGCTTTCCGTGATGGATTAGTGCCCACTACCTCGTCAACCAACAGCGAATTTTCATTCCAGCAGCCATTGCGCGTATGGCTGCTAGCGCTACGCCTAACCAGTGCCGATTTCCTCAGAGTTCGGCGGCAGAAGTTGCAGTCCGGGGCAGTAATGACGAAAAGTGCCTGTGTGGCATTCTGACGCCCAAGAAATCTTCCCATCAATGAAAGTGAACGTATGGGATTTGGCGACAACCCGAATGGCTGGTAAACTTTGTTCGTGGCCTCCATGTTTGTGATGTTGCACGCGTGAATCATGTCCAGAGTCGAGCGAGACATCGCACGGCATCCGATATTTCAGTCAAAGTTATACTTTGGTTCCAAGGAAAATGTGACAATGCTGCTGGGAATTCCAAATAATCGAGCAGGTTACAAAAGTTGGTTGTCCTAAAAATCGTTAGGTGGTGTATACGAGAGCCTACACTGCTCTCAAACACATCTGATACGATTCAAGTGGCCCTACAGAATAAGTTCAATAACACAACAAGTTAACCAACTTGCATTGCGTTAAATGTTTTAAAATAAGGTTAGATTAATGCAAGCCCATAATCAATATGAGTAATAATATCAGTGCACTGTTATTTCTACCTTTCATTTCCCCTTACCCTTCCCCCAGTGCAGGATAGCAAACCAGAATCTTGTCTGGTTAGCCTCCCTGCCTTTCCCATCCATCTCTCTTTATCTCTCCTATCAATGCAAGCATAACTAGAAGTTTTGTAAGAAAAAAAAAGGAACTGCTTCATTGAACCAACATATGGTGTAAACTCTATGCCTGCCTTGTGCGATTCACCATTCCAGTGAATCTAATTGCATAATAGGCAACTCTGGCCTTAATAACTGTCAATGGCATAAGGACAAGCTGGTATGGGATGGCCATGACCATGATTAATTGTTTCACCGGCCTTGACCAAGATATGCAGTTGTGGTTCTTAACATAGTGGAGGCACTTTTCACTTTTTTCTTTGGTCTCAAAGAAGCTTAGATTGCTGAATAAAGCTTACTTCTAGTATGATGAGATTAGGTCTATGGCACGATTTTGTTACACTAGTGTGCTTAAAGGGACAGACGACTGCTCGGAACAAGAATCGAGATCACCCCGCTGATGGAATGATTCCCTATCGTAGTGGCTAAAACGAGCCATGTTTTTTCTCATTAAACGTGGATTTATATTTATTAATTCATCACTAAAAGTCGCAAGAAATGACCTTTGGCACCCTACATGGCAAAAACATGAAGCTGCATAAGAGGTCCACCACACGACCTTCTGCTAGTGCGCGTGGTTTCCTGTCTCTTTAATAGTATTGGAATGCAGTGCACGTTTCAGTATTGTAGGTTTTTCCTGACTTACAATGCACAGATAAGTCTTCGTTCATAGTAAGCAGAAAAGTGGCGGTGCTTTCGCCTTCATTTTCAATGAGTTGGCTTGGCTCATCTATTTGACAGAACAATGACGACAGGGGCCAGCCAGCCATGACATAGGCGTGTACTCGGGGAAGAACGCGGTACTAATATAAGAAACATCTGTACAACAATGCAAACTTATTGCACCAGCTTTTAATTTTCAAAAGCGGTTGAAAAGGTCAAAATGTAGGTGGTTAACCACAGTTACACCCACTCCTGTGAAAGCAGAACGATGGGCGGCTTTCACAATTTGCAGGGTGGGTTATCAACATCACTCTCCCTATGCAGCATTGCTGGAGGAGGGACTCTTACTTTTTTAGAGGCTGCTCAGATCGAAAAATTCTGCTTACTAAATATCCATGTGCTTTTTGAAGTAACCGCTGCAGATGTAAACACTACCAAGGGTGAGCTTTGCATTGAACCATAAAAAACTAGGTCCTCAAAAATCGGCTGTCAGTTCTTTAAAGTTTTTGAAGTTTCACAGGACATTTATTTTTGTTTTAGCCTTCTGAATTGCACAGATTATCTGTTTTGATGGCACATATACTTTGAAACCACAGATCATGGCACTGGCAAAACATACTGTAAAGAATCATGCAGTTTCAAGATTTTCTATGGTATTGCACAAAGAAGCAGAAAGGTATATAAATTTTTTGCCTCTGCGCAAGTTACATCCAAACATTCATAAGGCATGAAGCACTATCTTACTGCAAAAGTGGCGAACCGTGCTTGGCACTAGTACTGTCAAATTAGTAGTAGTGCATTGGTGTGTTCTTGCCCTTTATGGCCACTTACATTATGCAAGTATCGACAAAATTTTGGAAAAAAAATATGTTAGCTTTTTCAGTAAAGGCCATTGTTGAGAAATATGAAACTATACATTTTCATCAGTGCCTAGCTGCATGACGTCTTATGTTTGCACTGAAAAATTTGAAAGGAAAAAAGTATGGCTATTACATAAGTCTGTGCACCACAATACAAATGACAGCCTTTGTGAGGAGTACTATTCTTGTGGAGAGTATCTATAGTACAGCACTAAATCATTGGTTTCAGGATACGCATGCAACATATCCCTGGAGCAATCAAACTTTTGTGATGCCAGCCTGTGCCATGCTTGCAAGCAAGTCAGAAACATGCTCTCGATGTTACTTGATGTTTCGGCATGCATAGAAATCAAGAACTGACTAGACTCACAAGCAAACCCACACCACATTTGTCAATAATTGCGTGGTTATATGTCGACTAATTGCTAACAGAAAGTCAATATGAAGGCACAAAATTTCTCTGCAACAATAGTTGAATGCTCACAAAAATAACAGCGAAAATTATTCACTTATGTTGAATGAAGGGTCTTGCTCAAAGAAATACATAATTGCTGCCAAAAAGACACAGAAAAACATTGTTAATGACATGTCACTGTTTCTAGCCTTTTGCAGTGCCTTACATTTTAGTTGCAAGTATGTGTTGCAGCAAGTACAAACGAGCCCAAGATGCAATCCTTTTTGCATGATGTGTTCTTCTAGAAGGATTAACAAAGTCTTGTGCTACTGAAGTTACTTGGCAGGTGTGTATTTAATCACTCTAGGCGTCTTCCTATTACGAGATCTCCAAGAGCCAATTTCATGTCACATTAATTTGTGCAGCTTATTGTCATTTAGTTTTTCTACAATGAGAGCCTTCCAGGAACATCCTTCAAGTAGTAAAAGAGCATGCATTCTGCGTAAGTCAAGTGTTTTCTTCTGCACATATCCAAGTAAACTCCCTCTAACACAAACATAAAAACAACTTGGGCATCTGTTTGTCTTATTAGAAGTGGAGGTTAAAGAATGTGTGCATCATCTATGGGGAGCTTAAAGAAGATCCCAGAGCTCTACGGCCAATCAGTGAAATGTACAGCTCCTCGGAGCTTGTTTTATAGGGAGTCCACCATACTCACCAAGAAACCACAGAAATAAATGCAAAATGTTTCATGAGGCTCACAGTTCGCATGCATTTTGTTATCTACCCAGAGTTTCTTGTAAAAAAAGAAATTTCATCGCACTAAAGCGAGCAGAATGCGAAACGTATCAGGGAAAATATGGCTGTAGCAAACAAGGTACGTACGGAGACTGGGATTCAATTTTCAAACAAGCAAAAAGGAGGTGAAGGAAGGGGTTCATCACTAGTGAACACACCTTTTAACAAGGAAAACAGAAACAAATCTTCTACGCTAGGGCCCAACACTGAGCAACAAAAGAGAGACGAATATGCTATGAAAAACGACTCGCAATCTCCAGAGCAGGGCAACCACAACATAACTGCAGTCATCAGAATAACCACAAAAAATGGGAACAAAGCCAGGCACATGATATCTACATGGCCGCAGTAGTATGCAAGGGCTGTTCTGCCGATACAGACTACACACTTCAGCACCAGCATACTGTTGCAGCGTACATTCAGCACGAACGCACACGGAGGATGGACTGAGCATTGCAGCAGCGACCAGGCGAAGAGGGCAGAGGGGGCAATCACCTGCTGGCTGAGGCGAGTGCTGCCTTTGTTTGTGGCAGTCCAGGGTCTCGTCTGAGAACGACACTGACTTCTCCTCTAGAAAGAGAGTGCAGGCAGAAAGAGGGAAGAAGAACGTCGGGTGAGGCCGGCCCCTGGGAGCTGCTTAACAGGACACCAAAGGGAAGTAAGTTGAATTGCTCTAGACACCTGGCAAAGTATTCTTTCGAAATTTTGTTGCCAAACACTTCCTTAGTGTAAGGCGATGTCAATTATCAGTACAAAAATCAAGGCCAAACCACCCAATTTTTTATTTTGCACCTCTGACGGGATAACGTCACCGCAACACTAAATATATCAGAGTGCTTCCACATATTTTGGCCTTTCTCATGCGGGGAAAGATTTCAAAATTGTTGAGTTTCAGTCTAAGGCCCGAGCAGACGCTATCAAAGGCCACCATGTGACAGAGAGCGTGAAGTAGTTTAACGAGGTAATGTCGCCAACCTGCTTTCATTTTTGGCATTTTTTATGGCTTGCCATTTCTTCGCGTATTCCTCTTTAGTGTCCCATCAGGCTAACTGGGTTTGGGGGGCATGCCTCAACCTTGAGGCCGAATCGGGCATTGCATTTTGCAACCGACGATTTCAAGTCTTGAGTAACCCAGAAAGCTTGCCCGCAGATACCCACTGATCAGAAAGGCTTCACCGATCTGTCAAGTGGTGTCGTTACAGGATGCAATTGCAAGAACTTGAATTTGCACAAGGAAGCAAGGCAGTGACACTACAAGGCATAACAGGAATGCAAGACATCTCAGCCTAAGTTTGCATCCTATGCGGAGCTTAACCCTGCAGTGCTTTACGCATAAAAATGGCTTGCATTGTACAGAGCAAGACAGTAGGCTTCAAACAGACAAATTACTTAAAGCTGTATTCACGTCAGTCATAATAATGTATGCTTCCTAAACAGCAAGGGGCAACAACAAGGAACAGTCAAACCTCGATGTAATGAACACGGACATGTATAACAAATAATCAGATATCTTGAAACAGATTTAGAATTTCCTTGACCATGCTCAATTTCAATGAGTCTCCTACTGTTGTAGCAAAGCCAAAAATTGAAGATCAAATACTATATATTGGTTACAGTGAAGCAATTATTTATTCACTGAGCAGCTGCAATCATGTATTTTGGCAGCCAAAATGTTGCATACTCGGCAAGAGCAATTTGAAACGGCACATACTGGACATACATGCACATTTTGGCCAATGACACAGCTTAGCTCGCCCACAGCCCAGAAGAAAATGTGCCAGCCGATCCCTGCGATCACATCGATTGCACTGTTGCATATATTAACGACTGTGCGAAGTGCAGTCCAACTGAGTATTGTTCGCACACACGTATTGGCACAGCAAGCTGCCAATGGGCTATGAATATGAAAATCGAGAGGATTCTTTTTGCTGGTTTGTCAGAGGCATGATGCTCACGCTTCTTTCAGCTAGACCTGATTATAATATATATGTATATTTACTGATACCAGCGTGTATGCTTGAAACGAATATTGGATATAATGAAGGTATTTTTGTGTCAGATTCGACTTAGTTATAACGAGCTTTAACTGCATGACGAAACCTGCCTTCACTGACAACGCACCTGGTGGAAAATGAATCTTTATCCTAGCTTAGTTGCCCTGGGCAATGTCTGGCGCTGTTTAACTGTATTGCTCAATTATTTCTTACATAATTGAACTAATATAGTGCTCATTCAAATGAAAGAGCAAACACTGGAGTGACTGCATCAAACATGGCTCATACCTTCATTGCAATGTGCCACTCACAGAAATGGCACTACTGTTTTGAGCACAAACCTTGCTTGTTGCTGCAATATGAAGACTGAATTGGTTGTCTGGCTTACTCTCTCAGCATTACCTTGTTAATGCAATGATACTTTTGCTCAACATGATTGTCAGAAGCATTTAGCACCCAGATAATTTTCAATGGAAAAAAAATCAAGCACAACCTCACAGAGTATTGATAACAGTTATACCAGAGTTGAAGGGAATGGGGCCTTGCTGGGCGTCACAAGATGCTTTCATTAAGTTGTGACATGCAGGGTTATCCATCATGCCATTTAGTCATGTTTTTTTTTTTCTTGGAGGGCATCAATGAGTTTCAATGCAGGTCAACACAGCTTTAGTGGTCGAGGGTTAAATCTCACTCCAAACTGCAAGTGGCGTTGACTGACAAAAGGAGTTGTGCCGCAAAAAAGGTAACGTGGCCATGGGGATATAAAAACACCGTGCCACTTACAGGTATATAATAGGGTTGGCACAGGACAAAAAAGTGATTGGTTTCATGCAGCTAAAAAGCTTCAAAAATGTAGCATCATGGACAAGGGGGCAAAAAAGGGCCTCGCAAAGGCGGCTGCTTTCGCAAGCCTGTACCTTTGAAGGGGTGCTTCTGCACATCATATTCTGGCAGCCGAACGTCATCTGAAAAGACCAACACAACCGAAATAGCGTTCCCTTGGCTCTGTAGCTTTTACAGCTGAGAATTTCACCGGGTCAGCCACTTCTCTGAACACATATTCAAACTTGTGTGACATTGGTTAGAGCATCCAGTGTAACAGCGCTGCAAACAGAACCTTTGAACATCAGTTCACTGCACAATCAAAGAGGCCTTGCAAAATTTTATGAACATCATAAATAAAACATCGCAACTACTGTGTAATACTTTCATAAGAGCCTGAATAAAATGTTGATCACTGGTACTTGCAGTACAGAAACTACAATATTTCTCTGAAGCTCGCTCATGCTATCCTGCTGCTCTACCAAATACCCAACACTTTTATTTCGTTCACAAGACATTGGGCGCATACAATAGTTACTGGACAGGTTCAGTGACTAAATAAGGTTCTTAGCCCAATTCCTTTAGTGGCTAAAACTGATCAATGCAGGCCCACAAAGAATGAGGTTTACGTTCAGTGAGCAAAATCTTGAAAGAAAAATTAAGCCAATCCTATCTAAAAGAAAGGGGGCGAGCCATAGTACGCCTTCTCCTGGGTGCATACAGATGTGCGAAGGGGCGCATTCGCACATGTCTCAATGCAACCACCTTGTAAAGAGATAAACGAAAATGTGCAGCATGGTCAGATAAAAGTTGGTAGAGAGTGTGTGTGGGCATGTTTGTATATGATTTTTTTTTTAGAAGCAAAGTCGAAGTGAACGGTAACAGCTTCAAAAATTTAAAAGCAAATAGTTGCATGACTTGATTGGGTAAGTCCTTGATACAACAGTTAAAACTTCACAAATCCTAGAGAAAAAGAAGGTCTTCAGAAAAATGGAACCAGTCAGTTTCTTCTGTGAAATCAGTTTTCCCTCTTTTTTTTGCCATGTGCTGTAATTCAGATATTTTTGCACAAAAGTGCAAGTTGTTCAATGTTTTGAACATGCCAGGCAGAACAGAAAGTTAGTTACAGACTTTTGGTGAGAGTTCAGCTACTTGAAATTTCGCGTTTCTTAAAACCACAGGTGCATTTCACGCTCACCCGTCATGCATTGTGATTCCGCAAAGTGCGAGTTTTCCTGCATTACACGGGCAGCTTAGGCTGTGTTTCCGTCCAGAAAGTGTACAGACAAGCTTGATAGGCATGCTTGCTCTGATTTTTGGCTGATCACCCGCAGACCTGAGCACTGCTTCTGTGGCTCTTAGTCATACCCGACCACTGACGAGCCACTCGATAAACAACAAACTTCTCGCATGCCAGCATGTCGACGACCAAATTTACATACAGTTGGGTGCCGATTCGAAGCAATTCTATTTGTAACGGTCCTATAATTTCGGAAAGCAAAAAAAGAAAAGCCATTTCTTGAACAAAAACAAGCGTACAGGGGTCAACCTCAATGGCGTCAACATCATTCACTGCCACCATTTTTCTATAATGTGTACACGGATACGGAAAATCAAGCGAGACACCTGTACGCGTGTGGTGTTCCAATTAGTTCAATAGAGAAGGTGGTGTTGCCCCAAGGATGGTGGAATAATTGAACACGCACAAAAGATCGGTCGGCGACTGTAACAAAATTTTTGGTCTTTGACTTGTCTTGTACACGAGCTAGTATGGTATCGGTAATGTAACTTCCTCCCCGAAACTATATAATGTACATGTTTCAAAATAATGTTCCTGCACTTCCAATACTTTAATAACTTCGTACACTAAACTTTGAAGTGAAGCGAATATCCAATAGTGTATTATTCAAGCAAATATACAAAAATATTGAATATTCACACAAGCTTAGCTCTGCAGTAATGAATCACAGCTTACAGCATATGAAGACAAAATTGAAAAAAAAAGGATTTCAAGAGAAGATTTTTGCTCTTTGTTACAGTTAACACAGAGCACTTCAGCAAAATTGTTGTGGAAGCAGATTCTTAAAATGATGCTTCATCATGTGTGAGTCATATTATTTCAGTCATATTATGTCAGTCATATTAACAAGTATTGAAAGGCCCCTTTATTAGTGTGCAATGAACACTTGTCACAGCATTTACATACCTGTGGAACAGGCAGATTAATTTTCTGGGATGACCATAAACACCACTTAATAATTGGCACTTCTCAGAAGCAGAAGTGCCTCTGAGAAGTAGTTCCACACCAGTGTTACATTGTGATCCAAAGCACTTTCTTTTTGGCAACTGCTGAACCGCAATTAGAGTGACACATAGAACAGGTATAAGCTTATTCAAACTAATATCAGAGGGTGGCATTCAATATAGTCGTCAAGAAAATTGCATGGAGCTTCTGAAGAAATAACTTCTAAACTGAATGGTGTAGAATTGTTCCACAGACACATTATGCATATTCATGACCATAAAAACAAGCAAAGCAATTGCAGACATGAATAGAAAGTCATGAACACTGTGTCACGTGTACAAATGCATATATGGATGAGACTCGGTTTCCAACAGGATGAAACAACCATCTTTGTATCAGATAACAATATGTAGTGTATGGCTGCTCATTTTCAGCAGCATTCAGTGGCTAAACATGATGTGGTACTGCAACAGAGCTACTTTTTTTCTAACTATGCAAGCTATAGATATGCATAATGGGCGTGACAAACCCTATTCACAAGGCTCCGAGCATTGATAAAGAAAGGATAGTAGCACCAGAGTTCAAGCTTGCATTTCTCCAATTAAGATGCCAAGCCTGCAAACATCATTTCGAGTCAAGAAGGGATATTGCAAGAATAATGATGTACCACTATACTCGTTGCATAAATTCAGCACATCAAACTGCAAAAAAAAAAAGGAATGTGATATCACCCACCAGCCACAACTAGAGCAAGAACACAATTTTCATTGTAAGATTGCAGCAGCACCATGGTTGCCACATCATTGAATGACATCCAGAGTCAACCCATTGCTTGGTTTTTACAGTGACGGATGTTATGAGTGCTTTCCAGCTATATTTGTGCCATTACCGTATATCCCCTCCAATATAACAATAGCCACTCGGTAACAATTATCCTCACATGGCAGCGATTAAATTAAAATACGTAACAAGAGATCATCATGACGTTTCCTTGCCTAACATCTGAGATTGTAAGTACAGCTGTCTATGGATACTGGTTTACAGCATGTACCGAAAAGATGATGTTCAGTGTGTGTGCACCAAGCCAATACAGAGCTGTTGAAAGGTGAAGTAATCCTCAGAGGTTGCACCATGCATAAGAATATGTTCACAAAAAAAGAAAAAAAAGAGAGACTATGAATGTTTTCATGCAGAATGTGAACGGAATGTTGTTCTTGATAGCACGCATACTTTTCAAGGCGAAAAAACAATGCGACAGAAATGACACAAGACAGAGGAGACAGAATGAGCGCTCGTCTTGCCTGGTCTTTCTTGTCCCATATTTCTCGTGCTGTTTTTTCACCATGAAGCAGTGTCAACAAGACCCTTTTCAAGCATACTTTTCAGGTGGTGTTGGAGTGATGAAAGCTTACTGCACGAACATATGCACAAAGTGCGCAAAGCCTTGACGAGCGGAATGTGCTGCGAATGATGTGCGCGGTGCGTGGACTGTGCGGTGCGTGGTGTGC
This sequence comes from Dermacentor albipictus, assembly GCF_038994185.2. NCBI lineage: Eukaryota > Metazoa > Arthropoda > Arachnida > Ixodida > Ixodidae > Dermacentor > Dermacentor albipictus. The sequence goes on along the minus strand of NC_091821.1, from coordinate 462,194,214 downwards.
ACATGCCGGCTATAAAGCTGATGCAATGGAAGTGGAGCTTCTGGGTTACAGTATAAACGTTCGTTACCAACAAAACCACACTATTAAAATTTTGTGGTGGTTCTAACTCCAGTCCATCGAAATTTATACCAGATTACTCTTTGTGGAGTGGTACGTACTGGACTCTTTCTGTTTTGTATGAATTGGGAAGTTGTCGCAGGACAGCTCTGTGTAGCACAAACTTTTTGCTTTCAATCTGGAGAGGTACTAAAAAGTTCTGCGAAGGCTGCTACACCATGTCGAGGCAGGTTCTCGGAACTAATTGCATCGAGTGATAACAATCGACAGACCAGGCATCCGTTTGGAGAACGTGTAGAGTTTTGCCGGTGTCATGTCACCACTACCAAGCACAAATGTGTTTCAATACTATGTGCCATAGCTGTTGGGAGTACTTTTTCTAGGAACATTTTAGTGAAGTGCAATTTAAACAGGTCCACTGTGGTTTGTCATGTTATTTGCAAAAGTGGTTTAGTATAGGAGGAAGTCCCAGAATGACATAACTGTCGGCGGGGTCTCTGATGACTGTTTGCAAAATAAAAAGTACCAGTGCATCGGCAGTTTAGCCATGGCAGCAAAAGATAACTTTTAGTAGCAGGCCAGAACTTGTGTCTCGAAGCATCTGTCATAAAGAGGGTTTACTGTACCATTTTAGTCTACCCAATAGCCTGCCAAGCAGCCCACTAAGTAGTGGTCGGCCAGTGCACAACAACTGAAGACAGAATGGCATTTTACTTCTGAGAGCTGTATAAAATATGCACTGAGCTTACATGTGCCATAGCTCAAAAGAGTAAAGTGAACAATGAAATAAAGTGTCCACATGGACTTAACAAATATTATGTGTTTCTTTAATAGTGTGCTAAAGGAAATGGAACAACTGCCTTCTGTATTGTATTTTACCAAGCACAAATAATAGCATTTCTGACAGCAGTGCCACATAAACATCCAAGTTCCGTAGCTTTGCCTTCGTAGCCGAGAAATGCTGCACAAATATTGGTATCACTCTGAGCAATTGCTGGGGGCCACTTCGTCCTTATTTGAACTGTATTAAATTTCAGAGTGGGTTAAGTAGATCCCCACAAATGGCTTTGGCACAAGGAATTGTGAGCCATACACCTCTCATTTTGAGACATGTGCAACAGGGAGATGTTTTGCTGTGTATTTATATGACAAGATCTCTTGATTTTAGATGGGAGGTTAAATACAGTAAATGTGAAGTAGTAATCCTCAGGTACTCTAAACTTATACACACAGAACAACGCACTTGCAGCCAGTCCAACAAATGTAGCTATCATTAACTGGGCTGTCAGAGGCATCGAGTGTCTTTTGCAGATGAAATTTTAGAAGAACCTTTTTCGAGCACTCCCTTCGTGCATTACAGGAACTCTGTTCAGGCTGACTGAATGTACTCAGAGTATTGCACAGAATACGGGATTTTTCTCTGAAGATCTGTTTGTCATACCATGAGCGTTCAGTGTAATTCACGTCTTGCAAGACAATGCAGCTATTACTTGAGAAAACAATTATCTTTCTGAGTGTTGCGTGAGAGTTGATCTGAATAAATGTAGTAATGTTGAAGGCAACAAGTACACTCATTAAGGAAGTTATTTTGGTGTGTGCATGTATATATTCTCCCTTGTTGCTCATTGTTTGACAGGTATAAGATGTAATTTATTGACAGGAAAGACAGAGAGGTCGACCTGAGCTAGTGCGCTCTAGTCTGCTACTCTGCACTGGGGAGGAAAGAAGGGGAGTGAAAGTACTGGGGTGGGTTTATGTGACATCTAGCAGTCACATAAACATATACGAGGCCCTGAGTGAAAAAAATAAATCATAGAGGACCACCAAAGCAGAATCTTGGTGCAATCGATAACTGCAGAAGCTGCTCCCCATTGTTTGAACTTGCAACAAAGTTTTATTATTCTTTCTACAAATATGGTTGGTGTCATTGCCTTTTTACTATGGTAACCTTATGCATAGCTAGAAGTGAGGCAGAGAAACAGTTTTTGTTGTTCGCAGCACTGATCGAGGTTCCCCTTCGGTGGCATTCATAACATTTTATAGACAGACTTAAAGCAATGTACATATATGGTACAGTTAGTGTGCCTTTAAAACTAAGAGGGATATGGTCACATCATTTGCAAGGTGGATGCACACATTCTCTACTGTTAAATCACTTTCCAACTCCAATACCTTGTGTCCACCCATTCGCTTTATCTCTTGCATTATGTTTCACTTATGATGACACTGGTTACATAACTGAACCAAGAACACAGCTTTGTGGCAGCGCCTGCATGAGATTATGACTATTATGAGCATTGATGGAACATTGAAATGACCTTCACGCAGTTACTCAAAGCACAACTAGGGAGGGTTTGAGATGTAGCCAGTTTCGTGGCATAACCTATAAGTCAATCTAGTGAACCACTGACAGTTGTAAGAGACTATTACAGCTACCAATGTAATAAAACCAATTTTCTGAAGCGTAAACAAATGTAGAAGCGACGTTTTCTAAAACAGGAATTTATATTGCTGAAAATTTCGTAAATACTATTACTCTTTCCCACGGCCGCTCACCATAGGAGGTGCTTGCAGTGTGCTTTCTGTTTCGTGAGCGAATGAAAGGCCACTCACCCGACCTGTCCTTCTCGGGAGCCACGTCCGTGTCCCTGGTAGGGATCAGGTGGCTTGGCTGCCGTGGAGAAGTTCCTGCAGCCAGGGCCTTGTGTACCAGCCCAGTCAGACTTGCAAGCTGGCGTTCCATGTATTCCACACGCATCCTGCAAAGAGAAGATGAAGTTAGAGGGTATCATGCAAGGGCCTTACACAGGTAAGAGTTGAATTACTGAATTGAATTTCATGTAAAACGTCAAGCAGAACAAAATAAGATTGTGAAAGAAAAAAATTGACATCCACCCATATGTAGCACGAAGCTACAAAGGAAACCTACACGGGTTTCTCTGAAACAAAGCTTCGTTGTTGGAAGCTTCGTTGTTGGAGGCTAGCAGATTGCAAATATACGGCTAATGTATGAGTGAGACTTTTGCAAGAACCTTCATAAACGTTGTAACAATGTATCGTAAGGTGTAAACTCATATATCACATTTGTCCGCTTTAGGTGCTCTAACAGATACAGTTCACTGAGCTGCAATATTTGTTTTCGGTGCAGAGTTGTGCATTTGTAAACTTCGTGCTTAACTTACCGTCTCTCGTCAGATTCTCTAAAAAAAAAATAAGCGTCTAAATCAAAACTTCCCTCTTCCCTTAAGAGTCGCTAGAATTTAATTTGCTTTCTCAAGTGCAGCAAATTTCCTTCTAATTGGTCCAGCGGTGGTCTCATAAAAAAAAAGCATTTCTGTCCCACATGAAAATGGGCTCTGAATTTCTAGCTGGAAATGGTCTTTCCAGCCAGGTTTCCAACTGGAATCAGCCCTTCCAGCTAGAAATTTTCCAGAGCCAGCTGGAAATGGCACTTTCCAGCTTTAAGTGGGATCTACCTCAGCTGGTTTTTCAGCTAGAAGCAGCACTGCCAGCTGGAAGTTTTCCAGCTGCAGCTGGAAACAACTGGATACAGCATTTTTTAGCTGGAAACAGCGCTTCCAACTGGAAACAACTGGATGGAGCATTTTCCAGCCGGAAGTAGAATCTATCGACTGGAAAGTGGAGCTTAATTCCCACTTGCATTAAGACATTTTTTGTATCTGCAACATGCCCATATTTAGCCCTAGGTGGTGTTTGTATAAGAACGAAGAGCTTTTACTCTTGCAGCAGCAAAAAAAAAAAAATATTTTTATTCGTTCGTGTGACAATTCAATCGTAATTGCATGAACTGCATGGAAATGCTCGTCACTCCGGGTACCTTTGATCGCGATTGGGATCGATAGCAATCTAAAGTGTCCTGTGTGATCGAGTTGCCAAAAAAAAAATATCTCCAGGAAAAACTGCCACTTTTATTGAACCTTGCTTGTAGTAAACAAAAGCGACGCGCTCTTGGTCGACACTGTGTTATCTTGCTACATTGTCGACGTCGTCTAGCGAGGAGCTTGCCCGATTGGTCATGATGAGCCGTTGCGCAAACGGCTAGTGTTTACAGCATAGCAATTCCTTCTCTAACAAAAAAGAGCCTTAAGACGTGGCACCTTCAGCAGTTCAGGCTGCAATGACCGCTGCTCCTATTTTTTCTTGTCTGCACGACGCCACTACAATCGCCGCCATACTTGTTGAATACTTAGGAGCTTTAGTCTCGTATCTTGTCTTGATGTGCTCTTTTGACACTAATAATAATATAATAGCGTGTTATTGCAATATCAGTATTTCGCAGAAAAGCTCGGGTTTTTATTCACAGCAAACAGGAGCATTACAAAGGCAGGCCGAATATAAAAAATGTGACGACGCCACAGGGGTCCTAGTTTCGTACAGCACATGGCGGAAACTGTCACGGCGAGGCAATTTTTGCGAGACAACGAGAGTCTCTCGGGTGTGCGTGTGATCAAGTTTTTGTGAGGAACCTGCATGATCTTGCGCATGAAGTAATTATTTTTGAACAGTTCCTTCTCTGGACGGTGTTACAAGTACAGGCAAGCGGCTATCAACGGTTGTTATTGCTGTACTTTGTGGTGTTGTGATTCACCAGTGCGGATCGAAGAGCACCGTTTTCTCCAGCCCTGATTCTACAATTTGGAGGTAATTATTTCACTTGCTTATGTTTTGAGCGTAAGTTAATGTTTATTTTTATCCTGAATGATGGCACGCTTGAGCATGATATCATAGGTCCCTGCTGTACGTGATGTTCGTATACGGGTTGATCATTTTTATGTTTTGCGGAATTTGGTAGAAATGGCCTGTGGCAGATATCATAATTCTTGTTGCTGAGCGGAATTATTCGAAGAGGTGGACATTATTAGCATGCGAAATCGAAAGACATCTTCAAGTAATTAGCAAAAATTGACAAATTAACTTATTACCTTGCTTGTACGAGTTTGTACGAGTTTGTACAATGTACGCCTGTGAGTTTGCAAGATGGATCCACCTTAAATGAATTTCCAAAATTACATCAGTTTCGATATATTATTTTCTAAAGTGTGAGACGAATAAGTGGGCGTTCCAGTTACTTTTGTGCTCCAATACACAAAAGAGCGTTTTGTTAAAAAAGTAAGTAGACCAACAGTGCACTTTTACGGCGAGTTTGATGACACATATTTCTAACTGGTGTCATTCTGGAAAGTAAGTCCAAGTGGATACGCCTGGCAATCTCAATGGCTACAATTCGTAGATTGCGATATGTGCCGTAATGTAATAAATTAGGAAGTTCATTATTGAATTTTTTTTACATTAGTTCAATATACGTGCGTCTATTAAATACTAGTGCGTATATGTCAATCTGCCCAACGCAATAGAAGCACATTTATGGCGTGCTTTCACTGCAAGTGCGTGCTCGCAAACACGTTGCGTCGAATGGCAGGCATTTGAATTGGTGCAAAACAACAATAACATAAAAAGATTGGCCCTCAAGCTCCTGTGTTATTCAGCAGAGAAATGCTTCTTGGGAGGCTGTTGAGTTACATCACACGCCTAGTTCAAAATACAAATGAGCTCATTTGAATTCTATTTGCACTAAAGCCACAGTCAATGGCGCTAAACAATTTAACAATCATTGCATAGCTTCTGCAGCTCAAGTTGAGAGCCTCTTGAGAGCTCAGGTTGAGGCCTTGCGCCACATAAACTGTAGAAGGGTCTGTGATGAAGGTAAACTGTGGTACTGTCCAAAGGCTGTTGATACAATCCACTTGATTTTGGTAAAGGTCACTGTTTACTAGAACTGAGTGGATTAAAGTGATGATTGTTTTAAAGTTCACTCACTATGTCTAAATATTTTTTTCAGATGGGGTACAAGGAGAAGTGCAAGTGTATTCCACATCTTGAGGGAGATGCAAGATATGCTTCCGCAATCCTTGCTGCAAGTGTTCAAATAAATGGTTGCAAGTTTCAGCACCGTGCTGTTTTGGCTGCATGTATTTTCACTGGACCAGTTGGTCTTGCGGCCAGTCACATTAGGAACTAAGTGTGACTTGCGACAGCAAGCTAAGATCCATGCGAGTTCTGGCCAGTTTGTATCCTGCTTGATGCGAGCTTACACCCTGGGATTTCACCTAAGCATGACTCAACTCCATGGTGTTGTCGCCAAGGCTCAACACCATGGCGACCGGTGCTGTGTGCCAGCCCGGTCTGTGGGTCTGTAGACCAACAGTCCTGGCTGGAGATTCTAGCTGGAACCTCTTCCAGCTGAATTACAGCTGGCATTTCTTGCAGCTGGATCCAGCTGGCATTTCTTGCAGCTGGATCCAGCTGGAAGGCCTTCCAGTTGGGACATATTCCAGCTGGATTATGGAACCGGAAATTTCACCCAGCTGGATTTTTTCCAGCTGCCTTCCCAGCTAGAAAAGTATCCAGCTGGGTCAAATTTCCAGTTCCATAATCCAGCTGGAAGTAAAAACATTTTCGCCTGGGGTGTTTTACATGTAATATTTGAATAGGGGAAACGGAGTTGTCTCCGAGCTAGAGCTTCTTTTTAAACCAGCCTAATCCAGGTCTGGCTATTGTGCAATAAATTGACTATTTTTGGCAATCTAAGCCACATTATTCGTGGTTTCTCTGCTACTTTGCCATGCATCACTGTCAAATGCTATACTACTGCCAGTAATACTGGCTTTGTATAGACGGTAATATTTTTCTTTCTAGCATGCTTTATCAATTTAAGCTACATGTGGAATAAATGAAGTTCAAACGGAGGGCTCCGGATTGATTTCGAGCATCCGAGGTTCTCTGCATTCCACCCCCATCGGAATGCGGCATTCGCTGCTGGGACTCAAGGCCGCGACCTCGAGCTGTAGCAACGCAATGCCATCCACTCAGCCTCTGCGGCAGGTTAAACACCGAGGTACAATAAAGGGCATGCTACTCTGTAAATGCCGATATGCAAACCAAATTTTTGGGCCAACTAAAAACTCCTTCCTGCATGTGCTGCACACGTGACCAAGCTGTCCAGGACAGCACGATAAGTGTGTCTGCAAATTTCGGTGAGATAAGTGTACGTCACAAACATTTGCTCTGGCTCCACTTTCGCCTCATATACACGTGAGCAGAACCGCGCTAGGGGAACCGAGCCCCCCCCCCCCCCCCCCCCTCTATAGCAGAACGTGCGCCACTTGCCGTGCTTCTTCGTCGATGATGGGTGTGGCGCTGCCCGAGCGCGAGCCATAAGCGGCCGCGGCGTCCCCGCCGTAGAAGGGCTCCTCGTAGGCTGAGTTGAAGGTCGCCGGCAAGGAGCGTGTGTGGTCCAGCCTGTGCTCGGGTGAGTATCCCGGATCGCCCCCCCGGCCCCGGTCGTCGGCCGGAGGGTAGCCGGCCAGGTCGTAGCGGCGCGGGGACGTGGGCGGTGGGTACGGGCCGGGCGGTGCCCCAGCCGCCGGGAAGGGCGCGCCCACCACCGGCGGGTAGCCGGCCTCGGCCAGCAGGCCGCCGCCGCCCCTGTCCGGAGACAGGGCGCGCGGCGGCGGGGGCACTGCGCGCGTACAGCCAGCGTGACCGGGGGTAAGTGAAACAGCTGATTCACCGTCGTCGTATCAGCTCATTATTTATGTCCGCTGCAGGACGAAGGCCTCTAGCTCCCAATGACCTGCCAGACAACCCTGTCATATGTGCCAGCTGACCACCTAATTCTCTGTCGTCCTCTACTGCACTTTCCTTCTCCTGGCGCCCGTTCTATTATGTATATGCCTCGCGCATTACGTATTACGTGGCCTGTCTTAACTTCATCCCTTTGCTCTTATAAGGTTAACTAGAATATCAGCTACCCCCTCCACTCTTTATAATACACACTTATGTCGTGCTGCCTTAACTTTAGTTACGTCTATAATTTTTTCGTTCTATATATAGCTCGTTGCACAGTGCTTGATCTCTTAGGTGTGTTTGTTGTCGGAGGTATGTTGAATGAAAGACTGAATTGTTAACATCCAAGTTCCCGCTCTGTATGTCAGTAGCGGCATAAGATAATGATTGTATGCTTCTTTTTTTTTTCAGGACGTTTTAAAGCAGCAATTAATAGTCTCTGAAAGCATCGTTAGGAGACTTCATTCATAGGGGACACGAACATTGTTCTCCTGCAAGATTTCTTTGCAAGAATGTATCCATGTCAAATGGGCAACCTTTCTAACTTTTTTACACAGCACTGAATAAACATTTATTCAAATAAATGTGCAAAAATTCCTCGATTTGTGGCATATCTTCTCAGTACATGCTCCAACAATGAAACCACTTTCGCATCACCTTGCTAGATTTGCCTAAAATACTTCTGGAGCACTCTATACCAACGTTTTGAGATTAAGTTCCTCACGACATACCCCAAATGTAGCCTGCGCATGATTTTTACGATGGCATGATATCTCTCTCTCTCTCTCTCTCTCTCTCTCTCTCTATATATATATATATATATATATATATATATATATATATATATATATATATATATATATATATATATATATATATATGGCAAAGTAAGCATTCTTAAATATGTCGACTAATGTTACAGTCGCACTGATAACTATATTACACCTTCAAATAAATTAAATATGTCAGTCAATAACTATCTCAATAGGCACATATACCAAAAGTGCCAAATATATTATCTGCTGGTCCTAAAACATATGGTCACGAAATTTGAACATTTGCATGCTAGGCGATTGCACTCGAACACAAAGGCGAAAAAACCTCGACGCTGACAATTTGTCTGTCTGCCCATGGCGAGGAGCTATCATCTCTCCTCCTTTCCCATCTCGTGCAGCTTCCCTTTCCACGCAGGAGGCCGTTCTGCTTTTATGTGATATGCAGGATTTTCTACCGCTTTTTTGACGATTTCCTAACGAGGCCAGTTCTCTGGCACCCTCTACAACCATCGAGCCGAATCTCGGCTCGCGCGCCGGTCTTTGCAAATCGCGCACGCCAGCTCTGCGACATTATCGCGCATGGGTTGACGTACAATTTCAAACACTCACACATGCCTTCGTGACGTGTGCTAGGTAAGTTAAATGTGAGGGACCTATTGTAATGCGACAAAGACAGGGTCGGCAACCCTTCAAGAACGCCCCTACGCAAAGGGCTCGTTACGCCCGAAGGCTTGATACGTTGCCAAGTGTAAGCACGCCCTGAACTCTGTAAAAAAGGAAGTTATGGGCGAACACGCTGCATGGGTGGTAAGCGTGCCCTTTCATGCCTGCAGGTTACCCTGTCCCAAATGCATCGAACTGCTATTGGCTGTGTCGTGCCGAATGACCACGTTTTTCGTCAAATCATGTGCTGAAGTAAGCAGCATTATGGTCGAGCGATTTGCGAGGGAGTGCGCCTGGGAACTCCTGGTATGAATGATTCCACTTATGACGCGGAATTTAGTTCAAGTATCTGCCCACTTATTACGCAATGCAAAACAGCTAGTAGATATTGTCGTCCCCACATCTTATGTGTGGTATACTGTAATTGCATAATGAAAAGGAGGCGCACAACAAAAACAAAAAACTTTAGGCATAGCACGAAAGGGCTCGCAGGATGACAGAGAGACAAAGACACAGTGCAGTGCCTTCGTCCCCTCTGTAGTTCTGCGTGCCTCTTTGTGCTATGCCTCAATCTACGCAGTACCAACTAGACCACTAGCCTGTTTCGAAAAAAAAAATAAAGAAAGGAAGGAACGATTGCAAGAGAATCACTTACGTTCCAAAAGTAACACTGACCGTACTGCTACTACCGTACCAGAACTGCCGGTAGGATGGGAGCGCAGTGAAGTTAAAAGTGAATTTGGGCGCCGAACACAAGTCGTGCACACTTGGGTTACAACAGGCGTGTGACACCGGGCATCGCAGATACCAAAGGCAGCGTGCACAAAACGTGCGGGGCACGTAGGCAGGCAGGCAGGCAGGCGTCACCACACAGAGACGGGCTCGCACCTGGCCTCGGCAGAGGGGACCTCGGGGAGGTGAGGGGAGAGGCGACCCGCAGGGGCGGCGGTGGCTGTCCGTAGAACCGCTGCGGCTTGGCCGGCGCCGCTCCAAGCGGGCCTGCGCCGTCCCGCCCCCGCTCTCGCTCATACACACACCCAGGCACACGCATAACAGAGGAGGATGACTACACACATATGCACACTAAGACAATTACGGGAGCAGATGCCGCTGAAGTCCCTGGATGCGTATTAATTTTGCTAAGTAGAGACATAGAGCAAAAGGATGGACAAGAACAAGGACAGGGCAGTCCTTCAATGTTAGACAGCCATCAATGTTAGAGAGGATAAACGTGTTGAGCTTTGCAGATTAGGCGGATTGGTTGCACCACCCGATCGAACAGAGTTTAATCAATGAGCACACAGTACTATTGTAGAACCAACCATTGCCCACTAAGCTGCAGGTGTAGAGTGTCGGCAGCGGCATAGTTTTTCACTTGCAGCCTTGTTATTTTGTTCTTCGATGAGGACAATAATGTAACATGAGAACGTGCCAGTATACACTGTAAAAAATTTTTACACCCTTTAAGGTAAATAAGGGTGAAAATTGACCTGTAATTCACACCCTTACACCCAAGAAGAGCGCAAGGGTGTGAGTTATAGACTTATTAAGATCCTTATGCACTTCTAAGGGTTTAACTTATTTTACAGTGTATACCGTGTTCTCGTTTGACGATTGGCCACAAGATGCCACTACCAGTGTTGCTGCTGCCGTACACGCATTTCCTGGTATTTCTTGAGGTTGATATGCTTACGAAGAAGCTTAAACTGTATAAGGATCAACATTTGGGTGAGTTGATACTGGTTGAACATCTTGAACGGGCAGCGCAAGACTGCCTCCACTTATGCTGGGGAAGGCTGCACTGTTAAACGTACGTCCCCGCCTGTGCACTGTAGAATGGGAGTTGTTTATGAGCTTCCATTTTCCTGCGGTCACGTCTATATCGGCCAAACAGGTTCATGCCTGAACATTAGATTGCCTGAGCATAGGCGCTTGCTCACGGGTAATGCCTACTCACATGTCGCGCGGCATTGCTCTGAGTATGCGTGCACTCTAATCTATGAAGACAACACCACAATACTTTCCACGCATAGAAATCAGACTACAAGGGAGATTATTGAGGCCTACTATATCATAAAAAAAAGATTGCATTGTGTAAGCATGCCATCGTTAAATTTGTATGACAGTAAAATTTAATTTTTACGCCGCCTCATAGTGTAGCATTAGATTACAGGTTTTTGCGTTTTTGCCTGCACACTGATAATGATGCCATCGATGCGAGAGCATGTGGCTATGGGTTGTAGTACATAAATTTGTGTATGCCTTTGATTAAAGTTAGTTGTGAGTTCAGTGCTGTCCTATGTTTTCCTGCCTTCTGTCTTCATCAGCTTGCACTGGCCCTTCAAGACGTTTAAACTGTATATATATGCTCTTCACTGCTGTAAAGGCCAGGTGGTACCACATTGCTGAAAGTATATGAGGGATAGTTGTCGATACTTAGACTTTGTCAAACAGCTTATCCAGGGATTTCAGTTGCAGCATGCCGCTGCCGCGCTCCACACATCCTGCTTATACACTGCTCCTGCTAAATGCCGGCTGTGCACGAGTCGCATGCCACACAAGCATGCTCACTTATAGTGCCTGGCAAGAGCGGTATAGCGGCACTCGGCAACAACCCAAGAAATCAGTACGAGCTCCGCCCACAGTACAGCATTGTACTGTGCCTCTGAACTCCTATATATTTCTCGTGGGACATCGACTTTGAAGGAAGATCGCCGCCGCGTTATGACATCACGGATAAAAGGGAGGTAATTGACTGGCGCATTTATACAAATTATCTGAGTTGGACGGCGGTGTACTGGCCTCTGCATTCTTACGTTGTCACCGAGTGGTTGAAAAACGAACCAGAAAATGTTCTGTCATGGCAAGTGAAATTCTTTGTCGTATTGAAGCACGAAATCACAGGTCAGAAATGTCCTAACCGCAGCACATCCTGTTCCATTGAAGTGCTGTCATCACCACAAAGCCGCGTATGTCATCACGTGTTTTAACACAACCGCGTTAGTCTGAGGTATAATAAAGCTTTCATGAAGAGGGATCCAATTAAATAGTGTACATAATAAAACGAAATAGGGCAGCCCATGCCAGGTGCTTACCTGGCTGGCTTTTTGCCTTTTGCTACTTTGAACCACTGCCGACACGGTTGCGTGTTGCAACTCGATCGGGTCGTGCCAACACAGCTCGCTCTGTTGAAACGTCAGAAATCTTTGCATCTTTCCAGAATTCCTGCCACACTACGACAAAGAATTTCTGTTGACGGCAGCGATTCACATTCCCTAGACTTCACGACAGACTGTCGTAGTACAGTTCAGTGGACAGCAGTTGGCCGTGTCTGCAGCGTGCCAAAACTTTCTGTTTTGAATCACAGCATGGACAACGGTACACAATAGATCGTAAAGGGAAAAAAATAAATCACAAATTATCAAAGCAGTGGTTCTGCTTTCAACGCGCAACATAGTGCTGGCGGGGACGTGACATTCAACATTAAGAGGAAGCTTTAGCTCGGGTGCTCCTATCTAAATACATGTAAAAGGAGAATTCGTTTTTCTCGCCAACCACTGCGCTAAATTTGACTGGGTTTGCTGCATTTAAAAGAAAAACTTACATTCTAGTGACTGTTGGTTTCGAATTTTTGAGTTAGGTCGTCAATATTTTATAAAAAATTGACAAAAATTGCAAATTTTCAGAAAACGAAACTATCAAGTTTACAACTCTGTAACTCAACAAGAAAAAATGATATCGCATTTCTGTGAATTGTATCTGATATCACATCTAAAGCGGACCAAATTGATATGTTACACGTGAACCTCAAGAAATGTATTAATATGTAATTACAATTTTTGCAGAACCCTTGTAAACAATGTAACAAATTCATGTAAGATGTGAAATGACATATAATATTTGTCCGCTTTGAATTATCTAATGGATGCCGTTTACAGAACCGCGATATCGGTTCTTGATGCAGAGCTATTAGTTTGTAAACTTCATTCTTCTATATTTTCCAAACTTCTGAATTTTTGAAAATCTTTCTAACAAAATTCAAGCCCTAAATCAAAATTCTGCTTCCAACAGTCACTAGAATTTATCTTACTCTCTTAAATGCAACAAATTTCATCAAAATCGGTCCAGGGGTTAACTCAGAAAAACGTTTTTGCGTTTTTTACATGTATTTGAATAGGCCGTGTCGGAGTTGGGCCCGAGCTAAAGCTTCCTCTTAACCCTTTGATTGCTCTGAGCAGCTGACAGACTCGATACAGACAGAAGCAACTGTTTAATCTGTCATCATTGGGACATAGGAGAATGACTGGCATTTGTCTCATTGTGCTGGCTTCACTAGACATATTTCATGTGCGGAAGTGTACGTTTTATCGTAATACGCATCTATGACTTGTGCAAAGTGGCGTACCGTAAAATAATAATAAAAGGAAAAAAAAACAGGCACTTTAAAAAGCGCAACACGAAAGCTGCTGCGGTGCCTTTTACTCTGATACATGCCGTGCTTGGTTATTTGCTTTCTTTTCTTTTGTTTTTTTTTTTGCAATGTGCGCTAAGCAGCGATTATGAGCAAAATGCCTGTATGCGCTTTTATATCCAACCCACGGTGCGGGAAAAATTCGCGTTCAGGATTGTTTTACAGCTTAACCACGTTGTTCTCGCTGTGATTCGAATCATTGTGCAAATTTTTGTGCAAATCATCTTTGATCAAAGATGATTTGCACAACGGTACACAACGGTACACAAATTTTTGCGCAAATCATCTTTGATCAAAGATGATTTGCACAAAATAATAAGGGAAAGTCACAACACAACACCAAAAGCACGCCACAACGATGGCGAAATAACAACCTATTAAGGCAGCATACAACAAAAGGGAAAGCACACGCGACGGAAGAGCACAGGCATATTAGAATGGTGGCCGACAAGACAACACATTCAGTCAAGACCACGTCGATAGCACAAGGCCTGTTCGCTCCCTTCCATGATGTCGTGCTACTGGCCCGACTGCCATAGAATCTAATGAGTATGCGCCTAAGTAAGCCGCAGTGATTTTGACGCCACCGCTTTCGCCACGCCAGCCTTGGCGATTGAAATTTCGGGCCAGTAGCATGACATCGTGGGTTGGAGTGAACAGGCCTTGTGCTATCTAGGTGGTTTTGGTTCAGTCCAAGTTAAAAAAAATAGTAATAAAAGAACTGGGTACAGCGATGCTGCAGTTCACCGATAGCGGTCACCAGAGCTAAATACAGGCATCTATACACTGCTGCCTTTAAAGTGTCTGCCCTGCCCGTTTAGAAAGCCCTGCTTGCGGGCAGAGGCGACTTCACGAACATGCATGCAGCATATTTAGTTACAGTGCCAATAACTTACCAGCCGCTGAGATAATATATGCATTGTTTGATTTGCATCAGGTTTCTTAGAGCGCTCTAGCCCTAGTTCGTATTCCGGTGTTTCTGATGCTGTATACGCTTCTCTGAAGTCCCTACACAACGCTACACAGCAACTTTCCTGTTTCTCATCCGGACTGGGCATCCATGGTGCGGACACTGTCGCTGGTACAGTTGTCACTCGTACGGTGTACCGGCATTTTCGATCATGCCATGCCAGTATATACATTGAATTCTTCTATACAGAAAGACGAAAATCTTTCTCCACACGTTGTTAATGAAAGCTTTTCTCGCGTGTTTTTCTGTCGTGACCTGTTAGCCTTTTGTGTGGCCATGAACCGTAATATAGGGAATGGGAATGAAGGCGGCGACATGTTACACTTGTACAATGGGTTGTCGGGAAACAAGCTAGAAAAGGGTGCTCCATTTTCTTAAGCAGCCCAAAGCTGAAGAACGTAAGTTTATTAACCAGGGTCCATAAATCTGTGATAAATTTTTTTTTTTTACAGCCCTGTCATTTTTTTTACGCCTCGATGTTTGTACTGCTTAAAAGCGAATGGCACATCAGCACATGCAACAAGTCCAGCTTACATGAACACTGTCTGGACACAGAACCACTACAGCCAGCACAACCAAAATCACGTACGACTCAAGCCAAAATGCTTCTCATTTAAGCTCGACCTGTTACAAGAGTCCAATAGCAGTGACATATTTGGTTGAGACTGTCGTTGTATTCGGTCCTCCCAGTGACATGGGTAGGCAATCAGTGAATACCGAATTTGCGTACCGCCCTGCTTTTAAGCTTTCGACAAACAAACATCTCACTTGAAAGCGACCCAAATAAGTCAACTGGGTCGAAGGAACTGTCAAGCCCTGACACCTCTGTTGGACGCTGACTCTTTAAAGCGAGACGATAAACCGGAGGCTGCACTTTCCACTGTTTACATGAACGTCATGCTGTCTGTCACTGCAACAAAAGTGCGCCTGAGTGCAGTTATATAACAGATTTGTCCAAAGTCTGTTTTAAACCTTGCGGGAGGTTGTCACTCACTAAAATGCCACCGCCGTCAGAGGGGCCGCATATTAACTTTATGAAAAGCGTGAAGCGGCGTGCCGTTGTTTTTTCTTTCCTTCCTTCTTTTTACAGCATTTTTTTCCGTATGCTTAAGGCATATAAAAACACAATGCTGAATTGATCAGTGATGCACTGCAGTTTCTTGATGAACTGCCAAAAGATTCGTGATTATGCCGACATAGTGTGCATATAAAATTTCGCTACCTTGATGCTGTTCAGCACATTGCTCCAAAAGACAGTTCCAGGTGACTACACAATTGATATGTCCTACCTTATACGACACGTACAACACCTTCGTTTTCATTTCTTGAGTAACTACACTTAACTTGGATTAGGTGGAAAGGTTGAAAGCACTTGCGTTTGCTACTTCATCATTTCAGTACAAGTGTTTCAGTACAAGGCATTATAAGTGACGATAATTATTTGAAAAAAAAAGACCATAAAACGGTAAATACACCCATGTAAAGATAATGTAAAAGTTACCACGTCTGGCAAATGAAGCGCACAGCACAGGAGCAGTAAGCGCTTTGAGTTCCTGATAGAAACAAATCGAGATTATTAGTATCTGTATCGGAAAACATCCCGTGCCGGCAAAAAATAGAAGCTCGAGATGTTCCTGAGTGGCATCTTACCATAAGGACACTTTCAGCTGACTTATATGAACATATTAAATGACATTAATAACAACAGCACTGCGAGCTGTGCTTTTTCAAAGGCCAAATGAAGTATGCAAAACTCAATGTTGCCAATAATGCAAACCTTAAACCTTGGAATTCTACACACGCGAATTCACATAGGGCACTGTTTAGATACTGATATTTTTGTGCCTATAGTTGTCAACGATTGTAAGACTGCTCTGCTAATTTTATTTGAAATGCCTAGTCGAGGATGGCTGTGTGGTTACAAGTCATTTGGGAACACTCAGTATATTTGCAATACATGCTTGCTTCAAAAGAATAAGGAGCTGAAAAAAAAAATCAAAGTCAACGCAGGAGGAGTCGAAGCAGCAAAGGTGCCGACGTTTCCACAAATGGATGTCTCTTTGCCGCGTCGTTTCTTTATGGCCTAAAGCATTCGATATACAGTGCACTATACATTCGTGAAAAAACGGAATGCCACACAGACAGCGTGTGTCATGTTCTCTGCATATTGTCTGTCTTTTGCACCATGAAAAACAATGTATAGTATACCCAACCAAATCACCCAACAACAAGCCCTTTTGAAAAGAGTTGGTGTCATTGAAGGATCCCTTGCAACTTACAACCTCTGCCTCTCCACATGTTTCTACAGTAAATGACAATGTGATGATGCAGTAGCCGTCATAATGATTGCGAAAATTAATCAGTTAAAGAAAGGAAGTCATTGAAATTATTTTTGTTTAACTAATCGGTAGAAGTAATGCTGGGCGAAATTATTGGAAAATGTGGCAACTTGTCCCAGGCGATTTTTTTTTTCTCTTGTAACAGAGTAATTTTGTTCTGCTTAATAACTCTGCTACTTATCTCGTTTGTGTCACACGCATATTGTGTGCGACTGTGCGTACAATGATAACACACGAAGGCTGGAGAGGGCACTTTGATAACGACTTAGGGAACGTATACGTCCAATGTCTCCCTTCAACTTTTTTTACAATTTGCATTAGACGGATCTGGCAATGTTTTTTATGAAAGTTTGTCCAACGGTTCTCGTTGGTTTTTCTCTGTTTCACGTTAGGATGCGTCAGCATAAGAACTCTGAAGAGCTAAGTACATGCTTCACTAGGGTCAGTGCTTGAAGCGTTTTGACGTACGCTGACAATGCGAACCAACAAATGAGGACGTCCGCAGCGTCGAAGCTGCAAAACGCCAGAACCGTCGCAAGGACAAGCTTAGATAGGTCAACTTGCAGGGGGGCTAACTGTCGTTTAATCGCTGCTTTTGGGTCTGAAAACACAATTTGACTATTTCTGTGACTCGGATGCAATATAATGGCGAGGCGACGGGGACTTTGTGAAAAGCTGCCACTACCCTTCGCGACGGCGCTCATACACATAGACACTTTAGTTGGCATGGCATGGCAGCTCTACTCGGGTGACATGTTTGTGCGTAGGTGGAGGCGTAAGACGAGTGAAAACAAATGTAGTGGCAAAGCAGTGCGAAGTGAGGACACTGTGCTATAGATGAGGAGGAAAGCCCACTGACCAGCGGCGGTTACAAGCAGGCCAGGCTGCCTCTTTTCCGGACTCAGCGCCACCGACGAGTAGGTCATTCCACGGGGAAGGGTTTGCGAGTAGCCTGTGCAGTGGCGGCAGCAGAAAGAAGAAGTACGATCATGTATCGTGGCAAACCAAGGCAGTGCATGAAAGCGACTGGAGAAGGCGTGCGAGGAAGGGCAGGGCATTAATGCAGTGTGGCCATGACGTGGGGAAGATGCGAACAGAGCGGACAAGCAGCCTTCGGAGCACCTCGGTGCACGTGGTTAAAATAAAGAATGTCAATATAAAATAATGCAAACCAATGGCAATTTCCATCTCCCGCATTCCCCGTCTTTTCCATGTCCCTTAGTAGTAACATGCCGAATCAGCAAGGTAAATTTTAGCTGGCGCGTAAGTTTTGAAAATTTCACTCACTTCCAAAGGGGTTATTGAACAGATGATGTATTAGAAGATGTTCGAATACTGTACAAATGTTCAGAAGTGCACTGCAATCTACTTGTGTTGTTGACTGTTTGCGTGTAAAGCTGGCCTTACTGAGCGGAAGCTCGTGTTTGTTTTTCATATCAGTCTGTCAACTTTCTTTTTTATACTGTGAAGCTGCAAAACAGTTCATAATGTCATCGCGCTCTTCAGTCCACTGCTTTATCCTTCGATTGGAACCAATAGCTCGTGTGCTGCATCGAAGGGAAAATAAAGGAAATAGGGAGGATAGGATGTCTGGAGGTGTTTGAAGGTGCCACGGAACTGACCTGGGCTTGGCTTGGGCCTCTCCTGTGGGGCGGGTGAGAAGGGGCGAATGGTTGCACCATGCGGAAGTGTCTGGGTTCGGCCTTGTGGTGGATAGGCCGGTACTCCATAGTAGCCCGCTCCTTGAGACTTGCCCCCCTAAGCGACAAGAAGGGACAAACAGGAGTGGCATACGTCAGTCCGATGGTGTCAAAGGAATATGAGATGACAATACGAAAGACCAGGCGCCTTCGTCATCCATGTCTTCTGGAAGTCCTTCAATCTAGTGGCATTCAAAGCCGCAACTTAGCTACATTTATACTAGTTGAATTTCGGTATTTTCAACAGTTAAAGCAGACGCACCTTGTCCGATACAGCTGCTTCAAGAGCGTCATCCTCGCTGGAATGACATTTAAGCATACCAGGAACTGAACACAGTGCCCACTAATGCAACAGCGCTGTTGAAACCTTTTCGTGAAGTTAGAAAGCTAGAGTTTTATTGATCTTTACCATCTAACTCGACATTACCATATCGTAACGGTTGTAATGACTGCATAAGCACTCTACAGGCAGATGAGTACTTATGCTCCGCTTAATGACGCAGTTATAGCGCTCAGAGTATTGCAGTTCATGTGCCTTACTAAATGCCAGTTACACTCATTGAGGAAAACAGTTAGTTATAGGTAAGGAGAATTTATGTGCTCCACCATTCAAGTACCAGTTTCTGTCTATAGTTCTTTTTTATGTTACGCCAATAAAATTGCGCCAATAATGATTTCTATCATTAGTTACACAATTTTTATAGAGACACTAGAAAGCAATATTGAATAACTTTAGGCTGGTATTGTTTTAAAACCTTATTTTCGTCCATTTGGCGGGGAAAAAAACTGATCATTGCTGGAGAGAGAATGGAGGCCAAGTTTTCTTCATTTTATTTCTTTCTTGCTTTCCTCTTTTCTTTTTTCTATTTTTCATTTCACGCCAAAAACTCGACGCCATGTATGCCAGTTTGACGTCACAGATATGAACATGTTTTTTTTTTAATATAGTTGGGCCACTTTGGTACAGTAAAAATTCTTGAAACTTGCTATGTTGAGTCTGCGGCTCTTCAATAATGCAGTGTGCTAGTTCCTTTTTCTAAAAAACTGTTAACTGCAAGTCCAAGTAGATGCTGTTAATATCTGTGAGATTATGGTGACCTACCGCAGAGGCTTAAAGGCAGCATCGCCACCCGGTTTGTGGCTTAACTAAATATATACGTCATTAGTGCCTCCTTAAGCTTTGCCGTATTAATGTGGGCAATGGCGGACATTTAATGCGCCAGTGTATAACAATAAACCCGCAGGTTGGCTTGAGAGCGGATGGACTTACCTTGGCCCTGTGGATGTGTTGGTTCTGGTATTCCGAGTCGAACTCTGGCTCCGAAAAGTAGCTCATATCCTGGTCGTACGTGCTGTAGACACCCCCGTCGTTGACATCTTGCTCGTATATGCGTATCACTGATCGATCTCGGATGTCCCTGTCACATGGGGACAAAGCAGTGATGCACGGCTAAGAGAAGGCAAGTGTTGGGGACAAAGCAGTGACACAAGGCTAACAGACGACAAGTGTTGGGGACAAACCAGTGACGCACGGCTAAGAGAAGGCAAGTGTTGTGCTCTAAATGCCGCACCCAAGAGAGATGTCAAAAGAACATTGAACACCTATGAACATTGACATTTTGTGTATGCGAAACTTGGGATGCGATATCCTCGTGTATGTGTCTTTTTTTCTTCCAGTTATTGTTTCTCGTATGACTAATATAAACGCGACTATCATCTCAGCAAAGAGAAGTAACTGACACCACACATAGGCACCAATCTCTACATAAATACAGTTGTTAAAGGAAGAGAGAGAGAGAATGCACGTGACCTAGACCACGTGAATGCAAGTGACCTAACCGATCTGTAAAGCTGACATTTACATATTACATAATCCTGTATAAAGACTGATACGATACATTTTAATCACAGCTATTATTTTTGTTGCTTGAACTGTCTGGCATATAGAGCACGACATCACAGCCGCTGCGAACCATTCCTCGTATCATGCCCAAATTCATCCTATGAAAATGACAGGTCCTTTCTTGTTCATACACAAGCGCACATACGAAGCAATGCTTGCTCACCTGAGGTCCTCGAGCTCGTAAAACATATCCTTGGAGGGGTCGTGTATGTAAATGCGTATGTGCGGTGAATCGAGATACTCCATGGTGAGCTGCTTTGGGAAGGATCGCACGAACAGTGCCTTCACCGTGTCGATCGACGTGATCTCGTTCGGCAGCAAGGCCCGCTTCGTCTCGCTCCGGTACTGAAGAAACACCAGGCCTGCACATAGATTTCTTTTTTAATGCACATGCGTCATTCGCCCTCACCAAAGTAACTCGTAGCGAGATGTACGTATCTAAATAGTTATGAGATTGGCAATGATGTCCCAAGCGAACCTTTATTCACACCGGTGATTTTACTGCTGAATTTTAGTGTCATTGTATGTGGAATCTATTGCAATGTACTTGTTTCCACAGAGAAATTGGGCAATCAGTGTTTATGTGGTTAAACATGTTCAATGCTTTCTGACCTGGCACAGAACAGTAGCCGGCATCGTATAAGCACGCAAATATCTTCATGCCATGCCAATAAGATAAAAGACGTTATTCAGCCATGTGGTGAGTACAATGCGAGTTAAATGAATCCAAACACATGGTTTCTTAGAGTAGATAACTTGCGCGTATTTCCCTGTTGCACTTCAACTGGGTGCCATCGTTTGCCGGGGTTATGGAACCACACCATACCACATAGGCTTATTTAGCTTGCACTGACATGATCATGGACGCCATCTTAAAGAGCGATAATCTGAATGCTTTGGTCCGATCCACTTGTACACATCAGGGGTCGAATGTACATAGCATTTTGTTCGTAACTGCCGTCTCTCATTAGCAGGCTGCCTTCGCTAATAATATGTCCAGAATTCCGATTGGCTGGCACGAGCACAAGCACTTCTTTTGTGGATATGGGCCCCGATCTCCAATAATGCTGTAGAAGCTGTACATGATCGCCCTGTACAGTATACATTACGTCGTATACGTCGTTCATGCACAACAAGAAATGCTCAAACTAAAGTCGTATCGTAATACACGTGTGTTCGTTACAATCAGAGCTAGAAGCTACCACATGAATTATGGCCACTCCGCAGTGCCTCCTCAAAATGTACATTCGCCCCCTAACATTTCGAAAACAACACACGACAAACATTGACGAGTTTTGCACTTTTGATAGAACAGTACAGTACTAGTTTTACATAAGCCCGTGGCTCTATACTGTTTTGTATAATGTTTATGTGTGGCTTACAGTTATAGCGCACAAAAGTCCGAAATATACGCAAACTGAACATATGATCATTAGGAAGGGCACCCAATGCTCCGTTTCATACAATGTGTGCCGCGCTAGGTTGTTAGACGTACTTTTTTTTTTTACAGTGGCTGCGTTCTCACTAACAAGTAGCTCGGCATTCTCGCGAGAAGTTATGTGAAACTGGGGCGCTATAACGTAAAACTATTCCAAACTTTTCTACTCCAATCCTGCAATCAGCCTACCGCGATTTGTCAAAAACTTTTTTGGATCACCCCCACTACACCTCTCTGTCACGCGACGTCACGAAAACCGCAATAGCTTCCCATCTGATATGACGTGTAGACATTGATTATGCATAACTTGACTGAACAAAGCAAAAATTGTTATTTCTGATTCGACGCCTTTTTGCCATTAGCCCTCGGCTATTGGTCAAAAGTTTTCAGGCTGCACCCCCTTGACCTGCCTCTCACGCGATATCAGAAAACCACAAAAACTTACTGCGTCAGAGTGACGCGTACACGTTAAATATGCATTAATATGCCGAACAAAAGTGAATTTTCTTCTGAATAGCCGCAGGCTGCCCCGTTCCGAAAGGAATAAAAGATGGCTGCCGCCGATCGCTCCGGCACTGGCTACTCGCCCCTGCCGGAGAGCATGGGTTTATTTGCGTCTAATAAAACTGTTTGTGTGGCCATGTAACGTTTTGGAGAACTTTCGGCACGTTTGCGACCTCGTTCTGCCAACTCTTCTTTGCTGAGGATCCGTTTTAGCGTCATTTTTAAGCTTACGTTGCATGCCGCCGCGATTGTCGAGGAGCCACCAGAAGCTAAGTAAGAGAAAGCGGACCAATCGCAGACGCCGGCACCACCCCCTTCATCCGGTTTTCGATATTCAATGCAGTCGCTCGGCCCCATCGAATCTCTCTCCACTTGAGCGTGCTCCTCGCCTCTTGCCAGCTAATTAGATAAGACAAGCCGCACAGTGCAGGCAATGTTATTCGTTTTTCAAGCAAACAAAAGTGACCTCCTATGAACGAGGGGAGCATTTGATTGGTTTGTTCAGACAACCCTGCGTGTGACCGCCCTATGCTTGCGTCAGCGGTTGCGCAAGTTTGATGTCAGGAGATTGGAATAAAAATATATTGGAACAGTTTTATGTTATATATGGCCCCTATTATTTGTATAGATTTACTACAGAACTAAATAAAAAAATTGATCCTCAAAAATGTACGAACAGTGTTTTATGATTGCTGGATACGTTGTTTTAGATCATTTTGCTTTTCGTAGTTTTTTTTTCTTTCTTTTAGGAGGTTTGAGCGCGCAGTGTCGCATAGACTGACACGTGCTTCGCGGTGTTGCGTAGTAATTTCACGTTATTTCATGTTGCGTAGTAATTTCAACAGCCGCGGCAAAAAGTTCACGCCAGGCCTATTTTCAACATGCCCATTAATGAAAATCGAAAAAATATGTTGTTTAGGCGTGGTGTCAAAACCACGTTTTTTTTTATTCAGAACTTGATGTACAAACCGCCTAACCAGGAAACGCGCAGGGTGATACATTCTGACGACCGAACTTCTTGCTTAGCTTCTATAGCACCGTACGTCAAGTATGAAACGGGGCGTAATTTATCAACAAAATCCACTGTAAGTAGCGAATTGTGTTTGCGCATTAACTTTTTGCGTGGACAAGATTGCTCTAGCGTGTATTGTGTCGACAGTGCCCATCCGCATATTGGACAACGTGTATATAGTAGCTCATTGTACCATGACAATCACCTCCCACCTACCTTTCCCTGTATTTCTCACTTCCCCTTTCCCCAGTGAGGAGTAGCAGGCTAGAGACGTGCTCTCCAGGCCGACCTATCCTCCTGTCTCTTCATTAAAATCTACTCCACCTACTCCTCCACTGTAAGTAGTGGTGCTGCTTCGTGTCTCTAGGCACCGGATTGGCATTTTTCTCGGAGAACCGGGACATCTTGAAAACGCATCTGCTGACCGGTGTTCCGTCTGTCAAAACGTCCTATGCAATATGGCGTAATTTTTATATTATTACACCAGAATTTGTTACTAAAACGCACGTATGCAGTGGCTTTCTGTGTTGGAGAGTTACGTGAAATGTCAACACTGTACCACAGTCAGGTAGATAATTTTAGAAGAACGAGAAGGCCTTGCGTCGGCTTTAATTGCACGTTTTAGATACCTTACGTTTACTCCCTTTACATTCGTGAGTAAAATGTGTATCACGGCATAACTAACCAAGACCTGTCGAGAAGATTTAATCCCACGAAAGCTTTACTTGGCCCTGCCATGAGTCTACCAGGCCAACTCGTGTTCAACACAAGCCAAACCTTCCGCATCGCTGCATTCTCATGATATCGCAGACGCTTTTAAGAGACACGGGCATGGAAGGCGGCGCCATATTTTTCTAGGATGCACTGCAAAGAGCACTGCTGAGTGACACTTCACAGAATCCCTTTCTTAATGGCCCTATGGTACACAGAAAGGAAAATGCGTGATGCGCGTTTCGCAGTCTAAAATGCCACTGGACGTGAGCTAAAAAGCACGTGTCACCCTAAAGCTGCGATTGCTGCGAACGTTTCCCAAGCCTACATTTCACGCTCCGCGCTCCACCATCTATCAAGGCTGCGTGACCACAGCGGGGTGAAAGCGCCAAGGAACCGCAGCCTTCCGTAGAAATGCTAAGTGTTCAAAACACGTTGCCGCCGCGGCATGAAGTTAGCGGCATGAAAGTCAATACACAGGGCACAGCTTGCGACCTCGCCCTGAGAAGATGGAAGTGCCGGTCAGCCTCCAATCTCCTTCTCTTTCTTTATAGTCTCACAAATTAAATTTACATATTCCGCAAAGCAGCGGGCGCGAAAAAAAAAAAGAAAACGTAACAAGTACGAGTTTTGGGTCCGTCGACGAAAATGAATATGCGATTATATGTCAAATGAATGTCAAGTGGCGGGGACGCGACGTGATTGATGCTCACGTAAATGCGTTATTATATATTCGTATCACAAATACCAAGGAAATAAAAAAAATTTCAAGTTATGCCGTGACGCATGGTAGCGCGCGCACGCACACGCGCGCATACGCAAACATACAGAAACAGAAAGAACGTCTGTAAACTGGAAAACGGCGCAAGCGAAATGAGCGGGCCAGAAAAGACACCAAATAACGCATCTAGAATTCTAGCAATACACCCACGCCGGATATACAACGTACAGCAGCTCAGAGGTACAGAAAGGAGCCAAGTCGGCGCTCGTAGGCTGTTTATTATTCACGCGTTAACTCTTGTTACGCAGCCCTAAACCAATTCGCTCGGCTTAAGTTTCCACTTTCTTACGGGTCCGGAACTCTCTGACTTCAGCGTGCAAGCAAGCAAGCAAGCGTGCGTCTGTGCATGTGTGCGCGTGTGTGAAGAGAGAAAGAGTCTACGTCGCGGTGCTTGTGTGCGTCGCAGCAAAGCCGGCGACCTCCTGCGTAAGCGTTAGCTGAAACCACTCTGTACATGTGTGCGTGTGTGTGAAGAGAGAAACAGACTACGTGGCGGTGCTTCCATGCGTCGCAGCAAAGCCGGCGACCTCCTGCGTAAGCGTTAGCTGAAAGCACTCCGGATCGCAAAGACGACCCGTCGCGACGACTTTTTCTTACTCGAAGTCGCAGAGAGAAACACGAAGCTGCAGGCGACGCTCTGACGCAAACACGGCGCAGAATCTCCGGAGGCAGCGAAGACCCGCTAACCCTAAAAGCGCGCAGTTGCACGCTCCAATTAGCGCGCCCCCGCAGAGACCATCGACCTGCGGCCTCGGAGCGCGCGCAGAATGCGAAACGAGTGTTCAATAAATGATGTCCCGCAAAGAGAGCGACATTTTTTTCCCCCGCTTCATGTACGGAACCTGCGCACTCAGACAAATTGCGTTATTATACAAGATCGATCCGCGTCTCTGTCTCAATTCCGATGAACTCATTCCGGGCGCTTTGCCCTATCTTTGCTTCTATCGGGTACGGCATCGTTTTTTTCCCGTTTCCCTTAGTTGCAAAGAGAAACGAAGCCACTTAACCTGTGCAATTAAAGGTTGCCGACGGTAAGGACTGATTCAACTAAAGAGTAAAGCAAACTTTGAAACGATGCGGCGCTTCCTTAACCAGAGGAAGGCAAGCGTTACAGATGCATCTGGAACGTCTATGGCGGAACAAATGTGTTCAAAAACGATTTCGCAGAAACTAAAACGCACGCGCGACAGTTTTAATCGCTAGAGATGCGCTTGCAGCACTGAATGGCGCGGTTGCGAGAGGAACACCGCGTCGCGTGAACGCCCTTGTGAGCAGTTTGTGCCGAGACGTAAACAAAGAAAGAAATATTAAACACGGACAGACTTCATACCGGCTACAGAGTTTCACGTTTGTTGCGTGCTCGCTTGTTTTTCCTGTTAGCCAGTGCTCCAAACTTCACCCCTAAATCCTACCGCGTAAACGTGTCGTTATATTGAACTTGTGTGTTTTCAGCGTTACACTTTGATCAGTTTAAGCTCCTCAGAGGGACACTGCAATGCGTGGGCCCAGAAAAAGATCTTGCCACCGGTGCATTTCACGTACATAAATGCGGTGTCCGTACTTTAGACGAAGAAAACAGCGACGCCACCGTCATGCCTGGGCACCAGAGTGCATTAAAAAACGTATTAGGACAAACAGACTAGGATAGAAAACAAGACTACAAATATGGTCGGCCAGAGTGCAGCGGATAAGCATTATAAAAATGGTTCGACAAGTGTTGCATATTTAGGTTCTAAGCAGACATTTCTGTTGCTTTTTTTGTTTCTGGGGACAATTACAAGTGGGCACCGGAAAGGTGATAAGTAGTCATGTTTGATTGGTAAACTACACGTCTAATACAGTTACTATATCACATCCACCGATAGCACATGCTTGTTGCATCCGAATACCATAGGACAGCGAAATACTTGTGGCGACACCGAGTTCGAATTTCCGAAGAAGCTTTACGTGACACCAACTTAATTGCCGATTATTATGAAACAATGACATTGCATTTGAAAAACAGCGAAAATGCAACCTGACAGATTTTTTCACTGGCTCTAAAAAGCCGTTTTCTTTTTAAGACAACGTCTTCTTACTGAATCGACACAAGGTTGGCCTATCTGAAACCTCAGTATCTTGTAACCACTTCCAAAAAAGGAAAAAAAAAGTTTCTTTCGCTCCTTCAGAGCATCGTAGCGAGTATAAAAATCTATTGAAATGTGGGTATAAACAAAATAAAAATCGAAAATTAGTCACAGGGTAGGTAAAATCAACGGTACGGGTGCAATTAGCGCCAATGTGGAAAATTAGCCCCATTGCTGGATACCCCTGTAAAGCGTGCACCTCCGCAGACAGAGACATGATGAGGCGAAGCCATCCTACGGCAAACGTTTAGGAAATTTAGCGAGCTCGCTTGGACTAAGCAGGCTCGCGCGAGGTAATAGTGTCGGGAAGCCGGATTGATTTGCCAGTGCCCACAAGAGGTGATAATTAGTCGCAGAGCATGTAAAATTACCAGTAAGGGCGTAATTAGCGCCATCATATTCGAAAATTACCCACGTTGCATTATAGACACCGTTATCTCCGGGATCGGTCTAACCTGATGTCCTAGTAATAATAAAAAAAGCAAAATAAAGCGTTAACCAATTGTCGATGCTTAAGAGCACAAGGTCAGCGTAATTTCGCGTAAAACACGACACGAACAAGATACGAAATGAGCGAATAATTAACAACAAAAAGAGACAGATGCCGAAGACAGAGATATCATGAGCATTTATACATCGACTTCGTCTTCTTTAGCGTCGACATTTGGTTGACACTTCCTTTTTTTCTGCTGATCAGGTGCTGAAAAATCTCCCGACTAATACAGCAGTGGACACGGATTAGATGCTTGCATGCAGTTTATCTTCTAGGGGTGCAATATTGTTGCCTTTCTTCGAACAATCAGTGAACTACTCCTCCAGCTGACATTGTTAATCTTTGTACGAGAGATTTTGAAGTCAACGACGAGAAGAAGCCATTACTGAAGCGAAGAAGACGACCGATCCTACGGCGCGACCACGTAATATTGTAAATACTGTCCCGCCAGTGTTTCCTTCCAGGTAAGAATATACTGTACGAAATGATCTTTACGACGCTTTATGTGTGCGTCTTCATTGTTGTGTTTTTCGGGCTGTCATTCATCTGGCTCGAATATTTAAAAAAAAATGGCGGGGAAGGTGACGAGTAAGGAAATAAATATGTAAAAGCGAGGTGAATGACACAGGACTTCACACAACGAATACTAGAGGGAAGCCTGGTGCTGATAAGTATACGTGCATTGTCAGTACGGCAGTTGGTTTAAACAGCTTAAGGGTGATGGGACGTGGCAGATTTGTCCGGACATCGTCGATGCGGCCTCGAAATGCATACTTTTAATTAACTATATTAACGATGTTAAGGCCACTTTCCCATCACAAATATTTCGATCTATAAGTAATTGTTAGTACTGTTGAACAACTGAGGTGGCACTTTTCGCATGTTTTGGGACATTCGTACCTAAAGAAGACTGGCGTTTAGAATACCAAAACAGTTCACGCTTGAGGAGCTCTACGAAAATAGTGGCTCAAGTTGAGCAACGTAACAACGCTAACAGCATTTTGCAGGTACCCCTATTCTGTACAGTAGAGTGCAGGTACCCCTATTCTGTACAGTAGAGAGTGTTCTGAACGTCAAGCATTTATTTGCTGTATGCGAGCGTTATGATGGTAAGGGAAAGCGCGATTAGGCTGCGAATAGCATTTAAACACACAAACACACAGCACGACTAGGAGCAATCAATGTAGTACTCGCGATCACTATGGTAACAGTGCAATCGCAACGCCAGAATGCCCTCTGGTGAGCTTTTTCACGAAACACTGCGGTGAACGCAGTGTAACAATACCTAGCGATGTCATCATGGCCGCCCGAGACGCCAGCTCATTGTTGACGTAGACGCCTCCAGAGGGCGACATCGAAGTCCTGTAGTCTTCCTTGTACCGATTTCCTGACGGGCACAAACAGGGGCCACGTTAGAGCGAATGTCCCGCATGTATACCGCAATTCCAGCATGAAAATGAGACGTAGAAATGCGACGGCGGCCTCCGAACCAGTCCCCCAAACCAGGGGTCCTCGTTGCAGGTTCCTCATGCACGCATGCTAATCTAGCCATGCTATTTTAGTACGCAACCGAAACATGCCTGGTGGGCGTACGCTGATTTCGTTTGCCAGCAGACAGCCACCGCTTGCAGTCGGCCCATAGCTCATGCATGGAGCCTGTTCGTTCCTTCATTTGCATGCACGCAGACTGAAACGGACGCTACTTACGAACGTCTCGTTGACGTGGTCGACAAAATAAAATGCGCTTGAGGAAAACCAAGCTCGGTCGGTACGGTATTTTGTAGATTTATTTATACTGA
This sequence comes from Dermacentor albipictus, assembly GCF_038994185.2. Lineage (NCBI taxonomy): Eukaryota > Metazoa > Arthropoda > Arachnida > Ixodida > Ixodidae > Dermacentor > Dermacentor albipictus. The sequence goes on along the minus strand of NC_091821.1, from coordinate 462,164,824 downwards.
CTGTACATTATCGGGGGCATTGTACTGACGTTTCCGGGCTTCAAAGGTTTGGTGTACCCAATGGAAACTGTCCCGTTTAATCCTTTGTTTGTTTAGTTGCTGCTGGAGGAACCTAACTATTTTTTTTCCCCGAACGCAGCTTCGTACGCCATTTATGGCCAGGGCGCACGTGACACATTGCAAGCGTCACATTCCCCGAGCGATCCCTTTGAATACATTATAGGCTAACTCCGCCATGCGACACTGAGCCGTCGTTTAGGCCGCGGTAACCAGGCCTAGAAAAGAAGTGAACGCTATCGCCTATGCAAATGGTGTGCCTTGTGGGCAGTGGGTATGATATTTATGACCAAATGTTAGCCGTACCTGCAAATGTTCAATCCCTGCGTTTGCAAACAGGTATAGATGCACCCACTGTCGTAGACAACAAACGCGGGCACAGACGACACGGAAGCAGGAAGCCAAGATACAGAGAGCTCTCCGTAATTTCGGGTCTATATGCTATTCGACTTCGAACGGTTTGCCTACAACCACGAACTTTCCGGACTTACATATTTCCTTTGTCGCTTGCCTTTAGGCAGACTGATGCATTGTCTTCAGCTTCCGCGTCATCAGCCTGATAGTCTGGAGGCTCTCAACAAATTTTTCTTTGAGAGCGAACTGGACAAGAGACTGTAAAGAGTCTTGGAGCGTGCCAGACTTTCACCACCATCTTCATCCTCATAATCAACGTCTTCTCTATTCTGTCTGTCTGCACCCTTTCCCTTTCCCCAACGCCGAGTAGCAGGTCAGAACATTGATTCAGGCCGACCTCCCGGCTTTTCCATCATAATAAATACTCTCTCTCTCTCTCTCTTTCTTAGTTTATAACAAGCGCGGCGGCCTTCTTGCTGCGAAACACACGTCGCCATTCTCCAATGTAAATTCTTTCAGTACATTCTCGCCTGTGTGGTAAGGCCACTCAGGCTACTGTTGTGTGTGTGTGTGTATGTATAGTGATCGTTCAACTGAAACTCCAACGAACGGCTGCTCTCTCGCAGTGCGATCTTTCAGCCTCGCTACAGCAGTGCACGAGCCACTTTCCAAGCGCAGGGCACAATGATTCTAAATTTCACACACGCCGAGTCCCAACATCATTACGAAAGTCGACCGAGGCAATTTAATCTACGCCGTATACTGCGCCAACTCTACCTTTAAAGGAAAAAAGAAAACACTTTCCAGAACAGAACTACTACTATGTACGTGCCTCGCCCAGAAATCATCCGTGTTCGATCGTCAGCGGCTCACTCCCGCCCGGCGCTGCTGTGCCGGTATCGACGATCGTCGAGAGACGTCGGCTCGCATCAGATGGCCGACGATCGGACAGCGGGGCGATGCCGGATCAATAACCCGCCGCGCTTCGCTGGAGACGTGCGGCTTCACCGGCCAGCACCGGTCCGCGCACATCTGTCTCGGGCGCGTTCGGGCTTCCCTAACGCGAGACGAAGGCTGGTCGACGTGACGGGGTCTTTCGAGGACGTTCGTATACGCACGGAGCCCACCATCCCGGATAAAAGCCCCGCGGCTCGGTTGCGTTAAGAAGTACCTGTTTCGCAAATGAATGTTTGCGTGCAGTTGAGTCGGTCGCAGACCACGTTCTCTGGGGCGTGCGGCGATGTAGTTAGATCAGCAGCTATGGAATTGCGCTGCCGAGCTAGAGGTTGGGGGTTCGAACCGGGTCGCGGGGGTCGCATTCCTATGTGGGCAGAAAGCGAGAGAGCTCGTGTACCGCGCGTTGGGTGCACGCTAGAGAATCCCAAGAGGACAGAATCAATACGGAGTCTTCCACTACCGCGTACCTCATAAGATCATAGCGGTTTTGGTACGTAGAGCTGCGCAGTTTAATTTTAATTATTCCCTCAGGCTATCAAGATGTACGCACATTTTTCAGAATATACAGAATTTTTGAAACTCGCCCGTGGCAGATAGCAGGATTCCTGTCTTCGAGCAGGATTATCGGCTAATTAAAGAAACGTCCACTAATTAAGTTTCGGCTAAATACATTACGGTACACGTACTACAATTTTCAAATCCTAGCCGGCGAGTTCGCAAGACGCACTCAATTAGAAGAAATTCTGAGCATTACCCTAGTTTCGAGACAACGATTCCGTAAGTGTGCGACTATATCCATCGGTGTTCCAACAATCTTTTGTGCCTCAGTGCATAAACAGATGTGTTGTTATAAACTGGAACAAAAGTGCACTTTTACCGCAGGGTTCACGGCGCATATTTCGAAACCGGTGTCAACCTTGAACTTTGTTTCAAGTGGGTATGCTTTGTAATTTAACCGGCTACAATTCGCAAACTGGAATCTCTGCCGTAAAGTAATTATTACAGATTTAGTTAATTAAATTTTGTGAATTTTACGGTCATAGGGTGAAATGTTAAAACGTACGTGTACCGAGCATCACGAGCACGTTGAATACCTGCACGTCAAAATTAATCCGAAAGCCTCCACGACGACGTCTTTGTAGCTAGCTACCCTTTGCCGGTTTGGGACGTTAAGTGGATTGAAGCGTCTTCCATTCGCCACACCCCTATATCCACACCGTACTTCTATCTCTGCACCGTGCTCCTATCTCCACACCACACCACTATCTCCACACCATACTCCGATCTCCACACCATACTTCTATATCCGCACCGTGCTTCCATCGCTACATCGTACTCCTATCTCCGCAGGGCACTCCTATATCCGCACAGTACCCCTATCTCTGCACCGTACTCCTATGCCCACACCGTACTTCTATCTCCACACCCTGCTCCTATCTCCGCACAGCACTCCTATATCCGCACAGTACCCCTATCTCTGCATCGTACTCCTATGTCCACACCGTACTTTTATCTCCACACAGTACTTCTATCTCTGCACCGTACTCCTATCTCCGTACCCTACTTCTATCTACATACCGTACTCCTATCACCGCACAGTACTCATATCTCTGCACATTACGCATATCTCCCCACCGTACTTATATGTCTGTACCGTACTCCTATCTCCGCACTAGTACGTGCGGACATAGGAGTGACCAATGCGGAGATTGGAGGGACTCGTCTGGAGCGCAATCTGCTTTCTTTCTTACAGTATCATCCTTCACGCTTTGCCGTATCAGATGTAGTTAGATACTACACTAACAACAATAAACACTTCAGTAGCTCATATAGAATTAATCAAATGTTTACCAACTGCAATACAGCGTAGCTGTCTATGAATGCATATCCTTACCATGCCAGCGTTCATTGAAAATACAAGCTGCTGCATGTCAACTACAGTAGGCTAGTTGGCACTCGCACACTACCTATATAATTGAATGTTCCCTAGCCACTCATCTCTCAAGCATTTTTATGGGGGCGCAGTGCGAAAACACCCGTCTACTTAGATTTAGGTGCATGGTAAAGAACCCCAGGTGGTCCAAATTTTCGGGGTCCCTTACTACTGCGCACCTCATAATAAGAACGTAGTTTTGGCACGTAAAACCCAATAATTTCATTTTTTAACTCGTCTCTCAAGACAGCTCCTTGACCCCCAAGCTTCCAGTATGCAGACAGAATGCCCAGCATATTAATAATAATATTTGGGGTTTTACGTGCCAAAACCACTTTCTGATTATGAGGCACGCCGTAGTGGAGGACTCCGGAAATTTTGACCACCTGGGGTTCTTTAACGTGCACCTAAATCTAAGCACACGGGTGTTTTCGCATTTCGCCCCCATCGAAATGCGGCCGCCGTGGCCGGGATTCGATCCCGCGACCTCGTGCTCAGCAGCCCAACACCATAGCCACTGAGCAACCACGGCGGGTTGCCCAGCATATTCGAATTCCGTGTTTTTTTTTTCCTTTTCAAGGTTACCACCTCATTACTTTCAGTCTGTGACGTTTCCTAGAAGAGCAAACAGCGTGGTTGACGACATCTTGCGTGAGAGGCAGCTGGTATTAGAACAGAATGCCAAAATATAAACCGCAATGAAAGTCTCTTCTTTTTTTTTTTTGGCCTAACTGGTGACGTAAAGGTTTCGACGACGACGCAGGTTCTTGTGCAGATTCTACCATCTTTTTACTCTGTGTGTTACTTGGAAGCCACAAAAAGGTATATTTGAATGTATTTACCTGCGCTGTATTTACCGTCGTTTCGGTTAACTTGCATTATTTTTTGGCATTTCAACGAAATAATTTTTGTTTACCGCGTATTTTATGAACTGCGCATACCTACTTCGTGTGCGTATAGCTATCGCTGTTTTTTCTTTTGCACTGTTAACCCCTTTTCTGAAATTCTAACACTGTGTCATTTTAGGGATTATATGGGTTTTAGGGGCGAAGGCGCCCTGTCAGGCTTTATTGCCTTTTCATCAGTCCCGTATATGAAATTGTACGTTCTTTTATTTTCTGCTTGGCTTAAATAAACTTCGACTCAATTTCAACTTCAAAACATGGCCAGCCAGTCCTTGATCCCTGGATGCTTCGAAAATGATTTATGACTCCAATTCAACAGAGATGAGAGCAGAAAATAGGTATATTTAAATTGAGAGATGCCATGGCAGTGCGAGCAGGAGTGGTTCGTGAGGCGTTACTATTTCACCAAAAATAAGAATTAGTATGCCACTTTTATTGTGGTCAGACATTGACCAAGGTTTTCCAAATCAATTATTTTTAATTGTTCACTTTCATTCGGGTATGTGCGCCTGGTAAATAGTATAAAGAAACATAGCGTGCAAACGTTAAGACATGTAGACTAGAAGAGCCTTTAGTTTTCCCTATGAGGTCACTTTCGCCCGTACAGTATTAGAGCTTGTGATGTTGTCGGTTAATAAAGGTGCGGTTGACTTTACGCACAGAAAGTGCTGAAATCCTAGGTCCGGGAAAATGCGGATAACACCTGAAGACGGACCTCCTCCCAGTCCTGTATTTTCTTCTCTCGGTTTATTAAGCGCTATAGATGCATGAAAAGTCGAAATTATATCTAGTCAAGCTCTCTGCCACAAACTCCATTATCAGAAGTGCTACACCAGGAGACCCTGCGTTGCTAAACTATTTACACCCTTAAATGTGACTATGGGTGTAAATCGATTTCTGACTCCCACCCTCAGACCTAAAGAAGAGTGTAAGGGTCTGAATTATAGACACATTTAGACCCTTATGCACTTTGAAGGACGCAAATTATTTACCAGTGTAGTTCGCACCTTGCCGAAGAACCCTAAGTAGTCGAGCTCTATCAGGAGGGCACTCCACTACCGCGCCTTTCGTAGATGCCGTGCTGGTTTGGGACCCACGAGTCGAACCCCTCCTGGCCACCGATCGTTTCGCCCGTTCATGACCGTTCCAACATTGATAACGGACGTACCAGTCCAGGGGTGCGGGCATTATTGCAAATATAGGCGCGACGCCATAGTGAACAATAATTAAAGACATAGCTGGGAATGGGCGGGCGAATTTTGTTCTCAAGAGTACGGAAACAACGCACCCAAAGAAAGGACACAAAGTGCTAAGTTCTAACAAGTTGAGAAAGCATTGCCTCTGTGAAGTTTAGGCTACCACTGAAAATTCAACGCAGCTGTGCGAGGCACCGAGTCTCCAGAGTGTGAGCTGTGCTGTGTCAATGAGATTACAGGTCATGCGCTGCGTGACCCGCCCTCAGTGCGTGGAAGAGCGACGAAAGTTGAGCAATGAACTTACGTGCCTGGACAGCATGCCGCTGTCGGAGGACGTTCTTTTAGGCCTTTGGACAGACGTTAAATCGAGTTTTAAGGTCATGGCCTTATTTGACTTTTTTTTAAAAGTGCGGGTCTGGACTGTAGTTTTTGAGTAGGCCAAATCTTTTGCTATATGTTTTATATCATCCTCCTCTCGTCATCGACACCCATCATGCGCTTCTTTGTTCCCTCTTTCTTTCCACTTGCGCCAGCACAGAGTAGCTTACCTCAGGCCGACCTCTCTGCATTTCGTATCATTAAGCCTTTCTTTCTCTCTCTATCTAATCTATAAAATAACGCTAAATTTCGAGATTTGTAAAAGATCGTCGCCGCAAAGATGCCTTAATCACCCCAACTTTCAAAGATTTCGCAGGTCACCAGAGGGGTGCCTTTCTCGGAACTTATTTTTCGCCACTCGATTACCGAGTTACATTACGAGTTACCGATTACGAGTTACATGCTCCTAAAAACAAAAACACTTTGATTCCCCTCTATCACCATATTTCTTTTGTCATCCTCTTGTTTGCATAGAAAGGTTACATCGGGTCATTTCAATCACCAACCGAATAATAATACGTATGGCAATCGATTGCTTCAGTTACTTGGAACTGAAATTCGCAACAACGGATCACAGGACGTAAAATCAGCATGATTTCCGAGTGCTGGCTAGAAACATCTATTACATTTGGACGCACTAAAGAGGACACTGACTTTCTTTATCGCGTGCATTAGTCCAATAAGCACCACGTTTTAGTTTTTGCTGTTGTTTTATCATTAAAAAAATGCATGTATGATGTTTTTTCTTCAAACTGTTCTCATGTGAATTCTCAACGCGCACGTATTATTTGCTCGTTTTCGGATACACATTTAGGGACAGAATATTTTCAATCTCTGCGCTATTTTCTTCAAAATCTCGTAAATTGTACTTTTTACTCTAGCTACGTAATCGGCGAAAAGAAGGTCATATGCTTTTTGTTCACATTACCTGCTTGCATGCCACTTCATTTTAGACTCCACACTAGCCTCCCACCATGGGTCTAACTATTCTTGCACATGTATTTCTTGGTGTGAAAACATCTGAAAGTCATATTAGTCGGACTTGCAACCGACTTGCTCTTCTACGTATTCACGCAATTACGGGGACGTGCGTCTCTTTCTTACAATCGTAGAAAAAGATCGTGTTATTGTTGCTCTCTCATTGGTCAAGTTTTGCAGCAAAGTCCCATTTTATGGTCCGAATCATTCAATATAAGACTCGGCACTGTCAATTTATTGGTTTGTCAAGAAAAAAAAATGCGAACTTGCCCTCGTCTTCGTCCATCGCGCTCGCAGTGAGTGATGTTTAAGATATGGTTTCCGGCGTCTTTAGTGCGTCAAGGCATGGCCTTCGAGATTATTCTCAATTAAATGTTCGTTCGAGAGGGGCATACGATAGGAAATTCGCAGTCTTTTTTGTTTTTTTGTTTTCTGGACAGACCAGGCAAGTAACAAGGCCAGGTGTTATAACCATCGATTCGAACCATAAAGTGCGAACCTCGCTGCGAAACTTGAGCAAGACGAAAGAAGCGGACATGCAAAATATTGTTTCTCTTTATTTACGATTTTAAAAAAGAAACGCACGAGCCTTGTATGCATGCGCGTATTTGCGTACATCTGCAGCGACTGCGATGCGGCTACTACACACACGGCGAGAAGCGTATGGCAGGCATGCGATTCGAAGGAGCACCATGCAGAAGGTAAGATGGGCGCGGCGGGGGTAGCAGCAGTATAAGCGGGACATCAGTAAATGTACTGAAACGGCGATTCCCCGTGCGCATGCAAGACGTGCGCAGCCCGAAAAGCAGCGGCATGCTCCGGTCGAGCGAGTGAGAGTGAGTGTGGTCCATGCCTTTGCCATCCTGCCAGTCGCCAAGCTCGCCAGGCTTGACGAGCGTCATCCTTGCTGTGTGTGCCAGAGGTGGGGGGAGAGGGGGAAAGCGACAGAGAGGGAGGAAAGAGAGAGAGAGAGAGAGAAGAACGACACCAAGTTGTTATTAGAGGTCGTGGTCTGGGATATGCGGCGGCACAAGCATCAATTTGGATTGCGGGAGGGGGGAAGGCGAAGTTGTAAGGTTAGTTAGTTACTTTCATTGGCACTCCGGACTGGGACGTGAAGAGGGGTTTGGTCTCATACGTGCCTTTTCTACATCCTGACGCCTCTCAAGTAGTTAAGCTTTTGCGCAAATGACATGTTACGTCGAATTGTTGCGCTCATTATTCAAGCTCAATGATTTCTATTGGCACGTGTTGTCAGATATGAGAAACCATTCACAAAGCTTTATCAAAGCAAAAATATGAGGGGCGTCATATAGATATCGGTTTCAGACAGCTACAGCAACGAAAACTTTGCGACTTCATACTACAGTACAAGTGGCGCTATGTTCATGACCATGTAATGGTTTTTGTCTGTACAAGTGTACTGTGTGTCTAAATATTTCTTCAGTCTACTATTTATGTATTCCTTTCTATGTGGTGCTGTCACACTGTGAGTTTTGAGTTGCCAATTTCGTTCCCCTCTTATTGTTCACCACTCGATAACGCTTTGTATCCATCTGCCCAAAACACTTCAGTTCCTTCCCATTCATAATTTGAGAGGTTGAGCGAATCCTGTGGCTTTTCGAGCCAAATTCCCGATTTGATTATTAGGCACGCCGTAGTAGGGGACTACGGATTAATTTTGACCACCAGGGGATCTTTAACGTCCCCGTCAATGCATAGGACACAACCATTTTTGCATTTCGCCGCCATCGAAATGTGGGCGCCGCAACCCGGATTCGATCCCGCGACCTCGTGCTTAGGAGCGCAACACCACAACCGCTAAGCCAACGCGGCGGGTGATATGAGAGGTTGCACTAGAGTGTATTTGTTCACATTGCCCTCTTTCAGCATTTACTTTCGTTTGATCTAGTTCTACCACGTATCGACAATAAAGTCCGAAATTCTGCAACAGATCTCAGCCAGTCAGCGTGATTAATCGGTTGCTTTGCTGTGGTCGGCCGTAACGAAGTTCTCACTGCCGTCGGCTTCGGCCTAGGGAATTGCCTATGGGAGAGGCACATAAATAGTAAGCTCTATCTGCAATAACAAATAATCACAAATGCGCTGGTGAGTAAACACTCACAATGGCGAATACATTTAAGGCTGCAAATACCGTTTTACCGTGCAAAACTGTGTTTTCGCTATTTGTCTCATATGTGTCCCACACTCAATGCACGAGGAGAATATGGGGTGCCGAAAGCATGGATTCCCACAACTAAATTATAAACACACGTATAACAATACCTAAAAATTAAAGCGGACCACACACATGCCATGCGGAGGTTGCGGGTTCGGCTCCTACCGACAGCAAACTTCGATTTCTTTCATTGTTATTCGCTTGTGCTTTATTACGAATTTTAGGTATATAGACAATGCCACGGTGATACAGTATGTTTAATCCTGCAGACGGACAGGAAAATACATGATTTCCCATAGTCTTTCCTTGGATTCATTATCTATTTTCTTTCTATGGTTTCTACGCAGCCAGAATATAACACATACTTTGATAAACAGGCACTTGCCATCACTCACTAGGAAATACCGCGGCGTGGTGTACAAGGGGGTATTCTGTAAGGGTCCACCTAGTGGACTGTCCACTTCGGCCGCTACTGATTGGAGGCAGCTGTACGAAGATGGAGGAGACGAGCGGCCCTAGCCAATCAGCAGCGGCCGAAATGGGCAGTCCACTAGGTGGACCCTTACAGAATACCGCCCCAGAGATCGGCACATGTATTAAGTGCGAAAAGTTTCTATCACATAAACTGTTGTAATACTTTCGACACAGTATCGCCACACGCCGTTCTCTTTCCATCGCGCCAAATGTGCGAAGAACCACGTAACTGTAGTTTTTGCTGAACGCTTCACCACTCAAAGTTTCGTCAGCGTTCTGAGTCAGTAGAAAGGAAAAATTGCGAAGATCTTCTGAACTCTGGTCACTGAGAGAGTACGTACGCATGGCACGGTATTAATGTTAGGTTACAACATTCCTCATTACGCAAACGGGATTTCGCATCCGCTTCCACTGCGCGCATGCACGAAGTTTGTTTGTGTGTGCCGAAGTTTAAGAGCCACGAATATTTAATAAATAAGGGGTTGATTGTCCCATAACATGGATCTTAAGCGAAAATGACGTCAAACGTTCGGTAAAACACTCCGCAATGAAGGCGGACGTCCCGGTGTTCACTGCGACGCCACAAAGCGTATAAGGGATGCACATTACTGCGTGTTTTTGTGTCTTAAATTAATATAAAAGAGGCTTAACTAGATAACGGTGATAACCGGTCAGAGTTAGTACATCGGTGCACAAAACACACACACGCACACGCACACACACGCACACGCACACACACACACACACACACGACTATTCCTCGAACGCAAGCTCGAGTACTGATAACGCTAAAGGTTCGGAGATATGAAAAAGAGTTTATAACAATAGGGCACCTCGGGGCCCCTTGTCGCGATTGTGGTTGCCGGCCTCTTTTTTATCAAGCGCCATGTAATCGCGAAAGAAAAAGGTGGAATTACACGGGATATAAAATCTCCAGAAATGTTGAAACGGAATAACATGTGCGTCAATGTGGATTCGCCCACCTTGTCGAGAAAGGAGTGCGATTTCCCATCGCTAGATAAGTGACACGTGATGTAAGATGTTCTCCGCAAATTGTATATCGTTGCGACCTGGTTCGGGTTTTCTGTTTGTTGTTAGTTGAACACTGCGTGTGTCAATTATGTTGTCCGTGCCCAATGCGCTGGAAGAACATCGATTATGAGGCACCAATTGATTAGCCCGACGCTGAACCTTAGCGAAGTCCAAAACATTAAAGCGTCCTTCTTACATGGGAAGGAAAATTACGCAGAATATCACAATTCGCGTTTGACATCCTTATTTAAATCTTTGCCGGGTAGCCACGGCTTGCTCACGCTCCAGGAAAACAATGGCTCACCCCGAGGGCATTGATGCTCGACCGTCGTGAATGTCACTGAACAATCCTATGGACACGCGGTTGCGGGAAGTCACTGGTACTTCGCGCCTGTTGCTGTACGCTCTTCGATATACTATTGCGCGTATGACCGCGTGGCTGAATGCGTCTCACTCGCTACACTGTGTCCGCTTTCAAACGTGCACTTTGAAACTCTTTGAACGCAGCGTTCTACACCCGAGGTGGTCTTTACCAAGGCGAAAAATGCTGAGTGAAAATTAAGCAAGTTACTGCGCAACAATGTGTCGAGTCACCGAGGTGAAAAGGCTTCGGGAGGGTCTCGTTCACTTGTCGCACGATAACCATAGAGTTTCTCACTATAACACCTAGAGGGTAATCTGGCGCCACCGTCTATGGGAGTTTCTTCAGGGGGCACCGTGCCGTCATGGGAATGACGGTATATGTGTCTGCGAGGCTCGTGTTGGCTGGTGTTGTAAGAGGCTTCGTCTAAAGCGTAGATATGGCTACGCAAATAACGCGTTCTCAAAGTAAAATCTTCATAAAATGTTTCCATTCATACATATTACATCTTTACTCACCCACGATGCATGACCAAGCGAAGAAAAGCAAGAACAGACGACCAACTGTTTCAAAGCGAGCGCGAACCTTGTCGTCTGTCCTCCAACTTTAGCGGCCCGCTGATACTTTTTACGTAACATGTAGTCGTACACACAATAACAAATTCTCATAGTTAAACAAAACATGCTTTCGCGTAATAATAAAGCTAGAACAGCTTTTCACGTGCTGTTCTAGTAGAAAATGAATCATTGTGACAGACGGAACGGTACTTTCCAAGCGCGTCTTCAAGGTGTCCTGTCTCTACGAGAAGGATGCCAATCCGAATCCACAATATACCGGCATTCCCATGCATACCACAGCGCAGCAGCGCCAGATTTCCCTTTAGGTAATGTAGTGAGAAACTCTATGACGATAACTTAACGTGCCACGACATGCATACATCCATGGCTTCGACTTCTTTTTCTTACCATATATTCAACGCCCTTCTGGCGGAGTAAAGACAGGCGACATTCTTCCACGTAATTTACGGTAAACAGCGCAGTTGTATTTCCCCGAAGAACTTCTTCAATTTCAAAACGAGCCGGAAGACTCCTTAACGGATCGCTTCAATTTCGGCAGTCGCATGCCAAAGTATACTACTCATCAATTTACTGCCACTGTTAAAATTTCGTGGCCTTGGAATTTGGAGGCGTCGAAATGCAGGGTTGTAGTAAATTTGTCGGCGGGTGATACACTTGTCCCAAGCGTTGTCTGAAGGGCAGCGTCGGATGCACTGTCGTTAGACGTTTTAAAAAAGGAAAAAAAAAAGACGATGCCACATTGAAACCGCGGCGAATTCACGGCTCATAACTTCCGAATCGTGTACTTTACGAAGCCACAGCCTCGGGCAATCCATGTCAGCCATGCCTAATCCGCGAGCACGTGCGCCAAGTAAGAAAGTTTGGTCGGAGCTTGTGTTCGTGTATTCCTCGCAAGTTTGTTATTATTCTACGCCACGCATTTATCGTGCTTCTCATTGGCTCCTGTTCTTGTAGCTTTACGCTATTCTGCCAACAAACGTACTGTGCTTTTCCACCTCTTCGACACTTACTAAGTCAGTCGAGTGATTGATTCAGTTCACCATCCCAAGGCCACGCTGGGGCTATGATCTGACGGCACTGTCGGGGACTCCGGCTCAATTTTGAACACCTGGGTTTCTTTTTAACGGGCACTTAAGTGCACGAGCATATTTCTTTTTATTATTATAATAATTATTATTATCAATATTTTCCTATTTCGCCTACACCCTCCCCTCCCCCGTCGGAATGCTGCCGCTGCGCAACCACGCCGGGTACACTTATTGCAATAACTAGAATGCCTGTACCAGCAACTCTTGTTTCCTCTTTGGATTTCTCTCCTGCTATAAATATATATCCATACATACAACCAAGCATGCTGTGCCCTTTCGCAATCTCTCCCAAGCAAGTGCTCACATTTTGCTCGATGTCTGAATGAAACAGAATCAATTACCTTAAAAAAAGAAGGTAATGCAGCAGCCGTCGCCAATACGCATTTGTCTGAAAACGAGTTCGGGCAGGACGCTGCAGCTAGCGGGACACCAGCATGCGCTTGCTTCTTTGTTTGCTTTTCTTTATATACGTTATCTTTACTTTTTCCAAGCCTCATCAATGCAGCACGCGTCGTAGCGAGGCCTAACCAACTTTATCACCTGTCAGCACGTGCTGTCCTTCCATGCTGCTGCCGCAAAACTACAAAAAGTAAAACGAAACAAAACGACAATAATAAAGCTAAACGAGTGGTTGTGGTGGAAGGCCTCTGAACGTGCGCTAAAAGCGAATATACGATGCGTTTGCAAATTATGCACGTGTAATTAGGCACTGAAGATTAAACAGCGGTCTTGCGTTCGCAGCCGTCGGTTGCTCAGTGAATGAAGATTGAAGCACGAAAGTGCAGTTTAAGCTGAGTGCGCCTTCCCAAGCGATAGCTCACATCGTCACGCTGAAAGAATGTTGAAGCCTTGCGTTGCCTGACGCAGATTTCTGTGAGATGTTTCATCGTAATATTAGGAGAATACATTAAAATTTGTTTCCGCTATAGATAAAAGATTCTATGAAAAAATTAGTGAGGAGTACACTATATATCACGAAATTACACATTGCGCTCAATTACTAGAAAATGCGGAGATTCCTGACGTGAAGAGGCACGAGAAATTTAACGGCCCGTTTCACTGTAGTTCACTAACTTTCACTAAATAAATTTTAACTAAATAACTTAGGGCTAACATGAAAATTTATTAACTGCGGTCAGGTATTTGTCAAGGCATGTTCTCTTGGGGAGAATATATTTTAACTAGCACCTGGCAGTTCTTAAATAAGCGCCGTGAAGCTTGCGCTAAGATGCATTGTTGCTCTGCTTACTGTCTTTTTAACAGAGCGCCTTCTTCGCCAATGCATGTTGCTGCACAATTTGGAAACGCATATCTCGATACTCTTGTTTATTTTAAAGCGATGTATATGTTCTGCGAAATCACCAGCTTCAATTCTTAAGTTGCAATATGTGCTCGGGATTAAGAGTTTTCGCAGTAAATGAGTGCAAAGTAGTCAATTTGTCAATTACGTACTTAATTTTCTTGCGAAAGTAATGACCACATCCCTGACTAATCCAGCCCAAAGTGTAAAATTGTGGCGCATGGCACAATGTATTTTTGCAAATGCTGTTAACACTAAAAAAAACATTGTCGCTCTGCCGAAGTTCTTTCAATAACTTTCGTGTGCTTGTGATGACACATAACATCGTCCTTAAAAAATCAGTCGATATCACTAAAAAAATAAACGAGCGGGGAAATTGGGCATCCTCCCGCAAAAATGTTTTTCTCCCAGGGGGCTCTATGGAAATCCACCTAGCTAATTTTCTCAGACTGCCTTTAGAGAAAAAAAAACAAGAACAAAGATAACTATAACACAATCGCACAGGTAACATTAGACTTGAAACTGTGGTGAGGCACGCCGATGTTACAGAAACTCACTGCACGGAAATCAGTATTCGGAAAATCGCACAACGAGCTGCGAAGTTTGTAGTAGCAGACGAGAGACGTTTCCGGTTGAGCCGGCCGATAGGCGAGGAAACTTAAAGGCATATGTCCACTGATCGCATTCGTTGGAAAAACCGTAATGTGAGAGGTAATATTGACAAAGGTGAACATGCATTTCAACACAGGCTATAAGCACGTGAACAAATCCACATCGACACACACACACACACACACAAACACACACACACACACACACACACACACACACACACACACACACACACACACACACACACACACACACACACACACACACACACACACGCACACACACACACACACAAATTATAATCTCAAGTTTTCGAGCGAAGTGCAAAAGGGTACTGAAATCTTTTTTCGTCAAGTCATACTCATGTTCGCACAGGCCTCGGAAATGTCTTTTCAGGTGCATGTTCTCACCTCGTTTCGCAGCCGCCGAGGTGGCAAAATACTACAGGGAAACCGTCAAGAGCGTACAGTAGCATTTTGTGTCGTGTGAGAAACGCGAGACGCGTCTAAATTTATAAGTTTTCCGTTCTTGAAGGATAAAAAGATACACTGAAACACGCGCGTTTCGCGTTCAGCTTGTTGATTGTTCATCGTCGCAGTGGCAAAGCCCGGAAATGCGATAACGACGAAGAGAGGCACAAAACAAAACAAAACAAAGAAACAACGAATGCGCTGCATGTCTATCTTCATTATTCCTCCTTTCGTCTTCGCCAGGCTTCTGCGCTTTCCCCGTGTAGCAATATGCGCATCAAAAAAAAAAAAGGAAAACTAACGGCCTTACCGAATCATTTATCCCAAAGGACTGCTGAGGTTGACTGCATTGCACACTCAACAAGGCACTGGTGAATTCGCATCTTTTTTTTTTCTTACCATCCTTCAAACAAGATTTTTTAAACGACATATTATGTATTTTCCATTCGAGGGAGTCTGAACTCGCAGAAAACCAGAACGTTTGTCCGCAGAGTTCATTTCGCGCAGACATATTATTACTGCTTTACATTCCAACCATTTCTGTAATTTTACATTACACACCTGATGTCAAGCCCGCATTCACCATATTGTCGCAGCGACCCTGGAATGCCCCTCTGGGCTTAATATTAAATTCGTGGGAGCGGCCCGCAGCGCGCTGAGTCGCGTACCTCAGGACCTTCATTAAAGTTTTGCATCCATCCATCCATAGCGTTCGTCAACGGTTCGAAGGAAGTGGCATTGTAGAGGCCGCGAAGAAGACTGCATTATGTATGCGTTCAAAATATTACAGCCAAGACATTATAACTGGCGCCTGTCACTCGAATATAGGTATATAAAAGGCACGCTTCATGGGCCCGTCACATTTCCAATGCAGTCTGCACGAGCAAAAAAGAAAAAAAAGAAAGGAACGTTTCTCACTAAAAGCCGTGCTCCAGCTTGGGCGCCGAGTCGTAGCACCGACGTATGCAAACTCAATTTCAGAGTGCGCACAAAATCAAGCGAACGAAGAAGCGCCCCTCGGGAAGTTCGCACTAAGCTTGCGGAAATACTTAGGGCACGAAAATCTGCTTTAGTACACGCAGCTCGCCGAAAACTTAAAACCAAGCAAAGATACACAAGCTTAAATGTGCTGTTTACGTTTACATAGGTGCGCTGTATTGATTTTTTCCTCCTTGCCCTCTTAACCTGCTTATAACGAAGCAAAGCTGGCGACTGCCGCTTTCGCCATGTACGCGATACAAGCGCCCATAACCGCTGAAAACGTTACTCGGCGCCGGAGGGGTGGGCCAATGCTTGAACAGAGACCGCGGCAAGTGCTTTTTGTCACGCCAACACGGCAACCACTGCATAGGAGTCGAAAGGCCGCCATGCCACGCGAAGTTGTCCCCAAGCGACCGTTTCCTTGCACGCTAGAGGAGTTAGCGGGTCCGCCCAAACCATGGCGAATGTCGTCGTTTTCCTTGGTCACGTTTGGCTCCATTACGACATATGAGAGAAAAAGAAGGGAGGCGTCTTACTGAACGAGTGTTGTCGGCTATCTAAGGCGATAGCAGAAACGCGCAACAGTGCTTCGATGGACTGTCTGCTGTCCACTAAAACACAAATGGATTTCCTGCGCTGTGTGAGTAACGCCGGATCTATATAGTCAATCTCGGACGGGCTGTAGTGGCTCTTAACCTTAACCAACACGTGTTTAGCGAACGTGGTTAAGTGATTACCTGCCGTCAAATAGCATTGCATCCCAAAGCTTCATAGGTGCTGTAACTACGTCGCGCTTGCTATAATTAACGTGCATTTTAGTCTATTATAGAGTGGGCGATTGAACCTCGGATGTTTTCCACTTGGCGACCATAACGGAAGTAATGAAACGGGTTACGTTTACAAAAGACAGCTGCCTGCATGCCCTGACAAATAAGAATTAGACACGCTGCTGTACGGCAAGATGACTACAGTCGGCTTTAGTCAATTGTCTATAATTATTTTGGTGCGATTAAGGTCGAGGCTTTTCATTGCACTCTTAAAGAAACTGAGTAAAATACAGCAAAAATCTTCATTTTCTTTTTAGAATTCTTACTTTACCTATATCAATTTTTTAAAAGCGCGATAAAGCGATAACGGATGTGAATACTTAGTTATAATACTATGCGCGTCTAATCGGTGCAAAATGTGGTCAGTTATTCCGCGCCATGGCAATTTTCACGAGTTATTGTTAAGATATGCCATATCTGTGATGGCACTTAGATAGTGCAATTTTCTTTGATAGAACGGTAGATAACTGGTTTAACAAATACTCGGAATTCTGTATATGTGCAAAACACTGATCAGCTCACTGTTTCAATTGTCGTCTTATAAAACGGACGACATATCATAAAAGTAAATCGGCAGGACTCGCACCATCTCGCCATGTTGCATCCCTGCCTTGCTGGTTGCTGCTGCGATGACATACGATGAAGTTGCCGTGTTTCGCCTACTTACGCATGATTCGTTAGTTTCGTGATAAAAAAACTGCGCAGTAGACAAGCTACGGAGCCTTGACAAGATCGATCCTCGTTTACGTAACGAGTTTGCCGGCCAGGTCGCTCAACTAACCTTGTTATCAGTAGCTCCGCATTACTAAGAACCTAACAACATATGTGACAGAGAGTAACTAATCCTATGTTAGTACCAGACACTTTTGGTAGTTTACGACCTGAAACAGCATACCAAGAAATAATCGATTCGCCATAACAGTACTTATGCGCACCAGTCTGGCGGAACCTTTTTGCTGAATCACAATTCTGTATGAAGTCTACCGCGTCAGCTCTGCTCCAGCCGTGTTTTATATGCAGTGTTCACTGTCTCCCTACCGTTGTCTTTGTTTGTCCGCCTTACTAACCCCCCCCCCCCCCCACGTTTTTTCCCTCGGCGTCTCGTGTAGGGTAGCAAATCGCACATTCGTCTGGCTGACTTTCCTAGATTTGTTCGTTTCTCATACTCTCGCTTCACGCGCAACATACAATCATTGCAGACCATTTTTCATGCTGGCCTTTCGCCGTACATTCGTCATTCACCACGAACGGAAAGAAGAAGAAGAAGGCGGCGAGTCAAGAAGCGTTCTTCAGTTCCCGCATTTTCCCAGCTTTTCTTGTATTTAATCATCGCGAGCCAATGTTTATTTGTGCACATCTTTTCCGTGAAGTTGTAAGGACCACGTGGATACCCCTTTTGCCACAGTGAGTGACTTTTCACCATTTTACGGACATTCCGTTGCATCCGTCGGCGGCGTCTGACGAGCACTTCGGAGACCACGCCTTGGCCTCCGGGGTGGCTCAGTGCCACTCGTCCGCTACCATCATGGAATACCAAGTACAGGGAGAAAGTATTCTTCCGGAGGAAGTCACTCAAGAGCAGGGATGGCAAACCGCAGGTGCTAGAAGAGCTGGCGCCAAATCGCGGGAAGCTAACCCGAACGCCATGGCAACGCCTTTGGCTCCCCATAGCTACAAGTCTAGCGGCACAGCGCTGAAGACCAAGATCATTAGGGCGAGCCGAATGCCTGTTCTTCCCAAAGAAGACACGAAGATCGTTATTAGACCAAGAGGTGGGCTGAATATTTCCAAAATTGGAGCGGCCACGGTGGCTGACGCAATACTTGCAGCCTCCGGCATCAGCCAGCACGAGCTCACACAAGACACTCTGTGCCCGAACTTACAGCAAAACATCATGGTGGCCAGCACTCCCAGACGCGAGAATGCCGATCGATATGCCCGCATCAAGCAAATCCGAATCACGGGCAAGATTCACGAAATCTGCGCGTACGAGACAGCCCAGCACTCCACGTGCAAGGGGGTCATACGTGGCATACCGTTGCAAGAAGACCCAGCGACGGTGGATGGCAAGATTGTTAACCCGAACAACCCTCTTGCACTAGCAGCCAAGAGAATTGCTCAGACTGGGACCATCATCATCGCCTTTGACGGGCAGCGGGTACCGAATTTTGTCAGGTACGGAACGCTCCTGATGAAATGTTCCCTATATCGAAAGCAAGTGGACGTATGCCACGCCTGCGGAAGACTCGGGCATCGCGCCGATGTATGTCCAACACCGAGCGACGTCATCTGTCGGGGATGCGGCCTGCCAAATCCCAATGAGCAGCATCAATGCACCCCAAAATGCAAGATCTGCGGTGGTCCGCACCTTACAGCCGGTAA
This sequence comes from Dermacentor albipictus, assembly GCF_038994185.2. Classification (NCBI taxonomy): domain Eukaryota; kingdom Metazoa; phylum Arthropoda; class Arachnida; order Ixodida; family Ixodidae; genus Dermacentor; species Dermacentor albipictus. The sequence goes on along the minus strand of NC_091821.1, from coordinate 462,145,782 downwards.
AGAGTGTGCGCGCAGATTCAAGACGCCATACATTGTTCGCCGACGACGCTTCGAGCGCGCCAGGCAGCAAGAGCAGCTCCCCACGCCAGCACCAACAGCACCAACTGCACCCTCCAGCACCAACCGTAGGGGCGGAAGACACTTGCGCTCGAGAAGCCGCTCTACAAGCCGACGGGGCTCCAGAAGTCGCTCTACCTCGAGATCGCGACTTACATCGCCTTCTCCAGCGCGCTCCAGCTCCAGAAGCTGCTCCAAGTCCCGTACTGGGAGCGACTCCTCCAACAGCTCACGTTCGAAGACCCCCAACGGCGGTAAAGGCAAGTCCTCTCTAACGTGGGCCGATAGGGCCCGTGGCAACCAAACGCAGGCGTCCAACTCTCAAGACTCGCACGACCTGCGTCTCACGAATGAGCTCGAAGAGCTTAGGCGTGCCAATGATAGTCTTAGAAAGGAAAACGCTCTGTTCAAGCAGGAAATCAGTCGGCTAGCCGCCGAGATGGCGGAAATACGAAGATTGGCGCTCACACAGCCAGCTTCTCAGCCTGCCGCACGCTCTTCGGCCATGGACACAGTGGAGGCCCCTCCCAAGACGGTGGCAGTGAAGCGGCGTGCCCTGGATGACTCAAGGGGAGACGAGATGGTAGAACTCCTGTCTGACCTCAAGAACGCCATCTCCACCATACAGACAGGCCTCTCTCACGTACAAGAAATGATCGCGCACCCTCAGCTGGGCCTGGTCGCCCTCAGTACTAGAATACTTAGGCTGGAGGGAACCAGCCACGGATCTTTGCCAAGCACATCTACAGCTCAAGTCCCAACGTTGCCCAGCGTCATTGCCTCACCGACGGAGGGTGCCATTATGAATGCGGCACTTTCGCAATTCATTCACAAGCCCAAACATGGATAACGTAACTAACGTCATAACAATGTGGCAGTGGAATTGCGCAGGGTTCGCCAGCAAACGGGCGACCCTGCGACAATACCTAAAAAGCGTAAAGGACAAACCCCAAGTAATCGCCTTGCAAGAAACGATCACATCATCACCTATCAAGCTCCCCGGTTTCCTTACGGTGGCTTCCACTGAAGGAGGAAGGGGGGTCGCTATCCTGGTCAGTAAAAAGTTCACGTACCTTCAGCGAGACCTTGGTCCCGCGGACAATGGGATGGAGTACGTCATGGCCGAACTCCTTGTCGACCCCCCTACGCAGCGCTTAAGAAGAAACAGTATCTTCATACTGAATGTTTACTGCAGACCCAGCGTTCACAGAGCCAGGCCTAGTGGTATTCTCAAGAAGGCCGTGCATTTGGCTGGCTGTCAGCCTCTAATCGTCATGGGGGATTTTAATGCCCAGCATCAGGCGTGGGGCTATTGTACCAATACGAAGAAGGGTAGAGACATATGGGATGCGGCAGCGGAGGAAGATCTTACGCTGATAACCGATAAAGACTTTCTAACCAGGAGAGGGAACTCGGTATGCCGAGATACGACTCCGGATCTTACCTTTGTCAAGAACCTGGAAAACGTCAAGTGGACGAACACAGCCATGGACCTCGGTAGCGATCATTGCATCATCGAAGCTGTGATCAAGACTGCCCGCAACAAAACGAGGACCTTTAGGTTCACTGACTGGGACTTGTTCCGAGCCAACCGCTCCGAGCGCGTCCTTAACGATGATATGGACCTAGACTCTTGGTGCGACGATATAAAGAAGGATGCGGCTAGAGCCACCAAGGAGGTGACAACCGATCTGGAGGTGGACAGGATGGACAGTAGGCTGGCGCATCTTTTGGAAGCCAAGCAGGCACTGCTCGCGAGCTGGAAGACTCAGCGCCATAACAGAAGACTACGCAAGAAAATCTCCGATATAAACAAGATGATAGAGGCTCATTGCAAGGTGCTATGCAAGCAGCAATGGGACGAGCTGTTGTTGTGCCATTACCACAAGCCCGGATTCCGAATCTGCAAGATGCGGAATCTATCCTGCGAGCGCCATAATTCTCCCTTCACAAGACAAGAGGCTGCGCCGTCGTGCGGGAGAAGCCTCGGCGAGCAGCGTGTTTAGACGTGTCCGCGTGTGCCAGACGGCCCGGCGCCGCACCTCCCTTGCCTGGAGGTCACCGCGCGCGCGAACTTTGAACCGGGTGGCCAGCGCGGTCGCTGGTTGGACCCCTCGGACGACCGTCGTGTGCTGACTTTGTATTGGGCCGGTTGAGTGACAATGGGCCTCGGGGATTATAAAAGCAGCGACACGCCGCTCGAAAACAGGATCTGCCGACCCCACCGGGAGAGAGTGTCGCTCCCGACTGGGGTGAGATGTGTAACGCGTTTTCGCCGGACGTCGTCGTGCGAGAACAGTCGCGTTTGTTGTGAGCACTCGGCCCCAGTGCCGACCCGTTCATGTCCTGTATGATAACCTGTATATAATGTATAAAGTCCCTTTTGTTATTCTCATCGACGCCAGGCTCGGAGTCTTCGCTACCAACGCTCTGTCACGAAACGGGTGACGAGCGCTACGGGACCACAAAGCCGTATTCGTGGTGCAGCGGTGCAAGTTCGTAACACTGGATGGCAGCTACGGGATTGACCGGCATCAGCTACCTCGGCGCGGTGAGTGCCTGAAGTTTACCTCAAACACCAGACTTTCTCTGACACAGGTTATAGTAGCTTAGGGAAGGATTTGGTGTTGCATTGTGATAACCTTGTGTGGTTCAAGCCTAGTAAGAGTGTTTTGAAAACCAGGGGATGCTGAGGGGGTAAACAGGGCAGTGTGTGAAATACTTGCATATGTCTTACTAGTAGTGTTATAGTAGCGTACGGCAGGTATATTCAAAAAGGGTAAACAGCAGGAGGACAGTGTGAACGATGGAGAAGTACAAGGTGAAGGAACTTCTCGAAATTTGTGAGGAGTTGGGCATTGAGTTGGGCTCAACCAAAAGAAAGAATGCGATCCTTGAGGTCATGAGGACTGGGGACGTAACGGCTGAGGAAGCCGCAGAGGCCTTGGCGGGTATCAATGAACGTCGGGAAAGGGAGGAGAAGGAACGTTGCGAGCAGGAAAGGAGAGAACAGCAACGTCGCGAGGAGGAAAAGGAGGAAAGGAGAGAACAGCAACGTCGCGAGGAGGAAAAGAGGGAGAAGGAACGTTGCATGGAGGAAAGGAGAGAGATTCGTGAGCACGAGCTTAAAATGAAAGAGTTGGAGACCCGAAATAGCTCGCCAGCGCCTAGTCTCACTTCTAATGTTCCAAGAATACGCGATCAACTTCCACCCTTTGTCGTCGGAGAGGATATGACCAAATACCTCGTGAAATTTGAGCACGTGTGTGAACGGAATAGCGTTGAGCGATCCCTTTGGGCACAGAATCTGTTAGCGTTGCTTCCTGGGGAGGCATCAGACGTAATAACTTGCTTATCGAAAGAGGCGTTTGAGAGCTACAGTGATGTGAAGGAAGCGCTACTGCGGAAGTACAAATTGTCGCCCGAAGCTTTCCGGCAGAGGTTCCGGTATGCAAAAAAAGGGTAAGGAGTCGAATGTTGACTTCGCGTTTCGTCTAAAAGCCGACTTGGTGGAATGGCTGAAGGGCGAAGAGGTTTACGACGACCGCGACAAAATTGTCGAATGCATCGCGTTGGAGCAGTTCTACCGTTGCATTGATGAGGATGTCCGGCTCTGGCTGCAAGATAGGCTAAAGGAGGTTAAGCTAAACAAGGCAGCAGAGTTAGCGGAAGAGTATTACACCCGCCGCAGCTTGCACAGCAAGGCAGTGCGCATAGAAAAAGCAGATAGAAGAGATGGGTTTTTCGGGAAGCCCGACGAACGGAAGGAAATCACGCGTCGCGAGTTTCGGGACGACGAGTCCCTTCCCAAAGAAACTGTAAGGGATGGACAGAATGCATCTCAGAATGATGACGATGGTCCGAAACAGCGAAACGAAATGACGCGTTCTTTTGAAAAACGGAGACCGTTAACCTGCTACAATTGCAAAAAGCAAGGGCACATCGCTGCAAGCTGCCCAGAGAGAATTGCTTTTGCAACGATACAGGAAACTCACAAAAACATACGTCTATTGGAGCCCTATGTGCAGGAAATTAAGGTAAACGGCAAGAAGTGCCGAGCACTGCGGGACTCTGCAGCAACTATGGACGTTGTTCACCCGTCTTTCGTCTCCTCGAGTGATTTTACGGGAGAGTGCGTTAGGATACGGCAAGTGGCCGAGAAGGAGAGTGTCTGTTTACCGATCGCAACGGTTAGCATTGAAGGAGAATTTGGGAAACTTAACACCGAAGCCGCTGTGTCAGCCGCCCTCCCGGAGCAGTTTTCCTACCTCTTCTCAAATAGCTCGGAGCAGTTGCTAAGGGATCACGGCAAATCATTCTTTGCCGACGTGGCGTACATGGCCCCCACGCGATCCAAAGCGCGCCCGCTGTCGAGGGAACTTGACTTAGCGTCGGTGAGCGAACAGCGGTGCGGCACACGGACCGATCACGGTAACTTGAGTGGCGAGCAGTCACGGGAGAGGCAGAGCTCGGAGGCTGGCCTAGACGAGCGGGTCCTGGAAGTGAGTGGGAGTGACGCGTGCAGTGCTAGCCGCGATATAGACTCGACGCCGCAATTAGGCGACGCGGGCTCCGCACTCGCTCCGGTTTCCGCCAGCCGGCAGGAGCAGGCTGCAGTTGAAAGAAAAAGTCTGATTCGCGAGCAACAGGAAGATTGTTCATTAGCCGATCTGAGGAAGAGCGTCAAACGGGGAGTGGAAAAAAAGGGGGTTTCATTTGGCAAGGAACCTGGCTTATTGTACCGCCGCTACACGGATAAGCAGGGTCGCAAATATAAGCAGCTTCAGATTCCGCGAAAATATCGCCGGGAAAAATGAATGACCTCATTTGCTTCCTCAGAAGTATGTTTTCGGTCCAAAGCGATTTCAAGGGGACCATTCTATTTGTAATTATTATTGCTGATTAATAATTGTTTCTATTTTGTTGTGTTGTTAATTTGAAAACTGGTTGTTTGAGCCTTGTGTGCTAGATCGTACACCTGCCTCTTGTTGCAGCGGGAGAAAAAAAAAAGGGAAAACAATTTAGTTAGGTTGATTTGAATTATGGCCTTGTCTGGTGTTTGACGGGAGACAGAGGGCACTTGTTCGTGTTGGGTGTTGCCTTTTGCCGGTCGGTTTTGCAAGCTGCAGAACGACCAAGCGGGACCAGTGGCGAGAAGCAAGGTCTTAGGAACGACCCGAGCGGAGCTGGTCAAGGTGCCTTGGCGACGACGTGGTGAGCAGAGCTCCTGTCCTGGCGAGTCGGACCTGGGCACGTGATGTTACCTGGCGTCCCGACACTGGACGTGAACTTGGACGAGCCTGACGAACGTGCGCGCCTGGCATCCGAGCCACGTGGAGGCAGCTCGTCTTCCCGGCGCCTTATCTGAGGGTGGGGATGCTGTTGTGCCATTACCACAAGCCCGGATTCCGAATCTGCAAGATGCGGAATCTATCCTGCGAGCGCCATAATTCTCCCTTCACAAGACAAGAGGCTGCGCCGTCGTGCGGGAGAAGCCTCGGCGAGCAGCGTGTTTAGACGTGTCCGCGTGTGCCAGACGGCCCGGCGCCGCACCTCCCTTGCCTGGAGGTCACCGCGCGCGCGAACTTTGAACCGGGTGGCCAGCGCGGTCGCTGGTTGGACCCCTCGGACGACCGTCGTGTGCTGACTTTGTATTGGGCCGGTTGAGTGACAATGGGCCTCGGGGATTATAAAAGCAGCGACACGCCGCTCGAAAACAGGATCTGCCGACCCCACCGGGAGAGAGTGTCGCTCCCGACTGGGGTGAGATGTGTAACGCGTTTTCGCCGGACGTCGTCGTGCGAGAACAGTCGCGTTTGTTGTGAGCACTCGGCCCCAGTGCCGACCCGTTCATGTCCTGTATGATAACCTGTATATAATGTATAAAGTCCCTTTTGTTATTCTCATCGACGCCAGGCTCGGAGTCTTCGCTACCAACGCTCTGTCACGAAACGGGTGACGAGCGCTACGGGACCACAAAGCCGTATTCGTGGTGCAGCGGTGCAAGTTCGTAACACTGTGCGACTCGGTGGAGGGCCAGCTCAAGAACGGTAAAAGCTGGGGTCTCCTTAAGCACCTACTGCACGATGGCAACACCAAGTCCAACCAGAAGAGAGCTTTGGCGAAAGCTGTCCATTTGGCCACCGACTCGACTCCAGATGAGGCAGTCATGGAGCACCTCATAGACAAGTGCCTGGCGGCCACGGACGATCCGGTGCCCCCCCAGTTTCCCGAGTACGAAGGGCGTGACGTACCATCTATGGACGAGGATTTCACCGTGGCTGAGGTCAAGCGAGTTCTCGCATCCCTCAAAGGCAGATCTGCCCCTGGGCCCGACGGGATCACCAACAAAATGCTCAAGCATCTCGACGACGCCTCAATCGAGTTTCTTACGCGCAAGATGAATGATATCTGGTGCAGCGGCCTCATTCCCAAAAGCTGGAAAACAGCCTACACAGTACTCATACCGAAGCCAGGTAAAGCGCCGAGCATCGACAATCTAAGGCCCATCTCCCTGACGTCGTGTGTCGGAAAGATGGCCGAGCACGCCATGCTTAACCGCCTCACTGACCATCTCGAGTCTAACGAATGCTATACACACAACATGATTGGCTTTCGGCCGGGGCTTTCGACTCAGGACGCCATGAGACTGATCAAGCACCAAATCATTGACTATACCTCCGCCGACACTAAGGCAATTCTCGGCTTGGATCTGGAAAAGGCTTTTGACAACATATCGCACGCCTTTATTCTCAAGAGCCTGACAGAGTGTAACGTCGGCAAACGGGCGTACAATTTCGTGCGATCTTTCCTTTCCTCAAGGTCCACTAGACTGAAGATTGACGAGTTTTTGACCCACGAAATCCAGCTTGGTCCAAAGGGAACACCTCAGGGGGCGGTGATCTCCCCGACGCTGTTCAACATCTCCCTGATCAACCTGTCGAGGGCCTTGAACAAAATCCCCAACATTAACCACACGATCTACGCGGATGACATCACCATCTGGTGCTCCAGTGGATGTGAAGGGCAGGTCGAGGGTGCTTTGCAAGAGGCCATCGATGTGACGGAGCGGTATCTAATCCCCACCGGGCTAAGGTGCTCGCCCGCTAAATCCGAGCTCTTGCTCTACAAGAAGAGGCCCAGAGGCGGTTCACACCGATCCTGGAAGCCAGCAGCAGAGAGCCACATTACATTATTCACCGGTAAGGGCTCCCCAGTACCGCGGGTAGACACTATCAGAGTCCTAGGAATGTTTATCGAGTCAACCGGGGCCAATGGAGCCGCCCTCAAACGCATTTGTTCCAAGACCGAAAGCGCCCTCGGCCTGATCCGAAGAATCGCCAATAGGTACTGCGGAATCAAGGAAGACAATCTGATCCGGATTATCCACGCCTTCGTGCTCTGCCACCTCGCTTATTCAGGGGCTATGCACAATTGGCTCGTATCGGAGCGCAACAAGATCAACGGCTTAATCAGAAGAGTCTTCAAGCTTGCCGTCGGCCTTCCCATGCGAACGCACACAAAAGACCTTCTCAATTTGGGAATTCACAACACGTTCGAAGAAATCGTTGAAGCCCAAGAGTTTTCCCAGTTTGTCAGACTCTCCGGTACCCCAGCGGGCCGAGCCATACTTGGCAAGCTGGGACGTAACCCCATGGTCGTCAGTCTCGACGCTGTGAAGCTGCCCAGCGACGTAAGGTCCAAAATTTACATACACCGGATGCCACGAAATATGCATCCCACCTACAACGAAGGACGAAGGCGAGCCAGGGGTAAAGCTCTGCTCGCCAGTGCCCGCTTGAACAAGGACCGAACATGCTTCGTAGACGCGGCTTCCTACGTTCAAGAAGAGGCCTTCACCTCAGTGGCCATCGACTGTGATGCTAAAATCCTTAGCTGCGCTACCGTCCGCACTTCTAATTCCAGCGTTGCAGAGCAAGTTGCTATTGCTCTTGCATTGACGGACAGTGTACATGACACGATTTATTCGGATTCTAAGGCCGCTGTCAGGGCCTTTCAGATGGGAATGGTGGCTCCCCAGGCCCTACGTATCATCCAAAGTGCCAAAGACATGAAACATCACTCTTTGGCCTGGTTCCCTGCGCACCTTGGGACCATTGAGGGTGCCTTGATCAACCCCAACGAGGAAGCGCACTCGGCTGCACGAGGTTTGACTGACCGTGCGCTGGGCAACGCGTCCTCTCCTGGGCGACCCGAGCCTCTCTGCTCGTACAACGAAATCTGCAAATACAATTATCTGTCAAGAAGAGTCCTACCTTCGCCGCACTCCTCGCTGTGCAGGGCCCAGGCAGTCACTCTCAGACTACTGCAAACAAGCACTTACCCGAGCCCCGCAGCGCTACACACAATGTACCCCGACCGGTTCCCAAGCCCGGATTGCCCTCTGTGTGGTGACTATGCGGACTTCGAACATGTCCTGTGGGGTTGCGCCTCTGCCGGTCCTCCTTTCACTCAAGAGGAAATGAAGAAACTGATTAGGGCCCAGGATCAGACCTCTCAAACCCTGGCAGTCCAGAGGGCTCGCGACAGGGCCGTCAGGTTCCACCTGATGGTCCCCGAGTGGGCCTAGCCAGGTGGCGTGGCGTTTGCTTACGTCTCTAGTGGACAAAATAAAGTTGTTTCACTCACTCACTCACTCACTCACTCACTCACTCACTCACTCACTCACTCACTCACTCACTCACTCACTCACTCACTCACTCACTCACTCACTCACTTCACTCACTCACTCACTCACTCACTCACTCACTCACTCACTCACTCACTCACTCACTCACTCACTCACTCACTCACCACGAACGACTAGCTGCCAAATGCGGAAGCTTCTGACACTATGGTGTGAAAAAGAAATTTGCCGTACGGTTTAACATAAGAGGTAGCGTCTGGCAAATGCATTTGCGGGGATGAATGTTATCGTGTGACATGGACGTGAAAAGCAATATGAGGTAAGAACTGGACAGAAACGAGCGTTCAAGGCTGCATCTGTTCGCACGAATATTTCATATTGTTGCCCGTCCTATGACACGATAACAAGTGTGAACCATTTAGTCCAGCAACAGTTAGTGGTACCGAATTAACCGACAGTCCCGTATTTAAAACTGCTCTACCTTAAACAGTAGTTGCTTTCTTCATTTTTTTTTGTGATGGACCACGTTTACTTATCTTAGGGACAAGCACGGTTACTCAAGTCAGGAGGTAGGTGAGCACACGCCATCAAAGGAGTGGACAGAGGCTGATTGAGAAGTGCAAGAATAACCGAAAGTGTCTTTCCAATATGTGGTGCGAAGTTATTCGCTCAAAACGAGCTACCGACCCTCCGGCTGCTTTGAGGACGTAGCAGCCGCTTCACACAGCGGGGAGAGCGCCTCTAATTAACCAACGAGCTTCGCGAAACCGCCGCAGCACGGCACACGCATCGCCGATGCGCCTGATTGCACCGCCGACTTATTCTGCGGGTCCGCCGAGACCGCCCCCTTGGCGCTGTAAATATTGACACATAATCAATGGCGCACACTTGAAGTGCGTACGCTCTCTCACGCTTTAGTTAGGTGCAGCGGTTGGATCGGCGCAGCTTCCCAAATGGGCCGGGAAAACACGTCTAAGCGCTGTACGGCACCACCAAGCTCACGTGGACGGGCCTTGAGATGCTGCCCCACGTCACCGTCTGACTTAAACGTGCTTTAGGCTGCGTCCGTTCGAGTTCTGTACGGCTAAATCTGCTGCAGCGCTATTCTTTCCGACGCACCGAGAAGCCGAGCTGGCATTGTAAAGTGCCACTTATGGAAAACGTGAAATCGAGTTATCTTGACATAATTGAACACGAGCGTCGTTCGCGAAAAATAGAGACAGATTATATAGGTGAAAAACATATTTGAGCCCTATATAGGACTGCGTCGTTGAAGCGCACTGTTGCGGACGTCACCGGAAACGTACACGCTATCACTAGAAACCTATAGATAACCAGAGAATCATTGAACGACCTGGGCGTTAAGATGCGTAAGGACTAGGCTAGCGATTTCGAAGGCGTCTGAAGAATTCCCAGACAGACCTCGCGCGAAATGGGGGGCCATTCTGTGAGAAGAAACAAATTCAACAAGTAGTACGTAACTGTGGCACTGGATTCAATAATCACAAGGAGACAGAGTGTAGTGTACTGAAAGAAACATATATATATATATATATATATATATATATATATATATATATATATATATATATATATATATATGCATGTCATCCTTGCACATGGGCCGTGCTATAAGCTTGGTTAAATCGATTGTTCCAGTTTTAGTATATGAACTTCGGAATTAGGTAGAATATAAGTGTGCCTCTGGTGTCCGTCTTTTACAGACAGTGTATATGGACGCAGTGTTCATATATACTGTATTCATATGAAATCAAGAGTTTCGCGGGAACCCGTCTGGTCTGGAGCAGACAATGTAAGTAAATAAATGTTTGACGCCGACCATTTCTTTATTTTATTTTCATTTCTAATTGTTACAGTCGGCGTCCCGCTTTCAACTACTTGCACTGTATTTTAACTCGCCCAGACAATATACAATACTTAAGACCGCTGAGACCTGCTCTCCCGTATTGTTAGCCGTACGAGAAACCTGCAAAGTTCTGTCATTAGGGACCAAGGCAGCTGGCGCGACAAGGCTTTTAAAGTGAGTGAGCGTAACGTTCGCCTACCACCAAAATGAGAGCGAACCCTTTACGTGTTTTCAAACAGCGATTTTCAGAAATATGTAAGTCGTAGCTTCATTTGGTGATACTTGCTATAGTATTCTCTTGAGTAAGAATCTTCCCCAGGGAGCGCATTTCCTTCCAGCGGAATAACAAAACAAATTATCGGCTTTGCACAAAAATGCAGTTGGCGCAGCGTGGGCCGCGTCATACGCCAGAGTGCCCGTTCATTAGCAAACGCCTGTTGTTTGTGAATTAATTTCTGTAGTTGGTTCAATAAAGAGAGCGGATTGTAAATTGCTCCTGACGGCATATTCGCTGAACTTGCTTGAGTTGCAATGGGTTCAGAATATTCTTATGAAAACTGCTGGCAGAGAATCAGCAAATTTCGTTTGCCTGTGCGTGTGCGCGTGCTTTTTTGGTTCGTTTTTTGTGATCATCACAGTGTTTGATATGCGTTACCGCGAAGATTCTGGAAACAAATAAATAAAAAAAAAAGAAGCTATCATTCCACTGCAGAGGAAGTCATAGATCTCGATTTTTGGGTCTTCTACTAGGTCGGCTCTAGCGTTGTTATTGCACCAGACTGCTTTCGCGGAAAATTTCCGTCCATAATCGAAGGTTAATGAGCGCTAATTACCTTCGACATCATTTAGCGCTTATAGCGATTACGAACAACGCACGCAGCGTTCTGTGAATGTTCTTTCAATCTTTTATTTGTGTGTTTGTGTGTGTTTCTCATAGGTAAAGGATCAGAAAAATGGCGAGGTGCATCAAGGTGAGCGGCATTTTTGCTGACGATTATTTGATCCGTGCTGACATATGCTTTCCGTGTGAATACCACAGAATACTTATTTTTTTCACTTTTCATTCTTATGTTAGCGATATTTACTGCTTAGCAAGATATGCAGGAATTCGTGAAACTCGGGCCGTTTGCGCCACATCTGCCCGTAGCCGCGGTCATTTTTGGAAGCCCCTCTTCAGTTTTTCCTCTGACCTGATCGTTTTTATCGGAAGCACTGACTGTTTACGGGTTTTCAATGGTGCTCTCTCAGAACATATAAAGCTTGCACACCCCCTACGTCTACGCGTTGTTCCCCGTGGTTAAGCAGAGCCGATACTTGGGCCAGCTGGTTACTGAACGCAAAACCGGTAAGCTCGATTGCGCAAACAAAAAGAAAGCTTACATCGTTCACGCGTAGCCCTTTCTCTATATTTTCTTTTCTGTTTTGTCTTTTGTCTGTCTCGCGGTTGCATCAGACTGCGCAACGAGTTAGCGTCGCTATGATCAGCGCGCACGCAATACGTTTCCGCGAGTTCTGCATGTTCCGTTGGCTTTACACTGACGGTTAAGTACCGTGGAACAGCGCAGGGGGCACTTATGAACGCTTGTGTCTGTTTCTTCTTTCAGCACTCTGTCCTCTGGCGCGCTGTTTCTCGCGATGAACTATGCGGGTCACACACATTTCTTAACGCCACTCCCGTCATTTCATTTTTTTCGTTCCATCGCTCGTTAGGCGGTCCTCATCTTCATCTCCAGCTTCTTTGCTAGCCTCAATGTTTCCGCCCCCACGCGCAAATACCGGTAGAATGCAATGATAGTACACTTTTCAAGGATAGAGGTAAGCTACCCCAGATCGTTAGCTCGCTTTCAATCATTATCATCATCAACATCATCATAATCATCATCATCATCATCACAATGCTCGTCGTCGTTCTATTTTGTCCGCAGAAAGACGAATGAGACACTCCGAGAGATGTGCGACAACACCTGCCAGCTGTCCTGCTTCGGCCGACTCCACAATATCCTAGCAGACACCCTATGCGTAGTGTCATCACTTCACCTAGCTGTTTTGTTTCCTTAGAGCTTTTTTTTTTTGCCTGCACACCACTTCTGTTATCACAGTGAAACACTGATTATCTTTTCTATATGCGTATCATGATCGGCCCAACTTCACATCTTCCTTTTAACCCTCTAATGCCCAACGCATCGTGTATGGTACGCCGAGTTGGATGCCTCGAAATTTTGATTTAAACCACGAAATAGTTAAAGATAGCCTATAGCAGCGTTTTTCATACTCCGGAGCAAGTTTTGATTTGCTGTTAGTTAAGCGAACCAATTATTGATTGATTAATTGATTTAGTATTATACTTTTACTCAACATTTCGTTATTTTCTGTACACACGTACTGTCCGTGGTCAAAAGTAAAGAAGTCATTCTAATTATCCTTGCTGCGGAACTGTGTTTAGGCATTACCTGGTTAAACTAAAATATAAAATTAGATATCTGTGCTCCCTATGTAGTCGCTACAGCCGTGTTTCATATCGTTAATAAAATTAATAATAATATTACCTATTATTTCCCGCTCCACTCCTCCCTGTGGATGTCTTATCTCTCTCTCTCTCTCTCTGTCTCTCTTAAATTGCCGCAGATAATTCTTCTAATACCTATCGCCTATCTTTTACTATTGGAATAACACGGTTACTCTTTATTTTATTTTCACAGGGATACCAGTAAGCTGCTGTTAATGACTAGGCGGCACGTGCCAGACGACTCGAGGCCAATAAATGATTTTCTGCGAATTACATTGTCAGGATCCAGGTCGCCCTCAACTATTTTGCCCAGAAGTAACTAAACATTCATAGTTTAGTGAGACTTATTACCGTTAAAGAAATACTTTTACCTTGACAGGCCACTGAACATTACCTCTATATATCCTAAGTTTTTAGGCTATTCTCATAACTTGGTCACTTCAAATGTTCAATCGCCTGTGGTAAGTCATCTGCAGCGTTACAGCAGAGCCCGATGTCACCTGCACTCCTCATGTCGCCGACATGCCCGCCGTGAATCCTTGCAGGAAACCACGCTCAGAACCCTTCCCTGTGCGGCATATTATACAGACCTGTGAATATCGTATAACATGCCATTGCCTTTGCTAAGCTCCCTCCCTACGCAATGTAGTCAGAACTAAAGCAGGGCGCCTAATGATTGCAAAGAGCACAAAAATGGAGAACGAGGACAAGCTTGAAGACAGGACGAGCGCTCCCGCTGTCTTCAATCTTGTCCTCGTGCCACCTTTCGCACTCTTCTTTACGTTAGTAACGAATGAAAACCAGCTCGCCCAACTTGCTGTGTCGCTGCAATTCTAAAATCAAGCATTATTTGCACCTTTGTGGAGGACAACTCTAATGCGTGAGGACTATTGAAGAGCCCCCCAAGAAAAGTTACTCGCCGCAATTGTATAGAGTCGGGTTCGAAGTGACGCCGCATGGGACAAATCTTCGTCAACGTAACGCGAGTTTGGCGCTCCACGTTATACCGTCTTTTCGCACACATAGCGCAAGAAGGGAAGCACGGGCCCGTTTGTATATCGCCGCTGGACTCTATATATGAATACGCAACGAGGGGTGGGGTTATTACCGAGTGGCCGCTCCTGCGTCTTGGACGGCGTGCGGATGACGGGCAGGCTGGCGCGGGCCTTGGTGGCCCGGCGCAGGCCCGTGGCCGAGGTCTCCACCTCGGACATGATGCCCGGGTCCTCGTCGTAGACGCTCGCCGGTGGCTGGTACATGGGCGGGCCCACCATGCGCCCGCCGCCGCCGCCACCCACGGGTGCGCCCAGGTGGCTCTGCGCGCAACGAGAGGCAGTCACTGCCACGCTGCTCGTTTCGCTTTGTTAGGCGAGAGAGAGAAGACTTTATTGTAGGAAAGGCCTGAGCTAGTATGTTCTGGCCTGCTACTCTGCACGTCAAAATTAAAGAAAGGATCCAAACAACAATGACCAAAGATTATGAGGACACGAGAAATGGACGTGCATACATACAGGTATAGCACAATAACCACGCTGCACAGCGGTTTCCATAAAGTATCGAGCCTAGTCTGGAACTCTTTAGATTGTTAATAACAGACCTAGTCGTTTCCTTCCTTTTTTCTTGCTGTTTACTCAAGTCAGAAATAGAACCTCCCGACAATGCTTGCCTTCCGATGACTGTCATCGTAGAAGCCAGCGTCTTCCACTGTCCCACATACCAAAAAGACTATGCGGGCATTAGATAGGAGAGTGAAAGGGGTGTCAATAAAAATATGTACTCTAGTTTTCATGCTAACAAATCTTATGATAATAATGAAGTAATCAAATAATAATAATAATAATAATAATAATAATAATAATAATAATAATAATAATAATAATAATAATAATAATAATAATAATAATCAAATCGACTGAGAAGCACAAGCAGGAACATAACAACATCGATAACATCACATTTGTTCCTTGAAATCACTTTGCTGGAGCGTGTTGATTCGAGACGAAACGTTTTTGGCGTGCTTGTATGCCTGGCCAGAAGCCATATTGTATCAGTCGTGTTGTAAATAATGTCATGCAAGAGCCGAACGCTCCACATCATATGCAAGAAAACAAGATCGAGCGTTACAACTTAGTGATAATGCTACCTGAGTAAAGAGAACTGCAGTGACTTTAATTTACACGAGAGCGAGAGAGACAGAGAGAGAGAGAGAGATCAGATTGCATTACGTTTTGCTTTGTATTCTTGCAACTAGAGCACAGAAAATGTTCTAAAGGTATAAATATTGTATTATACATTTGAAACGGTGGGATAGAACGTTTGCACGGCTAATGCAAAGTCAAGTTATGATTTCGTGTACAAAGAAATTTCAACTTGGTGTCCCTACACTCGAAGCGAAGGAACGCTCTCAAGCAAAACAAGCAAATGTATGTTTTTTGCAGGCACTGCCTCATTTAAATGTTTTATTTGCTTTAAATGTGTTGAATCGAGCTTTCTGTAAAGCTGATTAGCTAATGCGCCCCCCCCCCCTTGTGTTTAGAGAAACAGTTGGTAGAGCTTATTCTAGAGAAATAAATCCAGAGTTATGAAACTGTAGCGAGAATAGATACTGTTGAGTCAAGATGCGCCGCGTCAGTGTTCCAGGGGGAGCAAAGTTAACTTTGTAGAATGACGACTGGACGTAAATACCTTTTACGTAACGGCAGCAACCAACCTGGACCGACTGAAGTCTACGAAAGATGAGAGCTGTCTAAGTGCAATATTTCTTTACATACAAACGCTTTTACAACTTCATCCGTAATTTATTTTGATTATTATTGTATATTCTTATAAAGCAGGCCTATGACCAACGTTTTCTGGGTATATACGGTGTGGCTAAGCGAAAAGGAGCAGCCTGCATCACTTATGATGTAATTAACTTGTATAGACTCATATCTAATAAGAAAAATACAACTTCTCCACCACCCTCCACCGCTGACTACTTAAGGTTAGTACTGAGTATTAAGAAACGCACTGATTGCATCCGTTGAAAGTAAACAGTCATGTTCACAACAGCACGCTCCGGCATTCTCCTCAGGACGCTTGAAACAAAAAAGTAGCATCTCTATTTTCATCTGGTGGCTCCGTAGTGAACGCTGAAGCCTGTCGGCATGACTTTAAAAAAGCTGCTATTGTTTCGAAAAACAAAATACTTAGTATTAGAACGTACTACAGTGTAGTGCGCTTACACAGCGCTAAGTCTTTGATATTATAGCGACAGCTTTCCTAAAGGTGGAGCCACTCTGAGACCGTGAGTCAATGAACAGAATCGCCTATGTACTGCACTACAAACCAGTATTTAAAGCTTTCTTTAGCGGAAGAGGAGGGGCGGGAGGGGAGCAGTCACAGGGCCCCAAAAGATTTCATTCTTGGTGAAAAGTCGGTAGGTGATGATGATGACTGCTTGATCGGAATTTTGTCCTTCCTGTGTTGCAATTGTTCCAGTAAGTCTTCCTTATTATAGTTGTAACTACCTAGATGGATTTAGTGTATCTCTTTCGGTGACGAGTCGCAGTGAAACGGGTACGACACGTAGCGCACCACGAGGGCAAGGGCAAAGAATGAAGGCACGACACACCGGAACCGCTTCGTGAGTCAACGATTTAGTAGCGCGTTTTTCTGTCCAGTATTGTAGAGTACAACATGATGCGTAGTGAGCTGAAGTAAAACTAATCTACATATAACATGAGCGTGGACACGCTGCTATAAACAGGGGCCCTATGAAGTGGTAAACCGAAAGTATAACCATGGATACCAAATTAACTTGTGAAAGACGGAAAAATCTAAGAAAAACGGAGCAATGCGTAGCAGCTTTCGCTAGCCGAGTTGAAAAGTTTGGGCTTAGGACCAGTGTTTGTTACGATGGGTGCATTTCTGGCGTATAGGGGCACTACGTGGCAGTTATTCCATAATTAGTCTGTTGAGCTCATCACTCATTTGAGCGATACCTAAAACTAAAATATTTACAAACTGCCTTCCTCCTCCTACTCCCTCCCCCCCTCCACTTCGATATCTCCTAACCATATGCACACGTCTGCTATGAGTAAACGCTATAGTGCGCGTGATGACAGCGTTCAAGTCGGCAATTGAAGGAAGGCCGCTGTCCTCCATTTGCTACACAGCCGATTGAACGGGGCAGGGGGGCGCTTTCACCTGACTTCTTTGTCGTCTTGCAGACAACCTGACTGCGGGTTACTCGCGTTGCTAGGAGACGCGCTTATCAGGATGCGAAATCACCGCCTTTCTGCAGCGCCTCATCAGGCGACACGACACGCAAGCGGAAAGGACCGTAAGCGAAGATCTGTTCTACTGATAAAGCAGCCTACTCTCACAAGGTTCCGCTAAAGATTCCGCGACCCACTTGACCGCTTTTCTAAATCGTGGAAGGTTGAACGCTGGCGGTGGACAATCTCCGAGAAAATTCAACAATGTGGTCATCCACTGTAGCTTGCTTCAGGTCTTATAATCAACTCAGGGGAAAGCAGCCGAACAGCGATATAAAAAAAATCAAATCTTTAATGCACCAGTTCGGAATGAAAGCATCAGGTGCCACTAAACAAAGCGACAACTATCCTGACGACATCAACAACTACCGTCATAACGTCAACAACGACGAGGAGTGCACGACGGTGATTTTAGGAAGAAGACAGTGGCCCGACGGCTTACGGGTTGCAAATCCAGCATCGGTGGGGAACAAGAGCGTTTTCTGGGCGTATGTTCGTCTGGAAAAGAGACGTGATGATGATAGCTGCAGCAGGGAACATGATGTTTTCCTGACGCAGACTCAACAGTTACCGCTGCCGAAAAAGTAAAATGAAGCGTATGAGGGTCTAGCACAGTGTGCCTGCTTGTCCCTATATGTTCGGCGCATTAAAGCAGTAAATTCTGCACGTAGGGATTCCGTCGAAGATGAAGCTCTACGGAGACATGTACTACTGTGACAACTGCTGGTATCGCGCGGGCTTAATTTTGCAAGGCGGGTTACGTGGTATGCTTGTAGAACTGCGGACTGATAGCAATATCAGAAGTTAGCAAAGATTCCAGAGCGGCCTTTAGGATGATTGTCGTGTTTGTAAACTAAGCTGACCTCGTAGAGCAATACGGCTGTCCCCGGAAGAAGGAATCCGGAAAAATAAATATAGACAGGGGACCGCGCCACCACCGGTATTTCAACACCGAGACGCCGCTCTGTGCCCTCCATACTTCACATCCTCTTCTAACAAACCTCTTCGCACCCCCCCCCCCCTGCTCCCCCTGGCCCTTCCCCAGTCCCCAGTGAATTCGGCGCTCCATCTTGCTCGCAGCAGGGTGTGATCAATACCGCGCCAGCGACCATTTCTCATACGCACGCTGGGCGTCAGCGGGCTTCGAGGAATGCTTCTTGCAAGGTTAGCTAGTGTGACAGCGAAGTCCACTGAGAAAAGGAAGCGAAGGGCGTTGATGCGATGACTTGTCATCGATGTGGCAAGTGCGCGCAGACTTGTGAAGGACGTTTCGCGATGGAACTGCTCGTTCGTACATGCGTAATGACAGGAGGGTTCTCGAATAATAAAAGCGCGGTGACGGCATTCAAAATGTTGCCCAACTGTCAAAATATCTCAATGCGTCCATACCACCGTGTCGACAGTATTTCGGAAGCTGATGTCAGAATTTGTCTGAGCCCGTCTGCGAAGAGACTACTGAAGCCTGGAACAGTGAAACGGAGGGATGCCCTTGTCCACAGAACGCCGGTCAATTCGCGCCCGTCCCGCCATCGGCAACACTTACCTCAACACGATAGGCGCATGTCAAGAGGAAAAACATGGTTTGTACGCATTGACCTCCGTCCATTTGGCGGCTGTCGAGCAAGCCATCCAGAAGGAGCACCGAGACTCCGTAAAACGCAAACATTCAGCGGCGGCCTTGATTCGGCTCGAATAGTACGGCTGAGTGTCTCGGGAACACGAGAAGCAGGGCTCGGGCACTGACATCGCCTGCGCGGGCCAGCATGCCCTTCCGACTGCACTAACCAGCGCTCATGGCGGCGGCGCGAGTTGGAGCTGGTTAGGGAAAGGAAAGAAGGACGCGAAACCATACGGGCCAAAGGCGCCGGCTTTGAAAGCCGCGACAGCGGGCCGGCACCCGCGGGTAGTGGTGGGGGAAGCAGGACAGGGGGCCCGCAGTATTATCAAGTTTACCTTGGCAGGCGGCTTGGCGGACGGCGCGACGCCCGTGGCGCTGGCGGGCCGGGCCGGGTAAAAAGCCGTCACGGCCGCCGTCTGCGGCGGCGTCGACGACGCGAGCATAGTAGTACTACGGCTCGGCGGCGGCGGCGGCGGCGTCGAGCGCGAGAAAAGCGCGCGCAGCACACCCTTCCGCGCCGTCCGGCCAGCGGCGGGTGTGCCACTGGTGTTCCACCGGCGGGGTGCGCGCCCCCCAACGACGAAGACGCTGGCTGGCTGGCGAGCGAGCGAGCCGGCCGGCGGGACGACGGCGATTGCGGGGGAGGACCTCGCCGCTGTCTGGAGCGAGTCGCCGCTCGCCTCCTCCTCCGCACAAAGCTTTCCCGTTTTTCCCCTCTTTTGTTCCCCGCCTCCCTCTGCCGTCTAGGCTACACGCTCACTGTTTCCCGTCGGTTCCCCGCGAGACTGCGCAGTGTGTGTCGGCGGCGGCAGCCGCCGGCGAGCGACGGCGATCGATGCCCCCCCTCTGCCCGCTCCGCTCTTGTTCTTCGTCACTGCCGGTTTTGAAAGCGCCCGTGTGCGTGCGGCCCGCTCGCCGGCGCGCACGCTCGCTCGCGTTCCCCGCTGGCAGGGAACGAAGCGGCGGCCCCGATGGAAGAAGAAGCGGGCCGCGGGGATCCGGGTCGCGCCGCCTCTGGGCTTCCAAAGCAGGCTCCCGCCCTTCTTTCCCGAATGGAAGCGAAGGTCGTACGGATGCGGGGGATGAAGGCCGCGAAGGATGTGGAGCAAGGATATGCGGCCGCGGGAGCCTGACAGATGTGCGGCGCGCGGACCGCCGTCCCAGTTTTCGACGGAAGAGGGAAAGTTTCTGGAGAATGGTGCTCGCAAAGGCGGCCCTGATTAGAAAGCCAGGGCGAAAGGCGATTGTTCTCTCCTAAACTTTTTACTTCCTTTCCTCTTGCTCGCGGGTCATTCCAGCTTGTCTTTCCCACCGCTCACGGAAAGTGTGTCGGGAGACTTAGAACGCCGCTTCTAACGGAAGGTGCTGACGAACGCGTTGCCCTACTTTCTTGGCGTTAAAAGTGAGGTTCATCTCGGCATTGATTTTTACGCCCCCCCCCCCCTCCCGAGAGGCTCAGTGCACCAGTGAGAAAGCAGTGTTCGCAATATGTGAAAAAGGTAGATAGATAGATAGATAGATAGATAGATAGATAGATAGATAGATAGATAGATAGATAGATAGATAGATAGATAGATAGATAGATAGATAGATAGATAAAGATATAAACAGGAAAAAGATAAGTAGCAAAAGAAACAAACAAACAACTAAATAAATAAATAAGTGGAACGACTTTTACAGAATCGCCTGCTAAGGCGTTAACATCGGAAGTAAGTGTAATACGTCTATTGATACGATACTGACGAAGTGCAGTAATATATGGCTGTCCGTGTTGCCCCACACGCCCTATAGACCGACACAACCGGCAACGAAAATACATAGCTGTGGGATATTTTAGCCTACAATGTCGACACGAGCACTAACTCAACAATCGCGCCGGCCAGCATGATCACGACAGCCCTGTGCTGAAACACCAGATCGGCCGACTGTCGGTTGCTAAATGACAGCGACAATTCCTACATATCTATACCAAACGTAGCCGCATACGTACAGTGCTCACGGAATGAAATAGGACACAGAGCATTTAGTAGAACCCTACATATGTACAAATTACACGAAAGCACCATGTCATGTAGCTAGGAATTTGGTCACCAAAGGTGACGAGGACTCCGATGCAGGTGTACGCGTCAAAATTACGTCTATGAGACACGAACTGCAGCCGGCGGAAACGAAAGTATGCGAATTACTTAGCCCTAAATTGACGCGTTTCATTCCGTGAGCACTGTACGTCATATTTCCTGATCTACAATATCTAACACCAAGATTATTGTTTTACAATTTGTTTTCAAAACTAATTCTCAACGAACTTGTTAACTTTAGCGTAGTAAGTCCATGATATCTTTGATAGGCCTTATCGAATATTGTTTTCTTTCTTTCCCCCAAATTAGGAGGGTTAACAGAGGGAAAGCTGCATTCTGAACAGCGTGAGATTTCCGTCGCAGCTGAACATGCATACTGGTCATAAACGCTCTGCCCGATGCATTGTATCGCATTTACGCGTTTATGCAGGAGGCCATCAAAGCTTTCTTTAGCCACACACTTTTAGGCGGGATCCCATCGCTGGCAGGTTGGTCATCATGTTGCTGATCTTAATATGAAGGGTGATCACTTTTAAGTTTTATGGAATTTTAAAAAGATGCCTTTTCCCAGATAACGTAATTCTAGTCCTGGAGCTGGATTATGTAGAGAGGCGGTCATTACTTGCACGAACAATCGAAACACGTATTCGACTAAGTAACAAAAATCCGCTAATTATCTTTCGAAATAATTAATTTACGGCACATATTGCAATTTACGCATTTTAGCCCGTGAGTTTGCAAGGCGTATATACCACCTGGAATGAATTTCTATAACGACGCCAGTGTGGAGATACGCGCCATCAAACATGCCGCAAAATGCACTGTTTTTTTTTTGTTCCGTTCAATTTTTTTTAAAAAAGAAAACGCTCCTTTATGCACAGAAGTACAAAAGCTAGTAGAACGCCCATGTATTTCGTTCCACACTTTGGGAAATAATATCTCGGAACTGGTGTCAACCTGGAAGTTCATTTCAAGTGGATACGTCTTGCAAGCTCACAGGCTACAATTCGTAAACTGCAATATGTGCCACAATTATTTCAAATGATAATTAGTGGATCTATGTTAATTAGTTGAATATGTGTTTCGATTCGTGGTGCCAGTAATGCCCACCTCTTCGAGTAATTAAGCTCAAGGACAAGAATTATGCTATCTTCCACAGGCGATTTTTAAAAATTACATAAAGCTTAAAACCCTGTATAGCCTGCAATCTGTGGATTCAAGTTTCAGCGGTTATAAACTCTATTCGTTGACGAGGCTTCAAAGAACTTACTGGATTCTCAAAGAAACAGCGCCCCTCCTAAATATTAAGGAGATAACGTAAACTTCTTTCATTGTAGCGAACGAATTACTAGGACTACCAATGATAAAACTGAAGCCTTATAAATCGTCGGTGCCTCTTGGGGAAAAAAAGTTGACAGTGAAGCACGCAAGATGTGTTTCAGTTGAGCACTCTTTTTTTTTTTCTCTCAACATGATGGTAACATTACATTACACCAATGTTATTTTATCAGACTCGACTGACGACTTCGGGTCGATATCTCCAAAGGAACCCCACCTGTCTTTTTTTCACTTCTTCAAAAAAAAAGAGAAAAAAGTGCCCACAGCTGCACAAGCTGGTGAATACTGCGTTAAAAACGCGACGTCGACAGCAAAGTAAACATTCAAGAAATTGTCCTCGTGCATTTACGCAAGTACAGTGCTGTCTTGGTTATGCAAGAGGACGCGAGATGGCGCGGCGGGCGTTCAGAGTGCTGCGGAGAGCTGGCAAATAGCCGACGAACACAACATCCGCAGACAGAGATCCAACGGTTGCGTATAAGGTCATCGTCACCGGCAGCGAGGTGGCTGGGTGCGCACACAATGTTCAGCTGCTGTTCACAAGGTCGCGGGTTCGGCTGCGAGCTACTCCTGCTGGTTTGAGGCGGAAATGACACCAAAAAAGCAGCTACCCTGTAGTTGCCTGTACTCCTGCGCGTATAGAAGCGCCGGTTAAAATTTATTCCCGAGTTATCCACTGCGACGTCCTACTCAGCTTGTGTGTGACTTGGCACTGTATACAGCTATCACACAGCATTATACAGTAAGTAGTAAAATGTTTCTTTAACCTGCTAAGGTGCGTATGCGGCGGCGATTTTTAAATTCTTGTTCTAGCTGCCTCAAGACATGTGGCGTATACCAACAAGAGGGATAGGCCGCACTGCAGTTGTAGACGTGGATCCTTGGAATTAATGGTACGTAACCACACGGGAAGGCGGGGGGGGGGGGTGTAGTTGGCCAAGAACCGCGTCGTCGTCGTAGTCGTCATAGTCGTCATCATCATCGTCGTCGTCATCATCATCATCATCATCATCAGCCTATCCTATCCACTGCAGGACGCAGGCCTCTTCCTGCGATCTCCAATTACCCCTGTCCTGCGCCAACCGATTCCAAATAGCACCCGCACATTTCCTAATTTCGTCGCACCATCTAGTCTTCTGCCGTCCTTTACTGCACTTCCCTTCTCTTGGTACCCATTATGTCACCCTAATGGTTCAACGTTTATCTAGTCTGCGCATTACACGACCTACCCAGCGCCATATTTTTTCTCTTAATGTCTATTAGAATATCGTCTATACCCGTTTGCTCTCTGATCCAAACCGCTCTCTTTCTGTCTCTTGAAGTTCTGCCTAGCATTCTTCGTTCCATCACTCTTTGCGCGGTCCTTAACTTGTTCTCAAGCTTCTTTGTCAGCCTCCAAGTCTCTACGCCGTATGTCAGCACCGGTAAAATGCACTGATTGTATACTTTCCTTTTCAATGATAACGGTAAGCTTCCAGTCAGGAGCTCACAATGTCTGCCGTATGCGATCCAACCCATTTTTATTCTTCTGTGAGTTTCCTTCTCATGGTCAGGGTTTCCTGTGATTAGCTGGCCTAGGTAAACGTACTCCTCCACAGACTCTAGAGGCTGACTTGCAATCTTAAACTCTTATTCCCTTGCCGGTTTATTTATCATTATCTTTGTCTTCTGCATATTAATCTTCAACCCTACTCTTACACTCTCTCTGTTAAAGTCCTCAATCATTTATTGTAACTCGTCTGCATTGTTGCTGAATAGAACAAAGTCATCGGCAAACCGATTGTTCTTGAGGTATTCGCCATCGATCTTTACTCCTAAACATTCTCAGTTTAATAGCTTGAATACTTCTTCTAAGCACGCAGTGAATAGCATTGGAGAGATTGTGTCTCCTTGTCTGACCCCTTTCTTTATAGGTATCTTCCCACTTTCCTTGCGTAGAATTAAGGTGGCTGTGGAATCTCCGCAGATATTTTCCACGGTATTTACGTAAGCGGGCTGTACTCCTTGATTACGCAATGTCTCTATGACTGCTGGTATCTATACTGAATCAAATGCTTTTTCGTAATCTATGAAAGCCATATAGAGAGGCTTATTTTACTCTGCGGATTTCTCTATAACCTGGTTAATGACATGGATGTGATCCATTGTAGAGTAACCTTTCCTGAAGCCAGCCTACTCCCTTGGTTGACTAAAGTCCAGTGTTGTCTTTATTCTATTGGAGATTATTTTGGTAAATATTTTATATAATACTGGGAGTAAGCTAATGGGCCTATAATTTTTTTTAGTTCTTTAACGTCCCCCTTTTTGTGGATTAGTATAATGTCTGCATTCTTCCAGTTTTCTGGGACCCTTGCAGTCGATAGACATTCGTATAGAGAGCCGCCAGTTTTCCTAGCATTGTCTCCTCCATCTTCGATTAAACCGACTGTTATTTCATCTTCTCCTGCCACTTTTCCCCGTTTCATGCCTTGCAAGGCCTTTCTGACCTCATCTCTAGTTATAGGAGGAGTTTCTGTATACTGTTCATTATTGTTTCGAATAGAGTGCTCTTGAGTCCTCTGGGTACTGTAAAGGTCAGTATAGAATTATTCCGCTGCTTTTATTATAACTTCCATATCGCTGATGATATTACCCTGCTTACCTTTGAGTGCATATATCTTGATTTGTCCTATGCCAAATTTCCTTCTCACTGATTTCAGGCTGCGTCCATTTTTAACAGCTTCTTCAGTCTTTTTCACGTTATAATTTCTAATATCACTTATTTTCGCTTCGTTGATCAGCTTTGATAGTTCCGCGAATTCTATCTTATCTGTTGCGTTGAACACTTTCATTCTTTGTCGTTTCTTTATTAGGTCCTTAGTTATTTGGGAGAGCTTGACTACTGGTTGCCTTAGTGCCTCAATTGCCTCCCTTATTTAATTGCTGCCTCTGAAGCCAGCCTCGATACGGTTTCATTCATTACCTCTATATCATCACCATCACCTCTCTGTTCTAAGGCTGCATATTTGTTTGCAAGTACCAGCCTAAATTTGTCTGCTTTTACCCTTACTGCCTCTAAGTTGACCTGTTTCTTCTTCACCAAATTTACTCTTTCTCTGTTCAAATTGAGGTGAATCCTGCTGCTCACTAACCTATGATCACTACACTTTAGCCTACCTAATACTTGTACATCCTGCAATATGCTGGGATCGCCAGAAAGTATGAAATAAATTTCATTTCTTGTTTCACCATTAGGGCGTTTCCAGGTCCATTTTCTGTTGCTACGTTTCCTGAAAAAAATGTTCATTATTCTCAGCTTATTCCTTTCTGCGAATTCTACCAGCATCTCACCTCTAGTGTGTCTAGAATCGACACCGTAGTTGCCAATTGCCTGTTCACCCGCCTGCTTTTTCCCCACTTTTGCATTGAAGTCCCCAATTACTACTGCATACCGCGTTTGCACTTTTATCATCGCTAATTCAACACCTTCATAAAACTGATCTACTTCCTCATCGTCGTGACTGGACGTTGGAGCGTAGGTTTGTACTGCCTTTAATCTATACCTCTTATTGAGTTTGATTACGACTTCTGCTACCCTCTCGTTGATGCTGTAGAATTCGTCAATGTTGCCCGCTATGTCTTTATGGATTAGGAACACTACCCCGTATTGCTTCTTATCCGGGAGACCTCTATAGCAGAGGACATGGCCGTTATTCAGCAATGAGTAATCCTAACCAGTTCTAATCTGACTAAAGCCGATAATATCCCAAGCAATGTCTGATAGTTCTTCGAAGAGTTCTGCTAAGCTAGCCTCACTCGAGAGGGTTCGGGTGTTAAATGTTGAAAGGGTCAGTTTCCATTGGCGGCCTGTCCGGACCCAGGTATCCTTAGCACCCTCTGCTGCGTTGCAAATCTGACCGCTGTCTTGGTCAGCTGCTCCGCAGCCGCTGGGGACTGAGGGCCATTGGTTCATTGAGGAGATCATTTCATTAGGGAGGTTGTGGACGAATACTGCACCAGGGAGGCCAATTCCTGTTCTGGTGAGGGAGTGTCTTTGTTCAAGCTTAGTGGGCCTTCCTAATTTGGTTGTACCTGGATTAGTATAGCCCCACCCGCTCCGGTGTCAGGCTCCACTCCAAGCCTGCAGATGTAGTGCACTAGGATATCATACGCAGATACACCATCGTTAAAAAAAAAGAGGGGGGAATCTGAACTTCCGACTACCGCAATCGAGCACAAGACATAGCTTAGTAAGATAATCCCGCAGGCGGCTAGGCTACCTTTTCGCCGATAAGTACGGCCCAGAGGGCCCTACATGCGTAAGAGATCCGCTAATTTGTCCGCCCTTTGCGGGATTTTGCTGACCGGCATAGGTTGCACGACACAGTGTCAATTCTCGGTTGCCCTAGCCTGTTTCCCGCATCTTACGCGTAGGTTTCCCGCATGAACTGCGTAGGTCAAAGTAAAAGTACAAAATAGGAGGACAAATTTTCTGATAACGAAGTTACAATCGAAAGACAGAGCTTCTAGAGACTGTGATTTTATGAAAATGAAGAAAAGTTACATTTCACGCCAAAAACACCCACATACTTCTCTTCGGGCACGACCCAGGCTGCTAGAACAAAAATATAGAAATAGCGCACCCATCTACCTTTCTGCTTGCTATCATTTTGTTGTTTCTTGGCTATAAAACCAGGTCCATCAATGCCGCTGGATTGTCGTCGGCTATCTATATCTGGTATCTCGTGTGGTTACAGATGACGGAAATTAATCTTGCTAGGAGTGCAAGAGAAGAAGACGCAAGTGAAGTAATTTTTACTGGAAGCAACAAATTACTCTTTTTTATATTTTCCATATGACTGTGAAAGAATGATCATCCTCAAATTAAGATCTGCGGCGACGGACCTTAAAGGGCCCCTCACAAGGAGGCCCCATAGCACATTTTGGTTATACCCTGGAAGTTATTACGTGCCCTGTAGGCAGCGTTCTGCTGCAAAAAGTTTTCAAATCGGCACAATAAGAGCCGAGATAGAAATATTTCAGTGCCGTGAACCCATGATTTTAGGAGGCGAGAACCACTGCCTTGCGAGACATTCTCTCCACTTGCCCCGCCTAGCCTCCGCAAGCGAAATTCCTTCTCCGCGTTCTCCCATACCGGACCTCCAGGATCGCGTCACGCATACGTCAGGTGCCCCACCTTTAAATTTCTTTTCTCCTCGTTTTTTTTTTTTTTGTGAAGCGGCACATTTCCGCTGACGGCGTCGCGCGCGAGCTGTTGTTATTAGAGAGTTTTAAAATAGGGGCCCAAACGTTTGGAGCCTCAAAGAAATTGCGTCGAAGCCACTGCGCATGCGCGAGACTTTAACTGCGTTTGGGTTTTGCGTTGGGCACGCTATTTCACTGATTTCGCAAAAGTCCCAGAAGCTGCCCCAAAAGATTTACGTAAACAAACATGGCGGCACCCATCGAAGCGGCGGCTCTAACATAGCACCAAACTGGGTTCGATTCGTGGTAACGCGTGAAGTTCGCAACCTAAGAGAAGTGACCGTGGTTATTGCTTTCTCTCAACTAGTGTGTGTTATAAAGATTGATTCATTAGACGCCGCTGATTTCGAATTCGATTGTAGATATTATGGCTCGTAGGCCTAACACGGCTTAGCTTGGGTGGAGAAGGCACGTAAGGTTGGTTACTGCATACTAAGCGCAGCTAATTGTTTGCTGCTAATAGAATAACCTCTAAATTGTAATTAAACGATAAAACACGAAAATAAAAATTACGATTCTTATCATCAAGTGGTATACTTTATTTACTTATTTCTTAAAGTGCCACTGTCAGCGCAACACGCTATCCGCAAACGCAAAGCCCTATTTTAAATCTCTCCACTCCTGCGTGCCCCAACCCTAAGACCCGCAAAGCTCTTTGGGGCCCCGAACTACTGGGGTCCCTATTCTAAAACTCTGTATTGTCTCGTTTCGCGCTGTGCACGAGGACAACTGACTGGCGGTATAAGTCAGCGCTAGTCGAATACTGGGGCAGACAAAAGCGGTTCACAGAGCTTGATCCCGCGCTGGAACACGGTAGAAAATAACATAGTTTCGGTGTCCGCGCGCGCGACTGTACGATGTGGTGCGGTGCGAAGTAAAACAAAAACAGGCAGGCATTCGGTTTGTGTGTTTTAATACTTCTGTAAGCTCTAATTCGTCTGTTCAAGCAACACATTATGCAAATGACACATGATGCCTTGAATAATTTTCGCAATCACGTGTCACCACGAGTGACGTCACAGTGCGAACACGTGTACGTAGGCAGCACACTAGCACGTGTACGTCATCCTCCGGCTTGGCGTACGGCGGCCGCGAGGAGGAGGGAAAAGCGCGTTCGGTTCGAAATTTCAGATGTTTCCGCCGCGCGTAGCAATGTAATACTTAGCGAACACTATCACTGTGGCGCAATGTATGCTCACCGCTAGTCAGCTCACAATGGCCAGACCTGGTGAGGGGCATTTTAAAGCAGTGTTTGTAATGACCCCGGTGCTTCAGTGGCGACGCGGTATAGTATACACAAAATATCGAGTGATGACATTAAGTAGGTTGCTCCTGCTGAGGAGAGAGATGACTGACCTCTATGTTTTCCAACGCGAAGTTTACTGCTTAAAAAGGAATGGCGTGATTCTAACGGTGCGACTCAATATGTACACAAAGCTTTCGTACTGTCATTTAGTTGCCAGCATATTTTTGGTATGCTTATGTACGCATACAAATTATATCGCACAGAACCGAAAAGAAGCAAGATCGCGAGTGATATCCCTGGTTAGTTCGATAGTAATATATAAAACTTATTCAACGCATTAACGCACATGAAGTACGTTGAGTGCTCTTTTTTCGCGTTCTTTCTTTCGTATTCTTCGTCACTTCATGACTCCCGCTATTTGCAGTTAGATTAGTTCGATCTATGGTGTTCAAGATAAGGTAGAATAAGCCGTGCAATCAAGCACAGGGGTTGAAAACACACGTTCCTTTCTTTAGTGGTTAAGTAAGCTTGTGGTTGCTATGGAGGTACTTAGCGCTGCCCTTCAGAATTAAAATTATAAAATATCAACGTTGCTTTATTTTTATCATGTTATTTATGCGCACACGTCATTGCTGCTCAACTATGACAATATAAGAAGTCGACGCACTTGGAAGATTACAAAATTATTGGCGTCGAATTGCTTACGTGATATTTTACACAGGCGATTACACAGACCCACTGATTGCGTACTCTCCGCTAAAATATGTGTGTTTATGTCACTTGGAAAGAGAGTTTCGGCAAAATCACATGGTTCTTGTGTCAAAAATGCATCACCAGGCCCTCCGATTCATTTGCAATACTTGTTTGAATGTGTGAGTTCCTGATCTGATGCCAACCCTTTCATGCCAGGTGCCGCAGAACTTGTACAGTTTATGTGCTACGTTTCCCGCGCTCCAAATCAGAAGATCCACGTAGTTTGTTTACAGTGAAATAAGCAATAGTACAAGTGATCATTACAAATACTGAATTATTGTCTGCCGCCGTAGATCTTGGTTTGAGGACTATAATTATTTCAGTGATTCGCTCGACCTTCTTCCTAACGTCGGCGGGAAGGCGTTCGGACTACTGTCGAAGATCGCGAAGGAATATAATTGGCGTACAATCGGCGTACAAGCCCAACATCGTTAATAGTGAAACAACAGTCTTTACCGGCCACATGTCAGCTGATAAAATGCGCTAAAAGCAACAATTGTACATATACGTTGCATTGTCACGCTGTATCTATCAAATATTCAACGTATCCTCGTTTTCTAAGACTGATACGAAAAAAAGACTGCTGGAAGAGGCCGGGCTTCTATTCGTTTCATGAGACCATTGGTGGCAAAATCTATGAGCTTGCTTTCCGGCTAACCTTTCAGAGAACGTTGCAGAATGAACGGCCGGGTTAGTTATGAAACTCGAGAATGGCACGTCCGTGCACTGCGCGGATTTGCCATTCTGATTAAAAAGAAAACAAGAAAAGAAACATGATTCGAGAAACCTTACTTGCTCGTGATGCGGTGTTATAAAGAGAGTTGGAGCAAGATCAAGTGGTTGATTCTTCGTGCCTTTCTGTACTCACTTGGGGATATGTATAGACATCTCTGACGCGCACCGATTCACTTTTCATGCAAACGAACATGTCCGCAAGAGTAAATTCGCCGCGTTTCTTCGCTGGTGTTGCAGTGGAATAATTTTTGCGATCGCCTCTCGCACGGAAAGGCTGCAAATATGCGACGAGATATAGAAACAACAGGCGTCACGAAATGACTCCATTCCAGCGCGTGGTCGGCGAGAGTTCGGCCCTCGATCGCGAACCCCTGCGCGAAAAACCCACATTGTATCAACCGACGAGTAAAAAAAATTTGAACGACGCTTTAGCTTCGCCTTTAAGAATGGAACGCGATAGCATTCAAAGACCCCACACTGCTTGTCACGCTTGCCGGCAACCGCAGCTTTCTTGCGGATGCGCGGAGGCGAGCGCCATCTGTGTGGTGTTGTTGCAAAGAACCGAGCGGGCCTCGCCGCTCTATGAACGGTAGAAACGCCCGGAAAATGGGTTTGTGTTTGAGCTTCCGCGTAACAGAATTATGCTTATATTATATAACCAACCTACGGCTTGCAGATGGCACTGTCTTGTTCAGCAACGCTACAGAGGACCTACAACAAATTATTGAGTACCTTAACCGACAAAAAAGTGCGAAAGTATAGTATTGAAGAATATGCAGAACACAAGAAATAATGTTTAATACCCTCGCAAGAAAACGAGAATGAATGATTGGCCGCGACCTTCTGAAATCTGTACAAGAGTACGTTTATCTAGGTCAGCTACTCACAGAGGGCCTCATTACGGGAGAGAAATTTACAGAGGAATAAAAATGAATTGGCATACGGTAGGCATTCGCAAATCACATCAGGCAGCCTAACACTATCTTTCGAAAGCAGAGCGCACAATCATCGCATTCTACCGATGGTACTGTATGGAGCAGAAACGTGGACATCAACAAATAAAGTTGAAAAGTAACTGAAGACCACGAAAACCAGCTACGGAACGAAAAATCTTATGCGTAAGGTTACGAAACAGGAAGACAGCGCTGTGGATTATAGAGCAAACAGGAGTGGGCCCTATTCTAGTTCGATATTCTAGTTGAAGAAGAAATTAAGCACGGCATGCCATGTAATGCGTAGGTCCGATAACAGGTGGTCTATATTATAGCTACAGAATGGGCGCCGAGGGAAAGGAAGGGCTGTCGAGGACGGCCGAGGATTGGGCGGTGGGATGAAATGGGGAAATTTGCAGACGTAAAATGGAATCTGCTGCCGCGAAGGAGGGTTGGTTGACAGACGTTGTGAGAGGCTTTCGTCCTGCAGTGGACATAAAAATAGCGTGATGATGATTAAGTTTCCTCCGCCTTGGGGACTTTCGCAGAACTGATTTTTCCCCGCAGGGAAAGGCCGGCGCGCAAGAAGGCGGAGAAAGGAATGGCGAGTAGGAAATACACGGACACTTTTGTTAGCACGACTGCCTTTCTGCACCTTGAATCTTTGCTTGCAAACTCGCTAAACATTGAGCCGCTATAAAATGATTTTTCCTGGAGGGAGCCGTGTATCTCTAACGAACACTCTTGTTAGTACACGGGAGGCTGTTTCCCCAACAGATGAAGACTACAAGGCGTACGTTGTTCATTCAGCTGGCGGGGCGGACAGGCATTCGATATCGAGCGAAGTGCGCATTGCGGGTTTGTTATACTTGTTATAATCAGTTTCATTGTAATTTATTTCATCAACTTGTCTGTTTGCGATTTTTGCTGTTGTTTCTTTATTCCTTTATTTTTAATTTTTATTGTCTATAGATTGAAAAATGGCGTAGCCGAGTTATACTATCGATCTCATTCTGTCGACAGCAACCGGTGCATGACAGAACGGAGAATAGCATCTGTCGTGAAAAGCGACAGCCGTTCGAAACTGTCTCGGCAGCGCCGCCGAATGTTGACTGCGCTGAATGCTCCGAAATTGGGTCTAAAGTGTTCCTGAAGTTTTGAGGCATTGGGCCCCGCAGATAGTCACGGAAGGGCGAAAAAACATGAAAACAATTAGCACTCGCGCCTTTATCCATTTTCTCACCACAATGCCTCGAAGCTACAGCGCGCTGCAGACGGCGCACGTTTCTGACAGCGGCAATTTCGTCGCTCAAAGGCGTCGAACAACACGTGCCGTTCTTCCGACACGCCGAGCACTCACGCAGAAAATGAACCACGTTCCTTTCCCACACAACTGCGCGCGTGTGCGTGCGCGTACAAACGCACACACGTGCAGACACACGAACACGCACAGACGCGCACATGCAAACGCGCACGTGTATGAAAACACACGCGCACGTACACACACGTACAGACACACACGCACACGTGCGCCCCCCAGTGGGAAGCGGAATCTAAAGTAATGGAGTTATGCGCTGGCTGCACGGGGAGATTCAGCGCGGAGGCGGCGATGGAGAGTCGCGCCACGTCTAGCTATAAGCTCGGCGGCACGTGGCAGAACGAGAAACCTGGTGGAGCGCGCGAGTCGTTCCGCGTTAAGAATTCACCAGCGAGCCCCCGAACCCGAAAGCCTGTTTTCTATGTACACGGGCACTGGCGCACCTGTGCAGCCGCCTGAATCAGCATCCGAGAAGGAAAAGGAAAACGATAATACGGGCAGCGAGCGTGGATCAGCCACAGAAAAGGGGCGAACCAGTGTTTCTGGAACAGAACTTGTAATTAAACGTCACTGCCAATATGGCAAAACAAATGCGGTGCCATTCGTCGTAAGCACACACACACACACACACACACACGTATATATATATATATATATATATATATA
Source organism: Dermacentor albipictus (assembly GCF_038994185.2). NCBI lineage: Eukaryota > Metazoa > Arthropoda > Arachnida > Ixodida > Ixodidae > Dermacentor > Dermacentor albipictus. The sequence continues at coordinate 462,112,518 of NC_091821.1, read as the reverse complement.
TATATATATATATATATATATATATATATATATATATATATATATATATATATATATATGCGAAGAGTTACCACAGCCGCAGCCTGGTAGTATTTAATTAAAGCGTACACTAATATAGGTCCCAGTGGCGCGCTCAACATTGAACATGCATGGTCTGCAACACGTACACTGCTCAATATTTAATTTGTCAGCTAGCGCTGTTTTCCAGGAATTGCGGTGACGGCTTCTTTCAAGCATATATGATAAAAACAAAGAAAGAACGAAACAAGCAAAATATTCGGAAAAAATGTAGCCGGCCATTAAAAGAAAAAAGGGTGGGGGGGGGGCAGAAAAAAAGAACACAGGGAGCTGAGAATGCCACTAACATCAAACGTGAACCGTTAAGGACGATAAACAATAGCGTTCCCATTGCCGTCAGACGAAGAAACGTATGGTAATCCGGTAACTTAGGAAGCATAGACGGAATGAGATTTACGTCATCCCACGTTCGACTGCTTTCGTGGCGGTATAATATATGCCGTGCACCGCGACTTATAGGCGGGAAAAAAGAAAAATATAAAAGAAGAAGAAAGAATAGCAAACACATCAGCTCGTCCACATTGGTCTCTCATTGTCGGAGGACTGCAGGCAGCGTCTAATCCTATTACGCTGCCGCACCAACCACTGGGAGCCGTCATGCGGTCTCAGCGCGGTGGAGAAGCTGAAACCAAAAACCACGTGGTATTGCAGTCCTCATGGCTGAGCGCGCAGATAGATTATCACGAGTACTCGATGAGCAAAAATAGTAAGCGACAACGGAGGCAGACTCTGCCACCATTATTGTACTCGTGTATTCCCCCTTTTTTTCTCTTTTGTTTTTGCAGCCCATCGTATATGTAGAAAAAAAAACGGACGTTTCATTGCGTTGTTATTCCATATACGCAGGGCATAATGAGATATTACGAAACCCGACAAAAACATTTTTTTCCTTATTTGGAGCGCCTGTCAGTTCTTTCTTTCTTCTTCTTCTTTTCGTGCTGCGTTTTACTGCCATCTATTTGCGTTTGTCCAACGCGGCAAATCATATATAACAGTGCGTTTAATCAGTATTTATTTGTTTTTTTTTCTTTCACATGCATAAGTGTTAACGCGTAAGATTTACACTATGTGGAAATAAATTCATTGGCAATGCCGTGAGGTTGTAATGCCAAGCAAAAATCAGGCTTGCGAGTGTTTCGTTATTTTTTCATTTACTTTTTTGGCTCTCAGAAAGGTACTACACGCACATTTATTGTTTCACTTTCAATGATGTTTGTATAAAAAGTTTAATACTCCACAAGCAGAGAGCTTGGAAAGAGCACGAGGACTTCGCTGAATTGCCTCGCGCTTCATGCCTTGCGCTGCTGTGCGTACGTGAAAACAAACGAAACCTTCAGTTTAAGCTGTGCAGTTTACCGCCTCCGACAGAGATGAACGCAGGGCCCCGTGTCTAGCTCAAATAAACGATTGACACAAGCCCTCAAATGCGGCCGTTATGTGAATATATAATATATTGCAATGAATATATTATTTTCTTTCTTTGTTTGTTCATATATATATATATATATATATATATATATATATCATACACCTCCCTGGTACGAACAGAAGTACAATATGCATTCCTTATCTGTAGCCTTAACCAAATCTATCTGATAACTTCACTGGAATCAGCACAGAAACGAGCCACTAGATTAATTCATTCGTGCTATTCGAGCAATACCAAGCATATCATATTTAAAAGCGAGATCCGGTCTAACAAATCTTGCTCGTCGTCGTCGAATCGCCAGTAATGTGTTTGCTTCATAAGTTTTTTTTTCTTCTTTGTTTCTTTTTTTCAGCTCACTTCGTATTCCGCCCTACATAAGCCCTCCGGCACGAATTTAACTCCGCATTGGCGATCCCCTGCAAGTTGCCCGTCTACCTGCTCATACTACAACGTTTGCTGCATCATTCTTTCCTCACTCAGTCACAGACTGGAAGGGCCTTCCACACAACGTCACTGCAACCACCTGTCCATCTACATTTTCTCATTGTATAACTGTCATATTGAACCATTAATTTTTTTTAATATGCGATTACATATTCGTGTACCCAATCCTTAAATAATATCCCCATTTTGGGGGGTCCTTAAGGTGATGTGATGTGACAATGAAAACAAATGGCCGTATACATATTCCGCTGAGACAACGAAGTGAAAGCTACCGTATCCGCTGCATATATATCATTTCGACAGAGACACTAAAAATATTGCTCTTTATTATTTTGCCGGTTGGATTTGTCATCATTTTATGTGCAAACAGCACGCTCGGTCATGCGAGGAATTGCGGTATCTCTATAGTCGGATACAACTTTAGAAAAAAGGGGGCGTTTACTCCTCCGAGGCGGATGTACACGAGCATCCACCAATGGGCGCGCACTCTGGACCGACGTCATGCGCCGGACGGCCAGTGACTTCGCCGCTTCGGTCATCTGGGCGGGGCCTCCCCTTTTTTCTAAAGTTGTATCCGACTATAAGTGCGCGGCCCGAGTGCTGCTGCATAATAAACGACGTTGTGCGTTTTTTTTTTTCTCTTCGCCCACGTTTCCATTTTCCTTCGCTACGACGTCACGTGGCATACAATGTTCGCGCTCTTTCCGGAACGAATCATTCGTCGGAAGTCAGCGCAGTGCTCGCACGCTTCGCTCGTCTCCCTCCGGCTATGCGCTTTTTAGGCGGCGACAAGTGCAGTCGACTACCGTTTAATTCTACATCTGCAGGACCAGAAGAGTTGGTTGAGTGATCGGAAACCACGAATTAACAAACGGTAGTCAAAATGAACGAACTCTAATATTCTTCAAGATCAAGAAAAAAATACTGGAAAACTTTTTTTTTTAACATTGATGGACAACGTTGTGGAATTGCCTCGCGACACCATGATAAACGAACGAAGCAGTCTGATGAATATGGAGGCTCCATCCGACTTGAAACAAGCGGGAACGGATGACGGATGGCATTGCGGGCGCAAGGAGCCTCAGAAAAAAAAAAAATAACAGTGGCGATTTAGCGACTGATGCGAAAGGAATGCGTTAGCATTAGATCGCACCTGTTTGAGGTCCAGGATCCATAATTTAAACCACGTTCTCTGCATTGCAAATTATTGTTCAGGAGGAGCAGGAGGAAGAGGAAAAAAACAGAGAAGGCAGCGATTTTAACCAGAAATACGTCTGGTTGCTACCCTATTCTGGGGGACGGGAGAGAGGGATTAGAAAGATGAGATAGAGGGAGGGGAGGGGGAGGGAAAGCTGCGGTGAGCTCACTCAGCACAGATTCTGCTTCTTCGAGCACCGAAGGGCGACTGACACTGACGGTGATCCGGAGCAGACCGCCGTCAGTTGAACTTTATATGTAAATATAAACATACCCACTGCCCTAAGCTGCCCCATCCCATCACTACCTCTACCACGTGACCGGCTTCCCCCACTTCACACACACACACACACTTTCTTCCACTTTGACGCTCGAAATCCTAAAGCATGAAAAAATACAAATACAAAAGCTTCCTGCATAGACAAGCAGCAGAGCCGTTGTCTGAATTTCTTGTGCTTTCATGGTTTGAGCAACCGCTGCGTCCATGAAGGGGAACCACCGGGGGTCGAATGAACCGAATGGATGCGCTTACACGTGCGGGCCAAACAAGTTTTCCTCCCACTGTCAATGTATAATTTATCCCCGTCACTTTCCAGTGCCTTCGAATTAAGCGAATATTCGAATTAACCAATTTAACTAACAGGAGGAGCTGCAAATGTTTTTACCGCTGCTAAAGCAGCTCCCGCTCTCTCTCACCCTCTGCGTCCGCAATACCGCGACTCTTTCTCTACCCACACTATGCGCAGCGTCAACCTCCCAACGGGTGGCCGCCTTTGTCGGCGACATAGATGTGACGGGCAATTAAAAGGTCGCTGCTCAACACTTTGTCTCCCACCTTGTCTCGCGAAGGCTTTCCCGATTCGCCACCCCCCCCCCTCCCCCCATACTCTCCCGCCATCGCCCTCGCTACCTCCCTCCACGATGCGTTGTCAGCGGAGCCAGCCGGCCCTATATTTGCTCATCACGACCGCGTCTCTTCTTTGCCTTTTGCTCGCCGACGGCCACAGGGGCCTCGCGTGTGCATGAGCGTGCGGGGGAGGTGCCCCCGCCTAATAAAAGCGCATCGCGCGCGCCCAATTTTCCCCAGCGGCGAAGCGAGCGCGCAATGGGAGGGGAGACGTTCCCAAATCGGGCATTTCCATTTCGGGACAACGACGCCGAGAGTGGCGTGCTCGGGGTAGAGTCGGCAGCCCCTCCCCCATTTTCTCTCTTTTTTTTCTTCCTTTCACCGCCTGCTGCGCAGGCCTGTGGCAAAAGGAAGAACGAAGACCTGCGCATCCTCTCTGGCTTCCTGCCGTTTTCGCTTACAAAGTTGGTGCCTCGAACGCAGCAGCCCACGCTCTGCGCCTCAGCGTTTCGCCAACCCCCCCCCCCCCCCCCCCCTTTTGTCTGTTTGGTTTTCTGGGAGCTGTATTCTCATAACGCACGTCGTATGCGCATTGGGAAGGTTCCTAAGAATAGGCGACGCCCCGATGGGAACAGCGAACGTAATATTAGCGGACGCTGCCGCCCGATAATAAGATGTTCTCACAAGCGAAAACCTACACAAACGTCGAGCCTGTCTCTGCTTTCACTGCCGGATTTTCGAGTGCCCATATTGAGCGAGACGTTTAGGATGTCCACGGCAGTGGAGCCTATATATACGGAAATGCACATTTATAATAACAAACCCTGAAAACGGACGTCAAAAGCGAACTAGTAGAGACATGTACTTTAAATGCTAAGGACTCAAGGTCACAGGAGATAATTATTAACGTGCTGCGCAAGGCGCTTAAAAAATGGAAAACAAGGACAAGACATCTTGTGCATCTTCGCAGCAAGTTAATAATTCATGGCGCATTTCGATAGGGGCGAAATGCGAAAACACCCGTGTACTTAGATTTAGGTGCACGGTAAAGAACTCCAGGTGGTCGAAATTCACGGAGTCCTCCACTACGGCGTGCCTCATAATCAGAAAGTGGTTTGGGCACGTAAAACCCCGTAATTTAATTTTTTTTAAATAATTAATGTATGAACCAACTAGTACGCCAGAAATTATCATTGCATCGAAGGGGAAGCCGTCCAATGTCACAAAGTCTTTCGCCGATGCGATTGCACACCCCACTGAACCCGTATCGCACACCGCGACTAGCTTGACCCCTCCTCTGCTTGCCCCACTCACCGGTGCAGGCGTGGGCGCCACACACAGACGTGGCTCGGTTGCGCTAGCTGCACTATGTTGCGCGCAGGCATCTACTTGCAGATACAATGAGCCCTCTAAAGTATCAAACGGAAGAGCAGCGTCAGAGTGAAAAGCCTTTGCAGAGATGACAGGTGTGCAATGCATACCGAAGTCGCGAGGCAGGAGGTGAGGCAAAGGGCCGACGAGATACGCACAGCCATGGAGCGCGAGTAACAAGAGAAGCGACGCACGGCCGAAGAACAGCGGCACGCCAAGGGATCTTAGAGCGCAGCAGCGCCCGCTCCTGCATTGAGCGTCGACGCACCTCGGCCGATTCGGAGCAACCGAGCGAAAGAGCAGAGCGAAGGATGAAAGAGCAAACGCTGAGCGCAGCGGGGGGTGAAAGAAAAGAGCCTCTAGCCCCCACGAGAGCCTCTTTGCTCTCGCGGGGGCGAGAGCGAAGACAATGTGAGGAGAAAAGCGGAGGAGGAGGATACAGTGATTGCAGCTCTACTACAGTGATAGGCTGAGCTGGAAACTAGAATGTACTAGAATACGGTAGTGGAAACGGAGGAGGAGCGGAAGGGAGACGGCCTGCGCATGCGCTGAGTTGCCGACGGCCACGGCATCCGCAGCGGCGTGGGCGATCTTATCTGCGCTTCCGAGAAGGGGCCAGGATGGCGCCAGGTGGGGAGGGCTACTCGTGCTGCGGCTACTCGTGCACGCTCGTCGTCGGCGTGAGCTGATGAGGTCAGTCCGCGGTACCTGACACTGCTGGCATGACTCCCCCGCGACGAAGGGCCGCTCTCGTCGTTGGTGGAAGGAAAGCAGGGAGAAGAAAAGCGTAGTGCCGCGCAAGACGGGCTGTACGGCGACGATGGCTGCGATATGACGCCAGAGCAGCGCGCGTCCACTGTTTGGAAACAAAGCGCTGCATGAGCGGAGGTCTCTCTGCGGTGGCATGCTGTGAATCGCGCTCAAGCATCATCCACGCTCCGCCTCTCGCGATCTCCCGATTAAAGAGGCAGTCGCGCCACACTTCGCTCCATTTGCAGTGCGCCGCACGAGACAGACTGTCCGCGCCGGCTACGCTACTCACAGCGTTCTTTTCCTAATATAAACCGTATACCTATATAATCATAATACGAAATATTGACACGCGAAATGAAAACACGTATGTAGCTGCGGTCGAATTTCGCATTGGGAAGTATCGTAATCACCGGTAATTTTTTTCATTCGCAAAAACCGCGCAATTGCTCGGCGTGCTTCGACACGCCAGCGGGAACTAACCAAGCTTACCAACTTCATCTAATCCCCCATCACAAACTACTCAGTGGTGAAGCCTATAACGACTGCCATCCCTGTACAACTTGCTCAATAAAAATTACACGTAAAACGGCGGTGCATTTTCATTTCACTTTTTTAAACACAGCAGGGGTGTATGACTACATGTGCACGTGCAGTAAATATTCTTGTGCGCGCATCACCTGTTACACCTTTTTTAAATGCAATAACAAATTATACATACAATGCTTATGCGAAGGCTGTTGTCTGAAGTCACTTGTGTGTCATTTGTGCCTCTGAAGTGTGCGCTCAGCTGGCGTGTTACTTCACATAGCAAGCTATACGTTGGCTTCGCAATACAGTTATTTTCACCATGTATAAAGCGTCTTCTGTGCCATATACCTAAGCGCAGCAAATTATTTTTTTTAAATGCGCAGAAGGCGCAATGTGTGCAATTCGACATCTTGGAGGCAACAGCCGCCATTCGCTGACCCCATGCTAAGTGGCGCAATAGACTACACCGTAGTAACACTGCAGCAAGCACTGAAACTTCAATAATGCGCGTACTATCTGGACTTTGCTATAGCGCAAGTACATCAACGTGCACTTGAAGCCGCACTTTATGAGCAAGAACTCGCACTACGTCAAGGGCACCGTGTGGAAAAGAGATAAACTTGTTTTAAGACATATTGATCGTAGTTTTGTGCCAGAGACTCGTTTTGTTTTTATCTATTCAGCCACTTCGCCCACTCTGGAGCAGCAAAGTTGAGAACGCCCGAGGCTTGGGAGAGCAAGTAGCTATAATTCATATCCGCCATAGCCAGTTCATAAAATTTTATAGAAATTATTCTAAAGAAATTATTCGCCCGGTGATCCAATGTATCAGGTCTGCGCCAAAAGGGTTGCCAAAAAAAAAAGAAGAACATGTAGCCCGCTACCACGTGCCACAGTGATCTGACCAAAAATAGACAACACGACCAGCACGCTACGATGCGCGAGAAAAGAATCGGCGGTTGAAGATCGAAGGCCAGCGGCGCTTAATCCCGCTCCCGCCTGATTGAGCGGTCCGTGTTCAAATATAATTGTAGACATTAGCACCGACGTCAGTATGGTTTTTTTCTTCAGCCCCCGACAGACCGACGAGCGACCCACGAGTTATTAACGACAGGTCAACAAATACTACAGGACCAACGTCTCGAAAGAACGCAATACGCTCCCCCACACAAAGCTCTCAATTAACTCCAGGCAAGGGACTGGCGCCGCCTGCAAACTAACACATACCCACACTTGTCTCGTCTACACGCAATCTCCCCAGACAGTTATACGTCCCGGACATGTCCCTGGTGTAGCAACCACAGAGCGACACTCGCGCACATAACATACGGATGCACCGACCGTCCGGGCGACGCAATTTCGCCACGAGTCACAACACACACACTCACTACGTGGTCTTGGGAGGCGAGACTCTCCGAACTGGACCTGGGAAGCCAACTGGCGACCCTCGACCAGGCCCGGCGAGCCGCGATCACCAGTGGAGCTCTGTCAGAGGGAACCAACCAGGAATAAACCACGCAACGGTTTCTGCAATAATAAAGTTCCTCCTCCTCCTCCTAAGCCACAAATTGGTAACTCCGCGCTTCGCGTCATAGCTCTCAGCGCTTGCGCTACAATTGTCTCAACCGCTTCGCTACGCATACCGCCACCAGGAACTAGAGCCCTGCTGTCTTCGCAGTCCGCCTTCTATCCTATTAGTAATGACCTCGGATTCCTGAGATCGAGTACCGTCATCAGCGCCTCTACCTCGCGATCCCAAGGTCTCCGCTCTCTAGCTCCCGGAGTTCTGGTCATCGGACAGGGAACTTTGGTTCATTACCATCGAATCCTTGTTCCGTCGTCACCGCCTCAATTCGCATCAGACCATGTTCGACCACGTCGTTGGAGCTCTTCCACTTACTACTGCTGCGATTGTTCGCGATGTTCTACGCTCCCCGCCTGTCGACCGCCCCTATGGTCACCTTAAGGCGACGTTCATCCAGCGCACCATTGAAACGGAGCAGCATCGACTACAGAAACTTCTTAGTTTGGAGGGGCTCGACGACTGCAAACCAACCGACTTACTGCGTCGCATGCAAGCCTTGGCTGGAGACCTGGCTCCTTCAACTGATGGCGCACTTTTACGGGAACTTTTCCTGCAGCGACTTCCACCGCAGGTGCGCATGGTCCTGACCGCGTCTTCATTCTAGAAGTTGGAATCTCTGGCCCAGTTGATCTCCAAGATTTTGGATGTCGGTGTTGCCTCCGTGGCCACAGTTCATCGCGCTCCTGAACCTCCATTCCACGGCTCAGCTGCTGGAGACAACTATGCGCGCCTTCTCAAAGCTAACGAGGATCTCACTCGGCAGGTAGCGGGACTTACAGCTGAGGTCGCTGCCCTCCAAACAGGCCGGCCGCGTTCTTCGTCACAACCTCGCCGCCCCAGCCTCAGTCACTCTGGACGCCGTTCTCCACCTCCTGTTACGCTTTGCTAGTACCACCATAAGCACGGTTCTTGCGCAAATCAGTGCCGCCAGTCCTGCTCCTTCGCAGGAAATTGTTGGCCCAAACACTGACACCGACCACTGTTCCCAACCCCAGATCCAGTCGCCTCTTCCATGTCACCGACCGTGTCACCGACCGTGCCCACAGCGTGACACATGATATCGTCTGGCACTACCGCGTTTGCTCAGGCTCTTCGTCTCGTGCCGGATTTTCTGGCTGTGGCCAAAAAGCGGTTTGAACACATGTTTGGCCTTGGCTTAATTCGTACCTCCTCCAGTCCTTGGGGCCCACCAGTCCATATGGTGCCGAAGAAGACCGGTGACTGGCGCCCGTGCGGTGATTATTGTGCTATTAACAAGGCCACTGTCCTGGGCCGGTACCCAATTCTCCACATCCACGATTTTACATCGGCACTGCACTGCTGTACAACTTTCATCAAGATCAACTTGGTGAAAGCCTACCACCAGATGCCTGTGAAACCCTCATATATTCCTAAGACCACCATTATAACACCCTTCGCTCTGTTCGAATATCTGCGCATGCCTTTCGGTCTTTGTGATGCGGCCCAGACCTTTCAGCGTTTCGTTGACTAGGTATTCTTGACACCTTGACGACATTCTCGTCAAGACAGGCGCTACTACGTGCCACAGTGATCCCACTAAAACAGACGACGGCGACACACCCAGCAAGCTACGCTGCGCGAGCAAGGAATGGGCGGTTTGCAAGCTTGAAAGCCAGCGGCGCCTTGTCTCGTTCCGTCCTGATTGAGCGGGCCCTGTTAAAATATAATTTGTGCACCGCAGGCGCCGACGCTTGTCTGAATTTTCCTAACCCACAGATACATCGTCTGCCGCATGGGCCGCGGCTTTAATCTGGCTTGTCTCGGTAAGGCGTGTCGTCAGGCATATCCAAGTTTTCAGTGCGTTGCTCACGAGATAGTGGCAGCTGCCCATGACTCTACTGTTTTATGTTCTTTTCATCTTGCCCCGTCGCACTCTATACGATAACTCAACTGAAAGCACGTGATATCACATCCGTACATAAATTTCACACTGCGCGCTAATAAAAGTTTGCTACAGGTTTGGATACCCTTTTAGGTATGTCTCGCGCTGCCCTGCGAGCCCCTTGAGGTACGTCGGTATTCCCCAACTGGCCCGACACGGCGTTTTATTATCCATGGGATAGCTCATAATGCGATACGGTCATGACAGTGAAGGCGAGCTTCGGGGTTCTTTCCCAAGTTTCTGGAACTTGCGCACAACACAACAAAAAATAAAGAAAGAAAAATGAAAACCAACGGTCACGACATGAAACACGGGTCATCTGGAGGGAGCATGCTGCAGAACGCGTGCTGGCCGTTGGGTATAGACGGTGATAATACTGGCGCAGGGATAGTTTCGTCGCCGCCAGTTATAAGACGTGCAGCGGATTTCTCTCTTGGGTTAGAAAACTTGCTTACATAAGGAAGTATAAAAACAGAAAGAGAGCGACAAGGCAGCGCATCCTGACCACTACATTGCATAGCGTGAATTCGTTGCCGCTGTATATATATATATATATATATATATATATATATATATATATATATATATATATATATATATATATATATATATATATATATATATATATATATATATACACACGGATGGTGAGATACACGTTGCGAGACAAGGGTTTCTGATGCCTTTGGCCGTTACCGTGATGCCGCCGTGTCGAGGGGCGGCCGGCAGCCGGCCGCAGGGATTTATAGTGGCGACATCTCGTAAAACGCCGCATAACAAGGTTTTGACGGAGCTTATCGTTGCGACTGCAGGCTTTGCGCTATGCTCGTATCTCGTGAGGCGAAAAGTTTCGCCACCCCTATAATCTGGCGTGAAACAGCTCCGGCGGCCATATCTTCTTTTACCCCCTCTGCTGACACGAACAGTCGCGATAACCGTGCGAACACGTGTTGCGCAAGCGCCTCCGCGAGATGTCGCCACCGTAAGGCAGCTCGTGGCCTGCGTCGTCTCAGAGTGCGACGGCAACTTTACATCGCGTTTAAAGAAGCTTAGACAGTTCTGAACACGTGTGCGCGGAGCGTGTCAAAGCAATAAAGTAAGCTCGATTGACCAAACTACCTGAGAAAAGGAGAAGACTGGCCGTGCGCCTATTCGGTTATTACATATGGAAAGTAATAGCGGAACTTTTTCTTTAGATGCTGAATTCTTCACGAAAGTTAGTCATCTCTCTTTCACAAGATGAAGTAGCCCGTAGGCTGATATTGATAACACCAGTGAGCCCAAAGCTCAGCAACGTACACGGCTATGGCCATTGCTTATCAAGTTTGTTGCATGTTTCATGGGAAGAGAAGGGTCTCATCATCTCTAAATGTTTCTCTACACGATGAACAAGCCATACGCAGGCGAGATGGAAAGATGACGTTTCGTTCTTTCTGCACAACGATGGGTAGGAATGTTATTGTTAAAAATTGTGAATGTTATATGTTAAAAAAGCTCGACGGTAGTTATATGCGAGAACAGGCATCAATGCAACGCTATAGAGACGAAAGTTTGGAGCATTTGTTATGTGGCCACCTACATTCGATGATAAAATTGTTGCCTTCAGGTCAGACAACAACATTTTCACAGAATAAACGATCTTGGCAGCGTGCCCTCAGCTTCTGCCATGCGAACAGCCACAAATTCCCTAGGTAGCGAGCTTGCCGAATCCTTTATACCGCCCTAGATGTGAGCGCTTGTTATGGCGTGACGAAATCTCGAGCGTCAATAGTACATTACCTCTCTGCAAGAGAGAAAGCCATGGGTTGTTAGTTTGATTGAGACTAAACATTGTGCTAACGGAAGAAAGCCCCCCCCCCCCCCCACACACACACACACAAACGGCTGATAATTGCTGACTGCTTAACAATAACCTGTGCCCAGCCGTCTCTCCTTCTCCGATAATTTTATTGACCAATCAAGTGATCGATTTATTCGTTTGATTGATCAATCAATCAATCAATCAATTTATTGATTGGTCGATTGATTGACTGATTGAGCGAAGACGAGGACAACACAACGCACGCTGTCGTCCTTCCTTCGATCAATCAATCAATCAATCAATCAATCAATCAATCAATCAATCAATCAATGCGCCACTTCTTCAGCTAGAATAAAGCGTTGTTTCTCTTTAAAATATATTTGTTTCATTCGACATTTACCTCCTCTCTAGTATGTGGTTGCAAACACCACTGCGCCTTGTCAAGCTTCCAACATTTTCTAACTCCATCTCTCTTTGCCGACGTTTCGCACGTGTGCGCAGTACATATCAGAGGATACAAACTGCCTCCAATGATAAAACGAAAGCTCTAGACCGGGTCCACGTGCACCTCCCCCCCCCCTCTCCCCGACACACACACCTCGTGTTATGTAGCAAGTAAATAACCGCGCACATGACACGAAAGAAAGAGATCCCTGCAAGCGAGATTCCGCCATCAGCGCGCATCGCCGGCCGCGAAAGGGGCCGCAATCTCGCGCTGCTGGCCCCCACCGCTTCGCGAACACCGTTCCCTCGAACGAACGGCGCGTTTCGAAACAGCGCTTACTGCGCGGATCGCGAGGAACGCGTAAAATAAGAACAACGGCCAGATTTAATCAGGCGCTCGCACGAAATAGCAGGCCGTTTAGTTCAGGGGCGACAGCGTTCATTAACAACCCTTTCGTTGGAAGCCGCTTTGCAAATGGACAGTTTCTGGCAGAACACACGCTATATACTGTATGCTACGGGCCGTCGTCTGGAGGAAGCAATAAATGTGCCGGCATACGGTCGCGCTCGACGCGACGTACAGCGGCCGCTATGAGAACGATTCGGGTGCGTTGTACAGGAGAACACGGGGATACGCACGCGCCACGCCTTCTTATGGCTGCCACCAGCTGTACCGCGAACGGGGTTTCGGCGAATTTCAACGGCATTTGCTTGGAACTCGAACCAGGTTGACAATCGGAAGGCTTCGGCAGGAAAGACGAGGTGATGTAAAAAACAATAACAGAAGTTTAAAGCACCATTTGTATAAGCTGCGTAACATCACGTCAGCTGTGAGGTCAAGTTGTTTCGAAAACGTGCTGTTGCCCGTGTATTTGCGCTCTTAAAAGAAAAGTAATTAAGGCACGGGAATGGGGAATGCTTGGAAATTGGATGTTCTCATCACATTTTATGTATGGTATTGTTTGGGATGAGTCGGGTATTTTCTATGCCAGGTTTGTAAACGCGAATTGCCTTTGTTCGTAATCTCCCACATTCACCACTTTCGCACCGTTTCGTCTTTATACGCAGTTTTCCTATAAGCTCTAAATACCAGAGTGACACACGCCTGCAAGTTACTTTTTTCAGCTTGCCGTTCAGTGGGGCTTCGCACGGGAACTACTACGGCTTACCTGGTGCCGCAACATTAGCTGAACGCACCAAAAGCCTGGAACGAGCATCTACAGAGAGTAAAATAAACATTTCCACATTTCACAAGGCGTCTTGCGTCTACTTCATGGAATTGCAACGTGGCACATATTCGGTGGAGGCTTGTAAAGATCATTCGCAGTCATTTTTACCAAATAATAAAACGATTCCGCACCAAGACCGTGCGCGGTTTAGCTGTAAAAAAAAAAAAATGCCGCGCGTACCAGCCAGCGTCCAAAACACGCGTGCGCCCAGAACCGAAACCGGAAGCGTGGTTCAGGTTTTCACATCAGCCGTTTGGAGCGCGGCAGTCAGTTCGATCGCTGGGCTCCGTCGGAGTGTCCGCTCTTGTTGAATGTGTTTCTGTATATGCGTATACGCCAAATAGCTGTGAGACGCCGAAGACGCGTGAATTTAGTACGGACTGCAACCCACACACTCGGCTCATCTAGTTGTAAGCAATATTAACTAGCTACCGACAGTCAAGGCGTGGTGTCTCACGTTGCAAGCAAATCCTGCAATAATTTATGCAGTTGTGCACCAATTCTCTCGAGGTCAGCTAGACGCGTCCCACCACGATCCGCATGGCCAGAGTCGCGTTAGTCATCCGAGAAATATCGAAGATCACTCCTCTAGCGCTGCGATCTTCAAGCCTTCTCAAAACCTGCTAAGTAAACTTACGAGTTTTATATAAATCCGGGGGAGAAAACAGACGAACGTATAAGCGATCGAACCAACTAAATTTTGTGTGCTGAATTGAATCAGATTGTTAGATTTAGGTACAGAAACTGCGTAGGTTGTCTAACGAGCATCCAAAGTACAGCGCACGAGCGATCTCACATTCTGCACTCACTGGAATGCTGCCGCCGCTGTCGTGAATCGAAGCCGCCACCTCAGGCTCGGCAGCAGAACGCCAGAGCCACTGAACCTCCGCAGCGGGTGAAAGTCCCATGACGCACGTGTTAATGTTGTGAGCTCCACGAATGAACTAATGTGCGAATGAAGTAACTTAACCTGCACGTTTGACTATATATAGCGCGGGCTTATTAATTGAATGAACAAACAATCGACACAGTTGATTATTTAATTGAATAATTAACTAACGAGCGGAAATCCGCGCCAGAACTGCTCGCACCGTGCGAGCCGTCCGCGGATCATCGAGCGCGGAACGCGCTTATCTCGCAGCGGAGACCCTGAGCCACGCATCACAAGAATGCGTTCTCGGTGGAGATTTGTTTTCTCGTGCCTTCAGTATGCCTTCACCCACTCGGTCCCAGCGCTTCCCCTTTCTCTTCCTCACCCTCGGCTGCTTGTCAACCCGCCGCGCTCCCTTTCATCGCAGACGATAAGCCTTCTTCCGGCAAACCCCGATGGAGGAAAGCGGCGTTGCGCGCGGCACTTCCATGCCCTTCGGCCACGCCTGCGCTCCGTCCTCGCAACTCTCAATCACGCCTCCAAGCGGAACGGGTAAGCACTACGTCCGAGAAACAGCCACTATGGAGAACAAAAGAAGCAGAGCTAAACTCCGTACACAAGCTCGGTCAGACAAAAAAAAAAAAAAAAAGACTGGCTGCTCCGTCCTCCGCCGCGCATTGTGCACGCCCCACTGGACGCGATATACGTATAAAGAAGGGGGAAAAATGGCGCGGGGTCGAAGCCGAGGAGCGCTTCAACGACTGCCACCACGTCCGGGCGGCGGGCGTATGGAGATTGCGCTCCGGACGCCAAAGAAAGTCGCCGCGCACGCCGCCAGCGCGAACGAGAGCGGCGGAGGCCGCAGGCAAAGCGCGGGCGTCTTTCGGCTCCCCGAGCATGTTTTTTTCGTGCGCGCGCGTGCGTTCGTGTGTAAGCGGAATGCTTGAAAGGGCAGACGAAAGGGCGAATGAAGAAGGAAAAGGCGAGAAAAAAAAAGAGCAGAAGCAACGAGAACGAAAGTGCGACCACCTCCCTCTCTGCAGGCTCTCGTGTACACGCGCGCGCTCTTCCGTTTGGCCGAGCTTCGCGAGAGGCGTGGAGCGATTGGATGGCTGCCACGTATGGATCTGCTTCGGCTCGTGGCCCGGCATTCCCACTCTCAGCATCGAAGCAAACAGTTCTGAATGGCACCGTCGCTCTAGTACTGCTCGAGGCGTGGGCACGGAATGAAGGCAGGGCATTGAACTGTGGTGGCCATATAGAATATGAGGAGACGTAGTGCTCCTCAGAGTGAAGGCAGCGGATGCAGGGAGATTATGCGAGCATAAACCTTAAACGAGGAGCTGAAGCGAACTTATATGCTGGCGGTAAGACTGGCCGTTGTGGCTTGTTGCGGAGGGCTGCGAAACATATACGTGCGATCTTGGTCCCTCGATTGGCAGTGGAAGTCCTCGGACTTTATGAATGAGACGAGGATCGCTCGATACCGTGTCACAGCTCCCGTTGATGGCAGATCACTTCCAGGAAGAATGGTTTCGTAATACCAACATCACCAACCGTCAAATCAGAAGGCGACAAAGGCGTTATTACGCATGTTAAGAACGACAAACTTGTACAAACTAGTTCAGTAGTGACTGGTCTAGTATGTGCGCGGCGGCGCCTGTCTACTTGTGTTTTTCATTTTTCTACCCTGCCTTCCCCCGTCAACCAATGCGGTGTACGAAAACAGATGTTCTATTCCGATTTACCTTATGTCTTTCGTCTCCCTCCCACATTCCCCCTTTCTCTCTCTCCCACTGCACCGCTCGCGGCCGAAATTTCTCCAACGCAGACGGCGTTTGGTGAGCAATCCGTGAAGTGTTGCACGAGCGCGTTGCGCCCGAAACGATAAAACTGGGCAGAAGCTGTCGCCGCCTTCTTCGCAATGCCACCACTCATCTCCTCACCCTGTCTGCATCGTTCCCCCCGCCAAACTACTTCCCCGGCGTGAAGTATACCAGGCTATAGAGTCACTATAGAGTCACTACAGAGTCTCCGGACGACCCGCTTCATATTTCTGCCATCAGAGTTCCTCTCTGTTTGCCGCCATTTTTACACTCCCACGCGCCTTCTCGGTACATGTTCGAGTTTCATTCGTGCCAGCGGCCCAAATGCGCACTAACACAATCCGTCATCTTCCCAAGTTATTGCCGGTAATGAGCGAATAAAGCGGCTGCGGCTTGCTGGTGTTGTGCACGAGGTAGGTGGTTCAATTTACGGGCCGCAGTGGCCATGTTTCCGCGAATGCAGAGTGCAAAAACACATTCGTACCTGAATTGTACGAGCAATCGTAAGAAGGCCCTAGTTAATCAGCAGCTCTCCGTTAACCCCTCTCTCATACTCTCTGCCTGTCGTTAAGCCCGGTACATTAATCAGTCAGACAGACAGCCAGTCAATCAATAAATCGAAGGAAACAATAAATGAATGGTATCGCACAAGCACACGCGCGTACGCTGCCGCGCTGCGGGTGTCGACGGAAGACGCTTAAGCGGGCAGTGACCCCGAGTGGGACGCACCTCTTGCGTGTGCTGAACAGAGACGATGCCTGGAAGGAAATAAAAAAACGACGCGGACAGGACGCTGTTAGGTTGAGTTGTGTGCACTACTGATATCACCGGTTGAAAGAACGAGTTCGATTACTCATTGCTAAGCTGAGCTCAAAGGCCAAGCTAAGGCTAGAAGCGGGCTCTGCGCGTGTGCACGGGAGCATTCAGGAGAAGCCCACCGTCAGAGCGAAAACAAATTGCATTTGCATGCTGAAGCGATTTGATTTTGTGATGCGAGTCAACATTTAGACTTGCGTTACTTGGTACACATAATGCAGATGCAATGCCACGAAATCAACAGGGAGATACACCCGTAAGGCACAACACTTGTGGTTAGTGTGATGTGTATCATTCTTTTCTTGTGTATATTTCGCCATTATATGATTATTATGGAAACTGGGTGGGGCAGAGAGACAGAAAGAGAGAAACTCTGCGAAATGAAACGTTCAAACAGCGTACACCAGCCGAACGCCAAGGCGTGAAATGGAGTAAGAGAAGAGGTTTCGTGATAAAAAAAAAAGCGCGAATCTTAACGTATGTCACTGTCGAGATATGTTGTTGCAAATATATCAGTTAGACATTGATCGATATTATACGCGTAACGCAGTTTCATAGTTAAGTTATTTCTAACGTAGTAAATTAAACAGTGGCGATGAAGTCTTACTTCGTTTATGGCTTGTAACCAGCAACGACCCGCGCTGGTGTCAAATAGCGCACATTGAACGTAACTTGATGGTACTAGTTGCGTGACGTTGACAAAATAGAGAGATAGACAAAGAGTCATCTATACGAGGAAAATGTGAAGTTGTACAAGTTGCCATCTGTTTGTGCGGCCAGCTAAATATCCCGTTATCAAGCACGAGTTTCCACAAACTGGACAGGCTGTCAAAATTTTTGCCAGACTGTGGGCGCACTGACGAACGCAGCTCCACCTGTGCTCGTTCTCCACCAGCTCTAGTGTTTGTAACGCATTTTGACAGGCCCGTTCTGTACGTCAGGTCAACATGTTCTGTGACCGGCGCACGCAAAGGAAGGGGAAAGAAAGAAGAAGGAAAAGGACGAATTCATTGCATCTTGCCGACAATCGACGTAATGATGGTAATCTCCTAGTTGATATCTATGATACAAGCACCTCACGAGAGCCGTGCCATGCCGCTATAAGCGAATGCAATTTCTGAAGGGTTTCTTTTTCCTTGTGCGCCTTTACGAAAGACTAAGAGAGGTTTCACAACAGCAGCATGATCGAGGAAAAATGCACGTATATGTATACTCAAGGCCACCGAGGCTTACGTAATTTTTTTTATTATTATGACTTCTTATAATCACGGTAGTGTTTTCTGATTACAGGCACTTAAAGTGAAAATTGAAACTTCGCAATGCGTGCTCTTTCGGGCTTGCCACATCCTTATTCACCGGAGGTTTCGTTTTTTTGTCGTCGCAGCGTAACGCGCTCTTCGCGAAACGCAATCCCGGTTATTATCATTCGGTGGGCACAGATTGCCGCTCGTCCGTGATCTACGCAAACGTGTACGCGCCGCAGTTGCGCCCGCGCGTTGGTCCGATGGGAGAGCGTCGGTGGGCTGGCGACGTCAAATCGACTCCACAAGAGCCGCATTGAATCAATTATAACGGTTGGAGAATTTCTTGAAAACTCCATTTTAGCTCGTATTGCCTAAAGGAAAAAGAAAGTTGATTATTACAGACTAAAAAAAGAGCCAAATTTCCCACTTTCGATCATTTCTTCTGCATCTGTACATTATCGTTCTACAACACCAAAAACAAAACTCTTACAACGATAACACGCTTGGTAAGCCAGAAAAAGCGATAGAACGAAATACGGGTGGCGACGCCTACTTAAGTTCCCGCACGTGGGGGCTTGTGACGCCATGGATATTTATGGCATCTTCTAGGGCCTACTAAATATATATAGCGGTACAGATTGGCTACATTGTGTTCTAAAGGAACCAAATATTAAACATGGCAAGTTTCGGGAACCTCTATTCAGCCGACGCGGCCCAAATGCGAAAACATACTTTGGAATCCCTGACGTCACGGTGACGTACCGGCGCTAGGGTTTCGGCGCGAAATTCAAGTACTCATACTTGGACCTTCATTGTCTGATCTATTAATCAAATTATTTTTTTTTAAATGACTGCCTGCAGGGTCCTCAAACAATGCTTCATTAGTCTAAACTGATTTATTGTTCCGCTTTAGTGTCCCTTTAAGAGAAAGCTTTAGCTCGGGTGCTACTACCTAAATACATATAGAAGGAGAATTCGTTTTTCTCAGCAACCACTGCACCAAGTTCGACGAGGTTTCTTGCATTGAAAAGGAAATCTTAAAATCTAATGACTGTTGGCTTCTTATTTTTATTTAGTTCGTCAATATTTTATTAAAAACTGGCGAAAACCGAAAATTTTCAGAAAACGAAACTATCAAGTTTACAAGTGTGTAACTCGGCAATGAAAAATGATATAACAATTCTGTGAAATGAGCCTAATAGTACATCTAAAGCGCACAAAATTGGTATGTCACATATGAATCTAAAAAAAAAATTATTAGGATGGAAATGCAGCTTTTGCAGAACCTTTGTACACGACGTAACAAGTTCACGTGAGATATAAAATGACATATTCAATTTGTCCGCTTCTAATTATCTAATGGGTGCCGTTTACAGAACCACGATATCTGTTCTTGATGCAGAGCGTATAATTTGTAAACCTCGTGCTTCTATTATTTGCAAACTTGCGAATTTCTAAAAATCGTTTTCACAGAATCCAGGCCCTAAACCAAGATTCTGCTTCCAGCAGTCACTATAATTTAACTTTATCTCTCAAATGCAACAAATTTCATTAAAATCCATCCAGGGGTTATCTCAGAAAAACGTTTTTGCATTTTACATGTATTAGAATAGGCCGCGTCGGAGTTGGGCCCGAGCTAAAGCTTCCTCTTAAAATTTGGGCCTGTTTGGCGCAGGCAAAGTGCGCTAAACTTGCCCAGCCTTGGTTCCGCGAAAATGCAGCGTAGAGTGCTGCTTTAACAGCAAAACAGTTGTCTAGACGCACGTGAATGCTGTCAAAATTTGTGACGTCACGTCGAGCTGGCGAGGTAACTTCAGCCGCTTCTGCCACTCGTCTTTCGTTTTTGCGCCTTCACTGTTATTACGATATTTTTTCTTTTCGGTGCTTATACCAAGCATCATTTCACGCAGTAAAACACGTTGTGGGGCTAGTTGGTGCAGAGCTTTCAAAAAATGAAGCGCCAACGGTAACGGCACACCAAGAAGGAACCAAAGCACCTTGTCTTGTCTTTTGTTCCTTCTTTGTGTGTCGTTACCGTTTGCGCTTCATTTTTTGAAAGCTCATTTCACGGTGAGAGCGGCCTATTCGCTCCCTCACAAGCACGATTCACTTGCAAAGTTTAAGTTGGTTATTTCTCTACAGCGACCCCTTTAGACAGCGCTCCGGGAGCAATAGAAAAGCGAGAAATGTGGCCACACCATCTCTGCAACCGCGTATACAGAAAGCGTCACCGGAAACGCATTCGCCGACTTCCTGTTTTACGTTAATTACCTTCGGGTCCTGCACGGACACAGCGACATTAGTATTTCTTTCTCGCGTGATGAGATGAGTAAACAGGATTATCGAATGTCCGTGGGCTGCTTTCCCACGGCACGGACGCATACCAAGTTGAGACGACCGAAGGAGGAAAATAAATATATAAAAATAAACATTGATCCGGACCGTCCAGCACGGTGATCGAGCCAATTACTCGCTCGCCGGATGATTAAGTGAGACGAATGCGCCTCGTTGTTTGCTTCGTTTACTTGTGCGCTTACAGAAACTCGGGCATTCCGAGCCCCCATTAATCCTGCCTTCGTTAACGAAACCAATCGGCTTATACCGAACTCGGACAACAGATAGGCACGAGCGAAAATTGCTCATCGCCCTGTGCGGCGCGTCAATTAGGCGCAGAAGACCCGCAGCGTTTAACGATACGCAAAAAAAAAAAGTTCGGCACAGTACCGAATATTTCCAGCCTATTTAAGAAAGACGACAAAGGTGGATATTGAGGTTGATCCCTTGAGAGAGACGAATGAACGGAGAAAAGCAGGGAGCTAAATCAGAACAACAAATCCGGTTTGCTACCCTACATGGGTGGAAAGCAATAAGACGGAAATAGAGGGAAGGAAGACAAGAGTACGTGCACAACGATGGCCCAACAGAGGGCAACAGTTAATACTCTAGTCAGTGCCAAAGTCGCTTGCGCAGGTTTGTCGTCCTTGGCAAATTGTGACGACGCTTTCGTGGCCCTCCGCTGCGACGACTCGTGAGGTCACTCAGCCCAAAGTTATTTGCTTTGAGAATGGTAAAGTAAAGTGGCAAAGTCGCCAGCAATCGTCGCTGTACACTGTTATCGAGAAAAAAAGAAAGATGGCACATACCCGCGAGGGGCATTGGCCAGACGGCTAACGAAGTGATTCGCTATGAATAATCAAATTCGTACAAAATGGCGAGAAACGAAGGACACATTTCATGAATTACTATGGAATTCAAAAATAGGTAATCATTAGAGTAGCATGAAATAAACATCGCCGCGTAGACGGCTCCCCTATATCAAGGTAATCTGCCGGATGCTCCAATGAACTTACGAAGTGCACGTGAAAGGAAACTGGTCAGAATAAGCGCCTTGCTGTTCTGTTCTCTGCAGCTTTATTTTAACGAGACGGCGTTAATGAGCTCACGTCGCCAAAAAGCCGGTGTCGTTGGCGGCATTGGCCGTGAGCGAAACGGCCCGGAAGACAATTCATAAATAAAAAAATGGCTGTGGCTTAGGTAAGGTTAAGCCCAGGATGCGAAGCATACTAGCCTTTATTTTAGTTGTTGAACCACTGTTTAGCCTGGTGAACTGCTGTTGCTTGGCTATATTTGGTTCGGCTAGACGAAGAAACAACTCATGCATTACTTCTTCGCCTTCAAGAGTGGAACGCGACAGCGTTCCCGTCGACCCGCCAAGGGGTGTGAGACAATGGGCTACGGCGCAGTGCCTACGCGCCCCGCATTGGACGCGGTGAGCGTCGAGCAAAGCAGCGTTCGGCGCGGCAACGAAATGTGCGCCTGAGCAAGAGACGCACGCCTTAGAAACAGCGCGTTTCTAAGGCAACACCGCATTCACTAGAGGCGTTTTTGTACCGCTTTGAAGCGTTGTACTCGTGGCTCAGTATATTACCCGGCACTTATCTTGGGGTTCCACTCAGTGCCTACCGTGAGCCAATCGAATACTGGACGAGCGAGAGAGACGGAATGAAAGAGCAAACTAACAAATGGGGAGGCCACAACTTTTCGATGTTTGCTAGGGCCAAAGTATGTAATATCTTTTTAGTAGCTAAAATGTTCTACGTCCTGCAGGTGCTATGCATGAGCCGATCTTCAATTCAAAAAATACACAGAGTGTTTGCAGAGTTTATTTGGGGTTCGGTGTGGGAACGCACGAGCAGAAGTAATTTGTTTCACACATTGCGCAATGGGGGACTTGGTTTAACGCATTTGTTTTTCAAGCAACTTGTATCGAGATTTGTTTTCTTCCGCGACCAAACCGATGGGTTTCTGCGGACGGTAATCCAAGTGAGATTGCGCGACGCTTTGCCCGATTTTGTTGTATCGTCGCACGCAATCAAACCGATGGCACTAAAGGGCTATCTGCGTGAAGTTTCCATGGCGATACGTCTTCTAAACGCTCGTTTTTCGAAAGACTACTTGTTTGCAGTGTCACGAAAACAGTTGTATAAGGATCTTGTTGAAGTGTTTATACCTACACCAGTGTATCGTTCTATGTATTACTTAGGGCCTGAACGAGATGTTTTCAAGCGAGTCAATAATATGCCTGTACGAGCTAACACAAAATCATTCTTTTTCAAACTGCATACCGGCACACTGCCTGTTAAGCCATGGCTAAGAAGCAAGGGCTTGTTTGTCCCAGGGTCAGACAACTGTCTTATATGTAACAAGGAAGAAACTGTCGAACATATTTTTCTTGACTGCCACGATGCCCGCTTTCTTTGGGACATCCTGCAAAGAACAATAAAAAAGGAGCTTCCTATCACTGCGTTCGGAATAAGGTTTTTGCCATGTGCTGAACCTGACGGTGTGCCGGTGGACATGTTGATGCTATTGTGTATGCAAAGTGTGTGGCGAACTCGTATGGCTGTACGCAATGCTGATGTTGATGCAAGGCCAGCAATGTATTATTTTACCGAGAATGTTAATTATACAAGCGAAGTGTTGAAACTGCTAAGTGATCCGCCAAATTGGCTTTCAGTGTTGGACAGTTTGGCTTCGATGAAGCCATTTTAACATGACACGTCAGTCTTAGTAAAGACTAGACGTTTTAACATTCGGATTCATTTGACAATATTTGTATGTACTTGCCAAGCCGGTAATAAAGAAAAAAAAAAAACTCGTGGCTCAGTGGTAGCGTCTCCGTCCCACACTCCGGAGACCCTGGTTCGATTCCCACCCAGCCCGTCTTGCAAGAGTTGAGCCAAAGCCACTTCTCCTCTGTCGTGACGTCACGGTGTCACGTGATTTCATGGTCACCGCCGCGCCTGAGGAGCTGGGTTGAGCCCTCGTAATATGCTTCGCATAAAACAACTTGCAAGATGGGCTGGGTGGGAATCGAACCAGGGTGCCGGAGTGTGAGACGGAGACGCTACCACTCAGCCAGGAGTTCGATGGTTCAAAGCGCGACAAAAGCGCCTCAAGTTAATGCAGTGTTGCCTTAGAAACGTGCCGTAGAAAGTTATACCGCGGTGTATATCGGTAATTATGAGCATGTAAATTACAGAAGTCGCAGTTAAACGAGTAGCGAAGTACGTTTCCGCTACATTTCTTCTGCGCTTGGCGCACACGCAACGCCATCTTGCGGCAAACACAGAAGACCCCCTCCTCGCAATGTACGGCGCTGTCCCTACAGGTGGCGCGCCACTCACCCTCTTCTCCCCTTCGTCTCGTCAAGAGCATGCCGAGCGAATGAGTGGGCGGTGCGAACGGGGTGCGATATAACGCTATCGCGTTCTTCTCTTGAAGGCGAAGCTTAAGCGTCCTCCATTTTTTTTTCTCAAAAGCGTCGATAAGTAATAACGGAGATTTTCCAACGTTTTTTTTTCTTTTTCTGGGGCATCAATTCTCACAGAGTTCATGAACCGCAGGCTACGCTGTTAGTGCCGCAGACAAGCGGATTTACGTGCGCATCAGCCTACGTGCAGCTCATATCCCTCACCACGCCGTACGACGCAGTCTTAAGGGCCCCTATCAGGTCTGGCCATCTTGAGCTGACAAGCGCAGAGCATACATTGCGCGATAACGATTGTGTCTGCAAAGTATTACATCGCTACGCGGCGCAGAAAAATCTGAAATTTGAAACCAAACGCCGTTTTTCCTCCTCCTCGCGGCCGCTGCGTTCCAAGCCGGACGGTGACGTAATCTTGCCCCTGTGCCTACATAATCGTGTCCGCAGTGTGACGTCGCTCACGGTGACACGTGACTAGGAGAATTGTTCAAAACAACATCAGTTATCTGTCCACTCCATTGCTTGAATTGACGAATTGAAGTTTAGAGAAATAATAAAACACGCAAACGGAATGTCAGCGTGTCTTTTGTTTTACTTCGCATCGAAGCAAGAGAGATGCACTTCCGCTTCGTCTGCTTGTAGTTGAAGGTGTTGAATCTACAGTCTGTTTGGGATAAGTGGGTTAGGATGATTTCGTGCGTGACGTTATCGAAGGCACCCTTTATGCCTAGCGCAAGGACTACGTTACCGTCACTATAGGCTGTTCGACTGGGTCGAGAATATCAGTATGAAGTTGTAGTAAGACATCCTGCGCGGACCGGTGTGGGCGGAAGCCGTACATGGTGCCTGCAAAGATGTGTTGGGTTTCTAGATGGGTGGACAATCTATCACGTACCATAGACTCCATCAGCTTTCCCACACAAGATGTGAGGGAGATGGGCCGGAGATTGTCTGTGTTTATGACTAAAGATGAATCACACTGACAGGACTGTACCAACGCGCCCAAATTCCAACTTTGTTAAGCTAAAGATGGCGGCGTCCATAAATGGAAAGAAACACAGTCTACACCGGGGTGCGGTTTCGTTATCTGCCACGCACCAATAAGAAAAAAGAAAAAAAAGAAGGGGTTACCCAGGAACTGTTTACCGAAGGGCACTAGTGTCACCGGTGACTGCGAGGCATCCTGCTACGGTCCAAGCCACCCGACAGGAAATTAACTACCGCGCTCGTCTGAGCTTCCGGGGGGTAGGGGGGGGGGGTGAGGGGAATGCAGGAACTAGCCTTATAGCTGTCATAGCCCGAGCAGTAATAAACCAGCGCTGTTCTCCGTCGCAGTGTAGGAATGAAAGGTCGTACGAGTGAACCGCATGACAAACAGGTGTGGGCGTCTTATTCGACATTGCGATCACCGACAGGGCATGCAATACGTCAGTCACAAATAAGGCCGTGAGTGCAACCGACGGTAAAACAAGTGCGGTGAATTGCGTTTCGAATGACGACTGCGCAGCCGTACTCAGCCTGAGTAGGACAAGTACACTTTGCTCTCGTCAGCATTGTCTTTCTGGTTGGAGGGGCATCTGTCGCAGGAAGCTTCAATGTTAAAGGAAAATCGTATAAGAAAGCTAAGAAGCCGCAGAAAAATAAAGAGGGAAAGATAGGCAAATCGTAATTTCACGCTTGTTTCTTTTTTTTAAGTTACACTCGTTTATTCTGCATTGTTCGGGCAGTTTTTCTTCTACACTGCAACGGGGCACAGTGATTAACGATATGAGAAGTGGCAGACAACATTTCATGACAGACTGACCATGGCCTCTGGAAAAGGCGCGGTGGCCCCCTCGTAAAAAAAAAAAAAAGCGATCACGCCACTATCACCACATTCACATCTGGTGTGCGATCTTGAGAGTGCAATAATCACTCCACTGTGATCGAACACCCGGGAGGTGTTTTATCGAAACCGCACGGTAATTTCTACTAGCTTGAAGCTAAAGTTTTTATTGAAGAAATGCTAAGGAGTTGTGTCTGTCAAGCTAAACCTCATTGCCTGCAACGCAATACCACACTTGTGCAATACCAGAAGCGTCATTCTCGCCGTCATCAAAAACTTTAGCAAGCTACAAATGATAAAACGAAAGGGAGGGGGGGGGGCTGATGTTCCCCCCGTGACTTCATGGGATGTGGACGGGGTTCTCTCGGGAACTATGGTTAATAGCTTATCAACAAACTAGGATTAAATTCACGGAAACCTCACTCTTCACCTAGGCATACGTGAGAGCTTTTCTGAGAAAAAGAAACAAGAAAACACCTGCTCGGGGGCGGCCTATATAGGCCCACGCCACGAATTGGCCGGATTGCAAATAAAGTTGTTACCGTCACCAACACCGGCTCAAAACGTCGGAAAGTACATTGAGTCCCGTGACACGTCACAGAATACAAGCACCCAAAAAACGTAAAAAGATCCTCTGCTCGAGAAACGTAAGACGTTTCCCGCAACGATGCAAAGAGGTTACAAATTTTGCTAGCATATCGTCATTTCTGCCAGCTAGTGTTGCAATGCGGGCTTGCTGGTATCGCATCTTGGAATATGATAGTGTACAACGCATGCCGGCGAGGAAAATAGAAGGCACATGAACTCACAAACACGGAGCTACATAAACGGCGTGATTACACAGCGCGTAACAGCGCAGTGCCTGTATGTTCATGTGCCCTCTGTTGTTCCTGTCTGCATGCGCCATATACGCCACGATATTCCAAGAGGCCATTTATGAAGATCGGCCATTCAAGCGCTATATGGTCGTGGCGCTATGTAGTCGGTGGCGTAAAAAAAGGTGACCTAAATTTGAGCCTCGCTCCGACTACTCAGCATCGTTTCGTCAACGTAGTTTTGTTCGCTTGAAGCGACCTGCGCGTATTATGCAGAATTTTTCTCGTCTTGATTTCGCTTTGGCAAATAAGATTTAGATTACGTTCTGCTACGTCTTAATCTCTTGTTTCTTTCTTTTTTTTGCAGGTTGTTTAAAAACGAGAATAGCTCATCTGGGAGGACAACCTATCTAGAAAAATACTAAATTAAAGCAGCAGAGGCACGCTTCGGGAAGACATAATCAGTTTTGTGGAGTTCCAAAACGTTGATTGAAAAAAGGAATGCTCTCTGAATCGTATTGCGACATGTTTTTTTTTGTCAACCAGCCTTATGAATGAGCGACTAAAGCGGCAGGCAGCATTTATGCGAGGACAAAAAATTTATGCAAAAACAAAAAACATGATGCCAGCGCACGCATACGGAGGTTACTAGCACACGGCCGCCTTCTTTCTTTATGCTTCTTTCATCATTTATATTATTATTTTTTAAGGAGACCTTTTTTAATCTCGTGCACTGCGAGATACCTGAATAAACAATACGATCGCCGACTCACGCAATAGTTCAACGCATCACGCACATTCATCAGGAACCATCGAGAAGTCACGCCACGCGTGCTCGAAAACGCACGGTTGAGAAGCGGGGAGAAAATTTTGCAATAATAAAAAAGGGAAAAAAGATTGCGAGAAGGCATGCAAATTGTCTTTCTCTCGGCGCGCGCGCTCCAATCCACGATACACTCTGCGTTTTACGGAGAAGAGGAAGATCAAAACGAAGAACTAGTCGCAGAAGGGAATGAATTTGCGTACGTCACCCCGACATTTGTGCAAAACGCCGGAACCTTCGTATTTTTGTTGCGAGGTCTTCCGGCAAAAAAAAAAAAAAATGTCCGCGTTCGCATTACGCCGGAGCGCGAGAAAAAAGACGGGATGCGACGATGACGCTACACTTTTGACTGCTGGCCCCGGCCGGCTTCCATTTAGCGCTGGCGCTGCGCTCACTTTGCCGCAGCAAAACGGTGTATGGCAAAAAATAAAAAGCAAGGAAGAGAACGAGAGAGAGAGAAAGAGAGAGAAAGAGAGAGAGAGAGAGAGAGAGAGACGAGAACGTATGCCGGATCGGCAACACGGGGGCCGCCGCCTCTGGAAAATCGATATGACCCAACTCCGCGAATGCGGAACGCTTCCTTCCTTAGTAATATACCGGGCCCATTTTCATATATAGAGCCCGTAATTAAAGAAACAGCGGAGTAGAAAACGAGCCAACTTTTACCTTTTTGAAACGGGTTCGTTGTGTAACCTGTCTACCATGTTCAACGCTTTATCACGCGCAGCGACGTGCGTGCATCCAGTGTTTATCGCTTTGTGCTGCGAGCACAAAGTGCCCGGTTCGAACCCCGACTGCAACGACAGCGTTCTGGCGCGGGCAGAATGGGGAGAACACGTAGTAGTGCATTTATATCCGGCGACTAATTCGTGTAGTATTATCAACAGGGAACTGAAGGTTAGGGAAAGCACGGGCACTCCGCCGACAGCTGGAGACGCTCGAAACATTTCGTGTAAAGCCTCTATGGTAGTGCGCGTGTCGTGATTCGCTTGTGCCTAATTTTCCCTTCCGAGTTTTGCCTCGGTGTTGGAGCACAAAAAAAGTACGGACGTAACTAAAAGATAGGCATCCTGACACGCTGAACGTGCAGACGAAGCAACGATAAACAGATGTGACAAAAAAAAAAACAAGCTATAGAAATATAATTAAATTGCAAGTCATGTGCAGCATGCAGTCAGGTGAAAAGATATAAGGATGTTATAACCGAAGTCAGTACATAAACGATTTGAAAAAAAAATAATTTTTAATATATTTAGGTAGATTACTCCAAAATATTACGGCCGAAAAGGCTACTGCCTATTTGCTGAAATTAGTCAACATATTTGGGAAGAGTAATTTGTTCCGTAATGAAAATACGTGATATTGTACCACGACGAGTTTGGAAAGTGTTGTCTAACTATAATTTTACAGAAGATGTGGTTCTATATATAGTCAGGGAGTGAGCAGCAATGCCTATATTGAAATTCGGGAATTCAGTCAGTGGAAGAACGTGAATTTAAGGACTGGAGCATATTGCATGGTGACATAGTAAACGCCTTGTTTGAAAGATTTATTCTTAAGGCCTAAGGGCCGAAAGAGACATTAAAGACTATGAAATAGGCTATGGTGGAGTGCTTCTCATTGTGACAACCTCGGCTTCTGTGCGCATAGGAGCTACCTGTGATCATTCAGACCGTTTTCATTTTGTGTATGGGGAATTGGTGCAATATGGAAAGGATATGCTAGTCACCATTATGCTATGCAGTAACTTATATGGCTCTGAATAAGAGCGCAAAATACGTAAAACATAATTCACGGGCGTACGTGTTCATCATCATCATCATCATCATCATCATCATATTATTATTATTATTATTATTATTATTATTATTATTATTATTATTATTATTATTATTATTATTATTATTATTATTTCATTTAAAAGGGTGCCTGTAACAGGGCCGTTGCACAGCTTCTCTGCTGCTACGAGTACATTCGCATTTCAGTGAGCTAGTGTAAACATTACATTTCAACCAGTTATGACTTTCAGATTAGAAGATTTGCACCATTACACTTTTCTTTTTGTACCAGAATGCGTGAGCGTCAA
Organism: Dermacentor albipictus; assembly: GCF_038994185.2. NCBI lineage: Eukaryota > Metazoa > Arthropoda > Arachnida > Ixodida > Ixodidae > Dermacentor > Dermacentor albipictus. Next base: position 462,082,836 of record NC_091821.1, on the reverse strand, counting down.
GCACATTTAATGCCAGCGCCTTATAACGATAAGAAGCGGCGATTATTGCCGTCTGCTACGCTGTTCACTTCAGAAGCGCCCTCCCGCCCTGCTATTGTAATCCTCGAGGCACCATCACGCACTTCCACGAATAGAGACAGGCCATGCTGCTGCAATTATTTGCCATCCCTACTGCCGCTTCTACTTCGCGCGTACTCGTAATTGTATTCCTTCATCTTCCTTTCAATGCCCTGGCGCATGGGCGGGTTCTAGTAATACCGAAGAAAAACGGGAAGCGCATCGCAGATCACATATCTTTCTCAAGACACATTCCTAAATTTTTTTTTTTCACAAACAGAAATGCGTAGGTAACCCTGGCAGGGCGTGTGTCCTCTTGAAGAGAACAGTGTAGCAGACGACGTTCGCACTTGAGAATACTTAGCGTGCATGCGCAAAAAATAGCCAATCCTGCCGCTTCTCGCCGTTATAAGGCGCTGACATGCGAAGTGGATGATACCAGTGATCTATACAAAATAATAATAATAATAATAATAATAATAATAATAATAATAATAATAATAATAATGATTGCACTGAAGTACGTCAGTCGGGAAGCGAAATTCAATTACTACTGCTGTGTCTTACTTTAGCAGTAAATTAACTCTCATTTGGAGAGATGAAAACGATAACCTTCGTTATACAAGTTTATGTGCACGCAATCTAATGAACACCACTCGGTAGCATTACTGAGAGAGAGAGAGAGACAGACAGACAGAGAGAGAGAAAGGCTCGATGATTAAAAAAGCAGGGAGATCGGCCTGAGAGACATTCCTCTATGAACTGCTCTGAACTGGACCAAGGGCTTTTAGTAGCCCTTCCCCCATGCGGCTATGAGTATGTATAAACTCACCCGTCATGAATTTTCCCTCTTCTCTCTGTCATCATCGGCACCAATATAAATACGAAGTATCACTCTACACATTGATATTCGAATCTGAAGCTAAACTAGCGCTGATGTCAGCTTACAAAGTATTCCCAGGAGCTCCGTCAGACAATTCAAGGGATCACGACCGTGGAGCAAAAAAGCAAGGCACCATAATGAGTTACATAAGTTGTGTTTTCGCTGTCCTTAATATAACACCATGCTTGTCTGTCCGATAAGTAGCTCCTAATTAAGTTTCTTGTTGGTCCGCTTACTCCGTAGAATCAAAGCGTATTAAGGATAATGTTATGATTGATTACTGCGAATCATCCGAATCTTGTCTCGTAGCATCTAGTTCTGCCAGAGTCTCATTCCCTCTATCCCCTTGTGGGATGCTCAAGAAAAAGTCCTGCCGTCAATCAAGGTTTCGTTAAAAAAAAAAGCAATAAACAAGCCGGAAGGTTGAGCTTTCGAGTGAAACTTTCGCACACAAGTGGTGAACTTGGTATAAAAGAAGAGAAAACAAAGGGGGAAATGGTGAGGTGGGGGTAGGGAGGGACACGCTACAAGTTTACACAAGAGACGAACTGTGCGATGGCAATGAGCTGTGAGAAGCTAAGCAAAAAAAAACAAAAAAACATGGTTAGTGACACATCGAGGCTGTGCAATGCTCACAGTAAAAAAAAAAAATAGAAAGAAGGAAAGGTATCTTGCAGCGCACCCCATTCCCTCAGAAAAATGTGACCTTAGGTATTTTTAGCGGAACGTCAATCTGCTATAGGATGAGAGCGCACAGTGCCGGATTGCAGCACGTACCCACTTAGAGAAACCTGGAACGCGAGCTTGTGTTTGAACAGCGGTTCGAACCATATGCGCTTACTCTTCAGCGCTAAGGACAGGAGTCCACGCTTGCGCGAATACTTCCAGGAATTTCAATGAACAAATAGGGCATACGGCTACTTAAAACACTATTCGCCTGCGCCAGCAAAAAGAAATAAAAGAAGGACTGCGCATACCTTACTGCCCTAGTAAGACTATCGAAAATATGCTTCTCGCATACGACGCAGGATATCGAACTATGCCACCCCGCAGAGAACTGAAAGACGAATAAAAAAACTGCCTGGAATATACATACAGTCATTGCTCTAGCACTGGCACTGAAAGGATACGAATAAAGCCCACTTAGAGGCTGAAGAGCAGCAGCATAAAGACAAGGCGTGACACCGAGCTGACGTTCCGTGGAATTTGAACCGAATTGAATTATGAGGTTTTTAGGCGCGAAAACCACTATTTGATCACGAGGCACACCGTAGTATGGCGGCGGAGGGGCTCCAGTCACATCCCCGCTTTGGACACCAGAGGACCTTTAACGTGCCCCCAATGCACGGGACACACGCATTTTTGTGCAATGGAGGCCGTGTTGGTGGTGATCTGCGGCGAAAGCGTCCTGGCGTTATTCCGAGTTTTTAAAATAGTTACGTGAGCTCTTGATTTCTCCCTATCTTCCCGAGTTATACAAAGTGGCCGCGGCACCTTCGGTAAACCAAACGAGTCAACTCGTTTGCATATTGTGAAGACACGGGGGAACGTTATGGACCATGCGGAAGCAAACTTTAAAGCGTGGTGGCTAATCACGGCCTTGGAATTAAATTACTCATGGAAGAGCTCCGATTTTTTTTTTAAAGCGCGCTTCAAGAACGGCGCAGCCGTATAACACAGGTACACATACTGAATATTAAGAAAAAATAAAGTATAACAGCCAGCGAGATCAAATTCAGTAGAAACCGGGAGAACATTAAGGCTGATCTGCGTGCAAAGTTAAATGCGCTTGGGTTAAGCGCGGTTCCTACTAAATATTTATTATGCAAGCGCTCGCAAGCGTTATATGCGGGCAACGTTTTGAACAGGTGAGTCATACGCAAATGACGTTTTAAAGTTTGTAGTTTAAACACGGGCAACTAAAGTTATAAAAGCCACTGCTTGAAAGACATATCTTCAATCCGAAAATTGAGACGGCACAAATGTATTGCGTCTATGTTTATGTTTATTTTTTGACGAGAACTTACACGTTGCACTGTCGCTGCAATGGAGAATCCATCACACGTTCTGCAATCGGGTGTTCTAAGTTGGACTGTTATTCATCATCATCATCAGCCTGGTTACACCCAATGCAGGGCAAAGGCCTCTCCCATACTTCTCCTGTTATTAAATATGTACTGTTATTAAATATGTACTATCTACCTATTTTTATTCGCTTGGTCAAAAATGAAGTTGCCAGAACAGGAAGGAAGCACCACTGTGTAGTGCTGCATTGCATGTTGAATAATTCTCGTGTATCGCTACGAGCGTACGCTTCGCTTGTTGTAGCTACATTCTATTCACGTAGTTCCGCCCCTGCCGCTAACATTGCGTCGTTTGGCGGTTGCGGATTTCTTTTAAGCATGATCGTTTCCTGATCGCGTGATCGCATGATCGCGTGCTAGGTGCTACGCACCACGGAGCACGCACCCGTATGCATAAATTTGAAGCTATCCCGATTCACAGGTACTTCCGCCACTAATCGGACGGGAAGTTTCTCTTTGTCTGCACTGTAAAAAATGTCTGCACCCTTAAGGGTGTTTTCTTGTCGCATAGGTAACAAACACCCTTACCGTGAAGGCATTACAGACATTTATAGAGGCCGACAAAGGAGCTCTACCTAGATGCGCGATGACAAAAGACGCAGTTGAAAACAACGTAATCATTCTGATACCCTCAATTGGGTGCACAGAGATATTCGACAGGACTGTTTCATACCTCTCCCTGTGAAATTCTCTTGCCGGATATTTTTGTGCACCAAAGGATGTCATAATGATAGCATAGTTTTCAACTACGTCCTTTGTCATCGCACATCTAGTTAGAGCTCCGTTGTCGGTCTCTATAAATTATTGTAAGGCCCTCAGGGTAAGGGTGTTACCAGTGCGACAAGAAAACACACTTAAGGGTGTAAACATCTTTTACAGTGTGGCGGCCGGGGCTTTTGGATTCATCAAACTGTGCGCGTGTTTCTTAAGAACTGTTTTGTACTAACATGATTTTCTGCTCATGGAAATGAAATAATTCTGTAACCAGCAAATGCGTCCTTATCAGCTCCATGCAAATAGAGGTTGTGGCGGTAAAGAGGCCCACGACTATTATGCAGTAGTACAAGGGCGAATCAGAAAGCCTTCGCCCCTATTTTTCGTTACCCAAATTAAGGCACACAAAGGTAGTCATTGATATACGTACTATTCTACGTACCTTACACTATTTTTCTACGTAGTCGCCCCACCGGTTCCAATATTTGTCCCGTCGCAGCTTTTAATTTGAGAAATGCTGTCGTCAGTCAGCAACGCACGCGGTCTCCGCGAACGCTCATCGTCATGCAAGTCTTCACAGCTTTTTGCGAACTCCCGAGACCACCACCTCACACTTCTCAAAGCGAGGCACGTTTCCTCATACGCAGGCTGCATTTCCCTGTGGATTTCGATGGGCGGTAGTCCCTTGATTCATAGAAAACGAGTCACACTTCGTTGCTTGTACGCCGTCGGCGTGTGAAGCAGAACCGCCATCTTCAACATCTGACAACAGCGCCGTGCCGCGGAACTACTGGCAGATAAGGCCGTGTCAATCCAAAAAAGGCCTACCGCTGGGAATGGATATGTTTACTTCACACTTACAGCCGTAATTTCGCTAAAGAAAGAACAGGGGCAAAGATATTCTGATACGCCCAGGCATAACATTATTGCTACATTATTATTATTATTATTATTATTATTATTATTATTATTATTAGTAGTAGTAGTAGTAGTAGTAGTAGTAGTAGTAGTAGTAGTAGTAGTAGTAGTAGAATAACATCATAAAATATGCATTAGGACTTCGAATATAAACGCCGCCAGCATGATGATGTAAATGTAATGGGCAGGAACGCTAATCTTCCCGCAAGCTAAAATAAGCGTTTTCGATTTGGTGGCATCACTCTTTTGTCGCGTCAAGGACAAAGTACGTGAAAATCGTCGTATGCATTACACCTCACAACTTTGTGGCAATGGGGTCCCGACTTCTGTAGTTGCCTTCTGAGCATTGTTATTTCATGACATAATAATGAAGTAACTTACATTTGGGATATAAGCAAGTTGTGATTCATTACAAAACTACTGTTCGCGTCATCAGGCAATCCAGCAAGACGAGGGAACTACGTTGTCTGTAACGAAACAAGAAAAGTCGCAGTTTCGCCCGAAAGGCGAAGCATCGACTGCGATAGCAAATTAATAGACAGCCATATGAAGTAAGGATAGCAATTTTATGGACCGTAGAAACTTGCAAACACTCATTTACCGACTAAATGAACAAGCACGCTGTGAGAGCGTGCACAGACAAAGATGCACACATCACATCACCGCGGACACTCGCAGTCAAAACGCTGGCTTGAGGAAGCTCAGCAGTAGCAGCGAGCAAAGTGACCTTCTTGTTGTCTGTCTCGCTTCAACGCAAACTGAGCCGCGAGAGCACAGCACACGCAAAGCAACGTGTCGTCGGTCCACCTAGACCCTGCCCCCAAAGCAGATCGCTTTCGAGATAAAGCCCGCGCGACCACACGCGGCCCGCGCTGCTGCCGAAGTACACCCCCCCCCCCCCCCCCTGCCTCGATCCCCTCCTCCCCGGTTCCATGCGCGCGACGGAAGACGGCGCGCTACCTCCCCACTTTCCTCCCTTGAGCGCGCGAGATTGAGCCGTGATCGTGGGCTCACCCTCGAACGCTTTCAATCGCACATACAGCACACGGCGCGCAGCGACGGTGTTGTCGCCCTTGGACTTCATACGGAACAGCACGGCTACGGCAACAGTGCGCCTGGAGTGTCCACATAATTGATATCGCAATGAAAGAAGTAACAGAAGATGAATGGGGACTCCGTCTGGTTATGTATGGAAAGCATGATCCACTGCTCCCAGTTCTTATAAGTCGTCACTACAGGCGAAAAATGTGCTTAATATTTAAAAAATACAAATGAAAAGGCAAGGCACTGCACCTACATCAAGTTTAAGCTTAGGCAAACAAGGTAAGTAAAAGCATGTTCGACAGCGTCTATATCAGCACTTGCAGAAGGAATAAATAACCTGATTGCTCGAAGCAGGAACGAATTTATATTACAATAAGCTCTAAGGAAGAACATAAGAAGTAAGATCTCTTCTCGTATTCTCCCAGGAGAAACATGAACAGAACAACCATGCCCATTCACTAAAAGTCTCAGCAAAATCCTGCCACCATATTTGTTTGGCGCAATTCTCTTGTGTAGAACAAACCGTGAGAGTGGATTTAACGTAACTCGAGAGCCCAACCATACGGCATAAAAATACGTTTATCGTTTTTCTCACCAGTATTGCTACAGATATATGGAAATCGAATGTGTAGAAATATTATTTTTACCATTCTTTTTTTCTTCTTCAAGGTTTTCAAACGCTACAAAACTGTTGTCCCTGAACTGCGTCACGAAAAGAAAAAAAGAAAAAAGAACACATCGTATTCGCTCATCGCGTCGCGCCTGCAATGGTTCGTAGAAACTCGCTGCTTGATCGCTAAAAGATTGGAAAAGTGTATACTTATGCAGCTCACAGTGAATCTGCGCAAGGACAACAGCAACTGTTAACAGGAATCTAACAGTCGAGAAAGACGCAGGCACAGGAGGGAGGGAAGAATGCAAGCGCTTGTGTTCGTACCCTTATTGCTGCGTGGATGCGCGTCGTTATTTAGCACTGATTCCGTTCAACAGCCATGCAAGATAAAATAATTTGACATTAAATTTTTTTTTATTACCTCGGTTTGTTGGAGAGGTTGACATCATGGATGATGCCTGCAAATACGTCTCTCTTGGGAAAATTGTACGTCGCACAAATTGGCCAGTTCGAACAAACAAACGAGCCAAAAAAGAAGGAAATGAAATAGACAGAGACAGTGCAAGGACAGGCCGACACAAACAAACACGCACACAAATGTGAAAGAATATCAACAAGAAATTGTAAATAAAGGAGCGAAAGCGCTGCCGCAGAGTTCACATAAAATTCAATTTTGCGCATTGCAAGTCCCGACACGCAAAATTTGTACACCAAGTCGTATACCAATTAAGTTTGTAATAGAGCTGCCATTTGTAGCTCCCTTGTATTCCAAGGAAGCATGATCTACCGTACAATATGCACAAAGTTACGTTTGTCTTAAGACAATCGTGACAAATGTAACCAGAAGCACATCGCGTACGCATCGACCAGCGACAAACACACTTCCGACGTAGTTTGGGCGTGCTGTCGGAGCGCGCGTACGTGTTAGTCCGTACGATAGTATTGCACTAATTATCGTTGAAATATATGCTCTAACCGATAATCTAAAGGGCAACACATCATGACGCGCTCTTCGTGCATTTCAGGAGTGTGACTGTCACGTGAATATATATGGACGTGAATCTGGGAAGTCCTGGACCCAGCCAGATACGCCACGTGCATAAACCCTGCGACTGCCCAGTAACGCACCCACGCACAGTTACTGATCAGAGGCATTCGTGTCGAAAAAGGTGGTAAAAAAAATTATGCGCCCGAAGAAAAACCACTGTCGTAGAAGTACGCCTTATCGATTTTCTTTTGAGAACTGCGTTTCGATCGATATCCTGATGAGCCACCGTTCTGCCGCCACTGTAAGCGCAGAGGACTGCAGATCAGATGCAGCGCGCATGAAACCGCTAAGGATGAAGCGCGTTTTTCTTTCGCTCTGTTTCGGCGTGCGAACGAAGAAACTGAAGCGGAACTTCGTGGTGTCCTGCTAAGTGCAGCTGAATAGCGTGCCGTTCCATAAATCGGAGATATAAGTAGCTCGCATGATTTGCTTTCGTTATTCGAATACCGGGAAAGCGAGCCGAAAGAAAAAAAAAAACGCTTTAGAACTGTTGCGTAACAGAAATTTTAGTTAGGGAGCCAACCGCACGGGAGCGAATGCGGCCGGCGGTGCTGTATATATATAGTCTAGCGAAATTAGCATAATCTCGCACACCTTTTTAGCTAAGTTTACAAGTCATAACTCCTGCACGCACAAAATGTGCGGGCGGCAATACCTTCTCGTTTTTCTTTTAGTGTTTTTTTTTCGTTAAGGGTAACGTTGACGAGTGTCCTAATTTAATATCGATGTCATCGCGGTATTAATGCATACTTCAACGTTAGTTTAGCATAACAATTAGTGAGGAATTTGAGTAGAGGTGTCGATGTTACCACGCAGTGCGCCCACGCTGTCCCGTGCGGCTGTAATTTATCATACACTTGAAAGGCAGCGATCTGGAACAGAGGCCCAAATTTAGGCGCACTGTTGGTGATGCTCCAAAGTGTTCTACTTAATGTTTGGGGACAGGAACGCGCGATCTCCATGTTAAAGGTGAAGCGCTGGAAGTTTTATTTGAGAGTGCAGCGTTAACGGCGGCCTCAAACAGCTTAGCGCCTTTGCATTGCTATCATGCGTTCTCAGTCAGGTTTAACTAAATTAATCTCATTCTAATTCTAAATCTAATTATAAGCTGCGATACTAAATTGCATGAAAGACAAACCGCGATATCAGGATACATTCGATAGATATATTTTTATAATTTTTATGGCACAAGGGCCAGGCATGGCCCAGGTGCAGCATACATTCGATACAAATAACCTTGAGAAAACATGTGATGTGACACTTCATCACAAAATTACACGAAAGACCTCATCTGTAGTCTTGTTTATAGCTCTGCATGCTGATAGCGCTAATAATATTTGCAAAGTGCTTAACTTCAGGCGTCCTTATAAAGCTGGTAAACGAACCATGGTAAAAAAAAAAAAATGACGACGTCTACTCCAACTTGTGCTATAAATGATCTTGTGGGTTGCACGGGCACGTTGTTAATGCTACACTTTGAATTATTATGCCTTTCTACACAGCTACTGGTTCTTTGTGGAGGGTAGCTTGTAAAGTGAATTTTGTTACTGTTTAGACACAAATAAACTATTGCATAGCATTTCGTCACCGCCCGGTATCTTTGTGCTATAAAGCATATAGCAGGCGGACAGAAGATGCATTTCGCACGATTAATGCGCTTTCCAGTAAAAATGAAAAAAAAGAAAACAAAGATAAATGGAAAACAACATTCATAATTATGATTATTAAAGGCGTGAGGAATTCAATTAAAAATAATGAACGAAGCGACATAAATCAGTTTAGAAGCTGAACCGTAAGCGAAAGTAACAATGTTGTTGAATGTGGCATTATTCGAGCAGCAAGCATTCAATTAAAGACGTTGTAAAACGACGGACGTGAGGCAATGAAGACAGTTGAGCTGGGAATCAAGCCTTGTTAGGGAGAAGGTTTTCCGGGTAGTCGCAAACGCCTCAGTCTCTTCGCGTATACATGCAGCTCTTCAGTTTTCTGATCAGCACGCCCATTCGTTAGGGCCGCATCAAGCTAATGCAACATCGACCCGCTGCGCCGCAGCGTACGGAGTAAGCTGGGCAAACTTTCACGAGACCAGAACCCGGGCGATGTGTGCGGTGAAACCTTGCGGGCTCTTCGTGGGAATCCGGCACGAGAGCAAAGGTACGGAGATTGCGAAAACTTCCCATTTGCCAGCGCCTCCGCTGCGAGGTTCTAATTAACGCACCTCGAGTCGGCGAACTGCCAGAATGTCGCCTTTATCTGAGTTTGCACGCATCAATCAGAAGTGCTCGCCTTGCACGTTTGCGCGGAGATAAATTTGGCTGACAGACTTTTTTAAGCCTCCCAACTCTTAAAAGGGCGCTAAAGAGGGAGAGATAAAAAATCGCATGTGGTTGTATATTACGCTTGTACAATGCAAAGACACACTAGAATTCACTATTACCGCGAGAAAAGTCTTGGTAAGCCAAAAGAAACGCAAAAAAAAGAAAGGAAAAGAAAGACAGGTGGCGAGGCTTGCTTGAAGTTTTCGCGCCATCTCGCAGTGACTTCATGGAATTTGACGAAATTTGTTTGGGCCTAGTTAATTTTTTATCGACAAACATGGACTACCTTGTACTAAAGAAAAAAAAACAGAAGAGATAACTTGGCAGGCTTCGGGAAATTTTACTGAGCCCCCAACGCTACTACAAAAGAAGGCAAAGAAAAAAAAAACTAGTTTCAAATCCATGACTTCACACTGACGTGACGGCGGTGGTGTTGCATGCAGCGCCACATTAAAGGGGGAAAATTGGTACTTTTAGGTTACATTTTAATCAAGTTATTAACGGAAAGGCGACGGAAGTGGAGTTTTAAAACAATACGTTATGAGAAATAAAATGTGATTTGGTGTCTCTATTTACTGTCCCTTTAAGTTCGTCGACTTCCCCGGTGTCGAACTCCTAGCCGTTTTCTGGTGGCCTCATTTGATACGAGGGATTATGGAAACCTGGCTGTACTCCTGCGTTTAACAAAACACACGTTACGGGGCTATTCGTTGATGCATTACTTTGACATTAATATGACAGGACCAGCGCCCGTCCTGTCATGTCTTTATGTGTCCTCTTCTTAAAAGTAGGTCTGGGTTTTACTTTCGTAAGAAAGTCCCGCGTTCCATCCTTCAACCAGAAAAGACCGGCTCTTTGAGGACTTTCTCGCAGCTTACTTAACTGGGAATACCGATGGTTCCCCTTTTTCTGGCATACGTACGGCAACAACGAGAGGCGTGTAACGCGCGTTATCTTCCCATTAACCAAAGTAGTGCCGGTTAATCTCCACTCCACTTATAGCTGCTCACTTCTTTCGCGGCTGTGCCGGCGCGCCTTATCTTCCTTGTCCGCACTTGGCCGCCATTGAAGAGGAGGGGGTCGACACTCGGTTCCCCCTTTTGTGTCGATTCCGCAACACTATCCGATCGGTACGCAGAGGCGGCAGCTCGTTAAAGCCATCGGCCCGGCACGCTCCCCGATAACGGGACCATGGTTAACGGCTCGCGGGAGAGAGAGGGGGGCGCCCTTGAATGGGGAGGCAAATCGTTTGGCCCGCGCCTTCCGATGACTCTCGCTTGCCGCCGGGCCATTTGGGCCACCGGCAACGCAGCTCGGTGACTCTTCTTCCCGGCCGGGTCGGACGGGAGAACCGAGACGCTCTCTGGAGTGGATGCAGCGGTACGCTGCGCCCCCGGCACGTGGGCGTAATTATCGCTTCGGCTGCAGCGTCTGAGAAAGAAGGAACGAGTCTGGACCGACGTCGCTTGTTCTCGCGGACAAAGTTTTATGATTGGTTGACAAAGTTACGGCCTGTAGTCGTGGGGAATGGCTCGAAATCGCCGCGTGCGCTTGGCGGGTTAACAATGCCTTCGCTACCAAGCGCCTCCAGCTTCGATCTTCGGCGATTCCTTTCAGTCAGAGAAATGCCGTTAGGAAACAGTGTGGTGAAAAGCGCGTCTGCAGAAGGTATCGCGTTTGGTGGGTCGCATAAGCGGTCCGAGAAGGGACTGACATCTGATCGACGCATTGCGGTTTCAGCTAAAGCCGACTGCTCCTCTTTTGTGGTTTGTACCGCATGGTACATGGCTGTGCTCCTATAGAGAATGTTATATCTTCCAAGAAGCCAGCTGAGATCACGCTTACTCGACTACTCCCAACCTTTAATTTAGGATGATTCGTCGCTGTGAACGATGGTTGTGGCGATCGAAAAGCCCTTCCTGTGGTGTGTGGTTCTCTTTGAATATTGCTTTGAGCTAAAGTGAAAGGGCAAGAAAAGACACTGCGCATTTGGAGCTTGTACATTTCTAACCTTGTTCCTGCGTGCACACACATTCCACTGCCGCACTGAAAGGAAGATATTGAGATCAATCAAGCCCTATCACAAATTTGTCGGCAACCGATTCGCCAACTGCTGCTAGACAGACTCCACCACGGGTTCGCGCTAAGTGCGCAAGGTTAGCCTATGGTATCAAACTTTTTTTTTAGTTGTTCTTGTTGATGAACTACACACGTGTTTTCACTTCTCCAGCTTGAAAATTCGCGCAAAGACGTACAAACGGCACACAAGCTTTAGGCTGCACGCGTAAGTCGACTGCAGTGAAATTTCGATACATCAAATCTCAAAGGATCGCTAAAAATCATTCGTTATTTTGAAAAATCGTTATATCGAAAAAAATGTGATTCTTATGCAAAATCGTAAATGAAACAAAAGCAGTCGCCTACCTTTGCTGGGAACACATCCGAAAACGCGTTAATGTGTAAAAGCACGGAAAAAAGCACTGAGTATTCGGAAATGAATGCACATTTATTTGATGAAACGGTTCAATCCTCCACGCCTTTGCGACGTTGATTTGCTTTTTTCTAGCGTCCACTTGAGAAAGAATATCCACCTTTTCTTGCAAAAAAAAAAAATAATTGCCTCCGCTTTTCTTTTTTCGTGCTGTTTCCAGAGCTCATCGCGAACGTAGAAACGAACGTCTAATGTTTAAAGCGAGCAAAACAGCCTTCCGACAAACGTGCCGAGCTACCGGGTTAATTGGCGGAAAAAAGACGGCGAGGGCCGGCAAGGCGCGATTGCAAGTGCAGGCAATGCCGATAGGGCAAACGCGCGTTTAAAAAAGGGCAGGAGCATAGAGAAATATAGGCAGGCATACTGATGATGATGGTAGTGGCACATACGGAGCACTTGTCGCTGTTTGTGCCGTTGCGAGCAGATTCTTACGTTTGAAATTCGCTATCGTGAAGTGTTATTAAGATATCATGGCGATCAAATTCGGTGCGTTATTCTGAGAAATTTGGTATTCTGAAATTCGTTGTAGTGAAATATTTTTACATTCAACCAGTGGGCACTTGGTGATGGATTTTCGAAGATTCGTTAATTTGAAAAAAAAATCCTTAATGTGAGGTTCGCTCTAACGGGATTTCACTGTACAGGGTTACACGAGAAAGGTTTCTTGGAAGCTGTAGATGCTAGACTACAGACAAGTTCCGGAGTGTCAAAATTGGTCGGGATCACCTCATGGTTATCCAGTGCTATTTCTTTTTGTGCATCGTCAGTGGTCAGTGCGAAGCATCTGCACACATCAGCGAGATCTGTCGGTAGTAAGTAGTGAATGATGAGGAAGTAGTTACATCGTGCCAGCCCTGGATTACACCTGGTTTCACGAAGAATTAACTTCCCGAAATTAGCCCAACCTGCTCAGCGAAAAGTGTAGCAGCATGCTAACTTTAGCATGCTTCATGCGTGCATTGCAAGCACAGCGTCACTGGCGAGAGCTTTTACATCCTAAACTACAAAGAAGTTCCGCAAGAAAGAGGTAGCCTGTATGTGGTTTCGGAATTTGAAAAGCGAGACTTCATTACATGGATGCCTTCTGTAGTTTCCACACGCTCTCCCCTTACACCATGCCCTTGTGCAGAGTAGCCAGCGGGACACCTAATCTGGTTAACCCCTTTGCGTTTCACCTCTCGTTTTCTCTCTCTCTCTTCCACGCAGTCTCAAAGGCATGCACCATATTGCTACACTCTACTGCTCCTCCTGCTCGAACATTTGGCCCTTCATGCCACGATCTAAACTGCTGTAAAAAAGGAGGTACAGTTTTGTAACATGCTGCAGCGCGCCCCCTTACAGCGCCGCGGACTAGCGATCAAGCAAAAGCTGGCCGGCGAAACCAAGCACGAATGTGCCGTAGTACCCGCGGCACACCGTACGGCACACCGTTTCTTCGAGAGCGCGAATGGCGCTCTCGAAGAAAAGAAAGCGACATCCGACCGAAGCTCATGGTTTCGGGGCACCGAGTCTGCGCGGCTCGCGTGACCCGCGTTGTACCACTTGTTCCCGAGCTTTGCCTCCGAGATCCTGCGCCCGCAGTAAGCTTTGTTCGCACCGCAGCGCAAAGCCTACGCGCACTGGGCAACCACGCGGGTGGCATTGCAACACAAAGCGGGCTTCACGGAGGTTTCGCGGGAGTTCGTAAACGCGATTCTCTTTCGCTCCGCCGCGTTAAATGGCCGCTAAATTTCTAACTTTTCCCCACTCCGGGCTGTCCGGGTATATTTTATCCCAATCCTCCAGATTATTTCTCTCGCCGCGCACTCTCGCTCGTCAACCGCCCACGCTCACCGAGCGTGCGCGCCCGCGCCGCAGCCGGCCGCAGCTCAGCCTCCGCGGCGTCGTCACACTCACGATGTCCTTCTGCGATCCCGAGTGCTTGACCGCCGACGACGCGGAGGCGGCGTTGGCCGCGGCCGCCGCGTTCTTCTTGGACGACCCCTGCAGGACGCGGCGGATGAGCTGCTTGTGGCGGCCCGTGGTCGCCGGAGGAGCCGGCGGCTCGGGCGACGACTGGCCCGACGAGCTGGGCGAGCCCGGCCGGAGCCGGCTCATGGCGCTCAGCATGGACGGCACACGGCGCGTGCTGACGAGAGACGCGCCACGGGTCTCCCTTTGCGCCGCCCGCCGACCCACGGTCGGACCACCGGCCGCCGCGGGAAGAAGGAGCGGAGAACGGGGGGAAGGACTTCCTTCCCGTCGAGCGAGCGGCCGGCACGCGCCCCGCGCATGCGCCGGCCCCCGCAACCCCACGCGAACGCACGCAGGGAAACCGTCGCCGTCTCTATCTCTCACTCTGCGCGCGAAGAACGTGAGCTGTGTGTGTGTGTGTGTGGAGCGAGCGTGTGGGCGCGGTGACTTCCCGAAAGAAGTTTCGTTCTTCCCTCTTCGACCCCCTTTTTTCCGCGCTCTCGCGGGACAACGGTTGTCATGGAAACGGGCCGCCGCCAAGCGTACCCTCGTTCTCTTCTGTCGCCGTGTAAGCCTCTTCTTTCACCGCAGCCACTATCGGGACCCATCATCCCGGCCTGCTACCGGATTTCGAAAGCGGGAAGGAGAGAGCACAACTGCGGCTCTTTCAGACTGAGGGAAAAAAGGAAGGCCCGTAGTTCAGCGCCAAGCACCGGCTGGCACGAGTCGAGTCGACCGTCGTCACTTCGATCTGGCGCTAGAGTCCGCGAAACCTACACCGGTGGCGCCGCACGGCGGAGACTAGCGAAAACTAAACTGCGCGTGTTTTCGCGTTTCGTTCGATATCGCACTGGTGGCGCTGCAATACTAGCGAGGCTACCGGCTCCGCATCTGTCCAATCATGTACTGAGAACTTCCTGGACCATGAGCTCAATTCAAGGAATTTAAATCTAGATGTAACAGTTCCTTTACAGCTTCCGGTAATTGCTAAGCAGGAGATCACTTTAACGACACTTGATTCTGCATCTCATCCAACAGTATGAAATAATGTAATATGGGCGCGTATATTGTACCTTGTTTCGGGAAAATTTCCCTTACGCTTAGAAAGTAGGACATCATTAAGTGGCAATGGGTATTGATACTTGGTCTCTTATTCCAGAGTTCTCAGCGTTATTAAACGTTTTGAGCCAGTTCGAGGAGTTATCTAAATCACGTGCATCATGACATGCTTAGAAAAGACATCTTCGCATGCTTAGAACGGTCATCGCTTCATAAAGAGCTAAAGAATATACAGACATTTAAATATTTTTGCCACAAAAATAAAAGAGGAAAGAATTAAATTCCTCAGACATCACGACAATTCCGACTAAGGGTTCGGCACCATCTCTTCCACAGTCAATGTCGTTGGCCAAGGCGATAGCCAACCACATCTTTGAAAAATCGTGCCTTGCACTCTGAAAAACGTTTGCACCCCTTGTGTGGTACCGTGTCCCACAACAATAATCGTCATCTATCTTGCCCGCATTTCCTTTCTTTAACGGTACGAGCGCGGTACTTCGAAATCATAACACGTCTTGCGCGTTGTCAGCGTGACACAGCCTTCACTACAGGAAAGTACAGAGCGCCGAGTTCACGTTATGTGGCAGATATACACCTCAAAGGGTGTACCTTTGTCTGAGAGTGCATGGCAGCATGCAGGTTTTCCACACTGAGACTCAAGAAAGTTTACACCCTTTGGGGTTTATCCTATCTCACAACAATAATCGTAATCTGCCTTGCTTGCTTTTTTTTTTCTTGAAAACGCCGCGCCCACTACTTTCCTGCCGGGAATACTGTCATGCTGATAACGCGCATGCCGTTCGTTACTGGGAAGTACCGGGCTCGCACCGTTAAAGAAAGGAAATGAAAGTTTTATTTTTCGTTTTTTTCCTTCATTATGTAGCGCTTTTTACTTGCAGTTTTTCATGTTTGTACGTTTTCTATAACATTGTTCTATCACGCAGTTAACAAACATTTTATTTCTACAGTAACGTATTCTCAATGTTATCGACAAGTTATTGCTGCATTAGTATTTATTATTTGTTTGTGGTTTTTATGTTGCCATGCGAAAAAGTGTTCGATTCTTCTATGTTGTACTCCGGGGAGCTGGGAACTAGTCAAGCTGACTTGTCAGCTGTTTTTCCAGCACTCCCTCACTTCATGAGTGAAATAAAGACTATTATTATTATTATTATTATTATTATTATTATTATTATTATTATTATTATTATTATTATTATTATTAAATCCGGACAATACAGATGACGTTTATTGTTGTGTGGCAAGATACAACCCAAAGGGTGTTTTTTTTTTGTTTTAGAGTGTGGGTCCGAGGGAACGTACACTCTTAAAACGGTTGCACCCTTTGGAGTGTATATTTGTCCCACAACAATAATCGTCATCTGCCTTGCTTGCGTTTCCTTTCCTGGAAACTCGGCGCTCGCTACTTTCGTGTCGAGAATGCTGCGTCACACTGATAAGGCGCATGCCGTTCGTGACTGGAAAGTACCGTGCTCGCAGCGTTAAAGAAAGGAAACGCGGGCAGCACGGATGACGATTATTGTTGTGGGACAAGATACGCTCCAAAGGGTGTAAATTTTTCTAAGAGTGCTAAGAGTGTAAACAGAGCGCAAACGCAGCCCCAGCTGTCCGTTGGACTCAGCACAAACATGGCTTCACTGCCGCTGCAGTGAAAGTCCTCGTGAGCGTGAACAGATAGGACGGAGCATGCTGAACTAGACCCCCGGATTCAGAACAATTACGAAACATCCCACAGGCTCCGCGGTTTTCTAATCCGGGCGTTCTGATTTGCCGAAAGCGCGGTGTTCTAGCGACAGCCGCGCCACCTGCGAAGGGTATGCGAAGTGTCTTGCTAGCGATACCGCGCTTTTCCGTCTGCCACTAGGACGTCAACAAGTACTGCAAGATACTCAACAGCTGGAGGGAAAAGGAAAGTGCTCTATGATGTGGTTTAGTATATATATATATATATATATATATATATATATATATATATATATATATATATATATATATATATATATATATATATATATATATATATATATATATATATATACTGACTCGTCTCATACACGCATGCGTCCTGGAAGAACAATACTTATTACAATTACGTCGTCCGAAAGTGCCGTTCATTTAGGTTAGCCATTCGAGCCTCACTAAGGTAACTGGGCTATTGAGAAAAAGAGGCCGGTTACCCTTATTGCTACTTCGAGCAATCTTTTTTTTTTTTCCAGAGGACATCCTCCATGGTGGAAGTAAAAGTGGTCCAATCAATTAGTCGAATGCTACAATGCTACACGCCACGCGCACGGTCACGGTTTCGTCGAAGCACACGGAATTCGATATAGAGTTGGAGCGACTTCGTGCGCTCCGTCGTAGTGCGGAGCGGCGTTACCGGCGTACAAAGTCCATCGAAGACCTTAGGACAACCAGACGACTACAAAAGAAACTTCAACGTCGCATGGATAGATTGGCATCTCGACGTTGGGCAAGATTTTGCCAGTCACTAGACCCCTGAAAGCCACTTTCCCACATCTGGAGAACCATACGTGGTCTACGTTCCTTCCCTGAACAACGCTTCCCATTCAAGGCGCTGGCGCTCTTCCAGGGGCGGCTAGAGGCTGATGTTGCAGAAGACTTTTGTGCAAGGATCGCTGGCCAAGCAACCGGTCCAGGCTTTCCAGCCCCCAGTCGCATCCCTGTTTCACGTGACGGCCGCATGGATCTTCCATTCATAATGGAGGAACTAGAAGCGGCTCTTGCTCTATGCAGGCGTTCTTCATCCGCGGGACCAGATGGAATATCCTACCGCGCCTTGAACAACCTGAGTGATGGCGCACGAAAAGAACTGTTACATCTCTACAACTTATCTTGGCAGGATGGCATGGTTCCCGAAGAATGGAAGATAAGCCGCTTGGTCCCTCTCCTGAAGCAAGGCAAGTCCTCACTTGAAACCACCTCATACCGCCCTATAGCGCTGGCCAGCTGTGTGGGAAAGATAATGGAAAAGATGATCCTTGCCCGCTTGGAGTGGTACCTGGAGCACTACAACATGCTACCGAATTGCATGGCTGGTTTTCGTCGAGATCGCTCTTCCATAGACAGTGTTGTTGATCTCGCTACGTACGTCCAGCTTCAAAAGTCACGCAAAAGATTATCTGCAGCTCTCTTCTAGGATGTCAAGGGGGCATACGATAACGTATCTCACGAGGCTATCCTCGATGCTCTTGAGATGGTTGGCCTAGGTGGTCGAGTTTTCCAATGGATCTCTCATTACCTTTTTATGAGATCGTTCTTTGTCTGTACCGGTGATGGTAAAACCGCACTACACTACACGTACCGAGGTGTACCTCAAGGCGGTGTACTAAGCCCTACCCTATTCAACCTCACACTCATTGGTCTCGTTGATCATCTGCCAGCAGCGATCAAGATATCCATGTACGCCGACGACATATGTATATGGACGTCAGGTGTGACACGTCCTCAGATACGTGCAAGACTTCAAAAAGCTGCTACTCTAACAGCTCTATACCTCCGCAACCAAGGTCTTGAAATCTCGTCAGACAAATGTGCACTGATGGCGTTCACTCGCAAACCAATGACACCTTACGCCATATCAATAAATGGCCAGATAATTTCTTATGAGAAGACTCACAAATTTCTTGGCATAATCATTGATAGAGATCTCTCATGGAGCCCGCACGTTACCTACTTGAAAAAGCGTCTGACAGCAATCTCCCAACTTTTCAAGTTTCTGGGAGGAAAGACTTGGGGAATGTCAGTGCATGCAATGTTGGAATTGTACAGGGCTCTTTTTCTGGGCTTCTTGAGATACAGTTTGCCCGTACTGACCAACACCTGCCAGACAAATCTTCGTGCTCTACAGGCTATTCAAGCTCGGGCTCTCAGGGTTGTCTTGGTTTGCCAAAATGCACATCGACAGCAGCGACTATTGCGATTGCTCAGGACCAACCTATACAGACACACATTGCGGTAGAAGTGTTGAGAGTGCACATTAGGCACGTTGCCCGTGCCTGTTCCCACCATCTGGCAACACTACCATCAGAAAGGCCGCAGGCAGCCTTTTGTACTACGATTTCGGAGTATTACACCTGCCTCCCATCAGGCTACACCCCCGCAACTAAGCCATCGATTCCTCCATGGTGTTTGGCTCGACCCGCAGTGCACCTCACCGTACCAGGAATCAGGAAAAAATCTGAGCTGTCATCACCAGCTCTTAAACAACTAACTCTGCTTCTTTTGCACGAGAGGTACGCCGAACACGTACATATTTATACTGATGGATCGGCAACTCTCCAGTGTTCCTCTGGAGCCGTGGTCTTCCCAGCGAAAGCCACCACCATCAGTTTCAAGACATGTCACCCAACGACACCGATGGCCGCGGAACTTGCAGCCCTTCGCGCTGCACTTCGCCTCGTCAACCAAGAATAACCTCGAAGGTGGTCAATATTCAGTGACTCCAAGGCTGCACTGCAATCTTTGCTATCGGCCCTGCGGCGCGGACCACACGAACAACTGGTATTTGAGATTAGAGAACTCATTGATACCTTAACTGAGAAAGGACACCACGTGACATTTCAGTGGCTTCCAAGTCACTGCGGAGTCATAGGGAACGAACACGCTGATAACGCTGCTCGGTCGGCTCTTCAAGGGGACGAAGAGGAGCCGATACCGTTATCAAGGACCGATGCCGCTCGAAAACTTCGAACGATCAGCCGTCACATCACGTTATCCTTGTGGAACGCTGGAAGTTTTCACAACTACCGACTCCACCAGCTTGACTCCTCCCTACGCCTTTGTATTCCAGCTGGGCTCTGTCGTCGCGAAGCTACCCTGCTTTGTCGCCTATGGCTAGGGGTGGCTTTCACCAAGTCTTTCGCTTACCGAATTGGATGGGCCGACGACGCCTCGTGTGAGGACTGTGGTAACGAAGAGACTTTTCAACACCTTCTTTGTGACTGTCCTCGATATAATTTACAGAGACAATCACTTGCAACCGCGATAGCGCGTTTTGACCGCAGACCTCTCACAGAGGAACTCCTTTTCAGATACCGCCATCATAAGCCATCGCAGCAGAGGGCGACGAGGGCACTGTTGCGGTTCTTGAGGGCGACAGAACTGGACAGGCGACTGTAGCCTGAACAGATGTTAATGTTGCTACAAGTGTCAGTGTGCTGTGCGATGACAGTGTTCGGTGACAGTGACCGATTGTGATTGTGTGTCTATGCTCCTTCCTTTCCTTATCTCTACTTTGTTTCCACTTTACCTCCCCCTCCCCTCTCTCCCCAGCGTAGGGTAGCCAACCGGATTTTTTTTCTCTGGTTAACCTCCCTGCCTTTCCCCTTTCCTCTCTCTCTCTCTCGAGCAATCTTTTCCCGAATGTAAAACTACATCTGCGGTAGGATGAACTGACCGGAGCTGTTTATTGCACGGTGTGATTGCTTAAACAAAATGCAGAACTAAGACCTCAAACGATTGCGTTTAGCTTAAAAGGCCATTTTTTTATTATTGAGAGGGCCCACTTGTACACAGAACGAGCAGAAACTTAAAGGCAAGGTCCGAACTCCTTGCGCAGAATTCAGCATGCGTATCACGAGCAGAAGCTGTAATAAAAAAAGTATATAACAAAAACAAAGAAAAAAATCCCGGCACGGAAATAGGGCACACTAATCAAGTCACTTCCGAACGATTTCGCACGACGGTGAAATGCACTAGCACTTTGCGTCACAGAAATTACGGATCCATGTTTTGCACGAGGCCTTAATAGATCAGGTTGGATGTGTCTGTATGTCTCTTGAGTCTTCCCCATTTCGTCCAGGTCTTTCGCGCTGCTTTACTATGCCTTATTAGTGAGTCAGGGCGTGTCCTGGAGTCTCCGGAGTCGGGAACCTCAAGGCGCCAGCGCCCGCATAGGCTACATTGCAGGAGGGCACTGCCTCTTCCCCTGCAGCCTCCCCCCCAGGCCTTCCGTCCTGAAGGCCGACCCTCCTTCGATGCAGTAATTTATTCATTGGTTTCACAGTAACAAAAAAAATGTGCAGAGAACATTAACGACGCCAGTCCATGTAAGCGAACAGCCAAACGCTTCAAGAAAGCTATTCGTTTTATTAAAGGAATGCTACCCTAGCAAAAATTCTAATAGAAGTTTGTATTAGTCTAATACAGTTTTGTATTAGTTGTATAAGTTTTGTATTAGACCAATAGAAATTTCTATCAGTTGTACTGATTGACCTATAAGACCAATAGAGCCTATGTATTAGGCGTATTAGTCTTATACAAACAGTGTTGCATGTCTGCTAGTTTCATTATTAGACTGATACGTCCTATTGACTTTATACAGATTATTGCTGGTCTGTTATGCAACATGCATTGTTGAATTTTGTTTCCCCTTTTTGCTGCTTGTTTAATGCGAGGGTGAAAGTTCATGAAAAATTAAGTCTGTATTGGGGACTATTTGCAGAGAGGTCTCTGATTATTCGCTGAATAATAAAGAACAAAATGTGCAGCACACAGCATTCGCACGTTTGTATTAGTTTCATCGCACTAAGCTTATCTCTCAGCGATATACACGAAAGCGATCGACGCGCGCCAACATGGTCTTGCTAATTTTCTTTCACTGGCGACGTCTCATAACTAGGCCTCTGTTGAGCCTCGTCGCGATGAGTCGTGAGGAAACAGCTATGTTTACAACGCAACAAATACTTCGCCACGAAAAAAAAAAAACACAACGAACAACCAGCCGTGACCTGCGAGGCAGAGTCGCGATGCCCGGTGGGTTTACGAACGATGGTGCAATCGCAGCAACCATAGTTGTTTGCCACTGAAGTTGCGTTAGTCCCGTATCTTCTGTTGAAGTGCGCATAAAGCAGTGTTAAACTTGTAACCTAAATTGATAACTTAATACCCCATATAAAAGGCCGTAATATTTTTTGACACCAATGAGCAGTATCGCAGAGAAGGGAACACGGCAGGCGGGAAGATCGCAAAAGTACGGCCGTAGTCAGCCGTAGTTGCGCACAGCACGTGTGCATTGGCGGCTACCATGTTGCAGTGTACTGTAGCCATGTCAAGGCGAGGTGTGCGCGATTTTTAGTGAATTAACGATGTGTTTTTAAGGAACCCGAAGTGCTGGCGTCTGCGCAATCTTATTCCTGCAATATAATACTTGGATATGGGTGTTGTGTGACTTCAAAACAACGGAAGGCAACTAGTTTTACCCCTGTGCTTCGTGGATCTATCAGCGTGCATCGATGTGATGTGTCTTCGCCGGCGCCGATTCCTTTCCATTTGGAGGTAACTATTGTACTTATTTATGCTTCTATAGTATAGTATAAAGTTGTTTCTTTTTATCCCAATGGTGGATGCACTTCAGTACAGTGTGATTGGGCCGATTGTTGTGCGCATAGCAGCAGTGACATGCATGTTTCCGACAATGCTGTGCAAGATTTCTGTCTAGAGTTGTTCTTTATCTGCCTACAGTTTCGATGTAACACACAGAACATTTTTGGTGCATTTTATGTGCTGTCTAATTGTTTTGTCATATCAGATGGCGTCATTTTTCTTTATGATAAACATATCGAACTAAGCATATCAAACTTTGCCCTAAAATTAGTTTGGAAATTACGGGGCCATATTATTCCAATTTAGAAGCAAATATTGCCTGCTTAAACATTTAGTGATAGAACTAGCACCCCTGCTTTTAAATGTTTCTATATGTGTGTATGTTTCAACCCAGGTTTTTCTGACCACCCCAAAAGGACGTTCTCTGGTCGAAGTGGTGGAGTAAAAGCTCTGGCAATCAAAATTGCTGACCTGACGAAGATCTCGAAAGAGAAATCTGTAAAAATATTTGTGTGCTAATAAATGCTCCTAGCAATTATGCCTGTTTTTCATTCTGTAACTGGTGCATTGAGACCTTTTCTTTCACACCAATAGACCTATTAGACTAATACGCCGATGTACCTATTAGACTAATACGCCGATATACCTATTAGACTAATACACCAATAGACCTATTAGACTAATACACCAATAGACCTATCAGACTAATAAGCCAATAACCAATAGGTCTATTAGACTAATACACTAATAGACATAATAGACTGTATTAGTGTCAATAACCTCATAGGCTATTAGTTTTTGTATTAGAATTTTTGCTAGGGTACGCTTGAAGGCGTACATACGTTGCATTGGGGACATGTGGGCAGTTTGTTGTTTCGTTGCAATATTCCCTAGAGAACACAGCCGTTAACCTGCACATCTGTGATTGCACAATATGATTGCACATAATGTGCCTCTCGAATGGCTGTAATAACCAACAACTGGGTTGCGCGACAGCGCATGACCTTTGCGTCGGCCTTTCTTTGTCGTCGGTGAAGGTACGAACGCCAACCAACGACCACGAAAACGGAGAAAAGAAACAACGAAGGCCATTCGTAAAAAACAAGAAAAGTAATTAAAAAAACCTTGTGCAGGCCCGAAATGAGCACTGTAGCTCCTGCCCCCGGAGTACACTTCCGGAGTCTCGCTCGCGGCGTCATCTTTTGGCGATGGCTTCAACCGAAACTCTAAACCATGGTACTTAGCCGTTGGCATAATTGCGCCGGGAGGCAATCATTAAAGTACAGTGGTGCTTTTAACTTCTTTCGACGGAGATAGTACGCAAAACAAAAACATTTTCAATTAGTTCTGTTTAACGAAAGCGCCGCAAGGTGGCACTACTAAGAGCGCTGCTAGAAACTAGGAAGCTTACCAGCAAATATGCGGCCTGTAGGGTGGGCAGCACAGCAACAAATAACGTCAAGCAGAAAGTCAGAGAGGCTGAGATAATCTCATGGGTGGCGGCAATGGAAAAGAAACCTGCCATGACTACTTAGAGGAAAAAACGAAATAAGGAAAGAAACAATTTATGATAACTCAAAGGGAAGCTCATCACTTTTTCGAAGCGAGATCCGGATGCCTTGGAACAAGCACCTATAAAGCGAGATATAACAAGGAAGAAGAAGCATGTGCTTGCTGCGGTAAAGCTAGGGAAACTGTGGAGCATGTTTTATTAGAATGTGAAGACGTCTACCCAGCGGTCGATTTAGGCACCACTGGCCTCCTTCAAGCCCTTGGGTTCAGCGCGAGCAGTGGAAAAGCAAACATGTCTGCAATAGGCATTAGTAAGAGGCGATTGGAGGATTGGTGGAAGAAACGTAGGGAAACGACAAAAGACGGAGACGTACAAAAGCACAGTTCGTAATCGGGGATCAGAAAATTTGGGCGTGGTAGTTCATAGTGTTTTTCTTTTCTTTTTCATTGTTTAACCTAGGTAGGACATTAAGCAGTATAATAGCAAGAGCTTGAAGCTTGGTTCCAAAGGGGCCGCTCATAACATCCATCCATCCATCCTGCGAGCGTGAAACAACCAGGCAGCATCAAAAAAAAAAGGCGAGACAGAGACAGTAAACTCGATTCAAAAAGTGGCAACAAAGAAGACCACGGAGATTTACAAGAATGGCAAGAAACAAATTAGAAGGGAAAATCAGTACGATAATACGAAGGCAGGTAGTGCTTTGCTATTTGACCTTCGAGCTGCTTGCCTAAGGAAAATACATACCGGAGCAAATATTCGCAACAAGATGGGGCATATATGTCTTCTGGCGCAATGATCCGGAAAACACGCAGCACATCCCAATGGAATGCGAAAAGATTCACCCAGTGAGAGCTGTAGGTAACCTACACCTTCCAGAAGCGCCTGGATTTTAAGTGGACAGAAGCATCAACCAGTCAGCAGTCGAGATAAGCAAGGCACGCTTAGAGTATTGTTCGAAAAAAAAAAGCAGAGAAGCGATCAATAGGAATGGATCCGTCACAGGCCTAGGTAGCGGTACAGGGTAAATAGAGGAGTTCTGAGTAAAAGAAAAAAAAAAGGTTAAGGAGATGAATATAAAGATGCTAGAATGAAAACACATGATTAAATAAAGCAGGCTAGCTGACCATTCCTTACCGCTCCGTTGCAAAGGGGATGCCCATAAATTACCATCACGCCTCGCCTACGCTTCCGGTCTTCCCGGTACACTAGAAGCGACAATGCGCATGCGGAAAGGCTGCATCTAGCTCGCATCTAGCTATATCTAGCTACATCGGAATCTAGTGAAATGTTTTCGCTAATTTAGTGAGAGCTTTGCCCTGTCCGGCGTGTGTTTCATATATATATATATATATATATATAAAATATCCTTGATAAAAGCCGGCTCCCAGCAGATACGTCAAAATAAACTTTTGTCTTTTCAACTTGAATTCGCTCGGCTAGATATTTATAAACGAAACCGAATTTCCAGTCTGCGCAAGCCGACTTACAATGAAACACCGTACTTCAAGTTCATTGCTCTACTAAAAGAAGACCTCGAAATACGAGGGCAAGATTAGCGGTGTTTTGTTATTAGTTGCCTTGCGCAAACTGGGGATTTTTTTTTTCGGTTACCGTTCATTAGCTGCTTCGTCAAAATCAATTCGCCAAAATCAATAAATGCTTGTATATTTGCATAAGTTCGAACTTAAAATTGTGCATCGCATCCAATGAATATCCGGTTCGCCACATTCTCCCTAGCGACGTCCTTATACCGAATTGCTTGGCACCTCCAAAACCGTTCGCTATAAACGTGACTTCCTTGTAAAGAACGCGAGCAGCACCGCAAATACTAGCGCGGGCTGTGCACGTTCGACGAGAGAAAACACATATTTAAACGCGAATGCATGCAAGACAACATTTGCGAAATAAGTCGCGAATTTTTTCTGCGCGCACTTTGACGAAATCTGCGACCGCAGATCGTCAGATGCCGTGATCGCCTCCCTTGCCGGCGAAATTATTGATTCGTTTACAGACTGTCGACGACATCGTCGTGAGCTGTGGCATGTTCGTCAGCCGTCGCAACCGGATGCCGCGTAACAAGCAGCGTACGAGTTGAGAGATGCGAGTAGAGTGAGTTGCGTAGTGCTGCAGGACTCAAGGCACATCGACGTCGGCACGCTCGTCAAGCTCGTCGCTCACGCAGCTGCCGGCGCAGAGCGCAGCTGAGTTGCGTCAGCGAGTGGCAGCAGATGCACCACTACGTGACGTTCGTTGTAAATCAGCAATAGAGACTTTTAGCCTCTCCGCTATTCCGGCAAACGGGAGCGGTTTAGGCGGATTGCCGGATTTGCGGGGGCGTAAACGTGAGCGGCCAGAGCGGTGCAGCCGCCTGGTAGCGTAGAGTTCAACCAGACAAACACAAAGCTAAAACTGCAGTAACCCACTCTAATTGTGAACACGATTACGCCACTGTCGAGATTTACAGCACCAGCTAAGCAGAATATAGTAATTAGCTTTGTGTTTGTGTCGTTGAGCTTTGCGCCACCAGCTGGCGCCACCAATCTGGCCGCTCACGTTTACGCCCCCGCTAAACCGGCAAACCGCCCGCGCTTGCCGGAATACCGGGCACGCTGAAGGTCTCTAATTCCGCACTACGGGAACGCCTAGATTCTTTCGTTGTACGCGTAAATTCGTTCTCGTAGTTTTCGTTGCGGAGGCGTTCACAATGCATCTGAATGATAGGAATTTGCCCGGGACATAATTAATTATTCGCTATACAGTTCATTTCGTTGTAGAGGTGTTCGACTGTATTCATTTTTTCCGTTTCTTTTTTAGTCTGTGGCGCAAAACCGCGGAAAAAAAAATGTGATCCGAGGGCGGGCCAGCACGTCAAGCGCGGGCGGCGGCAGTGCCCTCGAGCAGGGTTTCAAAGGACTAACGCTGCTGCTCACATGCTAACTTGATGAGCGCGTAAAATTGGACCAAGTCACCCAGCTTCCCATTTCCCATTTTTGTCGCTGACAGGATTCACAGAGAGCCTATAGAGACTTCGCGAAGCGTTCTATTGCATATCATTATGCGCGTGAAAAAAAAAATTATCTGAAATAAACGGGAAAATATCGTCCTCTTGTGTTTAACATTGCCTGTTGGCTGGACTATAGAAAGCCGCGCCGCGCAATCTGCAATGTCCGGAGCCGCAATTTCGCGCTGCAACGCACCCGCAATTTTTTTTAGACAAGAGGCCGGAAAAGGCAGCCGTGTTCAACGCGCTTTGTGCACGCCGAACCAAGGTGCACTGAAACATCGCTTAGCGCATACACACTCTCTCCCTCTTTCTCTCCATTTCTACCGCTGCGTGGTCTGGCTGATGGTACAGCTTAAAGCTGTGCGCAGCTTCACAGTCGTCAAGGGATGGCGCCCCGCAGCCCATCATCGTCGATGGCTTCGACATAATGGCTCTCAACTGGTGGTCCAATTTCCTCTCCCGGAAGGACCATTAAACGGCACTGCCCGGGGCTGCGCTACGTACGCTTCGGCTGCTGGCTTCACTCCGCATACGGACCGTACGTATTTTGCGTATCGTTACAGTTCGGTGCAGCGTCCAGGACGATCGCGGGGAACGATTCTTGGTTCGCGATGCGGTGGGTATAATAACCAACTGGCGCGTTGCATGACAGCAACGCGAAAGCGACATATATAGCGTGCAGGCTCACTCGGGCACGTAGAATACTACTACTACTAATAATAATAATAATAATAGCGCCGCTAATCAGGACGAGGACGGCGGGAAGACGCGCAATACCGAGGGCACGGTCACGCGAGTGTATACCTTGTCACGCGATTGCCCGATTGAGGTCTCCTGCCTGTAAGGAACGAACCGGCCGCGGATGCTGCTGCGCGCAATGCGTCGAACATCTGGAAAGCACGCGACGACTCCAGCGGCCGAATCGGCCTTGACGTTGTGCTTTTACTTCTAAGCGCGTAATGGCGGGGACAAAAAGCCCCCTGTCTGCTCGTGCACAAACTACGGACGCACTTTGTCGTTGAACACCAGCCGCTGCTGCGTATGGTATAGTGGCACGCGTGCGCGAGCGACGCTCACTGTTCGGGGCTACTGGTGATATATATATATATATATATATATATATATATATATATATATATATATATATATATATATATATATATATATATATATATATATATATATATATATGATCAACGCGCCACGCGGGCCCCGCCTCAAGTCAGAGGTCATGCCGAGGAGCTGCGCTGATTCTCAACCTGCCGGGTTATGCGTACGCGTAGTGTCAGGAGGGCAGTTATTTAGGCTGTGAAGAAAAAAAATAATGCTATTTCCGCTATCTTTTCGTGACACATCCACTCGTATCTCCAATGTAAAACTGTGCAGGTCGACTGCTCTATAGTTTACAGACTTAGTGAAACTAGACTTTTTTTTTTTTTGCGCGCGTTCCATGAATTTCGTTGCAGTTGGCCTTTCAGAACCGGTTTTGGTACAGCGGAGCGCAAACACTTGCCTGATCGCGGGACTACTCCGACTGACAGTGGCACCACCGCGGTTGGCACTAAAGGCGTCGGATCGTAGGTCCCTCAGCTTAAAGAAAAAATTAGGGCGATAGCGGACAAGCGCGTGCTAATTGCTTTCACAATTTTTTTTTCTACAAGGAATGGCATTTTCAGGCACCATGTACTTTTTCTTTCAAACATCCCTGGAACGCAAGTGCTTTGTGTTAAAGGGACGCTAAAGATAAAAACGATTTAGGCTATTTGTACAAAAAAAAAAGAAAGACGCTTCTGCATTAACGAAAAAGACGCCCTTAGCGTGAGAAGAGATTTGATAAGCCAAAGAAAAACGCAAGAACGATGGACAGGCGGAGACGCCATCGTTGTGTTCCCGCATTAGCCCGCCGAGACGTCATTGATTTTGAGGGACGTTTAGTCGGGCTTTCTTCACGTTTTATCAGTAAACGTGGACTACGTCGTATTCTAATAGAGCCTCCGACTCAACTTGGCGAGTTTCGAGAACCTTTACGGAGCCACAACGACTCAAGTGTGAAAAACAACAAAAAGGCAGTTAGATCTTCATTTTCTAGTTCAATAATTAATCCATCGAAGCAGAGTTACCGAACACAATGTTTTGAAAGAATGCCTTAGCAGTACTTAGTATACTTTATTATATATATTATACTTCATTAGATTCCCTTTAGTGTCTTTTTCATATCATTGCACGTTCTATCAATGTCGCTGCGTATGTTGTCCCTGTGGGTATTATTGTGTTCTTTTAAGTGTTACCTCGTGATATATAGTTGTGTGTGCATTCAATGCGACACATTCACTTACCTACACGCGCTGCTTGTGTTCATTGTGCATACCAGCTGGCGGTGTGTGAGTGTGGGACTGCAGAAGCTGGCCGAGAGACAATGAGCATCGATCAACTGGCTCCTGCACTCCCTCAACCCCACCTTAAGATTTTGATTGCAAAAATGTCATGTCAGTGCAGTAGAGTGGTGCTTAATCGTATGTCAAAAGCCGGCCAAATAAACACCTACTTTGCCGTGCACACAGTAGTCGACCAGACAAGGTCTACCCCTGCGGATGAAACAAATCTAACGGGACACGCTGAACATGAAACAAATCTGAATAAAGCGTCGTCTGATTATAACAAGTTGGCCTTAGCTAACTCCAAAAACGCAAAAACAATATTGTTCCTGACATGTGACGGAATTAAAAAAGAAAGACAAGATCCTATAGTGCAAAACAAAGGAAGAATTACCATTACGCGAAACGACCACTTGCCGTAAAGCAAGAATTTTTTTTCTTTAGAAATGCTGTCAAAAGTGTCTACAAAACAGACGAGCTTGCACGGCTGGTATCTGGAGATCCCAAGCAGCTTTTTTTTTTTTTTTCTGCAAGCCAAGCGGTCTGAAGGTTGTCTCGCATATTCCTCGCGACCATCCAGATGGAACGGTCTCCACGTGAACCACGTCGTTCACGTACCACGAGACCCCGCTACATCGCCCAGACTTTACGTGCGAACGCAAACAGGAAATGCTCTCGCACGTAGATAAGGGCGGAAACGCTTGCTCGAGCCTAACGAGGTGTCGCCTCGAGCGGGGAAACATGAGCACGCCCGTCTCCACGCATCACATTTAAACCACTTTCGCGAGATGCACAATGGCGTAGTTTGCGTTCGAAGGCTTCGGTGAGGCCTTGTTAAAGACGGTTCGCTTAGAAAAATAGCTAACCATCGTTATATCAAAATCGTTTCAGTGTAAATACCGCTTTATTCGAACTCCTTGGTGGTTCCAACTGTGGTGCATTTTAAACAGGATGAAAGGAAATAAAAAAAGAACTGAAGCGATACTTTCGAACCGCTTGCCACTAAAGACAGAAATTACAGCCACGGCATCGTAATGAGCGAAGTCGCCCGCATCAAACTTTTTATTCAAATCCAAAAAAATAAATCGTACATAAGGCACACACTGAAAAAAAGAAAAAAAAAGCCCCCGTAGAAACGCATCTGAGAGTTATCTACATGTGCGTAAGCATAGTGTCAAGTGCTCATCTCCACCCAGACCGGTGTTATTATCAATGTTATGAAACTTGATCAGACCAGTACTAACGACAGCGCTGCGGCGACACGAACTGCTGCCGACAGCGGCGCAAGGTGAATTGATGCCTCAAGCAAGCTACGGCAGGTGGCGGCGCCAGGTGCGCCGATGACGTTCGGTTCATGACATGTCGTTATCTTCCTTTAGCACCTTATCTAAGGGCGTGATCCATTGTGAACCGTGATCAACCACACTCCGACGACGGCGGCATCTGGCACGGCCGCGAGGGCCAACTTGAAAGCGGTGTGCAATGGCTACAGGGAGCCCCGACAGCTGATAACCTCGTGTGCTCCGTGTTATCGTTGCTGAGTTTATGTTGAAGAGATACGCGCGGGCCCCAATCTTGAAAGCCATCTGCGATGGGCACAGAGTGCGGCGAGTGCTGACAGCTTCGTGTGATCCGTGTTCTCGACGCGTACCTCGCGTAGAAGCTAGAGGCAGCACGAATATGAATTCGCTCGCTTCTGCGGACGCTATCCTGAAAGCGATCGCCTTACGGGCAGGACGGACAGTTTTCTCGTTGGGTAAGCGTAGAAATGCTTACGAATTTAAAATCGTCGTCCACCCACCATCAGCACGAATCTACTGCGAAAACTCGTTAGGATATGAAGATCAAAATCAGCGAAAAACGCTATGTACACAAGAAAGATGCCGGGACGAGGCTCGACTTCTCGCCTTTTTGCTTGTGTACGCTGTGTTTTTAGCTGATCTTCACCTTTCAATCATATACGAACTGGCCCAGCTCTCGACTTTGTTGCAATAAGGGTTTCTCAAAAAAATTTGGCAGCTTTCGACCGGGGAGCGAAGTATCGACAGCCATGGCAAGCCCTACCGTTGCGCTTAAACACCTCGGACTTTGTTCAACTATATGGGCACCGGCCGCTGGCCAGAAGGCGTTACGGCTCTTTCAGCTTCCTACAAGATTTGCCGACGCCAGCCGCTTTTGGGATAAGCGGGAACGAGACACTTTTATCAACAGCAGCACACTAGCGCCTGCGTAATGCCTTGCTTGAACTCACTTCCTCGAACCTGATACGCAAAGCATTGCCCATTCCCCGTTAGCGTTCGGACGCATGCGACCGCTGCAGGTCTGGAGCGGGCGCAGAGACCAGACTCGCGCTCCAGACTGACAATGACACGGCATGCACTGTCGTACTATGCAGGGTATATGTACGAATACGTTATAAGTAATAATCAAAATTAGCTGCTACCACTATTTTAAGGCGACAGAGTTAAGGACCACGTGTCGCAGAAAATCCGGCGTGGGCGGCGCTGCCCATATGATAAATGTTACCGCGAACCATGCATCCATGCAGGCCCTGCGCAAAGCGCAGAGGCGTTATTAAACTAATATCATTCCTCAAAGTCAAACGCGTAAGACAATTCGTAAAACACGACTTACACACAACCTCCAGAGGTGACAACGTGAGATTGTAATTTGAATATACGAGAAAAAAAAATAATTATGTTACGTGGAAATTCAAACACAAATTCCTTTAGCTCTGCCGTTTGAGGTCTGCATAGGAGCGGTGCGCCCCAGAGAGCTCGTCTTCGCTCATAGAGTTCGCCGCTAGCGTTTCCAGCAAAACATTACGATTATACAGGGTGTCCTACGGAACTTTAGCGAAAAATTAAATGTATGCGAATGCCACCTAGCTGGACAGAACCAAGATAAGGTTGTTTGCCGTCGCTTGGTGATACTCAGATTACTTTTCGATTCTACCTAATTACATAACTAGTATTAGTTAAAATAATGAATTCTTATATATTATATTTAAATGATAAGCGTCAGTGAGAAAATTATAGAGCAACATGAAAAACTACCGATACAGCTTTCTGTTGCTCAATACGTGCTACACGAAAGAGTTTTTCCGAACGTGAAAGAAGCCCGCGAAAAATTTGGTGGACGCTTAAGCTTTGCTCTTAAGAGGAACCTTTAGCTCGGGTGCTCCTATATAAATACATGTAAAGGAAGAATTCGTTTTTCTCAGCAACCACTGCACAAAATTTCACAAGGTTTGTTGCATATAAAAGAAAAACTTAAAGTCTAGTGACTGTTGGTCTCGAATTTTTTAATTAGGTTGTCAATTGTTTATTAAAAATTGCTAAAAATCGGAAATTTTCGAAAAGCGAAACTATCAAGTTTACAACTCCGCAACTCAAGAACGAAAAATGGTAACACAATTCTGTGAATTGCATCTAATAGTACATCTAAAGCGGACAAAATTGCTATGTTACACATGAGTATAACAAGATTTATTAATATGGAATAACAGCTCTTGCAGAACCCTTGTACCCAATGTAACAAATTCACGTAAGATGTCAAATGACATAACGAATTTGTCCGCTTTGAATGATCTCATAGATGCCGTTTACATAACCGCGATATCTGTTCTTGGTGCATAGCTATGAATTTGTAAACTTCGTACTTCTATTTTTTTCGAACGGTCGTATACATGAATATCTATTTAACAATATCCAGGCCGTAAATTGAAATTCCGCTTCTAACACTCACTAGAACTTAACTTTCTCTATCAAATGCAACAAATTTCATGAAAGGATGTCCACGGGTTATGTCAGAAAAAACGCTTTTGCGTTTTACATGTATTTGAATAGGCCGCGTCAGAGCTGGGCCCGAGCTAAAGCTTCCTCTTAAGAATGAAACGCGATAGCATTCAGATCCCTGAGTACTTCTCACGCTTCCCGCACCGTATGTAACCGTAATGTTTACCGGGGAACGCTCGTGGCGAACGCTATGCGCGAAGGCGGGCTTTCTGCTATAAAGGCGGCTTCTTGCGTGGGCCGGGATGCGATAGAGTTACTGTATATGCTACCAAAGAATATTTGGTAATATGCCTCCGCGGCGGAGGCGAGCGCCATCTGGAACTATTGTATGGAAACAGGCGCGCCGTGGCCGGTCTATGATTGGTAGAAACGCCGGAAAAATGGGTTTGTTTGAGTTTTCGTGTAACAGTAATATGTTTTTTCGTATATTAAAATTACAATCCGAGGCTATCATGTCTGCAGGTTGTGTGTAAGTCGTACTTTGCCGTTTTTCTACACATTTTAGCTTGATAAATACAATTAGTTCAGTAACTTCCTTGCACCACATGGAGGGCCTAGGTATGGGTGGTTCGAAACGTTTTGCCGAAATGACGTCCGACGCCGGACGCCAACGCCAGATTTCCAGCGACACGGGGCCCTTACCGCTCTCGCGTTAATGCACGCAATGTGCCTCGAGCGGCCAATCGCGCGACAATTTCGCGTGCATTTGCGGGCTTCTTTCATGCTGGCAAAAACAGTTTTATGTAGCACGTATTGAGCAACAGAAAGCTGTTTCGGGAGTCTTTCATGTCGCACTGCAATTTTTTCATTGACATTCTTCATCTAATTATAATATCTGAGAAGTTAATTGATTAGGACTAATTATGTAATTAGGTGGAATGAAAAATAATCTGAGTATCTCGAAGCGACGGCAAACAACATTACTTTCATTGTGTTCAGCTACGTGACATTTGCATGTCTAAAGTTTGCCTAAATTTACGTGGGACACCCTGTATAACTGTATAAGCTGCAGTTGCGGGGAAGCGTGAGAAGCAGTCAGGGATCTTTGAATGCTATCGCGTTCCACTCTTAAGGGCGAAGCTCAAGCGTCCTCTAAATTTTTCCAATACATTTTTTTAACATGGCTATTTAAGAATGGCGATGAGTGGTGCGTATCTCAGCATTTTTACGCTATATAAACGCGTATCAAGCTCGATGTCGGAAATAGTTGCTAGGCGCGTCATTGTAGTTCCTTCCGAATTTGATGGGGGCGAAATGCAAAAAAACAACGGACCCTCGTGTACTTAAATTTAGTTGCACGTTAAAGATCCCCAGGTGGTAAAAATTAATCTGGAGTCCCCACACTACGGCGTAATCATACCCTAGTTTTGTCCCTTAAAGCTACGGAATTTCAGTATATATATTTTCCAGAGTTCCCCCTGAAGGAACTGCTTAGCTGGTGCAGGCGCTAAAGGATTTTCAATCTTATCCAAACAGATATATTTGATCATGTACACATAACAGTGAAAAGAGTTTCATAATGTGGACGCAAGCGGCTTGAGTGCGAAAGAAGCTTGCGCGTACCGCAAACAAAAGCCCTCTAATTGATCCCTGCGCCGCATTATCCACTCTGCTATCTCCTCGCCGCACTCTGGCCTTTGCGTAGATCAACCTAGATAAACACAGCTTCATCAAGCCGGCGTGGGTGGTTGCGAGAAGATAAGCACAAAAAGATTTTTTTTTTTCGGTGTCGCTTTTTCGTGCGGGACTGCAGCAACTCGAATTAGCATCACTACGACGTCATGCAATGTCGACAGATAGCGATAGATATATAGTAAAGCCTGATTAAATGAATTAGGCTAGGTGACTATTTGTTCCTGCACCGTTTCAAGTGGGATACCAATATGGCTCACCGTCATCACTGAGTGGAGGATCGCTTCAAAATGCGGAGCTCAGCCCCTTTCCGTTTACCCACTTGTCCAAATGGGCCTAGGGTCACTAGTTAACTAAAATATTTTCTATCTCTCTCTGAGAATGATGAAAGAGCCCACTGTTATGGAATGGTGCGAACCACTGTAAAAAGGAGCACGAAATTAGTATTTTGGAACTAACTATAACTCAACTATGAAACAGAGGCTGTAGAAACCTTTCATCATTACAGGTCAAGCCTAAGGCGTCAAATCATGCGCTTTCTAACTGTGAAGTCTTGAAAAGTTAAAGGTATGATGTCGTAAATAAAAATGACGTGTGTCCTTTAAAAATGAACCCACCGTATATAGCGCAAGCAAGGCCAAGCGCAAGACGAAATATTAACGCGAACGACAACGCTTGAGTCGCAACCGAGCCATCGCCCGGAAAACGAGCACCTAAGCGCGCACCAGGAACGGTGCGCCACGAAAATTAGGAAGTTAACGCATCGAACTAAGACACGTGGCGGGAATTCAGGTGTAACATAATCGCCTTAGTGTTTTGAGTCTGTAACCCTCATAAGGAGACCGGGCGGCGTAGTCGGATATGCAAAGTTGCTGGCACATAGGTGATAGCTCCTAAACGATATTTCTACGCTACTGCAGCTAGCAGGAGTACAGTGGCTCTTAATGAAGATACTACTACTATCATTAACGATACTGCTGTTACTGTTACTACTAATTATCTGCCACTGTTGGTCAGTGGCGATGGCGCCGCATTGCAGAGAATGAGGCCGCGGTTTCAATCCCGGCTGTGGCGGCAGCGTTTCTAAGGACAGAATTTCTAACGTCTCGAAAAACACTTCCGGGTTATTTCGACGGACTTTCGGGAGAGTTTAAGCTAGCGATAGAATAACGGATATCACTATAAAAAATAAAACGGAGTGCGCATCCCGCCAAAAAAAAAAGCGCACATTAGGAGAAAGGGTACAATACCAGAATGCTACCCTTGCAAATTGGCGTATTTCTTCGCTTAAAAACTCTTTTACATGCGTGGTGAAAAGAGGTGAGTTACATGCACAAGAAAACACCCATAAAGGTGCAATTTCTCTTGGTGTTGTCAGGATTGGGGGCTCAATCCCATCGTCCGTGGTCCTTTGCCAAGATTGGAGTACGGCATGAATTCGGAGGTAGCTGGCCCATGCCGTCGTCCAACTTATTTACGCTGAGATCGTTGATGAAGTGAAGAACTGCTTCTCATCGAGAACGAGGAAAAGGGGTTTATTTACAGAAATTAACTCAGTCTAACATGACTGCTTGAGAAAAAGAGTATCAGTCCAACATGACTGCATGAGAGAAGTGACTCAGTCTAACATGACTGCTCAAGAGAAGTGTGTCCTCAGCATTCGCACAACCACAGTTTTTATACACTCGATCCGCCGGTCCTACGACGCGGCGACTGTTCGTTTACACATCACCAACTCGCAGCTGCTCTGCAGACCAGTTTACGTACACAAAGGCAACCGCGCTCTGTACACAGAGGCAACCGCGCGGGGTGCCGTTCCGGGAACTATCGGAGTCGATCGAGGGTCGCTCGTTGTTCTGCGCCACTCCGAAGCGTGAGACGCACGAAAAAACGTCGTCCCCACGGCAGCTTGTCCAGGCGTGTCAAATCAGCTCCGCGTTGGGGAACTCCGGAAGCATTGTTCACACACGCCGAACTAGTCCCGTCACAATGTCGATGGGGCGGGTGGAAGGCGGCGGATTCCAGCGCAAAGGCCGCTTCTTTGAACGCCTCCCAGCTGCAGCGACGGAGAGGGAGAGGTGCGCGTCTTGCACCCCTTGTCGTAATCGGGTGACAAGGTGGCAATCTTGTTGCGCAACTCGCCATTCTTGACAGCGCCTCCATGGCCCGAAAAGTCTCGACTGTCTAGCGCTGACAACCGCTAGGCAGGAAGAGAACGGCTGCTGGTCAGGGGGGGGGGATTGATGTCTTGGCTCGCAGCGACCACTTGTGCATTGATGTCACCGCCCCAAAACATTCAACAAGGACAGGCAACTGCAAAATGAACCCCACAACACGGCTCTGCGCCGAGATGACGCGCATTGGCTCTCACTTTAGACTCGCTAGGCTTCAAAAAAAAAAAACAACAACAACATAAGTGCAGAAACAAAAAAAATGCTACATTTCACTATGCCAATTTCTGAAGCAAATTCCTGCTGACCAATTCAGCAATCATGGAGGGAATTCTGCTAAATGAGAGGGGATTTTCTTCGCCTAAAGAAAAGCTAACACTTGTAACCCCAAAATTTAGGCGGGACCCTCAAACGCAGAATACAAATTAGCCTGCTCAAACCATCCGCATTGCTATGCAACTTTCCCTTCTTATATCTAACGGAGAAGTTGTACTCTTGGAGAGTGAGGCTCCATCGGAGCAAGCGGCCGTTTTTGTGTGACATTTGATTGAGCCACGTCAGAGGACAGTGGTCGGTCTCGAAGATGAACTCCGCTCCGTACAAGTAACACGACAACTTCTGGGCGGCCCAAACCAAACAAGCGCATTCCTTCTCTGAAGCGCTGTAGGCTTCCTCTCTTACATTTAGTTTACGGCTGGCGTAGAGGATAGGATGCTCCTCGTTATCGTCGCCGACCTGACTAAGTACCACGCCCATACCTCTGTCGCTTGCGTCGCATTGAACTATGAATTCCTTTGTGTAGTCTGGCGCGCGAAGCACAGGGCGAGAAACCAATAGCGTTTTCAAACTTTGGAAAGCGTTCTCCTTGTCCTTATCCCAGTGTACGTTACTCGGTGCTCCCTTTCGGAGGGCGTCTGTTAATGGACTTGCCAATTGCGAGTAATTCGGAATGTACCGTTGATAGTACCCCACAAGTCCCAAAAATGAACGAAGGTCCGTTTTCGTGCGCGGCTGAGAAAATTCTCCAATCGTAGCTATTTTCAGCTCAGCCGGCCGTCTCATGCCCTGACCGACAACATGGCCCAGATAAGTAACCTGCGAACAACCAAACCTACACTTTTCCGCTTTCATCGTTAAGCCGGCTTCCCTCAACCGTGAGAACACCTGTTTGAGGTGCGATACGTGTTGTTCCCAGCTGTCCGAAAAAATGGCCACATCATCAAGATAAGGTAAGGCGAACTCCTGCAAGTCCTTTAGGACAATATCCATTAACTTAGAGAAGCTAAACGGCGCGTTCTTCAGCCCGAAGCTGAGTGCGAGAGGGCGAAAAGTGCCTACAGGCGAGATGAATGCGGCATAGCGGCTGGCACTTTCTGAAAGGGGAACTTGCCAGTACCCCCGCACGAGATCTATAGTTGAAATGTATTTAGCAGCGCTAACTCTTTCAATCCGTTCCTCAATGTTGGGTATCGGGTACAGCTGATCCCTAGTGATCGCATTTAACTTCCTGTAGACAACACACGGACGAGGGTCCTTGTTAGGGGTTTCTACGAGTATTAGCGGTGACGTGTAGTCACTCTCAGCGGGCTCAATAACTCCCAACTCTAGCATGCGCTGTATCTCTGCCTCCATAATCTCTCTCTGTCTTGGAGACACCCTGTAAGGTTTTGATCTTACTGGTTCGGCAGAGGTCAGCTCAATTTCATGCGTTATCAGTTCGGTTCTACCCGGCCGATCGCTAAATCTGTCGATATATTCCCCTAACACCCCTTTTAGCTCATCTAGCTGCTCGGGTCTTAGAGCATGCGAGCTTACCGAGTGTTCTACTACTTCTTCTAGGCCGATTTCAGAGTTGGAGGTGGCCCTATACTCCTTAAACTTGGTACCAATGCCATCCGGCTCTTTGACGGTATAGTTAACGACTCCGCTCCGCTCTACATACGGCTTCATCAAATTACAGTGATATATCCTCACTTCCTTCCTGCGACCGGGCATTCTCAAAGCATAGTTGGTATCTGAAAGTTTGTGCAACACTTTAACGGGCCCGTCCCAGTGAACTTCAAGCTTGTTCTTTCTTGAAGGTTTGAGGATCATTACCTGGTCTCCGGCGTTAAACGTACGAAGCCTCGCATTCTTGTCGTAACAGAATTTGGCGTTCTTTTGAGCTAGTGCCATGTTCTTTCCGACTAGTTCTTGGGTTGCGCTTAGCCGCTCCAGTAAATTTAGCACGTATTCAACCAAGGTTGGACTCTCCCCTCTTTCCTCCCACATCTCTCTTAACATTCTCAGTGGAGACCGGAGTGTCCTCCCATACACTAGTTCTGCTGGTGAGAACCCTGTCGCCTCATGTGGAACCGTTCGCAAAGCAAACAAAGTTGCCGGCAGACAGTTCTCCCAGTCCTCCTTGTGCTCGTAACAGAGCGCACGCAAAACTCGCTTAAGCACCGAATGCCACCTCTCTACACTGTTTGACTGAGGGTGATAGACAGAACTGTGTATTAACTTTACCCCGCACTTTTGCAAGAATGTGGAAGTCAGTGCGCTCGTGAATACTGACCCTTGATCTGCCTGAATTTCGGCTGGAAACCCAACTCGTGCAAACACTGTCAAAAGCGCGTCTACTACTTCGGTGGAGCTGAGCTCTTTCAAAGGGATTGCTTCTGGAAACTTGGTAGCCGGACACAGCATGGTAAACAAGTACCTGTAGCCTGATTTTGTTTTTGGAAGAGGCCCTACCGTGTCTATTACAAGTCGTCTGAAAGGCTCTGTTATTAAGGGCACTACCTTCAGTGGAGCTGTCCAAGTCTCTCCTGGTTTACCAGAACGCTGGCAGGCGTCGCATGATCTTACAAAGTTTTCTACATCTTTGAAACAGCCAGGCCAGTAGTATTCCATAAGCAATCTTTCCTTTGATTTGTTTATGCCTAGGTGGCCGGACCACCCATTTCCATGACAAAGACTCAAAAGGTCCTCCCTATACTTAGTAGGTATGACTAACTGATCTAAAATCTTACCCTTTCGATCTCTGTAATGCCGATACAACAATCCTCCTTTCTCATGTATCGTTACGTTGCGCCTAGCAATGCCTTCTTTAGCTGTGTCACGTAATTTAGCTAAGCTCTCATCATTCTTTTGCTCAGCTGCCAGTGACTCTCTATCCACGCGTAAGAGTTGATCGAAGTTCTTTGAGGCCGGTGATAATAACGACCCTGTCTCGCTTGTGAGCGCGTCTGCTTGCTCTTCCTGCAGGCTAGAACTCTGACACTCTAGTGCTACGCTCTCATTGAGCTGGTCAGCTGGCAGGCTCTCCTCAACTGTTCTTTTGTCCCTCGGGCCTAGCTCGGATTCGGGTATTGAAGTTATGCCCTTTTCTGCTTCCGCTGGAGGAGCTTGAGCATTTTCAGCCGAAAGCGCCGCGATCTTACGAGCTTGGCCTCGGGTCAATGCCTGTACTATGCCCTCTCCCAGTTTGAGCCCTCTGTCACGCAGTAACTGATTCGAACGATTCGAAAAGATGTAGGGATACTGCAGTGACAAAAATTTGGAAACTGCAGCCTCAGTCTCTAGTTCCCCGAATGGTCCACTGATTTTGACTTTGGCCATGGGCAGACACACGCTGTGTTCTTCTGCAACCTGTTTTATCCACGCTACTTCTCCGGTGAAGTCATCTACCATCACGTAAGACGGATGGACAATGTCTAGCGTGGCGGCACTGTCTCTTAGCACTCGGCATGGTTTTCCATTAACTTGCAGGTCGTGGAGATATGGACTTAAAAGTTCCATATTCTCATCCTTTTCCTCCACGTAGGAAAAAACTACGCTAGACTTCTCGCAGTTTACAGCTATATGTCCCAGTTTGTGGCATTTGTAACAGCGAATTGGTCTAACAGATTCGAATTTTCTTTTCTGTTCTTTTTGTGCGGTTTCTCCGTTAAGTTTCTCCTCGCTCTTTTCTGCGGGCTTTTCCGCCATGTCTACAGGCTCGGATCGTCTAGTTTGCGCACCCTTTTTGAACGGAAATGGTTTCCGCGGTCCATTTCGACCGTCCCAGTTTCCCTCCTCGGCGTTCAATTTTCTACGGGTTGCGTACTCTTCGGCTAATTCAGCCGCCCTTTCCACAGTGTTTACATTACCTCTGTCTTGCACCCACAGTTTCACAGCTTGAGGGATGGTTTTGTAAAACTGCTCTAGACACATGCATTCAATGATCATGTCTCTGCTGTCGTACGCTTCCGCGCTTTTAAGCCACTCAACTAGGTTGGCCTTTAAGCTATATGCAAACTCCGGATAGCCCTCGCTATCTTTCTTGCCTGTGCTCCTAAACCTTTGCCGAAAAGCTTCGGCTGAAAGGCGGTATTTCTTCAGGAGACTATCCTTAACTTTTGCATAATCATATGCATCCTGCACACTCAGTCTGGCGATTACTTCCGCCGCCTCACACGGCAACATAGACAGCAACCGCTGTGGCCCTGTACTCGGGCCGAAGTTCATCTTTTCGCAAGTCCTTTCAAAATTGCATAGGAACAAGCCTATGTCGGTCCCGACCTCAAATGGCTTTAATAGCCTGTCCATGCGGTACGATTCTGCCTCACTTGATCGTCCCAGAGCGCCTTCACTTCCTTGAGACAACTCCAAACGTCTGTTTTCAAGTTCAAGTTGCATTTTTCTTAACTCGCGATCTTTATCGCGTTCCTCTCTCTCTTGTTTTTCTCTGTCCCGTTCTTCTCTTTCTCTTTCCCGTTTCTCTCTCTTTTTGAGAAGTTCCAATCCCATTTCAATATCTTGCTCACTGGCCTGATTGGAAATTAGCTCCAATAATTCCGATTTGAGCATTTCCTTGCGTACATCTAGGCCCAGTTCCTCACCAACAATCAACAACTCGTCTCTCAGCAGTGTCCTTAACTCCATGACTGCTGCTTTACTGCCTTGATTCTGCTCTCTAAATCTAGCTAGGAAGACACAACCTAGCTAACACACAACAATCTAGCTTCCCTACTGTTCTAAACAGAACAACCACAAAATGAAGCCTAGAGAGTCAAAGCAAAAACCAAGCACTCACCGCAGATACAGCACCATGTCGCAAAGTCCATCCCACCGCTGCCAGCCAGTTGTCAGGATTGGGGGCTCAATCCCATCGTCCGTGGTCCTTTGCCAAGATTGGAGTACGGCGTGAATTCGGAGGTAGCTGGCCCATGCCGTCGTCCAACTTATTTACGCTGAGATCGTTGATGAAGTGAAGAACTGCTTCTCATCGAGAACGAGGAAAAGGGGTTTATTTACAGAAATTAACTCAGTCTAACATGACTGCTTGAGAAAAAGAGTATCAGTCCAACATGACTGCATGAGAGAAGTGACTCAGTCTAACATGACTGCTCAAGAGAAGTGTGTCCTCAGCATTCGCACAACCACAGTTTTTATACACTCGATCCGCCGGTCCTACGACGCGGCGACTGTTCGTTTACACATCACCAACTCGCAGCTGCTCTGCAGACCAGTTTACGTACACAAAGGCAACCGCGCTCTGTACACAGAGGCAACCGCGCGGGGTGCCGTTCCGGGAACTATCGGAGTCGATCGAGGGTCGCTCGTTGTTCTGCGCCACTCCGAAGCGTGAGACGCACGAAAAAACGTCGTCCCCACGGCAGCTTGTCCAGGCGTGTCAAATCAGCTCCGCGTTGGGGAACTCCGGAAGCATTGTTCACACACGCCGAACTAGTCCCGTCACAATGTCGATGGGGCGGGTGGAAGGCGGCGGATTCCAGCGCAAAGGCCGCTTCTTTGAACGCCTCCCAGCTGCAGCGACGGAGAGGGAGAGGTGCGCGTCTTGCACCCCTTGTCGTAATCGGGTGGCAAGGTGGCAATCTTGTTGCGCAACTCGCCATTCTTGACAGTGTGTACGATACTGACCACTTGACCAATCTTCTGGCGTCATGCTTCTGGCGCCCGATCAAGATGATCCGAGATACGAAAGGTCTCATAGGTAATTGGCACTTTAGTTCAATTTATGACAGCTGTTATTAGTTTGCACGTTTCCTTCACCTGCAAGCACCACGGTGAACAGTAGCATTGTTGAAAATCTTATGCCGTAGGAACTACGTCGGTATTTCCAGGCTGACGTTGTGTGGTTCTTCGGCTCTAGTAAGGCCTCTGTTCACTGTCAAAGAAATCTATTTTGTGTGAAATAACGTCTCGTATCTACTTCGGCTTGGTATAGTGGTTATTTCTTTCTTTTTCTGGTCTGCATAGCGCTTCTTCTACAGCAGGGATGTTTAAACTTTTTTTGCCGGTGCATGGCATGTGTCGAGGGTCATATAATAAAAGGAATAAATAAAATTACTGAAAATTAATTTAGTAAACAAAAGTAACATTGTGAGAAGAAATACCAAAAATGCTATTCCAATTAATGGAGGTGCTTTATTCAAATAATTTTTTAAAATTTTATTTTGATGTGATGACTTTTTGCAATAACGTCAAAAAAAAATCAAAGGAGCGACACAGCTACCTTACGATTAGAATTTAGCTTTGACTGCCAAGTGTCGGTGCCAGGCGTGTGAGCGCTCAACACCACTCGTAAAGCGCCAGATGTAAAAAAA
This sequence comes from Dermacentor albipictus, assembly GCF_038994185.2. NCBI lineage: Eukaryota > Metazoa > Arthropoda > Arachnida > Ixodida > Ixodidae > Dermacentor > Dermacentor albipictus. The sequence continues at coordinate 462,039,201 of NC_091821.1, read as the reverse complement.
TAAAAATAACATAAAACAACAAAGGGTAAATTGCAACCAGTCAATTTGTCATTGCAATTTTCAAATCTCCTTACAAATGCCTATTTACCTATCAATCGTTTTTATTTGTTATAAGAGAACCAAAACACAACTCGCTTGCGATCGATATTATGGTGGAACATGCCGGTGGCAAGAAATGCGGAGTACGACCGTATATTCATCGGAAGTAATCCGCACAGCACGTCGAAGCTTTTTTCAACAGCGGAAAATCGATTCGACCAAACGATACATTATGTAAAAAGAAAACCATCGAAGATGATTGTCAAAGTAAGCTAATACTTTCTTTCTCTCTTATTCCACTGAATTTTCTGTTATTTTCGCGAATTAATGACATTTAGTAAATGAGTCAGCTAGAGTTCAGAATTGCTGCCCTTGAAGCTTTAACGACATTTCGATGTTTGCCTGTATGCTTTTTTTATGTGTAATGTTTTAAGGCGAGCAAATACAATTTTTTGCAGAGTAATCAGTGCTATTTCACACATTTGCAAGCGTTGGGTTGGAGAAAGTACGAATATTTTTAGGGCGAATGTCTTGCAAAGTTCATCGAAGTTATCACTTTCGTATTTATAAGTATTTGTTTGCTCAACAATAATTTATTTATTCACTTACTGAAACGAACAGAAACAACGTTCAATTTAATTGATTTATGCATATTTATTTAGGTGGCAGAGAAACGCGATAAAGCGACACCACCACCCTTATCGAACGATATCAAACCTTCGGACGCCACAAAGCTCCCGCACGAAAGCACGCGCGTGAAAAATAGTTACGTGGCGCGCCGCGACGAACATCATCATCATCATAAAAACTTTATTGAAGAGAACGAGTCCCGAACTCGTTGCGGCCACCGAACTTGGACGACCGCGATCCAAAAGTTAACGCTCTCCGCCGCTAGGATGCGTACGAGCACGTGACCTACGTGACTACAGTGGAAGTCCGTTGACTGTTGACCACGAACACGGCCGAAAGAGCCAATGAAAACCAATTCACTTTAAAAAGAAAAATCGGCGGAACCCACGCACTGTGAGAATCGATCAAAGCGAAGATTTGCACGCTGTCTGGTTTGAGCGACGATAATTAGCGGTGACGTTGGCGGCGAATGTGTAATTTCTTGAGCGTTTAGTCCAATACGAGATTGATGAGTTCATTTGAAACGTTAACTTGCCTGAACCACTGCTCTTTGTCTGAGCAATCCACAGAACACACTGGCAGACATGTTTGCTTGAGGCGTTGTTGTGCGTCGTTGTTCATAATCTCTGAGAGGGTTCAGCATTATCATTGCTCCTTCTGTGCAGGTGGCCAGCGCACTATTGAGAGGCTAGCTCGAAGCGCTCTCTTCAGTCTATGGGCGTTTGTAATGCTTACACTATCACAGCCCCGCACGCGATCTCCACAACTCAGCACCTGCATTTTTGTCGCATAGGAAGAAAGCAAACGCAGCTCGTGCCATAGGCACAAACTGCGAAAAGCTGCCGCGGCGGCGCGGTCCGGGATGCGTGGAGGTGAGCGCCATCTGGTGTTGCTGCAAGAAACACCGCGGTGCGCGCGAGCAAGACTACAGCAACAGCATCAGCGCCCGAAAAAGTGGGAGAGAGATAAAGCTGTGTAGTGTGTCTTCGATGGGGTCCGGGGTGTCCGGGGTTGGCAGACTAACCTCTCAGGTGATCTGGACTGGTTCTGGTTGCCTCGAGGGGCGAGTGCCGGAGAGTATCTTCTGTGATTGGGGTGTTATTAGTCGTCTTGTGTAGCTGTGAATGGCCGTTTTGGAATCGCTTATGCTGCAGTGTGCATTGGTAGGCCAAAGTGATGGACGTTTCTTCTCCTTCTTCAGGTTGAGTGGTGAGTATTGACGCGGTCGCTGCGATGCGGTACTGCGAGCCCGCGACTACGGCCACCGCCATGGCGTTCTGGTGGGGTTATTCTGCTGTTTCCACTTAGGCAACGTCTGCGGGTTGGTCGTAGCGCTTTGGTAGTTGTTTATCTATAAGTGCACGTCGCTCCTGATTGTGTTCAGGGTGCATGAGGAGAGGCAAGCGAAGCTTCGTTCTAAAAACAAACTCTCTCTCTCTTTTCCGCGCTCCCTTGCAAACTTGTCCATCACACAAGAGCTACAAACCTTTGGAATACGAAAGGCTCGAGTTTGGCCTCCTTCAGATTATTGTGCTTGATATTCTAAGTCCCGGGAACTCTTAACAGTGTCCCTTTATATGGGTCCTGAGCCACTCCTCGGGCTCAGTGAAAAAACACATTCCGTGGATAGAATACGCGGCTCCGAACATTTCAGCGAAATTTTGCAGTCGTGCGCCGCGCTTGGATCTCGCAAGCGGAGCGCGAAGTCACGTTTTCTGTCAAACGCTCTCTTTTTTAAACAGAAACCTGCTCCTCATTCTTTTCTCGATGCTTTAATTATTTCGCAATATCGCAGATTCCCATGCACGACTGCTATTGACCAGTAGCTGACATCGACCAGGAAGGGTGTTTGGATCCGTGTGCTTCTTCCTACTGTTGCTGTGTGTACTTACTGACGCAGTTTAATACACAGGATGAAGTAAGCTGAAATCTACGTTTCGAATTTCGATAATAATTAAGCACTTCCGGAATAAGCCTACTATCGTCTGCTCACGCTAGGCCGCAGCCGCCCGCGTAGGAATTGAACTTTCGCCAGCCTGCTTATCGGTGTCGTAGCCGTCCGGTCCCGCTAATTTCGACTAGGTTTGCACTCTCAACGAGCCTCGTATCACGCGAAACTTAAGGTCAGACCGCACGCACGCTTGCCAGCGCTCACTCACTCCTGGCCCCTCCTGGCTAAACGCCTTCGCAGACTTTGCTTCGTAATGAGCTATTGATAGGGTTTCAAAATGCGCAAGTTGCGTGTGGCTACTATCGGTCGGTCAAGCTGGTGCAGGACAAAGCCGCACCACGTAGCACAGCCAGGCAGAAGGCATATGAGCGGGAGTGCGCACTCTAGTCGTGGGCCGGTATAACGTAAAAATATTCCGATCTATATTTATTCCAAAATCCACGATTAGTTCTTCGTGATAGGTCAGAATGGCTCGGGCGTGGCCCATGTGGGTGGACGCCGCGCACACGTGGGCGGAGCCTAAGCCATTTTGATTTATTACGGAGGTCTAATGGCGGATTTGGAATAACGACGGATTGAAATAGTTTTGCAACAGGCCTTACAATATACCGGCCTTGTCATGCACAAAGCGAACGCTGCAGTTCCGTGTAGCTGCGGACACACTGCGGCTCACTGAGAACCACCGCGCTTGCAGCGTCGTAGGCTCCAAAATGGGAAATAGTGGCATCTAGGTGAACATCAAAACAAAATTTGAACTGCGCGCCACGGTGACGTTCAGCATAGGCGGAGCGTCGTGGACACACTCCGCTACGCCTTAGCCTTCGCGGTGCAAATTATTGAAGAAGGAACGGATGCATCGCGAACGGTGCGTTTTATTGCCAGTAACTCCATTTCTGCTGAGTGCATTCAAATGCATTTACATGCATTTACATGCATTTACATTTACATTTAAATGCATTTCTCAACTTCGATAGGAAGTGGTTCGGGAACCCTTTAAACGGCAGCTTCAGCGGAGGTATGCGATGGTGTCTGGAAGCAACGCCTGGCTTTCTGGCGCAACCTCCTTGCGCGGGTCTTTCGGCCGCGGCAGCCGACGTCGACGGTGTCACCCGCCTAACGACGCAAACGTCTGCAGCTGCCCGCGGCCTACTTGGCGGGGAGCCGGGCGCGAACGCCGGCGGTCCAAGCTATCTCTTCCGGACGTCGTGGGCTGTCGTCGTGCGGCGAGACTACCACCCACGAACTACACCACCCCCTATCCCTCGCGTTTCGCCCACTGGTGTGCTGCCCTCGTATAAGAAGAAAAAATTTGAGCGAAGGAAAGGGTAAACGCCCACAGGTGTGAGGAACGTTCTTTATACAGAAACCACCCAGTGTACGAAAATATCGTCGTCGTTAAAGGGTCCCTTGCTTGCGCGTGGACATAATCCGACGCGAGCACGAGTCAAAGCGTGGCGACGCTAGTTTTCTTCGCATCGCATTCAGAAAGTTGTTCTAGAAAGGCCTTCCAGGTACTACGCACGGACGCAAACACACACACACACACACACACACACACACACACACACACACACACACACACACACACACGCACGCACACACACACACGCACACACACACACACACACACACACACACACACACACGCACGCACACACGCACACACACACGCACACGCACGCACGCACGCACACACACACACAGAGAGAGAGAGAAACGGAAAAGGAAGGATACCTTGCGAGCTATTGTCGTCGTTCGTGTGCCATGACGGAAAGATATCGGCGAGCTGGCAGCTTTTTTGACACAGTAGCGCAGAAGCACGTGGACAACAGACGAAACAGACGGAACACAGCTGGAACCGCTGTTCGCAAGCAAAGGCTTAACGTATGTATGCGCAACTTTCCGAGTATCTGCGGCGGCAGCGCACCGACCAGTCGCAAATGCGGGAAATATGGGATGCACGAAATACTTGGGACGCACCAAAAGCGGAGCGCGGCCCGTTGTCTGTAAGCAAACGGTTAACTCACGCTATTGTCAATTGGCCTCAACATTGCGCCCATGCATGAATAACTCGAAACTCGATCGTTGAGGCGCTGCAAGCTTGCATTTAACGTGCATTTTAGGTTTCGAGCTGCCGGCCGAAATTTTCTTCTCTCGAGGACCGTTTAATTGCTTTTAGCTATTTTACCTTTTTTTTTTTTCATGCAAGGCTAGTTGGCTGGCGGTCGCTCTTCCAAGCCGAATGGATAGTAGTATACCAAGGGCTTTTTGAATCTGGGTCGCGGTCCTTTTAGAGAACGTACACGAAAATGAGCGTGTTTATTCGAACAAGCACTGCGTACATATCACAGGGTCTGAGCGCTTACGGCAGCTACACTACTTAAATGGACGGACTTCCGAATCACCAAGGCTGACGCGACGAAACGACGAATTTCATAAGCGTCACTTCTCTCTTGTTATTGCTTGCGCAATTTTTACGTGAGCCGTCAGGTTCCCGGATAAGAGTGAAATAGCCCGTTCTGTCACCTCGGTTGTGTCAATTTCATTCTTCAGCTACATAGGCGATGCAACGCCTTCGCCTTAATTCAGACTTCATCTACGTCCACCATAGTCAAACTGAGGCTTCAGCAAGATGCACTCATGGCAACGGGTCGTGGCAGACAACCAACTGTTTTTCTCTCTCAGAAGGCTCAACAACGGTACTTCATCAATTTTCACGAGGCTTGTCACAAGTATCATCCTCATCCTCAGCATCGGGTCACCGGGACAGAAAACTACACAGGAAATATACCCGGCAACCATGATGAACCCGCAGTTTAAATTCGTCGTGTCTCAGCTATTTCGTCATCCTCCCACTGCTGTCGCTGTCGTTGTGCCGTTACGGGTGGCTCCAAGGTTATGCCTATCCTTACTATTTTCTTTTTCTTTTGGGGCGCGGGGAGTGCGTTTTCTTCAGAAAATCAATTGAGGAAGGGCGTTGATCGCCAGTACATTATGCAGAAGTCGCCAGGTCTGTTTGTTTTCCCAAGCACCGTGCCCTTAGGGCACGCACGTGCGGACAGTCCGAATTGCAACACCGAGCCACTGCGCAACGCTCGCTGCGATGACTATCAGCCATACTGCGCACATCGGCGTCCACTGCGATGGCGCGACAAGCGCGATGTATAGAGTCCGGAACGCTCGAAGCTGTTTACGAACATCAGCTTGCCACCTTGGAACGCTCCGCCACGCAGTGTCAATCTCGGCTCCGCCATCGCGAACGACGTTAAACTCGCTTCCGCGCGCTGCCTGATTGCGAAACGCTCGTTCAGACTTTCCACGTGTTTTGGCAAAGCGACCGAAAGAAGCTGCAAACTGTTTAAAAAAAAGAAAAGAAGGCAACTACGCGCTCGCTCGCATGGCAAACGGATTGCGTTTATAGTCGCAAAAGGAACGTGCTGGCAGAAAGTTGGGAACGTGCACAAAGATGCAAATGAAACTCCACACGCAGCCTTGCGTCGGCGACCGCCATTTCGGTGGTCGCGCAAGGGTGCTGCTCGCTCCAATACTCACCTCGATGAGAGGACCTTTTGGAATTCGGGGGGACGAGAACTAAGCCTCGACTTCGGCCGTTTCATTCCCTCTATACCGCGACGTATAGCGTCCAGCGCAATGCACGTTTGCGTAGTGTCTATTTACCACGGGGCGTGCGCATAGCAAGGCTATAGCTTGCGTTCACTTGTTCTCTGCGTCAGCTGGAGTAACCTAAGCTTCGTCTTTCCGCACACCTTCTATGCGGCGACCATACGGGTCACTATATATACTCTCGCAGGCTCAGCGCGTGTGAAAGCTCGCCAGCCAACCAAAAATGTGCGGCGCCACCCACAGCGTTGCCCGGTCACTCGACGACGAATCAATCGGGCATTGAGCCGGCGACGGGTTCCCGTGTGGTCGATACGGCTCGTAAAAGAAGAAAGAGAGAGAGAGAGAAAAACGGCACAAAATGAAAGATCGATGACCAGCTGTCACAGCGATTTATGAAGACGGTGCTGCTTTCCGCCGGAGCAGCGAAAGCAAAAAACGCGCAGCTTCGGGATCGACGCTGAAATGTCACGGCGGGAATTTGTCCCGTCAGCATGTCTTTGTCCCTCTATGTGAAGTGAAGAAAAGCCCGGCCACACTATAGAGTGTGAAGTGCGGTTTAATTAATAGGGGCTTAGCGAATAGTAGTTTTTTTACACCGAATAGAATACCTTTTGGCTAGCTTTAAAATAAAACATTTTTTTTTTTTCAATACAGTGTTTCAGTCCCGGAAAAGGTCGCTTAACTTTTAACAAGAAGAGAAGAACTGAGAGGCACAGACTCAAAAAAAAAAAAAAAGAAGAAGGCTGCTATTGGTTGCTGTTCTCAATTACATTTTGGAATGAACTAATTGCAATGCTAATCAGATACTTCTTTTCGGCAACGTGTCCAGGTCTGAGCCATTACCATGGCTGATCCGCGGCGTTTAAAATGTCGTGCTTCGAAGGCGTTTTTTCGTCATCAATAGAAAGCTTCAGTAATAACACCTCTACCGCTCTACTGCCACTTCAACATTCTCCGCCATCCATGCCCGATTAGCATGTTCAAGTTTAGCCGCGCCGGACTCATGTGAGCTGTGGTTTGGATTACATATGCAAATATAGCGGATTGCTAAGGCGATAGCGCTAACGGCAAACTAGCCACGGTACGCTAAAAACCTCATCTGGCGGTAAGACGGTCTCACAGGGATAGGCGTAGCGTTGGCATGTTTTACCCCACGCTGCCAAGACACCGTGGAGTTTTCTAAGTTATATTTTTTCTATATTCTTAACAAAATGATAGAGGCCTCCGTTGTCGAGGATGGGTGCGCTGTCTCAAGTTCGCACCTAGATTTACGTTATTTACGTTATTTACGACTGCATGCCCGCATTGTGGTCACATATAGGGTGCTATTTGTTTTTTGCTGCACAAAGTTCTCTTAAAAATACTTATGGCAGATAGCACAATTCTAATAAGTTACTCGACGAGACGGCCATTACTTCTTCGTGAAAGTGAAATATTCTATCAGAGTGTCTACCAAGTTGATATATTTAAGTTCCCCGAGTTTTCCGGGTTTTCCCTGAGTGCCTTTGCAAAATTCGCGAGTGACAGAGAACTTTATTTTATACAAGACGGGCTGACACGCATGTTAAAAAAATAAAACAACTTAATCCAGTTTGATTACTAAGGAATAGTGTTTATTTTACTCCGAAAGAAAACAGAAGGGACGGGTTAGTAAAGCACACAGCGAATATCTTTGAAAAAGAAATCGTACAGCCCATAGCAAATCGAGTCGAACATTCTCAAACACAAACAAAAAGATTATGCTTACAGAATCAAATATTTTCGAACATGAGCTATTTCTATCAACTGATAGCAAGCTCACTGGTATGAGGCCCGAACTTTGTCACGTGTGATATTCTCTCTCAGCAGCTGGAAAGTCAACGACAACTGTCCTGACATAATCTCAGCCCGCGCACAACGCCTCAGTGTTGCGTTTCACTGCTTTAAAGAGTTTATTTCGGTTTGGATGAGGTACACTTGCACCTCAGCGTCAGCCAACAAGTTGATTTTTGAGCTCAAGCTCCTTCAAAGAAGCCGCGGTACACTTCCTTTCCCGGTCATTCCTGAATGCGTTGGTCCTTTGTGTCCTTGTCCTCCTTCCGCAGCGCGTTCGCCCCACGGACCATTTAAATCATTCTCTTGGTCTGCTGTACAGTGAACGTCCAATTTTTTGGACTTCCTAGGGGCCGCGAGAACGTCCGAGAAAAAAAAAATGAATGCACGTCTTTTACTGCTCTTAAAGGCTCAAGCCACGACAGGCACATCCGAAAAAACTCTGAAGGCCTGCCAGTACACTTATTAGGCATATCGGTGCTCGTACTGTGACAGGAGAAGATGTGTGCACGCGTGTATAATTAAGGAATACATACTGTATCCCGTGACAATTGCCCCTTCACACGCTTGCTAAGCTTCACCGCAGTACCTCGAGTATGCTTCACCGCGTAACACTGCTGTGTGCGGCGAATTTAACTTTCGGGAACAAGCATTATGCAACGCGCCGTGCTTTCCGATCCTCGAAGCCAATCGCGAGGATTACAAACGCGAAGTCGGTGCCATTGCTGTTAGGGGCGAGTTGATTTAATTAAAAATACAGCACCCAACTGCAAGAAGTTTAATAGCGAACGTCGAAGCAGCTAGGCCTAGCGTTGCCGCGGTGGTGGCTATGGCTGCCAGCGGATCTGAGTGCGAGAGCGCCGGTTAGAGGAGGCGAGATAATCAAAATGGTAACTGGTGGCTTTGATCAATGCTCTTTCAGACCTGTGGTCACGGTAAAAAGTCAGGAAAATCGGACGGCGAAGGGTTCTTGCGTCTGAAATTTCAGACTTCTTTATACATTGACTCTATGGGGTAAGTGGCGGTGCCGCGAAGCCATCCAAATTATCGGGCATGTCCCAAAAATCGGGCGTCGACTGTATAGACTGCCAAGCTCCTCCAGCCGACGACACGGCGTCGAAGTCGTTACGATTCCTCTGTTACTCGAGCGAGCATTAGTGCGACTTTCATTCCCTTTCAATAACAGCTGATTTTCCCTGATAGAAGGAGAAATTCCCTGAGTTTTCCCGGAGTATTTCCAGACTAATTAAAATCCCTGAAAATTTACGGTTCTCCCGGTTAGTAGAAACCCTGTTAATTGAATAATGAACACATTTGCACAAATTACTTTTATCATGATTAATTTACGGCCCATATTTCAATCTACGAATTGTAGATAGTGAGTTTGCAAGACATATCTACTTGGAGCGAACTCTGAGGATAGCACCGGTTTCGAAATATGCGCCGTCAGACTTGAGATAAATATGCATTGTTACATTTCCTTTTTTTTTATAGCAAATGATGTCTGATGCATTGAAGCGCGAAAGTAACTGGAACAATGCATTTCGTCGGAAAGCTTGAAAATTATTATCTCGGAAACAGTGTAGTGCTCAGGATTCGTTCCAAGTAGATACGCCTTGCGCAAATGGCTGTCTACGATTGATCAATTAAGAAGGTAAAGTAATCAATTAAAAAGGTAATCTGAGCAATTATGTTAAATATTCCATTAAGCATATTGATTTCACTTAGAAGTAATGGCCGCCTAATCGTGTAATTCATATCAATGGTTACAATTATGCTATCTACCACAAGCAATATTTTTTTTAATATGATGCAGCAGAAAAAAGAAGAAAAAACATGGTATAATAGTGAGATCGGTAAACTGATTCACCCCGTCTGTCTGGGCTTGTACGACGAGGAAATAAATGAGGTTTCTAGATAGCCTAGATAGGAGACATCTTCCCCATATACAAGCTTCCGATATCTATACCGCTCCCTCAAAGACTCGGAGTGATCACAAAAAGGAGTGCCACGCCTGACCGCTGCTGTTATTCGAGACGCCGATTCGAAAAACGCTTGTACGAAACCCCGCGCCACTAACGTCTGGAATGCTCGCGCAAAACCAAAGCCAGCCAAGCGCGACAAGCTGATCCTGCCTGCCACAAAGCCATCGCACCACGGGGCCTCAGGAACTCATAATAGCTAACAAGTGAAGCGAGCGAGAGCAGTGGACGCCATCGACGAAGAACAGATACGGTGGAGCTATACACACACCAGCGTCGTCGCACTGCGCACAGCGACTTCCGCTGTGCGTCCGGTGTGCCGTCCCACGGACTTCCGTTAGTTCGGTCACGTTAGAAAAGCTAACGCCACAGCATCGAGTTTCTTAGCTTCTCAATGTGCTTCTCAAGTTCTACGCGCAGCCCACGGGCCAAGTTGACCGCGGAAGCTTATCTCCTAGTCTCAACGGCAGCTCTGATGGCGTCTCAGGTTCGTCGCCAGTAGAGCCGCCAGTGCGCTGGTCCTTTCTGTCTGAAGAACAGCACTACAGTGATACCGCTGCTGGCACTAAGGCGGAAATCGCGTTACGCGTTACACCGGCGGACCAGTAACTCAATTTCGCTGCGCGCACTGCGACAGGCATTAAAGGCGACGCCAACGATAAGCGAAATTCCGAGTTCCTTGAGAGCGGCCACATTCTTCCAGAAGGGGAGCTATCGTGTGTTCCACAATGTAACTTAGACCTTTTTATCTCCGTTGTGCAGCCCACTACTGTCCACGCAAGTGCTGAAGCCTTTCGGTCGCACGCTCTCATTAACAGTTGTTGGCCAGTGCTGTCTTCTCGTGTTCTGTTTTACGGCGTTAGTTTCATACACTGCTAGTTTCGCGCATGTTGCGCCACCTGCAGTCAAATAATAAAACGATTATTTCCACTTTGTTCCTGACCTACCGACAGTCCAAAATGCATGACGTAACGAAACTGCCGCTTGAAGTTTTCACGAAGACTCTGCAGACGCATAAGAAGTGCTATACGTGCGTGACAGTTATCACAGAGACAAATGACATAGTAAACCTATTTACAAAGCGGTGTGGACTCCTGCACGATCGGTCACTGGCTATGCCGTCGCACTGTAGAGCACAGGGCCAGGGGTTTCATTCCTTGGCCGTGTGACAGCCTACCCATGGAGGCTGAATGAAAACACACTCGTTCACTTAGCTTGTTGCGCGCTAAAGGAAAGGAGATAAAAGATTAATCCAGCGCCCTCGAGCGCGGTGTCTACATAACCCCTGTACTGTTTCACGGCATTTATTGAAATGTCGTTTTTTGAAATGTCAAACAGTTGAAGTGTCAAACAGAAGCCCCCACCCCCTTGGCGAGGGAGTCTCGCTTTCATCAAGAGAGTCAAGGCCGCACTCACAAATCACGCGGACAGAATTCACCCCGGACGTCCTCCTGACCGCCTGGCTCTACGAAAGACACTTTGCCTACGAAGTCAGCGATAGCGACAGGAGAATTTCGCGAATCATACAAAGCAGAACGGGCAGTACAGTCGCTAGAAGTGCACCGCACTAGAAGAAATGAAGGTAAACAAAAAGAAAGAAAAAAAGACAGGCCTCGTGACGTAAACGTAACGCGGTATCTCGGCTACAGTATGGGAAGGCAGGAAAGCTATGTCGCTTGCGGACGCTAGTAAATACAGGTGGAAAGAGTGTGTACGCTAGCAGTGACTCTCGCCTCCTGGCAGCCGGGCAACGAGACATTTCAATTTCTCCTATCTCCTCTTAATAATGAACCAGATTGAAGAACATTTGCAGTCGCAAGCTGGCTAGACGGCGCCCCCTAACTTCATTCATTCATGACAAATTAAAGCTGCCACTGTCAAAGAGAAAATAAGTGACTGATAACACTAGTGGCTTAAGCGCACAAGTTATTAACAGGCGTAGTTTATTCCTCGTTTCATGGCATTTCATTTGATATCCATGGCGTTATCGTGTCTAAAACAGCGAAAGCACTGAACTGAGCATAGTAAGTAACGTGTGATTAGTAATGGCTTTGCCTTGTCAGTTAGGTGTATCATGCAGTTAATTGCTAATTTCATGAGAATTCGAATGGTGTCGGTGGCGCATTCGACTGAAGGCTACCGACAGCGGCAGCAAAAGAGTGGCTCGTATTCACTAGTGACCAAGGTCTAGTGCTTAGTGATAATCATTGAGCCACTCTTTGGTGTTTCAATTGATACGCAGGACGATGTCGCACCTCCGTCACTAACTTTTTTAACGATCCAATGCTGCCATTTCCTAGCACTTACCTGCGAGAATTTGTCTTCTGAGACGCCCTCAAATAAAAAAAAGCAATGCGTCCAAAGCTTGTCGCTAGTCATGTGGGAGGAACGCTGATGGTCTTCCACCTTGCCCTTTTATTTTGAATAAAAATATCAGCCCCAAATATTCTCGAAAAAAAATTTCGGTTGCCGCGAAATTTATATGATTCTGAAGGATGCTATGCTTAGAAAAAATTCGCTGACGTTTGGAATAATTTCGCTAGCGTTTGGATTAAACATAGTGGTTTTTAGATTGAATTGATGGCACTTAGAATAGAATGACTAGTACTTGGGATAACTTGAATGGAGCTCGGATTAAGTTGAGTGGCGCTCGGGGTAAATTGTGCAGGCAAACATGTAGCACACGAGCGCTCTTGCATGTCGCTCCCGTTGAAATACTGCCCCGACGGTTGATATCGAACCCACGACCTTGACACCAGCAAGACAAAGCCGCGGCCACTGAAGATATCGCGGTGTCTGTGTAAAAACTATAGACCCTCATCTTCTTCATCAGCTTATATTTATCAACACTGCAGGAGGAAAGCCTCTACCAGCGACCTTCATTTACCCCTGTCTTCGGCTACTTGATTCCAACTTGCTCCTGCAGGTTTAATAATTTGATTGAATGACTCATTGTTTATTTGTTTATGTGATGGGAGGAGTAGGAAAAATCCATTCAAAGATGGCTTGAGGGAGTTCCTTCGCTCCATGCTGGCAAAGACAGCAGCACCGGCACAAACATCTTATTTAAATTGTCATACACTTGGACAAAACTATCAAATTAAACACATCATTAATTGTCAGACACTTAGACGAAACCATCAAATTAAACACATCCCTAGTTACTGCCTTACAGAGAGCGTCATGCATTAGCACATGTCACTAAACATCAGCATCATACATCAGCACAACTCTTCGTTACAACCTACGCATTGTAATAGTGGCATTTAAGAGTATAATAAAATAAAATAAAAGAACGTTCTGGAGGTCAATCTTAGGCTATATAGAACGTACACAAGTGACATAATTTTACTTGGCGAATATCGATTCCGTAAAGTAGAATTTCATTGCCCCACCTAATTTACTGCCGCCCTCGACTGCGCGTCCCTTCCCTTTGACACCCATACTGTAACTCATACGGTCCACCGGTTATCTGCCCAGCTACATTTTTTTTCTTTCCTCCTCCTTGTCTCTCCTCCTCCTCCAGCTACATTTTTTTTTTCTCTTAGTGACAACTAGAATATCTGATATCCCCGTTTGCTCTCTGCTCCACACCACCCTTTCCGGGTCTATTAACGTTATACTTAACATTTTTCGTTCCGTTGCTCTTTGCGCCGTCCTTAACTTGTTCTCGAGCTTCTTTGTTAACCTCCAAGTTTCTGGCCCATATGTTATCACCGGTAGAATGCAATGATTTTATACTTTCCTTTTCAAGGACAGTAGTATGCTCCCAGTCAGAATAAGGTAATGCCTGCCGTATGCACTCCAATCAATTTTTATTATTCTGTAAATTTCTTTCTCATGATCAGGGTCCCGTGTGAGTAATCGATCTAGATAAATGTGCTCCTACGGAGACTCTAGAGGTTGACTGACAATCATGAATTTTTGTTCCCCCTTGCCAGCTCATTGAACATTACCTTCGTCTTATGCATATTAACCTACAAGCTTACACTTTCTCGGTTAAGGCCTTCAATCATTTTTAGTAATTCATCTCCAGTGTTGCTAAACAGGACAAGTCCATCTGCAGACCGAAAGTTGCCGAGATATTCGCCGCTGAGCCTCACTGCTAAACTTTCCCAGCCTAATTGCTTAAATACTTCTAATCACGCAGTGAACACCACTGGATAGATTCTCTCCTTGCCTGACCCCTTTCTTGATAAGTAACTTTTTACTTTTCTTGTGGAGAACCTGGGTAGCTGTGCAATCTTTGTAGATATTTCTCAACATATTTCTGCATGCCTCTTGTACTCCTTGATTACACAATGCCTCTATGACTGTTGGTATCTCAACTGAACCAAATGCCTTTTCATAATCTATGAAAGCCATATAGCGAGGTTTATTGTACTCCGCAGAGTTCTCGATTTCCTGATGCATGACATAGATGTGACCCATTGCAGAATATCCCTTCCTGAAGCTAGCCTGTTCTCTTAGTTGATTGAAGTCAATTATTGGCTGATTCTATTGGAAATTATCTTGGCGAATATTTTGTACAATGCTGAAAGCAAGCTAATGTGCCTATAACTCTTTAATTCCTTTACGTCTCCGTTCTGACAGCTTTATTAGTACAATGTTGGCCTCCTGCCAGCTCTCCGGTACACTTGATGTCGTGAGGCATTGCGTATAAAGCGCCGCAAACTTTTCACTTATGATATCACCCCCATCTTTGATTAAATCGACTGTTATTCCAACTTCTCCCGCCGCTTTTCCTCGAGTCATGTATTGCAAGGCCCTTCCAACGTCATCGCTAGTTATGGAAGGATCCTCTGTATCCTGTTCATCACTACTTCCCATGAAAGTTCCGTGGTTGCTGTGGATACTGTACAAACTGTACATGCACTTTGAGAAAAATGTTTCGGCCTACACGCGGGAAGTACACATGCACAGCCAGGAACGAACATCTTTATCGGCACCAGCCCACAGAGTTCTTTTTTTTTCGTCAAGCATGTACCTTCTGAGCGCAGAAGACTCACAGACGGCATGCGGCAATAAATGTGTGTTTAAGACCATACGCGATGAAACTCGCAAGAGATTTCGCCTGGTTTTGTTGCGTGATGGTACCTTTCGCATCTCTGCACAAATCTAGCCTGTGAAATGTAGGCGCTACGCAGAGGCAGGAGCAAGGACATAAGGGCCAGACAATGAAATCTTCCTTACCTCAGTAAGGAAGCCTTCATTGCAGTGAGGCTACCTTATGTCACTCTGAAAGCTTCCTTACTGAGGCGCCCTCGGTAAAGGCTTCCTTGGTACTTCCTCAGCATAAGGAGCCTAACAATGAAATCTTCCTTTCCTCACTAAGGAAGCCTTCATTGGGGTGAGGCTACCTTATGTCACTCTGAAAGCTTCCTTACTGAGGGGCCCTCGGTGAAGGCTTCCTTGGTGCTTCCTCAGCATAAGGTAGCTCCAAAGCTACCTTCATGCGTCCTTACGCCGCTCTTGGCCCTGAACGAGCGCTTCGCCTCACTGCTTAACTACGTGGCATTCGCTTGCGCATGCGCACTGTCGCCCACCTGCGGAGAAGCGCGAGCACGGTACGTCTTGCCAGGCATGTTCGTTTCAGTCACGCGTGCGGCATGGAAACGTTGCTAGGCGTTGCTATAGGCGTTGCACGACGCTGGCGTGCCAGCGTTGCTGGAGCACATCAAGCTTCGCACTCTAATGCGCTGCTTCTTTAGGTTTAGTAAACAAAACTAGAAGAAAGCGTCCACGCTTCTCTATATTAGCTATTCAATTTAAAAATTGTGCGACGATGCAACATTTTTTAATAGAATAATGGTGTTCGCGGAAAGATTTGAAGAGATAATCTCGAACCCAGGCACGCGGCAACCGCTCCTTAGGTGAGGAAGGGTGAAGGGAGCTTTCAGAGTACGCTTGCTTCCTCCATCGGTCCTTCGCTGTAAGGAGGCCTCACGTAAGGTTAGGAAGCGCTCGAAGGAAAGGAACGTTTTGTTGTTAGGGCCAAGCTACCTTCATGCGTCCTTACGCCGCTCCTGGCCCTGAACGAGCGCTTCGCCTCACTGCTTAACCACGGGACGTTTGCTTGCGCATGCGCGCTGTCGCCCACCTGCGGAGAAGCGCGAGCACGGTACGTTGTGCCAGGCACGTTCGTTTCGATCACGCGTGCGGCATGGAAACGTTGCTAGGCGTTGCTATAGGCGTTGCACGACGCCGGCGTGCCAGCGTTGCTGGAGCACATCAAGCTTCGCACTCTAATGCGCTGCTTCTTTAGGTTTAGTAAACAAAACTAGAAAAAAGCGTCCACGCTTCTCTATATTAGCTCATCAACTTAAAGATTGTGCGACGATACAACCTTTTTTATTGAATAGTGGTCTTCTGGTGTTCGCCTAAAGCTTTTAAGAGATAATCTCGAACCCAGGCATGGCGGCAACCGCTCCTTACGTGAGGACGGGTGAAGGGAGCTTTCAGTGTATGCTTGCTTCCTCCATCGGTCCTTCGCTGTAAGGAGGCCTCAGGTAAGGTTAGGAAGCGCTCGAAGGAAAGGAACGTTTCATTGTTTGGGCCTAAGTCTCCGTCAAAAGTCGGGCTATACTAAGACGGATTTCTTGTTTCTGACACGGACGCCGAGCCGACTAACGTGCTGGAGCACAGCTGAGTCCTTGAGGACGTGTCAATCGCACAGCTAGCTGGCACCATCGAAGTAATGAAGTTTATTTTCCTATGTAAGTCAGCACTGGAGCACACGGCGTAACTTGTCCTTACAGCGAAGCTGCTACCCTCTAGTTGGTCGGGATTTTTCAGTCCGTGCTCGCCCCCCCCCCCCCCCCCCCCGCCCAAAGAAAAGCAACGAAACGATGCAAAATTTGGAGGACGCTTAAGCTGCGCCTTTAAGGGGAAGAGAGAGAGAAACAACTTTATTTGCCACTGCAGGGTTGGAAGTTAGGGCAGGTAGGCCTGGTGTGGGTCCCAGCTGGGGGCGAAGTATTGGGCCCACGAGACGAGTGACAGTTGTGTTTTCTTGTCTGCTCTTGTCAGCAGCTTGTTCCAGCCCTCCTCGGAGGGAGCTGGCAATAATGATGGTGGGGGAGGGTTACCCTCAACCACAATCATAGCGTCATCCGCTCGGCGCACAAGGCGGCAATGGGACTGCTTCAGTCCGACAGCGCACAGCGTCTCCTCCAGCTTGGAGTATACAACACCCTCACAGAGCTGATAGAGGCGCACAAGACGGCACAGATACACCGTCTCTAAGGAGAAGCTTTAGCTCCGGCCCAACTACGACGCGGCCTATTCAAATACATGTAAAACACAGAAACGCTTTTCTGAGATAACCGCTGCACCGGTTTGAATAAAATGTGTTGCATATGAGAGAGAAAGTTAAGTTATAGTGACTGCTGGAAGCGGAATTTCGATTTAGGGTCGAAACTTTCTTTAAAAAATTTTAAATAATTCAAAAGTACGAAAATGCGATGTTTACAGATTAATAGATCTGCATCAAGAATAGGTATCGCGGTTCTGTAAACGGCATCCATTAGATCATTCAAAGCGGACAAATTCCACATGTCATTTTATGTCTTACGTGAATTTGTTACGTTGTGTACAAGGGTTCTGCAAAAGTTGTATTTACATATTCCCAAACTTTTTTCAGATTCATGTGTAACATATCAGTTTTGTCCGCTTTAGATGTACTAGCCGATGTAATTCACAGAATTCTCTATCATTTTTCATTGCTGAGTTACAGAGCTTTAAACTTGATAGTTTCGTTTTCTGAAAACTTGCGATTTTTGGCAATTTTTAATAAATGACTGACGATTAAATCAGAAATCCGAAACGAACAATCACTAGATTTAATCTTTTTCCTTTAATATGCAACCGACCTGGTCAAATTTGGTGCAGCGGTAACGAAGAAAAACGAATTCTCCTTTTACATGTATTTAGATAGAAGCACCCGAGCTAAAGCTTCCTCTTAAGAGTGGAACGTGATAGCGTTCAAAGACCCCTTACTGTTTTTTCACGCTTCCCAGCAACTGCAGCTGTAACCGCAGCTGCAAATGTAACCGTAACGTTCACCGGGAAAGGCTGGTTGCGAATGCTATGCACGAAGGCGACCTTTCTGGTGGAAATGCGGCTTCTTGCGTAGGTCAATATCCTGTTATTGTTTCGCACTTTTAACATTTCAGTCTGAAATGAGCTAACATAAAGGAAACGCACTGTCGGTTTTTTTTCTCGATTACGTTTGTTTGTGGGCTGCCGTTCTCAAAATTCGGAGGAATAACTTTGTGAAGAATGAAAGACATGGTATGAGCAACTTTGGCGGTAGAGAAGTGGTTGGGTATGCGTAGTTCAGAATTCGGTCCGAAATTTGTTTAAACGCTGTAGCTCTTACAGTACCTAAGCCAGTGTCAAGCAGACACCACTTATTATTTCACATGCTGATCTGTATTGTTTACATCAAGTGTGATGTATTACATGTGCTCTACCTTATATAGTACTTTACCTTCATGCCACAGTTGTAAGCGTGCCTACGGGAGAATAAATTTCCTTGTCACCTTGACGCTGTCGCGTTAATAGTACCGCAACGTAGCCGCTGCGGTCACTCAGAGAGACCTCAAACGGCAGCAGCTGGAAAACGAATGCGCCTTTATATTTCGGCGTAACAGAAATATGTTTTCTCGTATATTCGAATTACAGTCCGAAGCTTCATATCTGCAGCTTGTGTGCAAGTCGTACTTTGCGAATTTTCTGACGCAATTTACTGCGAAAAATTTAATCACTTCAATGAAATACTTGCGCTTGGCGGAGGGCCTATAAGAGTTAGGATGTATTCTGCACTTCCGCACACGTGCGTGCGCGCGTGACGGACGTCGCCTGCATTTGTACTGCTTGTCTACAACGTCGTGTAACGTCAGTTGGGCTGGTGGTACTTGTCTAACGTCGGCAACAGCTTCGCTGCTCATCCACAACAGAGTGTAATGGCGGCGGCAGGGGTGGGACTGCCTCGAGCCATTTCGGAGAAATTGTTGATTAGAGCAAGTAAAATTGCATTTTGGAGCAATTTCAAAGCGATAAAAGATTCATTTTGAAGGAGTTTGGAGCAGGTGAATCTGAATTTCAGTGGAATAATGCAGTGGTGGCAGTGCACTTCGAAACCGCGATGTAACAAGCACGTAATAGGGCGTGCTTTGTAGCTATAGGGTACTAGGAAAGTGTGTCGAGAGGCAGCAAGGCGCATGCTTTCCTATAAAAGCGAGGGCAACGGTGGTGTTAGGATCGAACTATATATTTCCGCGCCGACGCTCACGATGATAGCGGAAAATGTTCTCAAATTATGCGGTTCAATCAAGGTGGTAACATACCGTAATTTCTGGGTCACTATATGTCAACCCAGACCCAGAGAGCCGCGATCAACCCATGACTTGTATAGCATAAAGCTGTAATAATCGGTTTTTATGGAGGCAGCA
This sequence comes from Dermacentor albipictus, assembly GCF_038994185.2. NCBI lineage: Eukaryota > Metazoa > Arthropoda > Arachnida > Ixodida > Ixodidae > Dermacentor > Dermacentor albipictus. Next base: position 462,019,708 of record NC_091821.1, on the reverse strand, counting down.
ATCATATGGGTACTCCAGGCGGATTTCTGCCATCGGCTTTGCCGTGATGTTTCGTATAAAGTCCACGGGCGACAAAATCGTGGCCGCGAGTCGTATGCTGTAGAGTATGTGCGAGTGAAAGCATGCGAGGTGAGCCGACGATTGGCGGCTCAATCTCGCGTTCGCAAGGGAGCAAAGAGGCAGGATGCACGCCGTCTTCCGTCAGTCACGCGCAAGGCATCGGGGAGATGCGGCGTTCTACTCCGGTGGCTGCTGGGTATGGCGCGCCCGCGCAAGCCCTATCTTGAAAGCGATCCGCGATGTGGACAGAGTGCGATTGCCGATAGCTTCGTGAGCGCTGTTTTCGCCGCTTAGTTCGCGTTGAAGCGAGAGGCAGTACGAAGGTAAATTCGCTCGCTGCCGCTGCCGCGCTTCCGCAGTCCAGCGTTTTGACAGCGAGTTCCCGTGCTCATCTAGTGAAATGTGTTCATGTCTGCTTGTGTCCGTGTGACATCATGCTTGCTAATTTAGTTCGTAAGCGAATGTTTACAAGTTTATACGGCCGATAAAGCTACTATCTTTACTTCCTACAGTTGTTTACTAAATTGATATCGCAATCGATGCATCGCCTTTCGGGCGAAACTGGGACTTTTCATTCCAAATCCGCCATGAGGTCAAAATGGCTCAGGCCTCGCCCCTATGGGCTTAAAAACAGATTGGAACAGTTTCACGTTATACCGGCCCTGGGAGCAGAGACGCCCACCCGCTGAACGCGCTGCAGCGCGCGCTTCCTTAATACCTAGTTCGCTCGCAGCGCCGTCAGCCCAATTTTTATTGTTTTGTGTCTCTGCCATATGGAGCGCCGCGCCGCTCGGCTCACTCAACCGTACTCTGGTACACTCTAAATAGAGCCGCCCAAGTGGCCACGCGATCACGCCGGGCACTTTCCGGAAGTGCCGAAAAGTCGTGTTGTAAGCGCGAAAATTGTGAGCGGGAGGCGCCGTCACGCGCTGTGGGGCATGTGAACGGCCAAGCACTTTTTTGGGAGTACGGTGGTGGTGGTGGTGGTGGTGGTGATGTTGAAGCAGGCGGGGTACAACCAGCTCACTGTTCGCGGCCACTGCCGGAGCACACGTGCCGAAGCCGTTATGGGGCAGCGTGGCGCAATTTCCGTCAATTTTCTGTGTTTGGCGAAGTTTGACGCAGGAATTAGCATTTGTAACAAAATGGCCTAATTGGCGCAGGAGTTCCCATCCCTGCGGCGGATTTTTATGTCGCTTCTACTAGAACTTCCAGGCCATCCACAATTGCAGAAAAGCTGTGGATGGGCAGTCGGCGGTAGGCGTTGAAGTGTGGACGTTGGCGCGTCTCGACGAGCATGATTGATCTTCCGGTATTTAAACACGCTGAATGCGGTGAACTGATAATATGCTTTCCTCGAACGCACCTTTTATTATGCGAGAAGCGGCGAATATTGTCACAGCAAGTGAATTAAATTTAAGAGAGGTAAATCAAAGATAGCAAAGGCACAGCTAGGCCAACCAGCCGAGCTCTTGGTTTGATACCATGCGCTGGGAATAAGCTAGGGAAAGCACAATGAAGAAAAAAGCGAGAAAGTGAGCACTACGCACGGGACAGTATAGACGCACATGAGGACAATGAAAGGTCACTCGAGCCGGTGCACTTTAAGGGCTGCACTAGTGTGCCAATTGCACTTCGCGCCAGCGGCTTATGTGGCCACGGTCCCAGTATTTTTTTTTTTTTTTACGCAGAAAATGGCCTCGAGTCCAGCCGTTTCACCGTTCCCTGAAGAAAGAGGCGTCGGACCTCGCATCGAGCACGTTCTAATACAGTACGTGGTGGTGATGTTGGAACAGAAGAGTTCAGCCTGGCACTCGAGGCCGCCCATTCTCATCCACCTCCCCCCCCCCCCTTCCACACACACACACACACATTTAATGCGGTAAGAATAGGCGCTCGTAATCGAAAGAAACACGAAAATGTCAGGCAAAAAATCTGGGACCTGACACACAGCCACTAATTGTGCGTTCTCACACTTCGTGCTTTCTGAGGACGTTACACCTACGCCATGCCCCACCACTGCACGTGCTACTACGTCTGCTGAAGCCGCTGCTTTTGATAGAGTGCTTAGTAGGCAGCAGTGTTTTTCATACACTGGTGTCAGACCGCCTTTGCGCATGTCTCCCAGCCGATGAGATGAAGGCAGTACCATGTACCACGAAGCGCGGGTCAGCCCCTGGGCCGGACGGTTTGCCCACTGAGTTTCATTCCACCTTCTGGGATTCTACTGGTGCCATCTTAGCTCTGTTATCTAGCGCTGTTTTACACGGCGGATAGTTTTTTTGTGACAGGCTCATTGCGCTCATACACATGCCGTCATCCGTCATCGGTTTCTCCAGAGAAATAAAGGCAGACTAAGCTACTCAACGCTGACTACAAAACATTTACGAATATTGTCACTCGGCGCTTGGAGAACCTAACACCTCGATTAGTATGCAAACCATCAAGGCGCACTCGCTCGCTTGCGCAGATCTCTCATTTGTTACGCGTTGCAACCTGACGCCTGCACTGTTGAGATCAACAGGTGCTCCTTTGGGGCCGCTAGACGAGCAGGAAACGGCGTTCGATCACCTGGAACGTGGATACATATTTAGCGTACACGGTCAGCTTATGGCTTTCCATCAAATTACGTCGAGCTTCTAAGGAGCGTCTACACAGATATCCAAAGTGTGCCGTCTTTTTGTTGGACGTAAAAGTACGCTTTTTCTCGACACCCTTGGCGTTTGCGAAAAGTGTTATGGTCAGAACTCCTCACGGTACCCTTGAGCGACATTGAGGGCACTTACGTGCGTGATGTGATTCATTATCAAGTGTAGCGTGCACATGCGGCAGTCTGCTACGTCGTCGCCACTGCAGCGTATGCGTCCACCTCATTAATTTTACGCAAAGGCTGAAAAAACTCTCCTCGCCAATTTTGTTTTGGAAAGGCTAACCATAAGTCGCGTCACGCGAGTTGACCTGCCTGCTGACAGATTCAGGCGATTTTAGGGCCCTCGCAACGGTGTGCTAGTGCAGTGTAAATAACGTGTCTTCAAGAGATCCGCAAGGTGGAAGAAGTTTCATGAAAGGAAGTTTCGTGCCGGGCGAATGAAAAATTGGCTTAGCCACTGTGCTAGACGCACTTGTAACGGAAAGTAGTAAAATCGCAACGGAGGGTACAAAGACCAAGCGCTTGTTCCCGGCATTCTGCTTTGTGTTCATTTTGCGCTACTTAAATGTCAATCACAAGAATTCCTCCTTTTGTTTTTTAGTTAAGCAGCTCACGCTTCATTCATCCCAATTGTCACCATGTGTGAAACTAAAGATCTATCACGATGTCCGTGCGTGTAAACAAGCTTCTTTTTAAAGCTCCAAAGAAGCGGAGCGGGGAAAGGAAAAGAGCGTCGAGAGAACGCCGGACAGAAAATGGCGCGGAAGCTCGAAATGAAGTGGGCCGAGACGCGCGCGATATGTATCGCCGCTTGTGGTTCCGGGATAGCACGTGACCGCGGCCTGCAGTGTTTCGTTCCGAGGATCGTTCCGAGGACCGACAGTTCAATACAAGCGTATTGAACTGTCGGTGACGCATGCCTTCTGCTTGCAGTAATCGAGTTCACGGAATCGAAAGCGTCATTGGCTTGTTAAGCCACGGGGCTGGTCGGTCGATTGCGCAAGCGCTTAACGCTTCGTGTCCAGCGGACGTGTTGGGCGCTACCGTTGCTTGGAAGCGCGCCAGACACCGGACGTTGCATCGGCGGTACACGTCGACGCTTCGCATTGCGACGTTGTCAGCGACGCAAAGCCGCCGGGCGAGCGCACCGCCGCTCGTTTCACGTTGGAGACACGCGAAACCTCTCGGCTACCGTGTCGCATCACCGTAGCTGTCGCGTGTAGTCGGCTGCAACAATGCTGGGCCAAAGCAGCCCACGCAGCATCACAGAATGACACCACGTGAAGCAAAAAACCGCTGTGGAGAAGGAAGGAAGGAAGGAAAAAGTGGAGAAGGAAGGTGGGGAGGTTGACCAGTTTAGCCTAACCGGTTTGCTACCCTACGCATGGGAGCGGGATGGGGGGAAAGAAGGAGGAGAAAGAAGAAGCGGAACACTCCAAGATCGCAACATTCTTTCGCGAGCACTGGTTGTCTTAGTTGGGCATCTTTTTTTTCGTACTTTCTAATTGAGCCATTTGCACTGACGTAGGAGATGTGAAGTAATAAAGCAAGCGTCCATAGTTTGTCTCAGCTTCTCGCGGTATATAGAATCAAGGCGCATTCACACAGCGGTGATAAAGTCGATCATAGCGCCCCCTCTTAGATACGCTATTAATCGCCAATGAACTGGGAGAGTATACGGGCGCTCACCTGTAGCTCCATGATGGAGCGCTGCAGCTGCTGCTCCTGCGTCTCCGGCAGCGAGTGTTGCCTCCTGGGCACGGGCCTGCGCACCGTGTGGCCGGCGACCACGCCGCCACCGCCACCGCCTGACCAGTCGGCCGGACCTTTGCCGCCCGCTGCTGTTGAAGATTGTGCGAGGAGGAAAAGGGGGGGGGGGGACGGAAAGAACGCCGATAAGAGGGCAGCACAGACAGATAAAGGACACGAGACAATCCTATTCACAAAATTCATATGCCCCCTAACACGCTACGATATGAAGCGTTGTTTGCTTAAAGCACAATAATGCCAACGGATATGAACATATCAGCTCCTATGTAAGAACCCACATGTTCCAATAAATCATACGAGATAGTTCTTTATGTGAGGCATAGGGGCGATATATATATATATATATATATATATATATATATATATATATATATATATATATATATATATATATATATAGATTTGTTTTCAATGAAAAGTTCTGTAGGTCCGGTGCATAGGTAGTTGAAGCAACGAAGGTGCACACTTACGAAAATTGCATCTTTATGTTTTTAACGTTTTGGCCGTGGCACGGCCGTAACGTTCAAAACATTAAAGATGCAATTTTCGTAAGTGTGCACCTTCGTTTCTTCACATATATATATATATATATATATATATATATATATATATATATATATATATATATATATATGGTGTGTGTGTGTGTGTGTGTGTGTGTGTGTGTGTGTGTGTGTGTGTGTGTGTGTGTGTGTGTGTGTGTGTGTGTGTGTGTGTGTGTGTGTGTCACGCAGGCACACTTATTGAACTAAGAATCACGGACGCAGTCAACTACACCAGAATTTGCGGGTCATCGCGTCTATACGTTATCGGCCGAGTAATTCACGCACGCATTTTAATAGCGTTAAGGGTACCGTGTCCTAGAAATTCCGGTGTCGGCGACGTTGTCCGTATCAGAAAAAAAACATCCCGAGCCACGCATCCCGTTCCCCGAAGGTGTGGAGCAGAGGCTTTACTGAACTAATTGAATTTCCCAAAGTACAATGCGTCAGAAAATTCACAAAGTACGACTTACACACAACCTCTAGACATGATAGCGTCGAACTGTAATTTGAATATATGAGAAAGCATAATTCTATTACGCGGGAACCCAAACGCAAACCCATTTTCCAGCTGCCGTTTTAGGTCTGTCTTAGTAGCAGCGGGGCGCCCCAGAAAGCTCGCCTTGGTGCATAAAATACACCACCAGCGTTTCGAGCAAAACATTACGGTTACATAAGCTGCAGTTGTCGGGAAGCGTGAGAAGTAGTCAGGGATCATTGAATGATATCGTTTTCCACTCTTAAAGGCGAAGCTTAAGCGTTCTCCGAATTTTTACACCTCCAGTTCAATAGAAGAACACGAACACATAATCGATGCCCTTTCCAGGTATCTTAAACCATCTGTAACTTCGTGGATAAACCACGAGAAAACAGAGCCTACGATAGGGTACCATTCGGTCTACACATTGTGTCTAGAGTATCGGACATGACATTGTCAAGATAACTTCAGAATTCGGGGTATTGAGGAGGGTGGTTATGTGTTGGAAGATATAGACTAGTCGGATGGCGAACGACTGGGGAACCGGCTGAGTATTATTAAGGTTGTTTGTACGGGCTAATCACCTTTAAGCTCTACGGAATCTTTAAAGATCGCCTGTGGCAGATACCATAATTCTTGTCTTTGAGCTGGATTATTGGAGGAGACAGACATTACTGGCACAAAATCGAAACACATATTCAACTAACTGACAAAAATTCCCTTATTAGCTTCTTAGTTACTTTGCGGTTGCAAGATGTATCCACTTGAAATGAATTGTCAGGATAACACCAGTTTCGAGATATTATTTCCCAAAGTGTTGAACGAAACACATGGGCGTTCCAGCTACTTTTGTGCTTCAATGCACAAAAGAGCATTTTGTTAAAGGAGTAAGTGGAACGAGAGTGCATTTTTGCATCGAGTTTGATGACGCTCCTCTCCCAACTGGCGCAATTCTAGAAATTCATTCCAAGACGGTACGCCTTGGAAGCTCACCGCCTACAATTGGTAAATTGCTATGTGTGCCGTAAAGCAATTTATCAAAAAAGAGTTAATAAGTGAATTTTCGTTATTTAGATGAACATGTGTTTAACTTTAGTTGAACATTTCCCGTGCAAGTAATGTCCGCATCTCTGAATTGGAATCCAGCCCAAGGACTGGAATTACGTTATCTGTAAAAGATGATTTTTGAAAAAATTCCGTAGAATTTAAAAGTGATCAACCCGTGCAGCTCGCTGTTAGCAGAAGTTTTATGCCAGCATAAATACGAAAGCGACCAGGCGCCTTCCGAATTAAACACTGGATCGCGCTGGCTGTGCCTGGCTGTATCCATCGGATCAACGTGACGCCCAATAGACGCAACTGCAAACACAGTAACGGCACAGGGGGCGCGCAAATAGTAATTTTTGAAACCGAATCGAATACCAATCGCATAGTGCCAGAAGCGAAACGAATACAACATAGGGTTCTCACATATTCTTTGAATGAGGAGAATCAGTTTCCACCACATTCTGTAGTATTCAAAGTGTTGGCAAGTTTCTCACATTAGACTCGTTACACTGTAGCCCCCGACGCGTTGGTTAACGAAACCACAGGTACAGCATTATGCACAAATAAGCAGTTCGTTCGCGTACTCGGGACTACTTGCCGTGTGCGAATGATCGTGGTTCAGTTAAAACAGCATTGACTCCTTCGGCGACTTCAGATGTTTCATGTTTACTATGAACGCGCCATGGATCAAATTTGTCACACTTTCAGTCCACGATTGCGTTTTATCGGGCGTAGGTGACGATTTGAAATGTTCGTGGTTACGAGAGCTGAGTATTCGATTCGTAAACCGAATCGAGTGGACAAGCTTCGATTCATCGAGTTGGAACGTTCCGAATATTCGCACACCCCTAGAAGGGAAACGCAGACATTTTAACAGGCGGCACAGAACGTCAAAGAAAACGTTAACTTATATATATATATATATATATATATATATATATATATATATTAGCACCACCTACAGCACCAATATAGAGCAATGGGTAGCCCGCGAGCTTTGTTTCTAACCACTAGAAACGAAAAAAAAAAATGTAAAGAAAAATAGTTACGCTATCTTTTATAGCATTTCATATTTCTCGCAAAAGTTGGTGCTTCGTCGTCGCATTCGTGCTCAGTTGCGCTGTTTCGCAAGCTTATCGCAGAACGTCCAACTCGGTGCCGAAAGCGAAACACGCGAAAGCGGTGTCAGGTCTCGTGTTGAGAGCGACGCGCATCGGAGACCTTTCACTGCTTTTTTCTCTCTCTCCCCTATCGCATCGATTTGCCCCTCCCCCATTACAGGGTAGCCAACCGGAGATAATCTCTGGTTATAACCTCCCTGTCTTTTCTTTGCCTTCCTCTCTATCCCTCTGTACCTCGCTGCATTTCCTCGCCACCATGTTCGCGCGTTTTCGCGTTCTCTGCCCGTCAGCGACGCGAACCAACCAATCTCCTCCTCATCGTGAAGCTCCCGGATGTGTACTCTAACGTGGTGCCTTCGACGTTACCGAGTTCTAGCGGGCCTTCAGAGACCAAAATCGCGTACGTAACAAACGCTGGTGTTTATAAAGCAGCGCTTCTGCCACACGCTGTATACGAAGCCTGTTTAGAACGTTAGCGGTCGTTTTAGTTAACGCGCGCCAGCCGAAACACTGAATCTGCAAGGCTCATGCGCAAATATTTAGTGGCATGTGCTGCGTGCTACCACTCAGAAATAGCTTTACTATATTTCAAGTTGTAGCTAGCTATTTTACGTTCCTTTTCGCGAACATGCGACGCCTGCGTTTGGCGATTTTATTTCTTGGCCGAATGGAGAAAGTTAAAGGAGCACGAGATTCGCTTTAAAGTTGTGCGTTAGGAACAGTTGATTCTCGTTCTTCCTTCCTGTTTTTTATTTCTGTATTTTTTTTGTCTTTTCTTGCGGTAGCTGATTACACGTAAAAACGCTTCTCTTTCATTATCTCTTGCGCCAAACTTGCAAGCAAAGTTGAAGTGAAAGGTTTACGAAAGCCGTATTTCGTTAAAAATGACGACGTTGATTCATGTTGGCCAAAAATGTCTCATTCCAACAATGTGTCAATAAGTTTCTCTTATAAGAAAGTGACGTTTCCACATGTGTACAATGTGGCGTTGAAGAAAGCTCCAGCAGAGGCGGCGAAGAAGAACCTCACGATAGCGCGTCGGATTCACCATAGTGTGAGCACATATACTGACAAGCCACTGCTCATAACATTGAGGCTTCTCGGTTAAAAATCGACAGCACTTGAACCCGAACATCGTACGAACTACCTCCATGAAGCCGTGTTTTTGTTACAGAAAACGAAATCCGCTCGTAATGTAACCAGCGGGGTCACTCAGGATAATCCTGAATCAAGCCTCCCAGGTAGCTGCAGGGATAATCACCAAAACTTCAACTAATGTAACTAAGAGCCTGCAGAGCTTCGTAGTCTCCACACGTGCGTTACTGCAAGCGCATCACGTGCACCTGCCATCTTTGGGAGTCTCTTCGAGCCCATCCCACCAGTCGTGATTTTCACACTCAGTGAATGAAACACGCAACATCCTAAAGAGAAAGAAATCGGAATCGGAAGATAACCTTCGTTACTCACTCAAGAAGAAAACATGCCGTTTTTGTGTATGTCTGATACCGGATGAGGGGGCAAATTTAGTCATACAAGGGGGACGGGGAAAGAGGGGGGGCGAGTATACTCTCGAGACCAGCTGCAGGGTGTAGATGCAACCGGTGTAGATGCAACGAAAAAGACGCAACCTCACAGCGTAGCGTGGTATATAAATTTCTCCTGTCACAGTGGGGGAAGTGGACAAACGGCCACGCGAGGCCCGGAAGTGACTCGCGGGCGCCACCGTCCCATGGGAGGAAGGAGGAGGAGGAGGAGGAGGAGGAGGAGGCGACGCCAGCCACTACTTGTTCCCGCACTTCTGTCGAGAGACCATGCATGCACCTCTATACGAAGTGGAGAGAGGATGTTCTCAGCCGGAGAGGCAGAGGGTTACATGACGTCTACGTGGCCGCAGGCAGCCGGAGCCAGAAGGGTTGTGGAGAGAGAGAAAGGGAATCGGCTTTAAGCAGAGAGCTCCAGGGTCTGGGCCCCCAACTCTCTTCTTGCTTTTTTCTGCCCATCCCGGGTCCGCCGCCGAAAATAGCCCGCAGGCCCGCGAGGGCCGAGCAGCCATACCCTTTCTGCGTGTCCGCGAGACAGATGGACCCGGCCCGTCTGGTGGAGCCCGTTATTCGGTACAGCGGTGCAAAAGGCTTGGATGACAAAAAAAAAAAAAAGTTTCGGGGTTAGCGAGAAATGGGAGAGGTGATTCGCCCGGAAGAAAAAGAAAGGAACTCTCGTCGTGTTCTAAAGATCAAAAAGAAAAGAACGAATACTCCAATTTTTTTTATCATTATATAGCTGTAGGTACAGCGGGCCAGTTCGTTAGTGATATCAGCGCATAAAGCCCGTTCCAGCGGTGCAGATGTGGTGGCAGCGACTGAATAGAACAGCCCGGCGCACGAATCTGTGACTATCGTGTTCAATATTTCGACATTTCTGCATCACCACAAGGCGCTTGACTTAAAGAATCTCAGGTGGTCAAAATTAATCCGGAGGCCCCCGCTACGGCCTGCCTCACAAACAGATCGCGATTTTGGCACCTCAAACCCCAGAAGTAAAAAAGAAAGAAAGAAAAATAAAAGAAGCGGCCTATTAAAGACGCTAATATTATCGTAGAACATTAATTGTGAATAAAGTGAAAGCGCGCAGTACTGTCCCTTCGTAGAAAGAACCGCATGGTGCCAGTAAAAAACGCCCTCTTTCAATTCTTCGCTGATGCATCTTTTAGTTTTCCGGTGTGCTTTTCTATACACGAAAAAATTCCGACACGTTCTTGAATCGCGCCACCCTGGTGTTTCGAGCCAACGAGAGAAAACACACGTGGGCGCCCGATGAAGCAGTTAAAGAGCGGACAAGGCGGCAAATATGAACATATCAACAGTGCTGCGTCGAGATGGAGTTGAAACGTGACGTTAAGGGCACAATAAATGTACGCCGGCAGTAAAGATAGACCTTTACTGAGTGCAAGCGGTACCTCAGCGACGGAAACGCACTTCTCCTGCAAGCCTGCTCCATTTCCGTGCGTGCAAGTGAAGTCACTTTTGTCTACCAAGTCATAATATGCACTGTTACTCTCGCTGACTTCCTGAAAAACAACATATTTATTGAGGCCCATGAGGAGGCACTTTTTCCAAAAGATGTTTGCCATCTTTACGCAGATGCTTGCTCGTCCGATGCGCTTGATACACAGCAAAGAGGTTTGTTCCAGACTGCTTAAAGATCGCCGCTAATGCAAAGGCAAATTTCTCTCATTTTCAGATACCGCCATCATAAGCCATCGCAGCAAAGGGCGACGAGGGCACTGTTGCGGTTCTTGAGGGCGACAGAACTGGACAGGCGACTGCAGCCTGAACAGATGTTGATAGTGCTACAAGTGTCAGTGTGCTGTGCGATGACAGTGTTCAGTGACAGTGACCGATTGTGATTGTGTGTCTATGCTCCTTCCTTTCCTTATCTCTACTTTGTTTCCACTTTACCTCCCCCTCCCCTCTCTCCCCAGCGTAGGGTAGCCAACCGGATTTTTTTTTCTCTGGTTAACCTCCCTGCCTCTCCCCTTTCCTATCTCTCTCTCTCTCTCTCATTGTAATCTGACGCAGCCTCTTTAAGTGACTTCTCCGAGAGTATACTAAGCCATATGGTGCAAGATTCATTTGAACTAAATCACTGGCAATTAATTTTCTACTGGCCACGTCCTCAAGCACTCGCGCAGAGCCGTTCGGAGACAGGGCAGTGTGGCGTGCTTCTAAAAAAAAAAAGATTAGGCCAACTCCAAGTCGCACACGGTGAATTTCGAAGCCTCGCTTGCACATAAGCTTTGTCCACCGGGACGTACACTAGCTTTAACGAATACATTGGAAGTGAAATAAATCCGTGCTCTTAGACACGCATTTAGCAAAGCCATGTTTGCGCAAGAAAGACGTGGTATGTATTAAATAACATGCCGTCTTCTGGGACGCGTATACATGTAAAAAATATATACAACTGGATTAGTCACATATTCACCGCAACTACCTGAGCAGCGGTTACAATGACGAGAATGCAAGCAAACGTGCGCAAAAACGACGCAACGCAGCCGCGCGCCGAACGCCGTTAGCTTGGAACGGTTGCTATGACTCCTGGAAATTGGAGGGCTGATAGCTAGGTGGGAGTAAGGTGTGGATGCATTGATGTAAGCTATCTGTTGCTACTTGCTCAGTGTATGACATGCTTTACTTTCGCCTTTGTGGCCTGCCACCTTGCTGTTTCTTCTTTCGTTATTTCCCTTCTCTTTATCTTCAACTTCCATTTCGGTCCCCTTCTTCCTAAAGAGTAGGGAAGATTTGTGCCCCTCTCGAGGCAGTTTCCCTCTCCTCGCAATATATGCTCGGTTATCATATAAAATAATAATAATAATAATAATAATAATAATAATATTAATAATAATAATAATAATAATAATAATAATAATAATAATAATAATAATAATAATAATAATAATAATATAAACTATGCGACAACAAAAGAACTGCGCTAGTCTGTTCCTTTTCTGAGTTCGTGTCCAGCCTTGTCGCGCCGTCTGTACCAATGACTCCCGAAGGTAACAGCGCGAATATTTACAACAAGAGGTGCGACTCGCTTCGCGGTAACGGTCCCGTAGCGTCCTCCATGCTGCTCGCAACTGACTCGACGAGGCGCGAGACGCGCCGCGCCGGGATGCAGTAAAAGTAAGCAAACAAAGGCAAGGAAGACAGAAAAGAAAAAGCGTGCAGCGGCGGCTGTGAACGAGCCGCCACTACCACGCTTCAAGGGCCTCCCAAAACGGAAGCCGCCTCCATTGAGCCACTCTGGCGCTGGTGCGCCGCCAGCGTGACGCGAAGAGGCTCGCACTTGCGGCCAATTGAGTCAGCGGGCCCGGCGCGTGCCTTACGAGGGCTCGGTGGGCCCCGAAACGCGTTATACTCGTACTCTCAACCGGGAGTCTGGCCCAGGGTTCTCTGGTATCAAGGATTACGTGAATGGCGTAAGCGAGAGTGCCGCCTTTCCACCCTTCCAGCCGTTCTGTCGCTTGGAGTAGCATTTTCGAAGGCGTATACTTCCCTTGTCGTTGGAATGGCCGGTGGCCCACTTCGTGACTAACACGCTGGCGCAATAGTCAAACGAGTGTCCTCGCTTCAACCCGCAAAGAGCAGCGCTCCTATCCTCGCGTGGAGGAGAAACAGAAAGCAACATTCTTGGACACTGGCCTACATTGACATCAACGCGAACCCCTACAAAAGCGCGGCTGCGTTATCCGAACGATACCGGATTGTGCGACAAAGCGTAACTGAGCGACGCTGTGCGTCGTGTGTGTACGTTTCAGTGGAGCATTGGCACTCTGCATGACTATGTGGCGCCTGCACAGAGTGTGCGACAGCACCCATGCAGAGAGTTTAAATTGTACATATTTGGCATATTTTTCTCTCAGCTTTTCTATCCTTTTTCGCCTTCTCCAGTACACGGCAGACAACGGAAGATATCCGCAGGTTAGCCTACTCGTCATTCCTTTGTATTTATCTGACTGAGCTCCCGCTTAAGTCATAGTGAAGCTATTAAACCGTACTTGTCCCGAACCAATGCCTTTCGTTGTTCGTTCTTCCCAGATTCAATAGAGCTGTGGAACAAGCTGCCTGCAGAAATTGTTCGCAGTTCTGATACTGCATTGTTTACAAATGCAATCAATGTTCTTTACTAAAACTGTACCATGTGGATATTGTAAAGTGTTTTTCTTTTCTTTTTTCTCTTTTTTCCTTTTTTCTGTTTGTGTGCGTGCGGCAGCTGGTTGAACATTTGAATACATGCCTTACAGTCTGTATATAGTATCTTGTATTGTATCCGTAGGACACTGTAGTGTATGTGCATATTTCTTTTGTATCTGGCTGTTTTGTATGAACGTATATGTAACATCCCTCCCTGTTATGACCCTCAACTGAGGGTTGACAGTATTTCTAAATAAATAAATAAATAAATAAAATCTCTCTTTTTCCCGCCTCCCTCTCTCTCCCTGCCATAGAGTATTAGTTTAAGAACATTCTATCGAGAAATGCGGCACTATCAGTTTCCGTGCACCGCACCCACGTTTTACACCCACTCCCACAAAGAAAGCATCAACCGAAAGGTGGTTCCTTGCCTCGACTTCCAATTTCGATACACGCCCTTATGCTGTAATCTTTTAATAGCAGGCTGTCTAGCTGTACTACACGAATGGATGCACTTCTAAAGCAAGATTCTGAAGATGTTGGTTGCGACACATAATCTGGTTTACTAAATTTCATATCGAGTGGATAAATTTAGTCTTAGAGGTGCATTAAAGGACAATAGTAAATTAAGGAGTCTTGGGCCATTATACTTCACGAATATCAAACAGTCCCCTTTTACAGCGAGGATGGCACTTAGGCAGACAGAAAAGTCGCAAAACCAAAATCTGGGTGGTGACGCTGCTCTGAAGTTTGCATCTGTGGCTAATCAAAAACGTTGTAGATTTCTACAATATTTGCTTGAATTTATAGTGAACTGTTTTTCATTGGTGAAGCACTAAATTTCGTTCTAAAGAAAGCAATCACTCTACCTAAACGCAATCTTCGAGAACTTATCTGTAGCCAAAATGACCCGAATACAAGAACAAAATTTTTTAATTTGTTAAGTTCTCATATGTACAGGCACTGAGGTATAGAGACGGAAATTATTAAGGAAAGTCGGGTGTTTAATTCTTCAATTATTTACGAATATTTTTAATAGAGAGCGAGTAAAAAGGGTGAACGAAATGCTGTACCATTGTAAACTGTTTCAATGGGGTCACGTAAGAAAAAGAGAGAAGGGAAAGGCAGGAAGGTTAACCAGGCTGAGCCCCGTAGGCTACCCTACACTGGCATAAAGGGTCTGTCTGCAAAATGCGAAGGAGGAGAGAAGTTCACACTTTGCACTGGTACACACAATCAAGAGTCCATCGCCGAGTCGATCACAAGCGGTCATATAGGCTGGTGTGTCTCAAGAAACGCAGCAGTGCTTTTGCGGTTTTGTAGATCGCAGACGCACAAGGCCACGGTCCCAACGTCTTCTCTTCTGTGAGAGTTCATGAGAGTGGCTTGTTGGGCTAGTTGGTACATGGTTATGCTAGGAGAATGCCAGCAAACTTTAGAGTAGGAAAAAATCGAGAGGCAGGCATAGACAAAGAGACAGGAAGGTGGCTGGACTAACAACTGAACTTTATTCATGAAAACGACGTCCCCCAAGTCCGTACTGAACATGCGCAGGCACAACCAAACAAAAACACGGTCAACACCTTATCTATACACGTCTACAGTTATCAAGAAATAAAATCTCTTTCTTGGTAAGGAACACAGATGGGGCGCTTACACACTTCTCGGGGCCAAGTTTATAGATGCGATAGGCTTCAATCAGTTCTCTTTCTTGCTGAGTCTTAGCCTTCTCCAAGATTGAAACGTCATTGAAGATAGGATCACAACCGCACTCCTTACAATGCAGTAAAAGATCCCTGTGCCTGTGGGTATTAGATTTGCATGCTCACGCACGCGATCATTGACACAGCGACCGGTTTGTCCTATATAATCTCTACCACATGTCAAAGGGATACTGTACACTACACATGTGTCGCACGTGCGGTGCTTCACAACATGCTTGGTATTGCACGTACTCTTTCGCGAACTGTGCTGTGAGACCCTACTGCAAAGTTTTGCAAGCTTACAAGGCGCAGAACAAACCAAACTGACGTCATTTCTTGCCGAAATCTTTTTCAGTCGATGAGAAATGCCATGTACATACTGTGAGAGGCCTGCCATCCAAGTGCCCTAAAGCTGTACTAAGGGAAACCCTCTCATCTTCGTATGTCGGGAAGTCACAGAGGGTGTGCTCGATCATTTCTTCTGCACCAGACGTGTTAGGGAATCTACTTAATTATGGCTGCTTTTTTGTCACAGTTCTGTAAGTCTAGAGGCGGCCACACGTCCGACCTCGTTTTTTTATTATTATGGCCAACCCGTAACATTATTTAATCACGTAGCAAACGCCTTGCATCTGCAATCCACAAAGCTGATATTCCCGATGTGTGCAAACCAGTACGCGCCAGCGTAACCATCCAAAGAGTGCGAAAGAGCAGCTTTCGAATTGTTGATCAAAATTCACAAGGCTACCAAGACTCTTGGAGGAAATCAACAAGTAGGTTATTTGCTACAAAAATGCCAACATCTTGCCATAAGTTTCGGAAGCATTGTGCCGCATGTACCCACGTCTGCTGTTATATTTGTGTGGTATATTTTTACTGTCTCACAAATTTGTAGGGGAGGGGGGAAGCTATTTTTCTATGTTCCTTCTTTTTTCACTCCTTCAATGTTTCCGGAAATTTTCCATCATTACGCACGCCTACTGATCCGGACACATCTCGCCGCACTGCAACATCACGACCTTCGGGGCGCGCTCGTCCCAACTTGACCGTAGGGTGCTGCCTTCTCCCCATCTCCGCATCAGCTGCGCTTGAAATGGGGCACGAATGAATGGGCCTTGGTGCCGCCACCATCGTACATTCGTCGCCTGGTGCGCGCAAAGGGAGACGCTCTGAGCATTTGAGGCTGCGGTGCACGCGTCAGCTGCGGCCCGTCAAGCGCTATAGCACCGTCCACGCGATCTTCGCCGTCGACAACGTGCATTGAGTGCCTCCTCTGGCCGCAGTGTATCCGCCCGCGTACGAGATAGGGCGCAATGTGTAGCAGCCTGACCAACTTCGCTGACCGATAGGGATTGATGGCGTGGGAGGATAGCAGGATTCGCAGCCGCGAAACAGCGAGCGGACGAAGCGCGATTTGTCGCTTACTCTCAAAGCTGCATGCTCTGCATGCAGCTTTGACAGAAGAGCTGTCTGCTCCAAGCGCTCTCTTCCTTTCTATGAAAGTCACTTTGTCGTCTTCCTTCCTCCTTCCCCACACTGGTGACTGATGCTCGGGTGTCCGCCGCGCGCTAGACAGCTACTTCCCTCTTCTCTGTCAACTAATATGTACAGTCGCGGACAGAATCAAATGGACCACGGTATCTCCGAAAACGTTCAATTCCCGAGCAGCCTGTAGCAGTAACCAGTAAAACTGCCCACGACAACGTTGTTAGCATATTCTAGTCGAGGTCCAAAATGCAAATGCCAGATTGCGTTGTGAGGTTGCGGAGATATTCAGCTTTTTCTTAGATTTCTTAGATGCACCTCGTAATATTCTGTCCGCGACTGTACATATCTTTCTCTTATATAAAGTCATC
Source organism: Dermacentor albipictus (assembly GCF_038994185.2). NCBI lineage: Eukaryota > Metazoa > Arthropoda > Arachnida > Ixodida > Ixodidae > Dermacentor > Dermacentor albipictus. The sequence continues at coordinate 462,002,785 of NC_091821.1, read as the reverse complement.
ACTAACCAGGAGGAGGAATAAACTTTTATTGTAGAAGCAGCACTTTATGATGGCCGGGCCTACGCCTCCCACGAAGGGACGTCGAGGGCTTGCCTCGCCGCCGCCTCGCGGGCGTGCTGGGTCGCCCAGGTTTGGTCGTCGAGGGCGGAGCTCCGCAGAGCCCCATGCAACCTCGACGAGAGAGTCGTGGTGTTAGTCTGCGTGTACTGTGCTGGGCACTCCCATAGCATATGCGGAAGCGTAGCCGGGTGAATTCCACAGCACCGGCAGTTGGGGGTAGTGTAGACGTCCGGAAATATAAGGTGGAGGCGGGCGGGTGAAGGGTACGTGTTTGTTTGTAGTAGACGCAGGGTGGTAGCCTGCGCCCGGCTGAACTTTGGGTGAGGCGGGGGGAAGATTCGGCGACTCAGGTAAAAGGCCTTAACGAGATCGTTATAAGTTGTCAGTCTGTCCCTGGTGTCCAACTCATCTCCAGTGACTCCGGCGCGGTTGACTAGGCCTCGCGCAATGGAGTTGGTGACCTCGTTGAGATTGGGGAGGTGTGGGTGGACAGGGCCCGCCATCACTAACCATCGCATACAGTTTTTTCGACATTTGATTGACCTTCCCTTCCAAATATAGCGACATCTGGCACAAGATCGGAAGCACTGTTTTGTGCCTTCAGTTTACGCTCCTTATAGTAAAGAAGCTTTAGTGTGTCCGGCCGCTAAGCGCAGGCAGATCGCACGGAATCGTGGGTGAGCGGGGGCGCAAGCGTGAATGGCTTGCACGCTGCCAGCCATTTGGTGGCGCCGAACTCAAGCAGACAAATACGGAGGTAAATACTGCAGTTGGCAAGTGCATTCGCGATTACACCACTGCCGAAAATTTACGCCATCAGCGAAGCAGAACACACTTGTTTGCTGCAATATTAGCTCTGTGTTTGTCTAGTTGACGTCTGCGCCGCTAAGTGGCTGCACCGTGCATGCCACTCACGTTTGCGCCTCCGCTCATGCGGCAAAACGCCCAGTCCGCCTGCGCTTAGCGAAACGCAGGACACGCCATACCGGACAGCGGTTGCAAAGATTGCGTTAAAGTTGTTGGTGTGCTGTGATATAGTATAGCAGCGCAAGTGAGGGTGCATACGTATTTAACAGAGAGAGGCGGGCTAGTTGGAGGTCGATATTGGAATACACGACATATACACGACAAGCGACGATACACGACACGACGATACACGACAAGCGCGGATCCTGTGTATTCCTTCTTCGTCCGTTGTCGTTTGCGCGGTTACACAATGCGTTCCAATACAGAGTGTATACGTACTGAGAAGTAACGAGACTGCAACGTTTGACGTTTAACGCGCCCACACTCCTTACAGAGACAATGATGGACTGCACATGCCAATCGAGACGCCGGTAAGCGCCCGCTGAGCTCTCACTGAACTAATTGTGCCTCAACAACTTGGACGCTGGTGGCTTATAAACAAGCGCCACTCAGCAAGCGTTTCACTCAGCGGCGTTCAATTAGACATTAATGCTTCCGCACTCGCAACTCAGAAGAAGTGCTTAAGTATCCACGCACTTTTTTTTTTTTGCGATAGCAATTGCGCGGATGCTCAAGGCCCATTGCCGCTGACAGCACCGCCACTGCTGTGCTGTCCTGCTATTGACGGCGCATGCGCGGCTTGAGCGCAGAGGACATGAGGGTCTACAGAGACGCGGAGCGCGATTGGCTGCGAAAATGACTAAACGTGAGGTCGAGGCCCCGCCAACGCCCCGCTCAATCGGCTCGGCGGTGGAGCCAGGCCAGCGTTCTGTCTGTTGCACACTCGCGCACTAACACCTGAAGCAGACCAGCGTTTCTACTGAGCTCATATGCGCATGCTCTGGTTCGAACTGAAGGTACGGCAAAAGTCAAGCTACCTATCTCATTTTTTGCTAGGCACTCACTAACGCCGTTATCCCTTTCTTCCAAGTCTAGTGTTTTGCTCGCGGTAATTTCCCAAAATCCTGAATCACCAACTGGTCTAGACGCACATTCTACTTGGTCTCATCTCGTGCACTATCGAGGTGTGACGCCAGCGACGCACCACTGGCTGCACTAGACATCGTACCAGCGGTGTGAGATGTCTGTTAGTTGCCAGGGCACTGTTCCTTCGATCCAGCAGCAGTTGCCTTGCGTGCAGCTGTGCGCGAACATGTCGCACCCGCGTACGTTTAGAAGCAACGCAATGCGAGTAATTCAAGCGCGATGCTAAAACTTGCTATCGCTGTCAATGCTTCGACCTTCGTGCGAAAGTGCCAGATTTTTGTATGAAAGGAGCAGGCTCCAGTGGATACAGTACAAAATAGTGGAAGACGTGCAGCGCCGTTCGCGCATTATGCACAAAACTTCAGTTATATTAGGCTACACTACAGTTACTATGTTAAAAGACATACACTGTTAGAAGACTAGACTGGTATAATTGTTCGTATATTACAGCTTTCGGTTAAGGAAAGATTTTGGAAAGGGCTATTGGAAACGTAAACAAAAAAGAAGAACGACTGGAGGTTACGCAAGACAGCTTAGATGCACCTCGGCTGGCGGAGTAAATTATTATTATTATTATTATTTGTTTTGCACACATATACACATATACACAGGTAACAGGAAAGGGAAAGCGAGGAGCAGGCTGGCAACTACCACCGGAAGGGGCACAACGCCTGCCTACTCTTCTGAAGGGAGGCGACAGCAACACAGAAATGGATGGATGTAAATGCCATGTTAATCAAAATGATGCTAATGTATAATGTAATGACATAAGTGTTCCTTAGTTGTGAGAAGGATAAACGGAATCGCAGTTCTCACAGTTTTATGTATTTACGTTTTGTAATGTCCAAATAAACTCCCATTTGCGGTCACGAGAAAGTGTAAATAAACGTTTTCTAAAGAGTATACACAAGTCATTCAAGCTTATTACGTGACACGAAACACTCGAAGTTTAACTGCAAAGAGCTTACGCGACACAACATTATGCTCAAAATACACATTCGGGGTTCCCATATACTCACGCTTCGCTAAAGGCGAGCGGTTAACAATCAACAACAAATAGGTTTCCCGCAACGCATGCGACAAAGACGACCACGTGTGGCTTTACGACCGATACAGCCAACAGAGACAGATGCCCGAAAAAAAAAACACATGAAAAGCAGAGACGGCAATAAACTAAAGAAAAACTACATTGACATCAACACAAAATATATTGCGCAACAGTCAACATGAGAGCGCAATTAAAACCGATAAATGAGTGTCCGACGGGAAGTGTGCGTGCATCAATCAGTCTTTCGTCACTATGAGATGCATCAATTCAGTCTCTCGCAGCAATGTGCGTACCACTCGAGACACTTCCTCGCGCACTATCCGCCGTCCTATTGGGAATGTCGGCCCCGCTCGTGAGAAAACCCTCTTTCCAAGTTGTCCAGGAGACTGTTCCTTACAGAACAAAAGCCCTTGCAGAATCAGGTGAAGGGCTCTTCATCACCCACTTCGTTGCAATAAGCGCTAAAGATATTCCTTATTATTTTCTTGCGTGCCAATGCGGCTTCCGTGTCATTGTCTTTGTTACACAGGGCTTACACGGCGGTGCCCAGAGCAAATAGAAGTGGCGAGAAATTGAGCTTTCACTGGTGGCTGCCGCCAAAGCGTTTCATTGACAAGAGCATCTGCTCTTTCGTTACCAGGGGCACGAACATGTCAAAATATTCGCTGAAACGTTACTTTTCATCCGTTATTTCGCACTTTGATTTTTAAGCGAAGGGATCTGTCGACGACAAAACTTGTTTGGGGGCACGCCAGGCGACAGTTCCCCAGTTGCCCACTTGAAGTCCGCGAGTGTGCGATGGCGTTCTGCGCGGGTGCATTCCGCAGTTTAAAAGCAGGAGCAATGGCGACAATCTCTGCAATAGTAGAAGTGACTAGGAGCTCCACGCGGTCAGACCATGTAGCTCCTAAAGGCGGGATCTGATATCGAGCGAGACAGCTTTCAGCGACTCGTCTGAGTAAGCATAGAGTTGTTTGGGGTAATTTACACACAAGTGCTCGAGCACCAAACAGTGGGCCTCAGAAAAAAAAGGCCTCAATCGTATTTAGTTGAGCCCGAGAATATAGGGTTAGGTGGATCAATTCGTTGCCTTCGTTTATAATACTCTTGAGACTGGATACAACTGGTGTGCTTAGCAGGGGACATGCGACTACAACCGACTGCTTTGGGAGAGTAACCGAGGTGATGTTGAGCAGCAGAGGCGGTTCAACGTGCCCCAGGGGGATAATTCCCGCAGGGGGACACCGAGAAAGATGCGTCGCTTCTCGCTAACTACGCTTCCAAGGCGTACGCAAAGAGCCCGGTCACCGATGAAAGTGGGTTGGAAACGCAAAACGTTGCCCGTGATTCCGAAAGCTTGCAGTGTAGGGGTTGAGGGACGGGACTTCGGGATGAAAACCCAAACTTGGGAGTATTTATTCTACATTATGTACAGGGAGATGAGAGTCATGTAACTGTCGTACAGACATTACGGGCCGGCAGCAACTCGGACGCTGCGGCCCGCGGCAAGAAGTTCGAGAGAGGTGAATCAGGGAATCAGGGCATGTCCCAGAATGCTCAGGTCTCTCTGGAAGGCTTCTTATAAACCCTTCGAGCACTGTAAGTCACGTCATGTTTGACCAATGGGAGAGTCCGCTCCGATGACGCCACTTTCAGCCAATGGTAGGCGCCCGTGTCGCGGTGTCACACCTGGCGGCTCTCTGCGGTCTTGCCTCGCAGACTGGCAATGCACTTCTAACGAGGAGAAGGGGAGGGCTGCTCATGCTCCATTGTCCGAGGCCCACCTGCTAATCCCGGCGGCGCACGAACTTGTTGGCACGTGAACTTGTTGCCTTAAACTTGTTTGCTCGGCCGCTCCTCTGGAATGTGCTTTCCTGCTTCGGCATTCCTCAATTAGCTGTGCTGCGACTCGAAGTGGTTTGGGGAACACGAAGTAATCGCAGGAAACAGCTCCATATCTAACAGCTCGTCCTCGCCCCGGTTGTTCTGAATGGCCGGTGAACTCAATTCGCTGGCCATGAGGAACGCTGAAAGAAGCTGCAGGGTACTGGGGTCGAGCCTCGTTTGACAACCCTCGGGATCCTGGGCACTGGAGAACATACGTCAAACAAACCAAACAACACAGCGCTGCACCACGCGTAAGCGCAGGCTCTTCACCCCTGACTCGCCAGGCTATTACTGAGTCAAAATCAACCCTGATCTTTTAGTTCCCCAATTTTGACAAAGCAGTTCCAACCACCCTTCCAAACAGCTATCCATTTCTCCTCGATTGCCGACAAGACCAGAGTACTATTGTTGTTGCAAAACAAAAGGGTCGTTGACGATGCAAACAACAAATGAAAACAGCCGAACATAACTTAAGTGGCCTAACTACACGAACAGCATGTTTCCAATCTATCGCAGTGGCGTACTTATCGCACGTATTGGTGCCACTGAACAATCTGGTCAACCTCACAAGCACGTAATCACAAGCGCACTAGCCTTGTGGTCACTAAACAAAACGCGTACTTGCGTTGTAGGCAAACTTTTCATTCACGCTTACTCACGTTTCTTCCCTGAAAGTCCTACAGGACACGTGACATAAACGAACAATTAAACTTGATTGACTTACACACTCCGCAGAACTCTTAAAATAATGCGTCTTTTAATAACTCGTTCCACGCGTACTTAGCAGAGAAGTCAGAATACGGCTGCCCTCAACACACACTAGCAACCCAGTCATAAATCTGCTTCCTTCCGTCCACACAGGACACGCGCTAAAAGAACTAAGAACGCCTCTCAGTGCAAATCATGCACTCACTGAAAATCTACGCGCTGAACCTTAGAAAATTAAAAAACACTTAAAAAGAAAGAAGGTTAAATAACACACGCGCTTTACCATAGGCCTTTCGACGATAACCTTGACCTTCAGGTTACTCACACACACACAAAAAAGCCTATCTACTTATTAATGAGCATCTCGCGAGACTACATGTTTACACAAAACCGCGTATTTCAAAGCTCGAGCCTCTCTAACAAAAACATAAACAAAGCTCAAACCTTACACCTTGAAAGAAATCCTAGTCTCAAATCGCGAAAACTTTCCGATGCTCAAAAATAAAACAAAATAACACTTTTTACTTCTACGGGAGCTCTCTTGGCCTCCCTTTTCAAACGCTTATGTCTGACTCATACTCTGAGCCGTCCTCGCGGTGGTCGCGGCTTGAAAGCTACTCTGGCTGCCGAGAGACAACAAAAGGGCTGACTAACTATCAGCTCCCCCAAGACGTTACGGTCTCCTGCCAATTTGCGTCCTCGCGCCCCGCTTTCAACACAAACTCGATTGACCGCGTCGCTACTTCCCACCTGCTCTCGTCCTGCCACCTTGCGTTTCTTCGAACTGCACGCTGAGCTTTGAAAAGAACTACGGAACGACGAGGAGTTTAACAGCCTCGTGCCCTTTGTCCGCGTCCGTGCAGAACATTCTTCGCGGTCCCCCTTTGACCGGTGGCTCGACCATTCTGGATGCGTCAACATCGTCCTTGACGACCGCACCTTTTTCCTCGCGCCCTGCCCTTTTGGGTTTCTGGCCATCTTTGGCGGCGCTACATAAGTTACCGTCTTTCGGTCTTTACCGCGCTTCTTTTTACGGCGCTTTCTCTTTGCACTCGCTTTCATGTCGCCTCGTGCCTCGTGCTGGCCGGTACACATTTCGTCGGCCTGGATCGGTCTCTTACCCGCACAGTCTGAGTGATTTACATTTAAATCTACTCTCACTTTGCCTCGACTGGCGGACAGCCCAACCGACTCTGGCACAATGCAGCAGGCTTTACTCGAGTAAGACAACTCGCACTCTTGCGAACTGCCCTCTACTACATTGCCCAGCTCACGCTGTGCATCGGCACACAGCCCGTCGGTATCGATCGCTGTCTCACGCGCACAGTCCGAATGATTAACAACTGAATCATCCCTATCTAGGCCATCTAGACTGGCGGAGAGCCGCACCGATCCCTGAACAATGCAGTTGTATTCTCTTGACCTACGCAGCTCGCCATCCCGAGAACTACTCTCAACTGCACCGCTCAGCTCGCACTTCACTTCTGCACGCAGATCTGGCTCTACATGGGTGCTCGCCTCTGTCGCGCCAACAGTACCCTTTTCTTCGCTAGCAACCTCGCTAACATTACCAGCGACGCACACGCTCGGTAACTGTGCCAATTTGTTCGCAGCTGGCCTAGCTGTCTCTACAGTCATCTGTTGGCACAGCACCTCGTCGCTCTCACTACGGCCTTTAACGGCCTCTGTTGCCACTAAGGCATCGTTAGCAGCTAGCCTTTTCCCTTCACTTATCAATCTGCAGCCAATCTCACAGGCACTACTCTTTTCGTCGGCTTCTGGCGAAAGTCCGCTAGACACTTCCTCATTCTTTCGCTCTGTACTACCTACAGAATTCTCAGACAGCCGTTGTCTCTGTGCCAATAACTGATCACAATACTGTATCTCTTTGATCAGTGCTGCCTTCTCTCTCTTATACTTTTGCTCACGCTTTCCTTCCTGATACTCATGTTCGTGACGCTCATACCCAAGAGTAAGTTCTTGAAGCTCATGCTTCCGTTCATTCTCGCGTTCTTCACGCTTATGCTTACTCTTAAGTTCACGACGCTCTCGCACACGTACACGACGCACACGCTCCCGTGGCTCCTGTATCACCTCCCAAGCAAGCTCAATGCTTTTCTCATCATTGCCACTATCGTTAATCGCCTTTATGATAGCTGGCGTTTCCATCCGTTCGTCCGCCTCAACTCCCAAATCGTCGCACACCAACAACAAGTCTAACCTCGTCAACCTTCTAAGATCCATGGCAGCTGCCCCGACAGGTGGTTAAAACTGTTTTCCTTAATTAATTTGTGCAAACACACAATGCAACAAATTCCCGATTCCCAGAACTATCAAAATTGAACACACAACCTTTGAGTCTGGCGAATCATAAGGAAAAAAACCACGCGCTCACTTACGGTTGCAGCACCCTGCCATCCGGTTCGTTCGTCCGCTGTTCCCGGTTCCTCTGGACTCCCTGGGTCGAAGGCTCGCTCCTTCTTCGCTACTCCCAGTTTCTTCGGACCTCTTTCGACGAAGGCTCTCTCTTCTTCGCTCTTCCCGGTTCCTTACGATCTCTCTCGACGAAGGTTGATTCGTAGCGCTGCCACCAGCTGATGTATTCGGAGGCGATCCTACCGCTGCCAACCAGATGTAGGGGTTGAGGGACGGGACTTCGGGATGAAAACCCAAACTTGGGAGTATTTATTCTACATTATGTACAGGGAGATGAGAGTCATGTAACTGTCGTACAGACATTACAGGCCGGCAGCAACTCGGACGCTGCGGCCCGCGGCAAGAAGTTCGAGAGAGGTGAATCAGGGAATCAGGGCATGTCCCAGAATGCTCAGGTCTCTCTGGAAGGCTTCTTATAAACCCTTCGAGCACTGTAAGTCACGTCATGTTTGACCAATGGGAGAGTCGGCTCCGATGACGCCACTTTCAGCCAATGGTAGGCGCCCGTGTCGCGGTGTCACACCTGGCGGCTCTCTGCGGTCTTGCCTCGCAGACTGGCAATGCACTTCTAACGAGGAGAAGGGGAGGGCTGCTCATGCTCCATTGTCCGAGGCCCACCTGCTAATCCCGGCGGCGCACGAACTTGTTGGCACGTGAACTTGTTGCCTTAAACTTGTTTGCTCGGCCGCTCCTCTGGAATGTGCTTTCCTGCTTCGGCATTCTTCAATTAGCTGTGCTGCGACTCGAAGTGGTTTGGGGAACTCGAAGTAATCGCAGGAAACAGCTCCATATCTAACAGCAGTCAACTGACTAATGACGCAGTCATTGGCCATAAAAATATGGCAATGGAAACAGCAAGAACTTAGAGACCATATCCGCTGTATATTACGCTCACTGTGACTTATGACATCTAGTACACTGTATTGAGCACATAGCCGCTTTCTACAGCTAGATATGCCTAGCGGAATTTTCTCTTCTCCCTTCACAAACCGATATAACGTTGATGTAGACTACGATTCCCGTGATCTTCTGTAGGCAAGAATTTAGGGAGACGGGGCAACATCAGGCTAAATCAGCGACAGAGAGGTGAAAACTGAGAAACATACAACGTACAAACAAGTAAGAAGGAGACGGGATGAAGCTGCATGTAACAACTGAAATTTTATAATTGGAAATCCCGAACATACAACCTCCAGCGTTTGCCCAAGAACAATCGCAATACCAATGCGAGAACGCTAATGTACAAACAAATAGCCTGATGGGCTATCACTCTTAACTCGAGAATTCTAATTGCTTGACGCTGAGGCGTAAGGACGCCGCCTTCACGGGTCCCAAATGCAGGTAATCAATTAAATATGCTTCATTTACCATCTGCCCTCAACGCTGAGTTCACGGCTCTCGGAACATTCATCAATGAATGCGCAGTCAGACTTCTTCAACCCACCAGCCGTGGTTGCCCAGTGGCTATCGTGTTACGCTGCTGAGCACAAGGTCGCGGGATCGAATCCCGGCCACGGCGGCCGCATGTCGATGGGGGCGAAATGCGGTAACATCCGTGTACTTAGATTCAGGTGCACTTTAAAGAACCCCAGGTGACTTGAATTTCCGGAGTCCTCCACTAAGGCGTGCCTCATAATCGGAAAGCAGTTTTGGCGCGTAAAGCCCCATAATTTAATCTTTTTAGACTTGTGCAACTCACAGAAGTAATCACGGCTCAAGTACACAATAATTTCGACAAGGCGATATCGAACGCAAGCCAAAGTAATCAACAAAGGCAGCGACAGCCCGCCAATGACAACGATAGCAACAACTCTGTGGCCACGGTGATGGCACGACGATGCCAATCAAGGCGTGACGACGACGACAACTCCGCTGACGACATGACGCCGATTTACACGATGCGGAAATGGGATCAAATCATGGGGAAAAAGGAGGAATGAAGCGCTTTTTTCTAGATAAACGTGATACTGATGCGTGCGACAGACGCTAGGAAAGCTGAATGAAATTTCCTTAACAACTTTCGCAGTAAAGAGCAAACAGAGAGAGAGATAAAGAGAAGAAGAAAAAGGACAGACGAAGACGGTGCTTCCTGAAGACCGCCTGTAAGCGCAAGCGCAATAAAGATAGACTCAATAAAACAGACAGCAGACTTGTGCGACCTCAGCAGATGCACGTACAGTTTCCAGCGAAGCGACTTATTTCGAAGAGTTGCATTAACAGATTCAGTTGCGGGTAATTAACCCAGACATTATAAAACGTTGCCCGCATATGACTCTCCCGCTTGAAACGCTGTTTGCATGTAGCGCTTTCGAGCGCTTCATTAAGGAATCTTTAGCAAAGGCCGTACTTCCCCTACACGCATCGCACGTCGCGTGCAGATCAGCCATGATGATGCCCGCGTTTTCGCCAAATTAGGGCTCAGTGGTAATTCTAGTGCATCCGGGCAGCAAGCCAAGCTAAACTCTATGCCACTCATGAAACAGTGTTAAATATATATATATATATATATATATATATATACGAACAGAAAGGGGGTTAACCGAGGGACCCGATAATTATTAGTCATATAATGAGAAGCCAACAAACACTGACACCAAGTACAACATAGGGGAAATTGCATCTGCTTAATAAATGAAATAAAGTAATGATAAATTAATGGAAATTAGAGTGGATGAAAAAACAACTTGCCGCAGGTGGGAACCGAACCCACAACCTTCGCATGTCGCGTGCGATGCTCTACCAATTGAGCTACCGCGGCGGCGTTTCCCCATCCACTTTCTTGGGTATTTATGTGTACTAGTAGAACCCTGGGAGTGTTAGCCAGCGCCCCCACTCACAGACCTAGTGGTGTCAGTGTTTGTTGGCTTCTCATTATATGACTATATATATATATATATATATATATATATATATATATATATATATATATATATATATATATATATATATATATATATATATATATATATATATCAAGGCGTAACGACAGCTGCTTTCTACATTTCTTGGTGCAGCGTTGCGCAATAACTAGTTTTCAACGAAAATATGAGGACGCACAGTACAAGACAGAGTAAACCATCTTTATTATTGATAATTGAACGGTGAGAGCAGTGTGGGAGGAACCCTCAGTCCAGGGTCCCTGAGATGATTCCGGCGATGTTTCTAGCCCGTTGTCTCACAGCTCGGAGGACCTCGGGAGGTCCGTCGCGGAGGGCATCGTCCCACAGCTCATTGTTGCGTAGGGAGTAAAGGAGAGTCGGCAAGGGAGGAAAGAGGTTTGCAGTGCACTCAATCGTGACGTGGAAGATTGTGGACGAGCTGCCACAGCCAGGACAACGATCTGCACAACGGTCTGGGTAGAATTTATTGAGAAAGACAAGATTTGGAAAAGTTGCGGTTTGTAACTGGCGTAATGCCACTGCTTCCTCCCGCGAGAAGGACGGCGGTGGTGCGGCGTGGGTGCGACGAATGCGTTTATAATGACGGGGTATGTCTTTGTAACGGGGCAAGGGATCCCCCCACCCTGAACCAGTGGCCTCACCACGCCGAGTCGCCCGGAAGGAAATTCCTCGGGCAACCGCATGTGCGCGTTCGTTACCCGGCAGCGAGATATGACCAGGGGTCCAGAGTAAGTGGATGTGGATAGGTGTGGTTGGTGAATTTTGCGGGATCTGTTTGAGAATTTGGTGCGCCGCTCTCGGGATGCCATGTCCTGATAGGAACGCCCGGCCTGCCTGTTGCGAGTCCGTCAATATATACACTTCCTCAGGAACGCGGATGGCGTATCGAATTGCAACACCGAGAATTTCTCCGTAAACGGCACTTGTTCCGCGCATTGCAGCAGTGTCTCTCGGGGATTCGGTGCCATCCAAAACTACCGAGGCATAGCCCTCTTGAGTGCGTGATGTGTCCTTGTACAAAGTATGTGTTTCCGGGATGTTTGCAAGAATGCGACCAAGTTATCGTATACGGGCTTTGCGCCGTCCTTTGTCATGCTCGGGGTGCATATTACATGGCAATGGGTGAATACGTAGTGCTTGGCGTATCGCTGACGGCAAGATCGTTGGACGGCTTTCAGACTCAAGGGGTGGGACAGAGTATCCTAGCCGTGTGAGAAGATGCGGCCGGTAGGAGTGAGTAAGAGGCGCTGGCGATGGCTGACCCAATGTGCCTCTAGCAGCTCGCCTAGTGTGTTATGTTTCCCTAAGCTGAGGAGACGGCGTGTGGAAGTATAGTTCGGGAGGCCATGGACCAGCTTGTCAGGAACTGTCATGAACATCACAAGAACTTGTTACAAAGCCTGTAATGAATGCACACACATCTAACTTCGCTTAGACATCAGCCATGATGTTCACCCCAAGTTGCGCTCAATTTTATTTCGGCGGAAGTTATTCTTTCAAGATATTGGGCGAAATTCTGCGCCCGTTCATAAACACACTTGAAATTCTCCGCACTGCTTGGATAGATAATTTACTGCAAAGCCTGTAATTAACACTCATGCTCTAAGCTTTGCCTGTACATGACCGATATCCAGCCAACTATTTCCGCGAAATATAAACAATTTGACTTGTTTAGTACGCCAAAGACACCGTGGGAGCATATTATAACGCACGAAAACAGAGAAAGGGTAGGGGGGGGGGGTGTAAACGAGGGCTCACTAATTATTGGCAAAGCTCGTAATCAAGCCAAGAACGTTAAAGTTGTGCCTCACATTTCAGCTACGGATGTGTGTGACTAGGATCCGTGACTAAGGGTGCGAAAATATTCAAAACTTTCAGATAATGAACCGGATAGTGCCCTGTGCAATTCAAGAAGGGTGTGGGATTCGGCTTCTTCGTAAAACATGCTTTAATGTTCGAATAACAGCGCAAGCACAGCAGAGGGGACAGAAGTGAGATCGGAGCGCTAACTTCGAACAGTTATTCGCTTTTCAGAAAACACAGCAAGATGTATAGCCACACACTAGCACACCAACCTCGCGCAGAACGCCGCGACAAAGCCATACAAAATTCAAGGTGGCATCGATAGTCCCTAGGTATATCTGACCTCCTTGTCAGTTAGCGCGACAGAGGATGGGTGCTCGAACACCCATCCTTTAAACACACAGTTTTTTTTCCGCTTCGATTATTTCACGCGTGACATGATCGCCGTGTTTTGCCATGATACTGCATTTTTTTTCGTATTTAGGCTTACACCCACGCGCTGAACGCCGACTTTCTCGGCTAAGCCGCTTTCATTCGTTTTCACCAATGAGTTCTGAGCATGCGAATAAATTGGTCGTTTAGTTCTAGTGCTCCAGTGATGCGTTTCTTAATCTTCTTTTTTTTAATGAACAACGCTTCATAACGGAGTGTTACGACAAATATACTTGCTAACACTGTGAATACACTACGAAGTGAAGGTTGATGGTGAAAACAGCTGCTTATTACATGAAAACTATTCGAAAAGCATTTAATATTCGATTCGTATTTATTTGGCTTCCAAAAATGCTATTCACACACCCCTATCAAAGATTCGTAATAATAATAATAATAATAATAATAATAATAATAATAATAATAATAATAATAATAATAATAATAATAAACGAAAGTAGACGCTGCATCTATCGTGTCGCCTTCCGGAAAAACACCGTTTATTTTTTATTTTTAGGAATCTCTTTCGCCCGCGCTGAAACAGACGGCCGCAGCCGCTACATCTTCGTGGTGTCAACTTGCCCCTACAGCGTGCAGTGAAGCACGTGCGGGGCCTCAATGAATGCAGCTCCAGCCTCGCTGCAACTTTGTGACGCTAATGAAGCTCGTTCCCGTTGAGCGCGCGGATCAAGGCGCAACAACATGGCACTCTGCGACATGTCCTCGAAAGAACGCCCTTCAGTTCGGCCCAGCCGGCGCGGCACGAAATGCGGTCTCGCCGGCAGGCGCAGTGTGCGCGCCCCTGCGTCGACATGACGCGGCAATTCCGTCGGTGCATGGCCTCCGAGATCACCCCGCGCGCGGTGGGGAGGTGATCGCGGAGGCCATCGTCATTGTCTCATCGGCGGGAGGAGTGCGCCCCGGGAAAGTTTTGCGAAGGCTTCGTAGTCGTGCGAACGAAAGTCCAGCTCCACGTGGCAGGCTCTACGCGAAACTGACAGCCGCATGTTTTTCAATGAGGGGCGCGTGTACGAAAAAGCCGTTCCTACAATATCCAGCTAGGAGAAAGAAGAAAATAATTTAAAAAGAAAAAACGTGGACGGAGAAGGAAAGTCAAAAGGAGCAAGACAAAGTGCGCGTGTGCCGTGTTTATATGCACGGCGCTTGGGTAGCGACGCGGAACGCCCGCGCGTGCGAGCCGCTTGATCGCCCCCGTTCTTCGTACGTTGTAAAGAACGGCGGGTTGCACAACAAGATTGTCACCTTGCCACCCGATTACGACAAGGGGTGCAAGACGCGCACCTCCCGCTCTCCGCCGCTGCAGCTGCGAGGCGTTCAAAGAAGCGACCTTTGCGCTGGAATCCGCCGCCTTCCTCCAGCCCGCTTCGACATGGTGACAAGACGAGTTTGGTGTGTGGACAATGATTCCAGAGTTCCTCAACGCGGCGCTGATCTGACACGCCTGAAGAAGCTACCGCGGGAACGTCTTATTTTTGCGCTCTCACGGTTCAGCATGTTGCAAAACAACGAGCGTCCCTCGAGCGGCGTCGATTTTCCGGAACGGCACCACCTTCAACGCCGTCGCTTGGGCTTCGGAATGTGTGTGCCTTTGTGTCTGAAAACTGGTCTTCAGAACAGCTGCGAGTTGGTGGTGTGTAAACGAACAGCCGCCGCGTCGTAGGACCAGCGGATCGAGTGTATAAAAACTGTGGTTGTGCGATTGTTGGACTCACTTCTCTTGAGCAGTCATGTTAGACTGGTGCACTTCTCTTGAGCAGTCATGTTAGACTGGTTCACTTCTCTTGAGCAGTCATGTTAGACTGGTTCACTTCTCTCATGCAGTCCTGTTGGACTAATACTATTTTTCTCAAACAGTCATGTTAGACTGAGTTAATTTTCTGTAAATAAACCCCTTTTTCCTCGTTCTCGATGAGAAGCAGTTCTTCACTTCATCAACGATCTCAGCGTAAATAAGTTGGACGACGGCATGGGCCAGCTACCTTCGAATTCATGCCGTACTCCAATCTTGGCAAAGGACCACGGACGAAGGGATTGAGCCCCCAATCCTGACAACTGGTGGCAGCGGTGGGATGGACTTTGCGACATGGTGCTGTATCTGTGGTGAGTGCTTGGTTTTTGCTTTGACTCTCTAGGCTTCATTTTGTGGTTGTTCTGTTTAGAACAGTAGGGAAGCTAGATTGTTGTGTGTTAGCTAGGTTGTGTTTTCCTAGCTAGATTTAGAGAGCAGAATCAAGGCAGTAAAGCAGCAGTCATGGAGTTAAGGACACTGCTGAGAGACGAGTTGTTGATTGTTGGTGAGGAACTGGGCCTAGATGTACGCAAGGAAATGCTCAAATCGGAATTATTGGAGCTAATTTCCAATCAGGCCAGTGAGCAAGATATTGAAATGGGATTGGAACTTCTCAAAAAGAGAGAGAAACGGGAAAAAGAAAGAGAAGAACGAGACAGAGAAAAACGAGAGAGAGAGGAACGCGATAAAGATCGCGAGATAACAAAAATGCAACTTGAACTTGAAAACAGACGTTTGGAGTTGTCTCAAGGAAGTGAAGGAGCTCTGGGTCGATCAAGTGAGGCAGAATCATACCGCATGGACAGGCTATTAAAGCCATTTGAGGTCGGGACCGACATAGGCTTGTTCCTATGCAATTTTGAAAGGACTTGCGAAAAGATGAACTTCGGCCCGAGTACATGGCCACAGCGGTTGCTGTCTATGTTGCCGTGTGAGGCAGCGGAAGTAATCGCCAGACTGAGTGTGCAGGATGCATATGATTATGCGAAAGTTAAGGCTAGTCTCCTGAAGAAATACCGCCTTTCAGCCGAAGCTTTTCGGCAAAGGTTTAGGAGCACAGGCAAGAAAGATAGCGAGGGCTATCCGGAGTTTGCATATAGCTTAAAGGCCAACCTAGTCGAGTGGCTTAAAAGCGCGGAAGCGTACGACAGCAGAGACATGATCATTGAATGCATGTGTCTAGAGCAGTTTTACAAAACCATTCCCCAAGCTGTGAAACTGTGGGTGCAAGATAGAGGTAATGTAAACACTGTGGAAAGGGCGGCTGAATTAGCCGAAGAGTACGCAACCCGTAGAAAATTGAACGCCGAGGAGGGAAACTGGGACGGTCGAAATGGACCGCGGAAACCATTTCCGTTCAAAAAGGGTGCGCAAACTAGACGATCGAAGCCTGTAGACATGGCGGAAAAGCCCGCAGAAAAGAGCGAGGAGAAACTTAACGGAGAAACCGCACACGAACAGAAAAGAAAGTTCGGATCTTTTAGACCAATTCGCTGTTACAGATGTCACAAACTGGGGCATATAGCTGTAAACTGCGAGAAGTCTAGCGTAGTTTTTTCCTACGTGGAGGAAAAAGATGAGAATATGGAACTTTTAAGTCCGTATCTCCACAACCTGCAAGTTAATGGAAAACCATGCCGAGTGCTAAGAGACAGTGCCGCCACGCTGGACATTGTCCATCCGTCTTACGTGATGGTAGAGGACTTCACCGGAGAAGTAGCATGGATAAAACAGGTTGTAGAAGAACACAGCGTGTGTCTGCCCATGGCCAAAATCAAAATCAGTGGACCATTCGGGGAGCTAGAGACTGAGGCTGCAGTTTCCAAATTTTTGTCACTGCAGTATCCCTACATCTTTTCGAATCGTTCGAATCAGTTACTGCGTGACAGAGGGCTCAAACTGGGAGAGGGCATAGTACAGGCATTGACCAGAGGCCAAGCTCGTAAGATCGCGGCGCTTTCGGCTGAAAATGCTCAAGCTCCTCCAGCTGAAGCAGAAAAGGGGATAGCTTCAATACCCGAATCCGAGCTAGGCCCGACGGACAAAAGAACAGTTGAGGAGAGCCTGCCAGTTGACCAGCTCAATGAGAGCGTAGCACTAGAGTGTCAGAGTTCTAGCCTGCAGGAAGAGCATGCAGACGCGCTCCCAAGCGAGACAGGGTCGTTATTATCACCGGCCTCAAAGAACTTTGATCAACTCTTACGCGTGGATAGAGAGTCACTGGCAGCTGAGCAAAAGAATGATGAGAGCTTAGCTAAATTACGGGACACAGCTAAAGAAGGCATTGCTAGGCGCAACGTAACGATACATGAGAAAGGAGGATTGTTGTATCGGCATTACAGAGATCAAAAGGGTAGGATTTTAGATCAGTTAGTCATACCTACTAAGTATAGGGAGGACCTTTTGAGTCTTTGTCATGGAAATGGGTGGTCCGGCCACCTAGGCATAAACAAATCAAAGGAAAGATTGCTTATGGAATACTACTGGCCTGGCTGTTTCAAAGATGTAGAAAACTTTGTAAGATCATGCGACGCCTGCCAGCGTTCTGGTAAACCAGGAGAGACTTGGAAAGCTCCACTGAAGGTAGTGCCCTTAATAACAGAGCCTTTCAGACGGCTTGTAATAGACACGGTAGGGCCTCTTCCAAAAACAAAATCAGGCTACAGGTACTTGTTTACCATGCTGTGTCCGGCTACCAAGTTTCCAGAAGCAATCCCTTTGAAAGAGCTCAGCTCCACTGAAGTAGTAGACGCGCTTTTGACAGTGTTTGCACGAGTTGGGTTTCCAGCCGAAATTCAGGCAGATCAAGGGTCAGTATTCACGAGCGCACTGACTTCCACATTCTTGCAAAAGTGCGGGGTAAAGTTAATACACAGTTCTGTCTATCACCCTCAGTCAAACAGTGTAGAGAGGTGGCATTCGGTGCTTAAGCGAGTTTTGCGTGCGCTCTGTTACGAGCACAAGGAGGACTGGGAGAACTGTCTGCCGGCAACTTTGTTTGCTTTGCGAACGGTTCCACATGAAGCGACAGGGTTCTCACCAGCAGAACTAGTGTATGGGAGGACACTCCGTTCTCCACTGAGAATGTTAAGAGAGATGTGGGAGGAAAGAGGGGAGAGTCCAACCGTGGTTGAATACGTGCTAAATTTACTGGAACGGCTAAGCGCAACCCAAGAACTAGTCGGAAAGAACATGGCACTAGCTCAAAAGAACGCCAAATTCTATTACGACAGGAATGCGAGGCTTCGTACGTTTAACGCCGGAGACCAGGTAATGATCCTCAAACCTTCAAGAAAGAACAAGCTTGAAGTTCACTGGGACGGGCCCGTTAAAGTGTTGCACAAACTTTCAGAAACTAACTATGCTTTGAGAATGCCCGGTCGCAGGAAGGAAGTGAGGATATATCACTGTAATTTGATGAAGCCGTATGTAGAGCGGAGCGGAGTCGTTAACTATACTGTCAAAGAGCCGGATGGCATTGGTACCAAGTTTAAGGAGGATAGGGCAACCTCCAACTCTGAAATCGGCCTAGAAGAAGTAGTAGAACACTCGGTAAGCTCGCATGCTCTAAGACCCGAGCAGCTAGATGAGCTAAAAGGGGTGTTAGGGGAATATCTCGACAGATTCAGCGATCGGCCGGGTAGAACCGAACTGATAACGCATGAAATTGAGCTGACCTCTGCCGAACCAGTAAGATCAAAACCTTACAGGGTGTCTCCAAGACAGAGAGAGATTATGGAGGCAGAGATACAGCGCATGCTAGAGTTGGGAGTTATTGAGCCCGCTGAGAGTGACTACACGTCACCGCTAATACTCGTAGAAACCCCTAACAAGGACCCTCGTCCGTGTGTTGACTACAGGAAGTTAAATGCGATCACTAGGGATCAGCTGTACCCGATACCCAACATTGAGGAACGAATTGAAAGAGTTAGCGCTGCTAAATACATTTCAGCTATAGATCTCGTGCGGGGGTACTGGCAAGTTCCCCTTTCCGAAAGTGCCAGCCGCTATGCCGCATTCATCTCGCCTGTAGGCACTTTTCGCCCTCTCGCACTCAGCTTCGGGCTGAAGAACGCGCCGTTTAGCTTCTCTAAGTTAATGGATATTGTCCTAAATGACTTGCAGGAGTTCGCCTTACCTTATCTTGATGATGTGGCCATTTTTTCGGACAGCTGGGAACAACACGTATCGCACCTCAAACAGGTGTTCTCACGGTTGAGGGAAGCCGGCTTAACGATGAAAGCGGAAAAGTGTAGGTTTGGTTGTTCGCAGGTTACTTATCTGGGCCATGTTGTTGGTCAGGGCATGAGACGGCCGGCTGAGCTGAAAATAGCTACGATTGGAGATTTTTCTCAGCCGCGCACGAAAACGGACGTTCGTTCATTTTTGGGACTTGTGGGGTACTATCAACGGTACATTCCGAATTACTCACAATTGGCAAGTCCATTAACAGACGCCCTCCGAAAGGGAGCACCGAGTAACGTACACTGGGATAAGGACAAAGAGAACGCTTTTCAAAGTTTGAAAACGCTATTGGTTTCTCGCCCTGTGCTTCGCGCGCCAGACTACACAAAGGAATTCATAGTTCAATGCGACGCAAGCGACAGAGGTATGGGCGTGGTACTTAGTCAAGTCGGCGACGATAACGAGGAGCATCCTATCCTCTACGCCAGCCGTAAACTAAATGTAAGAGAGGAAGCCTACAGCGCTTCAGAGAAGGAATGCGCTTGTTTGGTTTGGGCCGCCCAGAAGTTGTCGTGTTATTTGTACGGAGCGAAGTTCATCTTCGAGACCGACCACTGTCCTCTGACGTGGCTCAATCAAATGTCACACAAAAACGGCCGCTTGCTCCGATGGAGCCTCACTCTCCAAGAGTACAACTTCTCCGTTAGATATAAGAAGGGAAAGTTGCATAGCAATGCGGATGGTTTGAGCAGGCTAATTTGAATTCTGCGTTTGAGGGTCCCGCCTAAATTTTAGGGTTACTAGTGTTAAATTTATTAAGCGAAGAAGATCCCCTCTCATTTAGCAGGATTCCCTCCATGATTGCTGAATTTGTCAGCAGGAATTTGCTTCAGAAATTGGCATAGTGAAATGCAGCATTTTTTTTGTTTCTGCACTTATGTTGTTGTTGTTTTTTTTTGAAGCCTAGCGAGTCTAAAGTGAGAGCCAATGCACGTCATCTCGGCGCAGAGCCGTGTTGTGGGGTTCATTTTGCAGTTGCCTGTCCTTGTTGGATGTTTTGGGGCGGTGACATCAATGCACAAGTGGTCGCTGCGAGCCAAGACATCAATCCCCCCCTGACCAGCAGCCGTTCTCTTCCTGCCTAGCGGTTGTCAGCGCTAGACAGTCGAGACTTTTGGGGCCATGGAGGCGCTGTAAAGAACGGCGGGTTGCACAACAAGATTGTCACCTTGCCACCCGATTACGACAAGGGGTGCAAGACGCGCACCTCCCGCTCTCCGCCGCTGCAGCTGCGAGGCGTTCAAAGAAGCGACCTTTGCGCTGGAATCCGCCGCCTTCCTCCAGCCCGCTTCGACATGGTGACAAGACGAGTTTGGTGTGTGGACAATGATTCCAGAGTTCCTCAACGCGGCGCTGATCTGACACGCCTGAAGAAGCTACCGCGGGAACGTCTTATTTTTGCGCTCTCACGGTTCAGCATGTTGCAAAACAACGAGCGTCCCTCGAGCGGCGTCGATTTTCCGGAACGGCACCACCTTCAACGCCGTCGCTTGGGCTTCGGAATGTGTGTGCCTTTGTGTCTGAAAACTGGTCTTCAGAACAGCTGCGAGTTGGTGGTGTGTAAACGAACAGCCGCCGCGTCGTAGGACCAGCGGATCGAGTGTATAAAAACTGTGGTTGTGCGATTGTTGGACTCACTTCTCTTGAGCAGTCATGTTAGACTGGTGCACTTCTCTTGAGCAGTCATGTTAGACTGGTTCACTTCTCTTGAGCAGTCATGTTAGACTGGTTCACTTCTCTCATGCAGTCCTGTTGGACTAATACTATTTTTCTCAAACAGTCATGTTAGACTGAGTTAATTTTCTGTAAATAAACCCCTTTTTCCTCGTTCTCGATGAGAAGCAGTTCTTCACTTCATCAACGATCTCAGCGTAAATAAGTTGGACGACGGCATGGGCCAGCTACCTTCGAATTCATGCCGTACTCCAATCTTGGCAAAGGACCACGGACGAAGGGATTGAGCCCCCAATCCTGACAACGTGTGCTGGCGAATGGATTTCACTCGCCTTCCGTCGCGACAGCTTGCTGTTCACTGCAGCGCGCTGCATGGAGCCTGGCGCTGTGTGTGCGGAATACGAGACGTGGATTTAGAGTTACTCCGTTTAGAAGTCTACATTGTTTGGCGGGGCTTGCAGTATGTATAGTTGTTTGTTTAAAATAGCAATTGTTCTTCTCCTCCCCCCCCCCTATTTTTCTTTTTTCTTTTTGCCACTCAGACCGCTTGGCGGCGACACTGGTCTGTTTCCGAAAGTCCGGCATACGGCAGTACATACGCAGGCCAGAGATTAAATTCTCGTGTTTTGCGTATCAACCGCGATCTGAGTGATCATGAGGCGCGTCGTAGTGGGAGTGGGGTTGGGGGCAACCAAATTAATGTTGACGACGCGGGGTTTTTTGACGCGCACCTAAATCGGAGTACACGGGTGTTTTCGCATTGCACCCCCAAATGCGGCCGCTGTGGCCGTGATTCGACCCCACGACCTCGTGCTCAGCGATGCAATGTCATAGCCACCCGCCGCGATCGTTTAGTGGCCATATATGGTGTTGGGCGGCTAACCACGAGGTGGCATGATCGAATACCGGCGGCGGCCGCATTTCGATGGGGGCGAAAAGCGAAAACACCGGTGTACTTAGATTTACGTTCACGTTGAAGAACCCCAGGTGGTCCGAATTTCAGGAGTCCCTCACTACGGCGTACCTCATAATCAGATCGTGGTCTTGTGACGTAAACTGCCATAGTTTAATTTTGATTTTTTAATGTCGTATCGACTGGGCCACGGTGGCAGGTGACCAGAATGCTAAGACGATTGTGAAAGTACATCGAAAGTGCATCGGACAGACTGGACGATGTTTGAACGAAAGATTAAAGGAGCATGATTATAACGTTTCAAAAGCAGTCGCCGGATACCTTGGGATACATTGTAGAGATTGCGGATGCCGGCCATTCTTTAAGGAATGCAAGGATGTGAGCAAAGATGGCAGCCAAATGACGCGAGAGATAATAGAAGCCGCTGAGATTGCGCGTTTGGGAAGTATGTGCGTGAGAATGCCATCAGTCTCCCTTATTGCGAAGGAAATACATTTCCTCACGCGCTGATCTGAAATTTTTTAGCCGGTTCCTTTTTGCGATGTCGAGTGCAGCAGAAATGATCACATGAAAAAGCCGGCTTGGCATTGGCCATGATTGTCAAAATTTTTTTGTTCATTTGCTTTGTCGCTACCCCCCTCCCCCCCGAGTACCTTCCTTTATTTATTCCATTGACAAGGGAATAAAACGACAGTTGCTGCAAGTAGCACTCTGTGGTGTGTGTTTCTCTCCTGTATGTCTCGTCAAAATGTTGCGCATTCCAACCTCTAATAAGATACAATGATACCTTGGAACTTTACCGCATATATTGGTGAAATTGAAGGCATCAGCTATTGAGCCCAGCTAAATACAGTTTGCTCAAATGCTTTGTGGTGAGCGATAAGTAAAGAATGCAACA
Source organism: Dermacentor albipictus (assembly GCF_038994185.2). Classification (NCBI taxonomy): domain Eukaryota; kingdom Metazoa; phylum Arthropoda; class Arachnida; order Ixodida; family Ixodidae; genus Dermacentor; species Dermacentor albipictus. The sequence goes on along the minus strand of NC_091821.1, from coordinate 461,980,018 downwards.
GCACGAAGTTTCTCAGAGGGAACGTTTAATGTACACATATACGGCAGTGAACATTATCGCGTTATACACTCTCCTTCGGGCTCCTGTATCTTTCTTTTTTTCTTTTAATCTAGAGACAGTGCACGTTGACGCGGTTTCGCGGCCTTACGGCGTCACGGGCGTCGCTGTGTGTGTCGAATAGTCTCTGAACCACCATCCTGACTTGACACACGCAGAATTACGCGGAAGGACGACGCTTACAAAGCAGAATTCACGAAGAGGGTGCTTCCAGCCTGCGGACATATGCGACAAATCTCAACGTAGACACACCGCGTACTACTCGAAGTCGTAATTGTGCTGAACAAAGTGTGAAGCAAATTTCGGCGACCACACCGAAACACGGGCGAACTGTGTCTCCTCTAACAATGGGTGAAAAAAAATTATGCGCCGAGAGAGAGAGAGAGAGAGAGATGGTACAACTTTTTCAACCACCCTCGTGATTTATTCTTATTTTTATTTTTATGATGTCGCGCTAAACGAGCAGACCGCAGTGCACGGCATGCTGTTAAACCAGGCGGGAATTTGAGGAAGCAAGAGCCCGCGTTTCCCTTCCCGTCGCATTGCGAGTGACATAAGACAGCGATTCTCTTCCCGGCTATCGGTCGACGTGCGCCAGGGTTTGTTCCAGACCGTTTACCCTGCGACGCAGCCGCTGCAGCAGCCACCTCCGCCCCCCCCCCCCCCCACCCACATTCCCCCGGAATAAAAGAACTCCCCACCGCAATATTTTTTTGAACGCCAAAACCGGAAGTGAAGAGGGGACGTGCGTGGATGTATCGCGCATTCATCTTACTTAGGACCCTCTTCTGCGCGCCCAGACTAGAAAACGCCGCACCCCAAGTGTGTTCCCGGAAGTGTGGTTTTAAAAGTAAGTTCTACCGATGAACAATGTCACTCAAAAACTTACACACTCAGACCAAAGTTACACACACACACACACACACACACACACACACACAAAGAAAGAAACGTGCAAGAAATCATTTTACCTTGAAGCAGCATATGCAATTATCGTCTTTTCGAAATTAAATTTGCACCTTTCAACAGTTGCTGCCTTCAGAAAATTACCTGCGACCGCAATACAAATAAAAGCTGCTTTAGGTAAGGATTAGAAATCAAGAAAAATCATTTTCCTTTCCTGTCTAGCTCAATCAAGAGTTCATCAACGGATAATTCCATTCTTTGATTACGTTTCTATACTTTCCATATTGCCATAGATGTCTGCTGTAGAACACTGCTATAGCCAATCTGATTAATACTCCGGTCACACAAAACAAAGAAAAATAAATAATTAAGAATCGCATTAATTCCTGTGCTTTCTATTTCTCGGGACCTCTTTCGCGTCATGAGTGCGTTCTTCCCTCAGGCTTTACCACGGCAAAAGCAGCGGCCGTACCAGCGCGGACTTTGTCAAGACCTGTGGTGAACCTATCCATTCCCAGAATCAGAAAAAAAAAAATCACGGATACCCTCATGTGGTCCCACTTGACTTACTTACTTAAAACTTAACAATTTACCCATGTATCTGAAGATTATGCCGCTTCCATACATATATTTACTGACTGGTCGGTGTCAATCGGCACTTCAACGGCTACATTCGCAATACCGAATATGAAGATCAATAAGCGCTTCCATCTCAATCACCAATCTACATAAAGGGCCGCAGAGATTGTTGCCATTCGGGAGGCAATTCGTTATATATTGATCAAGCCGCATTAGGCTTGAACTATAGTTTGCGATTCCAAGCCGGCACTCCAAGTGATCGATTATGGCCATAGACGAGGACCTTACTACGTCCTTGGTCAAGAGGTGATCGAATCACACGACGTCGCCCTAAGAGCTGGCCATTGCATAAGGCTACAGTGGATTCCGGGACACGGTGACCTACAAGGAAATGAGCTCGCCGATGCGGAGGCCAAGATGGTCCACACTAATGTCACACCAGTCTTCACCCCATTTTCATTGCCAAACACTAATGCTCTAGTGCATAGACTTCTGCCTGATAACACGGCAGTATATTGGGCCTCGCCAGGTCATCGTCATCGCCACCTTCACGAACTCAACCCAGAGATCGAAATACGGATACCACCCGCCTTAAAAACGCACAATGCAAGCTTGCTGCACAGTTTACGATTAGGTGTGGCCTTCACCCGGCGCTACCTGCATCTCATCCCCCGGGCGGACAGTCCGAATTGAGAGGAATGCGGTATTTCTGAGACGATAGAACACGTTTTGTGCATCTGCCCGCGATTTGATGTACAGAGAAAATTGCTGACAGACATCTTGTCAAATTTCGTCGTTGCACCATTGAGTGAAAAGCTTCTATTGGAACCTTCGCCCGATCCTCGTCATCAACCTGATATACTGAAGGCTCTCAACAAATTTTTGTGAGAGCGAACTGGACAAGAGGCTTTTAATACCATCGTCTTCCCTAGGCGACCCGACTAGGGAATCGGATTACTGTATTGCGGCCAATCACCATCATCGAATCGGTTGTGATACCAAGCCCATATCGCATCGTTCCGCAGCATACCCACCTCCGAAGCATCCCGACCTTCGAAGCATGGAATATGCGACAGGATAGCAACATGGGAATCCAAGGTCGGCGCCGTTCTTTGGTAGCATTTCACGTTCGCCCTTTGCATCATTAGGTCAGGCTAACCGGTAGTGGTGGGGGTGCCCTTTGTGGAACCGTGAGCAGTCGGTGTCAACGCTGCGTTGACTTCTTGGTAGGCGCTGACGGATGGGTGGAGCTGCCTCGTGGCAAACGCCTAATTAACACCTTTATTGGCCGTGTTGAGACGTAACGCAACCTTCATGTTCGCTGAGGTCAACCTCAAGTTCTGAAACATGACAATCTTAGGTTAAATTATTGTTACACTGAATGCCAAGAAATTTCGGGCCGACTGCTGTCTGTTATCTCCAGTGTTCATAAACCCGCTGAATGCAAACACAAGAGGCCTCTGCGGCACCGTTCTTAATCCGATGTAGGCTCCTAGAGCGACCACACGCCCACTGTTCGAGCTTTGTACGTTAGCTAACGGCACACCCAAGGATACGCTCTTTCCCCCGGCGAAACCTCTGTTTATTCATGATCGCCGGCTAAAGGTTACCTTTCACGCCATTGCGTTATCAACTAACGTAACTAGCGTAACTAGTGTAACGAGTAACAACAATTTCTGGTGCTATTGCTTTTGCGTGGCGACAAATTTGCATAGCCGGAGATGCCGGCGCGGACAGGAACGTGCGGCCACAATTTCCCATTGTGTTAAGGAAGAGTGTTGGCATGGCCTGTGAAAATGTGCTGTCGGCAACTCTGATAAAATGTGACGCAGACATGTAGATTTCCCTATCACAGATAGCTGTGGATGTCAGTGGCCACTGACCTCCTTATCAGTATCTGTTGCGAAGACAATAGAAGTTGTCACATCCAGCAGTGCATCCATCTTGTGCGCATGTGATTTTCCAGGCAGCTATTGCTGAGGATAGTATTGAACTTCCCAATAGGAACGTATCCTATCTTCCGGAAGTTCCTATCGCTCATTCTTATTGTTAGTGGTGCCATATAGAATGTTCATTTAGGAAAGTAGCATTCGATTGTTTTAAGAGGGTAAATGCTACTTCATACGAAACTGTTTTACGAACTTCCAACGCAGGACTCGGCAGGACACAAGACAACAAATGCGGGCACTAAGTTCCTCCCAAAATCCGCAGCCATATGCGTCAAATGTACGTACAATCCACTTGTTCAGCACCATCACAAGATGTCGGTTCTCTGTGGAAACGTGCCTCGGCACGTGGATATGGTTGATACACATTGTAAAGGGAGTGCTTTAAAGTTACACCATTTCTATTCCAGCGTGGGTCCATTTCTATTTTACCACTTTCGTTTTATTCGCCAATAAATCAATAGTTTAGTTTCAAGATTATCATGATTGTTGAAACGAGGGCTCAAAGTAACTTCGCCAACAACAACGTCCCCAAATAGAGTATAAACAGTTACAGCGGTCTCTGCCTGTTTGCTATAACTAGTTTGCACACAACAGTAAACTTGTCACTACTCAAGTATCGTTTTAGTGCATTCAAAATTACCCGATACTTAGAGCCACTGGAGGTACGCATAATACGTTTGTTTTGTAATCGTTAACAGAATTTTCTAGAATCACCCTTGGTATGTCACACAGTTCCTCTGCTTCTAGAGGCTGATTACTCAAAAAGGTGTACATTGTTTACCCAACAAATAAAATGCGTGTTCGACTAATAGAAGTTTTAAATGAAGTCTTAAACTAATTACATTCCTATCACAATCTACGAATTGTAGCTGGTGAGCTCGCAAGTCATATCCATTGGGAATGAATTCTGAAGATCAAAGCAGTTTCAAGTTATGCCTTTTAAAAACGTGCGATGAAATACATTGACGTGTCAGTTATTGTATGGCTTCAATGCATAAAAAGTCATTGTGCCTAAAAAGTAAGTGGGAAAACTCAGCCTTTTTTTTAGCAAGTAGTTCCAAAATTCATTCCAAGGGGAGGTGAAATTTTGTCAACGATTCAATTGTGTCTATTGATTTCTTGTGCAAGTAATGTACGTTTCTTAGAGAAATCCTGATTAATGAATTACATGCTACCTGCTACATGCTATGGGCGATTTTTAACAATTATTTTAATGTTTAAAAAGCGCATTCAGTATGCTCCGCTCCTACGGTCATGACGCAAGTTACAACACAACCATTTGCGACATAGTAAAATAAAATAAATTCGTAGAGTCATAATGGGGCCGAATGACACAGAACATTGCAAGTAATGCAATAATATCAACCAAGTTTCACCCAAACTGTGACCGAATAATAGCAAGTTCTCCTTAACGAATAACAACGAAAACTTACCAAATATACAACACAAAAGTCGGGCAGACTCAACTATAGTTGACCTCTGCGTAATGCGAAGCATTCGTGATTTGTACGCTGTAGTGTTTATACTTGTAATGAGTAAGATAGAACGTTTCTAATGGCACGATAAATTGAAAGCTAACTAAAACCATAGCTCGGCAAGCTCACCCATGAGTCGACACACTCAGGCTCAGACTGACCCGTGAGCCTGAGTCCGAGTGATCCCAAAGGAAAACATATATTCGGTGAGTCAGTCTGAGCGCGTTCCGTTTATTTTGCCGACCTGTGACTGCAACGCAGTGGCACATACGCAGTGCACATATACAGTCGTCCCTGTGGCATACTGTTTCAGACTCCACCGTCACCGGGATCGGCCCACGAAAACGGCAAGGTACCCCGCCCTGCCCGCCCGTCCGCCTGCGAAAAAGTGGCTGCACTGGGAGAACAAGGCGTCACATCAAATGCCGCCCAGGATGTAGCTCAGGCTACGGCCAAGCGGCCACTACTGCAACCGACACTCCACGGTATTCCATGCGGACACGACGGGCAGAGTCGACTGATGACTGTGCCTTACACATCGGCGAAGACGAAGTTCAACAAGTTTCTTTATATAAGAACTAAATATGACAGGTAAGATATTCTACTAGTACGAAATTTTATTATTGAATTAATTATATCGTCGGCTTCTATGTGCAAAAACCACAGTACAATAGCCACAGCTGGTAACTTTTGTTGCGAGATACCACTTGAGGAGGACGATATGAACTAGATTGTTTAAGGAGGGTCCTCAATGTATATACCATAGGGCGTGTGTCGACGTTCCATTAGTGTATAAAATCAGTTAATATGGGAGTGCTTTGCAAATCGAGAAACGCAACTGAGGTTTTATACTGTGCTTCCCAAAGCCCATGCCACCCGCAGTGGTTGCTTAGTGTCTATAGTGTTGGGCTGCTAAGCATCAGGTCGCGGGATCGAATCGCGGCCACGGCGGCCGCATTTTATTGATTAAATTATATCGTCAGCTTCTAAGTGCAAAAATCACAGTACAATAGCCACAGCTGGTAACTTTTGCGGGTGAAATGCGGGTGAAATGAGAAAACACCCATGTACTTAGATTTAGATGCCCGTTAAAGAACCCCAGGTGGTCCTTCTTTGTGGAGTCGCCCACTACGGCGTGCCTCATAATCAAATCGTGCGTATGGCACGTAAAGCCCCACAATTTAATTTTTTTTTATGCAATGCCCATGCCATATTTTTCTTCTATGCCTCATAGCCAACGAAATCGTTTGGCTACTACATCCTGGGGCTCCGAATGAGGAGGTGTGTCTGGTTATACACGAGTGTATTGAGCTCTCCTAACTGCCAGCAACACTAATAATGTAATTTTAAGAAGGCGCGGAAGGTTCGTATGATACTCAGAGCTCGCGGCTTTAAGGATTTCGGCTCCCATGAGCTCAAGTTAAACAAAAAATGAAAGAGAACAACAGGAGCGGTTTGTGTGAGTTGGTATCGATTGATTTCGGTGTAGGCAGGGCAAGAGAAGCAACGAAGAACAAAGCAAGAACACATGCATCGCTAACATTTTGACTTTTGCTGTCCGTTCTTCTTCTTTAGGACGCATCTTTAGGCTCCCATTCCTGCAGCGAGTGTCGGCGTCCTCGTAACCGAGAGAACGAGCACAGCGAAGGGTGAAAGAGCGAATGCGGAGCGCAGAGGAAAGCCGGCGATGGCGAAGAAAGCGCGAGGAGGAAGGCGGAGGAGGAGGGCATGGCGAAATCGTGAGAAGAAACGCGTAATACCGCGCAAGACAGGCTTTGCGGCGACGATGACTACGAGACGGCGCCAAAGTATCGCGGGTCGTCTGTTCACTGATGACGCCGCCATTAGCCCCGAGAATTAGGAGTGGCGCCCTCTCGCGAGTGACGTCACGGCCAGGACGCCGCTCGCTCCGGCTTGCTCGGCTGCCGCGCGCGCTCGTTCCCTTCGTGTATGCTTGGGGTACGGGTGGCTCGAGCCGTACGTATTGAAGAATACGTCGGCTTCTTTCAGCTGCCACACCTTAACCACAGTTTCTTCTTCAAAAGCGTGTGAGTAGAGAGACTTTGCGGCTTGGATATCGCAAGCTAAGTGGCGTTAAAGGGGTCTACTAGGCTTTGCAATGCATATATGCGCCGTGTCTATCGGTAAATTTTGACTAAAAAAAGAATATCTGCAAATTCAACGCGCGAAGTTGTGTATGATGCTTCGCTAAACACTTAACATTCCTTTAGTATTTAGCTATGAGAGGCATTGCATTTTACGTGGAAGAAAAATTTGGTAATTGGCGTCAACATGTTATCCGATGTTAGAAAGACACTGCCCAGCGAAGCTGTCATCACGATTCCTATTACTCTGGTGTGTTGTTCTATTCAAATATGGTCATTCATTGTTGCGTAAAAAAATAGTTAGGCGCGCATTTCTTATGAAAAAGTTTGCTACTACTTTCATCCCCCTCTGAAACAGGCCTCCAAAAAACGAATTGCTCATGGCTGCTAACACGACGGCGCGTCATGTAGAGTATTTACATAGTTAATTCACAAACACCATAGTAGCAATCACCTGAGAGAAAAGTTTCGTTGTTAAGATCGAGAGCCACTCAATTGAAAGTGATGAAATGTTTCATAGTGGCCCTCAGTAGCTTTTATCGACAATATGGCACACCCCTGATCACGTAACTGTAGCAATCGACTGTCCGTATGGCGAGGCACGCTATGTTCGCGAAACCCATCAGTTCACTACAACTTCGAATTAAAACCATAAAGCATTTTTTACAGCGCCAACTGGAATGGCTAAAGTATTCTCGAGCTACTACACCGCAGCTTAGATTGCCTACAAAAGGAAAATTCAAGCACCTTCTGTCTCACGATGTCTCGATCCAGCGTTATTTAATTATACAAACGGATAACAATTCGCTTCGTCGGTACATAAATTAAGGCTAAATTAAGTTTGCTCCAATCCAGCCGCAAACATTCATAAAGAAAGCACCACAAGCCTTGCATATACTTTCACTTGATTTCTGACCCTCCACCGGGGGAATTTCGATATCTTGAATATGTCCCATACTACTAGTCATTGACGCTTCGACGTCTTTCTGGCTGCAGCTATGCGGTCCAGCAGGCATGCTTCACTAAAAAAATTGGGCCGAGTAGCCTGTGTCAGTTCGCCAAACAGATTCGTCATGTAAATTCCTCAAGCAACAAGCACCAGTAAATTTCTCAAGTGAGTTTGATTTGATTTGATTTATTAATTTCCCTTTACACACACACATGTGCAGAGGAGTGGTAAATGGAGGTGGATGAGGGAAAAAAGCCGCACAGACGCGGCTTGAGGTAACCTCACCCCCTTAGGTACAATATGGCTGCATGGGGTAACACATCAAACGCCATATAAATTACATTTATATAGTGGCCATAAAACATTGCAGTTATACAATATATGAAAGAACAGTAAAATATTTCCACAATAATAATGCAAAACACACTGCGCCATTGAAATAAATAAATGATATACACTAGGTAACATAGACAAAAAAAGAGGAACATAACATACATTATTAATCATTAACAAACGCTCTGTAAAGAGGTGAGTTGAACGTGTAGCACGGAAAAGGGAATACATATTGGTACATTCCTAATTGTACTCTGTAAATAGCTGTAAGCCTTCATTAACTTTACTTCAAGTTTCCGCCGCTTAAAAAAAATAAACACGTGAAGAACCGCCTAATGTTGACAAGCAGGTAAAGAAGCAAGTGAGGCGTGTAGAATCTAAGCTCCAGTATTAGTTAAGTCCCCGTGCTACTGCCGAGCGTTTCTGTGAGTAAGTGCAAAAAATTCGATATTATACCATGAACTACTCGTCATGAGCAAACCTGTTTTAGCGGAATAAAATCAACGTGACTGCTGTAGAAGTCATATATAGCCAACTTTGTGACATACTTGTTGCAGCGCGGCAGGTATCGTATCATAACTGGTTTCCTATAGGCTATGCTTTTGCGATTGTCTATGCGCGTATGAAAAACCCGCAATGGGCTGGTCTGCGTCGCTTCGGCTGGCACTGTAGCGTTGCCTTCGAGAGCTGCATTGTTGTCTAAGAAATTAGCTCTTTGAATACATGTTCGCAAAGGAAGACGTCGTAAAAATATATTTGAGACGACCACCATAAGTATACAAGCAGAGAGAACGAGGGTGAACAAACGAAAACACCGCAGAAAGCGCCCGGACAACGCCCGAACTGTAGCAGACGACAGGCGCGAGTCCGTGCCCTGACGTCACGCGAGCGGCGCTCGCAGCGCCGCTCGTGTTCGTTCTCGGGGCTAATAGAGACAAAGCGCTGCATGAGCGGAGGTCTGTCTGCGGCGGCTGCTGTGAATCGCGCCAACGCGTCACTCACGCGCTGCCCCTCGCGATCTCCCGATCAGCGAGGCAGTCGCGCCACACTTCGCTAACAGACCCTTTTCATGCTTACGAATATAGTTCCCAGAAGACTTCCGGTTAAACAGTCCGGAGAAACGTAACTTACAATAGCATTAAAACTTATAGGACCTTACATCTGGCACCAGTTTTGTTGCAGTGTAGGAGTGTTTGAAAATTGAATTGCAGTGTTAAATGCAACAAAAAACGCGTATACATGAGCTCGACATACGGCGAACGTTTTTTTATATCTGAAAACATCAAGAATATCTTCCTACATTATACTATGCGGCAAAATACTTTTTTTCTTGGCTAACTGGACTTTCGAAAATGACTGACCGGAAGTTCTGTGGGGTCACGCACGCACTGCTGCCACACCGCGGATGAAAAAGGTAAGAAAACACGCATACAGCTGCGCTCAAATTTCGCATTAGGGAATATCGTAATCGGCAGTGAATGTTTTTCCAGAGATCCGTATTTTTCTACTTTGATGCAATAGGTTTGCTATAACCATCTCTAATATTTTTCTCCATATGATGCTCTACTAGACGTTCTCTACTGAAAAATTGCGTTACCTGCAACATTTAAAGTGACTGCAAGTTCACAAGTTGTCTATTTTTCTTGTTTGTGCATTGGAAAGTATCGTGGCCACCTTCTAGTGAAGTGTTCTTCCCTTTGTTATTTTCCCACCTCTATATATTAGCATACACAGGTGCAGATTCTACGGCTAAACAATTTGTGCCAGTATCTCGTTTCTCGTCTCTCTGGCTACGAAGTTCCGAAAGAGAAAAATGGTTACTGACAAATGTATAAAAGAGCGTGGCTTCTGTCATACCCTTTAACGAAAAAAAAAATACGTCACGAAAGAAAAAAATTAAAGTGACGTACGACTCGTAAAACATAGCTAAGTGCCAATCTTCGCAAGGAAAAAGACTACCGACGCTATGGGTGGGCAAACTGTTAGCGCTTGTCGCCAGCAAAACGGTTTAGCGAGCGCCTTCTCAGAATGAGCAGTCGACAGGATCCTCCTTTGTGTTTACATCTGTGTGAAAGCAGAGTAGTGGCTATGCCAGGCCCGCAGAACGGCGCACCCGGCGAGATAAGATCGGGTCACCAACCTCGTGACAGAAGAACGATGCTCCCTGTCGCACTGCGATACGCACATGGCACATTTACTTGCGGTGCGCCAAGAGATGGCCAGTCTAGATTTCCCGCGTTTCAAGGAAACGTGAAAAGGCGCAGCGGTAAGCATCACTGAAGCAGCATCGTTCTCGCGTGCAAGCAACTGTGTTAAAGACGCTTCCACGCCCCCTCAAACCCGACCCGCGCAGGAGTTTACAGGCCTTTATAAGATTTTCGCAACGTTGCATGACTATAATAATGAAACGGCAACCATACAATGCAGTGTTCTCGCAGGCATTACAAACAATTTCGCGCACTCAAGTTCAATCCACTTTCAATCATGAGCGCACTCATTCAAGCTTCAACTGTTACATCACATTCTAAAGCATCATGCAGTTAGTCTCACATGCACGGCACTTAAGTACATAAAGATATACTTCGGAAAAGCGCTTCCATCAGGCGCGTCCGTTGAGGAGTGCCTCAGCGATATGGAACAAAAGGTCGAGGTAATTGCTCTCAACGACCCTGCCCGTGGACGCAGAAAGATTGGCCATCGGTAGAAAAATCACAGCCAAGTCAGGAAGGTTGCACCATGAGCAAGGAAGTGCCTAAATTAATTCACGCTCTCGATCGTTACTCTAGCTTCAGCCGTCCTCAGTTGTGGCGACATTCCGATCGCGTCGGAGCCATATCTGTACACGTCCAACGTGACTTATAGGTATTTTCTGCTTATCCTGAACAGGAGACGGATATTACATCAGTACCCTCGCGCGCGCCGCTTTTGAGCAAGCAAACGAGAGAGAGAGTAAAAATTGCAGGTTACCGGCGACCGCACGTGCGGGCCCGGCGGATGACTCACGTCTTCCGAATTCGGATCCTCCGCCGCCGTTGGTGCTCGCAGACCGGGCGACCGGAGGAGGCAACGACGAGGTCGAAAGCCTCCGAGGCGGGAGCATGTCTCGGCGAGACTCAAGCCCTCAAGGAAGCGAGAAGGGAGATGCGCGAAACCCAACAGGCACCAAAGAAACACACAAGCGCGCGCCGGAACACCCACACTACACACGCACGTACACAAACTTCACCGCAAAAGGCAATTTCGAGGAGGAGCTCCGCCGACTCGAACAGAACATCTAACAAGCACAGCGGCACATCACGACGGACGGGATCCCATCACGCTCCACCGCTCTCTGGATTGACGCGGATCCAGGCATCCAGCGGTCGCGTATCCAACGAATTCGGGCAGCCACGAAAAAGTAGACGGGCTTGCACGCTGGTCCGGAAGCGCCGGGTCTTCGAGTGGAGCTTGGCCGAAGGGCTTGGAAGCGTCGGGTCGCTGAGAGAATCGTTTGGCTGTTTGTTACACAGCTCGGAGCTGGCGTCTCCTCACAGCAGACGACGCCAGAGTCGCGCGCGTTGCCTTTGCATTGCGCCGGCCGGCGGCGGCGGCTGAAGCACGACGCGAGCGGCAGCGGCGGACGAGCGTCTTCGTCCAACGAAGCAACAACAGCATCAGAGCGAAGTAAAAGAGGGGGCGCAAAACCCGACCCTCCCCCCTCCTGTTTCGGGGCTTACGTTTTCTCTCTGCCTTGTTTCGCTCGCTTTCCCTGCAGCTCACTGGCTTCTTCTTATTCTTCTTCGGCGATGCTGAGAGGAGGAAGCGGCGGCGAGGGACGGGTCTCCTCTTTCAGGCGCGCCGCCACCACGCTCCCGCCAGCGCCGAGATATGCACGCCGGCCCGAGGGCCTCGCCGGAGGTTGGGGTTGAGAGAGAGAACAACGTCACGTGACGCAAACAGCGTGACGTCACGCCGGTTTGCGCGACAAGGCGGCGGACAAGCCGCGAGCCCCACGGGGGTTGGGGTAGAACAGCGTAAAGAGGGAGCGGGTGAAAGTGAGGAAGCCAGCGAAGTGGAAGAGGTGGTGTAGACCGCGATCTGCTGCAAAAGCTTGAAAGTTCCTCCCCGGTCATCCTCCTCATTCTTTTAGCCCCCTAAGCGGGTATTGTTTTTCTTTGCGCTTTTCTTTCTGCCGCCGCATTTGAAGAGATGGCGAAGGGCGGGGAGGGGATGATGCGCACGAAAGCTGGGGCTGCGGTTTCTCTCGCTACTTTTTGTTTTAACTTGTTTCGGTTGTTTCTTTATACGCGCGAAACATGTGCGGGCGCACGCTGGCCGGCGGCGTCGTGCATGCCGCCTGGGGGCCTGGGATGCTCGTCAAGAAGCGATTCGTTCAGGTGAGCCTGCCGCCGACAGCGGCCCTATTAGACACGGATAGCGCGGCTGCTGCCACATGTTTCCCAACATGGCCGTACCGTAACGTTGCTGCGTCTCTGGCTCGGTGCGCACACATCTACCTACACTCCGCTGAAACAGCGAGCAGTGCTGCGAAAATTGCAGCTGGCGCAAGCAAGTCAGGAATGGAGTGAGTTCGTTAAAATATGGGTCTCTTCGCAGAGGCGGTTCAAACCCAATTGGAAGAGTGGAATGTTCATGACACAAACACGCGGCTTCGGTGAAGTCGCAGCGAGTGTTGCGCACGGTTGCGTAAGTTACCAGTCCGGCGTGAAAACTGCGCATCCTACTTGTGGAACGTTCTAGATTAGGTACTTAGTAAAGAAAATTCATACGTTTATCGTGAATTTTGTTGTTGTTGTTGTTGTTGTTGTTGCCTTTTGTACGATGGTTTACTTGGTTTTGTGTATTGTTTCGCTTTGTTCTTGTTGCTTTCCGCCTCTGAGTACGGGTAGGGGAGCCTTCCTCATGCAGTTGCATCTGCCTTTAACCTTTTCATCCTGCAGACGATGCACGTCTTATTAAACAATATACATGTATATAAAGGAACGCATAAGTAGGAAGGCGCTGCGGGCCAGCAGTGAAGCGAAATTCGCATGTGAAATATACCACCGGTCTTCGAGTTACGACTGTGCTCTACCGACAGCAGCGCGCACCACCATGCAGGAGCATTTGTATTATAGAAGCATATCTTCACAATTCTACGAAACCTTGCCGCGGTTGCGCGATACTTGTTTTTCGTGCTGAGCAACTAGTTGGGAGTTCAATGCCCCCCTCTCCCCCTCACCCTAGGCGCTGCGGCCTGATTACCGTGCTGATGGGATGCGACAACGCTTGCGAACGGTGCTTTTTGCCACACGTTGAGAAACCCCCAGGGCTACTAAATAATTCGAAAGCCGTGTGGCTTTAGAACGACAGACAGCATAAACAGCGTAACAACTCTGCGAAACGTTCAGGTGGCAGCCGAAAAACTAGTAGATAATGGGAAGAGAGAGAGAGGTTCTTGTAGGGAAAGGAGGAAAGGCTGGCACTATCTTCTGCAACCCTTGCGGGAGCACGGCTCAGCGCCAGCAGGGTGGGGGAGATGGGAGTGAAGGAGATAGAAGGAGGGAGAGAGGGGGAGGAACGTGCAGTCGCAATGGCACCAGCCGCTAAAAGTCAAGACCTACGAGAGGCGTGAGCAAGCTTTACGGCAACCATCTGGAACCTGCATATTGCACGATTGCCGAGGTTATGAAAATATGACTGCGTTCACGTCCCCCTAGGCTATATGCGTGAAACTCTGTGACGGGGAGTCAGGGTGTTGTGCACTTCCGCATCGCACTCTTCCTGCTGTTAAGAGCTGTCAAGTGTGCAGTTTACGAAACTTGTAGCGTGCTATTCAAGCTCTTTGCGGGAAGGAATTTCGTACTAGGCGGTGGAAGTGCGCAGAAAAAAGATGGATGAATGAAAACAGCTACGCTTTTCTTCTGGGCTAAAGCGAACCGCCCGACGTCCGCCTCGGATAATTCAGACAACGCTGCTCGGTTTTAAGAGGCTGCGAGGACAGCACATCCGCCTGCTTCCCGGCTCATCCGTCTTGCATCGGATGCGCGAGATGCCAGTCAGTTCCTTCGTGCGCGCTTGCTATCACACTTGTCCCCATTCGTGCATGCAGTCCGGCGAGCCACTCCGCGCATTTTGAGGATCACCGCAGAGAGTCGCTGTATTCGGTACCTCACTTTTGAGGGATGAGGCTGCTAGACAACTCGGTCGGCTGGCTCATTCGTTATCATTAGAGGAGTATTATAACTTATAGTCCAAGTGTCATACGCACTTCCTCGAACTTTCTTGTAGGTAAACAGAGGGCTTAGTGCAGTTCAGTCGCACTTCATACACATATAGTGTGTCCGTTCTGAAGACGGCATTACCCGCCGTGGTTGCTTAGTGGCTATGGTGCTGGGCTTCTAAGCAGAAGGGCGGGGGTTCGAATCCTGGCCACGGCGGCCGCATTTCGATGGGGGCGGAAACACTCGTGTACTTATCTTTAGGGGCACGTTAAAGAACCCCAGGTAGCCAAAATTTCCGGAGTTCCCTACTATGGCGTGCCTCGTATTCAGAAAGCCGTTTCGGCACGTAAAATCTTTTTTCATGACGTCATTCTCACACAACAGAAATGATGTGAACTCTCTCTCAGGGGCAACTTACAAATGGGTGGTACTTTTATTTTCATTTTGCACAGTTTCGTAGTGCAAACTCTCTCTCTCGAAATATCTGGTTATGCTATTTTGCACAGTAGTTTTTTTTAAACTACTTTATCCGTCAGAACCTAAGTCTTGTCGATATGAGTACCCGGATTTTCACTCTTGCGACGCGCCAAATGAAATTCAACGACCATATAAAGCCAACAGGCGATGAAGCCAAGTAAAGCATGAGTGTAATTAGCCATCGTTGGAAACTAAAAAAAATAATGATGAAAATGGAAACGAAAGTGGACGAAAAGATAAGTTGTCGCCGGTGGGGACAGAACCAATAACGTACGTATTACGCGTGAGATGCACTACCAATTGTGCCATAGCGACGGCCATCAATCGGTCGACTGACTGGGGTATTTATGCGTCCAAGATCTAGCCCTGGGAGTGTTAGCCAGCGCCACTCAGAGCCATGGTGGGCGGATGTGGAACACGCTTTCCTTGCCCGATGACTTCACGTAACACATGACCTTAGGAGAGCGGTCTCGTAGCTAATAAACCCTCCTATACTACCTTATGGCATCAAGGTTTCCAGATTCGACACCCTCGCCATGAAACCCTGTTTCCTTCTCTTTCATTCATGAGAGGAAAGAAATTCGGAGAAGAAAGAAATTAGAAGGGAATATCAGTACGATAGCACAAAGGCCGCTGTTGCCTTGCTATTTGACACTCGAGCTGCTTGGCCAACGACAAATACATTCCGTAGCAAATATCCGCAACGAGATTAGGCATATGTCAGCTTGCTGCCGCAAAAATCTGGAAGCCACTCAGCACATCCTAATGGAATGCGAAGGGGATTCACCGAGTGAGAGCCGTAGGTAACGTACACCTTCCAGAAGCGCTTCTACTTGAGTGGATGGAAGCATCAGCCGGTCAGCAGCCAAGATAAGCAAGAGACGCTCATAATATTGGCGAAAAAAAAATAAAGCGGGTAAGAGAGTGATGCAATCGGACCCTTTACAGGCATAGGTAGCTTACAGCTAGACAGACTGTTGAGGAAGAGAAAAAAAATTACCGACGATTACGTTACTTCCTAATGCGAAATTTGAGCGCAGCAAATGCGAGCCTTTGTTTGCGTTTGGCCTCGGCCTCGGCCGCGCGAACGGTAGAGTCTTCTCGGCGGCGGCGATGAGCTTCTGCTTCAGCCTCGCTTACTGCTGGTTGCTCTCGACGGCGGCGATGAGCCTCCGCTTCGGCGGTGCGAACGGCAGGGTCTTCTCGGCGGCGGCGATGAGCTTCTGCTTCAGCCTCGCTTACTGCTGGTTGCTCTCGACGGCGGCGATGAGCCTCCGCTTCGGCGGCGCGAACTGCAGGGTCTTCTCGGTGGCGGCGATGAGCTTCTGCTTCAGCCTCGCTTATGCTGGTTGCTCTCGACGGCGGCGATGAGCCTCCGCTTCGGCGGTGCGAACGGCAGGGTCTTCTCGGCGGCGGCGATGAGCTTCTGCTTCAGCCTCGCTTACTGCTGGTTGCTCTCGACGGCGGCGATGAGCCTCCGCTTCGGCGGTGCGAACGGCAGGGTCTTCTCGGCGGCGGCGATGAGCTTCTGCTTCAGCCTCGCTTACTGCTGGTTGCTCTCGACGGCGGCGATGAGCCTCCGCTTCGGCGGTGCGAACGGCAGGGTCTTCTCGGCGGCGGCGATGAGCTTCTGCTTCAGCCTCGCTTACTGCTGGTTGCTCTCGACGGCGGCGATGAGCCTCCGCTTCGGCGGCGCGAACTGCAGGGTCTTCTCGGCGGCGGCGATGAGCTTCTGCTTCAGCCTCGCTTATGCTGGTTGCTCTCGACGGCGGCGATGAGCCTCCGCTTCGGCGGCGCGAACGGCAGGGTCTTCTCGGCGGCGGCGATGAGCTTCTGCTTCAGCCTCGCTTATGCTGGTTGCTCTCGACGGCGGCGATGAGCCTCCGCTTCGGCGGCGCGAACTGCAGGGTCTTCTCGGTGGCGGCGATGAGCTTCTGCTTCAGCCTCGCTTATGCTGGTTGCTCTCGACGGCGGCGATGAGCCTCCGCTTCGGCGGTGCGAACGGCAGGGTCTTCTCGGCGGCGGCGATGAGCTTCTGCTTCAGCCTCGCTTACTGCTGGTTGCTCTCGACGGCGGCGATGAGCCTCCGCTTCGGCGGCGCGAACTGCAGGGTCTTCTCGGCGGCGGCGATGAGCTTCTGCTTCAGCCTCGCTTATGCTGGTTGCTCTCGACGGCGGCGATGAGCCTCCGCTTCGGCGGCGCGAACGGCAGGGTCTTCTCGGCGGCGGCGATGAGCTTCTGCTTCAGCCTCGCTTACTGCTGGTTGCTCTCGACGGCGGCGATGAGCCTCCGCTTCGGCGGTGCGAACGGCAGGGTCTTCTCGGTGGCGGCGATGAGCTTCTGCTTCAGCCTCGCTTACTGCTGGTTGCTCTCGACGGCGGCGATGAGCCTCCGCTTCGGCGGCGCGAACTGCAGGGTCTCCTCGGCGGCGGCGATGAGCTTCTGCTTCAGCCTCGCTTACTGCTGGTTGCTCTCGACGGCGGCGATGAGCCTCCGCTTCGGCGGCGCGAACGGCAGGGTCTTCTCGGCGGCGGCGCTTAGCCTCTGCTTCGGCGACGCGTACTCCTGGATCATCTCGACGGCGGCGACGGTAAGCTTCTGCTTCGGCGGCACGCACCTCTGGATTCTGACGGCGACGGCGCTGGGCCTCTGCTCTGGCAGCTCGTTTAGCAGCAGCAGCAGCAGCAGCAGACGGAGGACTTCCATCGGTCGTCTCGCTCATGGCTCAGAAAGAACTGGCAGATAATTTCGCAGTGGCGAACGGCAGCGGCAATTTCGGCTCGGGCGGTGCACATATACAGATCCGCTGCCACCGATCTGGCTCTCTGATTGCCACCGCACAGGGCGAACGGCAGCGGCAATTTCGGCTCGGGTGGTGCACATATACAGATCCGCCGCCACCGATCTGGCTCTCTGATTGCCACCGCACAGGGGTTGCATTGGAGGAGGAGCGAAGAAAGGACTTAAGTTCGAGCCGGCGCTTTGACAACCGGAGACTCGCAGGAAGAGGGGGGGGCGGCGTGTACACCCAGCGGCAAACGATGGGGGCAGAAGCGCGCGCAGCAAGCGGACAACACGATAAAGGGAGGAGGGAAGAGATAGCAGCGACTGACTGATGCCGCTGACGCCAATAGGGAGTCAACCCCAGCTGCGGAGTTGGTTTCAGGGACAACGCCGCCGATGCCGACACAAACAATATGATACCCTCGCTTCCGCAGCGCTAAGAACCAGGTCTAGCCGTGGGAAGGTGGTCACGTATTCGTCGACGTGCCGGGGCCTACGTGAAATAACCGGCGCCTCGGCAACTGAAGAGCACCCTATCCGCCACACAAGAACAGGGGGGGGGGACCCTTTCCTCCTCTTTCTGCATGGAGGCGACGGTGTTCTATGCAGTCACGTTATCTTGACTCTCTAGCGGCGTCAGCGGCATCCAGCGGTATCAGTCGGTCGCTGCTAGCGCTGGGGGGATGAAAGGGGGGCGGAGCTGGTTACGAGGCCGACGACAACGCCGACGACGACGCGAAACCCAGGAACGGACGCCAAAGTGCTGTGCTCTAAAATTGATTAAGGAGATGTATACAAAACTGCCAGAAATAAAAACATGCATAGCATAGCGCTTTAAATCAAGCTGGCTAGGTGACTTCGTTTACCGGCCCGTTTCAAAGGGGATGTCAATAAATTGTCATCATCAGCCGCAGCAGCATGCTTGCGAAGCGCTTGCTAGCTGCCGCGGAAACAGACCCTGTACGCCCACCCTAGCCCACGAGGAATCACTCGATTAGTGTTCCTGTTATGCGCAGCAGAGCTGCGCATAACTTTACTGGTGCCGCTCGCACCGCTATTCGCCGAGCGCTATCACGTGGTACAAAAATGACGTCAAATGTTCAACTGCGAAACTGCGAAGCCAACTCTACGGGCGCGGCGCCGACTGGTTTCTGTGAGTGCCATCGAAATTGCAATCGGCGAACCGTCGAGCGTGAGTTGCACTGATCGTCTGCGGGTTGCAGGTACGGTATTCGACGATATTAAGTTGATAACTTTGGTGAAGTGGTACGAAACGCATCATTTTGACACTTGTATTCCAGTATGACGGGGTGCAGCGCACCAAACTGCACAAATCGCACGGAAGGTGGCAAAGCTTTCTACGCGGTGCCGTGCGCACGGACGAGACCGGCCGGCTCCGAAAGGGACCAGGATGTGCGAGGTGCGTTCGCCTTGTTTACAGAGGTGAGTTCGGCTTGTTTACAGTAGAGCAGCATTCATCTCGAGTACCAGTCCTGTACACGCTGAAATGCGTATGCCTGGCATGAGACGTTTTCCCTTTGTGCATTTTTTATAGTATACGTGCAGCGCGACACAGACACGGGGCAAAGGATGGACGACACGTCTGTGCCGCGCTGCACATATACGCAAGAATGTAAACTGACCAACTCACCCAATTCGCTGTGTAGCTTGTACGATTGTTCTGACTATGCGGCTCTATAACAGTGTGTTCAAAACAGAGTAAATACTAGATGATACAATTTGGCAGCTGCATCCTGGCTTTTCTGTGCTCTTTTCTTTTTTTTTTGGCGTTCTAATTTTTCATGTAAGGTCGATTAATGTACTCGTGTTCGTTGTTCTGTAGTATGCGAAAACATCGTGCGCTCCCGCTGATGAAACAGCTGTGATAGCTTCAGCATTTACCGCCCGCAATATGTTGCTTCTTTGATCAGCCTTAGTCGCTGTGAAGAATGTGAAATTATTTTTGTACGTTTGATAAGCACTGTGTTATAGTAAATTAACCTCAGTAGTATGACGAGATAAAGAAAAATCTGTTTTCATATTACAGTGTGCAATGTGTGTATAATTACTTTGCAACTTTGCTATCTTGGTGTGGTTAGTGGAATAAAAATAACCGGGTGTTACTCTTAATAACTTGTTACCTTTCCACTGGCTTTGAATTTTGCCCCCAAGGCTCCAGGAACCATCACTCATCCCCTGCTGCCACCAGCCATTGCTCATCCATTCCCTTGTACGAAATAAATTTGATGCAGAAGGTCATGCATCTTGAATCCTTTTCCACTCGCAGATTTGCTGCTACGAAGCAGCTGTTAAGCTTCCGGTATGAATAGTAAAAATAAGCTTTGCATAAAATGTGTGTATGTGAACATTTGAAATGCGTTCAGATCTACGTGTCTGTACCGCATATATCCAAAACGTGCAGCAGCTGCGAATGACGCTTAGTGATGAATGACGGTCACGGTTAACGGTCACTGACATAACTGCTGGCACCATAGTTCTCTTAACCACGATCATTATACGTCTGGTTCCGCCAGCCAAAATTTGCTGGCGGGACAACCTTTAAACATTTAAAACAACATTTAAAACATTTCTTGTCTTCCGGCCTCCGCGAGAAAACTTCATATGCATGCTGAAAAACATTGTACCGCTTTTTGTTGCAAGGTAATGCGCGTTTGCACGCGAATTTTTGAGCTGTTCGGGCCACGGGCCTAGTCAGGATTTTATTTCGAGGGATAGAGAGGGGCCCTGCTCCCACATGTACGTTCGTGCGTGTGTTTATATATGTGCGTGTATATATGTGCATACAAACTAAACATTTGGGGGGGTTGGCACCCCTCCGGCTGCGCCAATCGTTCGAGCGTAGCCTACATTAAAAAGTGTCATCTTGCTCACCATTTGCGAACGATTGCCGAATGTAGCTCATGACCAGCAGGGAAGAAAGCAAATGGAACAACGCGCTGCATTTGCCTCCTACGCGCTCGAGGAGTTGCTTCACAGCAGAGCTGGAACACAACGGCGGACCTATGCGCAACTCTGGTCCCTGCGGGAGCGTATAGAAGGATTCTACACTCGATGTGAGGTGCGCGCCGCCTAAAGTCGATACGTACGCACTTATCATGGCAGGCAATAGCATGGCACACGACTGAGAAAATCACAATGTAATGCGAAGGAATTCAATCATCAAGACCAGTATGTGCACCTTCATTAAATTATGGTGTTTTACGTGCCAAAAACACGATCATATTATGGCGCATGCCGTAGTGGGGGGGGCTCCGGAATTTTGGACCACCTGCAGTTATTTAGAGTTCTCCTAAATCTAACCACACCGGTCTTCTTGCATTCCGGCCCTATCCAAATGCGGCAGCCGTCGCCGGGATTTGATCTCGCGACCTCGTGCGTAGCAGCCTAACACCATAGACATTGAGCAACCACGGCGGGTAACGTACGCCTTCCAGAAGTGCCTGGATTTAAAGTGGACGGAAGCATCAACCGGTCAGCAGTCGAGATAAGCAAGAGACGCTTAGAGTATCGGCGAAAAAAAAATCAGGGAGGAGATTGATACGACCGGATAATGTACCAGCATTGGTAGCGGTACAAGGTAGATAGAGAAGTCTTGAGGAAGAAAAAGAAGATTAAGGACATGTATAAAAAAAAAGCTAGAATGATAAACATGTATAACATACCTGATTAAATCAGGCAGACTAGGTGACTGTTTATCACATCGCCGTCTCACAGGGGATGCCAATAAATCAGCAGCAGCATCGTATCGTGCCACATGTCAGGCGATACGAGATGCGCGCCGCGTAGCGTCGATACGTGCAAGCTTTGCACTGCGGTTGCGTTGTACTCCACCAGGTGTCACGACATGCAGCACTTGCATCGTACCTTGACACGTGTCAAGGGATGTGACATGTGCGCTGCGTGGTCTGGATCCCTGTGTTTACCCTTCCGTACACGTTATGGCGCCTCCTCGCAATGGAGTACAAACCGCAGCTGAAGAAGCGAATCGTAAAGCTACGCGCGCGGCTGCAACCAGGCAGCGTCGGGCTCAGCAGACCGCTGTGCAGAGAGCAGGACAAGCCGCAGCACGCCTCCTACGGCGGGTGCACCGTTCAGATCGTTCTCGTGGAAACGACGCGAAGATACCTCGCCGCAAAGACCTCCTAGTACGTGCTGCCGAAAATGAAGCTCCGATGGAGTCGCTCCTCCAGCTAACGCTGTGACTGTGCTGCGTGTGTCTCCCGGGCCCGCGACTTCTTTTCCAAAACGGCTGGCTTGTGCGAGCACCTTTGACTGTGTGGGGCTGTCCGCGCACGCGCACAGATTCACCGCCCCCCCCCCCCCCCTCTCTCTCTCTCTCTCTCTCTCTCTCTCTCTCTCTCTATATATATATATATATATATATATATATATATATATATATATATATATGTATGTATGTATGTATATATACCCGCAGTGGTTGCTCAGTGGCTATGGTGTTGGGCTGCTGAGCACGAGGTCGCGGGATCGAATCCCGGCCACGGCGGCCGCATTTCGATGGAGGCGAAATGCGAAAACACCCGTGTACTTAGATTTAGGTGCACGTTAAAGAACCACAGGTGGTCGAAATTTCCGGAGTCCTCCACTACGGCGTGCCTCATGATCAGAAAGTGGTTTTGGCACGTTAAACCCCATAATTTAATTATATATATATATATATATATATATATATATATATATATATATATATATATATATATATATATAACTATCTATAGCTATCAGTAGCATGTTACTGAACTGAGACAACTAGCGAAGTTTTAAGCTTGTCTCACTTTTATTTGAAATTTCGTATCTTTTGTAAGTGCTTAGAAAATAGTTCGTACATTAAGATTGTAGCCGCCCATCGGTAAAACCCAAATCATTAAGGTGTGCCAAAATAACTTATTTTTCCTTGGTTACAATACAGAAACTTTCAATACGCATGTATTAAAAAATTCTCAGAAATGCACACCGAAATAAGAAGAGTTAAGCTGTTTGACTAGAATAAAGTTCTGTATACAGCGAAAGAAGGCAACTTTTGCCGCGAGAAAAGGCTTCATGAGCCAGAAAGACGCAGAAAGTAAAATCTGTAGCGCTGAAGTGCCCGCACCGGCGCGTTGTGACGTCGTAACTTTCAACAACGTCTGTTAGGGCTCACCTAATCACATTAAAACAGATGGGGCTTTACGTGTCAAAACCACAATCGCAACATGAGGCACGTCATAATGGGGATCTTCCGATTTAATTTTGACCACGTTGGTTTCTTTAACGCGCACGTTTTTAATATACATGCGCGAGCGTTC
The DNA here is from genome assembly GCF_038994185.2 of Dermacentor albipictus. Lineage (NCBI taxonomy): Eukaryota > Metazoa > Arthropoda > Arachnida > Ixodida > Ixodidae > Dermacentor > Dermacentor albipictus. The sequence goes on along the minus strand of NC_091821.1, from coordinate 461,956,874 downwards.
TTGCATTTGGGCCACACGCAAATGCGATCGCATCGACTGCAGTCTAACCTCCCACCTCGAGCTCAGCCATAGCCACCTAGAAAAATTTTTTTTTTATAGGTGGCTTTGGCTCAGCAGAGTGACCGTTCATTGCTACTAAGCTATCACGGGGAATCCGGGCCACATTTAATTGTCTATCGGTATAAGAGCGACACGTCAAACTTGAGGATTCTGCAAACTCTTCTGCAGGTATCACAACAGCCAAAATGCGAGAAAATATTTCCAACTCATTGACATTAGACTGATGCACCGGTGATTACCTTTCCGCGTGAGCATTAGAAAACAATACGAAATGGAAAGTATTGGCCTTCACTTGCTGCAGTAATAATCAATATTTCATAGGCGAAATGAAAGAAAGTAAATTATTTGAAAGAACATCATACCTGTCCAAAACAGAGCGCAGTCCGTTAGCGTTTCTTTAGCGTTACTTCGTACATGTTATAGAACATTAAGGTTGTATATAACTCCACGGTGCAGCTCGTCAATGAGCGACACGTGAAGGGTTACCAGGTAGTGTGTACTGGGCGGTTCACTTAGAAATACGTTCTACGGACAGCGCAAGCAATAAATGTCCGAACGTGTCGAACATCGACTTTCATTAAATACAAATATAATATACAGAACTACTCGACACATGTTTCGCACTCCCTTAAATTCCTTCTTTTTAACGCGACAACCCGGTAAATGCGAACGGGTTTAAGCGGCTGCGCAATAAATTCTTTATTCAGCCGTTGGTTACTGTGTTTTACAGCTAAATATAGGTGCAATACATTCATATTAACTCGAAAACATAATTAATTAGTGTAATAATAGAGGCAACGAAGCTTGAAAAGAACGTTCATTCGACATTTATCGCAAGTGTGCGCCGTTACTAAGTTTCCTTTCGCGGTATTTCACCACTGGAGCTGGAATTATTGAAAGTGCCAACATGGATGGCACGTCCAAACACACCGTTCGGTCGCCAGCGAAAATCATGAGGTGCCTGAATGGAAATGCAAATCTTCGGCAGTTTCGTTAAGCGGGAACCCCTCTGAGCCCGAACTGATAACCTGCAAAGGATAGACAAGGCACGAATGAGCCTATAGCTTTAGGACACGTTCACTGCCCGTACAATGGGCTTCGCCGCATATCTGAGCTGAATTAGAAGCGCGCGCCCTCTGTGCGTCTCATTCATTGCAAAGTCCTTACGCTTTCGCGTTCAAAATGTGGAGCTCGCGCGGACTGTCTCTATTGATATGCAAAGAGCGTGTCAGCAGAACTCATTTCAGGCATTACAATAGAAACGTACCGCACACGTGCGCTATTCACTCTTTTTTTTTTTTTCTGAGAGGCTACGTTAGCACACATGGCTCTCGGGTCTCTTTCACTGCAAAGAAGCAGGGCGAATTATAAACGGTGTATTCAGAAAACGGCTGCCCCCGTGCTGTGTACGCACCGGCTGTCCCACATAAATTGTGCCAAAATAATAAAATAATAATATTAAAGTGCCACGTAGCTGGACAGAACCAAGGTAATGTTCTTTGCCGTCGCTTCGAGCAAGTCAGAATATATTTTGTATTTTGACCAATTACAGACTTAGTTATTGTTAATTATTTTACTTCGCGAACATCATATTACGAGCAAAATTATCAATCAGACAGTCCAAGGCAATCATGAAAAACTCCCGATCGATCTTTGTGTTGCTCAATACGTGCTACATTAAAGCGTTTTCTAAGCGTTAAAGAAACACGCCAAAGCACGACAAATTGCTGCGCGACTAGTCTCGCGGCACACACACAGAGACAAAGAGAGAGTGAATGAGAGAGAGAAATTATGCCTAGTGGGACTTCTGTGACAGTGCGTCAACATTCTTTTCAGTCGATCATGCACACATACGTCTCTGACGTATCCGACCGTGTCTAGTCTTATGGTGGCGACGCTTGCTCGGTTTCGTTCTTTGTGTGTGTTTCGTTGTCACCCTTACACACACACGCGCGCGCGCGCACACACACACGCACACACAGACACTTGGCCCAGAGAAAGAGGGGAAGGGAGGGTGGGGGGATGATTCGCCGAGCAGCCGCACCGGGAGTCGGAAGGCCGAGTGTCGGAATGAGGAAATGAATTAATGAACAACTTTATCTATAGGATTAAAACCCTACAGGACCTGTGGTTACATTTACATGCGGTAGACCTCAGTGACCTACACGGTCCATCGCAGAGCGTCGTCCTGCAGACCAGTCTCGGAGCTGCCTAGGGCTCCACAATCTTAAGGCGGGGGGGAGGGGAGGGGGTGAGGGCATTCTAGAAGTATGTGATTATCGTTAGCAGAGGAGGCTGCGCAACGATAACAGCCGGGATCCAGAAATTTATCGGGGTATAGTGTATTCAGGAGTGACGAAGAAGTGACGGCGTGTGTCTGCAGTTGTCTCCATAGGATTTCCAATTCCTTAGAGTGGGGAGAAATGAGAGTGGGCGAAGTGTATTGAGATTACTTGCAGTGTTAGCAGATGTCGTGGTATGTATTGAGTCTATCACGCGATGCGCTGGTCTCAGCCTCCCCTTGTGTTGTCGGTATCCGATTCGTTAAACCTAGGGCGCAAGCATGGGCGGCTTCGTTGCCTTACAGGCCCCCGTGCGCTGGAGCCCAAGCAAATGCAACTTCTGACTGAATTATGGACTAGCGTGCGATGATTCCAACCAGTCTGCCGGTACACCCGGCTCCACCGTCGCACACGGCTCAATTAGAATCGCTGATGGCAGCGGTGGCCGAGGGTAAAGTGAGAGCCGGTGCTATGGCTGCCTCTTCTGTCTCCTCCGAGAAGGGGCTGCATGTAGAGGAAAATAATTACGCAATAGTTCATTAAAATTTATACGGTGACGCTATGGTTCAATTCAGAGGGCAGAAAAAAGAGGGGATCTCAGGCCCGTGCATATTTAGAGCTACGAGTGAAGAAGCCAAAACTGGTTAATCGCGTTTTGTGATAGCGCGCTGCGTTCAGACGCAAGGACGTGACAGCGTAGCCCGCCGTCTGTGGCCTAGTATACGTGAGCTGGTGCCATCGTAACAACGGAGACCGGTTTGAACAAAGGCCCCATGCACATCCAGGTGCAGCGCGTGGACGATGAGGCGATGTGTTCTGCGTACGCACTCCTACGAAAGCAGAGGTCTGGAAGCGAAGTGTTGTCGTTGCCAAAAAAACCCCTCTACGACAGACATTTTGTCAGATTGGTGAGCATAGCTACAAATGTGTTTTTCTTTTTGCTTCGAAAATGTTTGTAATCGACAAAACTGATGCAGGCCTCATAAAAAGGGGCAGCCCTTCCTGTATTTGCAACCACTGTAATCAGAGTACTTTCGGTGAGGTATACGATCAGCACTACCAAATTCCAGCGTGTTGCCGGCTTTTCACTATCTCACAGTGTGTCCTTTTTGGATTGGCTGAAGAAGCAAACATTCGGTGACAACATGACGGGTTTTGTCACTGCTACCACAAGAGGCCTGGTTCTGCTCTCTGAAACTGACAGCAAAATTTGCCATCGGAACAACACCCCCCTATCCCCCCATCACTACGCACCTACGCACACACACGCAGTGATACCACACGTAAAGGTTATATACGGGGCACTCATTTTTAACTTATGCAGAATTTTTAAAATGTCACCTGCACCAGATAGCATACTTGTACCCCTTGAGCTGGATTGCTCGAAGCGGCTCACACTATTCTCGAGCGATAAATCGAAATGCACAGTCGGCTAATTAAGAGAAATGCACTAATGAACTTTGTCGAATAATCAATTTACGGCGCACATTGCAATTTGAGAATTGTAGCCGGCGAGCTTGCAAGGCATGTCCGCTTGGAACAAACTTTGAGGATGGCACGGGTTTCGAGACATGCGCCGTCACAAAAGCGATGAAAATAAGCTGTTGTCGCACTTACTTTTTTAACAAAACGCTCTTGTATGTATTAAAGCACAAAAGTAACTGGGATGTTATGTATTTCGTCGCACACATTGCCAATGAAATCGGGGCAGCGTCGTACGCCGCGCCATTTTCGACCAGCCACCGCAATCTAAGCAAGGAGAAGCGGACCAATCACATACGCCGGCATAACTCTCCTCACTTAGTTATCTACTTTCACTGCGCTAGCTCGGCCCCAGCGAATCCCTTTCCACTGCTGCGCGCTCCTCGCCCAATGCCTCCTACGTGGCACAAGGCCGGTGCACATCGATGCATGACATTATGCTACCTCATCCGGCTGCCATAGAATCTAATGGGGATGTTCCCGAGTAAACCGCGGTGATTTTGACGTCAGCGCTTTCGTCATGCCAGGCTTTGCAAAGGAAATTTCGGTCCTTGCAGCGTGACGTCATAAAGCGGAGTGCACATGCCTGCTATCTAGGAAGCGTTGCTTCGCCTGGTGCCGGCCGAAAAATCTGTCAAGGCACACAATGTTATTGGCCCTCTAAGCAAACAAAAGTGACCTCCCATAGACGCGGAGAGCGTTTGGCTGGCAGTTCAAACAACACTGCGGGTCACCGCCCGACGCTTGCGTCGGCGGTTACGTAATGTTGCGTCAGCATATTCGAATAAAGTCATAATAAAATTGATGTACGTTATACGGCCCCTGCATGCTTTTGAGAAGTCACTTAACTTTTTACTTCGTGATTGACTTGCGAAGAAGACAGCCGTACGCATTTCGAAAAGTTAATTAACCTTTAACAAGGTCCGTAACCAGGAGCCCTGGTGTGTTTTTTTTTTTTTTTATTCTCACGCTGACAATGCGGACATGTCTGTTCAGAGAAAAGGCAGTTGGCAGGGAAAGGAGATTGCATCAGACACAATTTTGCGCTCGAATCCAAGAAGGAACTTGCGTGCGAAAAAGCGGGAGGTATGAACAAAGACGTGATATTGAACCGCTAGATGCGATATTCTGGATACGTTGTCAAGGAAGAGAATGTACTGTAGGAAGCTACGTCTGGGGAAGGGGGGGGGGGGCGGCAAGCCTACTGTATAACCGAGCAAAGCAGGGAGATTGCACGCGTGATACAACTGACAGTGCCACCACCCAGTAACTCATCTTCGCGAAGGCGCAAGGAAGTTGGTGTGCAGTTAGTAAGGTTTCAGTTGTCTGATGCATTCAACCAAACGCAGAAATCGAAAAAGGACAAATATGAAGTATGAGAGAAGTGGAAATTGTGTGAAGGGAGTGGTGGTGGTGGTGGTGGGGGGGGGGGGGGGATGCTATGTAGGGCGCTCCGTCGTGTTCCCTGCTGGATATCTTTTTTAATTCTTATTTTGCGTAGAATGTAGAATGTGCAATTTTGTCACTTCCGTAAACACGCGATCTCTTTTGTCGATCGGCACCAACAATTTAGTGACGCCAAGAACATTTTCGTTCCACGCCTCAGTGAAAACTAGGTTCCAGGGCTATGTTGCACAGGATACCCGACGGCACTACCATAGAAAGGAATTATAAGCAGCCGAAGCGCAGTGCACATATTCGTCGAACAAACCGGGATGGTGTGATCACGAGTAATCCAACTCCGCCGCTTCTGTGGACGTGCCTGTAAAACCCTCTCCGTGTGATTAATGGGGTGAGCCCGTCTTGCAATGTTTTCCTCGGTGCCACTACTGTAGGAAAGTGGCGCAAATAGACGAACAAGGATAGTCGACGTAGAATAGGTGGGCCTTCATATATGTACACACAGGCTCAAGAGCAGGGTGCGGGCTTGCGTATTTAGGGCACCCTAGAAAAGAGGGGTATCCTGCACCACGTATACTGGCACCAACACATAATTTAATAGAGCGAATGAATAAAAAAATATAAGAGCGAATGAAAACCAATAAGGAGGAGCGCCGTTGGTTGCCTTCCTTTCTTTTATTTTCTCCCCGCTTTTGTTTGTGAGTGGACGGGGCAGAGCGTACGAGTCGATAAATGGGCCCTTAACTTGAGAGCGCAGTTGCCGATTGTTTTAGTCTGTGCAAGGAGGTAACTTACCTCTTGGTCGGACTATACTATATTGCCTCAGCACTCGCACTTTTCCTAGTCTCAAACACGGTGCTTCTATAAAACGCCGAATTTACAGCTGTCCTCAAACTCGGGTGGAGGAGCGCTACAGAAAGCAGCCTTGTCACAGCGAAGGCGCATTTGTCATGCCCGTGGGACGCTGCAGTGCAGTGCGAAAAAAAAAAAATCGCTGGAGTCACGATAAACGCTCCTGCTCAACGCCGGCTTATAGGGTACGTGCGCACATTGCAAAACGTGGTAGTGTGAAGTTGCGCTATGAGAAGCTCCTGACGCTGCACATCCCTCCCTTGATGACAGGAAGTATTGACTGTTCGTAATTGATATTAAAAAAAGTGCTTCCGTCCGTTTATCATTGAGTTTACTCCGCGGCGCTTCTGTGACAACAGGGTAAGATGAATGAACATCATGATACACTTGATTGCTTCTCCACTTTTTTAACGTATTTCTCAGCGTTTTCTGCTCATGAAGCAGTTCCTATAGACTCTCTTTTTGTCTAGCTCTTTGCTGACGGAACTCTACACGTATGCGACGATTATGCCGACGGATTCTCGAGGCAAAGTTACCGACCCGGATCGATACGATGTGCGACATGATAGTGTAGCGCTTCTTGTCCAAATTTTCGCCACAGATTTTTGAGATTGCCGGTAAAATTCTATCCACTAACCTACCTTTCGGCAGACTGGCGCCTAACCGCGGCCCGGCTATAAATTGTTGTCCCTCCCTCCGCCTTGCCGTCGCTTGCTTTCTTTTTTTTTGTATTCTTTAAGAAGACAGGAGCAGGATACCAAATAGATTCACATAAACAGTACCACATGCGCATGTAGCCTCTTCGCAAAACAAGGAATCTGACATTGCGTATTTCGGGCACTACATGCTCACTGAATAAGCGTTCCGTCGGCTTGATGTGTTAGTTAAGCGTGTCTACATATGTACGTCCCCCTTGAGTTCAAGAGGCTGCGCAGGCTGATGAAAAAACTCAAGTCTCACCGTAAAGATTCATCGTTGTATATGATTCGAAAACAGAAAAAGAAGAAAAAGCTGCACGCCCAATAGGTTTCGGTATACCAACTTTATCGAATGCGCTTGAAATCCTTGCGAAACAGTGCGCTGCAAAAAAAAAAGAAAGAAAGAACAGAAAGAATGCAGAAGATAATAAATAAGGAAATAAAAAAAATCTTAAATTGCAACATTGAAGTGTGCATAGCTTTTCGCATAACTTTTGAATTGATGTCCCTTGAAAAGAGAAGCACTTTCGGGAATTGCAGTCATTGAACTGGTAGCGTCTGAAGCAGATACGCGCTTCTCTTCTGCTCAGTGATGTCGGACATTTGATATATGTGGAGAAATATGCGGCATGCAGGAGCCCACGTCCAGAATATCTTTGGCCAGCGCGTTAGGGCCGGTGCTAAATAAGTAATACATCCAGAAACTAGCCTCGGGCAACAATGACTCATTTTACTTTCCAAGTCTGCTTTTCGTGGAATACGCACGCTACGGTGCAAAGAATACGGCGCAAAGAATACGGTGAGCGAATGCAAATTGAATGAACATCGGGGCCGGAGAACATTGCGAAAAGAAAACTGCCATGGCGAAAAAAAAAGCAAAGCAAAAGAAGAAAGGAATCGACGCTTTGAAAGTTGGAGGAAGTAGGAGCGAATGCTTGCGAAACTTAGAGCTGTCGCTTGTGAGTTTTAACCGCTTCTTGACTCGGTGACACTTCGCATCTCAACAGTGTATTGTCCCCCCCCCCCCTCTTTTTTATTTTGCTGAATTTTTTATTCAGTTTCGACGTAGTCGAGCCATCAGTGTAGATGGGTGAACTATGTGGTTGGAAGAAATTAGGAAACGTGCAGGCGTAGGATGGTGTCAGCTGGCACAAGACTGAAGATCCATGGGAGAGGCCTTCGTCCTGCAGTGGACAGAAATATGCTGCTGGCGACGATGGTGAAGAAAAATTCCGGTGAAGATGACGATGACGACGACGAAGTGGAGGATGGCGATGCGAATAAAACGAGCGAAGCCGCTGATAGGTTGATTAGGAGGATGATTTCTTGCTTTACATATATGGCTGCCGAGTTGCGCTCTATTTCCGAGCGGCACATGAAATGCCAATGCTTTTTATGTTTCATCACATCCTTGGCGTCAGGTAGAAGCAATTTTTTTTGCGTATTGATTGTACTACTCAGCGCAAGTGCTGGCAGATGGGAGAGCACTAGGTTAACTCCAGGATATGGATCCTGGGCTGACGACACTTCCCACGGGCGCAAGCCGGAAGAGGGCGGAAGATGACTTCGGCGGGGCGTGCTTTCTTTTTTTTTTCCTTTTCCTTTCGTTTAATAAAAAAAAGTATTTCTCCTTCAGTGGAAGATGCAGGAATGCAGTCCTGTCACGTCAGACTCTAACAAGTCAACATGCACATAGTCGACCACTGAAGAAATAGTGTTCTGTATGAATCATTTTTGGCCCACGGATGTTCGTGCGCGAAAAGCTCTGAGCAGGAAGTCGGCTTTGCCTCATGACTCGTTTAATGGTGGAGCCCACCTACAGGACGATGCAAACGACTTAGTCGGCTAAGCAGTTTGGCTGGGTGCGCTGAAAGTATCTAGGTTAAACCAAGGAAGTTATATAAAGCTTCTGCAGGGGCAGTCCCAGCCACCGCTTACGGGAGCGAGTGAAACCGTCGGCGGCCATATTGTTAGAGGCAGAAGGGCACGGCTCCAGCACAGGCGGCCGCGGTTTACGCGCGGCCTTCCGTGTGTTTGCCGTTCCGCGATGAGAAATAAAAAAAAAAAAAGAAACGCCCTTAGAAAGTATATCAGCCTCCACTTGCGTGTCTCTGTTGTCAAAGAAAAGACATTCCTGCGTCGATTTATTGCCGCGTGCTCTGAGAAAAGCGGAACGCTTCGCCATTCGCACTTCCTCGCTTGGCTAAGTTACGAACGGCCTCTCCGTACTAACTAAGCGTGTGCAGTGTAAGTACGTAATGCACATTCGTCACAGTTTACCCACACATTGACGTGTAAGGCGTTGATAGATGCTATAGGTGTTGTTGCGTGGCGTGTCAAGTGAACGGTCTTCCGAAGTCGCGCGGTACATCAGCCCGCAATGTGCCTAAAGTGTTGCCGTGTCCAATCGTGTCGCGGAGATTTATTAAGTGATGTTTGTCCAATAACATTGGGGAATGTTGTGGACGACGCTCTCGCCGACAGGGATATATACGTCAGTACTCGCCCTTTAACTTTATTTTGCGACGGCAGTTGGAAGCAACGATGAATAAACTTTCGCGCATCAGCTTTCTTGGGTTGTTTCATGTTTTTATAGCAATCATTTCTGTTGGTATAGTAATTTATTTAGGAAGCAATTTATTTTCTTTCTTCTGAGAGACCGAAAGTCGCCTTCGCGTTATATTCCCTGCTGCACTACTGACGTGCAAATACGGTAATCGCTCTTTATTTTACTACACGACATTACCTAGCATGCTTTACGCAAGGCATCGCAAGCTACGTGTTTATCATCCTGAATTACTTCGTAGCCATATGCTGAAGACAGAGCTTGCGTCATGAACTTCACTCTGGACGTTCATCTATAGTTCATATGTGCTCAGAAAAATTCATGCCACTCATCTGTCTCGTCTAGAAATTTTTATGTTAACACACGCGACAACTGTAACATCAGTCCGAAATGCTACACAAACATAGGAACAGCAGAAAACATTTCCAATTGACACCCGAACTTTTACAATGCATAATGGTTGGCTATACAAGCCAAGTTTGTAACTCAGGTTCTGCGTCATTAACTTTCAGATATTACAATCCTGAAAGCAGTGTTAGCGGTTTTTCTTTGCAATTCGCTCGTTTAGTAATCGTAGTTAGGTAGTGTACCTAAAACCTTAGTTAGCACTCTGCAATATTATTGTATAAGGACTCACACTCTTGTGTTTAAGCCCAGCTTTTACAGCAGAATTTCTTGCTGGGCCAGTTGGTTCAACTTATTGAAGAAGAATCCTAAGAAACATAAAGACGGGTACATAAGACGAGTGGTCAGAACGAGCACTGAATTTAATGCGCTTCCCTTCTAAGTGTAGCGCTCGTCCTGTCCACGTGTTCTCCTGTGTACGCGTTTGTCTCGCTGGTTTTCCCCATTAAACAATATTCGCTTCGCGGCACGTACACTGTGCAAACCAATTACAAACTGTATACAAGCTGTACAAACCACTGTACAAACCAGCGCAACCTGAGAGCGCCACAAGCCAGCGGCGAAATCCGATGGTCTTCTTCTAACATGTAGCCCGTGAATACGCTACATAAGAACAGCCCGCAGTGACCTGCAAACGAGTATTTATAGGACGTAAACGTCAATTTAATATTGACGTACGCATATCTTACAGCACCTGTCCAACCGCTGCCAAATGAAGCATACACACGCACGACGTATGGCAGTCCTGAGCGGACGATGCGAACTTAAGTTACAAGAGAAATGTTACACCTGGGGTCATCTTTACACGGTTGGTGCAGCTATAACGTACTGAGGTGTCGCACTGCGCTCGGAGATCTTGCCACAATCAGCTAAACACTGTTGCAACGGCGCACAACCAATCAACACGACGAACATAAGATGTGCTCTGCAACGGCCGCTACGGCTGTTCGGGCATCTTGCCTCTAGCATGATGGCGGTGACCAGCTTCAGTTCTGAAGAGCCATCTGCACTCCAGAAGTTTAAGTATATAGCGTGCTTGGGTTAAACATGTTGACCAGGCTTAATGTTTATTTTTTCGCTTTCTTGCAGCATTCGTAGTCTTCTATACGATTAACTACGATATATTAATGCGATTAGCGTTCTTTCCTTACTTCATGCGTTTGCCAACGTCTGTCTGTGTCTGTGTCTGTCTGTCTGTCCGTCTGTCCGTCCGTCTGTTCACGCTCACTCAGTGCCCCAAGTTGTCTGCCAGCTATTAGCACTAGGTATGCATGTGCTCGTGGCAGTTATGCCGTCGTGGTCGTTCCATCGTGGTTATTCCACATTCTTCATCTGACTATCTACGTCGACTCAGTGGACCAAGATATCTAACAGCTTGGGTCACTATGTACGTACCTACACGTGGTCACGGTGCCGTCGGCGCCGTGCCATCATCGTCATTTAAGCTTTGTCATCCGACTCTGCTCATGCCGTCGTCGTCACGAAATTGTCGCCATACAGTCTTCACGCATTAGTTGTCCTGCCATAGTCGTGAGGCCGTCGTGTTCGTTCCATCGTCATCTCTCCAGCTTCGTCATTTAACTCCGCCATGCCGTCTTTGTGACACAGTTGTCATCGCGTCATCGTCGCAACATACTTGTCGTCATTCTATTCTCCTCACGCTGTGGTCATGGCATTGTCGTTATGGCGTCGTCGTCACACGTTCGCCGCTACGCATACTTCGTGATACCGTCGTCCTGATGGCATCGTGGTCGTTCCGTTGTCGAAAATCTAACTTCGTCATCCGATTCTCGCTATGCCGTGGTCGTCACGCTATTGTCGACTTGCCATCGTTGTCGCAAAGTTTGTTGTCGTATGATTGTCGTCATGCCTTCGTAGTCACTCTGTCGACTTATCTTCGTGTTCACGTCATCCCAATGTCGTCATACCGCCTTCTTCATTCCATCGACGTAGTTTCTTCTTTGTCATTCTATCATAATCATGCTATCGTCATTGAATCGTGATGATGCCGCAGTTGTAATGCCATCGCCGCTATTGCGTCGTCGTCATTCAGACTCTCTTATGCATCCGTTGTCATACCGTTGCGGACGTGCCATTTTCGTTAGTCGAGCTTCGTCATGCGGTTGTCGTCGTACCGTAGTCGGCACACCGTCATCGACATACACTCGTCGTCATTGTCGCTCCAGCTACGTAATTTCGTCGTCCTCCCACCGTAGTCACTAGGCTTATGGGCGACATCGGCAAGCGAGTGCCCTAGCAGTGGGTCGATACCGGAGACAATGTATGATGTCGCTTGTAGCCGAAGCAACGAAAGTCCTAGAATGACCACTGCAGATTTTATATCACCGTCACTTCAGCAATAGTTTATGTCACTACATTGCTCGAAGGCTAATAGCATGACCACCGGCAGTTATAGAGAGATGAGGTCTGACAGTGACAAGAACTTTATTAGAGTGTCCTCAGGAACTTGATTGGGAGGAACCGAAGGCTCCCCAATCAAGTTGGTGGCTTCGCCCACGACGGGACAGGGAGGTGGTGACTCTCCGCGACGTCTGCCGTCATTTTTTTATTGTTTACAGATGAGTACTGAGCACGAAAATTCACATTAGAACTAGGCTGGAGCCCAAGCTGAATATTTTTATGTTCTGTTTTGGATTCAGACGTGAACACTTTCGCCTTGACTCATGTAAGTGCGGTGTTGAGAGCGACAGGGATACTTTTGCAACAGATGTCGGCCTCAGGGACATGCCTTGAGAAAAATATCCAATGAGAAATTCAGTAACGCTCAAAGGGGTTGTATACTGTTTAGCACAAGGTTACCGTTGCGATTCGCGGTCGCTGTGGTCGCATTTTGATGAAAGCGAAATGCGAAAACGCTGGTGTGTCGCGCAGTGGATGCACTTTGAAGAAATTCAGGTGATAAAATGCATTCCAGCACCCTATACTACGTCGTTCCTAGTAACGCGCTGTGCCGGTTTGCACACGTTAAACCCCGCAGTTTGATTTTATTATGAAAGGCGAGAAGAAGCGGAATGAGGCTGAGAGGGGGAAGGAAGGAAAAAGTGGAGAAGGAAGGCAGGGAGGTTAACCAGTTTAGCCTAAACTTGCCTAACCAGTTTAGCCTTGTCCATGATGTGCCCCCTTGTGCACACCCTTTTCCTGAGAGAGGGTGTATAGATAACTGATAAGGAGGCCGATGAAGGTGATAAGGTGTACGATGGGGCGTCCTTCTGCATCACGCACGACGGCTGCTGTGCCCTAATAGTGCACCTAGCACGCTCGCGAGCGTACATGCCATCATAATTTGCATCCACATTGTTCGCCACATTGTTGATAACCTTTGTTTATGCTTTGAAAGAAAATTATAGAAAACTTCGGAGCCTACAGGGCCACAACATGACCCCAGCTGAATATTTTGCGGTTCATTTTACTTTGTTCAAATGAGGCCACATCACTACTGTAAAAGAACTAACGATTTCAGATGTCCTTTCTTTCCTCGCAAAATAACAGAGTTGAACATTCTGCCCATTGAACAACTGACCAGCATTGACTCGATTGAACATATATTTAAATAAATTGGCTGAGTTTTTCATGTTTAATTAACCTGTAGTTGAACCTGCTGCCTAATGAACCTGTTATTATTATTGTTGCTGTTGTTTTTCTACTTACTAATGTCTTGTACTTTTGCACTGCTGAAGCTGTGTTGCATAAGATGATTTTGTTGTATTGTCTGTATAATGAAAAATTTTTCTTCTTTTTTCTAACGTGCTCATCGCAATGTTTTTGTGCTGTACTTCGATTCTACATGTTCGGCTTTATTGCATATGTATCTTACCCCTCCCGCTTGGTCCTTCCAATGCCTGCAGTATTTAATAAATAAATAAATAAATAAATAAATAAATAAATAAATAAATAAATAAATAAATAAAAAATAAATAAATAAATAAATAAATAAATAAATAAATAAATAAATAAATAAATAAAATTAGGAACATACATTCCGGTTACAACTGTCTATATAGTGTGCGCTGTTGTTGGTATAAAATGAAATATGATTTCGAAAAATTGAACGCACAAGGTGGAACGGAAGGAAAAACAGACGACTACGATTATATGAACCCCACCCCTATGTTTGATTCTACATGTGCTTTTGACGTAATGTATTCTTAGCGCTTTTCTCAACTCTCTATTGCGTTAAATGTCAATTGGCGCCCTTGTCATTGTCATAAATAACTGAGTGAGAGCACCATAAAACCCTACCACTTCGCCTCTGTTCTGCTGTGCAGGGGCTGATATGGAGAAGTTCAGGTAGAGAGTACCTCGGCTACCCCATTTCTCAATGTTATGCAGCAACTAATAAAGGAACAAATTATAATTCTAAAACGACTAAGTGAGTAAGAAAATGAAATGAAACAAAATAAAGACAACAACGCAATGCAGAGTTCCTTGAGGTCTGTCCATACTGCAACCCGAATAATAGATACACATTGTATAGTCCTTAAACATTGGTGTAAGAGTACTCCACGCACTAAATGTATATGGTAGGTCCAAGCAACCCGCCCTGTTCAAGTATCGTCGACAGTAAAGAGCACTAGCGTGCTACACCATATGTAATTGAACAGCATCACTGATCTTAAACACTTATCTAACTCCGTCTCCACTAAAAAAAGTATTTTAATATTACCCTCTTCTCTCCTAGTGTGCAGACGTTGACGAAAATTTTTCTGTCTTGGCAAACGCTTTTGGGTCAAGCGACTTGCCAGCTTTGTGTTGCCCTGTCTGTGTGCATGTCACAAATGAGTTTTTTTTTTCTCAAAAAACGTGTTGTCACACTGACAACCAAGCACACGCACCTTACAAGAACGGAAAGTTTGGCGCGTTTGGAAAAATCATGGAGTGCAAAAAGAACAAAACACGAAGGAGTAAATAAAAGACATGTGCGATGACTTTAAAAAAGAAAGAAGGTTTTTATCTGATGTTTGCACTCGGAACGGCGCACTTGTTTAGCTCTCGCTTTATTATTCTTTTTTTTGCGTATTTAGTCCACTATATGATCTCGTTCCTAAGTCACACATCGGTAAGCTGTTCTCGTTGGGCTCAACTAAGCAACCCCGCACCTTCTCGGAAAAATGGGCTGATAATACATAAAGCAAAGTCTACTACTGCTCGGCGTACATTTTCTCTTCATATGTACCTGGTTCCGCAGTAAACGCCGCCAGCCTTTCCAGGAACCGAAACCAAGATAACTGCTTGCCACGCTGAGCGGCCGTCCCTTGTGCTTAGGTAGACGCGGGCGCCTTCCGCATTCGCCAGTGCTCCGAAATGCCGTGTCAGTCGCAGGCCACGGCTCGTGTGTATTAGCGGGAAATAACCACTCGCGTAGCTGCCATGCGTCTACACTCACAAAAAAAAAACGCCGTATACGAAAATCACTCCGCTTGTCATTTCCAGCGACGCTGCTGCTCGGCTCTCGGTAAATTAGAAGGCTGCATGCAAAGGGCGTGAGTGAAGTGCGCTGAAGACGCGCCTCTGCTACGCAGCCTTCGTAGTCGAGAAAAAAATTACCCAACGTGCAACCGCCAGGAGTGGTGCTAAGCACCGTCGTTCACAACTATACCGCCAGCGATGTGCTCATCGGTGGGATCTAAAGAAAACACGCCCTTAGCGCACTCGAGAAATTGACCAAGGCAAAGGAATGAACGCTATCGATTCCCCAGTCCGGATGCGCAGTGCGGTACCTCCGTTAATGGAGCAGTCCAATGCACAGCCCTACGTTTGCTGGCATAACAAGTGCGAGTGCCAGCCGAAGCCGTATGAGAATGCAATGCACCGGTCTACGTAGGAAGTTGCCCAGCGACAACCACCACAAGTCGTCCGCTGTGAAGCCAGGCTGTATTACAGTTTTACCAGAGCAGAAAAATTCCACGCGTTCTACACTGGGTTTCCTTGGAAAGTGGGCCACGTATAGAAATACGTGGCACTGTATGCCACAGTGTCTAAGGCGAAAGTCTTAGGTGGATCATGGGTCGAATGCTCCGATGTCCGGCGATATGGCACCAAAATTCACGGTGAATTGAACCTAAGACCTTCGGTGGGAGTCGAACCCGCGACCTTTGCGGCAAAGAAGTTAATTAAGGGGCACTTTATCAAAGTAGAGTTAATTTAGGCACTCGTACCCGTGACCTTTGGTAGGAGGAAACAAGTAAGAGGAAGCAACAACGCATTCGAATGAAAATGTCAAGTAATTTAATGAATGTCTTGTGAGCGCGAAGCCTTTCGCCTTCGTTTTCTTTAGCCTTTGCAAAATTGATTTAACTCCTCATTCCCACTTGGATACACCGATCATCGGCTCATTACCCTTACCATAACCAGTGCTGTTATCGACGGCTGGACAATAAAGAATTAAATAAATATTGCCCATAATAAGTTCGTAAACATCAGTAACGGTACTGGGCGTTGACTAAAGCCCTTATTCCTATAATTCCGCGTGTTATTGATTTTATTTTCCACATTTCCCATGAGCACTAGTTGTTTTCGCTTTCTGGGATAACGCCCAGAAAAGGAACGAAATAAAAAATTTAAAATAATATTAGGCATTCGTGGTAGCAAACAAGCTGGTACATATTTCTTGGTAACACGCACTCCATCTGCTGGTTCACGGTCATTCCATCAGCAACAAGCACATATATTCAGCACGTTGAGAATGCGTTGGGAAGCGTCGCCATTCTTCCTAAGGGGCACTGCCTTTCGCTGGTGTGCCATTCTCGGTCATTTCCACGAATACGTGTTGACTTTTGCGCGCAGTGTTTATCTTTTTTGTAGTGTACAAGCGTAGGCCCATTGGTCTCGCATTACCAATTATGAAATGGCGTATTACACAAGGCAGAGGGCGTTCGTGTTGTTTCGTCTTCCTGTCCCGTGTATTGCGCAATTTAATCCTTGGAAATGTTTATGCTTTAAGAGTTGCCTGAAGATAGGTGGCTCGTGTAATTTAATAAAATGAGGCTTTGAAACGTTACGCGACTAGCCGTCTGAAAAGGGACCGCATTTGTTTTCCTCTTTCTGTTCTCTGCGATCGCAACCATATATATAGCGTTAATTGCTTCATTTAGCGCAAAATGCTATTTGTGAACAATAGACAGCGCGCTTCTGGATACTTTACTCATTAAGAAGACAAATTACTTCAAGATATATATTTAGGTGCGCACAAGCATTTTCGGATGGCACGCCAAGCAAGATTTCTTGCGTGGTTAAACTGAATAACCTGGTTGTAAGTTCAACCTCGACTGAGCTTAATGGTAAATCGACGGAATCGTCTTGGCACTAAACTGTACGCCTACCACCGCAGGTTTTCAAGTGGAGTTCACAGTAAAAGTAAAAATAAAATAAAAGAAAAACAAAAGAAATAAGAAGTGACTTGTGTGTGAACTCCCCGATGGCGTAATAACCAGACTGTATAGTTGCAACACATATCACAACACGTCATTTTTCATTCTTGAGAAAGTTTGCTTGCTAATGTAGTTAGTGCCAGAAATTGACGTGTACCCGTGGACAAATTGTTTTCAATTTGTGAGCTCTTTAGAGCATCGAAATTTATAGAAATTAGATCTTATTCTTTGTACTTGTCTTTTAATAGATCGTTTGACTGTAATTAAAAAAATGTATAATTGAAAATATCCTGTCAGTACATCCGCATCGCAGCTAAATAGATTTTGGAACATCTGTAGCTCCTCTTTCCTGGTGTCAAGGCCAGAGAAACGCTCTCAAAATTGGAAGTATAGATCGCTGAGGAGTTCTTTGTCGCATATAGGGAAGAAAATGACGTATTATCGCGCCACTAATCCTGGAACAGCTGCGGAACTTTCGCGTTTGTACCTGTTTCTGAAAGAAGCTTCAGTTTTGCCCTGAAGCCCTTTATGTCCATGTGTGGGTCATGAATGAGGTGTGCTTCTCCTTGTAGCTTTAAATTGAAGTGTTTCGTGCGGTCCGTTAGGTCGACACAAAAGGCCGCTTTCAAGCATCCTTCATAACTGGACAGTAGTGGCTTGGAACAATCCTTCTGCGTAAGGAACTCGAACTGCGTAAGAAAATTTATTTCTTAAGGTTAAAGAAGCGAGACAAAGCACTTCCGCAGCTCAGCCACCGAACTGCCGTGTAATATATCAGGGGTGCTATATCTTAAAGCTATTCCAAACCTTTTCTATTCCAATTCTGCCATCAACCCTCCGCGATGTGTCAAAAAAAAGAAATTACTTTTGGACCATTCTTGCTTCGCCGGTCTGTCACTCGACGTCACAAAAACCGCGATAGTTCCCAGTCTCATATGACGTGAACACACTGATTATGCATGATTCGACTGAACAAAAAAAAATATTATTTCTAATTCGACGCCTTTTCGCCATTAACCCTCTGTTATTGGTCGAATGTTTGAGGCTGCACCCACATCAACTTCTTGTCACTCGGCCTCGCAGAACCGCGAAAATTCATTGCGGGAAAGTGACGTGTACGCGTTAAAGATGCATTAATATGCCGAACAAAACTGGATTTTTTTCGGAATAGCCGGAGACTGTCCCGTACCGAAAGGAATAGAAGATGGCTGCCGCAGATCGCTCAGGCACTGGTGACTCGCACCTGCCGCAGAGCATGGGTTTATTTACGTATAACAAAACTTTTTACGTGACAGTATAACGTTATCGAGCCCTTGCGGCATGTATGTGACATCGCTCTGCCAACTTTTCTTTGCTGAGGATCTATTTTAGCGGCATTTTTAACTCCCCGTTGCACGCCGCCGCGATTTTCGACCAGTCGCCGCAAGTTACGAAGGGGAAGTGGGCCAATCGCAAACACCGGCACCACTCTCTTCAACCGGTTATCTATATTCATTGTGCTGGCCTGGCCCCATGGAAACCCTCTCCACTTGAACGTGCTCCTCGCCTCTTGGCATCCATTTAGATAAGAAAAGCGCTCAATGTCGTCAATGTTATCCGTTTTGAAAGCAAACAAAAGTGACCTCCTATAAAAGAGGGCGTTTGATTGGGCTATTCAGGCAACGATGCGGGTCACCGCCTGATGCGTGCGTCACCGGTTACGTAAATGTGACGTCAGGAGATTGGAATAAAAACATATTGGAATGGTTTTACGTTATAGGGCCCCAGGTCTCTGAACTTAAATTCCGTTTCTTTCAGAAATTAACGGGAATAACGGAGCTTGAGCCCATGCGACCAGATAACCTTAACAGCTGAAACAGCAAGTTTCCGAACAAAGGACATGCGCGCCTACTAATACGAAGAGTTTCCTGCATTGTCAGACCAGTTTTATTTCTGGCTATCTAACCGATTTTCTGCACCGATCCGGTGGTGCACCGATCCGGTGGTGCACCGATCCGGTGGTGCCGACTAAAAACCTGGGGCCAACCTCGTTCGCGGCGGTCTTCAATTTGAAAAACAAAAACAAATTTTTAAAGATTTATCTGCATTCATTTTTCGTTTTAAAAACATTGTTTTCACATACTTAGATAGTCACCGTAGATGAGTTGTGCCCGAAGTGTTCCCCACAGAGGGCCAGCTGGTAAATCGCGCAGTGCATAAACATTGGCCGTGAAAAACAGCCAGCTTCAGCATCTTTTATTATTTGCCTTACGAGCCTATCTTTAACTGTGCATAAACTGTAATAGCGCAAGGTTTTGTGGAGAAGCCTCGCTCTCAGGCGGAGGTACAGCGGACGCTTTGGAGGAAAAGGGTTGCGGGAATGGACCGCCACTGGCCACGAGTGAGGCGGAAGGGTGCCGCAGGCCCTATTTTGGAGCGACGAGCTCTAAGGCTGTGAGGCTCTATGATTCCTGTGTGATTCGTAACAATTACCACCATCTTCCTTTCCGTTTTTTTCTCTTTTGTTTGCTTTTTTGGAAGCAGCACTGCTCAACCCGAACATATGGTCGCTCTGCAGAGCCCTCAGCTAGCACTATCTGCAGAAAGCACGGAGTGTATGTATACTGCGTAATTGTGAGACCCACTAGATGCAGTTCGCCAAACACACAAGGAGCCATTTGTCAACGTCCTCACTGTTCTTGTCACTTCCGTGGAGGCCCCATGTACGCCATAAACGAACAGCGCACCGACGTCACCGGCACAACGCGCAGACTAACGATCCACACTGAAGACCTTGCGAGACTTCCCTCCATTTGATAAGGGTTGATTATACTCGTAATCTTACTCTCTCCATCACGGCTGCCGTCCCCGCATCGTCCAAGTCTCTTCTCTCGGCTTCGTCTTCGCATTGCCACGTTGCATTGTCACGAGCCAGAGATAAATTGGAAGTTACGACTGGGACGCGCACTTTAGAAGATGCGGGCGCTGAGAAAGAAGTTTACGCTGAGGATGCAGGATTTAGAGGAGGAGGAGGAAAAGCTTTATTGGATTATTCAGAGGGAAGAAGGGAATAGGGAAAAGGGTAGGGTGGGAGGGAAACGGCTGGGTAGGTCCCTATTCCAGGACACCAGTGATCCTGGTTACTCTCTCTGCCGTGTCCAAGAGGCCCCTCTGGGCCCCCAGCCCCGGCTGAGCGAGGATGATCTCCCACGGCTCCCTATTGTGGGTAAACAACTCAGGTGAGTTTTGCGTCTTGTGGTCTTTTTGTGCATTCCCACGTCACACGTGGTAATGACGGCCATGCACCGCACCATGGACAAGCGCCGGCATGTAGTGTGGGACTTAGAGGATCCACACCACTTTGTGGAGCTCTCTGTCTATCTAACGATGGGCACGTCTTCAAGTGTAACTTTGCGACACAAGTGGCTGGCGCTGTGCACGACGTAACGGCCTTTGACGACCTTGAAATAAAATGCCGCGTTAAACGTATCTTCCCCTTCCGCTTTCCCTCCTTCCTTCCCTGATCTTTGATCGCGAACTATAAGGGCAACCCCAACTCTTTCTTTTCTTTTGAGACTTTCCCCAATGTCCCAAGTATACTCGATAGGTGGGGGAGAGGGGAGAGAGAAAGTAAAACTCTGCTGCTGCTGCTGCTGCTGCTCAAATGGGTCCCCCCTTCAGTCATCCGATATTTACCGAAGGTGGTGCGATGCCGAGCCACCTCGAGGTGACGTAAGCGCTGCGGAAGAGAGGGAAAGAGGGTGGCTGGCGGAGGGTGTACTACATTTAACGCCACGGGACGAAGCAAGCCTGATTTCCCCAGGGGGAGGCGGCGGGCGGGCCGCCCGCAGGGTTCCGCAGGCGCGTCCCGCGGCTCCCCTCGGCGGTGTCGGTGGCGGGACGGCACGGCACGTCAACCGGGTCGATACTGTTTCGAGCATACGCAGCGCGCGCGGTTATACGAGCGCGTGCAATTCTAATGGCGCGTCGTTTGCTCGACGCACCATTTCCCCTGACGTGGCGAATGCGCAACAGAGCGGCGGCGGTGGCGGCGGCGCCTCCACCGCGGTCGACGCGAGAAGGCGGCCCTGTCGTTCTCGAAAGTGGACGCGCGACGACTGGAGGGCTCGCGAAATGCGCCAGCGAACGCGCGCGTGCGCTTCGCGCGAGGAGAGACTGTGCAAACTAAAGCGCCGCCGTAGTATGACTCGGTATTTACTCTCCGCGAAACTGTCACGTCAGCAATTCGCGCGTCCGTTTGTTTGCGCCGTATGGCACGGAGCCTCGAAGACGCGATGATGCGCTTGCGCGTGCGTCTGCACGCGGAAACCGCGGCTCGCATGCATGGTGTGTGTTGCCACGGCTAGTCTACTTCACTATTCAGCGAAAGCCTCGGTATAGTTCACGGAGAATCACTTCGCAACATCGGCTTATTGCATTCACGACACAGCGACACTAAAACAAAGATATATTGATTCAGTCTGGTAGACGCCGAATTTCTAAAGCCAACAGTGGCAGGAAGTGTTTGGTTATGGCATTCCCACTTTTTTTTTTCCGAGGGCCATTGAGTACTTTCGTCGGTTGAGCATATCGAAACACTGAGAGTGACATTCTAGTAACGCGAGACAGAACGAACGGGAAAGTCATGACACGCAATGGTGATGAGATGACTAGGGTAAACGTGATGAAACCCGCACTCGGGTGTTTACGATATCGTAATGAAACGTCACCCGCTTCTGCCTTTCTCGAATTCCTCGCGTAGTCCTGTGTTGCAAGGGGAATACATATTTCCAGGAAAATAAGAAGTAAAAAAAAAGCTTCCACTTCAATATCTCTTCGTCAACAACAACGGCAGCTCTACGTTTACGTAAAGGATCGAGGCGCTTCAGATAACACGATAGAACGAGCACGTCAGCGAATATTATTTCCTTGACGCCTTCTCCTGCATTCACGCAGTCTCCACGAACTGCGTAAAGTGCCTGCTCCAATATTTCTGATAGATATAACTTTGCTCAAGGGAAGCAGTCGCCTCCAACGAATCGCCAGCTAGACAAAGAACCTTCCTTTCAAGGGATCTCCAATTTACGCGATCCCCTCCCGTCAGCGAAATACTTCGCACACGTTCATTCAGGATTCCGCAGTTTCTGCACATTTTATAGGCTCCAACTTTCGCAACGAGAACTTATGCGGGAGGGCGGCTAGTTCATCCCCGCAGTTATGGATGAACTCGTTCGTTCACGTTCTCAGTTGCACATCCCTACGTCGTGAACTATGTACAAGGGGTCCATTTTATGACAACTTTTACGGTGGAGTTTTCATAACGAGCGCATGCGTCGAAAATATGTGTCATCAAAGTTTCGGCGCGATCCGCTCCATTTCGCTAATAGGCGAGCCGAGGCGCGGCCTATGGGGGCGGGCGGCATCGTAGAGGTTAGCGAGCTGATGCTGGCGGCGGCGGGTGCAGAACGCTGGCAAGAATGAAAAAAAAAGAAGAGGGCAGACAAAATAAAAAGCAACGAATGCGGCTCGCTCCCTCAACATCCATCAAATCCGCACATTTTAGGGCGCTGGTCTGCCCCGCATAATGAAAGGAACCGAGCGCCAACCAACTCTGAAGCCCGCTATAACGAAGCAAGTCGCGGTCGCGAACGTCCTAAATTAAATGGCTTAACGTCGCGGGGCAAATGTCTCGCAATATGTCCCATCAGTGACAACCGGAAATGCATACTGCGACGAGGGTCAGTTAACGGTTTATTATTTGTGAAATCAGCGACATGGCATTTGCTCAAAAGTTCTGCCATATAATTCGCAGAGACTAATTGCGGTTTGCTTTGCTGCTGCAGTATATGTATGTTAAACCTAAGTAATGTAATTAAATATCCCTTTCATTGTCTTATTCTGTTTTCCAGTTGCTAGCACAAGTGTCCCAAGTTTTCTCACCGCTTTCTCTTCAAATCGACAAAAGAAGGACCGACATGAGATGCATACAAGGAAGCGGTCATATACACTTTAAAGCTGACGCATTTAAAACTCATATCGCGAAAGAGAACTTTACTATAATTACGTCTGTTAGGAAATCATAACTAAGACAGGAAAGCGCAAACAACGGGCGTTATGGATTTAATGTAACGGCATTAAAACAACTGCCAAAATTATAGGTATAATATGTGTGGTAAAATAGAGTAAGTTGAACGCTATACCTATTTATACGCAATACCTGCAGAATTTGGCTATCAGTAATCTTAGAAGACCTATGTGTACAAGCTATGCCAGCAATGCAAATGCTGCTTACACAGGTCATTTATGTTCTTTCCCTGACAGAATTTTTCTGAGAAGTAGAGTGCATAACTTCATGATACACAAAGACTCCCTTTTTAATTTTGCGTTTATGGCATACATTTATATTAGACAGGCGATGCCAATCATATTCGAAGGGTCTATTTTGATACTTCTAGAGCCTCTGTGTTCGAGATATCCATGATCGTATTTGCCCAGTACGCGAATTAGTTCCCCCACAGGGGCAGGAATCTCAAGAAAAAGACGAACCCCTCCTCCACACCCACGCATATACACATGCCGTAGCCGATTCCGTATACCACGCCACTTCAGAAGCCAGGTGGAGATGCTGACAGCTACGCTCTTTGGTCTGGCAAAAACAAGACTGCACGTTCTATGTCACCACGCAGTCGGCTGCGTCACGTAAGGGTTTTGCCTTTACGTAGAGACTCTCTCCTCTGAGTGCGAAATTGGTGTACGGAGTGCCAAATTTCATTATGACTTGCTAGGAATACTAGTGCTTTGGAGGCGTCAAATGAAGGGAGCTGTATTATAATACGTTTGCATTCAGGTATCTACTTTAATTTACTTTATTTCATGACTGAGGTATAAGTTCGTGCACCATTACCGCGAAATCAAGAAAAGTTAATTAAATTAACAAATGTTTCTTATACTTATGTGTTTACTGGCTCGAATTTTTTCGCGAAAATTCCAGAGCGCGTAAACCACCGGTGCATGCCGAGCTTGCGTAAATAGCAAGGATTTTCTGTTAAAGTTACCGATGTTTTGGTTTGAAGTACCTGTATATCTCTGTGGTTTCTTTAGGCTGCTTTGTCTTATATCCGAGTTTTTACGCTTGTTATATTTTCCGCTGCGTAATCATCAGCCCTCTTTTCTTTAATACTATTTCTATCCAACGCTTATGTTCTTTACTTCAACCACCCCATACTGGAATAGGGTTCTACACATTGTCGTATGGCCGTGGCACGTATATTTTAAGAACAACAGCTGCAGCGAAATCACCACCCCTCTTTAGCTTAGGGCACTGCGACCTGGATACGAACCGACTTCGAACGATGCCGACAAATCAAGCCTGCCCATTGGGTTCCGCCGGTCTCAGTGCGATCGTCTGCTAAAACATCCAACCGAATCACGATTGCCTCAACGTATGGGCTTGGCGTATACGTGTATTTTGTCGTGCTCGAAACGAATGGAAACATGCTTCCGAACTCCGCAGGCTTGATAATCAGCATTCGTCTACCGCCGATGTTGTTTACGTTACGCGTGGGCCTAGCACGTCCATCGAGTTTGTCACTGGCGAGTGAACAAGCCCAGCTGAAGAACTTTCTCGAAGGAAATGAATTTTCAATTCTGTTTGGTGCTGCAGTGATTTAAAATATGGCACTCCTGACTTCGTGTGGTGTGTGATGGGGTGAATGAACGGTTTGGAACTTCGGGTGGTGAACTGCAGCGTGTTTCGTGTGGTCTCAGGTGATTCCGGGCGAGCTGTGCGCTGTTTCAAGTGGCATAGATAACTTTCGAAAGCGAAAGACACTAGTAGCCAAACAATGGGAAGTACGTACGTCATCAGCCACACCGTCCGTTTCAGCTGACAGTGCGCTATTCTATTCGGCATGTGAATTCAGTTCAGTACAAGTTCACAGTACTCCTTCACTCACTTTTTTCAAGTGCATGGGCTAGTTGTGGATAAATCGCTCGTGTAGCATCCAAGAAGGCTGACGCACTGAAGGAAACATGACACACCACAGTCATGTTTCAGTCAATGTGTGCTTATACTGGAGCACTGCAAAAAGAAATCTGTTTGAAATATGTGCGCCGTGCGCAATGCATAGAAGGACCGGCATCATGTAAGACCTAGGCATGCAGCCGCGTATACAAGGATTGCTTCGATGCGTGCTTGACGATGCCTGCTAGTTTCATTGACTGAGTCAATGAAACTAATTGGCTTCTGATTTCTTTTTTTTTTGTTTATGGAGAGACCAGATGGTGCGAGTGCATTGCGGGGAAGGTGAAAAGGTGTCATCAGGGCTTTGTGCAGTTGCTATGCTTAAACTGCCCAAATCTCTTCAGCTTCCACTAAAATCTTTCTCGCTGTGATACTATAAACTGTAGTCAGGAAAAAGATAAACTCAAAGCCAAGTTCCTAATGCATTTTCACAGAATGCATTTCTTTACCATGTTAACACATCCACAGCAATATTATGCCGGTGTACAGCATATGCGCTTGAAATAAATACATTCCTTGAAGGTGAACGACTGGGCCTGCAATAACAAACTTTGTAGGAGCACCGTAATAAGTGCTGCCATGATTATCAATCCCAACAAGACTCATGCGTGTTCAACCTACTTCCTCGGAGGCAGCCCTATAATGACTGTTCGGGCCCGTCCCATTCTGGGTGTAACATTCAGCTCTTCTCTCGACTTTTCTGCATATGTCACCAGCACTGTATCTAGGGATCGTCGCATTCTTGGATTCGTGTCCCGTGTCTCCCTTTCCTGTGGACCTGGTGTTTTCCGAGCACTTTACACTTGTATCATTCTGCCACGGCTTGAGTACTGCTCATCAGTATAGTCCCTGTACCAAACTCACGTAGCTGACAAACTTGATTTTGTTCAGCGCTGGACAACACGCGCCCTCTACTCCAGTCTTTTCGATCGTCGAAAGATGATGATGATGATGATGATCATCATCATCATCAGCAGCAGCAGCAGCAGCCTGGTTACGCCCACTGCAGGGCAAAGGCCTCTCCCATACTTCTCCAACTACCCCGGTCATGTACTAATTGTGGCCATGTCGTCCCTGCAAACTTGTTAATCTCGTCCACCCACCTAACCTTCTGCCGCCCCTGCTACGCTTCCCGTCCCTTGGAATCGTCGAAAGCTCATGCCAGCCTAAAAGCATTGCCTCAAAGTCCTCAAGTGGCACACCCTGAAATGCCAGCGCTACATTGCACTAGTCTGTCTATTCTGCAGGTTGATTGCCGGCTCTCTGGACAGCACCTATCATCTTCAGCCTGTCTGAACAAGCGGTCACCACAGCCTGAGCCCCATCACGCCTCTACAGCCCGACACGGCAAATCCAAGCTTATATCTCGCATACAGAGCTTTCTCTCCACATCAGCCTCCCCCCCCCCGCCCCCCCCCCCCACTCATTCGGACTCCCCTTCCTTTCGACCGGACTGAATTAGCACTCCTGCGTGTTGTGCACCCGTCGACTGTGTGCCTGTGCGCCATGCTCTTTGATTGAGCAAGAGTGTGTGTGCGTGTGTGGAAGGGGGGGGGGGAGGGGTGGTGTCCTCTTCACCCTGCAAATTCCGGCTCTAGAGGGCTGGCTATCAGACACTCTAGCCTACAGGACTCAACCTTTTTTAGTCTTGCCAGTTGTCCTTGTTTTCAAGTGTATGAAGCGCCTCAAACCTTCCCTTTCTTGTGGTGCTGATGGTATTCCTTCCGCAGTGCTTAACCCTTTCAGACGGTGCCTACACACTTGTGAACACCAGCAACAAATGCCATTGCGGGAGACAATATAATCCAGACACCTGTAGCTGTCGACTATCCGAGAGCGCACATTCGACATCTGTCAAGTATCCCCGACCATCATTTGGCATCCCTACCAGCCGAGAGACCTCAAGCGACCTTTTCACGAGTGATTAGCGCTCATCAAGAGCGCATACCGACATCTTTTACACCGGCGGCGAAGCCTTCATCTCCCCTGTTGTGCCTGCGCCAGCCTCAAGCGAATTTCGCTATTCCTAGAATTACAAAGAACTCCAATCATCCATCGATGGCTCTTAAGCAACTTACGCTCCTATTACTGCACTAGACGTATCATGGCCACATTCACATATATACCGATGGTTCGACCTCACCTACCAGCTAATCTGTCGCATTCGTCGTTCCAGCTAGGCAGGTTACAGTTAGATTTAAATTGTCACACTTGACTACATCTACGTCAGCAGAACTTGCAGCTCTCCATGCTGTTATGACGTACATCACCGAAGAGCCAACAGAGAAGTGGGTCGTATTTTGTGGTTCTAAGGCAGCTCTTCACAGCATCAAATCTGCATTACATCACAGAACTTACGAGCAGATGATATCGGACACCAGGGAAGTGTACCACCAGGCTCTAGAAAGAGGGCACCACATTGTGTTTCAGTGGATTCCTGCTCACTGTGGAATCGTAGGCAACAACCTAGCTGACAAAGCTGCCCCGGTCTGCCCACGAAGACACCCAGACGCGTCCAACACCTTTGGCGAGGTCGGACACTGCCAGGGAACTTCGCCTACTTGCACGCAAGAAGTCACAAGATCCGTGGATTTCAAGTGCCTTCAATTGCCGATTATATAAACTGGACCCCACGCTATGGCTACAACTGCCATCTAGCCTTTCCCGCGGTGAAACAACCTTGCTGTGCCGTTTGTAGCTGGGAGTGGCGTGCGAACGCATACTCCTATCGTATGGGAATGGCAGAGCGCCCGATGGGCGACTCCTGTGGGTGCGAGGAAACCATCGAGCACCTATTGTGTACCTGCCCTCGCTACGATGTCCAACGCCTCTCCCTGTGGGCAACTTCACACCGACTGGACTCAAGACCGTTCACCGAGTCAAAAATACTCGAACCTTGGCACACCCGTCACTGGCTCGAATAGCGATTCGTGCACTAGTGCAGTACTTGAAGTGCACCGGCTTAAGAGGCTGTTTATAGTGTCCCTGTGTATAGTGTCCCTCCCACATGCACTCAGTGCTTACTCTCTCCCTTTTTTCTCTTTCTATTCCCGTTTCCCCCACCCCCAGTGTAGCGTAGCAAACCGGATGCTGTTCTGGTTGACCTCCCTGTCTTTCCTATCCTTGTTTTCTCTCTCTCTCTCACTCTCTTAAGTGTTTCCAATGCTGTGGCATTAAGTTATATGCGGAAAACACACCATGTGAAATTTTCATACACCCTACGGGAGGCTCCACTCTTTAGGGTCGTTGAAATGAAAGATCTTGGTGTGTACTTTCACAAAATGCTAAGCTTCTCTTCACACAGATAATCGCTCAACGTGCCCTTCAGGCTCTTGGAATCGTATGTCGTATATTGCATGATTTCCACTCACCTGTTCGGTTTCTGAAATTGTATTCTGCTGTGTGCCTTCCACTACTGGAGTATGTCTCTGTAGATGGGGGTGCAACGTGCAAATCTAATTCCGACGTCTTTCAACACGCTTAGAATATATTGATATCTATATTCAAACACCACTTTTGCCATTCCAGCAACCATAGTTCAGCCTTCTCAAATGTACCTCAATTTCCACCTCTAGACTCAAGACTTAGTTAATCAGACCTTTTGTTCCTGTATAAGGTGGTCCATAGCATTATACATTCCCCAAAGCTTCGTGATCATATGCGATTGTTCGTGCCACAGCAGTATACTTGTTGAATGTTTGTTGGTGCCACAAGCACTAACAAGCACCAACAAGCATTCCGCATTCTTTGCCTGGCCTCGTTGCATTAAAGACTGTGCTATATATGACTCCACTCTAAGAACATGTAAGAATTATGCCTGTACTGGCATACTTCAGAGTTCATTTCCTGTGTTTTGTGTATCTGTATATAATCATGTAAGGTTAACTCCGTTTTACCTTTCCTCGTTTTCTTTTTCGCTATTTGTTTTTCTGTCTCGCATTGTTTTGTCTACCACATTCATGTTCTCTGTACATTTTGTCTCGCATATTGTTTTTGAGTGCACCAGTACGAAGGCTCTGTGCCTGTTACTGGGCACTATAATAAACATTGGATTGATTGATTAATTATTATTGTAGTATAACATCGTGCTTTTTAAGTATGTACTAGTATATCATTTTAGTGCAGTGGTTTTTGTGCAAATAGAAGAAAAGAATGCATTAAGAAAGTGCAAGAAAATGCTATGTGGCTGATCATATGCATTGTGCTATTAATTTTTTCTGAATTTTAATAATGCTGAGCTACTGTATCCGGTGTTGCGCAATGAAATAATATGCTACATCTATTATTGCGGGCCTCACGAACAAGTTGAATGCCTTTCTCAGTCAAAACATCATGGCAGGCTGCAAACAATAAAATGACATTTTTTTGGTGACTTGAAGTGTATAGACTGTGAGAATAACCTGTTTGTATATATATATATATATATATATATATATATATATATATATATATATATATATATATATATATATATATATTTATATTTATATTTATATTTATATCATGCAAATGAGCTGTCCCCCACATTCGAATAAGTGCATCTATAGCACGACTTGGCGAAGGGCACCGAAAGACGCCTATTAAAATATCCCGATTCTCAAGATTGTATTATCTGACGGTAGGTCATTTCATTAATGATGAGAAAGACAGAGTTGACAAGATGAAATCGGTTACTATAGAACGTGGCCTTTACACAGTGAAAATGTTTCTAGCAATACACTCGATGTAAAGGCCTCCCGATGCGGTGTTGATGCTGCAAAACAATCTAGAATAATAAATGACGTGCTTCATGGGCAAGATTTCACAGAATCAAGAATAGAGAGGAGACAAGCTGCGAATCGCGTAAATTTCAGCTATTCTAGATGTTTTTTTTTGTGAATGATACAGGTGCTTCAACTTTTTTTGCTGATTTTCTCAGAACCCACTTTTGCACGTTTCTTTCATGCACCAACAAGCATAATTATACTGACATGGATACTTATTTTTATCTGTATCCGGTGACCGTATGTCACCGGCTAACGAGTGTTAAACGCTATCGTTCGGCACAGGACGCGCCTGCACGTATCGGAAGTTTCGCGAATGTTATCGATGGATCTATCGGTTGTCTGTTGTGGACGAACCTTGTATAATCTTATTGCATACGCGACTCCAATTGTGCAGTAGTTTATGGAAAGCGCGCGGGCACCAGTGAATACGCTGGAACTTTCGACGACTGGTATATGAAAGCCGACGCGCTTGACCCATATATGAAATTTTCGACAATCGCCTACTTTGCTGGCCGCTATATTGTTGCGAATGAGTGTTGCTTTTGCTTGGCACAAGTTGGCCTAATAAACAGACACACATGTACCTCCCAGTTTTGACTCTGCATCATTTTGACCGTCATTACTACGTGACAATATTTCTTACACAGATTTTTCAGTGATACTTTGCACGCCTAATTCCTACATAGTTGGTTGCGCAATGAGCTACCAAAAACGAAATCGTACAGCAGCTTTTTATACGATATGGCATGGTCGTGCAGATGTTTGCAAAGCTATCTTGTAGACAGACGACGCGCGAGCGGGAGCGCTGATGTCGATATTTTGGGCACTATTGTTACTTCAAAGGTAAAAAGAAACTGTTGCGGCAACCGCACTTTCATTAATCACACGTGTTTTTCATATCTAAAGGAGCACACAGATCACTAACTTGATGTTTTGGTGTTGGGCTGCTAAGCACGAGGTCGCGGGATCGAATCCCGGCCACGGCGGCCGCATTTAGATGGGGGTGAAATGCGAATACGCCCGTGTACTTAGATTGAGGTGCACGTTAAAGAACCCCAGGTGGTTCAAATTTCCGGACTCTCCCACTACTGTGTGCCTCATAATCCGATCGTGGTTTTGGCACGTCAAACTCCATAATTTATTTATTTATTTATTTATATTTATTTCATACATACTGCTAGCCTCCATTTTGAGGCTGTTGCAGGATATGGGAAAATACAATGCATCAAAATAAGAATGACAAACTTATAAACTTGTTAGTATTGTAGTTTACAAGTAGACGTAGTTGAGTAATACAACAAAGGGTGTGACCTTCCTGAGTCAGGCCTTAAAGGTTAATGAACAGAAATACAGAAGCATAAGATAAACAACAAAAAAGTACATCAAAACCAAAAATGCAGGGTCTGCAGGCAATACTGGTAAATCAAGATGCGCATTCATAGACATATTTTTCCAGCATACGAAGGAAATCGTCAGGTGAGTAATTTATGATATCACTAGGCAATGAATTCCAGTCTCTGATTGTCTGGGGAAAGAAAGAATACCTGAATGTGTCTGTGTGGAACCTGTATTCAATTAAATGTTTATGATGTTTAGTTCTAGTGTTTCGCTGTTCAGTGAAAGATACATATGCACCACTGTTTAATTTGTAGACTCCGTTAAGGAGGTGGAACAGAAACTTGAGACGTAAGTATTTCGCACGTTTGTAAATAGTCGGGAGACAAGCTTTATCAAGGAGTTCTGTCGGAGAATCATTACGGTTGTACCTATTATAAATGAATCTGATGGCTTTTCTCTGTATTGTTTCTAGGCGTTTTATGCACTGTTTGGTATGTGGAGACCAGCAGGTAATACCATATTCTAGTATAGGACGAACGAATGAGGTGTAGGCTAGCATCTTAGTGTCTGGTGAGGCAGATTTTAAAGAGCGTTTAAGCGAACAAAGTGTTGTAAATGCCTTAGAAGATATGTGTGACACATGCTTGTCCCATTTCATATCAGATGATAGGACAATGCCCAAATATTTATAATCATCGATTATCTTTAATTTTTGCTGTTCGATCGTGTAGGTGAATTCTAGTGGGGTTCTTTTTCGGCTTACTCTCACAAAAACAGTCTTGTCTAAATTAATCTTCATTTGCCATGCCTGACACCAATTTGCTACTTGCGCTAGCTCGTGATTTAGTATTACTTGATCATTATGGTTCCTAATCTCCCTATATATAATGCAATCATCTGCAAACATGCGCATCGTTGATTTTATGTTATCTGCCATGTCATTGATGTATAGTAAAAAAAGAATTGGTGCTAAGACTGTTCCTTGTGGTACTCCGGATGACACTTCTACCCAATCAGATTGCTGACTTTCGATTTCTACGTACTGTTGCCGACCTGCAAGATAAGCTTTTATCCAGTTTATTATGCTGCCAGATCCGAGAATGTGTTGTAGTTTGCCCAGGAGTTTAGGATGGGATACCCGGTCGAAGGCCTTCGATAGATCTAAGAATATTATGTCAGTCTGCCCGCGGTTATCAATTGTTAGAGCGAGATCATGCACAGTTTGTGTCAGTTGCGTAACAGTAGACAGTCCTTTTCTGAAACCATGTTGGTTGATGCTAAGCAAGTTATTATCTTCCGCAAAGGTTACGATGTGTTTTAGTATGATGTGTTCGAGAATTTTGCAAGATGTGCAGGTTAGCGAAATCGGTCTATAATTTAATTTAAACTAGCTTATCGTTTCAAACTTACTTTATACACCAGGCTGTTTTAGGCCAGATTTCGACGGTTGAAGACAAAATAGTCCACCAACAGTGCGCCGCAGCCGCGGAGCGAGCGTCGGCGCGCGTCAGAGCCTCTGTCCGGTGGTTGCGTGCCCTTTTCTTCCAACCGACGCGAAGCGACGCGTTCGCTTGTCGGCGCGTACCGCAGCGTGCCGACGCATGCCAGTGGTTGGGCCTTAAGGGTCAAAAGCACAGCATGTACGACGCTACGAGCACTCGGCGCACTTTGTGCACATCGCAAATCGTTTTGAATATGAGGCCTGCGTGATCACGCACTTTGTCCACATCGCAAATCACTTTCAAGATAGGGCCCTCGTACAGAGCAGCCGCCGCTGTATAGCCCCTCCCCGCTCGCAGTCCTTCCCCCGGGATCTCGCGCGCGACGGAAGACGGCGCGCTTCCTCCGCGCTTTCCTTCGTTGCGTGCGCGAGATTGAGCCGCGATCGTCGGCTGACCCTCACAAGGTTTCACTCGCACAGCATACTGCGCACGGTGACGATGTTATTGTGCTTGGACTTTATACGGAACATCACGGCGACGGCAAAAACGCGCCTGGAGTGCCCGTGTAATTGCTATCGCAACAAAGTAATTTTTATGGCAGATTGTCGTTGGACACCTCTTTTCGCAATCTCCAATAGGCTCTGAAAAATACCAGACGAGTGCGCCGCTCTTTGTCAGAATCTTCAGTGCACATATGTTGTGGATAATGGGACTCCCTCTAGTGACCACCAATGGTACAAGAATACGAGCAGCACAGCCGATTTTAACTTGCAGTGCTGACAGTTTTGGAGACCGTAAAAACTGTTTGAAGCTGAAAGGCCCACAAGATAGACACATAGAAGAGCCCGATGGAGAGACCTTAATACCTTGTTGCGGCAAATCAGTTCTGCGGAAGCCATAGTGACAGCCCGAGAAAGGCGTTGGTGCCGCTTTCGAGCCCGCACCCCCCCCCCCCCCCACTCCCTCCTCCGTGCCAGAAGGAATTTTCGTCCACCTGTGAAGCTTCACTTGCGGAGAACTCTCATGGGGTTTGCTTTTTAGTTTCATGCTACAGTCGACTGGGTGGCATTTTTTTCTTTCAGTGTCTTGTTGCGTATTGTATAGATGCATCTTACGGACGTTGTGAAGACCTTGGGATATAAAGGCGCACTCCCTCGAGTAAATCTCGAGAACGCAGTCTACAGACGTATGAAAATGTGCCCTCGCGTGCATTAACATGGTCTACTGCTTTTTCAAAGTCATGACTTATATATATCTCAAGCTATAAATGACATCTTGGGCTAACGTTTTTGCAGTATCATCGCGTAATTAGACAAATATTCATATGAATCTCTTTTCCGTCTGGATGTGGTTTAGATTAGATAACTGATCGCAGTTCGTCGTTATAGTCAGCTTGTAATAGTTCTCCAATACTTGGAGTGTTGCGATACCGTAGCCACATAGCTATTGAGAAAATGGAAGCCCTCTTGCAGCGCAGAAACTTCTTCGAGCTGCGCTCAAGACCAGTTTTCTGTCCTTTTTGCTTGTGACACGCTCTGTACATTTCGCATTATTTTTGCGAACGTCTTGTTGCTTGTGTTTTTTCGGCCTTGTTTCATTGTACTAATTCAATTTACCTTTAAGTGCCAAGGTCTGCGGCGACTGAAGACGAAGACATCGCGTGGCCAAGTTAATGAAACCGAGTGGAACAAGGCTGAAACCGCCGCGTTTCCAAGGGCGATCGGTTATAGCGGTGTGGCCAAGTAATGGCAACACAACTACATTAGATAGAACGTAATGATGCTTGGGGTCCCAAGAAGCCTGGGGCAAATGAACGTCCGCGAAATATTTTATACACGAGCCATCTCGTATAGATGTTGGAAAATGTGGCAGTAAATGTACTGCACCGTAAACAGTCAAGGCCGTGAAAGATGCTAAACTTTCCGAGAGCCTGCCCTTGAATCGAAACGTGCAGGCGCTCACCGGACAGCCTGGATGCGGCCGACCGGGGAGGTCGCGGCGGCGGCGTGGGCTTGGCGTTGCCGTCGTCTAGGGGGTACTCGCGGGGCTCGGAGATGCTGGCGCTCTTGGATCGGCCCACCTGCCGCCACCGGGATAGCAGCGACGACGACGACGACGAAGTGGCACGGTCGACACTCACCGCCCGCGTCGGGTAGCGGCCACCGCCACCTGATGTAAGCTGTGGGGACCAGTTGCGGGCAGGCGGCTCGGGAGGCTGCTGCTGCGGCTGAGCCGGCTCGTGGTGTTGCAGCGGCGATCCCTGCGGGCAGTGGGAATGACAGTGGTGTTAGGATTTAAGTTCTCGCCATGCACAGTGTTCACAAGCTTCGACCTACAGATTCAAGCAGTCGTTTTTACCGCTAGCGATTGAGAAATGGAAAAAGCTATCAGATCAATTTGTCAGCGAACGTAACCCTCTGAGATTTGAGCAAGTGTTGACGGTTCATTTTGGAAGTGAATACTGAATGTATGGCCTATTACATAGGTTCTTATGTGTCTCGTGAAAGGTCCTGGTTTACGTGCTCTTGCAACAATCTTCTTATGTGTGTTTTTCTTTTACTGCTCCACCCCTCCGCTTGCCCTTATGAAATATCCCGAAACGGACCGTTAAGAATTCAAGATGAGGATGGTGATTCAAAAGTGGGGCGGGAGAAGTTAAACGAATTAGCAACCAGAAATCCATAGTCTGTACGCGGTCCACAAATGCAAACTGTGCATAAAAGCGGATGAACAGGGCGAAGTCTCTCGGACCGCTGTAAACATGAGTTGTCGCTCGAAAGATTACTGACGACGAGCTTTTTAATCTGTAGGACGCCCTTGGACCATAGCGGTGTCCTGCCACTGCTTCGCGTGTTACTTGTACACTTCTAGCATTCACGCGAGTTACAGGCTTCAATGAGACTCCGTATGTTACCTTTAGTTTAGTTTAGTTTCGCTCACCGGCGTGTGCGTGTACTTGGGCATGCCTCTTTCTCCTTTTTTCTTTTCCTCTGTTGTTCAGTCCCGTTTCATTCCTTATACCTGGAGTAGCATGCCAAGCTTGTCTTTAGGATAACCTCTCCAGATACTATAAAACCGCTTGATTTTTCGCTAACATAACAATTTCACCTCAAGATACTTTGTCGCCACATCCAATGCGATTGTTGTTGCTACGTGACTGCTTACCTGTTATAACAGGGTGAAGATGCCCTTAACATGCTGATACGCATCTGCACCCGCCACAACACTGTAAACGAAAATAAACCCACCTGGGAGTTTTTAAGAGGTGATGTGCCCTAAAACCTCGCCTCTCAAATATTTACTCCGATGTATGGGAGCAAAACAGCGCCATCCCCTCGTTTCACTCCGCTGGCTAGCTGCGGGAGTATTAAGGCGACATGACGCGATTTTACTCCGCTTAAAAATCTTGTTCTCCCGTGAAACTCCGACAGGGAGTTTTAAAAACTCCCCTCCGCCGATACAGGTTGGTCACGTGGCGCTTCCCATGAGGCTGTGCGCCTCGTCAGCGACCGGGCGCGTTCGGCGGAGCGGGCAGTGCTCATGGCTCACGGTTTGTTTACGTCTGTGAAGTGTCGTTCCGTGACAGCGTTTCGTCAATTTGTTTCCCGTATTTCCTTCCAGAAAGTGTTATAGGCATGCCTGAAGCTCACTGTATCTTAGCATCAAGTACATTAGCTGTGATCGCTTTGCTGACAACGATGATTGCAAGAACCACGTTTTCAAGTGCGGAAAAAGGCTTAGGTATATCTCGAAGCTGCTCACTGGCTCGTGATGTCGGCTCACGTTCTGGCTGTGTTTTCGTGCTGCGTCACCCTGTCTTGTGTTCTTCAGTACCTGAAATGCGACTTCTATGTCCTTTTGAGTACATGCTGACAACGTCCAGTGTAGTGTTTGAAAGGACCGCGTAGCAATGGCAACAGTAGCCACTGTTCGAGCGACGACATCCGTGCTAGTCGCGCATGAATGGCGTAACCCAAGTTCGTCGCGGTGCTGTGTTGCCAGTGAGAAAGACCGGAGTGCAAGGAACTGCTTTTATGTATCTGTGAACGGATATCCTCGCCCGAAGAAAAACGGTAGGACATAAGTATGCGTACTGAAAATAAAGCTTCTTATTGAGCGATGTGAATCGAATTGTTATCGCGCATATATGTTTTTTCACGTCATTGCTTCCTATATTGCATTAACATTACGCTCTATCCGAGACACAGACGCATGCCTGCTGGCTCCGAGTTTAGGGATTCACTCGACAGATCAGCGATGTAGCTCCTTTTCGCAACCGAGACAGATTGCTCGGACGCAGAGCAAGTAGTGCGGTGTATGAAATGTATGACTGTGCATTTCTCGGTGTTATGTCGGCTGCTGCGGGTCATGCTCAAACGTAATAATTTCTTGCTACGCTACCACTATATCGCAAAAATTTAATTTTGCTATGCAACACATGCACTTACATTTTTCTTGCTTACTGAACTAACGCACTACTTTTTGGCCGCGAACGCCGGCAGTGTGCGAAGTCGCTTCAGCACTCACAGAATGGCATGATAATTTTGAAAAATTACGGCATTAACTTTTTTTCTCTCACTATTCTGAATTAACAGTTTTGTGTTGCTTAAGGTATTCTGTTAATTTCAGAGAGAGAGAGAGATCTCGTATGAACGAGCATGTGAGTCGTAATTCTGAAAACAGCACAGCTGCTCCCTAGGCGGTTTCGAGGCACACAATATCGTGGCTATATATACTGGCACCGTTGCTTCTTGAGTATCGCGTGTACGTGTGATGCTTTCAAATTTCTGCATTGGGCGTTTCTGAAATGTTTATGTATGTCATGATATATGTGCTTTCATTGACTTGTTCCGTCGAATTCGACGCGGTCTCGTGTGCATATTTCGAAATTTGACCAGCAGCCTCTGCATGTAAACATGTTCGCGCAAACTCACGCGATGACTCTTTCTATACTCCCGCTGCACCTCGAAAAAACTCCGTCAATAGCAAAGCAAAAAATAAAGAAAAGACAGAAAAAAACTCCCATAATTCCACGCGAAAATTCCGCTCGTACGGAGTAAAAATTCTACTCCGATCATACGGAGCAAAAAAAACTCCGAACCGGGGGGTCGCTATAGGACAAGCCGTATACTCCCACCTCGGAGTTATTTCCGTTTACAGTGAAGGGCCTACAGGAAGCCGACATGTTATAGCTCTGCAACTCTCACCTAATTTCCCGCTTACAATACCTAGTTTCCTGCTCTATTAAAGTCAGCAAATGCAACATCATTTATCTCTACACTTTCACTCAAGCGTTCTGTTACTCGAGCGCTCACTTTCTGGAACTTATTTGCACCTATAACAACAGCACTTCAGGTTTCCTCGGTGTCCACGAGCGCCCTCAGCAGCTCGACCTCTCCTGGGTTAATGGCTTACCCACATCCTCTCGAGATTTTGAAACCACCAACACATTGTCACCCCGCCTTATATTTTCACCTGACGTGTCAGGAGAAAATCTTTTCTCTTCGACACACGGATTTCTCCTGAACACATGGATCCCATTCGCCACGTTTACAACCGCACATAACACGTGTTTCATTGCCAGAAGTTTTATTGCCACAACAGCATCACCCCTAGTCCGCTATCCACGTCACCGACGCGCCAGAGTGCAATACAAAGCTTATGATGTCACAGAGACCAAATATTAATGTTTCTCAAACCACTCAGAAACAAGCTCTCAACCCCACTAAGCTGAAACTACAGCTGTCCCACTCCATCTTTCATGCACGTAAGACCCATTCCCTTGTACCATCACAGAAGACTACAAACGTACACCTGAATCACTTCGCTGCTATAAACGCAGCTATCAACGCTTTAATTGTATTCATCCTACAGATCTGGTCAGACTACTATATTAAAATAATAGCTCCAGCCTCTTCTGTGTCACCTATGGGCTCCGCGAAACGACAAGCACAGACTTAAATAACTCGTTGCTGATGCAACGAAAAGATAAGCCGAGTCTTCAAGCTTTAGAAAAGCCTTCGAGCATTTACGTTGACTCAGAAGCGTCTTCGTAAATTAGTTTCTGCGAAAAGATACCTTCAAACGTCAAAACTTTCCGCATACTTCCATTGTTTAAAGAGAGAGATAGCAAAGAGAGGAAAGATAGGGAGGTCAACCAGAAGAGCGTCCTGTTTGCTACCCAACACAGGGGGAAGGGAAAGGGGGAACAGAAAGAGGAAAGCGGGATAGAGGGAACACTATGTGCATGCAGCAAAGCGTCCGGAAATCAGTCAAGTCCACGCAAGTGCTCCGGCGAGACGTTAGGCTGCCGTCATTCTGCTGTCTGAAGCTAATCTTGGTGTTTCCCCATAGCTGGTGATGCACGTTGAAGTCACCAGCGAAGACCAATGAGCCGGTGGGCGTCAGCAGTACGTTGCAGTGCATTACATTATATCATCAAGCTAAACTCCAGCCTTTTTGACTTCAGTGCGAATAGAATGATGCAGGCGAGCCATGATGCTTACTTAAGATTTGCAAGTACTGAATTGAGCGCATCCAGCACTTGCATTGCTCTTCGGGCTGATGGAGGGTGCAGGCTATTCAAAAGCATTCGAAAAGTATTCATCAGAGACAGGAGCACCATAGCCACTTGCCGGTCTTCTTCGGGCAATTTGTTAGGAACCCGCGCTGTACACTCTACAGTCGTGCGCAGCTCTATCACTTGACGTGTCTCCGGCTCCGGCTGTGGCATCGGCTGCGGCTTCGGTTGTGACTTCCGCTGTTGTTCTAGCTCTCGCTGTTGCTTTAGTAGTGCGGACCAAGTTGTATTGTTCTCCGCCATGACCTTGTCAGATTTAGATTGAATTAGCCAGGCTTAGGGAGCAGAGGAGGAGGTGTTGTCGGCTGGGGCGTACTCTTCACAGAGGCATCAGCGTTCTTTGAAGTCCGGCGGCGTCGGGAGCGTCGCTTTCTAACGGCCGCAACAGCTTCCCGACGAGACGAATGGCCTCTAGCCATCTGCTTCAAGATCGCCTTTTCCGTCGTCATTTTGGGGCAGTCCTTCCGGGAAGCATCATGGAACCCAAGACAATTATTTGAGAAGCGTGGCTGCACAAGAGTCTGCAACGTGAGCAAACTCTCGTTTTGCCGCACACGGCGCTCACGTGTCCCAGCCTCATACAAAATTGCGGCATTGCAGTGGCGTTGGGATAAATGATCGCACAGGGTGTCTAAAGTGGCCCACCTTGACGTGCGAAGGGAAAGCCTCACCGTTAAAATAATTTTCACACAGCGGGATGTGCCGAGGCGATACACATGTCTCATGGCGACGTCATCAATGGCAGGCTTCGCTAGAATCGGCAAGTAAGCGCCGGAGATGGAGACGACCACGTCGTAGATGACACCAGTAGTAGAACCACTGTTCAGGGGGATGTACGAGCAGAGCTTAACGCCACCTAGTTCTGCAACTTTCATCAAATCTCTCAGCGCAGTCTCATGTGTGACGTTGATAGCCAACACATTTTTTCGTCTTTTGACTCTAACGTATGTTACCTGGTTTGGCGCACCGCTTGAAGTTGCACCGATACAGACTGTCTGTTATGTCGCCTCAGGTTGTCGGCAGCGAGTTCTGGTACAAATACAGTAGTACTGACTGCAGGAATTCTGAGCTTGTCCTGCCGTTGGCATGCTCGAAGACATGGGTGCCCTGGTGGTGTGTCTTCGTTTCGCCTTGCTGCTCCGCACAGGCTCGAAGGCTTCAACAGAGAAGGCCTCACTGCTAAGCGAGTAGACACTGGTATCATCGGCGTCGGTGTCGCTCTGGAGGCCGGTCCGCTTACTAGACGCAGCCACCGCTTTAGTCAACATTGCCGGCACAGACACGGGGACGTCAACTTGCATCCGCGCCACGAACCATGCCGGCTTATCAAAGATGTGCGCAGAAATAAGGAGAAAACACCTGAGCTAGAGAAATAGCGTCCTGGCCCGCAGACACTTCGTCTTCGTCTCAGTCTACATTGTTTAAACTTTGCATAGTAGGGAATAGGGTTATTATGAGTCTCGAACATGTTCTCAGTCACAAGATATTGGCACTGTCCGTGCGTCATGCATAATTTGCGTGCACAGAATTTATTTCATCGCACGTACCCTTGTACCTTCGCTATTATTACTTTCGCTATTGATCGCCTGTGCGGATAATGTTTAGGAAAGTAGCATCATTTGTTAATTAACAGAATATTTCAGAAACACAACAGCGTTTTAAAAAGAGAATGAGGAGAATTTGAGTAAAAGCAGGGACGCCGGCGTGAGCTAACAGTTCTATAGCCTTCTACTCTTCTCAAAGAGAAGGGTAAGAGGCGGGAAAAAACGGCATGTTTGAAAAGGAATTATGATTTTCTTAGGAGTTGAAAAATGGTAAGGTCGGTTACGTTAGAGCCGGCTATACCTAAAGCCCCGTCCCCTTTACCGTCCTTGCTGCGCTACGATAAAACAGCGTGTCAGTATTCGACGAAATCATTCAGCAAATACATCCATGCGTGAAATAAAGAAGAAAAATGAATGAATGAATGAATGAGCCTGACCTGTACCGGGGAAGGCGCCTGGCCGAGCGCCTGCAGCCGCCTGAGGTCCCCCTGGTCGGCGGAGCGCGACGAAGGGAGCGCCCTGGCTGCGCGGGCCTCGTCCTGCGAGGCGGACTTCTTGATGGCCGCCCGGCCCCCCGGTGGTTCGCTCTTGGGCCGCTCGCCGCCGGACAGGCTGCGCTGCAGCGTCAGCCGCCGGATGCTGAACGGCATGGCGACGCTGCGACACAAGATGCACTGCGTGTCACTCGGTGGCATCGCGATCGCCAATGCGAGCGGCGCTGTTTGTTCCCGTCTTCTAATTGGCTACGCCCTAGATACAGAGCCTGATGGGGTGATAAGAAACAGTATACAGTGACAGCTTATTGTGAGGTATGTCCGGGGGATGGAATCTTCTCGGTTCAGGTATGGCGTGTAAGCAACATTGTGGCTGAGGGACGTCGTCCAGAAAGCGTTTAACACTCTAAAGGTTGCACCCATAGCTCAGCTAGCTGAGATAACTATAAGCATGACAAAGAGCAAACCACACTGACACACAAACAAATCGTGCAGACCTGTGTGAGTTCTAGGCACAGACACACGGGACAGCAGTGTCACGTTATCGGACTGCTGTTGATACACGCGCATTTTCTTGCAGACTTACGATGAAGTTATTATAATGACCTTGCGCTTCATCTATGACAAGTTAGTGACACAATTGCACCTGTTCACTCAACGTGAGCGGCACGACTACGTTGTTTGGGTTGGTGCACAGGGGTCGATATGCTAGATGTATTACGCAATGTCGACGACTGATGCCAAATGCATATTTTCAGGCCCGGAAAGCCTCCCCACTGCAGGTACGGCTGCCAAAGTTTAATGCTGTCTCCTCGCGTCACTAAGGCGCCAGAAGACACCTAATGCAAGCGGCTGCTAAGGAACAAGTCGAAGCCAAAGTACAGTAGGCCCAAAGGGAACCAGAAGCTGCAGATAGCCGTCGCAGTGATAAACATCGCAGTGAGAGTTGAGTCGTAGCCTTGTAACTGCAGGACAATTATCATTGCAGTATTGTTTGCCTAAGGGCGGCGTGTAGACAAGTTTGCGTCGATGACACTATGTACATGGCATTGTGTTAATAACGTGCATACGGCAAACAAAGACAACAAATGAAATTCTTAAAGTAAATACAAAATTGCACGCCTTGGGACTAAAAGTTGCTTCGCTTTCATTCAGAAGCCAGAGTCTTTTTAGAGAACTACCAATGTAACAAAATATATGCTATACGAGTTGTATCGCTGTTTTCATTAAGCGAGAAAGTCGACGGCTAATAAACATGCATTTTATTAAGCGTGTACGCTGCCGAAATTGTTCGACCAATGTTGCAGGAAACATGAACAGGAACCGGAAGGAGAGAACAGGAAATGCGATAATATTGATCCAAGCTAGAACCGTCACACAGCTGAAGTTTCTTCTGCGGGCGTGAAAAGAAGATTCCCACATGAACGGAAGCAGACATCAACGATAAATCAAGCGCTAGAAGTACCCCAATTTTACCAAGCTTCGCCCTTCATGTTCGCTGAAACGGTGGCGCCTATTCCGTATTTCATAAATGAAGGAGTTTAAAGGATGAAAACCTGAAGCAGGCAAACTCTACTTGTGAAAATGCACGGCGATTGTCAGTAAATGTTCCGCCTATTGCTCAAGACGCGTCGTTTGGGACGCGTTTCCCCCTGGCTGTTGCGTCCACAGATGCACATCTATGGTTTTCGCAACATCGCCACTTTTCTCACAAACAAAGCCGGTCTATTCAATGGTGAATAGATGCGTGCAAGTGAAAGCTCAGCGCTATCGCTACAGATGATAAGTCTTTTACTACTGTTAGTCGAAAGTACAGCCTCGAATGCGAACTATTGCAAGGACAATTGCTATAAAACCTAAATTAGTTTCGACATTGGTCCGAAGCGCTCGGGGAAAAGTTGCAACAGCAACCATTCCGATAAAGGTTGGGAAACTTCTTAGCAATAAAGTTCGTCGGCGGTAAATTTGAGTGAAAGTAGCCTGAATGTTCTACTTCTAAGACTTGCTGGGTCGAGTTGTGTCGTGGGACGGGCTTTTTGACGCGTTGGCACACCCAATGATTCTGCCAGTCTGCATGCTCTTCTGGTGCTCAATTTCTCTTACGACGTCGATCGGTTCGTCAGACCACAACATATCAAAGCTGGATGTTAGTCTGTGGTCGCAGAATGCCAGATCACTGGCTTAATGCGTTTCTGCAAGGCATTCAATCATGCATCACTGTTGTTTGGTCGTGGCGACAAATGGGCGTTCAATACACACAACATCTGAAAAATAAGGGCACATTAGGTGCGACAACAGGTCATACAGACCCACATGTTTGGGTACATTACATTGCGGCCCGCAGCGACCACAGCAGGCGACCGAGAGAGTGGCAAAATTTCACGCTATTGGGCTTCCACGTGATCACCTTCTCCGTCATGACGCACACACACCGCCTGGGAAACGAAGCCAAACCTGGCTCGTGAAAAAGCTAATACTAGAAATTATTCAGCGCTCTCTGAGGCCAAAAATGCGGTGCATGAGGTTGTGTGGATGGATCGACAGATGGATGAATTAATCGGTGGATGGATGCTACGAGCGTACCTTTTGAAATGGGGTGTTGGGTTGCGCTACCATGCTCTTTTTGTTATTTTGGCTAATGTCTTACCTATTTTTCTTTTTTACTTAAAAAAAATTACCTCCATCAAACTGTGTAAAGCATTATTGGGAACTTTGTTTTTGTACGTCTACGTTGTTTGTCGTGTCCCTACTTTTCTATCCTCAAACCTCTCATCAAATTTTACTAATATCCGTTGCCGGCTATGTCTACTTTCCCTCTGCTATCCCTGAACCCAAGGATTTCAGGGAGACCAGCAGAGCATAAACCGACAGCTTGGTAGATAGCTTGACATTCTT
This sequence comes from Dermacentor albipictus, assembly GCF_038994185.2. Taxonomy (NCBI): domain Eukaryota; kingdom Metazoa; phylum Arthropoda; class Arachnida; order Ixodida; family Ixodidae; genus Dermacentor; species Dermacentor albipictus. The sequence goes on along the minus strand of NC_091821.1, from coordinate 461,912,679 downwards.
ATAAAACATGTTCCATCGTTTCCCTAGCTTTACCGCCGCAAGCACATTTTCTTCTTGCTTGGTGGAGCTCGCATTTTGGCATTTGCACCTATTCGTTCTAAGCCATCCTGTTTCCGCTTCGAAAAGTAAAGTTGCTTCCCTTTGACTTATCCTAAATTGTTTCTTTCCTAATTTTGTTTTTACCTCTTAAGTAATTACTCATAGCCAGTTTTTTTTTCCAATGCCTGAATCTATGAGATGATCTCAGCCTCTAAGTTTGCATTTAACGTTCTTTGTTGCCATGTTGCTGACCATACCGGTCGCATACGTACTGTTAACTTTCCTAGGTGCTTTCCTCTACTGTTATTCAAAATTTATTCTCTGCGAATACCTGACCACTCTCTTAATCCATTTACTTTCTTTCATATTCCTCCGTGGTTCTTCGAAATCAATTTTACTCTGAGCTTCCCTAACTTCAAAACTTGTCCAGCCCATATCGACCTGTACGACCTCATTTGTAGTCTTCCCGTAGGCGCCCAATGCGAGGTGTCGCGCTGACCTTTGGTTGCCATGGAGCCCTGATTGCACCCCTGAATTCAAGGAAAGAACCACATTTCTAAATGTAAGTACTGGCACCATTACACCTTTCCACACACCTCGGAGCACCTCGTACCTATTGGATCCCGGGTCTGTGGTTCATTATGGTCACGTTTCTCTTCCCCTTTGCTATTATTTTTTCCCCGTGTTTCTATATATCTATCCTTCGTTTATTCTTATACCAAGCTATTTGTATACTTTCACCCAAGGTATTTCTAGGGCTTGTATGGATACTCTCTGTTCATTGTTTTCGTTGAATACCGTAAGACCTAATTTTTTAACGCTAAATTCCAATCCTAAATTCCCACCTTGTCCGCAGACATTAGCCAGACCTTGCTGATCACTTTGCCTGTTAGCAAGCAACACAATGTCGTCGGAATAAAACTAACCTAGGAGTTGCTGCTCAACAATCGTACTCCCTGTTTGTATGAGGGATTAAACCCTATATTGGTTCCTTCTAGCGCAGTTTCCATCTTTACCATGTACATCACGAACAGCAGCGGGGATATAGAGTACCCTTGTCTCAGTCCTTTGGAGATATCAACTTTCTCCTCGCTCCTCATCACTTTTCATTCAGCGCGAACCGTATTTTGCAGACAAATCTCGGTCAAAAGCTGTATACAGTCGTTGCCTAAGCTTTCTCCTTTCAAGTTATCCCACAAAACGCATGCGGTTAACGGTGTATTACGCACCTGTAATGTCTAAAAAAGCCACATACGTATAACGGTCTCCTTCTTTCTGTGGATATTTCAATATACTGAGAACAAGTAAGTTTTCATCCATACGTCTACCGATTCTGAAGCCATCCTGAAGTTCTCCCAATATGTCAATATTTTCTGTCAATACTTGCAGCTTTAATTTAATCGCCTGCACTGCTAACCTGTATATCGCCGATGTAATGCTCAATGGCCTATACGTGTAAATTCTATCTTTCTCCCCCTTACCATTATAAACTAAATTCATTCTACTTTGTCGCCAACTGTCTGGTATTCATCTATGTTTTAAAGTTCTTTCAACTGTTTTCGACAGAGCTTCCTTACTTTTCGGTCCTAGTTCGTTAATCAGCCTAACGGGAACCTCTCTAGCCCAGTGGCTGTGCGCTTAGGAATTTTCTCTTCGGCCTTCTTCCATATGAAATTTGTCAGCACCAGCTTCTTTTCCATCTGGTTTACTTTCATGCTCTTTTTTCCTTCAAATACAACCTCGTCATTGCCTTGAAAAGATTCGGCTGGTTTCTTTCGGATGTAATTTAATGCCGCGTCCCCTTCCAGTTTGTTTCCACCTTCGTCTAGGATATGTTGTTGTACCGTTCCAGCCTTCCTGCCTAATAAGTTTATGTGGTTCCAAAATATTCTAGGGGCGGCCTTCTTTTTCTCACGTATTTTTGACAAGCAATATTCACTTTAACCTCTTTGCTTGAACCAGTATTTGAACCACAGATTTTTTCTCCCTGTATATTTTCCATTTCCTGGCGACTTCATCCTGCGGCAACTGAGATTTTTTTTTTATTTTTGCCTGCCTGTGCTCTCTGGATGCTTGCTGTTGTTCACCGATCACTCCCCGTATCTCCTTGTTCCACCAGCTTTTATGTTTCCTCTTTCCTTTACAACAAACACGTTGCTTCTCTTGCGCTAAGACGCTCGCTATACTCCCACACCTTGCTTGGCCATTTGCCAAGTTACCTCCTCCGGAACAAGCGGAGGAGGTAGCCATCGCCCTGGCCATCGCCGACGCAGACTGCCACATGATGCTGAGTGACTCAAGACAGGCGGTGCGAAACTTCGCCAAAGGGCAAATCTGCAGGGAGGCTGAGCGCGTACTGCGAGCGGTAAAACTAGAAGAATGAAAAGTACGACTCAAGTGGTTCCCGGCGCACGCGGGCGACGCGTTGGAACGCAATGAGAACCATAATGAGACGGCACACGCAGCGGCGCGAGCGCTAACCAACCGCGCCCCGGCGACAGACCGTCCGATGTGGTTCGGAACCAAGGACCGCATGACGGATTACAATGAAATCACGAAGGCCTACCGCCTGGCTCGCATGACTCTCCAACCACCGCACACGAGACTGAGTCGAGCGGAGGCGGTAGTACTGAGACAGCGCCAGACCGGATCGCTACCGAGCCCGCAACTGATGAATTGCATGTACCCCGAGACATATCCGACAGATATGTGCAGAGTCTGCCGGAGGGAGACCGCAGACTACACGCACATCTTGTGGGACTGCATTAAATATCCAGAAGACGCTAAATCAAGAACACTCCCACCGCGGCTCGAGGCAGCCGCGAAGAGCTACGACCGAGACGATCAGCTCTAGGCCGTCCAGCAGGTCCTCGAGGCGCTCGAAAGGCACGGACCCAGCGAGCCGGCAACGGCGAGCGGAGACCCGCGCCGAGTAACGGCAACTTCGAGGATGACGTAGGCCCTCGTCGGGGCGCGCGAGCGCCCAACTGCAGGCATAAATAAAGTTTCTCCAATCCAGTCCAATCTCGACTCTTGTGACTATATTAGTTATTTGTTCAGTGTTTGTCCAAAAAATGGCGCGTTTATGTTCGCTCCCTCTGCTGCTATACCCTTCCTCGTCAATGACCATTCCTCTCAACTTATAAGTTTCGTATTGTCATCAGAGAGTAACAAATGGTCGATTGCCTATTTCTGGCTTCCCATGTGATCTGACCATCACATTTAGGCCCCGTATTTACTATAATGGGGTTGCGTTGCTCGCATAAATCTAGCATTAACTTCTCGCTGATGACGGTATAGCCATCTAGGTCCTGTATGTGGGCATTCATGTCACCCAACAGGATAATTTCGGCATTATTTCCGAAAGACTCCATATCAGCACTTATGCATTTCCCTAAGTCTTCATTCTTCGCTGGGGACTTTCTTCCCGTCCACAAATACGTTACGGCAAGCCAAGTCTTCTTTCCACTCACTTTGCCTGATCACCAAAGATGCTCTCGACACTTTGAATTTACCCTTTCCCATTTGGCTCCCGGATGTATAAACACTCCGACTCATCCCTCCCTTTATTTCAGGTTTAGTTCCTTTACAACCTTCCCAAACACAATTCTCAATCATTGCTGGCTTTTCTAAGTTCTAAGGTGTGCTTCAGGAACCGCAGGTGTCCATAACGCCAAGCGCCCTCTTCCGGTTGGCGTGTGGTCCGCGCTACATAACTGAATGAGCACCCTAAATACTTTGTTATTGGGCTAGTTGGCTGATACTTGATGACACTATTGCAGCGCTAATAAAAACAGACACAAAGGATGCAAGACCGGACTCCACGGGCACTAGTGGCCTTTTGTCTCTTGTGTTCGTTTTAGCTGCTGCGATGGCTTCATCATGAATAGGCATGAATGAGCAAAAAAAAAAATTGAATGTCTCAAAGAAAGCCCGGCTGTCAATAAAAAATTGATTATTACTTGAAAAAGAAAAAAAAAACATGTCGAAACATTTTCGGAAAGTTAGAGGAGTATGGGGACAAGTTGGTACTAATAAGTGTTCTGAGTAGCTTGATTATTTCGATGAGGGCCCGCTCAAACATACACTGTTCGCGAACTTCGAGAGTTGTTACCACAGAGCCCGAAATTTTCGGGGATGCTCCCAAATGGGTATTTCGCAAATATCAATAAAACCGTAATTGACAACCATAATTTTCGAGAGATTTTATTTTCTTTAAGTTGTGCTGCCCATTCAGCCTGTCCGCCTTCCAGAAGTGTTTGGATTCAAGCAAACTGGAAGGATTATCTGGCCAGCTATCGAAATAAGTAAGATACGTTTAGAGTAGTGGTCAAAAAAAGAAACATGGTACAGATTAACAGAACCGGAGTGAGTGCAAGCGTGACGTAACGCTACATTATAGAGATATAAATTTTAAATGCGAAAGTTGTGATCGCGATCAAATAGACAGAAAGCTCCATGGCGATAGAGGTAGTAAAACCTTATTGAATAAAGCAGGCTAGGTGACAATTTGTATCCCTCCCGTTTCTAAGGGGACGCCAATAAAGAGCTTAATCATCATCATCATCAGTCTTACGCCCGGCGTTCATGGTGATCAGCCATATTTTTTTCTAAACCTTAGAGGGCACTGCCTCCTCGCGACTGAGGTGGCCGCTGCGCTTCAATGGCTGTGGCCTCCGAGATCAGAACGGCGAAAGCTGAGTGATATTTTTGTAAGCAGGTGCTCTCGGCGTCAGTTGGAGCGCCATGGATCGAAGGTGAAACTCCTCAGGCAACGCGCTCCTCGTCGAAAGAATTCCCGTGCAGCGCTTCTGGCTACGCGGTGCGTTTTCCAGTCAAGGGACGGCGCTGTTCTCGACTCGGCGGAGTCGGGAAAAAGTCATTGAGTCGAGCGCCATTTGAGAGCACTGGGTTAAGACGGCGACTTGTTCTTGGCGGGTAGAGAGCAGGTAAGGCAGCTAGGTGCGTCGCAATGGCCACAAGGCCAAGCGCAGTCGCATCCGAGGTCGCGCGCAACCCTTGTGGCTATTCTTAGACCCTCCACCGGCGGCTCCATAGCTACGTGTCGCAGCCGTGTCCTGCCCGCCTAAACAGCGAGGAATCTTAAAGTAAAATAAGGTTAAACGTGCTATAACTAGTTCGAGTGTTCTGCCGAGTGTCGACGCGTTTGTTGGGAAGTTAGACAACGCAAAGGATTAATACAGACACCACAATTATGCTTTCGCAATACTGTTCGCACTAATAACTTCAATGGAGTAAAAAAAGTTCTCTCAAGCAGCATTGCCTTGATTTTGTTGCAGTTCTTTTTGTTAGTTATGCCTTTTGCCTATAGGTACCGCATATAATTATACCTGTGCGAGAATCGAATCGAAAAGCATACTTAAAGAAGACACGCGTGAGAAGTTGAGCGTAAGAAATTCTGGATAATCTCGACCACGGTACTAGGATCGGAACACTGTGCTCCTCAAGTTCGCGCTGCTTTTACCAATGTTGGTAGTTTCAACCGCACTTTACACTGCTTATTTTTCAACATGGGAGAGCATTGTAGGTACCCTCCCACGAACTTGGTTCGTGGAAGGGTAATTCGTGCCTCGGAAGCATTCGTTATACTTTGCTGCATACGTATGGCGCTCTCCATTGGCAAAACACGAGCGGAGGCCAAAGCAGAGAGGAGCAGAGCAGCATAGCGCAGCGAGAGTGCGTCTTCTTGCTCCCCCATTGAAACATTCAATGCGCTCCGGGAGGAGAGGGCGAAATTGTATGACGTAACCAGATTGTTTACCCTCCCGCCGAGATTATCGCGCGAACTTCCTTCGCACTCCGCTTGGCGCGCGGGAGAGAGAGAGAGAGAGAGAGAGAGAGAAAAGGAAGGCAGGGATAATAACCAGTCAAGAGTCTGGTTGGCTACCCTAGACTGGGAGAAGGGTGAAGGGAAGAGAGAAGGGAGAGCGAGAGAGAGAGATAGATAGATAGATAGATAGATAGATAGATAGATAGATAGATAGATAGATAGATAGATAGATAGATAGATAGATAGATAGATAGAGAGAGAGAGATAGCGAGAGAGAGAGAGAGAGAGAGAGAGAGGGTATAGAGACGTTCACAGAAAGTCATTGATTCAAAGCGGGGAGCAACTCGAACTGCCCTTGACGTCACCAAACTGCTCCAGTTCTGCCAATGGATCACAGGGCTCCTGCTACTGTTCGCTCATTGGGACGCAGTTACTCTCTCGAGAGAGCACGTTGGCGACGCTTTCGAGTGCTCCTGCTCGCCCAATGGAACGCGCTATTAGGTTCTCGTCAGACTACCGAAATCCAGCAGCGTTTAGCTCGACTGTGCCCAGTCCTCAGACCGTCGTGGAACACCGAATGTTGGTCGTTTTCCTTTCTTGAAAGATGTGCCCTGGTTCGCTTTTTCGGCAGCAGGCGCAACAAAATCAGCGAATAAAATAAATCCGCATGATAAACAGTGGCCAACTCACACGATGTATTTCATCTCGTTCACTTGTGTCTGCTTGTATGGTGTTGCGCTGCTAAGCACGAGGTCGCGAGATCCAATTCCGGCCACGGCGGCCGCATTTCGATGGGGGCGAAGTGCAAAAACGCCCGTGCCCCGCGCATTGGAGGCACGTCAAAGAAACCCAGGTGCTCAAAATTAATTTGGAGTCCCCCATTACGGAGTACCCCCCCTACCCCAGAATTCAATTCAATTTCATTCAATTCAATTGTATTTGTTTGTTTGCGGCGACGTCTATGAACGTCCCTCCCTTAACAAAAGAAAAAAAAAGGTGTTAACTTTTTTGTGGGTTTTTGGGACCACGTCAGCTTTCGTTAAGTCAGCGATCAAGCTGGGAAACGCTTGCTTCCGTGCGAAAAATAATTTGGGAACATGAATGTCTGTTTAGCCAATATCAGCGCAGCTACTTTAGTTTCATTTTATTGATTTTCATGTGAAGGCGCCGGTGTTTTATATACAACTTACTTGAACATCTTTAAGCGTTTTAAAGCATTATACGCCAAACAAGATTTCGCAAACGGAATGAAAAATACCTCACTGATTGTTGAGGCACGCATTTCGCTCCGAATATTTTCTGGGAGGATAAAAACGGAAGGAAACAGCTGAGAGGACAGCACAATGTTCATGCAAATTTCATTTTGATTTCTGTGGAAAAAAGCAAACCGCTTTGGCACGTTAACATAGGCACTCACATGGAGCATGGTCATTTGCAATGCAAGGTTGTTGTAGAGGCCTCAGTCGCAAATCCGAGACTGTAAGAGCCATTGTTTAGGTTACTTAGTTCAGGTTTCAAGCACATGTCGCTGTGCCAGGAAGCTCGGAAATGTTTTCGGTTTTGAAACGGGCCCGCCTCTTGAGAATGCCGTCCGGAATGATATTCCAGTGTGCAAAAATGAGCGGCCATGGCTTCGGATGGGCGCGGAGGGGGGGGGGGGGGACTGTGAAGTTCGCTCACCGTTAGTCGTGGCATATTCGATAAAGGCGACTGTCGCGATTTGGAGTCCCGAACAGCCATACCGCGACAATCACCGAGCTGCCCCAAGGCCGCACAACATACGGGCACTTCGCAGCTGCCCCTCGCGAAGTATGGCGAACGCGACCAGCGTAGACAGATAACGAGGCATTTTCGATATTCTCCTATTGAGGCGGCAATTTGCCCTTAATCCACTTGCTCGGGCGTCTGCGAACGCGGAATAGAGTTGACAGATCAGCTCATGCGTCATGCAGGGTAGTTGGTTATAGGTTTCCCACAGGTAATGAAGTTCCATTTTCTTCCTACTTTCATTTTGGCTTGTATTTACCTTTTCGACAGTACTTCTATGCTTCAGTAACAAAAAATAAGCGCAATCAATTTCCTTTGTACTTCACTTGACTGTCAGTCAGCTCCACATAGCTTCTTTACAGCGTTTCTGGTGGCGTACGCCAATGCGCGAGGCATCACATCGTGCACGCAAGCAGCTGGCAATACATTTTTGTAAACTTAGTTTAGTTATTGCTGCCAGCCATCTATCTCGGCAGACGTGGACCACACAGGCTCTCCGAAACAGGTTGAATCAAGAGCAATGCATGAAAGCAGAACAAATAAATCGGAAGAGAAGAAAAAGGGGTGTCAGCAACGCGCCGCGCGAGCGACGTGCACAAAACGCGGGAAAAGAACACAGAGATAATAAAGCAACTAAATATCTAGAAAAGTGATCGAAAGCACAGTTGGAAGCGTAAAACATGAAGTCAATGTCAAGCTGCAGGGACAGCAGGAGAAAAGGAAAGTAAAGGATAAAGAAAGCATCAAAGCAAGCAAAACAGATAACACAGAAGCGTTTGAATGTGTAAATAAGAGAAAAGACAGCGTGGCCACAAAAAGAAACGAAGGGGAAAACAAGGGAAGAAGTCACCTAGTAAGAGTAATAAAAATGAATTGTGCGAAAAAATGACACAAATGAACCAAAGAACGAATTCGAATCTCAGCGAGAGGAAAAGAAAAGCCAACACGCGTAGATCCCCGGAATGTTTTTCAAAAGCATAAGCTAGATCGCTGACGCTTTGCAACGAGAATTCTTCTGATTTATTCTTTTTTATAACGGGGCATCATTCGTATTCGAAGAAATGACTTTACACCGACCGACTTGAGAAACCGTCCTCCTCGGAAACGCAATCCGGATGCGCGGCTTCTTGTGGGCTTCGTGTTTATTCCATAACTATATTACGTTATGGCCCGCTCTGACCTGAGGAAAGCAAGTATACTCGGCTTCCGCTAACGCCCGCCGTTTCCTTCCTTACTTATTTTTTTAAAGCGATAGCTGTTATAGGTTCACTTCTTGGGTCGTTTTCAAGTCCGCCGCGGTTGTCTCTGGAACCCCGACGTTCTTTACGAGGAAGTTACAAGAGATAAATATAGACGCATGCCATGACACACGAGCTATTCGCTGTGGTACGTACACGCTTGGGGGTTGGAAAAAGAGGAGAACGTTTCTTTGCCTGGTTCCCCCACTGTGGGTATGCGCTACAGTCACTCAGGAGAACAACAACAACGACGTAGACTCCTGGCTGTCTCTGTTATTCCGCCCGTGACATTACTGGCGGAAGTGATGGGTAATGCACCTTTGCCCCCAAGTTTCCGCCGTCATTTCTGGGACTTTACAGACAGCCACAGCTCCCACAGCAAGAAGCAGCCGCCGGCCTGCAAGGACTGCCACCATAATTGGGCCCCTTGCCATCGAGACTGGAAGTAAGGATGTCAACGCCCACTACAAACCAGGCCAGCCAAACATACGATGCCCAGTGTGCAATCCCACATGTTTTTCATGCGTGACAGACAACCAGACCGTTCCACGGAGACACTTGTGAGGTTGTTGAAGACTCGCTGGACTACTTCGATCGGGTTGCCAGCATCAACGAGTGGGAAGATGTTCGCAAGACGCGGAGAGGTTACTTCGCATTGGAAAACTCGGCGAAGACCTGGTACGAGAACCGTGAGGGTTCCTTAGCGACATGGCGAGAGTTTAGTCGGCAGCTCCACGATGCGTACCGCCACGCCAAAAGAAATGAGAGAGCTGAACAAGGCATCTAGGAAGGCGTGTAGGAAACTAGGCAACTAGGCATCTAGGCATCTAGGAAACAGCGGCCAAACGAGAGAGTCTCGATCGATGTTGGTCGAGGACATGCTTCGTCCTTTCAGGCGCGCAGACCTTGCAATGCCCGAGGAAAAGAAGGTGAAGTCGATTTCCAACGAACATTTAAAGAACCTGCCTCGACGCAATGACCCCACGATGGCTGTTCCTATTTTGACTTATTTTCCGACACTAATAAGACTGTTTTGCCAACATCTCCGTATTTGTTGATAATAGTGCTGTCACTGCATGCCCTTGTCGACAATGGTGCCGATTATTCAGTTATAAGCGGCGCACTGGCGACTAAATTGAGGAACTTCACCACGCCATGGCAAGGGCCCCACATGCGCATGGCGGGTGGCCATCTGGTAATGCCAACTGGAATGTGCATGGCACGTATTGGAATCCGTGTGTCGACGTTCACGGAGACCTCCCTCGTATTACATGTGTGCTGCCGCCCAATAATCCTTGGAACTGACTTTCTTTGTGAATACGGCGCAATCATTGACCTACGCGAGTTGCTGGTGTCGTTCGAGGACCCTTTTCCTCCCGAAGCTGACAACGCCCGATCACCGAAGACAGCGCTACGGTTGTCCGATGAATCTCTGACTTTGCTTCCGCGAAGCAGCCTATTTGTCGGTGTGGAATGTGAACAGGACGTCCCCGACGCTGTAAATGCGGAAGCAAACTTGTCGTTCCTTCTCGCGCTCCAAATCTGCGTTGCCCGAGGCGTTATTCAGCCTAAACCTGCAGGCTCACCTGCTGGTCACAAGCTTCAGCGAAGAACACCGTCATCTTACAAGACGCACCACCGTTGCATGCCTTGACGAAATTGCCGATGTCCACGGTCCGCGAATATTCGGTGTTCTTTGCCGCATGACCATTCTGCCACGGCGTTCGTGAGCACTCTCGATGTTAACCCGAGCCTACTATCATCACAACGAGAAGGCCTTGTGGATGTACTCGGTTCTTTTCAAGATTGTTTCGATACAACGACGAAGGTTGACCAGACGCCGCTTGCCTAGCATCGCATCGTTATCTAACCATGCCGAAAGGCCTGTTCGACAACATGCCTATGGGATGTCGCAAACAGAACAAGACGCTATACGCCGCCAAATTCAACAGACTTTTTCAGACGACGTCATCCAGCCATCGACCAGTCCCCGGGCTTCTCCAGTGGTGTTAGTAAAGAAGTAGATGGTACCTTGCGCTTTTGCGTCGATTATCTGAAATTGAATAACATCGCAAAGAAAGACGTTTATCCTTTGTCCCGAATAGATGACTCCTTGAATCCAATACGCAACACTCGATGCTTTTCTTCCATGGGTTTACCCAGTGGCTATTGGAAAATCGCAGTTGACGCTTGTGATCTCGAAAATACCACTTTTATTACTCCTGACTGTCTCTACGAGTTCAAGGTACTTCCTTTTTGGTTATGCTAGACGCCAGCTACTTTTCAAAGAATTGTGAACACCGTTCTCTCTGGGTCGATATGGAAATTGTATGTCGTTTACCTAGACGACGTGGTGGTCTTTTCGGACACGTTTGAACAACGCGTCTAGCGCCTGCAGACAGTTTTTCAGGCAGTTCGAATGGTTGTACTTCCTCTACCGAGGATTTATCCCCCGCCTCACAAAAAGCTCAGCACTGAAGATGCCGTAGCTCTCCGACTTATACAGGCCAACACATTTCCAAACCTACACAGATACAGTAAAATGTTCCCACATACATATCGTGGCATCTGCCCCTGGTGCGGCGACACACGCCCTACGCTCTTTCACGTCTCGTGGGGGTGCGAGGGCAAACCTCAACACTTAAAGACTCCTAGCACGTCATTTGAGCGGTGGGAGGTACAGCTGACCGGCGATACCCTGGCGGCACAAGAAGCTCTCGTCCAGCAAGTACGTCGAGCATGCCATGGCCAGTGGAGTCCTGGAATGAGGACACCACCCACTCGACCTCAAGAGCAACCACCTCGATGGTCCGAATTTTCTCTCTCTCTCTAAAAGACGAGTAATGCCATTTTGGGTGCAAAGAACTGAAGTTTCTTGGCCACATAGTGAGCCATGCCGGCATACTCCCAGACCCTGAGAAAACGAGCGCCGTCGCCGCATTTCCCGTGCCAACGAATAAGCGCGATCTCCGCCGCTTTTTGGGGCTCTGTGCGTACTACCGACACATTGTCGAAACTTTTTCTAAAATCGCTGAACCCCTCAGCCAACTTACGAAAGAAGACGTCCCGTTTGTTCGTGGTCGGAATCAGCGCCACGCCTTCGATACCCTCTGAAAACTTTCCCAGGCCCCACCTGTGGAGGTATTCTGTAAGAGTCCACCTAGTGAACTGTCCATTTCGGCTGCTGCTGATTGGCTAGGGCCGCTCGTCTCCTCCTCACTCGTAGAGCTGCATCCAATAAGCAGTGGCCGAAATGGACAGTCCACTAGGTGGACTCTTACAGAGTACCCCCCCCCCCCCTCCCGCCCCTCTACTTGGTCACTTCGACGAGAACGCCACACGTAGTTGCACACAGATGCCAGCAGCGTCGGACTTGGAGCCATCTTGGTCAAGTGGCAAAATGGCGTCGAGCGTGTGATTGCCTAAGCACGTTATCCGCTGCCGAGAAAAAATTACTCTGCAACAGAAAATGACTGCTTAGCCGCTGTTTGGGTCGTAGCAATGTTTCGGCCATACTTGCACGGTCGCCCATTGAGTGTAGTCACCGACCAACATTCTCTTTGTTGGCTCGCCTCAATCTCAGGTCGTCTGGCACGATGGAGCCTTCGACTCCAAGAATTTGCCGTCACCATCATTCACAACTCAGGATGCGAACACACCGACGCTGACTGTCTCTCACGTGCACCAGTCGGAAGTCCCTACGCTGACCTTGAAGAGGACGACGCTTTTCTTTCTGCCGTACCAGCAACTAACTTAGCTCAAGATCAACGCGACGACTTGGAGCTCAGCCCTCTCATTGGCTATATGGAAGGGCACGCGTCAAGTCTTCCTCGCAGTTTCACGCACTCGCTAGCTGCCTTTTGTTTCCTGGATGGCGCCCTTTATATGAACTTTGATCATACGAAAGCTACATACTTGCTAGTTGCGTGATCCTCGCTTCGTGACGATATTTTACGTGGCTGTCACGACGAACCATCGTCTGGACACGTAGGCTATACACGCAAGTTGAACCACATTCGCCGCTCTTACTACTTGCCACGTCTCACAAAGACTGTGAAGCAGTACGTTCGCACATGTCCCCACAACGCGCCCGCAGCCGTATTCAGTGTCGTCAAACCTCAGACGCACTCCGCTACAACCTTCGTCACTGCGAGGTTACCTACAATCCTGCCGATGAAGTGTGGGTGTGGACCCCCATCCGACTGCGCGGCCGGTCCGGAAAGTTGCTGCGTCGCTACTTCGGTCCCTACAAGGTTGTACGGCGACTCAGCAACGTTACTTACGAGGTTCTCCCAGAAGGCGCCTCAAGAAATTCCTGTCGACTTCCTCAAACTGATGCGCTTTATGTTTCAAGACTCAAAACATATTTCTAGCGCCGTGACTCGACCGTCGAGTGAGTTTACTACAGTGACGACTTAGCGTCGTACGTTTCGTTGTGTCCTCTCTTTTTTTCTTTCATTTTTTCTTTGACAGCTGCAGATTGTTATTTCAAGTGAAAACACGTTTATTTCGTATATATGGTAACCCTAATTTTTTTTTCTTTTTAGCTTCATATACAGCCTCGAGACAATGTTTCTTTTGTGCGGGGGGGGAGGTAATGAAACATGCGATGACATATGAGCCATCCGCTGTGGCACGTACATGCTTAGTGGTTGGAAGAAGAGGAGAGTGCTTTCATTGGTTCCGGTAAAGACGTGAACTCGTGGCTATCTCTATTGTTTCACCCGTGACAAAATTCTCATTGTGCCGCGAGGATTCGAACTTGCGACCTAAAGAATGGCAGCCCAGGATTCTGTCAGTTCCTCTGCTGATCTAGACCAGTGGTGAATTTCGATGCTGGAAAGCGCGATCGCGCCAGCAACTACTATGATTGCATGACCCCCGCTCAACGTCTGCGTGTGAGATAGAGCTGGCGTCCACGCCATCTTCATCAATTCCGTTGCCTGCCCTTGTTGTAGTCGCCTTTAAGAGGAAGCTTTATCTCGGGCCCAACTCCGACGCGGCCCATTCAAATACACGTAAAACGCAAAAACGTTTTTCTGAGATAACCCCTGGACCGATATTAATGAAATTGTTGCAGTTGAGAGAAAAGGATAAATTCTAGTGACTGTTGGAAGAGGAATTTTGATTTAGGGCCTGAAATTCTTTTAAAAACGTTTTCAAAAATTCGAAAATTTGAAAATAATAAACGCACGAAGTTTACAACTTGTTAGGTCTGCATCAAGAACAGATATCGCGGTTCTGTAAATGGCATCCGTTATATCATTGAAAGCGGAGAAATTCTGTACGTCAGCTAATATATTACGTGAATTTGTTACGTTGTTTACAAGGGTTCTGCAATAGCTGTATTTCCATATTACTGGATTTTTTTTAGATTGATGTGGAACATATGAATTTGGTTTGATTTAGATGTACTACGATATGTATGCAATTAACAGAATTATGATATCATTTATCCTTGCTGAGTTACAGCGCTGTAAACTTGATAGTTCCGTATGCTGAAAATATTCCATTTCTGCCCATTTTTAATAAAAGATTGACTACCTAAATCAAAAATTCGAAACCAACAGTCACTACATCTTGAGTTTTTCTTTGAAATGAAATAAATCTCACCAAATTTGGTGCAGTGGCTACCAAGAAAAACGAATTCTCCTTTTACATGTATGTAGACAGGAGCACCCGAGCTAGGGCTTCCTCTTATAATGTGCTTCCCCGTGGAGGAGGTGGTCCTAAAATAAGTTTTCTTCTTCTAAAAGTAATGACCACCCTTGAGCGCGTCGTCGTATTCGCCTTCACTAGTCTTCTTCAAGCGCTAGGTTTCTCGTGTTTGCTGATTGGGAATGCACGACTTCGTCTTGTTAGTTGAAAGACAGCGTGAGGCCTAACAATGGTGTAGCCCAAGTACAAGCTCGAGAGAAATCGAACAAATCCAGCAGTAAGAAGATTAAGGGTTGTCTTGTAGCAGAGACCAGTTACTTAAGCCCGGACAGGTAAGAGGAGGTGGAAAAGCCGAGTCTTTCCCTCTAGCCACCAGGAGGCGCCACTTCCCCAAACGAAAATGACTAACGTCTCTTCTCGAACGAAGACTGCGCCATTGCCCTTGCGAATTTTCGCTCCAATAAAGGCGACGCAAAGTCGCCTAAAAGGTATTTTTCTTAGTGCCCTCTATATTTCGCAAACTTGGCCGTCATGCTTCGTGTTGCCGGAGAAACTAATTTATGTTTAACACCTGCTTTAGCAATGCGATAAAGGAACACAAACAAGGAAATCTATTCGGCCTGTATTGGTACTACATTACCCTTCTACAATACGAAAAACGCCACCCCTTCCTTGACAAGAGTCTGAGCCTAAGCCAGCAAGTACGCAAAAACAAGAGACGAGTGGCGACGCCCCCTTGAAGTTTCAGCACCAGCTCGGTGCGACGTCGTTGATATTGAAGGCCTGTATTCGGCCCTATAGTTAAACTTTTATCGGTAAGATAAAATGGACTACATTGTATTCTACAAGAGCCAAATCGTGAACTCAGCACGTCTCAAGAACATTTACTGAGCCAAAATGGCACGAGTGCGATAACTATAATTTGAAATCCGTGATATCACACTGACGTTCCGCGCGCGCTGTGGTTTCGCCGAAAAATAAATATTACTTAAACTTTCAGAATTGTAAAAACAGAGTGCAATGAGAAACGACAAAGAGGATGACTGGGCAGAAGGTCGAGGCGTTGACTCACAACAGAAAAGTTTATGGGAAGCGCGAGGAGAAGTAGACGGCCCAATAAAACTTCTTGCGGTCAGTCAGCGCTGCGTCCGTCTAGCAAGTATTCTTCGTCCTATGTTGTTGCGTGCTGTTTTCGCAAGTATGAAAATAAAATGCAAGCGCGCGCAACGCATACTCATTTCCAAGTTAGTTGTCTTGACTAATAATCAACCTGTTACTCGTAGATTACCGCAAATGCAGGTCTCGGAAATAATATATCGGTGTAAACTCGTATAGCGTTCGTTTTTAGCATCCTTTTAGAGAACCCTAGGCATACAAAAAGTGGAGGTCTTGCTTTAGTCAAGTCAAATTTATTACAGTCATGTTGGAGTTACATGCTAATAGTATTACAGGAGGAAGTCCCATAGTTTTGAAGAAACTGCCAGGGAGATCTCCTATGGTTACATAAATAGGGTTATTGTACAAGAACAGAAAGGAAGTGCGGTCATGTGAACAGTAAGAATAATAATTAGGCAAGTTCATTATTTATAACAGGACATTGGATACATAGGTTAATAGTAATGCTAACTACTGAAAAAAACGCGCAAAATCATCGAAAGCGTGCGAACATGCAGAATAACAACGGATATTAACATGAATAATCAACCCGACATGAGCAACAAAACTTGTTTCAATATCAATAACAATAATCACTTATAGAAAAACAGAAGGTATACAACAAATGACATACATATTGATAGGTAATTAGGAAATTCAGATGAGTCGGTTAATTCCTGGATGAAATATTTCTTGGTGCGCACGGAGAATGAGTGAACGTTGTGCAAGCATCTTGTTTCGAAAGGTAATAGATAGAGACAGAGGAAAGGGGAAAGGCAGGGAGGTTAACCAGAGAAAAAGATCCAGTTTGCTACCCTACGCTGGGGAGAGAGGGGAGGGGGAGGTAAAGTGGTAACAAAGTAGAGATAAAGAAAGAAAGGAGCATAGACACACAATCACAATCGGCCACTGTCACCGCATACTATCACCGCACAGCACAGTAACACTTGCAGCACTATCAACATCAGTTCGGGCTACAGCCACTTGTCCAATTCTGTCGCCCTCGAAAATCCCAACAGTGCCCTCGCTGCCCTCTGCTGCGATGGCTTGTGATGGCGGAATTTTAAAATAAGTTCCTCTGTGAGAGGTCTTCGGTCAAAACGCGCTATCGCGATTGCGAGTGATTGTCTCTGTACATTATAGCGAGGAAAGTCACAAAGAAGGTGTTGAAGAGTCTCCTCGTTACCACAGTCCTCACACGAGGCACCGTCGGCCCATCCAATTGGGTAAGCAAAAGACTTGGTGAAAGCCACCCCTAGCCATATTCGACAAAGCAGGGTAGCTTCGTGATAGCAGAGTCCAGCTGGAATGCAAAGGCGTAGAGAGGAGTTAAGATTGTGGAGTCGGTTGTTTTTAAAACTTCCTGCGTTCCACAAGGAGAACGTGATGTCATGGCTGAGCATTCGAAGTTTTCTAGCGGCATCTGTCCTTGATAATGGTATCGACTCCTCCTCGTCACCTTGAAGAGCCCACCGAGCAGCGTTATCGGCGTGTTCGTTCCCTATTACTCCGCAGTGACTTGGAAGCCACTGAAATGTCACGTGGTGTCATTTCTCAGCTAAGGTATGGATTAGTTCTCTATTCTCAAATACCAGTTGTTCGTCTGGTCTGCGCCGCAGGGCTGATAGCAAAGATTGCAATGCTGCCTTCGAGTCACTGAATTTTGACCATCTTCGAGGTTGTTCTTGGCTAACGAGACGAAGTGCAGCGCGAAGAGCTGCAAGTTCCGCAGCCATCGGTGTCGTTGGGTGACATGTCTTGAAACTGATGGTGGTGGCTTTCGCTGGGAAGATCACGGCTCCAAAGGAACACTGGAGAGTTGCCGATCCATCAGTGTAAATATCTACCTGTTCGGCGTACCTCTCGTGCAAAAGGAGCAGAGGTAGTTGTTTAAGATCAGGTAACGACAGCTCACTTTTTTTCTGATTACTGGTACGGTGAGGTGCACTGCAGGTCGAGCCAAACACCATGGAGGAATTGATGGCTTAGTTGCGAGGGTGAAGCCTGATGGGAGGCAGGTGTAATACTCCGAAATCGTAGTACGAAATGATGCCTGCGGCCTTTCTGACGGTAGTGTTGCCAGATGGTGGGAACGGGCATGGGCAACGTGCCTAATGTGCACTCTCAACACTTCTACCGCAATGTGTGTTTGTATAGGTTGGTCCTGGGCAATCGCAATAGTCGCTGCTGTCGATGTGCATTTTGGCAAACCAAGACAAACCCTGAGAGCCCGAACTTGAATAGCCTGTAGAGCACGAAGATTTCTCTGGCAAGTGTTGGTCAGTACGGGCAAACTATATCTCAAGAAGCTCAGAAAAAGATCGAAAAAAGAAAGGTAATGAATTCCATATTACTATACCAGAGAAGGGGGCTGGGAACTTGCCGTAATTCTTCCTTACCGCAGGTAAAGAAAGATTATTGAGCAGGCAAAACCGGATACTGTTGTTGTTAGTAATGTTTTCAGGATCAATACATTCAATGAAGATGTCGTGTGTGATGAGCTCATTTGTAATTATGGGTAGTTTCTGACAGAATAATTGTAGTACTGGGAAAATGTTTTGTTTAGGAAACAGTGGCTTGCAGGACAAATAAAATGGGCTGAAAGTCATTAGTCTCATAGTTTGGCTCTGATGTCGCTGCAGACGTTCAATACGCGTGAAATACGTATTGGCCCATGACAATACACAATACGAAAGATCATACGATGTGAGGTGGAAAATAAGTTCTTGTCGTGACGATAATGTGGATGCCACAAGCATTCTTTTTGACAAGTGATCGGGCGTGCCCATGAAATTTTAGTTCAGTAGCTATGGTGACACCGAGGAACCACGCTTCGTTCGAAACCTGTATGTCATAATCACCAATGTGAACAGAAGGTGGGACGCCGATTGAAATTCGGCGGGAATGGAACACCAT
Organism: Dermacentor albipictus; assembly: GCF_038994185.2. Lineage (NCBI taxonomy): Eukaryota > Metazoa > Arthropoda > Arachnida > Ixodida > Ixodidae > Dermacentor > Dermacentor albipictus. The sequence goes on along the minus strand of NC_091821.1, from coordinate 461,894,115 downwards.
AAATGTGGGTTTAGTGGGATTAATGTGGCAGATGATTGTTTTGGCATCATAAAGTAATGTTACTTAAGTCGGTTTTAAGAATAGACTGGAGTGTGGCAACTGATTTACTGGATGTAAAGGTGTTCGTGTCATAGGCGTAAAGTATGCACTTGGTCTTAGCAAGAATAGTGGATAGGTCAACAGTAAACATCAAAAATAAAAGTGGGCCTAAAATTGATTCATGAGGGACTCCTACGTTGTTTAGCTTTGATGATGAGAGATGGCCGTTAACTTGTATCATTTGAGACCGGTTACTCAAGTAGTCTCTAATGAAGTTTATAGTGCAGGACCAGACGTACCAAATGATTCGACTTTAACAAGTAGTATGCGATGGTCTATGGTGCCGAATGAATTCATCAGATCGCTGAGAACAGAACCCACAACTAGATTCCTGTCAATGGCTTGCTTCATTTCTTCAGTTAAAGTAATAAGTGCCAGTTCGGTTGAATATCCTTGGTGAAATTCGGATTGCTGAGGAGACAGAAGGTTAAATTTCTTTATGTAGCGCAATAATCAAGTGTGGAATAGCTTTTCAGCCACTTTAACAAAGAAAGGAAGGATACAAATTGGTATTCAATGCCCTCCCCTAGTCTGATCACCTTTCATGAGAACAGGAACTACTCTACCAGCTTTAAGACAGATCGAAAACAACCCCACAGAGAACAATTTGTACATGATTATTGCCACAACTGACGATATTGCAAGCGCAATTAGTTTTACTTTAGAAGGATCAATATGGTCTAAGCCAGCGCTTGTAGTCTTCAAAAATGTGATGACCTGGTGAAGTTAATCTGTCGTCGTCGAATGCAGGTAAAAAGAATGAGTACACCGAGCAATATCAGGTAAAGGAGACGCCGGCTGCTGCGGATCGGTAGATGGGCAAGAAGGCTCACTGAATGCGTTAGCTTTGCTAAGACGAATGAGTATACATTTAGTCGCCTTGCTTTATTTTTATTGTGGTCTCTTGTGGTAAAAAAGAAAAAAAAACGAAGTGTTTTAGTAAATCGCAGTAATCGGAATGGCGTTTAGTTCTCACATTTTTCGCATGCCGGCTCCGGCGGGCAGCCTCGGGGCCCCTTCAACCACAGGCACCGTGCTGCGTGAGAATTGCACGCGACTGCACCACTGCGACGCAAAGGATTTATCGAAGGCTTAAATGTATTTCGATATGTGTCGTACACTCTTCGGTGCATCCACATCTTATTAGAGAGTTTTAGCCCAGCGGGTTTACGGCCAGCGGAGCGGAGCGGGCGAGCGGAGACGCGACTGCGCATGCGCACCACGCTGAGGCGGCCAGCGGTTTTACGGAGCAGCGTTTACGCCCGCTGGAAAACACTCTCCAGCGGAGGGTATAGGCGACCGCACGCCAAGTTTCATCCTAGACGCCAGCGCTCGTTTCTCCCCTGGCGGAGCGATTTCATCCCCAGCGGGGGTTTCCGTCGCCGCTTCCCTTCACGGTCGCGCCCGCGTTCAGTTCGCGCTGCGCGCGAAACGTCTCTTGTTTGCGACGGCACCTCTTCGGATGACCGGAAATTATTATTGTGTTGTTAACTGTCACGACAGCAATGTAAACATGAAAAGGTTGATGCCACCAGTGAAATTCTGCCGATTCACAAGAAAATGGTACGAAAGAAGCAGACGACAGACATGGATTACTGCGGTGCGCCGAGCGAAGTAAACATCTGGCAAACGAAGCGAGCTCGTTCATTGATCCCTCCTGAGTGTATGACGGTTTCTATATGTAACCCACGTGAAATTAATAATTACTCGGTACATAATCCTTTTATTCATATAAAAACTTTAAGTTAAACGAGCGCTTGTCCTGTCTTCTTTCTCGTGTTTCGTTTGTGTGTGCGCTGTCTAAGAATGGAAACCACGTCTGTTGTATGCGCTAGCAGTGGCCGAAGTTCACGCGTGCCGAGAAATTGAATATGTGCATGATGCATTGAACATGACCGGAGTTCATTCCCGCTTCACCACCGCACCGATTGATCGGGTTACTGCACGATACACACCCGCGTCTTGGTCGCACCGGCATTGCTGAAGCAGGAATGATTAATAATACTTTCAACTTCCGTCTCTTGAGTACTGTTAAAAAATGACCAAGCTGTCTACATTGCTGCCTCTATTCCATATTGTAGGGGACGTACTAGTTAAAGTTGTGTGCGCATGTCGTACTTGTGCTATGCAGCGATATATCTTGTTTATTTCCGCACAGTGTCGATAGAAGTCCGTTGTCGCCATCAGAGACAACACGGATTTGTAGCGAACATAATGTAAGAAACTGCAAAAATGACTTTAGCTCGTAGGTGCCGTATGTATGTGCCGCATTGTATGTGCTGACGATTTTTCCGGCGGCACATACGATGTCGTTTCCAATTACCTCCTCAGCGTCCCTTACATGGTTAAGCAGACGCTGCCCCTTCGCCGCATTGCAGCCATAAAAATAATCGTCAAGCGTACCGATCTTCTTAAAGGCAAATATAGCGTGTGCAGTTTGTTTCACACTAAGGGGAAAACTCGGAACGTATTACGTCGCGATGCGTCAAGCAATGGAGTCGTGCGGCGGCAGCAGCTCGAGCAGGCGCACACGCTTGAGGGGCAGTGTCGTGATCTGCGTCGTCTGCTACGGCGGCGCGCGCTGGCCGCATTTTCGGGAAGCGTGGTACTGTCAGGGGCAGTGCATCGATTTCATCGGTACTGCGGGAACTGAGCTGATATTCTTTACTAAACGTTGTGCGTCGCCACACTCTGATCCTTCATTGGCGATAATGGAGTTCCACAAACTTTTTTTGACAACATGGTTCATTTGTTCTTTCGAAAGGCCGGAGTACTGAGCGTGTGCACGTATATTTCTTCACTGTGTGTGCTACCGTAATGAGCAGCGACGAAAGGCACCAAGATGTGCGCGCAACGTGCTCAGTCTTTGTTTGACTCGGAAGGAAAACAAAGCACTCAACAATGGGAGTCGAACACGATGAAAAAAACGGACACGATTAAATGAACGTTTTAGGTTCAGACAATGAGCTGGAAGTGATTTTTCTCGATAATCATTCGCTACACCAGACAGACCCTGCACGCCGGTGGGGAATTGGACACGCCACGCTCGGAACTTCAGTTAGTATCTCGTCATGTCCCCAGCGGCAGCGATGACAGCGCTCATCCTGGAAGGCAGTGAAGTGTAGAATGACTTGATCAGGGATGTGTTCATTCGCTGCACGTCTCAGTCACTGACGATGGTGGATCGAAGCCTATCCTCGGGCGACTGATAGAGGGGATGTTTCGCCAGAGATACTTTCAACGAGCCCCAGACAGTTTAAATGATGTTGGCGCCCGGGGATTGAGGCGGCCGCTCCAAGAGAGTGACTGCGCGCTCTTCTAGCAGTTCTTGCACAGCACGAGCATTGTGGATCGGCGTCCTATCGCGTTAGAATATATAGTCGCCTTCCAGAAACGGGCCGTCAAGAATGTATGGAATCAGTACGTCGTCTATGCCTGCCATGCAGCGATGAACTTACATTCGAGGCGTATCAGTGGGCGTCGCGCAACGCTTAGCAAAGAATACCGGCTCATTTCACGTAGTAACGATGTGATCAGCGCCCTGCACCTGACAGTAGAACGTTTCTCGACAATGCGGCCAGCGTGCGCCGCCGTAGCAGACGACGCCGTTCAAGATCCCGCCCCTCGAGCATCTGCGCGAGCTGCTGCCGCCGCCTGACTCAAGCGCTCGCCGCATCGCGATGCAATGCGCTTCGAGTTTTCCCCTAAATGTCAGAGAGACTGTACACCGCCCATCGAAGGAAACGTCCACGCGCACACACCGCGCGCGGCGCGAAACGTGCCCAAACACGCGCAGCGCAGGAGGCAATCAAGGCGGCGCGAACGAGAGATGGGAGAGGGGTACCACCGGCTAATAGAATTTTGCTCCGCATGCGGCGCTCTCAACGCCGGCGCAGCAGCGCCGCTCTCGGTGCCGTTCTTGTCTATACGCAGCGCGCGAGCGTGCGTAAGGGCGCGCGGGCGTGTATGGGAAATGCAAGACGGCAGCCGCGAACATGAACGCCGGCAGTTCTGCATCGAAGACGGCGACTGCCGCGCTGACCCGTACATTAGTACTCAGTACATTATTAACAAATAATGCACTGAGAACATGTAATATATCTTTATTCAACATTTCTTGCATAATAAAAGCAAGCGTAATTCAATTTCATTTCTCAGTAACTCCTATTCGAACCACTAGGTGGGGCAGCAGAGCGCCCCGCTCTTTACCCCGCACGAGCGGGTGATCCGCTGGGCTAAAATTCTTTTTTCGCGATCCGCTCCGCTGGCGCAACGGTGGAGACCGCTCCGCTCCGCTGGCCGTAAACCCGCTGGGCTAAAACTCTCTAATAACATTCCTTCTCTCGACAGGTATCACGCATCGACCGTACGTCCTCGCCACGCAGACAGCTACAAGCGACGAGGCTGGGCTCGTATCGTCCACCACTGCTGTTGCATGGCTGATTCAGGTTAGCTTCGCGTAATTTAAATAAATAATAATATATGGGGTTTTACGTGCCAAAACCACTTTCTGATTATGAGGCACGCCGTAGTGGGGGACTCCGGAAATTTTGACCACCTGGGGTTCTTTAACGTGCACCTAAATCTAAGTACACGGGTGTTTTCGCATTTCGCCCCCATCGAAATGCGGCCGCCGTGGCCGGGATTCGATCCCGCGACCTCGTGCTCAGCAGCCTAACACCATAGCCACTGAGCAACCACGGCGGGTGTAATTTAAATAAAGTACTGCGTTGGATGCGAGTTCCCTTTTTTCTGCCTGCCAGTCTCATTACGTGCAGCTGCAGTTGCAGCACGACAACCAAACAAGCCCGCTCTCATAATTGAAAGATAAATATTCATCAGCGTCGGTGGCAATTAGCTTACGTAAACAAGGGACGATATCTAATTATAATGGGTGTTGTGAACACACACCAAGAGTTTGCTACATAGGTAGAAGCAGCGACTAACTTGGCACTCAGTGTTGCTAACCAAAAAAAAAATTCTTCATTGACATCGCTTCTTTACAGGCTATTGCGTTACATAATCGATAACGTAATCAACGAGATCCAAGTTCAAAGTTTAAAAGCTGCGGATCTCAAGAAAAAACGCACCGGAATTAGCGGCTAGCACCTCTTTGTTCTTGCTTGCACGCACATCAATCGGTTTATAATTGGACCCGCCGTGGTACCTTAGTGGCTATGGCGTGGCGTTACACTGCTAAGCTCGAGGTCGAGCGCTTGATGGCGGCTGTATTTCGATGGGGGTGAAATGTGAAAAGAAAGAGCTTTGAGTTCACGTTCAAGAACCTCAGATGGTCAAAATTATACCGCAGTACTGCTCTACGGCGTGTCTCATACGCAAATCATGTTTCAGGCATGTAAAACTGCAGAATTTAATTTAAACTTTTAATCGGTTCAGTATTAGAGTTGATCTCCTTCGCTCATATCTAACTGAGCTGAGTGTTTAAGTTAGCAATGAGGGGAGCTGCCCTTGTGATGAACAGCGCGGAAAGAAATATATAATACGAAGGCAAGCCTTTGTCCGCGATGCTCGCCTCAAGAATGCACTTAAGGTGGTAGGCCACATTGAAAAATCAATTTTTTCACAAATGTTTTTTGGTTTTTGACATTTTATTTACCCCCAAACATTAGGAAACATGCTGAAAAATAATTATCTTCCTATTATCATTAGTTTGGGAGTTACAGTGAGTTTTCCAACCCATGCCCTCGTATTGCGAAACCGAAAATCAGGACTATTTGTTTAACCCCGCACCTCCACCAGATATGTTACGTAGGAAGACGCAGACGAAAAGCTATGTACAAGTATATTTACAAGGCAATACGCCGCAGTTGGCCAAGAGGCAACAGCCCGCGCTAGCTTCCATTCGTCGTCTTCGTCTTCTTCCTGCTCGGCTCTTCATCATTGGAAATACTATCCCGTAGAAATATTATTCAAAATACTTCTTTTTCATTTTGTGTTCTCGCCGAGCAGGCACACGAACACAAGGAGACACAGGTGCATCTCATGGGCCCTCCAGCTATGACTCTGGTGCGTTTAAGGTCTCTGTGTAGTTTTTGACATCTTTAACATGGTTTGAAGATTTGGTCACGTTTTTCTCAAAAGGAGATTTTGCCCCACCCAATGTTAAGCACATTTTGATACCTTTTTTTGAATAAACATTTTGATATGACATTTTGCATTCATTCTTCACATAGAGGTATGTGCGACGAACTAGAGAGAAGGAAATTGACGCAATACGTTTGCATTTACAACTAGTTTTGCAAATAAATTTGGTCAGAATTGGCAATTTGTTTTCGCTCTGCTCAGTTTTTCGAACATTACTTTCATAATATTCTGCACATTGCAGTTATCCTAGTTCATTGCACAGGACTCCCACTTAACTACATAAATGCTAAAGCTTTACTCAATTCAGCAATTCATTAGTTACTTATCACTGCTGCCACGACTAGCCCTTTTACCACAATTTATGACAGAAATCGCCTGCCAAAAAAATAAAATGAACCTTTCTCCGCACGTTAAATAGTTGAATAAGCTCAATAAGACATGCTTATTTAGAAAAAGAGAGTTGTTTGAATCCTGGGTTCCGATTTAAAGGAAAACAAATTCTGTGGCTTTAATTGTGTTATCTTAAAAACGTTAGCACACTCTAGGGCTTATCTTGCCCCACTGCAACAAAGGTGATCTGTCTTACGCGCATATTTCCCTTCTTTAACGCTGTCCGCCCGGTACTTCCAGGTCACGAGCGCCATGCGCGTTATTGGCGTGACATTGCATTCTAGACAGGAAAGTAGTGAGCGCAAATTTTGTGAAAGCAAACGCACGCAAGGCTGCTGACGATTATTGCCTTGGCGTGAGATAAGCCCCAAAGTGTGCAAATGTTTTCAAGTGTGTGGAATACCAACTCGCCCGGCGACCCACCCTTCTGAAGGACAGCCGGCAGGTTCCGCGAAATAGTAGTTCTTTTTTTAAGCATGAAATACTTCTAGCGTCCATTGTCGGCGACCTTCAAGTGACCCTGAGCCAAAAGCCAGAGACGTTATCCGGACACTCAAACGAGAACATCCGGGCAAGTTGAGAAGGAAATTTATTCACCCGTAGGCACGCTTACAACTGTGGCCTGAACGTAAAATACAATATAAGCTATAGCACATGTTTGCGAGAACAAAACGAGATCATCCGTGCAACCAGTCAAAGGGCAAAAAAATGTGGTCTCTGGGCCCCAACCCTTTGTACAGGACCGCATTACGCACTCCAATTACTAGCCAAATAAGGTAGAAAAAAAGATAGCTTCCGAGATCTTCCTAATGTCTGTTCACAATGTCACTCAAGCTGTAACCTCCAGTACGCTGAAGATTTCTTTGTCATTTCGAATAGCGACGTTCAAAAGGCAAATACAGGGCACCAAACACTTCATTGTCATCTTTTGGCGCTGAGACACGGTTGTCTATGTTATTTCGAACGCCAGCGGTCCGCGAGTTCCGCGGCGCGAGTTTTGCGTCGCCTCGAGAGATTGCGCTATGCTGAGTGGCACTTCTAGCAGCGTTTAGGTTTATTTTATGCGGACGACATTGTGTTGCTAACGAACAAACAAAGTGGTTTACAACGTCTGGCTACTATCTGTCGACAGGAAGGCGAGATTTTAGGTTTTCAATTTAGTGTTAGAAAATCAGGTGTAATGGTATTCAATGAAAACAGTGAACAGTGGCAATACAGGACCTGGAAATACCTCGGGAAAAAGAATATAAATACCTTGGTATATGGATAAACGAATGCAGTAGATCTATGGAAACACAGGAAAGAACAATAACAATAAAGAGGAAGAGAAATGCAACCATAATGAAGCACAGAGCGCTATGGGGATACAATAGCTACCAGGTGCTCCAAGGTATGTGGAAAGGTGTAATGGTTCCAGGACTTACTTTTGGGAATGCGGTTGTTTGCTTGGAATCAAGGGTGCAGTATAGACTAGATGGCAACCAAAGGTCAGTGAGAGGCCTAGCATTGGGCGCTCACGGGAAGTCTACAAATGAAGCTGTGCAGGGTGATATGGGCCAGACAAGTTTTAAAGTGAGGAAAGCTCACAGTAAAATTTATTGCGAACAACGACCAAGGAATATGGAAGAAAGTAAATGGGCTGGTAGAGTGTTGAGGTATTTGTACAGAAAAAACAATGATTCACAGTGGAGGAAAAGAACTAGGAAGCTTACCATCAATTACGCGGCCTGTAGGGTGAGCAACAGAGCAACAAAGAACCTCAAGCGGAAAGTGAGAGAGGCCAAAATAATCTCATGGGTGGCGGCAATGGAAAAGAAACCTGCCATGAGTAACTACTTAAGAGAAAAAAACGAAATCAGGAAAGAAACAATTTATGATAACTCAAAGGGAAGCTCATTACTTTTCGAAGCGAGATCGGGATGCCTTAGAACACGCACCTATAAAGCGAGATATAAGAAGGAAGAAGAAGTATGTGCTTGCTGCGGTAAAGCTAGGGAAACGAAAGAGCATGTTTTATTAGAATGTGAAGACATCTGCCCAGCGGTGGATTTTGGCGCCACTGGCTTCCTTGAAGCCCTTGGATTCAGCGAGAGCCGGGGGAAAGTAAACATGTCCGCAGTGGAGATTAGTAAGAGGCCATTGGAAGATTGGTTGAAGAAAAGTAGGGAAACGACAAAAAACGGAAACGTACAAAAACAAAGTTCACAATAGCGGGCCAGAAAATTTGGTTATGGAAATTCGTCGTATGCGTTTTTTTTTTCATTCTCATTTTTTTTTGTTGTTTAACCTAGGTAGGACATTAGGCAGTATAATAGCAAGAGCTTGGCGACGCAACCGACCACCCCGTTCCAAAGGAGACGCTCATAACATCCATCCATCCATCCATCCATCCTTCCTCCGGGCGTTTCCTTTAGCTGGGGAGAGCGCTCTGTCTCCCTGACGTCTTTGTCGTGCCGCCTTCAGTCGGTTTTCTTCTTCTAGCTGGGCAGCGTCCATATGAACCAGTACACAGTATGGATTAGTGTGGTGGGGAATGCCGTTGTGAACGTGCACTACACCCATCTTAATATTGTGCGTAATGTAAGCTCCAAGCAATCTGCTTTGCCAGTTGCCATTTCATGCTTACATCTACTCTCGATTATAGGAGAGCCAACAATTTTGTGCCATGCTAAATGGCCGTTTCTATTTGTTGCCTCTGACAATGAAGTAGGGCGTCACGGCCCTATTTGAACTTTTTCAGTTTTTGTCATTGATGCTCGCTTATTTAAAACCGTCTCACAAGAGCACCAAGAACATCCGCGGCTCCCCTTGCCATGCATGTCTTTTGTAGTCACAAGACAATTTTTTCTTTGTTTACATGGCTTTTGACTCGCATGTCGACAATAAAAAAAAAGCGTTTTACGAGCTTTATAGGGCCTGAAATAAAAAAAAATTCTTTTCGTAAGTTCTCTTTACCATTCCCACTAGTGATATGTCCAGCATGTGGACAGGCTGGAATTTTCTCTTACGAACAATCAATTCTAGCGTAAGAACGTTTTGTGAATGTGGACCTAGCAGTTCAAGGGTGCAATTCACTAATATGTTTGGTTGTAAGTGCTGTTTGCTAATGGCCTGTCGCCATCGCTCATGATATGCTAAACATCACGACTGGCTCGCATCTGATCTGACGAATGAGTCCCGTCTACATTAAAAAAAAATAATATGAACGAAGCGTTGTAGCAGACAACACATATTGTCCAAATGCGTGAATCGGAAGTTCTGTGAATAAGCGGAGTCCTGAATGCTCCTTCTATTTTAGCTTTCGGACGTGACTCCTACAGATCCTGAACATCACAAATGTGCAGCTAGCTCGGACGCCGCCAGCGGCCAAAATCAGGTACCGAGTCGAGGAAAAGTGGTGGTACGCTTAACTTTAGTTAACCAGCGACAGTGTCGTACAGGAAAGCGAATTGCACGAAAATCTTGTATTTTATTTATCCATTTGCTTGTTTCGAAATCAACTCACTAAACATTGGAAATACCCATTGCTACCGAAACGCCCCATTTCTTTTTACTCTTGCCAACTGAGGCGCCAAAACCGCGAATGTATCTGTGTAAGCAATGATGATGAACGATTTCTCGAAATTTTATTTCCATTCTCCATAACGCTACATCTTTTTGCGTTTACATGAAATCAACAAGAAATAAACACTTAAGAGTGTGTACATTTCATGACAGCATGATTCGTCGCCACAGAGTTGCCGTCGTCTTTTAGCGAAACTCACATATCTGTTGAAGACACTTGCAAGTCAGTAGCTTTCATTTCAGAGAAAGCAGCTCACTGTCCCCGTGATTTCAAATGTCATCACCAGTCTGTATGAGCTAAGTGAAAGATGAATGCCTCTTCTATGGCGATCTCTAGCTACCGGCTTGCTAAGCAGCAGCCGAACCGACCTGGTATCTGTGAGGCTGATGGTATCATCGACCAATCTAACCCTTTGTCACTCATCATTTTTTCCCTACCCTTGGAAGCCATTGGGTTGCTCTCGTAAACCGCCGGTTAAATGGTATATTATGCGCATTACGTGACTCGCCCAACCACAGTTATTATTCTTACGAGTCTTCTCTGCTAGGATGTGAAATAGAGAGAGAGAGAGAGAGAGAGAGGAAGAAAGAGGCTCTTTAATTAAAGCTGTAGAGATATGCCTGGCGGCATGCATGCATAGCATGCTGCTCCCGGTGAAAGCGATGATAACTGAAATGATACAATCAGTATATACGATACACGTGTCGGACACACAGCATACGGAATTAAAATATGTCGTTGAGAGCTGTGTATCGAAGAAAAATTAGAAAATTAGAAAATTTGAAGAACGCGCTACCCACAGGCGGTACGATAGGCAATGGTCAAAGTATACATGTCGCACCTGAATGTGCAAGTTGAGGTCGGGGACTATGGGACGGTATTCTGGAGAGTTAAAAATTTTTAGCAGCAACCTAAATGGGCTATGTTGTCGCGTATGTTGCACATAAGGCACAGTGACAATCACGCGCGCTTACTTTTATACAAGTACTTTGCGTCGGCCACGTTGAAACGGGTACGATGCAGACATGCATGATCACGCCTGTCAAGGCCACACGTCACACGGAAATCGCCAATGGGGTTTTAAGTGCGAATAAGTCTGTTTTGCGGCTTAGGGGTGGTCAGTGCAAAAGAAAACACATTAATTGAAACGTTGCTCGTAAAAAAAGGTACCGGGATTTAGACGATCAGCTATATGCTTGCGTTTGCTCCGTAAGCCACGCTGCCTTATTCATACTCTAATTGTCAAGTTTATCAATCGCTATTCTGCCACCTGTAGCGCTATCATTGACGTCGTTTGAAGTTTCTTTTGATTCCCAATAACCGTTCTGGACTATAAAGTAAGCAGAACATGCTCATTCACCCATTTGCAACGAGCTGTTATTGTCTGTGAAGCTCAGTTTTGGCACAATGCATAGTTATGCATTTTTTTCCCTCGAGGATAAGGTTCATCTGATTATTCTATCTTCTTCGGTTTATTTTATTGTATTGATTTGAGAGTGGCTGCCATATCCTCCGCAAGCCATGCCATACTCATCTGCACATCTTCTTAAACATGAACTCGCCCAGTATACGACCTCTCGGCCTGCTTCGAGCATGTTCCGACACTCCTCATAGGGCGAAACAGCAATGAGGTGAGGGGTGGATTAGAGGCTACGGGATAAGTATATGCCTTGGTCTATGAAGGTCGCAAGGTAAGGCTGGTATCAATCCACGTGAAAGATCCCCGTGAAAGGTTTCGTGCAATTATTTGCGCTTAATTAGCAGCTACGGAGAAAAAAAAAGTCTGAGGCTCCTGCAGTTAGCTCTCGGTGTTGATTAAATGGCGTTGTCATTTAATAGAAAGCCACTATTGTCGAAAACGAAAGACTACCATTTTTACGCGCAGCAGAACAGGTGATCAGGCGCTAGTGAACGCCGGAAGAACGCTGTGATAAATTTATGTTTTATCAGGGCGTGCGAGCTGCCACACCATATTTTGTGCCCAGCGTTGATTTAAGGTAGTAGTTCTGCGGAAACCCGCAAGGTGGAGAGAAGTAATAAATAAAGGGAAAATCAGACATCCGAAGAGACAACATCGGAAAATCAGATGTCTGATTTTACCCCTTTATTCAGCGTTGATTTACATCGAGCTGCCACTTTACGGCGAAGATTAGCATATTAAAGAAAAGTCGCAATTTTCCACGAAAGAGAGAGAAAATGATAATGAAATGCAGCAGGGATACGCGGGCTCTGCATGTTGTTCCAATTAGTACACCGCTTAATTAGTCCATCAGTTAAGATCCAACAAGGAAGAGTTGTAGCTTCTACTCTACACAAGGGAGGGGGGAGATGTAAAAGAGCGAGGAAAAGTGATATGAGGTTATCGCGCGCGTACGCACAGCAGTGTTTGCCGAGCGTTCAAATGCACTCGAACGGTGCAGCTGCTGATAAATGCGGGACAATATGGTCATTCCGATTGTGCACAGGCCACCGTAACAAAATTAATTGGTGATAAAGTTCGCAAAAAGTTCGTGCCATAATTATTACACTCGTCCGTATGTACGAAACATCGCTTGTGCCCTCTGTCCGGAATGCACACTGCAAACGTGACAATACCAGCCGAGGTAGTGCCCAGTGGGCACGGCGTTACTCTGCTGTGCTCCAGGTCGCGGCGGTCGCATGTCGAGAGAGGCTAGGTGAAAAAAAAAGAAAAAAAAAACACTCGCGCACTTAGATTTAGGTGCACTTTAAAGAAGACCAGGGTGGTTAAATTTATTTCAGAGTCACCCACTACGGCGCGCCTCACAATAAGATTGTGGCTTTGGCACATAAAACCACAGAATCGCAAACGTGGCAGCTTTAAAAAAGTTACACATTTGCGCGATTATAAGCAGCCGCCACTTGTTTGCATTAATTTATTGTGTTAGCAGCGGGCTTCGACTTCTGTTGTTCATTTTTCGCAAGTATGCATGTACCATCGGTTTTATTAAAGTGTGCGACGGCCATACCGACTTAACTTCGGCGCCACTCGTCATGTTATCAATGCCGTGAGTTAGCACCTGGCGCTGCAGTAAACGTGGTCCGCTCCTGTAAATTTTGCCGCGCAGTTGGTGTCAATTTTTTTAGGCCACACAACGGGAATTCAAAACATCGAACCTCGTACGGAAATTGGCACGGCATTCGATTTACACAAAGAAGGCCCGTTGCCTTTAAAATGTTGAATGTCGATCGCACCGTTATCAAAATTGCCTTGCTTAAATTACCTGCGTGAGCATTGCCTATAAGTTGCAGGAATAATGAATACCGATGGAAGATTTGGTAACGCGTGAAGCCAACACACAGTGCTGGCACTCGGTATGCGGAAGCACGAACTGGTAAATTGGTTTACTGCAGGAACGTTCGGTAAACATTCACCAAGGGACTACCAGGCCAGTAGACGTTATGCACGAAGTGCAGCTTCGAAGCCTGTAAAAGAATTATCTAATGGCGAAGTTTGGGGGAAGACGGCGTGACTCTATTGTATGTTTTCTTCTTCTTCTTCTTCTTTGCTTTGTTCGTTTAAGTGCAGCGAATAAGAACAAGAGAACAAAAAAAAAGAGGAGCAAGAGATTTGAGAAGCTTGCGCCGTTCTCGCAGACAATCTAAGTGCCGTAGAACTGGTACGGACACATTGTAGGCAGGTTCACTAGAACGAAAATTGATCGCTGCTCTGGGTAGGAATATTTAAAGAAGTGTAGAGGGTGGCCTGTGAAATTTTCAGTGTTCGGCATTTCTTTATTTACTTTTTTTTTGCTGACCTTAGGCATCTCGAATTTCGTGGCAGAACATAACCCGCTTCATTTTTTGCGTAGACAGACATTGGCAGAAACATGAATTAGATTTGTTATTCGACGCTAACGTGTGGAAAAAAGATTACAAATTACCGCCATCGCTTGCTCTTCCGGTGCCTGAGATGGTACAACTTCCTCTCGCTTATGTCATTATGATAACAACACCTTTTGGGATTACTGCTGAATTCAGTATCGCACTTCTGCACTAGCTGGTCGTCTCAATTAAGATCTTTCGGGAGAATAATCATCGCGGTTCTGCTACTGCTAAGGGTCTTTCACGCTAATTTACATACCGACATGCACCACGCGCCACTGACGTGATGCTCTGACCTCCGAGCGCATATCGGCGATGGTAAGCCCGTGGCCAGATCGGAAGAACGCGATGGTGCCACAGACAAGCAAGTGAGGCTTCAAACTGGCTCTATACAGAAGTAATGCCGCGTTGTCTGCTACCTGTGTTGCCACTACTAGCCGTTACTTATGTTACTACTGTTATCCATGTTACCACTACTAACCGACGAATGATACTCGTTCGGGACCCAAAGCACGTACTGTCCAGCGCACTCTGCCCCTATTCTATACAGGTAGCGATTCGCCGTGGTCGAGACTCGCGGGAAGCTTGGCAAACTGAAACGCGGAAAAGCACCAAGTATACGATTGTTTGATTACAGGTCAGCGAAAATCTAAGGGGCTTACTTAAAGTGTTGTTTTTGAAATACTACAACGAAAAAGAATTGGTTAAAATACCAGAATCGACTCAAAGTGCTGGTTGGGGCCACTAGGTAACCCATGGCAACAGATTATTAGCGGGAATAAAAGACAAGGATGTAGAAAGCGCTTTCACTTGCCTCGTTAATCTGCTATCAAAGTACTCGTCGAAATTGTTAGAGCTGTTCTCCGTGTTTCGCCTATACATTCAGCAAAAGCTACACCTCAGAGTATCGCGATTTCTTTGCTCACTGGAATTATCAGAGACGCTGGCTCGCTGGACAAGACGCGCACACGGACGCAATTTATTAATTGCCACGAAACGAACGCAGTCATAAAACAGCAGCCACCACGGGAGCCAAATGGCTATAGCCTGCTGTGCGTGATATCGCGGTGGTTTTCATATCAGACCACAGCGGCAGCGTTTCAACAAAGGAAGAGTGAAATAAATAAAAAAAGAGCGCCTGTGCACAGTGCTTTTCGTGCACGTGAAGTAACCCCAGGTTGTCAAAAGTAATCCGGAGTTGCCCGCTATGGCACCCCTCACAAATCCGTGTGCAGATCCGGGACGTTAAACACGGCAGTATTTATAATGAGTACACGCAAGACAGATTAAGCTCAATGAACATTAATGTAAAGTGTGCTATGTTAGTGAAGTATAGACCAAATTGTAGACAAATAAGTCTACTAGTCATCGTTTCAGCGAGGGTGCCACTGCAGCGCCATATTATCTACAGTAATCGTAGCACAAAACTGTGCTTTGCTTAGTACCGCAAGTATCGATCCTCATCGCATTGTGCACAGCATCTTCGCTCAGCAGATAAGCGAAGTGAAACGCACCATGTGTGTTCAGACTTACGGGATCATCAGTCAAGTCTTGCAGCTTCCGGGATTAAAAGTAAGTCTCTTATGTAAATTTAACAGATCTTTCTTCCTCTCCAGTAGTTTTTTAAATACGATCTGGCAGCATCTGACGGTGCGTTGTCGTCCTTTATAACTTATGGTGTACTCCTGTGCCTTTGTGACATGTTCTATCAGAATCGGGGAAGACAGCTTAACTAGTAAATGAAAAAGAAATGAATTCGACGTCGTATGTTAGAGTTCCTTTACACTTTGATATCTATATATTGCATATTAAGAAAAAGAATCCTTAGTTGTAAAGAACAATTTATCAAAACCGCATCTTGCGTCGTCACTTTATATCTGCAAACGGGAACGATAATTTTCGCCAACGAAAATAAAACTAACATTTTTATTTCACTATTACTCAGCAACAGGTCGCCCGATAAACGCAATGAATTCTGGTTAGTCGTTGCTACAAAGCACTGCCACTCAATACGGCAATATTAATAAGTAATATTTTATTAAAGAGACGAAATTTCAAAATTGCACGCACTCCTTTTCTTTTTTTTAGGAGACTTCGGTGGCTTTTGAGCCCATCGCACATGTAGGTAAAAAGTTCGTAAAATTATTACGAAGCAGGAATATTCAACCTTTTTTCCTGCAGAGCTCTGACTAATGCAATCACTGCAATGCAGAAACCCTTACACATAAAAGAAAAAATTTGGGGTTTCACGTGCCAGAACCAAGGTCTTATTATGAGGCACGCCGTAGTGGCGGCCACCGGAATAATTTCGACCCCTTGAGGTTCTTTTACGTGCACCTAACTCTAAATACGCGGGTGCTTCCGCATTTCGTCCCCATCGAAACGCGGTCGCCGTGGCCGGGATTCGATGCTGCGACCTCGCGCTTAGCAGCACAACACCATAGCCACTAAGTAACCGCGACGGGCACTCTTGCCCATTATATTCAAACAAAACATAATTCATCCCCTATGGGTACTATAATATGGAGACCGAACTACAATCGAGAGTTTATTTATTTTTTGCGCATTATAGGCCAAATAGTACAGCATGTTGCGCGATTGGCACTACACTGCGGTCAAATAGTCTGTTTTGAATATAACAGGAGGAGCCATTAGGTATTCTGTCGTGACTCGCTTCTCTAAATAATTGAATTTAGCTCTTAATAAGTTTAATAACGCGGTTTCCCGAGCAGCAGTCACGTACATTACCGAAACTGGTAATACTGCCCGGCAAGACTCATTATGAAGCTTGAGAGCGTGATGCAACATTTTGTTGCTCATATAATGTAGTGACTTTCTTACGGTATTACAAAGCCGTTATATGTATATTCTTCCTGGCCTTTCGAATTAAAATTATTTGCTGTTCTTATGCGGGAATATAAGATTTAAAAAAGAAGTGTCAGACATGTTGGATGATGTTGCTTTCGGCATCACTTGTTTCCCTCTGGCAATAAACAGAAAGAAAAAATCAAGCGAAATCCTTCTCGTGATATTGTTGCGCTCTACCAATAAGGCATTTATGCTGACTGACACCAAAGCGTTGGTGTTCACACCATTTTTCTTTTTTTGCTGCTACTATTACTATTACTGCAACTACATTTCTCTATATGTAGCCCACATCCAAGTACATGTTTGCAATATAATTGATAATAACGTAATTAAATATTGATAAAAAAATGTTGAGAGCACGGTTATAGAATAACTACTGAGACATCTGAGAAGAGGAACGCTGCTTCGCGCTGGCTTTCTTCGATTACGTAAACACTGTAACTTCGTATCATCTTATACTCGGAGCGTGTTTCGGTCAGAGGAGGAGGAAAGAACTTTATTGTGTGCCCTGCGAGTTGGTGGGGAGGGCCAAAGGCCCCGCCTAGGTGACGGCCAGGAGTTCTTGGGTCCTGACGGCATCCTCGGCCACTGCGCATGGTATTTGAGTTGTGATCACTAGTGACTCGACCATATCAGTTATGCAATTAAATGGTATTCATGACTGTTTTAGCGGCACTGATGACAAGGTCTTTGATTGGAGGCTGTCGATATCGCAGTAGAATAGTGAATCGTATTCGCTAGCGACCGAAGCCTCCCGGCGAGAGCCTAGTGATTATCATCGAATCAACCTTTATTGTTTCGTATGATAGCCAGGACCAAATCGCATGTGTACCATTAACTCGACGTACTCATGCTGACGTTTCCTCTCAATTATTTTGGAGAATTTTCATCTTCTGTGTCGCTCGCATAACGAAGTAGAAAATAAAAAAAAATTAACTGGGGCTTAGCTAAGATTATGCCTGGATATCTCGAAGCGAAAAGGTTCGGTGATGCTTATGGTTTAGCTTATGGTTATGCTTTATGATTTGGCCTTGGATATGCTTACGGTTTAACTTATCGATATGCTTATGTTTTAACTTATGGATATGCTTACGGTTCCGCTTATGGTTATGGTTTATGATTTAGCCATTGGGTATGCTTACGGTTTCACTTATGGATATGCTTTGGTTAGCTTATGGTTATGCTATACGTGTGCCTTGTGTGGTTATGCAAATTGCTTATCAATGATATATACCATAGGTTACGCAGGATTATTAAACTTCTTTATTCATAATTGTTGGGCACATTGTCTTGCGATTTCTGTACAGCCATAAACACAGCTCTCTGTATCGGTAGTATCACTCTCTTCTCCTTCCATGTTGAATGCGTACGCTTATTCTCTGGCAAGTCTCTGCGACACACACGCGCTTGCGGCGAACGTCAAACGATGACGCGTAGCGCGTGGCAGTGGCCACCTGCGCCGACTCCAAACACGCTTGTGGAGCCGATTCGACTCCGAACACGCTTACGGAGCCAATTCCGACATACGCCGGCTCGCGCGATGCGCGGGGTTGACTAGCGTAGTGAAGCTTTTCGCTTCAAAACCTCCAAAAGTTGTCGTTAGTCCCGTGGCAGGATAGCTACTGGTTTACCACCCCGCTCTTTCATGTTGTGGGTGTTAACTCATAATATGTTCGCAAATTTTCAGAAGTCTTGAATACCAAATGTTCTTGAATTCCGTTGTGCTTGGAATAAATTCACTGGCGTTTGGATTATTTCGGCTGCCGTTTAGATTAAATTGAGTGGCGCTCGGATTAAAATCACCGGCGCTTCGATTAAATTGACTGGCGCGTAGATTACATTGACTGGCACTCCGATTAAATTGACTGGTGCTTGGATTAAATTGAGCTGGAAAACCTGTAGTATTAGAAATCAATGCGCACGCTTTTGGAGAAATGCACTGGCTCTTTTATACTTACCTGAAGAAGAAATGTACGGGGTGTTTTTTCAGACAAGGCAGATTTGTTTATAAAACGGCTATAAACTCAACGAACGTGGCGTGCTTGTTCAGGGGAGTTCCTAAGCAAGACCGGCCCATTATGCCGCTAATAACGTGATCTTCAGAAGACTAATTACTGATACTGTATTAACTATTATATTAGTACCTTAGGGGCAGTTGTGTAATTGGCGAATTCAAAGGCGGTCACATTTTATAGCATCCTTACTTTTTAAACCTTCAATTTCGCACTTTATTCGCGATATTTTATAATTGAATTTCAATGGTAAATCCAGGCAATATCGAAACCCAGCGCCGCGGGAGCGGACAAAAGGCGGCTGTTAGACCGAAACGCTCCGTGAAGACGAGTGCGAAGAAGTTTGAAAACGAACGTCTCAGCTGGTGTGCTCAGATAGGCCTTGACATTTCCAAGGACAAGACGACGTACATGTCCGTAGCGAACAAGTATGGACGCCGTCTACTGGCACTCCGGCCTCTTCAGTTAACTCTGGATCAGCAACCATTACACGAGGCTTCAACTCTCCGTGTACTCGGCCTTGAAATAGATTCCTCCGGATCTGCGGGACCATGGGTCAAGAATGCAAAGCAACAGGCCGCAGAAACGATACAGTTGATACGTCGGATTGCGAAGAAATCTGGCGGAGCGAGCACCAACATGGCTCACCTTCTTGTCCGTTCTGTATTGCAACCACGACTCATTTACAGAGCCCAGTTTCATCATCTCAAGAAGGCACAATGGACTCGCCTTGAGGCCATTAATAACGAAGCTATGCGGGCCATAACAGGACTACCACGTCTCACTCTGTTGCCAACCCTACAGGCTGAGTCCCAACTCAACACTATTGACGAACTCGTACACCAACGTCGATGCTCGCGTGTCCTAAAGCCATCATATTTCGGCTCGGCTGCTTCACTGGCCCGGTACATGGGACACGAAATAGACAATCCAGCATCTACGAGACCCGATGTAGCTCCGTGGAAAAGCGTACAATTAAGTGACGATAAGCCTCTTGGTCGTCTGTATAGCCCGGTTCCTCGTCAGGCGAATGCGCATGTTTCCCGCCTTCATCGCGCCGATGACAATCAAGACGATGCGACTCTTGTAGCATACACTGATGCCAGTGTTAATGGCACCATATGATTCACACAGCTCTCGTGTGTCCATTGATACCAGAGGCAGGCCAAACATGCTCGTATGTTGCCGATCCTGCACCACCGGCCTACCTTGCCGAGCTTGCAGCCATACGAGATGGCTTGGCCGCGTTGCTACCTACTGTTCAAAATGCTCGATATTCTCAAATCATCATTCGCACAGACTCGACTCAAGCCATCCACGACATACGTAGGGTATCTCGGTCCACTCTATTGTCAGATAGTATTCACCGTCTTGCTGCCACTACAAATATCCTCATACGCGTCCAATGGGTGCCTCGAGCAGTCCTGCCGGGTCTCCTTGAAGCAGATATGGCAACCCACCCACAGATTACAAGATACCCACTTCCACATTTTCCTGAAGACGCCTGTGGACGACTGCACTCTAAGAAAAAAGAGAGTAAAAAGTGAGTCACAGCAACTTGACTCTCTTTTTTCTTCCGAAGACCCACTTTTGCGCGAGTAGAGTCAAAAAGAAGAGTCAACATTCCCGCATGGGTCGTTTGACTCTCAATAGCACGCTAAGAGTCATGGAAGATCGCCATTCCTCTGATATTCGAGATGAGTCTGGCGAGAGAAAGATTTAATGCAGGAGAAGAAATACCAGATAAACTCTTCTGTTTTAGGCAGGCCCTCGGGTTCCTGTCCTGGTTGTAATGCCGCCGTGTATCATTCTTTCATCCTTGTCATGTTCTGCAATTACTTCGAACTCTATATATTGATTTTTCTTGACCATGTTTGTTGATACCTCACACGCTTAAGCCATAGCTGGATTCCTATGATAAGGAAGACTTGGATTTGTCACACTGGTTCTGACCATAAGTAAATCTAAAAAAAAGTATTGGCTACTAAAGAGAGCACAGCAAAGAGATAAGTTCAGTAGGTGCAGTCAACAGTGTCGATTGTAAATGTAATCCCGCGACTTAAACTAAATTTCGAAGGTTTAGGTTCCAAAATCAATATCTTGTTATGAGGCGCACGGTAATGGAAAGCTGCAGATTTATTTTCAGCAGCTCGGGTTATTTAACGTGTACGGAATGCACGGTATACGCGCGTTTTCGCATTCTGCCCCCGTTGGAATGCGACTGCCGCGGTTGTGATTGGACCCGTCACCTCGAGCTCAGCAGCGCAACACCAAAGCCACTGGGCTACTGTGCGTTGCGTTCCGCGGCCACAAACAAATATTAACGTACGCAACACTGCTTTGGAACCCCCTAGAAATATAAAAACAAAAATACGGCAGTTTCGCCCCAATGCTGCCTGAACCACTGCACGAACTACTGCTGGAACCAATGTTCGTTGTTGCATCGGCTGAATAAACTGCAGTAAACATTCGCTTACTCCTTAAATTAGGAAGCACTGGGTCACGCGCGTACGTGCATACAACAGATCTCACTCAATGACGGCGAACACTCGCTGTCACAGCGTTGGCTTGACGAAGGGCGCGAACAGAGCGGACAGAACGCTTCTGCTGCCTCTTCCGTCAAAGCGTCTCCGCAAAATTGCGTTATCTGAGCGCCCCCCCCCCCCCCTCCCCCCCAGCTTTGCGTCCATCGGAAATTATCACCAAGACAGAGCGAGGGTGGCGCAAGACCGGGCTAGAGCAACGGCTAGAGGAGGAGAAGCGCGCTAAACTAGCGCATCCCGCATCCCTCTCCCGGCTTGCGCGCGTTTTATCACGTGACCTCCTATAGATACTTGGGGCGCCCATCGAGCCCGGCTCAGCCTCGAACACTTCCTTTAACGCGCACAGCCAACGGCGCGGGATAGGATCTTATCGCACTTGACTTTATACGAAAGCTCACGGTAACACCGACAGATATATTTTGACGGTTGTGTCCATATAATTGCTATCGCAAAATTCGCAATAAATAGAAATTTTTACCAAGGACCAACCACACTGCTTCTCCATGTCGTGAGAGAGCGGTGAACGATAGTTCTAGAAAATGTGCTGCTAAATCTCCGCCAAATGACTACGCTCGCATTTGGTGATCGCGGCACACAGTCGCAAGAACTTGTGGAGGAAATGCCAGAGTTCTGGCAGCTTCAGGTGCACTAGATCATTCAGCAACATGGGCGGCTTTGTAGTTCTACCTCACATCAGAGCAAACTGCACTAGACGGAAATCAAGGGCAGCCGCACCGTTATATCTAAGGAAATTAAGGACAATTACGCCGCGTCTTCACACTTCGAGCATGCTCCGACAGCCCACCGATAGATATTTCAAACGCAACCACGCTCGGACGAGCAAATTTTGCTTCTGCCAAGTGAACGTAGCGGGTATTTCAACACGCGTATTAAATTCATGGCTGTTTCATTCGTGAACATTACTTAAGTGACGTAAAATTATCAGTGAGCAAAACAGTTTTTATTTCAACGCGAGTAAACAAAACCGAAACTAGCGCAACTGTTCTGCTCAGTTGTGCAGCTACAAAATGATCCAAAGCCGAAGCCGTCAATAGCATGACGCCATTTTAAAGTTGCGCTGCATCACGCACGAGTATACATTGTCGTTGAGTGGTTCTGAAATCGCTGCGCTAGGGATGACTGCAACCAAGCGTTGCGACAAGTTACGGTGGGAGCTTCTGTCCGTGCTGTGTGATTGCGACGAGGGGACCGCCGCCAGCAGCAGCGTTTCGCCGATTTCGTCTTTGCCGACATCGAGCAAGTGCGCTCGCCGGAAGCGTCCGAAGTGCTGCGGTTTGCACTGCATCTTTCATTGTGATATGGGAGATCGCAACGGACAGAGACGACCAGATGCATACGAACCACTACCAGCGGGGACCTGTGACCTGTGCCATATTTCTCTTAACGTCTCAGGTAAGCATATCAGCTTTTGTTCCGAGTTTACAAACGGCGCGGACTCGGTCCTTCCGGTATGGCTACATTTTGCGCCACGTTTCTCTTGGCAGTTCACAGACGTTTCTTGGGCATGCGTGCGCGTATGTATGCGAAAATACTACTGGCAGACGGAAGCCTCAGGAGAGCATCTGAAATTATTGCAAAGCTGTACTGCCAGGAGAAACACCGTTCTTAACGACTCCGGTGACGAGTGGCCTGTCGCATCGAAAGATCCGTAGAATATCAAGTACTGTCCTGTGTAACTTGAAGTGTAGATACAATACTAGTACCAGTGTAACTTTCGCTGGCGAAGACAGGTAGTCGAAAAGACAGCTTGTGTATTCTGAAGATTTACTAGCGCTTTAGGTATATTACCGCGAATAATAAAAGCGCTACAACGCTGTATGGCAGTGTCAGGCGATGTGGCAGCACAGATATCTTAAGAGCGGTAAAGCGGCTGCATGCACAAGCGAACAGACACAGCGCTTTAAAAGCGCTGAAACAGAACAAATTTTATGTGCATTTGGCTGTAAGTAGAAAACACAAAACACGTTAGCTGACAATCTAAGCCGATGTATAATGTTATTATTTTTTATGTAATCTTTATTTTCATGGTGGTAAATATTTAAAAGCATGAATTTGCTGCAACCTTTATATAGTAAATCCTACTAGGCGCACAAAACCTGGCTGTGTTATGCACAGAATTTGTGGTATTCCTACTGGATTTTCTATTTTGAGTCCGGTATTTTATGAAAACGAGGGTCTTTTTATTTGTAGTCTTATGTTAGTGCAGATATTTGGCAAGCAGAAATGAATCGATTCCAAGGTGGTACCTCTTGGTGAGCTACATATAAACCCAAGTTTCTCCTGTCTTGGCTATTGTAATGTGCATATAACAATTTTAAGTATATACTGCTGTAGTTGGCTTAGTCGCTGTCGCGTATTTTGTAAAAGTAGAAGGCTATGATTATTTTACTGTTTTCATGCAGAAATACCTTTCTTTGTTGTACCAAGAAACGCTCACAGCATTAAATGAAATGAAGTGTGATGTATTATTCTGCTAATTTAATAAAGGAAATTTCGTCTGCACTGCATCAGAGATTAGTTTACTTTCTTTTACTAAACAATGCGTTATCTCCTCTGCTACGGCTGTTCTGTGTATTTTTGTAATTTTGAAATGTACTTTATTTTAGGTATTCAAGAAATGCCAACATCCAGAAGAAGACGCCATCTTATCCAGCACGTTATTGGTGAGACAGATCGTAGCAGGGACTTTCGCATATCTCATTAGCATAAGATGCTATTTGTTGTAATTTTTGTGTCCACTTTCCTGGCCTTTATTCATTTCAGCATTATTGTGCAAAGGGTAATACTTTTACATCGAGATAGAGTAATTGTCCAAAGGAGAGACATAGCTGGAGGAGACGGCACACATGAGCCTCCTTTGTCCGTATCTCTATGTTGCGCCGTTACTCTGTCATTGTCTACCAACAAGCCCAAGTTCTTCATCAGCTACATTTACTAATTCTCCGTTATTACAATTTCATTGATACAACATTGAAAGTACAGAGGTACACAGGAAGACAGAGACTTGAAATGATGAAGAGCCGTAGAACAAGGAGCATCGCTGGAGCCAATGTTTCGACAAAGAGAAGGAGATAAGTTTTCTTGTCAAAATATTAGCTCCAGTAAAATTTCTTGTTCTATCACTATTTATGATTAAAAGACAGCATTATTGCTCTTGCTGAAGTATTATGCATTATGGAATAAAAATTGGCAGGGTTAAATGTCAGGAATGTGATATTTCTTGTGTATTTTAATGCTACAGCGAAAGCCAGAAAAACAAGATGTAGAGAACCACGCTGTTACTTGTCACTACCCAGTTTGGCCAGCTTCATCAGAGCGTGCACTTTGTTGCATTATCGACCACTGGAATTCATTAATTGAATTGCTTCGTGATTACTTATATTTAGAGATGCTGAACTTGTTTTAATGCAGCTTAACATAGTGTGTGTAAAAAATATACAATGACATTTTAAGAGGCTTGCAGTTGACTAGCAGATCACTTGATGGTATGAGCTCAGGTTTCCACTGAGCTTCCGTGCACAAATCGGATGCACATTCTCTTTTTTTTCATTGCTTGGATTTTCATAAGCATAAGTACCATTTCTTCTTTGTCAATGTTCTAGTTGTGTTGTGGGACCTAACTGTTTACATTTATTTGTATTGGTATCCATGTTCCACAGACTGCTTAATTTTTCTTGTAAATTGTGACATGGTAGGACTAAGAGCATTTGTGCAAATTTGCTGCAGGTACACTCTGGTGGCTCCCGCCCCTGCATCCTACCACCACTGTGTCCTGACTACGTCCACTAGGGAGTTTGAAGCCTTTGGCGGCTCCTGCCGCTGCGTCCTGCCACCACCATGTCCTGACTACGTCCACTAGGGAGTTGGCAGCCTTCGTGATGATGCCAAGCAGGCTGGAAGCCAACAGAAAGATTAATGTAAATACATGTGATTAAGTGGCAACTTTTTGAGTGAAGTGGCTTGTAGCCACTCAGCAATGAAAGAGTTAACTTCAAAGCAGTTTAGACTCCCTGCTATCGGTGCAGGAATGCTCAAGTCCATGCAGTTTGCCTTAGCCGCCAAAAGGCTCTGTGGATTAGACGAAACGCGCTGCAAATTTTGAAACCAGTAGGAGACCACTTGTACATTTTTTTTCTTGCTTAACAAAAAACTGCTTTGATAAAGCTTTAGCAATCTAAAAAGAATACGGTGTACACTCATATATGGTATTGGGCATAAATTTACTAGGACTGCCTCAATAGTAAGTATGCCGATAAACACACCAAAACTGACTTTTTTTTGCTAGTTCATCCGCATCTCTGTGCACTGCTGTATAATTTATGTTCCTGAAACCAGTTTTTGCATGCAGCACAACTCCTAAATATGTGGATTACATAAATTTGCAGCTTTTGCTGTAAGCCAGATTCATGAAAATAATGTTAATTGGCCATTTTGTCCATGTTTAATGACCCATAATAAACTGAGCAGTGGCTAATAAGCAGTTCAATTTTTGGTGTAAGGCCTCTTTTTATAGTCCCGAAAAATTTGGCCCCTTTAATGAAGGAACCAATTTTTCTGCTATGCCTTTTATGATGCATAGATTGGTGCATTACACAAAATCTCACTTAGTGCTTGCGCCAGTAAAAAAACTTTTTAAGTTAAGTATTTTTTGAAATTAACATTTGTGCTATATTGAAGGGCCTCCAGTTCTTCAAAAAAAATTTCAAGTGGTCGTGTGCCAGGTCGGTACAGCTCGCATGGAATTGCCTACTTACACAAATAGGGAGGGCCATGCCCTCCGTGGTTGCTCAGTGGCTATGGTGTTGGGCTGCTGAGCACGAGGCCGCAGGATTGAACCCCGGCCACGGCGGCCGCATTTCGAGAGGGGCGAAATGCGAAAACACCCGTGTACTTAGATTTAGGTGCACATTAACACTTTCGTGACTGCGGGAAAATCGGTAGTTTTAGGGTAGTCTGGTAATTATTTTTTTTCCTGCCACAGGAAATGATTCATGTTGAAGTGTATGATATCAAATTGTAGAAGAAGAAATTATCTTTCTAACGGTATTAATTTCAAACAACATTTTAATTAATAATAGTACGAAAAAATTAAGCAAAACGAAAAAATTGCAACAAAAATGAGAAAGATCGATAAAAACATCAATGCTGCTTAGCACAAAAAAAATATTTACAAAAATCGAAATATACATTTTCAACAAAAGGGCCATATGAAATCAGCCTGCAAATATTAGCTCTGTATCTACAAAAGTTCTTCAGGTACTCTAGAAAACATTAGACCTAGTGTCGTCTATCGTGCCACCGTGCGAAGCAGTTTCTCGATGAAGTGAAACAGAGGTTAGCTGCACGTTTCGCAGATTTGTTTTCTGCGCAACTTTTCTTTCTTCATAGCACAGTTTACACTTTTGAACCTAAGGTGCGCTCCGAGAGGGAACAACAGGCTCAACTGGGGGGTCCACAAAATGTGGCTCATCATATCCCAGCAGCTGGTCGATTAGTCTAACCTGAAGGCAAACTGGTTGAAGTGCAAACTTCGCGATAATTCTGGGACTTCTGGATGCTGCTGATGATGCTCGTCAAACATCATAAAGCTATTTACTACAGCTATATCGATACAGTGGAAAAACAGTGTCTTCCACCAACGCACGGACTTCATAAGAATGTTGTAGGATCCGATCAGCTGGTCAGATTTATCCGCTCCAAGCATGCCCACATTGTATTTCTTGATCAGCACCGGCTTCTTCACGGACACTTCTGTCCTCATACTCCCAACTTTCTTTCTTCGCTTTGTAAGGACGAGTTTATTCGCTGTCTGCGCGGTAGACATATTCACAACCCGCCTGTCTTTCCATTGCAAGTACAAAACATCCTGCTCCCGCCGCCATCGAACTCTGCCTTCTCTTTTCGCTTTCTTTTCCCACTGTGTGCCTTTGAGTTTACTTAGAAAGCCACGCCGATCTTTCCACATTATCCCACATGGAAGTGTCTTGCGCTCCAGTAAATGAACAAACAAAGATGTGGAAGTGTAGGAATTGCCCAAAGAAATGATGCAACCCTGATCAAGATAATTTTTGCACAGCCGCGTCACAACATCGAATGCCAAACCTTGCACGCTAGGCTCTTCGCGCTTTCCCGTGTAGACGCTGAACTGAACAGTGTACCCCGTTTCTGAATCTGCCAAAACCCATAATTTGTAACACTTTATCCCTCATGCACTGGCGAATTCCAGACCGACCTTTTGATTTCACCATTTTCTCCCCGACGGATAGGTTCTGACGCGGTTGAAAAAATAACGTGGAAGAATCGTTGATGTGCTGAAGCAGAGAGGATATGCGGTGAAGCTTGCCATGGGATGCGACGGTCGTCTTCCCTGGATCAGACACCCTCAGGAAGGAAAGCAATGCCTTGAACCATTTCCTTGGCATCACTGTAGGCAGAAGAAGCCCGGAGAATAATCTGCATGTGCTCCAATAACAATGCAAGCATGGGACTTGCACGATTCCCATGTATACGAGAAGTCCGATGAACTTGAGCATCTCCTCTTGAGTGACTTCCTTCCGCGATCTATCTCTCGCTGTACGTGGGCTTCTCGAAAATATGCATCCACGCATACTTATTTGTGTTGTTGCATATATCCCTGATGATTTCGGCGGCGAAAAACAACAAGAAATTGACGGCTCTTACGAACCGCCGCGCAGCACTCCGGAGCGCGATACCAAGGTCCACTTCCGGCGGTCTTCATATACAAAACTCCACTCTCTGCGTGGCCGCCGGCAAATGGTCCTGTCTGAATGACATTGACACCCTGCAGATAGGAACTGTAACCCTTAGAACACGGCGGAAATCCTTACGATGCGATAACATGGTCCGAGAAGAAAGCAAAACTCACCGGCGGATACCTGTCAATGTTCCATGGCAGTTTGCTGCACTGTCGTCGTCTGTACTGAAGTCCGACGAATTGAAGTCGTCTTCCGAGTTTGTGGTGCTGTGATCATCCACAAATTCGAGCCCAGATGCGTCGGAATCCGTCGAAACTCACCGTTTCCATGGAGCGGATGCGCACGACGTAAATGCCATCTCGAAAACAACGAGTGCTCGTCACCCCGACCATGCAGGCGCTTTAAAAATCCCTACACGGTGGAAAAGAGAAACACAAATCTGAACCTGATAAAATAGTCTCTCTTTAACCTGTTCGATGGCGCTAGCTGTCCTAAGCGCTTGGAGAGGCACCAAAATTCGAACTTGTACCACCGAGAACATACTGTCGACGGGAATAGGTGCGGTCACGAAAGTGTTAAAGAACCCCAGGTGGTCGAACTTTCCGAAGTCCTCCACTACGGCGTGCCTCATGATAAGAAAGTGGTTTTAGCAAGTAAAACCCCATAATTTAAATTTTTTTAGGGAGTTCCAAGTACACTTGACTTTATGTTAAGATACTATTATTCATCTACAAAAGACAAAATGAAACATTCCATCCTATAAACAGCTCTTAACACTCATTTACACTTTTGCACATCTTTATACCTGAAGTCTGGTGGCTTGTGTCTGTTTTCATTATCTGCTATGTGCCCATGGTAAACTTCAGGTTTGCCCTATGGTGAAGAATATTGTGGTGCTTATAGATATCGATCTGTGTTTTTCAGGTTGCCTCGAAATTTTACCAAAGCCGTACCACACACGGGCCAGGCCTCTTGCAAACGGCGTATAACCAGGCTCAACACATGAGTGTCGAGTGAGTCCGGAGATCAAGGCAACCTGCTGTGCGACCAGCGTGCAACCTTTGGTGACCTCTCTACATGTTCCGCCTATTTCACAGCTGCACCTCAGCTGCAACTTATGCAAACAGCATCACCAACTGTGGTCACTCATCAAACCATGGATGAATGTTAGGGTGGAGTGATTTGAAGAGACATTCTATTTGTCTCTTCAAATTCTTAGCAAATACTTGTGTTATTATAATTAATATGTGTCTTTAGTGCCTAGTTTTTAATGGTTCCTTTCTATTAGAATTCTCACCATCGATTCCTGCTATTACTATAATGTATGTCTTTATGCCCAGTTTTTCGTAGTTCTTTTGTACTTGTGTACGTAATTGATAGATTCATACTTGTTATACAGAAGGCTAAAATGCAAACTTACAGCATTTTTTTCTTTCTTTTGATTATCTACAGCACTGCAAAGTGTTCAAGAAATGTAACCTAACATGAGCTCTTGTGCAGGAAAAATTTAAGAGCAATATAGAGTACTTATTTCAAACACCCATTATTCTTGGAAAAGTCAAGAATATAGGAGCACAAAAAAGAAAATATTAAACTAGAGAAAC
This sequence comes from Dermacentor albipictus, assembly GCF_038994185.2. Lineage (NCBI taxonomy): Eukaryota > Metazoa > Arthropoda > Arachnida > Ixodida > Ixodidae > Dermacentor > Dermacentor albipictus. The sequence goes on along the minus strand of NC_091821.1, from coordinate 461,864,349 downwards.
ATAAGTTCCCCTCATAAGTCTGATAATAATGTGACTTCCTTTCACTGCAAAGATACCAGTAATATACTCGCACACAAGGTTTCAAACAAGAAAGCTATGATGCCCTTTGCATTTCTCGGTGCCCATTTGTCACACTGACGAATGTCAAAGGCATCGTAGGTTATATGCACACATTGGTTGTGTTACACTTTTGAGTATTTCATTTCTCAAACACAAAGGTTTACAGCAGTGCTTTAAATAGCAAGTGCATTTCCTAATTTATTAGTGCAAGAGTAACAGTACAGATCATGTAAAAATTATTTTACAGTCCATGGATGCACGCTTCTGATGACATAGCAGTGACGGGGTCGTGGGATGAATGTCTTTATTTCAGATTTAAATATTGGCTTCCAGGTCTGGGTTAGTCTCCTACTCTGAGTAGTCTAGGTCAAAGTCCATTTACTAGAGAAAGTGAATTAAACTAGAAATTATAAACATCAAAAGATCTTGTTTAGGACACTAATGAGACAATCAGCAAGGTTCTTTGGTTATTCATTTCCAAATTTGTGAGGATATATGTTATGACTGGTTTCAATATTGTGAGTACAAATATTTGTTTATTGTCACACTAGAGTGGGCTGCCCCATTTGTATACAACCCCTTTACAGGCTAAAAATTCCGTGTGTTACCCTATTTACTCGCATAATGATCACACTTTTTTGCAAAAAAATTGACTCAAATTCAGGGGTGCGGTCATTACACTGGTTAATTTTCCCGCAAAAAGAAAAAAATATATTATCTGGCATTTACTACGGGATGACAACAGGTCAACAAATAGGCGGCTGCTGCTGTATGTAGTGCAGGACACGAAAAAAAATGGTGGCCGGCAGAGCAAGCCGAACGCGCCGAATGCATTTTTCTTCTCGTGAGTACATTACAGTGCATTCAAGCAGTTTCTTCCATATTAGTAATGAATAATATTTGCAAGTTTGCGGCAATAACATAGCCATGCCCACTTTGAGGGGACAGAAACAGATGGGCGCACTTAGCTGCCAGTGACATAGGAACACATGCTGCGGAAACTGCGGCATTTGTCTTCACCACTATCCTAACGTGGCACGTTTCCGCTAAGGGTGGGTGAATATCTTAGCTGCGTTACAAACGTCGGCGAATGAATAGGGTACACTTCTAACCTATCAGTGTAAACGTGGCTGCTATCATTGCCGCTCGCGATTTGTTGCGTGCCCACAAGTGCAGATGAGAAGAATCGAAAGACGCCTTTTTTTGTTGTTTTTATTGACCACAACCATTATAAAGCCTACACATAATAAAGGAAAGTTTGGTTGTAGCTTTTTTTTGTCGTAGAAGTGCGGAAAGTGATGAAAGCAATGAAATGGGGCATCTGCTTAAGAAAGTTTTTTGCGTGCAGACTGCTTGGTTTGTCTTGAAGAGTCGTTCGCATAGCAGTCGACAGATGGTAAGCGCGATCATTATTAGCTAGATTTGGCACGTGACACATCGCTGCGGCAAGTTCGGGGTGAAATCATTACATGGGAAATAAAAAAAATCGAATTAAAACGACAAAATTTAGGGGTGCGATCATTACGCGAGTGCAATCATTATGCGAGTAAATACGGTAATAGGCTGTTTTTGGTTTTGTGCACTCTATGTTAAGGGATGCAAATGGCGACATACAACAGAATGCAAAAATGACTAATGAATTCAAGCAGGGCATGGGGCTTTTTAGGCAGATGCGTGCGTGTGCTATTTATAAAGCTCCCCATGGTATGCCTGAAGGCATTTTCTAACACTTTGGTAGAATACACTGACACCCACTTATTAACTCCTCGAAACAACTTTTTTATATATTTGTACTAGAGATTTGAATATACTGTCATTCATAAAGTGTTTTATTAGATTTGAATTGTCATTTATTTTTGTGTAGCTGCTGTTTTTTAGTTATGTCCTACACAGTGGCAAAATATTTTGGGGGGCACTTTCCTGTGTATAAAGTTTTCAGAAATAGCTTCATGCTGTATCTTATTTAGCTATTCGTATACTGCAAAGTGGTGATACCTATCCAAACGGCTTGTACAATTACTGGAACTATGCAAGAATATATTAGGCCACATTAAATAATTTTACAGATTGCAATTTCAATTAGATATGAGCATTCTGCATATCTTGAAGAGTACGTATGCCAAATTTCATTAGTATAGGACAACTATAAGTGCATAAGGTTATTCTCATGCTATTGTGAGAAAATGTTTTTGAAGTATATTCAATAGCTTTTTTTCACAATAGCATGAGAAGTATGCAAGATTAGTAGGCAGGCCTCTCTGCCTGCCTACTAATCTTGCATACTTCTAGTAACTTTACATGCTGTTTGAATAGATATCGGTACTTTGTAGTCTACGAAGAGCTGAGGTAGCTACAGCACACTGCTTTTTGTGAAAATTTAGTACACAAGAAAGTGCCCGCAAAGATCAGTGTATTTTCCCATTGTGTGGGACATAACTCAAGAAGCAGCTAAAGAAATACTAATGACATATATGAAATCTGCATGAAGAACTCTACAATTTGCTCTCTTTCAAAGCCTCTAGTACGAATAATAAGACTGTTTCGAGTAATATTCAATCAGCAAAACATGCCCCTTGCTATAGTGACCTACAACAGAGAAACGCAGATTGAATGCAAGTCTTTTTGTTAAAGCGACTCTGGGCTGTCTTCCCAAGGGCTTCTGTTAAACACTGAAATTTCCTGCATTTACCAGAAGTGCAATACTAAAATGTTTGTGGATGTGCAATTGGTATTGGCAAACTAACAGAAAAAAAGACAGTTCTGTGAAATGAGGAATTGACTATAACTTTGTTCGACATTTATATTTTGACTCCATATCTTTGTTTTGTGCTTTGTACTGAGTGTTTCAGCAGTGACTGCCGCTAAAAATTGAACATATCTGCTTCATGACAATGCGACAATTTTCGCTAACAGAAATTTATAGCAGTGGCAGGCATTATAATTACAGTACTCAATAACGTCTAGTTTGTAAGAACTCAGACTAGCACCAGTTCCGAGATACACAACCCAAAAAGACATGATCAGATAGGTTTATCTTCCACACAGAATTGTCCCATAAGGCTTACAAAATGTTTTGTGGCTAAGTAATATCTGCAACAGCAAAGCATGTTCCACCAAGTATGGCGATAAATATTTCAGAGCTGTCAGTCTGAGGACTCCTACAAACTAACAATACCTTCAGCACTGACTAGCCTCAATAATAGGATGTCAGCCATTTTGCTGAAATTAATAAAACTTCAATTATTGTGATATTGTTTACGAAAAAATTTGCAATTGTAATGCAGTTCTAGTATCTGTCACTTGTAAATATTTTCCAATTAGTTTTTCAGACTACAATTTTTGGTAATAGAGGTATTCATTGCAGAAAGATCTAGTACATGGCACTTAATAATAAAGGTACTGGTCATTGTAGACTTTCTGTTGCACAGCTGTTTCTTGAAATCTGAAAGGATGTACCCGCCTCCTTATGTTAGCTAGAAACGGAAATCTGTCAGTATGTTTTGTTTAAAATACAGCTGATCAACCCGATAGTTAGGCTGCTTGCCAAATATAAATCATAACAATAATAGTGAAGGACCATAATAACAAAGTGATGCTGACTCATAACTATGCCCAGCTACATCCACGCAGCTGTGCCATACAATGTGCATGTGTTCAGAAGAGCCAAATGCCCCAGAGAGAAAGCAACAGTAACTCATTGTTTGTCATCTTGTTCAAGCAGATTATGCGCTAGCTGTAATTTATGCTCAGTAAATACATAAATCAGTCATGTCAGGTGTCTTACTTTGGGTTGCAAGTTCGAAGTTCTTGTAATCTTGCTTGTTTTTATTTTGTTTCCTTTGTGAGCATGAGTGACTTGGTTGCCTTCGCACATATTCTCAAAACTGTTTCATCACTGGGAATCAGGAAATTTAATTTACATATGAAATTCCCAGTTCCCAGTTACTAATTTGGTAGGCTTTGAGCTTAATTCTCTTAACTTTTATATGTTTAGCTACCAAGTAGTCTTATCGTGCATTGAAACATATCCATGCAATGCAGAGAGGGCACCCAAATTATAAATATCTGTTCTTGCTTTCTACCCTGCTCTGGTGTTTTCAAAACCTAGCATTGGTGCAATGGCCTGTCTGCAGAAAAGTAGTAAAGTGGCTAAATTTAAAGGTCAACAACATAATTAAGATACAAAGCAAAAATATAAGTTCGCAATTGTCCCCCATAACGAGAGTTCTGCTTAGAATTTAAAAAAAAATTGACATCCTGCTGTGGTGTGAGAATTGCTCTGGGTGCCAAGGGGACTACGTAGCACCTGTACTAGTGTATACAAAGCAAAAAAACAAGGTCACTCCAGATTGGAACGGCAGTGGAAAGTCAAGCACAGATGCTTTATTTCATGCACCATTAATGTGGCTTATCATCTGCTCCTGTTGTATGGGAATGCATACGTTGGGAAGACAATCCTTCGCACCATTGTTACCTTAGCGGGACACCAGAGAAAGGTAGAAATCGAGAACAGGTATTCACACTTGGTTGCCCACATTGTGTTATTTGGATGTGTTTCACTCTACAAAAGACTACTGTGGTAGGTAATCATAATGACAAAGACAAAACAAATAAAAGAGGTATGTGTCAGTCATCCGTCCGTGACTTCCAGTGTTTATAGAAACACTTCTTTGTGTATATGTGCCAAGCCGTAGGGAGGCTTTACGTAACTCAGTCATGCTTGCTAAGCTAAAGATTGGAATAAGGAAAATCACAAGAACATTGTATGAGTGATTTATAGATGTGGCACCTAAAGTAACTTATTCATGTATGTCCTGAGGATAGATTACAGCCAGTGCATAATGTGCTCTTACAGGATGACTTGTGATGAGTAAAAGAAGCCTTCCTCACATCTTCCTCTTTGTTTCTTTTGGATCTTTGTGCACTATGAGTATTGTTACAGCTGCGTGCATGCAGCTGGGTATAGTTTGTTTATGTGTTCTGCTTCCTCTCTTGTCCTCATCATTCATGCGCTATCTTTGCCGTAACAAAATACAGCTGCCTGTGCTACTTATTTTGTCAACGTGTTTGCATTATGGAAAGTTTTGTATTAGCGGTTATTTCGACCTGTGAAATTGTCTGTGTCAGCTATTTTACTTAGTCTTGCAAAAGTATGTTTCTCAACATAAATAAATGATCAGTATAAGTGTTGCTGTATTTATTTTTGTAATTTTGTCAGTTATGAGATTTTTATACACTGTTGCATGTTGTATGACAGAATAAAATTGATGCACAACTTTTTAATGTGTTTTTCAGATCAATTTTCATCTCACGCTAACATGCACAAATTGTGTGGGAAAAAGTGCCAACAAGAGTACCATAAGGTAAGACAGCTGTTTTTACTATTAGACTGGATTATCAATTGCCAACCAGTTGTTTTCAGCAAGCATAGCATAATGCATAGGTAATGTAATCTAAGTTGGAATATTGTTTTTATTGCACTTCCTTATATGGGTCTCCTTTATACATAAGTGCAGCCTCTCTTATTTGTTATGTGTAGCTTACTTGCTTAGAATGTTAAGTCGTAAGTTAAGTCTTTTAGAACAGGGAAATAGGTGGAACTTATGAATCTTTTGACATATTATAAGAGACTTGTGCGGTGGTGAATTAACCTTCTACATGAGTTACATAATATTTTGGGGTCTCATTATGGTTCTGAGTGGCATTGCAGTGTCATGCATATGCAGCTGCAGGCTACATATTGGATATTTATTTAAGACTGTTTTGCTTAGTTGGCTATTGATTCCAGTTTAATGGTAAAGAGAACTGTCTTGCTTTCATAGTGATTCTGTGCTGACTTATACATTTGAATTTTCCAGAAGACAATAACAAAGATTGATGAAATATTAACTTTTTCTTGCTAACCTGCCATGTGCTTTTTGTCAAGTTTACTGTGGATTCTTTGTTATCCTATGTTGTCTTTTCATAGTAGTCTTCTTGAGAACTAGCCGTAGTCGTGTGTACTTACAGCAAGAGTTGTTGACACATTTTGAAAAGCGGCTCGACACTGCCATCCAAGAGTGAAACGACTTACATAGATTAGTTACCTTACTTTATTTGCAAGAGGCCGGCACCACGCACTAAGGGTAACTTGACACACTGCTGGAGTCATCAGACTCATCTAGAATAGTTCGGTGAGTCATTCTTGCAGTGTTCATGAGACACTTTATCTTGAGTCGTTGGACTCATTTAGAATTGTTAACGGACTCCCTCAGCACTAGTCTTGTGACCCTTTTGAGAGGGTATAGGTGACTATTACAACAGAGTATGCATGGCTATTGTGTGCGGAGTCACGCAAACACCTTGTATTGAGCAGATAGTCTCGGGACTCTTTGCCAAAAGAGAGTTCGGGTGTCTCCCACAAAGTGAGTCGTATACGTGACGAGTCCAGACTCTTCGAAAAGAGTAAGGGATACTCTTTTTTTTCTTAGTGTGTGATTCGGGAAAAGGAAAACCTCCGACGTACCACACGAGCTCTCATACCTCCGTGTGGGTCAGACCTCCCTGGTGGGTTAACCCGCCCAGAGGAGGTTACGTTAAGGAGGCTACGTGTCGGGGTCGCGCTCACCCCGTCTGTGACCGCTCTCTGTCCACAACAGTACCATGGTCCTTACGGCTCATCGCGCCCATTTTGTAGCACAGGAATCCAAAATGTGACAGTGACACACCTATTATGGACGTGCCCAGGGCTTCATCTAAGCCGTCTCCGCCATCTCCGGGCAACAGGCCTTCGGCCTGGCCGCCCACCCGACCTTGAGCGTTGGATTCATGGCCCCCATCATCGTTCACTCCTAGATTTTTTTCACGAGTCAAATCTGTTCGTGTATTTCTAACATCTTTTGTATTATGCCTAAAGGCATGCTTTCGAACTAAAAAAATAATAATAACGTCTCGGCCAGTCGCGGCATGCTACTGATACAGCACGCTTTGTCTGGCCAGCATGTGTTGCTGTTTGTCGGGTCAGCGCATGCGGCGACATGCTGTCATTCATACTTCACCCCACTCTCCTTCATGGGGCGTTGGCGTATGACGCGCAGAGCTACGCACTCGGTCTGGATATTGCCTTGATTGGCCTGTGGAATTCTAGGATGATTAAATCGATATAAATGCGATTTTGAAGAACTTAAAAAGAAATGTGTGCATTAAAATGTGACTGCCTCCAAATCTGCCATTTAGACAACTGCCCTCAATGCAATAATAAAAGCGCATTAATGACTTTTTGTCTATTAGTCTTCTGATGCTCAAGTTATTAGCGGCAAAGCACGTCTGCCTCCCCTAAGAACTTGTCAGCGAGAACGCAACGTTCACTGCTCTCATTACTTTCTTTTACAATATATCTGTATGTGGTTAAAAAAAAAGTGCACCGGTTATATTCCTTACTCACTCGGGCAGTTCCTGACAGACAGATATTGGGGACGAATACCTCAAAAATGGTGCTACAGCTTCAGGACAGCTAGTGAGTAAAGGCGCCTTTGGGCACAGAGAAACTTAGATAATTGACCTGAAGCATGTGCACTAACTAATAAACTAAGCGCAAGACTAGTGAATGAACTTACTTAAGGAATAATTCTTATTGCCGCAATTTTTTAGCCACTCTACCGCGGGAATTGCATTTTACCAATTTTAGCCGGTGAGCTTGCAAGGTATATCCACATGGAAAAAATTTTGAGGATCACGCGGATTTCTTGGTATGTGATGTCAAATTCGCGGTAAAAATGCGCTTCTCCGTTTTCCTTTACTGCGACTGCAGTTAAGTTCTGGGAAGTCGGTGCGCAGTCCATTTCGCTAACGGCGACCGTTGTCGTGAGCGACGTTATATTGTCCACGTTAGGCCACCTCCAGCTTTGCACTCTCGCTTTGCAATCTCCAGCTTTGGACTCTCGAAAAACGTGGCACCCTTTCGGGCTTGCGTCGTCCCGCAACAATAATGGTCGTCTGCCTTGCTTACGTTGTTTCCTTTCTTGAAAACTCTGCGCTCACTACTTTCCTGTAAAAATTACGACGTCACGTTGATAACGCATGGGCCGTTAGAGACCTGGAAGTACTGGGCATCGCGGCCTCAAAGAAAGGAAATGCGGGCAAGATACATGACGATCATTGTTGTAGAACCAGATAAAACCCAAAGGGCGCACACTTTTTTTAAGGATGCATCGTCTCCACAGGGCGAGGAGAAAACTTTGTTTACATCCGCCACCACTGCGATTTCGAACTCGTGTCACGGCAGCAACGTGCATTTGGCCGTGATAACCACTGAGCTACAGCACAAAAACAGTGGTGGCCATGGTTACTTCAACGTTTCGTGTTCCACACAGAAACTAAGAGCGTTAGTATCTGTGCATGCATTTCGGGAGCCAGAACAAGCAATACAACGCCGGACGAGAACGACAAATTTCATCGCATAGAAATCATTCTTGACACGGTGGCAGTGTGTTGGCGCGCAATTCTTTGTCGTGGTCTTGAAAACAGCGTCGAAAGCACGAAATGGGCCTGCGTGACAACGATAATGATCGGCCCGAAATATTTGACGCATGCTCACAAGAAAGGACGAACAAGCGCTACGGCGGTTGGTGGAATCCAACAAAGAAAGCTTCGACGACGTCGCTTCCAACAACAGCGTCGCACAGATTAGAGCACACCATACACGCGCAGTGCACCGCCTATAGAGGTGCCACTGATGACCACCTAGCGGACAGTTTTGAAAGTACGCCCGGGAGGTAGCAACAGATGACAACAACGCTTTGCAGCGAAGGTAGTTGAATGTCGTGGCTGTGAGTTCACCTTCGACTGGGTGAGGGGCACAGCTTCGCTAGTGATAGCTGCAGGTGAGGCGCGGACCTCTGTGAGAGCGGACGTGTGCTCTAGTTAACGAAGTCACCAAACGCACGGGTGCTTAAAATCGCGAGAGCATAACAGCGCCACCAATGCAAATCCACTGTGGTCCTTGATGAACTGCCCTTTCAGCTGCAGTTTTCACCGTGTCAAATTCGTTTAGTGACCTGCTTGGAAACGCATGAGGCTAACGTCTTACGAAAATTTGTGTATATTTTTTTTCGAATGCTACGGAAAAGATAATACACACGATATATTTAAAGGTGGAGTAGCGCCGGCCAATGTAAATAGGCACTGGCGGTTAGGTCGGGGTTAGTCCTTTGCGGCGTAAGCACTGCACTTCTATGTCGCAAAATATAATAAGAATTTGATTCAGTACAAACTGCGCATGAGAAAATGCGCTAAGCTGTGAAACAAACAAAGCACTCTGCGTGGAGAGTCTGCATGATACAGCATAGAGGTGAACCTACGTTGCAACATCACGCAAATTTTTCAGCGAGAATCGCACAGCAATACCACATGCAGCAGCTAATAACAAAAGGCTCGCTCTAAGCTACCTCTTTTCTCACACATTTCCCAAGTAAGGACAACGTTGAAGATGTCTTCCGGGCGAAACGAATAAAGATGTTAAATAAACACTTGCCCGTAGTGATTCCGACAAAACAAAGCTTGATTAAATTCCTTTACAAACGAGATAAGGCGAAAACCTCCTACTTAAATAACTCAAAGCATGCACTAAACCACGCATAAAATAGACCCAGAATTATGAACTGCGTGACAGCTGGCGCGACGATTTAGCGGGCCGCATAAAACCAATAAAACCAGTCCTCGCAAGTATCCGCAGCTTTAACACACAACATGATGCACTCGTACAGTCAAGCACCCTAGCTAGAGCAACACGGTATAAAGAAGCGGCAAACTCTATAGAAGCAGCAAACTCTATAGAAGCGGCAAGTGATATTCAGTACCTAAGCTAGATACCTTTAACCCGCATGCTGCACTGCAGACAAACCGAACCGGAACGTGGGTACGCCGTGATCAACTTCATCTCTAAGCCGTGTAAGCATGATCTAGTGCAACAAACACTGAGATGACGAAACAAAGAACAATTTCCCGCCGAACGGCGGCGATCCATTGCTACCGTTGCTGCCGTTCATGAGGGCTCGCGAAAATGATGAGAACATCGTCGCCGGCAAGTCATTGCAGGCAATTGAGCACCCCACCGTGCAGAAATTTGTCTTCGACGTGCCTTGAAGCTTTGGCCACCACACACACTCGACCGGTGTGGCGTATTTTGCTCCGAAAACGTGAATTCAACCGGGAAACACGAGCAACGATGCAGAAAACTACGGCGGACGACTGCCTCCTTTTCCGAGTGCACAAAGCAAGGCCGCCATCAGTGCAGGGGCGATGTGGTGACCGACCGGAACTCCGATCAAGTTGGAGACGGCTTGGGAATGACCACCTGTTGCAACCGACTGGATACGACGGAGAAGGGCTGGTAACGTCGTGCTGCTACTGGGAGTAAGTGTTTGGTCTTGGGTGTAAGACTTACCAGGCTTCAATTCCTCCGGGGCTAGTAGATTGGAATGGCTGGATATCTTGTATTCTGATTTGCGTGGGTATCGCAGCAAGTGTTATGTGACAACAGAGACAAAGCTTAAAATAGCCATCATGCTCTTATTGTGTTTGACGAGGTCTAACTTGCTGTGTTTGTGGGAAGAGCTTCAGGTAGTAGCAAAGGATGACTTAAGCGAAGCCAAGATTCGTAAAACCATTCTCCAAAGTGACAATAATTTGAAAGTCATCGAACCTCTCAGTGACGGAATTCTAAGCAAAGCACAGGAACAGAAAAAAAATAAGGCAACAACAAGAAGAAACGAAGCGGAAACTGAAAAGAATTTTGCAGGAAAAGGATAGGTCGGAAGAAGGGAGAATAAGAAGCTGTTAATGGCAGCATTGGATTAAAATATTGAATGATTGGATCAGGCAATCGAACAGCAGCTTGAGAAATCTGTACTTAGAAGGCAGAGAAAGTGGGAGGAAGTCGCTGGTATATTCTTGCTGAAAGTCGAAGACAGAAGTAGTAGCTGTGATGTTAGCAGGAAGTTCATAGGTGAACTGAAAGTGTTAGCTGCTAACGATGCCTTTAGCTACTAACGAGCTGCTAACGAGGTGCTGTGCGAGCAGAGCACTGTAGAGACAGCTTGGCCAGCTGTCAACGAATTGGCACAGTCATCTTGTTTGTGCGTCGTAGGTATTGTTAACGAGGTCGTTAACGAAGTACAGTGTACTGCCGACTAGACAGACCTGAAAAACCACGTCGAATCAGGGCTGCGCGTCGAAGCGCAGTGCAAGTTGGACGATGCAGGAAGACGACTGCATTTTTCAGGGATCGGTGAGGTTGTCCGCCGGTTTAAGTACCCAAAAGAGCGATGATTTAGGTACGAATAATTCAGACTGTGCTGTTGAGACAGCGATCGAAACCGACGAGCTGTGTGCCGATGCACAACGTGACCTGGACAATGCAGTAGAGGGCAGTTCGCAGGAGTGCGAGTTGCACAGCTCAAGTAAAGACTGCTGCATTGTTCCAGAGTCGGCTAAGCTGTCCGCCAGACGAAGCAAACATAGAAATGATTTAGGTACAGATCACACAGACTGTGTGAAAACGAGAAGAAAGGGGGTTAACCGAGGGGCCCGAATTTTATTAGTCATATCATGAGAAGCCAACAAACAATGACACCAAGGACAATACAGGGGAAATTACCTGTGCTTAATAAATGAAATAGAGAAACGATAAATTATTGCAAATGAAAGTGGATGAAAAACAACTTGCACAAATTGGGAACGATCCCACGTCTTCGCATTACGCATGCAATGCTCTAACCAACTGAGCTACCGCGGCGTGGTTTCCCCTCACTCTCTTGGGTATTCACATGCTGCAGTACTACTAGAACTAACCTTGGGAGTTTTAGCCAGCACCACCACTCACAAACCCTGGCGACGGATGTGGAACACCCTTTCTGCCGCAGGCGTCACGAGTACGTGGTCATTCTGGGCGAAGGCAAGTGGTCAATAAACCCCGCACATGCTCCCTGAAGGCATCAATGTTGCTGGATTCGAAACCCTCGTTATGCAAGAACGAGGAGAAAGGGGGTTAACCGAGTGGCCTGATTTTTATTATTCATATCATGAGAAGCCAACAACAAAGACACCAAGGAAAAGATATGGGAGATTACTTGTACTTACTAATTGGATTGAAGAAATGATAAATTAATGGCAATGAAAGTCGATGAAAAAACAACTTGTCGCAGGTGGGCAACGATTCCATGTCTTCGCATTACGCGTGCGATTTTTTAACCAATTGAGCTACCGCGGCATGGTTTCCCCATACACTTTCTTGGGTATTCAGACTGTGTGGGCAAGACAGTGATTCGGACCGATCAGATGTGTGACGGTCAGCACGAGGCGTGAGCAGATGGTTCGAAAGCGAGCGCATTGGAAGAAGTCCCGCAGAAAGAAGCATTGTAAAGGTCGGCACGCGGCGAAGAATGTAGTGCAGCCAAAGACGGCAAAAAGTCGCAAGAAGGCACGGCGCAAAGAAAGGAAAGGCGTGGTCGTCGCTTGCGACGTGTTCATTTCAAGCGCGTCCGAGCCACCTTGAAAAAGAGACAGACCTGCCGTGGTTGCTCAGTGGCTATGATGTTGGGCTGCTGAGCACGAGGTCGCGGGATCGAATCCCGGCCACGGCGGCCGCATGTCGATGGGGGCGAAATGCGAAAACACCTGTGTACTTATATTTAGGTGTACGTTAAAGAACCCCAGGTGGTCGAAATTTCCGGAGTCCTCCACTACGGCGTGCCTCATATTCAGCAAGTGGTTTTGGCACGTAAAACCCCATAATTTAATTTTAAAAAGAGACAGAGAAGCATGTTCCACACGAACGCGGACAAAGGGCGCTAGACAATTACGCTCGCCGTCGTTCGGTCCTTCTTTTCCGTGTGCGTTTTGCACTTTGAGAGAGCGCAAGGTGGCCAGACGAGGTCGTGATGAAAGCATGTCGCGAGGGCGCAAATTGGCAGGGAACTGTAACGTTTGGACTGAGCTGATGGACTGTCAGGTCTTTTGTTGTTCCTGGATAGCCGGAATAGCTATTGGGGCGCCACCACGTCGAGTAGGGCTGACAAGTGAGTCCGTCATAAGATAACCGGAACGAAAGAGAAAAGGAAATGTTCCGTAGAAACAAACGTTTCGCTTGTTTATTTTTGAGCGTTTGAGAAGTTTCGCGATTTGACACAGTTTGTAAGTTACGAGCTTTGTTTATGTTTTACTTGGAGAAGCTGGGATGTTTGAAAAGAGTGTTTTGAGAAAAGCTTTAGTTTCACGAAGTGATCGTCAATGAATAGCAACTTTTCTTTCTTTTTGTGAGTGACTTGAAACGTCAATGTAATTTCTTGAATGCCTACAGGAATGCCCATGTGCATCAGCTAACATTTGTTGCAAGTATAAGCTCTTCTTTCAAGTTTAAAGTATAAAGTATTTTTGTTAGTCATATCAAACCAAGAAACACTGACACCAAGGACAGCATATGGAAAATTACTTGTGCTTAACAAATGAAATAAAGAATCGATGAATGAATGGAAAGCGATCCCACAACCTTCGCATTTCGCCTGCGATGCTCTTCCAATTGAGCTACCGCGGCGCCGTTTCCCCATCCACTTTCTCGGGTATTTATGTTTCCTAGTAGATCCCTGGGACTGTAAGCCAGCGCCACCACTCACAGACCTTGGCGGCGGATGTGGAACATCCTTTCTGTCACAGGCGTCACGAGAACGTGATCTTTTTTGGATGAAGGCAACCGGTCAATAAACCCACACATGCTACCTGAAGGCATCAATGTTGCCGGATCATATCCATACAAGCGACGAATTTGAGCGATGTTTCCCCAGTATTGCCGGTATGAGGGTAGCAAATACGCGTCGAAACTGCCGTGACGCGTGCTTCATTAACTTAAGTTGATGTGTTTTTCTGTAAAAAGAAGCATACAATATTTCGGAAGGTCTCGCAGTAGGTTCTTATCCTTGCACGCATAAAAATTCAAGCGTTTGCTCGTTCCGTGCTACATTCGGTTGTACTTGACCGATGTACGTCCAGTTTCGACTTCGCGCTACTCACTAGTCGCTCATAACACTTGCGAGCGGCGAGCGACGATTTCTAAATTTCCAAAACCGAGCGATCGAGTTACAAAACATTTGCACGACCTCCCGTTTCGTGGCTCAGAGCCATCGCTCGTCGCCGTCGAGCACAACATCGATCTCATGGGGTTTGGGCTTAAGCACGTTGCTTTTCAGCGGTTGCATAATTTACACTAAGAAGCGTAGGCTCCATTAGCGCGCGTCCTGTGCGGACGGAAGAAAACAATGTTTGTGACTGGGTCGCTCGTGTATGTTGAAGGCGGCAGCGTTCTGTTCATATCAAGCGTGCCTGGAAATAGTTACGAGTAAGCGCATTTTCTAAAGTTTTTTTTTTTGAGTGCGTAGATTGCGCAAGTTAAGACGTGTTCCGCATGGACAGAAAGGAAAGAAAGGCGTGTAGGCATTATGATACGTATGCGTGGTACGCCGGCATGCGGTGAGTTGCGGCCACAAAGCTCGCGATTTTGATTACGTAACCGTAGAGTTATCGAAGCTGTTCAGGGGCGCCAGTTCGTGCGATAAGTAGTCGGCTGTACTATAGTATGAACACGCTTTCCGTGAAAAGAGGCTGCATAAGGTGTTTTGAAGCACCGGTTATTTAGAGCATTCGGCTTAGTTGTACGTATGCCTTTGCTCTCGTGCAGCGTGACAGTCGGATTTGGTTGAACTCGATAGGATCGTGAGCGCTCGCTTTGGCGAACCCCCCCCCCCCCCCCCTCAAAATTTTGGGGTCGAAATTTTCATTTCCCAATAGAGCAGCTTATATTCAAATTTGAGTATGAAGGCTGGTGAGGAAACAGCTAATTCCGAGGGTTTCCATGCTTTGTGGTCCCGCGTTGCCGGGTTGGACTCTTCCGTGCTGATTCTTGTGAGATGGCTGGCAGCATTCCGAGTTTGCAGTTTTTTGCTGAGAGCCAAGCCATCTTGTTGGTCCCCAGCCATTCTCATCCTGCCCAAAGGCTGTCAGCGCTGGCCAGTCGGAATTTTCCGCACCGCGGTGGAGCTGTTACGTTTGGCGTATTCGGCGAGGAGCGGAGGCCGGCTTCATTGTGGCACCGGCGTCAAACAACACTCCACCGAGTCAACGCGGACACTGAGATACTGAGAGTGACGGCTAATTAGAAGTCGACGTGAGAACGAGCCTACGGATGTTTTCCCAGAACTTCAGCGAAAGACGCCGGGATCTGGAGAAGCCTGACCTTGTGGCGAGCTCGGGCCACTGACCTCTACCTGGTGGTTAGCAAAACACTGGGTCTGGTATGCTTGCTTCGCCCTTCACATGATGAGCTTGGGGATGGCGCAAGGGCTTTGCGTCAGCCTTCTCCGCTTTGGCTGTGGTGTGCTGTGCCGCTACGAACCACTGGTCGATTGGAACATAATTAGTTTCCCTAGCGAGTGATCTCGGGTAAACGGAGTGTTTTTAAGAGACATCCTGATTGTGTGGTGGGCTCTGGCGGAATGATGTCGTCTGCTCTGACATGTAGCCTGTAGCTGCGTGCTACGTGCACTGCGCTCCATGCTCCTGCCAGTACGACTACGCATGCCTTTGCCGTTAAATAAGTTTGCCCTTTTCCCCCCTTGTGCATTAACCCCCTGCTCTACTACTCCAATCCCCTACTTGGTACTCATAAAAAACTTAGCAGCTCTCGTCGGGAAAGTTCGGACGACGGCTTGGACCCGCTAAGCCTCCGTGTGACGCCCCGGTAGCGTAGGCCAGCTACCCGTTTCGAGACGCACCGGTGGCGTAGGCTGGAGAGCGACCCTCAGTGTGACGTCAGACTCTGAGACGACGGCACCCCTGAATTCTACAACGTACACATAGGGCGCGCGGCCGCGATGTTATCGCACTTGAACTTTATGCGGAACATCACAGCGACGACGACGAAGGAAATTCGCCTGGAGTGTTCACACAATGGCTGTCCCAATAAAAGTGTTTCAGGATCCGTTTAACCACCATCCTAAATGCATGCCACGCTGCTGACACGTCGGATAATTAGGTGCTCGGACGTTGTCGTAATGAATGATAAAAACAGATAAGACTGCTTGCAGAACTTCTCGAAAGTTCTCTTACTGACCACAGAAAACGCACCGTCATATCACGGAATAGCAATGAAAATAAACACGATCCACGAAGACTGTCTAAATCAGGTATATTAGTGTAGTAAAATGTCGGCGCACCTCGAAAAAAGAAATTCCACATAGTTTTCGCTAAACAGCTGTACACACGAGGGTCTATAAGGCTATACAGGCTTATACATTTGCTCTAAACCAGTCCAACAAATGTAGACACGGGGAGCCTGAGAGTGGTAAAGTGTGTCCATGTATTTCGAAGTCTAGAAAATGCATTATATGGCCTACAGGAAGGAAGTTGCGTACATCACAAAAGACATTAATTTAGAACTTACTTATGCAAGCAACGGTTTGATTTCTTTATTATCACAGAATTGTATAGTTACCAATTAGATACCCATGATTTTCATAATTTTATTGCAATTTTTACTGAAATTTAGTGTTTTAATCTACGACCGCAGCCATCACCCCTCCCAACTTCCTGGTAGAGCTTGCGGGTAAATATTTTAATAAAAGGCAACCAGGTTAAAATATGATAGTGGTGTTCACTTGTAGGAGAATGCTGCTTTCTCAGTAAACTAGTTCATAGCGGGAGGAAATACTAAAACCTGCTGCTTTTTTTTATTCAGAACATTATTTTAAGCGTTGAAGCATAAAAATAAGTGTAACGGTAAGGTACTTCGTTGGACACTCTCGAAATACATATCTGAAAACTGGTGTCATCCTTAGTATTCGCTCCAAGTGGATACGCCTTGCGAACTCACCGAGCTGCATTTCGCAAACTGCAGTATATGCCGCGTTGTATTTGGTTAAAAACTCAATCATTGAAATTTTGTTAATTAGTAAAATATACATCTCGATTTCTCGTGCAAATAATGTGGGCCTGTTCGAGGAATCCAGCTGAAAGACCAGTGTGTTGTTGTCTACTCCAAGCATTTTTTTTAAAAAAATCTGTACAGTCTAAAAACACACCCGGTATATAGCCAGGCATCCCCTCCTACGCAGGTCACTGGGTCTGTTTTCAATGAAAGAAAACAATGTGACGACAACCACGATTGCCAATCACTATAGTACGACACATGCTGAGATAGTTCGCACATTCTCTGCCTGTTAATAATAACGGTGTCGGAATATCACGCGTTTCGTCAAGTCTCCCAATACGAAACGCCTCGTTCACTCCGCAATTTTTGTTTTCGGTTCTTTAGAAATAATTTCATTGTATCGTCCCGTGTCGATACCATCTGTTCTTTTGCCGACCGCGCAACAACAACAACAAAAAAAAACGAACAAACAAAATGCACTTGAGCATTTTTTCTTGCAACAAATAACTCTACGCCTTACAGCGCTTAATTCCTACTTATACTTTCAATGCCATGGCTTGGCGCATCAGCTGGTTTAGTTAATCGCCTGATAAACTGAACCGATCCCGGAGACAGTGCAATTCGGGATCGCGTGGGGATGGTTTGATGGTTTGTTTACTTTTCCCTGAATGTGTACAAAAGAAAAGAAATAGATGTAGAACAAAGCTGCGTGAGAAACATGACCAAGGTCAGCGCGTATTGCTGTCTGGCCGGACAGACTCGCGATGGCCATGCTGAAAAACGCTGTGCCGATGATGAATGGTTGTATAATAGCGTTTAAATAATCACTTCACGAAGGCTTCAATTACCACAGGTTTCAAACGCTGCGTTTAACCTGCATAATGTTTTTTCCCGATATTCCTCGTGACACCTTGTACTGATAAATGCTGTACAAATATTCGCAAACTTAAAATTAAAGTAGAAATGTGATGCTGTAACCGGAGCGAATCTCCAATATATTTCCTGCACTTTGAAAAAGGTTAGAAGTACCGAAAAGAAAAAAAAAACGAGGACGAAACATCGAAGCACACAGCATGATCACAACCTTTGCTGTCTTCCAGAGTCTTTCGAAACAAAACTAGAAGAAAAAAAGGAACGCAGCTGTGCCTTCAAATCTTTCCCCTCTGACTTCGGTACACTCATACAACCATATTGATAATACAGCAACTTTAACTGCGGATCCTCTCCACGCGGATGCTGCTACAGGTCTAGGACCAATGCAGCAGCGAGCGTGTCGTCCTAAATACAGTGACTGGCGTTCAGATCCCCTGAGATAAACGTTTTACCTTCGCCCCTCTCTCTGAGCGCACTGCTTCAGCTGCTCACGTTCGCTGGAACTTATGTGCAGCACGTGCCGTACCCGCACCGCCGGGATCTTCACGAGCGCGTGACTTCACCGGAGCCAAGGTTTGCCCGAGTTAGTTTTCTTCACAACCGACTTTACGACCGTCGGATATGTGAGACCTGTTGCAGCGTAGATAATGGCACTGTCCATTTTGCCATGCTGCATATGTGAATACAGCGTTACTACCGGTGCCACGCAAGCTCATCCGAGGCTTTACGTTCAGGGCGTACGGGTATTTTTTTTTTTTTTACTTTTTACCGACCGCTTTGGCTCTATGCGGATGTGTGCGCTAAGCGAGAGGGGCACGCGTTCAAGCAGAACGTGTCTCGACTGGGAAATGCGGAAGCGTCTGCGTTTACTGTTTGTCGTGCACGCAGGACCACCTTTTATGGTCTCCCATGTCTCGACACTGCCGAGCAGACCTAAGGACGTGCATGCACGTCAGAACACCGCCTCCCTCGCCTCAGGCTTATCAAGCGAACGCATAAGCTTGGTGCGTCCGTGAATTCCATTCTGGCACGCAAAGCGACTGCGCAAGGGTAAAACGGTAGCTGATAACCTGGAGTTAAAGCTAGGCTGGTAAAGGCTTCAGTCTAAGCGTGAGGTCGCGTTGTGTGCCTGTTCGGCAACTCAGCGATGACTGCGACTGCCGGGGCGGATCCAAAAGAGCGGTCAGTGATACAGGCACCATATCCTTAGGCTTAAAAGCGTGCTTCTTATGTTGGTTATTTGATTCCATTCTCGTATTCTTATTGATCCACTACATTTTTTTTTCGTTTAGTCACTACAATTTGTAGTGGGACGCCGTCGTTGTTACAGGGCACGAAACGTTGCGGCAGATAATAAAACAATGAAAAGTGAAATGCGTTGTCAGGAAATGCTGCACTTGAAAGATTTCGACACATTATATAACATAAACAATAACTAGACTCGCTCCAGTCACGCGTTCTAAATGAATACATGTTGAAACAGCTTGAGCAGCTTCGTGGGTGAAAAAAACTTGCAACTATAGTAGTCTGGCTAACTCTGCCACAGCAATGCTGGCGTCTGGTCACTTGAACGCTACCGCGATATCGTTACCACATTTTTCAAAGGAGTAGCTCGGGCGAAATTTCCAAGCCTTGATGAAAATTTGACACGCACTGTGTCATCTCAGAGTTTCGGCGTAAAATGACAAGAGGACCAAACTTGGAGATAACGCAACATGCTGCAGTAAGCACGAACCGTTGTTGGTTGAAGAGATTGCCAAGAAAGCAAAGAAGGTGAGAAACGCACGCAAATCACTGGCCTGGAAGATGACGAACTAACCAACGAAGACATGTCGCTCACGAACACTCTCACCTAATTCTAATTGCAGTTGGAGGGCTTATAACTCAGAAAAAAAAACGCGTATAAATTCTTTCAGAAGGAGAGGAGAAACGCAAATTTCCAGATTACTGGGAATGCACCATTATTGCTAAAAAAGACTAGGAGGCAGCCCTCTGCAGCCTTCTGCCACCAAATCCCGATCTCGTCGCCCGTGAATGGCGGCGACACGTAACTTCCGTATACTTCGCCATCTGCAAACTGGCACGACATAAACCGCGGCAATGTTCGACAGGAACCGAGGATCCACGCGCGACGTGCGACATGATCAAAATGCAAGGTTGCATGGCGGCGCGCCAGCGACTGCAGAGCACATGTTACGGGAGTACGAAAACCACAAGTCGCGCAGAGAAAACGTTTTTGTCGACGCTTCCACCTTTACTACAGGCCCGAAAACGTCCGCGGAATGGATCCACCGGACGAAAATGCCCGACAAATGCAAGATGATCCTTTGGATTCTTGTCGACCTTATCTTCAGTGAGCGGTTGGAGGAGTACATCGACCTCCCCCCCCCCCCCCCCTCCACCCTCTTCACGCCCTATCGCCCCGTCCCATTCCTCTGTGCCACACCCTCTGCCTCCGAATGCGACAAGAAAGAGGGAAGTACCGTATCCTATTCCTACATTTTTAATAAAGAGACGTCTCACCTTTTCTTAACACATGTCGAATTCCTAAGACGTAAGAATATCTTAGATTTCAAACGCCATCAAAATGTCGCAGTTACGAGAACATTCGAGACACCGTCAATGTGCAAATTACTAGTCTTTGCCTACAGATGTAAAGGTACTATTATTACAATTCAGTCAAAACGTGCATGCAATTGACCGAGAAGGAAAGGTGGGAAGAAGCAGGCTGGCAATAAGTGCCACAGAAAGCGCGCCATCCTGCCTACCTTCAATACAACTTAGTTTGAGGAGTTGCACAGCAACGCTATACCTTGCCAACACTGTCAACTGTTCGCGTTTCGGGCAACACTGCGCAATTATTTATTATTTGTAGGCGTTTGATAAGTGGAGTGGCAAGGTTAAAAAGTGAGAAGGTCAACTTTGCCAATGTCCAGTTCTATACCCTTCATATCGACACATACACTTACTATCCACCTAATACCACCAATAATACCACCTTTCGAAATGTGTGTGCCGCCTATACCCGATATTCAAATAAGCGAACCAGGTATACTCAACATGCTTTTACAATTGAACACTAAAAAATCTTCTGGCCCGGACAACATTCCAAACACATTTTTAAAACGGTATGCAGAATGGACATCAAAGTACTTGCACATTCTGTTCACAAGGTCATTGTGCGAGGGACAAGTACCGAGTGACTGGAGGACAGCCAGAGTGAAGCCAATACATAAAACAGGAAAAAAGCACTGCATTCAAAACTACCGTCCAATTTCTTTAACATCTACAGTATGTAAACTTTTGGAACACATAATCCATAATCATATCTCAGAATTCTTGGAAAACAATAATGTACTAACAAAGCATCAACACGGATTCAGAAAAGGCTACTCTACAATTACCCAACTAGTTTTAACAGTGCACGACTTTGCGAAAGCAATTAACAATGGGAAACAAATAGATGCTATTTTCATGGACTTTTCAAAGGCTTTCGACAGGGTCTCTCACAAAAAACTACTTTACAAATTGAGCAAGATACTGAAAAACTCCAGACTAATTAATTGGCTTACAGCATACCTTGATAGCAGAGAACAATTTGTTGTTTTTAATAATCATGCTTCTGAACGACTTCCGGTAGGCTCTGGTGTTCCGCAGGGCTCGGTCCTTGGACCTCTCTTGTTCCTTTTGTTCATTAATGATATGCTGCATGGTATTCCTGTTATGGCTAAGCTTTATGCAGATGACTGTGTATTGTACTCGGAGATAGACAATGTTACTGACCAGGAGTTGCTGAATGATGCTTTTCGACAAATTGTCGACTGGTGCGCTGCCTGGCAAATGTCAATTAATTTCGAGAAAACAGTTTTTATGTCCATCTCACATAAGAAACATAAACTAACGTTTCCATATGGTATTACTAACATAAATATTTCCGAAGTAACACATTATAAGTATCTAGGACTCTGGATCACAAATGACCTCACTTGGGCTAAGCACCTTGAATATGTAGTATCTAATGCTAACCGCAAGCTTTATTTTTTAAGAAGGGCTTTGAAACTTTCTACTCCCACTGTACGCCTACTCGCATATAAAGCTGTAGTTTTACCGATGCTAGACTATGCATGTGTAATTTGGGACCCTTTTACTAAAACTGGCACTAACAAGATAGAAATGGTGCAAAGAAAAGCAGCTCGTTTCATTTATAACAACTTCGGACGCACTTCAGTGACATACCTCTTAACAAAAGCAAACCTGCCACCATTAATGCAAAGAAATCGTGTATCACGACTAAAATTTCTTTTTCAACTTATTAACGGTCATTATAAGACAGATCTCACGGGAATAATTACTTTTTCATCTGGTTATGCTACTAGACAGCGACATAGCCGAACAATAACCCCATTTAGTACACGTAATAATTGTTTTAAGTATTCCTTCTTTCCTCGAACAATCGTTGAATGGAATCATCTAACCAATGACCAAGTTTTAAAATCATCCCTTTCGGCGTTTGTTTCAAGTATTGAGTAACAATTTGTTTTCTTGCTGTGCCACTGCTATGTTTAAGCTCCGTTAACCTGACTTGTATTGTTTTTCGTTGCCTATACTATAGTATTCTTACATATGTATTGTTTACCACCCTGCTAAAATCCCCAATGGGGATTGCAGTATTGATAAATAAAATAAAAAATAAAAATTATCCTTTTTCTGTGCGCTGGATTTCACCCGCTAACAACGCGACGTTATCGCTCAGCGGGATGCGCGCCGGCATTATTTGGAATTTACTAGAATGTTATCGTTGATTTTATCTGTTGCGTATGTATTCGCCGAACCTTCTGTAATCATGCAGATTGTGTGCGCGACCCGAATTGTGTAGTCCTTTCGGGAGGGCACTCGGGAACCTGCGATTACGCTGGAACCTCGGACGAGTCACTCATAAAAGCCGATGCCCTTGACCCGCAGTTGAGATTTTCGACGATCACTGACTCTATTCGCCGCTATCGTTGTGCTTTGAATGTCACTTGCTTTTGGGGTGCACAAGTTCGCCCAATTAAGGTTTAGTTTCGGCAATCATAGTTTCGTTACTGCGTTCTTGATCGTCACTGCAACGTGGCAATATGACCGAAGTGATTAAAAAAGAGATCTAGGGGGCGGCAGAAGAACGCTAACTGCCTGCTCGCGATCGCAGTCATGTCGTTCCCCGAAAATTCTGCGTTGGAAGTTTCATTTGATATTTTGCTGGCTAAAAACGCGACTTGCATCCGAACTTGAACTCGTACAACACAAGCACACGGGTATCCAAGGACGAGAAAGGAGTCGCAGGAAGACAGGGCGAGTTGAAGCGATCAACAGCAGGTGAATAAAAGTTGACAGCCACTTTAGCACAGGCTAAAGAGGACGAAGGCCCGCTCACGAGACATTACTTTATATTACTCGACATTTTCATTGTAATGCGTTGTTGCTTCCTATTGTTTTCTCCCATCAAAGGTCGTGGGTTCGAGTGCCTTACTTAACTATACCTTAATTAACTGTGTCTTAATTAATACGAAAACTCGCGGTTTCGACTCCCACCAAACGTCATGGGTTCCAATGCCTAAATAACTCTATCTTAATTATCTGTGCATATCTATATTTGTCTTAACACCAGAGATCGTACTGACGCTTCTTCACCTCGGCTTAACGTTTTCTTATCACGCTCTCTCTATAGTGCACATCAAGTAGCCGGACCAACCGGAGCAATCGTCAATATACGACCTGCCCTCTTTGATGCATCGCTGTATGCCAACTGGACTCCGCCGAAGAGAGGCCACTCTGCTTTATCGCTTATGGCTAGGGGTGGCCTTCATGAAATCTTGCTCATTTCGCATTGGAATGACCGACAAAGCTCTTTTCAATGCCTGTCTTTGCGATGAGACGCTAGAACACATTCTGTGCGACTGTCCTGAATATAATGTTCAGAGACAGTCCCTGGCGTCCGTTCTAGCGCACCTTGACAATAGACTATTGTCAGTTGCAACTATTTTCACATATCGCTGACAGAAGACATCGCAGCTGAAAGGGACGACGAAGGGACTACTTCGGTTTTTGAAAGAGGCGGACTTGGACAAGCGGCTGTGACACTGATATGACACACCGCGCAAGAGTGACGTACTGTAACTGATGATGTGTGTGCTGTTATGTGCTCTCTCTCTCTCCTCCCCATCTTTCATCCCCCCATCCCGCTCCCATGTGTAGGGTAGCAAACCGGTTAAGCTAAACTGGTTAACCTCCCTGCTTTTATTTCTCCATTTTTTCCGTCCTTCCTTATAAGGAAATTGATGACCTCATTCGCTCTAATTAATACCGAAGTTTGTGTCCGACTCCCACCAAAGCTCGTGGGTCTTAATTAATTTCGTCAGATGTCGATGGTTCGACTGCCTATGAATTTTGGCGTCACGAATTTTGGTGGCATAACCCCGGACAGCGTAACGCCGGACATCGAATTTTTCGTTCCCTGAGTCGTGTAAGGCTTTCGCCTTAATGTAATCCTCCCCCCGGATCGACTGTTTCGTTAAGAGGTCTCGTTACTCATAGGCAGGCGTGCAAACGCCGACACATCGGGGAAAGAACAGGACAACATGTTACTTGTTGTGCCCATCTTTGTGCGACCTGCGTTTCGGGAACGTGCACTGCCCTATCAGCTCGCTCAGCTATCAATCGTTGAACCCGCCGTGGTGGCGCAGTGGCTTCTGCGTTGCGCCGCCAAGGCCGAAGGTGCGGGATCGAATCCCAGCGGTAGCACTTCGACGAGGGCGAAATGCGAAAAAACCCCTGTGTACCGTGCATTGGATGCACATTAAGGAACCCCAGCTGGCCAAAATAATTCGGAGTTCCTTCTACGCCGTGCCTCATAATCACAACCTCGGTTTGGCACGTGAAACACAAGAACTAATGAAACATTCAATCATTCTAAGAGGACACGTCTTCTTCAGGGCGCCGACGATGACCACTGTTGTAATCTGGGCTCTGAGCTGAAGCTTGTCTTGTTTGACCGTGGTTAGTCAATTTCAACCATAACTTAAAAATGGCCATCGAAGTAGATTTGTCTGGAAATATTATTGCGTAAGCATTAGGAGCGTCAAAGTGGAACAAAGCGTGTGCACATAT
This sequence comes from Dermacentor albipictus, assembly GCF_038994185.2. Classification (NCBI taxonomy): domain Eukaryota; kingdom Metazoa; phylum Arthropoda; class Arachnida; order Ixodida; family Ixodidae; genus Dermacentor; species Dermacentor albipictus. The sequence goes on along the minus strand of NC_091821.1, from coordinate 461,839,316 downwards.
ATATACTGGGTGTCTCAGCGAACACTCTCAAATTTTTTTAAAAGGTTGACTGTGGCACACAGCACAATTCTAGTTCATGAGCTGGCCTACTCAAAATTGAAATGCACAATCGACGAATTAACAAAAATTACTAATCAAGTTTTAACTAATTACCCTATGGCCAGTATTGCAATTCACGATTTATATCTGAGCAGTTCGCAAGACGGATCCACTTGGAACGAATTCTCGGGATGATACCCGTTTCAAGATATTAATTCCCGAACTTTGCAGTGAAATGCATTTGCGTTCCAGTTACTTTCTTAACAAGACGTCGTTTTACACATTCAAGCGCAAGAGTAACTGACGGTGGTCTGCTTCGTATCACCGCCAGTTGGACTTGGCTCCTCAAAGTGGCAGGGCATGTTTCTAGTGAGCTCCTGAACAACACTTTGCCATGAGCGGCGAAGGTGGTTTAAACCGCGGCTCCGGGACCTCAAAGAGGTGCGACATAATGCTAATGCATTTATCTCGCATTTATCCGCTAAACCGCCACTGAAAGTACTTCTTTAACCGAATGACCACGTCTGTAAGAAGTAATTGCAATTAAAGCGATAATCTATTAGTCAGAAAACTGCCCGATCAATTGTCCTGTCCCGTACGCACAGGCACGTCAAAGGTTGCATGCAAGCGGCGCTGAGGCCGGCTGTGTTGAACCCACTTCGCTTACGGCGAGATAGCGCCGTATCCAGTCCAGAACAGCTTCTCCTGCATAGTGACACTATCGATCGCACGAGCTATACGAAGGGGCAGCAATCGCTTCGCCTAGCGAAACCGGGGGTCTTAATGGCGTCTCGTTAAAACACTTAAAAAAAAAACGAAACAGAAAGACGGAACTCTTTCTTGGTTCCGAAGGACTCACGCGTCACAGACCTATCGAACGCAATCTGAAGGCAGCGTTCGTCCGTCCTTATTTACGGCTGCAATACTGCCTCGCTGCCTTTCGCGCAAAAGAACAAGAAAAGGAAAGAAAAAGAAAAGGAAAATTGGAAATAAAGTAAAATGTGCGCCCGGGAGTCGTCCGCGCCCGGTTTCACTCGAAACGCTCTCGGAGCACGCGCCCTCGGCCCGGGAACGGCAGCGCAAACAGGGTCGCATTAGAAACGTGGGAGTCCGCGAACGACTGATTTTAATGGGGACCGTAGCCGGGAGGCCATCACTGCGGAATTTATCGCTCCAGTTGTCTTACGTATTCGCAGGCAGCTTGTGAGCTGCTGCGCATTGGCTGCGCGGACGGAGCTCGGCGCGCCGCTTTCTGTGAGGCGTAATTTATCAGCGCCGAGTTGCGACAGCGCGGCTGCCATTAAGCCGGTGTTTAGTTCGCAGCGGCTGCTATAGGCGTTAGTTCTCGACACGTGTGTGTAAACTCTGCGTCTTCAAGCCTGAGCTGTACCTGTAAACTGGCTACGTGTGAACACTGAGTGTCTATAGGTTAAAACGTGTACATATGAAGATTATCAATAAGTGACTAGTACGATGTGTGGCGAAAGGCTCGAGAATGTGTTTACTACGACGCTACGTTGATGGGAAACGATCACCGAGTAAAAAAAAAAGGCGTTTAGAGTCATTGTTGAAGGCGACTGAAGCCTCGTTCTTTCTTTACGGTGGCGAAAATAGCTTAATCTTCGGGTGCTCATGGTATGCCCTGATAAAAATAAAGTCGATGACACGGGAAGCGTTAACATAATATCGGCCCGTATGCCTCCAGAAATGTATCAAATTTAATCGTTCGTCTCTGAAAGGCTGCTGTGATACAGTAGCAGAAAACGAAGACCAAATTCGCCTTTCTTCCCTCAGGCGTTAAAAACCTCAATGCCTGCACGTTTCCGCGACGTCACGTTCCCCACGCATTGGCGCAGCGCGATTTCTTCACAATCGTCCACTTTCAGAACTAAAAGCTTTAGGCCAATGCTCCGAAAGAACCTCCGCGTTGAAGGCCTTACTCGCGCTATTAAGGTTCTTGCGGTCCACGGGGCTTCACGACCGACTCTTAAGAATGCCGCCCCCTACCGCTCTGTAGTGTACGCGCTTTGTTCGTGCTTGACTACCTTTCTTTCTATCTCCCCCTTCTACTCTGTTTCTCTTTTTATCCCTCTTAACCCTTCCCCCTGAGCAGGGTAGCCAACCGGAACTACCTCTGGTTAACCTCCCTGCCTTTCTCTGCATTATTTTCTCTCTCTCTCCAATCAGTTGCGACGGTCCTTGATTGCCCGGAGAACGATGTTGGGTGTTTAGACGTATCACATCTTTTTATTGCGATAGCAATTATATGTTCACTTCATTTGATGATGATGATGATGATGATGAAAAATTTTGTTTGTCCCTATTTAAAGGGAAGGGGGCAAAGTAATAGAGTGGGGGGGGGGGAGGAACTATTTCAAGTAGACCTCCTTTACCCTCTCAGCCCACTCCAGGATGGCCTCCTGAAGATAGGCCCTCGAGCTGCGCAACGCAGCCTCCCACTGCTCCTTAGCAGATATTAATCGCTTGAGGAAAGGGGTAAGGGAGTGCTTAGGGCACCCCCACATGACGTGGTTTAAGTCTGCTTTGGGAGAGACACAGAATTTCCAAGAGGGAGAAAGGTAAATGGCGGGTGAACGTGATGTAGGAGGTACGGGCACGGAAAGGTGCGAGTCTGCATCTGTCGCCACAGAACTTCACACCTAGGCGGGGATTTGCCCATGAGTGGCGGAAAGATTAAACGGTCTAGTCAATAGTGTACGCAGATGTCGTGATAGGTAATAAGCCGATCCCCCGCTGTAAACGGCGCCGCCTCCGTGGCGAGGTTCAACACATCTGATGCCTGAGCCCGGACTGTAAATCCTCGGGCACTGGCATGAGCCGCCTCGTTTCCGGCAAGGCCCGCATGCGCGGGAGTCCAGATTAATGCCACAGTTTGATGGAAAGGATGAGCCAAGAGGAGAGAAAGGGGTGGCTTAGAGACCCTACCCACTCCGAAGTTATGTATGGCTGCTTTGGAGTCGCTAGCGATAACTGATGAATTTGGGATTGTGAGCGCCATGGTTATGGCCGCTTCCTCCGCCACGCATGCTGCGGGCACGAGGAGAAGCTGGGGAGAGCGCACCGAGAAAGATGGTGGCTTTGTGCGCGCCCTCCTCCCGCGCGCTCAATGTTGGTGGTCACGTGGTCAAGCGCGCGCCACGGGGCTAAGGTGAATTTTCTCCTCTAGTTAATCGCTGTCCGTGCGCCTAAGTGCATAAGTGGGCGCTAACCGAGATGGCTGGTAGCTTCATGTGCGCCGTCTCCCTGCGCCTAGCGTTGGAGGTCTGGTAATCTCAAGTTTCAAACACGCGTTAAAGCGAGAGGTAGCACGAAGCGTTTGCGGCCGAAGTTGCCGCTCTTCATCACGCCAGCGTTGGGGCAGGGTGTGTTCGTGGACATAGAGTGAGACCTGTTCATGACTGCCTGTACGCGCCTGACATCGTGATTGGCAATTTAGTTAGTGAATAAATGTTAACTGCAATTGATGAGGCCCATAACACTGAACCTCACGTCATGTCGTTGTCAAGCACTATAGCTATAAATGCTCCGCCTTTCGGACTTCGTTGGGTTTCACAAAAAATCTGTCCGATGTACGTACATCACGCATTTATCATTACGCAAGTTTCCTGGCATTCGCGATGGTGATACTTTGCCATTTTAGGTCTACCTAATGGTTAGGAGAGTAGGCATAGAAATGTTAGAAACGTTTTCTTTATCAAAGCACTTGTGATCTTGATGACATACATTTGATGCGATGAGAATATTTAGGTAGTATTTGTCTCATCAATAATCGATTCCGTAGTAAACAAGGCCAGCAGCTTGGATGCCTGTAATGTGATGAAAATGGCAGTGTTTGGAAGTGTTTTTTGCGGTCTAACCCAGTCAGCTTCTACGGGTAACAGCGGTCCTGGCGCTTTTTCTCAGCCGATCGACCACGAACGTCACTGCTTGGAGGCGCCGCGGTGGCTCACGCTGTTTTCCCGCGTCTGTTCACCTTCGAACGTGTGCATGGGCGCGCGCGCGCGATGGCGCAGCTCTAGCCGTAGCTCTAGCGACTCAGTTTCGCGACTATAAGTACTCACAGTCGCGTGGGATGTACACCCCACCACAAAAGTGTACGGACCACGATATCCCAGAAAACGTTCAATTCTCAAGCATCCTGCAGCAGTAGCCAGTGAAACTGCATACGACAATGTTGTTAGCATATTCCAGTCGTGGCCCGAAATGCAAATACCAGGCTGCGTTGTGAGGTTGCGGAGATGTTCAGCTTTTCTCTGATTTCGTGGCCCGCAATATTTTGCGGCCGGATGTACGTGCCTACGAAGCCTGGTAGCCTCCGGGTTGCTGTTTACGCTCAACAGCGGCAAAGGTCTCGCATGCTTGCTATATCGCTGTCCTTGCTTTATTAATTATAGCGAAACTAATTAATAAAAGCCTGTGCACATACTTCGACTTGTATTTAGGCATGCGCAATTAAGCTGCCCTATGCTTCTTAGAGTACGCTTTCCACTTTCATGTTACGGCCAATTTTTGTGGAGGAGTCCGCCGATTGTTCTCTTTGCTCTGTCTTTTATTAACGCGAATAGCAGTCTTTGCCTACTTCAGCCGCTTTGAATCTATCTATCTATCTATCTATCTATCTATCTATCTATCTATCTATCTATCTATCTATCTATCTATCTATCTATCTATCTATCTATCTATCTATCTATCTATCTATCTATCTATCTATCTATCTATCTATCTATCTATCTATCTATCTATCTATCTATCTATCTATCTATCTATCTATCTATCTATCTATCTATCTATCTATCTATCTATCTATCTATCTATCTATCTATCTATCTATCTATCTATCTATCTATCTATCTATCTATCTACCTACCTACCTGCTTGGGCTACTATATGTGTGTGCTCCTGGCCGTGATGCCGTCGTGGTCGTCCAACTTCCGTCATCCCACCTTCGTGATATCTTAATGTCGTCATGCCGTCGTGACGCCTTCTACACGGACCCCGTGACCCAAGTTGTCTAATAGCTTGGGCCACTAGGTACGGGCTCGTGGGGCTCAGCGCGTCGGCGTCATACCATCGTCGTCATGCCTCCATGCTGATGGGCGACCTTCGCAAGCGAGTGCTACAGCAAAGTGGGACCATATCGGAGTACGTGGCATATAGCCGAAGCAACCGCGACACGTGCTTAATAAACATGACTTCAGGATTATGGTGTGTCGCCCCATTGCTATTCTCATTACCGTCGACAGACATCGCGAGACGAGTTCTGCCGTAATTTTTTTTTACTTCGCAATTCAGATGTGCACAAGCCCTCAGAATTATTTATTTTTGCTACCTGTTCCCCACCCCCACGCTTTGAGCGTAAGGATACCAACCATGTGTAAACCAGCTAACCTCTCTGCTTTTCTTAATTGTTTTTCTCCAATCTTTATTGTTCAGCGGTTGGTTGCTTCAGCACCGATAAATCCGTGACTTGGCGTGACGGACTTTTGTTCGTCACGTCACGTCAAGCTGTTGCCTGAATTTTAGGGAGGAAAATTTGGTTTTCGTTTCTGCGTGCCCTGTTCTGGCTCCCAAGGCTAGTGTGGTTGTTTTGTACTCGTATGAGCTTAGTTAGAAGTATAGCTAAAAACATCATTCCGATATTGTGTCTTTAATCGTATGTGTTCTTACCCATAGCTAGCTCATGACTGTCGACGCCTTATCTTTGACACGCACGCGACTGAAGCACGGAACTGCACTTACCACGCATCTCTGCCATCACAGAAGTAGGGCAATTTGTCGAAGAAGTTGCACGCAGCGCTGGACAGATGTCTAGGAGGAAACTGTTACGCGAGGCGCTATTGCTTTACTGCGTATAAGGTGATGTTTGGAATAGCTTGCGATGTTTGTTGCGGCAATAAAAGAAGTGCAGCTAGCGTTGCATTTACAAAGATTGCTGAATGCCCCAATGGCCCCGTAGTGTTCTCAAAAACTCGGAGGAAAGCATTACCGTCCGTGTTTTCGGATGTCAAAAGAGCGCGCAGGCTTTTCAAATGAATTGCGTTGCAAAGCAATCGCCGGTACGCCTTTGTTCGCGTGGAAACCGGAATCCCAATGCGAGCACTCAAAGCCACGGTTGGATTGAACAGGAGACCAAGAGAAAAGCGGGTTTTAACGAGAAACCCGAGACGTCAGCGTTGCCGAAGGCCTGGCATGCTAGCCAAGACGTCGAGTGAAGCTCGACACGCATCGCCCCAACACGCACATGCAAAACAGTCACAAACGTGCACGGACATTCATGCTCCCGTTAAACCTCCCATGAGCTATTTGTTTAAGACCCTTTGTCACGAAGGACACCGGAAGCGTGCAAGCGCCCATAGGCCGAGGCCACCCGCGGCTTGAGGCAGGAGGTGCGATGCGAATCTATGGTTGCAACTGCTGTAGACAGTAGAGTGATTATAGTTGGCAAAAGGGGGGGTTCGGTGTAAAATGGGAACTATATGACACTTGTATCCGCCTCTCCGGTGTGAGTAAACAGGCAATGAAGTCATGAGGTGTACGAGGTTTATCGACCAGTTGCGTGGTCTTAAGTTTCCGTACAGCGTGGCGCGGTGCCTGCGGTTGAAAAGAGGTTCCACATTCGCCGCCATGTCCGCGGGGGGCGCTGGCTAACACTCCCAGGCCTAATCTGGTACGCGCACACAAAATACCAGGGAAAGTACACGGGAGGATGGCCGCCGCGGTACAGCGTCATTTGCAAAGCACAATGGAAGCGCGATGAGGACAATGTGGGCTGGGCTCCCGCCTGTACCACGTGATTCTCATTCGTCCACTTCATTTTGCTTTTTCTTGTTATTTATAAATTTAATTTTAAAGAATAACTATCAATTTCCCCCGCCGCTTCCTCTGGCTTCTTTGCTGTGTACGTTTGTAGCTGACACTAGAAAATAGAGCTTCTCGGATGTCCTAATTCTCGTTCTCTATAGTGTAAGCACGCGTGCTGCAGATGTTAGTGAAAGAAGAGAGGGGGGAGTATGGATAGAAGAGAGCCCACTTGCAACTGCCCAAAAAACGTAAACTGCGTTGCCCTAGATGCCCTACACTCGCATGACGCACTGTTAAGTCGTAGTCAGAATATACTTGCGACGACGGGACACTTGAGACCGTGTGCACTTTGCACGTCTTCGCACAATATGGCAGAGAGGGCGGTCCATTTTTCGTCCCCTTATTCTTCGAGAACCAATATGTTCATGAAGCCTTCATATATGGGCTGGGGCACTGGACATTTAGGTAATACCCCCCCCAAACTACGAGCAAACGTTATCACGTGGCCGAATCAAGCTCTCGTTTTTATCTCTTTATGAAGTCAAATGTTACATTCGCGTACTTTTTTTACCATCTTTTAGTACTAAGCTAGCATATATACTGCGTGATCGTAATTTCGCTGTAACTTTTTCTTTCTCACGTCCAAAAGCTGTGGTGTTTGTTGTTTGCAGCCCTCCACAATATCGCGGTCCGTCGACAAAAGCGCCATCGCTTGGAACGAAGTATTTTCAGGTACACGGTATAAGAAGGAAACTGTCGCAGGTACTATTCGGTTGATATGTTTGTAACTCTGGCTGAAGATTTCAGCCCACTTCTGCTAGTAGCTTGCCGCTGGACGCCTTTAATTTGCTGACGAGTCCTCGCTTGCGGCACGCGATGGTCGGCATGCAAAAAAAAAAGAAAGAAGAAGCTACAGAGATTCTGAGAACAACGAAAAAGCGGGCGTAGGCATCTTCTCGCTTCCGCTTGGCTGGTCATTCTTCTTGAGACTGCCAGACTTCACACCTGTTTTTGAAGCCGAGCTTTTAGCAATTCTTTTAGCGCTTCGGGAACTCCCGTCGAACTAAATAAGTGCGGGTATTATAACAGATTCCCTTTCGGTCTGTACTTCGCTTACGGCTTCACCCAATTCGCCACCACTAAAGACGTTTCTAACATTAGTTCCTCCACAGTTCCATTCTCTAAAACTATTATGGGTACCTGGACATTTGCGGCTTATATTCAAATGAAATGGCAGACGCATTAGCGCGAGCATCCCTGAGTGGACCTATAATGCCTGTTCTTCCTTTGGTGGCTCACATAACAGCAATCAGATATAGAAAATATTCATTTCATAGAGATGTCAGTGAATCAATAACAACATGGACAGAATATCAGCACCTCAAATTTCCGTGGAAAATCCGGTGGTGTCCATCAAGACAATCAGAAGTAGCGATCACGAGATTACGCTGCCGTGTCCCTCCACTAAATCTATATTTACACAGGACTGGTCTGACGCCATCACCTCTGTGTCCATACTGCCAAGAAACAGAATCACTAGATGATTATTTTTTGGTATGTCGACGATACAAATTGTTAAAAAGACATCTAGAACTTCCGTTCGCAAAATTAGGGTTAATGTTACCAACAGAAATCATACTATCTTTCGGTGCGTCAATTATAGGGGTCAGCCACAGGGACGTATTTTATGCCGTTTGCAGTTACATACAGTCAACAAAACGAATAACTTTTTAACTTTTGTCTTGTATTTTGTCTGTATTTGTGTGTTTTCTTATCTCTCTTTCGATATATTTTTTTTCTCATCGAATAAGTAGCACTTCAAAAGAATAGGTGAACGTTTCAGCACACAATTCTTGGCGAATCCCCCAGTGTGGGTATGAGCCATAACATGAGGCAATGATCATCATCATCATCATTGTCCACTAATACGTAAGCTTTGTTTGGCTCGACGTAACATTTCTGCGGAAAACCGCAAAGCGCAGAGAAATAATGAATAAAAGGAAAATCAGACATCCACTCAATCGTAGCAATTTTTACGACTGGGTGGATGTCTAATTTTCCCTTTATTAACTGTTTGGCTCGGATGTGACTTTGTTTTTCTTAGTTTTGCTTGCTTGCTTTCCTAGCTTATGCGCGTCTACCCATGGCCTTTCCGATGACAAAGAATGCTTAGGCTTTAGTAGACAATTGTTAGATTTTCTCGCCGCATCCGACCCATTCCATGCAATCGTACAAATAGAGCCTAAACTCCGGGGATGAGGGCGTCTCGACAGATGAGCAGTCGAATGGGGACACCAGCTGCCGCAGTAGCTGAGGCGTTGCGCGAGCAGAGAGCGCATCGCCGCGATGCATGTCGTCCCCGCTCTCGCTCCCGGAAGCCTGCGTTACACGCGCGTTCCTTGTCCGCGCAAGCTCTCGCCTGCGTTCTGACTGCGCCTCGGTGAGGCCCAATTAAAACGCGCCAAGCGTCTCAACGCTCTCGCTTGTCCTCGAGGTGGTGTTCATAACGTGTAGGGCGCTCAGCAGCATTGGGCCACTACAATATCTCTAGTTGACCCACACCCAAATTTCAAGTTGGCCCAACCCCACATGCCAGCCCAAATTTCCAGTAGGCCCACCCTGAAATTGAAAAAAAAAGTCGCAGTTTCGACGGAAAGGCGAAGCGCCGATTGCGATAGCAAATTAGTGGAAAGCTGTACGAAGTAAGGATAGTAATTTTAGCAGCCGCATAAACTTGTAAACATTCGCTTACTAATTAAGAATAATAGAATAGCTGTAACTTTACCGAAACGACCATGAGAGAACCAATACGTAGGCGGCTGTCTCATGACCTACATGGCAAGCATGTCATGACCTATGACTTATGTTCGTCATTCAATATCGTCACACTATGTCAAGTTAAAAAAACGACCATAAGAGCACCAAGACGTAGGCGGCTAAATACATAGATACTGTCAAAGTGGCAAATGTTCGCAAAGAAATGCTTCGCATTTGATTTCCCCCCCCCCCCCCCCCCCCCGGTTTTTGTTTCAATTCTGGTTCGATACTGGCCACGGTTTTGGCCACGACGGCCACCATTCTGGCCACGGCGGCCGCATTTTGACGGGGGCGAAATGCTACAACACCCGCGTACTTAAATTTAAGTGCACGTTAAAGAACCCCAGATGGTCCAAATTTCCGGAACCCCTCACTATGGTGTGCTTCATAATCAGAGCGTGGATTTGGCACGTAAAAACCCATAATTTAACCCTGTTCGCAGCGAGATCAGGCTGTATCAATACATTGTGTAAGCACTATAGCAAGTTTATTCAAATAGTTTTACATCAAGTATTGATTCTAAATAAAAGAAGTGGTTACAGTAAGCACATTAATCATAAGAATACAGTTTATTTTCACTCATCGTAGTATTAGCTGAGAAAAACAGAGTCGTCTCACTCAAAGGCCTTGTCAATATAAGACGGTCTGTTGCAATAGGGTCAAATTGAAACTGAGGTTATGTTAGCTTTGCGCAGAGGCGGTGTCGTACCCTATGAAGTGCTAACTGAGGGGCGACTATTGCTAGTTGAAAACTTTTCCCAATACCCCGCCGGGACGACGTGAAACACCGTCGGCCATGGCAATTTTTGGATGGCCCTACGGGGCTTCGTTTTCAAACCAAAGAAAGACTTTCCGAACGGTTCACAGCTAGTGCATAATGTCACAAGTGCTTCACGTCAGGGGCTCCGCCACCCCTTCTGACCGAGGTAATTTTATTCGTTACGAGTAGCGGCTCGTGCGGGGCTGTTGTAGTTCTCCAATTTTTCGGCTACCGATGCAATGGCGAATAGTCTGGTTGATGTGGCATGAGCGAAAATAGCCGTGGTTGAACGTGGTTAAGCCAGTGGGTGGACAGTGGGGCTAGTTTCGCTACTGGCAAAAAAAGAAAGCGTCGCTATGACAATGGTAGTCAAACGAAAATTCAATAATTTTTGCATATGTGGCTCTATCTTTCAAACCTACCCGCCGTGGTTGCTCAGTGGTTATGGTGTTGGGCTGCTGAGCACGAGGTCGCGGGATCGCATCCCGGCCACGGCGGCCGCATTTCGATGGGGGCGAAATGCAACAAATGCGATTTTTAGGTGCACGTTAAAGAACCCCAGGTGGTCGAAAATTTCCGGAGTCCTCCACTACGGCGTGCCTCATAATTAGAAAGTGGTTTTGGCACGTAAAACCACATAATTTAAATTTATCTTTTCAACCTACATAACAATCAAGTGAAGTGATGCAATTATGCGTAAAAATAGAATGTGCTTTTGGCTGTTGTTTTTTTCAGCATCTAACATCTTTATTTCGGCCCTTCACTTGTTGCACCAACAGGCAGCGCTTTCGCTCTTAACGTTTCGGCTGCAATTTCCTTCGTCTGCTCTTGCCGCTCTCTGTGCACGCGCCGTTTTTTCTTCGTACGCTCTGTAGCTTAAAGCTTTCATTCTGTGCCTGCGAATGTTCCGGCAATGTCGGCAAAACCGAGGAAAGGATACAAGGCTTGCTGCGCGGCTGTGTGATGTGGCAACTCGGGGAGCACAACACAAGGGCGAAATTTTTCCGTTTCCCAGTGGTCGAGAGGCACGCACACTTTTTCTGCAACCGTTATGAAGGAACAAGCGCTGTGCTTATCAAAACAGCTATAGGACGAAACGAAAGATCTTCTGCACTTGTTTTCAAGTGAATACATTGTTTTGGTTTGGTGCGGCGTGGTAAGAAACTGAAGCTACTTGACCGGTTGATGCTAGCTGACGCGCAGACGGTAATTTCTAATGTTGGCGGTTGCTCTTCATTTTTTTTTTCCACGAGTAGAAAACTTGCAATTTATATTTCCCGAAGGTATTTGAATGCTTGCTGCACAGTCTGGTTAAGCTAGAGAACATTCCGGTGACCGTTTTTTTTCTGTTTTTACATCACCGCCTTTGAATGGTCAGGAACACGGCAGAAGTAAAAGAAATATCAATTACGTAGCAGTCACCGTTTGCGTTTTTAATTACAAGGAGTTCGATTTACCTTTGTGACGACATAGGTTTGCTCTACATTTCAACCCGTGCCCAGAATGGCAGATTTCTTTTGTCGCTTCTTTGTGCTCTCAACTTTGGTTTCGCTTTAAAGTGTTCTTAAATCATGAACACGCTGTATTTTGTCCATTGTTCAGAAGTGAAAAATGACAAAATGACGCTAAATGGGGAGTTCTGGAGGAACTGAGATGGGAGCAGCTGTATAACGGTTACAGTCTGTGCTCGGACCACTTCAGAGGAAAGGACTTCGCTGAACCCTGTCGTGGTCGGCTATGCCGACCGTTGGAGCGGAAGGGCAGTCCCTCATCGATGGAGGTAAGGAAACCAAGTTGTTGGTGGTTGCCAATCTGTGCGTCTGCAGTTCATTATTTTCGCACTAAAACCACTTGACTGCGCACGGCGCATGTGTCACGAGCACGGCAAGCGCTGTCTTTTCCTCGTCGTCTGCTACGGCGCCGGGTGCCCTGTGACGTCACGCAGCGAAATTTGCTCCGCGTGCGCCAAGAAACCCCGTGCTCGTCAGTTTCTCGTTATCGCTTGCTCGTCTGCGGCGCGCGGTGTTCCCGCTTATAGGCTAAACTTAAAAGCCGAACAGTTTCCGCAGACAGTGAACGAATTCCAATTCGTAAAATGTCGCGCCTTGCAAGGCGCTGCAGCATACACGACACGGCGAAGCCAGTTCTCGCCGCGCGGTGCCGTCTTCTCCCTAAGCTTGGTTGGACCACTTCATAGCAGAAATTCTTCCGGAGCGAAAATTCCTACAATGTTGCCCAGTGTAGCTTTAAACTATTGGAGCCTAGTTTTGCTCTTATAGGTATTTTGCAGAAAAATCAAGCCAAATAAAACGCTCAATTACCTAATTCTTAACGAGATGAATCAAAACTTTCATCGATCAAGAAAGTTTGCTCCAAGAACTCATGCTAAGTATAATGAGCTAGATATCGAGAACCCATCAATGCTGAACATGTTACACGAATATATGGCAGCAGTGAAACTTGGAACCTAGCCTATTAAATTTTGAGGGCGTATTTCTACTTGAAATCCTGCAACCAAATATAATTCCAACTTACCTGCATGGATTAAAAGCACTATTTTAAGAAGATACTTGCGTTTTTTGTCACGTGCACTAGAAATTCAATAATTAACAGGCCAGTCATGTCGTGTTTTCATAAACTTGAATCGATGTCAAATGGCACGCATGTGTTGCCAATGGAATTCGCCTTAGAGTGGAACATGAACAGACAGGGCGCGGCGCTTGTCCTGTGTGCCTGTGCGCAGTGTTCCTTTACACAACGTGCAACTTCGGCGAAAACGTGCCAACTAGCGCGACGAGATGTTCTGATGATGTACCTGTCTTTACAGGTTCTACGCTGTCGCAGCGAGGCCAAAAGCGGAAAGTATACTCACCAGAGAACTGCCGTAAGACTACCGCGAGGAAAGCACTACAGAAGTTGATGTACCATGTGAGCCCAAGTTCTACCAACTCTTGCAGTTTCAAGTGACGCTCCATCAACGCATACAAAAGGGAAGGACAGGGAGAAATGTTTTCCGGAGCACGTTGGTGTGGTCCCGCACTTGTGCGATGTGTCCAGTGTACTGAAAGATAAGCTAAGCAGCAGTGTACTATAGAATATTTTGCTCTGATAAGCGTCGCACAGACCTACTGCAGTAGTTCTGTTATGCGTGGCTTACGCTGTACGTAAACTATATCAATCTGGGCCTCAAAAAACAGCGTGAGAGGAAACGCGCTGCAAGACGAAAGCTCCGACAGCATGAAAATTAATAAGAAATGTCTTACTGATATTTTATTTTCTTCTTTTTGTAATTCCGATAGCTCTCAGGACAATCTCCTGACTAGCCTATTTGTATAAAATATTTTGGCATATTTCAATATTTGCATAAACATCGTGCAACGTATTCTTTGTGCTGACTGTCATCGCTCCCACCCTTGCACCCTCCTCTTAAAATATTACATTGCTACCACACATGTATCTTGGGATGCTAGAATCTTCTTGAGCTTACTTCAGTAAAGTTGCGGAAGTACTGTTTTTTTATTGAAGTGAATGTTAGGAGAGGTTGGCACCTTTATGGTGGCACCGGCTACTCCTTGTCACTTGGCAAACGAAACGAATTTGCGTAAAAAGGGAGAATAGCGACACAAAATATAACACTCAGTAGAACACCGGATCAATAAAAAATATACAATCCAACAGTACATGAGTCGCAAAGTTCTGCTCGGCACTCTTCAGTGGTCTCATTTATATGGCAAAGTGGGGAGGGGGGGAGGCTCATTTCGACAAACGCACGAATAATCTTAATAAGCAAAGAAAGCATGCTGTGCCAGAAACGAGTGTTCTAGAAAAGTTGTAATGCTTTCGCCTCCTTATTGTGTCGACACCTAAATTCTCATAACGGATGATCTCCAGCCAGTGATGAAACTCGTAACATTGCTCTAACACCTGTCCTATGCTTCAAACAAGTGGTACAGAAATGAGCCTATAGGCATTCTTAACCAAAGTGCGTAATGTACATTCAGCGTATTTGAGGAACGTCTTGAAAACCATTCAAAAGAAATCTGTTCTGAGCAGGTGTCGCCCTGATGCATTGAATGCAGCAGAGTTGCGTTGATTTCAGAAAATATATTTCTCCTTGTTCCGAATATACACGTTCAATAATACCTTTGTGATCACTCTGTTCTTGCTCAAGCTCTACTGATGATCGACCCCCGACTGACACATGCTGCTTGCTGCATTTACTGTTTTTCAATAAAAAAAATTTAGCGCTATTTGCGCTATTTGTTGTAATTGTCTTGGAACTGTGTCATTTATACCTAGACGACGATAGAACAAACAAAATGCATTACACATTTGAGGAAACATATGCAATATGCTCACGAGGAATTTCGTATTGATATCTTTTTCGCAGTGTTACAGAACTGAATGAAGCTTACATCTTACAATGATCTTACATGTTGTATTGCGAAACAACCACATGTGAAAAAATACTTTCAACATTTTCAATATAATTTGCTGAATATTTATCGGTACATTAGCACAAGAAGAGCTATGGAGAAAATTGAGTAGGCATAGCAGGTCGTTTTGACTACCAAGTATACCCGTTGTATGGAAGAAAAAAAGGAAGTTTTTGTTACTTGCATGAAAAAAATGGGGATCGGCAGCTCTTGATAGTCTTTTTATTATTCACGATTAACTGTAGCGACAAAAATTGCTTCCGTAGAGTTGTGTTGTGCACAGCAAACAAACATGGCCTCTGTAGCAATTTTTGGTCCACGAGAAGTTGTAAAAAGCTATCCTACGCATGTATGATCGTAGTGCAGAACACGCCCATTTGTACTAATGAGACACTCAGATCTACATTACTGTATGGTGTATTGAATACCTTGTTGTACGATAGCTTCCTAATAAAAACAGTGAATAGAATATATTTTTCTGCCTACTAATGTTTTGTCGGAACAAAATAGCGGTGCGGCATGGCACGCTGGCTCGTGCATCTTGAACACAAAACGATAAGTTTTCACACAGGCGTTGCACATTAGTTGTTCGAAAAGAAAATTAGAAGTAGGAGGGGGGGTTGTAAACGATCTGAAAGAGGAAAGCGATCTGAAAAATTAATGCAAGCGGTGTTGCTTTCCGTTGGCGCCTGCAAAGAATTGTGCTCGTCGAGCGCATAGCAGACGACGAGCGAGATGGCGTTTCTCCCTCGCGCATCAGCAAAACCCTTGCCATGGAAACAGGCTTCATTTTTTCTTTCGTTTTTCTCCTCTCGGAGTTTGGCCTGCCAAGCAACAGGGGAGAAATGTAGCTCGTGACGCAATTACCGTTTACCGTGGGGTATACCAGCTGACCTAGCCATAGTTAAACCAAGTTTGTCGAGCGATAGCATGGTTTTGCTTTCTTTGGGAAAGGACACAGACACTGCTCAGCGCCGTCAGCAGCTACCACATGTAATACTGCGCCACAAGACAACACACAGACACTGCACAGTGGGGCAGCAGCAGCGAGTGAATTGACCTTCATGCTGCGTCTCGTTTAACGCGAATTAAGCGTCGAAAGCACAATGCATGCGAAGCTACTGGCATTCGGCGCACTTTGTCCACATCGCAGAACGCTTTCAAGATACCCGCCGTGGTTGCTCAGTGGCTATGGTGTTGGGCTGCTGAGCACGAGGTCGCGGGATCGAATCCCGGCCACGGCGGCCGCATTTCGATGGGGGCGAAATGCGAAAACACCCGTGTGCTTAGATTTAGGTGCACGTTAAAGAACCCCAGGTGGTCAAAATTTCCGGAGTCCTCCACTACGGCGTGCCTCATAATCAGAAAGTGGTTTTGGCACGTAAAACTCCAAATATTATTATTATACGCTTTCAAGATGTGGGCGCCCACGCGGCATGCGAAGCAGCCGATGGCAGCGGC
Source organism: Dermacentor albipictus (assembly GCF_038994185.2). NCBI lineage: Eukaryota > Metazoa > Arthropoda > Arachnida > Ixodida > Ixodidae > Dermacentor > Dermacentor albipictus. The sequence continues at coordinate 461,822,981 of NC_091821.1, read as the reverse complement.
AGACTAAGTGCCAGTTTGATCTTGGCTGAGCTTGAAGGTGAGATTTACGGAACCTGGCCTTTTCTGAGTTTGTACCTGGAGTAATAGAGTTGTCGCTATCATGGGGCACTTCGATTCTTGTCTATTACGTGTCTTGGTATTGGCATGTCATTACGGGCTATGACGTGGTTTCTTCTCATTTTCTCACTACATGTATTTTTATTGCGTAAGCATTCTTTGGCATGTACTTCGGCACCATCACGCGGAAAGTGTGATGCCTTGTATTTGCACAAAAAATGGGTAATTTGCAAAGTTAAGACATTTAGTAATTGTAATAATGCAAATGTAAATGATTGGTGCCTTTATAAGTGATAAGAAACAATGTCAAAATAGAGAGCACCCATAGAGATACATAGGACTCCTCAGAAATTGAATTGGGTAGCTTATAGTACGGGTGGGACAACTGAAATTTGGGGCTGGGTCAACTTGAAATGTGGAGTAGGTCAGCTTAAATGGGGGTGGTTGAGCTTGAAAGTTGCAGGTGAGCCAACTGAAATTTGGGGGTGGGCTGACTTAAATTAGAGAATGGGTCAACTTAAATTAGGGATTGAGCGAACTTGAAATTTGGACATAGGCTAAATTAAATTTGGGGGTTGGCCAAGTTGAAATTTCAATGTCGGTCAAAGTAAATTTTGGTGTGTGCCAAGTGAAATTTGGTGGCGGGGCAACTTGAAATTTAGGGATGGGCTAACTAAAAATTTCGAGGTGAGTCAAGAGTGGGTGAACTTGAAATGTGGGGGTGGGCCAAGTTATATTTGGGGTTGGGAAAACTTGAAATTCGGACGTGGGCTAACTTCAATTTGGGAGTGGGCCAATTTAAATTTGGGAGTGGGCCTACTTAAATTTGGGAGTGGGCCTACTTAAAAATTGAGGGTGTGCCAACTTAAATACGCGGGTGGGCCAGCTTGAATTTTGGGGGAGGACCAACTTGAAATTTGGGGGTGGGCCAACTTGAAATGGGGGAGGGGGGAGGGGTTTGGCCAACTTCAGCTTTGAAGATGGCTCAACTTAAATTTTAGGATGGGCCAAGTTAAAATCTGGGGTAGTGCTACTGGAACTTTAGGGGTGACCCAACTTGAAATTTTGGGGTGGGCCAATACGAAATGTGGGCCTTTATAAGTGTTAAGAAACAATGTCAAAATAGAGAGCACCCATAGAGATACATAGGGCTCCTCAGAAATTGAATTGGGTAGCTTATAGTACGGGTGGGACAACTGAAATTTGGGGCTGGGTCAACTTGAAATGTGGAGTAGGCCAGCTTAAATGGGGGTGGTTGAACTTGAAAGTTGCAGGTGAGCCAACTGAAATTTGGGGGTGGGCTGACTTAAATTAGAGAATGGGTCAACTTAAATTAGGGATTGAGCGAACTTGAAATTTGGACATAGGCTAAATTAAATTTGGGGGTTGGCCAAGTTGAAATTTCAATGTCGGTCAAAGTAAATTTTGGTGTGTGCCAAGTGAAATTTGGTGCCGGGGCAACTTGAAATTTAGGAATGGGCTAACTAAAAATTTCGAGGTGAGTCAAGAGTGGGTGAACTTGAAATGTGGGGGTGGGCCAAGTTATATTTGGGGTTGGGAAAACTTGAAATTCGGACGTGGGCTAACTTCAATTTGGGAATGGGCCAATTTAAATTTGGGAGTAGGCCTACTTAAATTTGGGAGTGGGCCTACTTAAAAATTGAGGGTGTGCCGACTTAAATACGCGGGTGGGCCAGCTTGAATTTTGGGGGAGGGCCAACTTGAAATTTGGGGGTGGGCCAACTTGAAATGGGGGAGGGGGGAGGGGTTTGGCCAACTTGAGCTTTGAAGTTGGCTCAACTTAAATTTTAGGATGGGCCAAGTTAAAATCTGGGGTAGTGCTACTGGAACTTTAGGGGTGACCCAACTTGAAATTTTGGGGTGGGCCAATACGAAATGTGGGATGGGCCAACTTGAAATTTAGGGATGGGCCAAATAAAATTTGGGAGCATGCCTATGCATACTTAGACAACTCCAGTAGAATGTTTGCATTCTTTGATATTGTTGTTTCTGCTACACGAAAAGGAGTAGCCATCAGCATTATAGGGTAACTACATCTGTTTCTTTTATTTTCATTTCAATAAAGAGAAATGGTTATATGGACATAGGCAGGATAGAGCCAGAGAGAGATATCTCGTAAGAAAAAAGGCATAGAAGTTCGCCTCGTACTCCGTGTTTGAGCAAGCGGGAATGGGAACAACTGGAAAGGGAGAAGTTGAAGAGAATAATGACGAGAAAGAGAAAAAGGCAGATGCACGTATTTAAAGTGACCAAAAATGGAAAGACCTATCATTGGATTAGCACATTCAGTTCATTTTCTCTCAGAAAAGGCCACAAATGCCTTCATGGCCTAATGCACAGAATATTTTGGCCATGAGTCGAAAAGAATAATTTCATAAAGAGGCCAGTTGAGTTTCAACGATTGAGCCATTAATTGCCTATATCGCGAGTGCAGTGGGCACCATAATTAAGCTGGTAGGGAAGGCTCATTTTATGCAGAAATGTCCTGCTCGTGCGCTTTACTGGGAGAAGATAAGCGTCACTGAGTGCCAACGTAGCGAGGATAGGAAATCTGTTTGTGATGATGAAATTTGTTTGTGATGAGAGTAGTCATTCTGGGGATCATAGAAGGAAACAGCCATGTGCCGAACATCACGTCGACCGTGACGTTGAGCCTTTTATTGTTTATTATAGTCGGCAACCAGCGATCACCTAAAGAGATGCGAGTGCGGGTAAATTGTTTTAACAACGCAGTTCTGAAAAAGAGGGAGAAAACAAACAACACAGACAAATCAGCAAAAGCTTACCTCACGTCAAACAAACTTAAGCAAGACGCGACGTGTCTACTCTGTAGTTCCGGTGCTTGCTTTATTCACTAGAGTGCCAAGCAACACAACAGGTCCGGCCTACTCGTGAAGCAAGCAGTCTGTTTTTTGTCGTTTGCTCCCGAGGCATCTTCAATTGAAGCAAAGAAAACATATGCACTTTACACGACATCAGTGGCGTGACCAATATTTTTTTGTTTGCAGGGCGGGACACGGCACTTGATTGGGGACGGAAGGAAGGAGAGGGGTAGGAGTGACTGGGCAGGTGGGATTATGGTACACATAAATCCATACATGAAGAGGGGGGGGGGGCACATGTCTGGAGCTCCCTCCAAACACTCTTCTTGACGTCGTGCTACTTGAGCCGAAATTTCCATTGCCATGTCCGGCTTGACGGAAGCGGTGACGTCAACATCACCGCGACTTTTTCGGAAGCGTTTTCATTAGATTCTATGGCAATCGGGCAAGGAAGCATAACGTTATGGATCGAAGTGCACAGGCCTTGGGCTATCGAGCAGGCGCCAGAGCTATGGTTAGAGCGAGAACAACAAGGCGCATGCGCGCAGGATGTCTCGCTGTGAGGAATCGATCGAGTGTTTCGCGTATCACACAAAACGAAAACTGTGATATTCGTTGCATAAGCTATGGAAAATTACCGTGACATTATTATTCTCGTCCTGAAAAAAAAAGAAACAATGCGCCATTAAAATCTGTGGCACCTTTGATAATCCTATTCTGCCCGCACTAGCTGAAACTGATGACAGCGCAATTTTCTTTTTGTGATGTCTCACTACGCAGATTTTCTGTTTGTTTAAGCGTCAATGTTCAGCTGCCAGCGGGGAGTAAGGCAACGCTACAGTCTGGATAAGTTGATAACGCGCTCAAGTGAAAAAAAAATATGTGTATATATATAAACCGGCATGATAAAGCTGCGCAGAAACAAATCTTCGCACTATGTGAAAGCCATCCGTCGCGGCTTATCTGAGAAAGCGCAACAATATTACGGGCACGAACACGAGAGTATGCTCCCAGGAGATACATCTCATTTTACTAATCAGTGGCAGACATGTATGAAGTTGCGACCGTCTGGCGCCGGATACTGCCAGGTATAGTCATCGGCTGTACTTTACATCGTCTTGAAAAACTTATCAGTTACATGATCTGTTTGCGAAACTCTAGTGCAGGCGGACAAGTCGTATAAGCGAAAGAAAGTTTTCTCATTATGTCTGTGATAATTAGACACACGTTTTTTTTTTATCCGTGAGATTGTTACCAAACTCCTTCCTGAGGCCTCGAAAGTTATAGTTATTTAGCCAAGGATCCGTTGCTTTCAGCCCGAATGCTTCTGATATTGCGAGAGACTACTAAATAGCGTGCGACTGTGGAATAACCTTCGTTAATATGGAGAGTGTCCGTATCCCATTTGCGTGGGCGTAATAATATTGTATTTTGAGCAGTGATGTTGGGGATGTCGCAGTGATGTCGGTATAAATTCAGACAACTGCGGAAGAGCGGTAAAAGCGATAAATCAAGAACAAATCAGTCGGAGGTTGTCTAGTTTTCGATACATACTTGAAATTTGGCCAGATGGTCCATCGTCGGCTTTTGTACGAACTTGATCTGAGAGGTAAAAGTACGAGAGAAAAGCGTTCAATGAGTTCAGTCTCATTTTCTCCCACAGTATTGTAGAAGTATGGAGATACAGGCCGAATGTGAGAAATTAGATAGATAGATAGATAGATAGATAGATAGATAGATAGATAGATAGATAGATAGATAGATAGATAGATAGATAGATAGATAGATAGATAGATAGATAGATAGATAGATAGATAGATAGAGAGACAGACAGACAGACAGACAGACAGACAGACAGACAGACAGACAGACAGACAGACAGACAGACAGACAGACAGATAGATAGATAGATAGATAGATAGATAGATAGATAGATAGATAGATAGATAGATAGATAGATAGATAGATAGATAGATAGATAGATAGATAGATAGATAGATAGATAGATAGTCGCTTGAGGTGATTCTAAGCTGTCTCTTCACGGCTTTTTTCTCACTCTCCTGCACATGGTGAATGGGAAGCAATATTAGAAAAAATATATAGAGTGAAGAATGCAGATATATAAGTCCGATGGCTTAGCTATTCAGTGACGGCGCGCACATATGCGTACGCGTCTTCGTCTTCCCCAGTTCTGTCTAGCATTGCAAAGAAACCATGCGCACTAAGCTGCGACTAAATGGAATCCTATGCTGAAAAAATATGGCGCCATTTGCTTTATTGAGCAGCATATTGCAACGCACGACCACATTACTTAAAAGCACTACCATGTTATTGGTATTTATTTTTTTTATTAGTTGCATATACTGCCATCTCGGATAGCAAGATATCACAGAAGTGAGCACATACATATTTTCGATCAATTGAATACATTCTAGATGAAAAAAAAAACAGGACTTCAGAATTCAATCAGCAATTATGATTGGACGTGCCGTCTTCGATCAGCAATTACGACGGAATAGCTTTTTCATTCTCGTAATGCCTGCAACCAATAATTAACTTCCGCAGGTGCTTTCAGCCGGTGATTCAACTCCTTTTAATGAAAAAGCGCGACATGAGTGGATGGTGACTAAAAAAAGTTTAATTACTTTAACTAAGAGAACGCACAAGTACAAGGAGCAAGTATATCGTCCTACCAGCTTGAATATTTTTCAGAGCTGTCTGCAGTACCTTCACATAAGAATGCGTACCTTTCACGAACTTATTCACAGTATATCATAATCCGTGGCTGCAGGGGTTAATTAGTAAATTATACGAAACCAACGACCCTGCTCCACCAGCGGCCGGCGGCTTCAACGAGTTTCGCGCATGCGGAGTGATCGCCGTGGCCGACGCTTTTTCGTTGTCTACCACCAGCTGCTGTCGTGGTTCGGCCAACGACTTATGGCCAGCTTAGCACCCAAAGGTGATTTTCCACTGTTAAAAAAAAAAAACCTTCGAAGCACGGAGTTTCCTACAAAGATTACCAGGGCGAACTCTGGCGCTGGAATCGTTCAGCCCCCATGGGTATGATTGGAAATACACGAATTTGTCTGAGCTTCGTGCTTGTGGATTCGGACGTGTTTTTGTGTTTGTGGTTTTGTTTCTTACGCTTTATACGCCTTCGTTGCCGTAAATTTCACATCCATCTATACTTCTCGAAGTGCAGAAGACGCTGCGAACACGCACATTCGCTACTAGTTGCTATGGTTCAGCTTGTCGAGGTGGCTAAATGGAAACGTGCCAAGCGTCTCAAGGCACTGGCTTGCCCACGGTAAATTCTCTAAGGGAGTTCTATGTCGCTTGTTGATGCATGCGTCCGTGGCGTAATGGTTGCAATGTCGGGCTTCTGTCCTGTGTTCCTGTGTTCGAATCCTGCAGTCTGACAATTTAATTAATCTGTATGTAATTATTGATTAGCTGTATACTTTGTTCAAAATGACGAGCTTACGAAGTCCCGAAGCCTTTGAAGTCAGAAGGACGAAGTTTGAACTAATCCATGTACTTCCTATAACTCCCATGCTAGCTCAAGCGCCCCCAATAGTTCCCTCTAGGAACTATTGTAGGAAACTCTACGCTTCTAAGCATCCGGCTGGAAGGAAACTGGCTGTTTTTAAACGCAAACCATGCGAGTGGTTTGTTTCGCGGCGGCCACTCTTCCTAGCGAGAGAATACGACGAAAGGTTAGTGCCTCCATGGCGCGAAATTGGTTGCGGAGAAAGTGTGACACGCTCCGGTGTTCCCTTTAACAGTGTACCGCTATATAGATGCATCATGGCTACCTACGGAGCTGTCGGCCTTTATGAGAAATACCTAGCTGCTTCTAATCCAAAGGAGCTTGGGCATTTATTCATCTTTACGACGCAAACAAGAAAATATAGCGTCTTATACAACGTTTCTCGCCGATATCTGCTAAAGGGACCCTGAAACAATTCGGATGATTTTGTACAAATATACTGAATCGCCAGAGTAGGCCACGCTGATTATTAAGCGACACGTTTAAGCGTTCCGAATAAAGCGTGTAATTTATTTTAAGGTTGTAAAAACGTGCATCGCTACCAATCGCAACTGCGCCGATCTCCCTGAGTCACCCGCCTCGTCACCATCGGCGTGCATGACCTCAGTCAGTCTAGCTCTCCGATTGACTGCCTGCGTTGCGTCATTGATAATTTTTCCCACTTTATGGGGAACAAATGCTGTCCGTAATAGTCGCAATGCCGGTTAAGTTGTTTCTATAAAAAAAGTAACGGAAAGACAATACACAAGAACAATATATCACTACACTAAAGTACTTCCAGCACGCAGCAAGTGTCGTCTGCTTGTGTTACAACGTGCTCCGGGTTCATGCGAGCTGCATGGTCAGTGTTGGTCTCGAGGTTTCTATTTGCAAGAACCATAAATCGCCCTTGTTGCATTGTGCGCTGCAAACGCGTTGATTCGCGAGATGTCAAACTGCGACATCGTGTCCCACTGCAAGGCAACATGCGAGCGGAGTGGCTGCAGCGCCTCGAGCCGCGGGTATCCGATCGGCGTCAGAATCTATGCGTTTGCGGCCGTCACTTCACCCTGGAGGGTTACTACAACAGTGGAAAATTCTATCGTCTCCGATATTCTGGTAAATGCAGGCGGACTAGGCATTTTGCCGGATGGGTGAAAGGACAAACGTGAGCGGCTTGCAAAGTACAACTACCTGGTGGCACAGAGCGCAACCAGACACAGAACTAATATAGCAGTAGCGGAGTGTATTCTATATTTCTACTGGTGTAAATTTCAGGCAGCAGCGTAATCGTGAACACGTAGTCTTTTTAATTGTTTAAAAATGTTTTTAAAAATTTGGCTAGATCAAAGTGAGCACCGTTTGGCTGGTTCAACTCTGCGCCACCAGGTGGCTGCACTGTGCAAACTACTCGCGTTTACGCGTACGCCCATCCGCCAAAACGCCTAGCTCGCCTGCGTTTGCCGTAATATCAGACACGTTCGTCCTAGCGGCAAAACGCTCTCGACGCCCTCTGCTTCGATAGATATCGCTGGGGATTCCCAGCCAGACGGCTACCGAAGAGAGGCTTTGCGTGTTGCCTCCAAAACAGCAGAAAGTAGACGACATGACGTCACAGCATGACGCAGAGTCAGTGGAAGTGGAGCTTAGCCCTAGTGCTCGGCGAACAATTCGAGGAGGAAAATCATGCCTAGGGGGAGGGTAACGTAGTTATCGGCATTTCTCCTAATATGAGACGCGTCACCTTAGTTTTGGCACGAATGTTTTACTGTAGCTGTACCCTACGCGTCTACAAAATTTGTCCAAACCGCATCAGGAATCCTTTAAAATCAGACAAATCAGGGGATTTAATTCGAGATATATGTTGATGTGAGCCTTAGTGCAGTCATCAGGTCTTTCCAGAAACAGTAATTCTTTAAATGTGACTGTGTCTATATTTGATGGACACATGGGATGTCCATTCCGTAAACCTACTTCTGAAAGATACTTAAACGGCCCTCTGAACTGTGTATCTGTGTACTTCAGAAAATCGGCACCTTCTTTTACAGGCTTTATGGAAATTGCCAACGCAGTGTGTAACCTCGTAGCAGCATATTATGACCTTTCTACTGAAGCACGACGCATAATTTCAGAACCCGTAGCCAGAGCAACTGCCAATTGCGCCCCCGTAATAAAGGGGCAAGATAAATTCAGGCAACGATTATCGTCAGTGTTATTATTATTATTATTATTATTATTATTATTACAATTTTTTAACCAAGCACACCAGAATTCAGCAAAACCTTGGGCTTTAATAAATAAGCTGCGAGGCAATAGTGCAGCATTTGGGAATTTCTTGAATCCCTTTCAGAGCAGCCAGACATAGCGGTAGATAAGTTCAATAAATTTTTCATGCATTTTCCTAACACAGCGCAGTCGCAGAGACACACTTGCTCTCTCAAATGAGCTGTTCAAGCATCTGCTTTTGAGCCCACGTTGTCGAACCAAGATCTGAGGTGAATAATTTTCAGTTTCCGACTTAATAAACAACCAGGTATAGATCGGCTGGCTGTGGCCACACTAAGAAGAAATTTTGACACATTAGCAGATATACAGCTTTTTATGAGTAATAGTTTTATAAGCACCGCATCAATTCCGGAGACATTAAAAACGGGGATTGTTAAGCCACTGTGTCAAACAGAAAAAAAAATATGACATTGACAACTATAGACCTATCTCTGTTTAGCCTATACTCTCTAACATACTGGCAATGTTTCTGTTTGATTGTGTGACTTCCTTCTTAAAGAAATTTTCAATTCCAGCACCAAGACACCTTGGTTTTGTTGCTGGGCGAGGTGCTATTACACTGTTAGAAGAGGTCACCAATTAATTATATTATGTTTTAGATAAGAACCTGTATAGTTGTGCTTTATTTTTGGATTTAGCAAAAGCGTTCGAAACTGTAAATCACAACATTTAATTGGAAAAGTTGTTTCGTATGTGTTTCGGGGACCATTTCTTGATCTTATTTGCAATTACTTACATGACAGGTCACAGGTAGTTATTGGTAGTAAAGAAATTGTCAGCGCTAGGAAATATACAGTGAAAGCTCATTAATTCGAACTTCAATAATTCGAATTCATGGATAATTCGAACTGTACGATTTGGTCCGGCCCAAGCTCCACAGAAGTCTATGTATAAAAAAGTCCGTTAATTCGAACGCGAGAAGGTTCCCTCACGGATAATTCGAACTACGCTCGCCTGGCACACGGCCAGAGAAACGCGCCTACTGCCTACACACAAGGCTGTATTGCCTCCGAAACGGAGAGAACGGCGAGAGAAGGCAAAATCGGACAAAAATCTAACCGACGCGGGGTCAGCCAGAAGGCAGCGGCGGCTGCGGCCTCTCCGTTCTACGTAACCTCCGAGACTTCTTCCCCGTTGGGAATCTCGGAGGCTTTGGAAATCTTGTACAGCTGCTAATGTGCGGAGATGGCACGGCAAGCTCCAAAACACAGCAATCAAGTACGTCGCAGCTGCGCTTGCAATCAAGAACCAACGAATCAGGGCCTTCGCCACCTTCACATGTTCAGCGTCTTTGTCTCGGCAGTCTTCATCGGTTGTGCACCTCTGTTTTCAGCTTAGGACGTATCGGCCGTCGCGATTCATTGTGATGGTGTTAAGCCTCGGCTAACGTTCGTTTCGGTGGACATCGGTGGTGTGGCACAGTCGGACCCAGAGCTTCGACTTGAAGGTGGCGTGTGCCCGCGGCACACGCCATCACTTTCTGACACGCCAAATTTCTGACATGCCCTACTACTTCCAAATCGCAGTGTACTGTTGCCCTCCTTCACTTTCGTTAGTTCGAACTTTCGTTAATTCGAACTGAAGCGGCTTCCCCTTGCGGTTCGAATTAACGAGCTTTTACTGTATTGCAGCTGGGGTTCCACAGGGATCCGTGTTGTCCCCTCTCTTGTTGAATTTGTTTATGAACTACTTTCCCACGATTATCACAAAAGCCACTGTGTATCAATATGCAGATGATACGGTTCTACTCACACCTCATATGCGTTATGAGGAAGCTATTAACGCCATACAGAATGCAATTCATAAGGCCATGCAATGTTTTGAAGAAAATTGTGTAGATGCCAATGCTAAGAAGAGCAAAACCATATGCTTTCGAAGTCCATTAAAAACCCAAAAATAAACTTGCCAATATTAGTACATGATGAACATTGTGTTTCATGTAAATGTACTGCTATAGAATATGTGGAGACATTCAAATACCTGGGTATAACGTTCAACAGCGGCATGCCTTGGCAGCATCACATGGCGTTTGTATGTGGCAAACTACAGAGTGTTACATATCTACTTTTCAACCTAAAGGGTTTAGTACCTCTAGCAGTCAAGAAAATGATAGTGCATGCACTAGCGTACAGTGTGCTGAGGTATGGTATAACGATCTTCGCCTTTTGTGCAGAGCGCTGGAAAAATCAGATTGATAAACTACTGAAAATATATTTAAAATGTTGCTTATGGTACTACACTACATGATAATATTTTTCATGAATTAGAATGTTGCACATTCGAATATTTATTTACCAGAACGGTTATTATGCGGCATAACTGAAGCGATGAATTCGAAGAGGCGTACAATACACCTCGATTGTTAAGAAACAAAAAAACAACGTTTTAAAGTACCCTATTCCACAACTAAATATGGAGAAGCGAGAAGAAGTGAATACATCCCCAAAAATATAATGATTTAGCTGATGAATTCTTTTTGGCAACATCAAAAAAAAAACAGTTGAAGAAATTATTGATCAAATGTTGGAATTTAGTTCTGATTCTTTACTTAAGATGTTTATGTGTTTGTCTTTGTTTACTATGTCATTGTCTGTTAACAGGCAATACTAGCAACCATTCTTCTGAAATTAAAAAAAAAGGTGTTATTATGTAAATGAATACCTTTTCACCTGCACATCACTGTACCGACTCTGCCGGGCCTAGTCGCAGAAGTCCTCGTGGAGTTAGACAGACCCGTTTGTTTGTTTTGCTTTTGGATGTGTGTAAAGAAATTATTATTATTATTATTATTATTATTATTATTATTATTATTATTGTTTATGCAGTAACTTTTCCTTTTTATTTCTCGTCCCATTTTTTTTACGCATAACTGTCTTGTAGTTCTACTATAATGTTTTTTTTTATGCGCGCCAGTACTCAAACCTCAGGGTTGTTCCTAGACACGGTAAATGATTTAATAATTGTTTGAGTGATTGATATCACATCCTTTATAATGCTTATTTTCGTGATCTCGATATTATTTTATAACTCGTTGTCATTGTTCTCTTCCGATCTTTGCGCTGTTGTTTCATAGTTTCACACATTGTTCAACTGCCTTTCTCCTCCCTTTTCTTTTGCATTTACCTTGCGGTTAGTTCTGTGTTCACTCTTCACAATTGTTTCGTTTTGTTTCACTGTGAATGTGTGTGTGCGTTTCTTTACTGATATTCCCCTGCAGCTTTTTTTCTCTTTCTTTCTGTTACTTGAGTTCTCAATGTATGCGTGCGCCAGAACTCAGACCACAGGGTCGTTCCTGGGCGTGATAATTAATAATAATAATAATAATAATAATAATAATAATAATAATAATAATAATAATAATAATAATAATAATAATAATAATAATAATAATAACACTTTAACCGTTCAGCAGCATCCGTCAAGGAAGCCGTGTTTCTGCTCGGTTTAATGAAACTCTCAGTGAAGCTACAACGCTCACTCACACACGTACCTGTGGAAGCGTTCCCCCGACGCAACGCACAACACGACCGGCCTGCAAGGGCAGCAAAATAAAAGACGGCTGTTTGCGTACCGAAAATGAACAAGTGTCAAACACGGTTACGTCAGGCACGGCTGTGCTGGGCACGTGAACGCAGATCCACGACTTCACACTGCTGTAAACATCGGTATCGCGTGAAGTAGACCTACGCCTCGACGTGATCGTGTATTTATAGATTTGCAAAATGATTTCAGACAATCGCAAACTTAACTATTTTGCATTTCATCTTTGAAATGAAGACCCGTTACTTGCGGAAACAGGGCCACCTGAGAATAATTTCTAAATTTTACTATTAGTCGAGCCTCGTTATGACGAAGCCGCATCCGACACAAGATTACTTTTGTGATATATCCGGTGTTCCCTATATGCGTGTATTCGGTACATGCTAATATAATTCGTTATATTCGATTATTCCCTTATACTCATGTTTGTTATATTGAGGTATTGAGGTTCGACCATTCAACTGCTATCATTCCATAACCCTGATGAGCAGTCGCATACAGTAAAATATTATTCAAACACGAATATGTAAGCAGTGTCTGAAGTGTTAACTTGCCCTAGCAGCAATGATATTTATCACCTTAAATAGAAAACATTACTTTGTTTAATTTTCTGTATGTTCTAATTCTTTTTAAAAAGTAGTCTGTTTTCTGTTATCCGGTCAACCAGGCAAAGGACGTCCAAAGTTAAAGATACTTTAATTTGGACAATACACAGCTTAGAGAAGAATGGGCTGCACTGACAATCTCTCATTTATTTATCGTTTAATAATGCTTAGTTTAGGTAATTATCGTAGCCACATAGAGTGCGAGGGAAGCCCGCAACAACCTCCTATAATGCATATTTAACGATGTGCATTTGATAACAAGTTCTAGATAACAGTTTAAGGCGATTGTGCTTGCTATAGTAGCGAATAGCAATACGTGAAGACGCATACATTCCAGTACCTAAATTTACGTTAGGTCGTTGAACAGAATTATTAAGAACCGCTTTCTTTTTCCTTGCAGCCGACATCAATACCTCTGGCTTCCGCGAACTGCAACCGGAAAAATACAACATTGACGTCAGGCACAAATGCAAGGCGTTCACCCCGAGTGAAGGGCCGAGCCAGAACGTCAAATAATCAAAGCCTCTAATAGGGGGAGATTTGGAAATTTCACTTTCAGTTTTTTCTAAAGTATTTAATACGCTCCTAATTACGAGGGATTAAGACGAAATGTCGGCGCACACCCTAAGGAAGTCTTTCGTTCATGACGACATTTTTTTCCGGCTTACAATTTCGTTTTCTGAAATCTCGCTAGTGAACATGCCATCGGAGCAGGAGCAATAGCAGAAACATGGCCATAGAAAATTTGCACACCTTCTCAATCACGCTGTACAAAGCAGCAACGGTGACATTTTATGTATGGCTCCCCGTAATTGAAGCCATTCCTTTCTTTTTTCTTTTGCCTGCCGCTGATGTCGCAAAAGGTACCCTCTGCTCTTTATACCGTCTGACAGTTAATTGTACAGGTCGGACACGCGGGACAAAGGAAACTTTCGGCATTTTGCTAAAAAAGCATTTTCTTTTTTATGAGGTAACGTTTTTCATATTGTATCTGCTGAACCGTACTCAGTAATCACTCTAGAAGTGTACGCGACAGCAAAAGAGTGCCGCAGCAATCGATGGTACGGTTTTTGATCGAACCGTAATCGAGAATTTAAAAAAAAAAGAAATCAAATTTCTCACGCAGAGCATGTTGAAGCTCCCCGATTGCGCTAGGTAATTTGGTTCCCTTCCCCCCGTCCCTCCCCCTCCCCCAGGGAAATATTGACTATCCAGCTGCTTTCATTTTAGCGCCGAAAATAGCTCGACGTCGTTCTGCACAACTCTTGCTTTGGCGCCACAGGCCTTACGGTTACGAAACGTCGGCTACTGGAATTGGCGTACGAGATAAGTAATAAAGCAGAGAATGGATCGACGGTGGTTTAATCGACCGTCACTGTGTAGGCGTGAAAAAATAGCAACCGTAAGCGTAAGCGTCCCTGGTATTGCAGCTAGGTGACGCAAGAAAATAGCGCGGATCCTCAAGGGCAACAAACTATACATATACGTGCAGTCTGGCGTCCTGAAACAGTTGATCGACGGCTAAAAATGAAGATGCCGGATCATGTGACGTCGAGGAAAGCCGATGCTTGGGTTTCGCGAGTGTGCCGCCACCTACCCGCCGTCGGCAGCGTGCGCCCTGGCTCACTGTCTTGCCAAGCCTGCGCTCTCTCAACGACCGATCGACTCTCACGCTGAGAATTGTGAACATTGTAAAGGTAACTAAAGGTCATAAGAGCGGCAGCTTAGACTACTTCTTATCTCGTTATGTTTCCAGGGTGTATAGCGCGAGGTAGTTACCAAATGACAAAAGACAGGTACTTAGGGTAAGTCGAAGGTTGCTTTGTGATTTGGTATTACTTGTCTACGGCTTATAAAAACAAAAAAAGAAGAAATCGGTTAACGAGCTGAGCAAAAAAAATTAAAAAAGTAAAGGAAGAGTGAGGCAGACCAATGGAGGCCTCCGGCAGCGGTTCCGAAATTCGGCGATGGTGAGGTTTCCCGTGATGCAGCCGATTACGAGCTTCTCAGCCATCACCTGGTCGAACTGGAAGCGCGCAAGAAGACTTGTTATAGAGGGTGACGACAGCCAACGTACGTGTTAAATTTATTTATTGACTGACTGACTTACTCACTGATTGACTTACTGACTAATTGATTGATTGATTGATTGATTGATTGATTGATTGATTGATTACAGTTAACGTCCCAAAGCCACTCCGGGGCTATGAGAGATGCCGTAGTGGATGGCTCCAGGATGTTTTTGAGAATCTGGGGTTCTTGTAACGTGTGCCTAAATATCTTAGTCCATTGCTGGCAGTCGAATTCGCGACCTCGACACCAGCAGCAGAGCGCCATTGCCACTGAGTTATACCGCAGCGGGTGCGTGTTAAGTGCTTATAGCCTCATGAATATTCACTTTTATTTGAGTTATGCAAGCAAAAGATGCGCCAGGGGATTATCGCTTGCGCAGTTTCACGTGTCAAATCGGCCTAGAGCATCAAAGTTACTGTTGAACGCTGAGAGTTCTGCGTACAAGCGGAGTACAATACACAAGTGTTTTTTTTTGCATTTTCTCCACGTCGACATGTGGTCGCCATGGCTCGGACCACGGACTGAGAACAAGCGATGGCTCCTGGCAAAGAGAAGGTTCAGGGGCCATATATAAACTGAGTCAGAAGACCCAAGTCGGAGGCATCCCCGACAAAGCTATACATGAAAGTTTTCATGTGAATCTACGCCCGCTGTATCTGAACTTCACTTCGGACCATTCTACGAAAACGTATTGAAAAATGCGGGGCCCGTCTTTAGTTTTACTACGGCCTTAGAATTAAACTCTCCTGACCAAGCAGCGCCGTACAAATAAATGTAAAGTTAATGTGCAAATGACGCTTGCTCACCAGCGTTGATATAAAAAAAAGTGGTGTAAAATTTCATAAAAAACATATTATTTCGAAACATCACGGAAATTAAGTGGTACACTGATTTTCTGAAGGGTTGTCTAAAGCAAGAATGTTGGTCGTGAGTACGCAGAGAGAAAAAAAAAGAAGACGATGAGATGTCGCACGTTAATTATAGTGTTAGTTATGGCGCAAACCGTTTCTCCAAGTCGTTCAGCCCACACTCCGGAAAATGCGACGTGATTGAGGCGAACACGCGAAAACAAAAGGTTTCTTCATTGTCTCCTCACGTGCTGCTGGCGCGCGTAATTTACGCTTTTAATTCTCTGTGCTGTCGCGAGAGAAGATGAATTGAGGCTGGAGAAACTCACTTAGACACTACGTAAGTAAATTTCCTTGCAGCTCTTAAGAAATCGTCAACACGAGTACATTACACTTTTTCCTGACTTCCAGAGGATCGCACTCACGTCGAGCTGAAGACGACGGGAATGTTTTTGCATCCATCGTTATACGAAACGCGCGATACGCGGTTGCGAAATACGAACACACGCGCTCGCACTACAGACTTCCTTGTTGAAACAACGGCGCGTATACGGGCGCAGCGAAAATGTTGGTATGCGCGCAGAAATTAAATCCAGGCGTATTAAAATGCGAAAAAGCTACACAAATGATAAATATTCTGACAGAAAAGAGAAAAGAGCGTTCAGGAAGGAAACTGCACTATGCAGACGCATTTTGTGTTCCTAGGCCATGCCGATATCACGATAATATTTTCCTTTATTTATTTATTTTTTTGCTAGTTGTCCCGTCACACACATGCATATATTCCCACGCGTGTGATTTTCCGCATATTCACTCCCTGGGCTGTTCACGGAATCGTCGCTATTTCAACAGTAAATTCAGGACGGGAGCTTGCGAGCGCGGTTGCCCCCCATTCTCTCGCTTTGCTCTGTCCTCTGCGCCGTTTGCAAATCATGCCGCCTCGCCAGATTTTTTATTGGTCTTACTCCATCACCGCCTTTCGAAGATGATTTGTAACTGCAGAGTTCGCACTTTCGCATTCCGTTTGCCCTCAATAGCAGAGGCCCTATACCGCAGCGGAGAAAGAAAGGTACCTGGAATTGATACCAGGAACTGCAGCGCTCTTCCCAACTTCGTGGTATTATTACCAGAGGCGCAATCTGACCCAAGTGAAGATTGACATAGTGAACGCAATCGCCTCAACAATTTTATGAACACGATCACTTGTTCAGAGTATAAGAAAAAAAACATACGTACTCCCCGTACGTATGTTTGTTAGCACTCAAACATCGTTCACATTTAGCGATGCGCGCGTATGGCGCCCGTATACGTCGTTTGTGTCTCACTTCGTCCTCGTCTGCTTAGCGCCGTAACTCTTGTGTTTTAAGTAATGGAGCAACTAGCTCAGCAAGGAGTTTTGTTATACTCAAAAGCCCAGCGCTTTATTTAGGCACCAGAAATGAAAATATGAAACGAATCAGCTGTGAACGAATTTTCTATACACCGGCATCAAGAGCGCTGACGTGCACGGTAGAATAAAGAAACTCAGAATGTGGTTCGTAAACAGTGGACTGAACGTTATGCACTGAAGCCCCCAAAAGAATTTTCGCGGCGCTGGTGCAAATCGTAACTAAAGTACAAGGAGCAATACAAATAACCGTAACGTACAGTAGCGAGCAAAAGTCCGGAGACTGCAGCGTCAGCGAAAAAAAATAATAGAAGAATTCTTGGAGTACAGCTCCGCAACGTCGAATCAGGTTGAATGTACATTGCATTGGCCAATCGCGCACGCGTAGGTTAGGCCGTTTGATTTCAACTGTCATGCCGAAGCTGCGAAAAATAAAGAAAGAGAGGATTCGGGACAACACTGGTCCCCAATGTTTTGCTCTGGACTGTACGCCCCGAACAATGCTGAGCTAGGTCTCACAAATATCCAAGCACCACCCGTAATCCCCAATGGGCTCTGCCACTCGGGGTGCAAACACAATAAACGTTACCAGCATAACGAAGGTATCAGAGTATCAACTGGACGAAGCAAGAAAGCTAGAGCCCGCAGCCAACTTTTCGGCAAAGGGCTCTCTCTCTCTTTTTTTTTTCTCAGAGCTTCGAAAAAGGCAAGTCGCCTAGCCGAACCGTTACCTCCGGGCAGTAGCATCCCCCGCTCGCCAACTGGAGATCGATGGCGCAAACGCGTTTATCGCTGTATGGCGGCACCGCTCGAAGTGGATCGCCTACAGAGGATGCGTTTCCTGACACGTGTACGCCTAGATCGTAAGCTACGTGTACGCTTGGGGCTTGGAAATACAGAGACACGAACGCGGAAACGTAATACGCGCGAGCTGAGGCAAGACTTGGCCCACAGCTGTGCGCGCACGGGCATTAGCGCACCGATTCGTTTTCATGTCAGCGACGATATACGTTAGAGGAGATGCGGACGTGCTCCGATGCGGAGTGTGTTGATTCAGTTCTCGCGTGTTGAGGGCGCCTGCTAGTTGCATTCGACAGCTCGACAAACTGCAGACAGCCGTGCGCGCGGTGCGCTGCGTGTTATGTTTTGCTGCAGCAGGCTTCGTGCTGAGCTAACTATTCGGATTCCTGCCGTTGGTTAGGGTACGGTGTGGTCGGTGGCTGAGAACCCACGAGTGCGCGCGCGCGCAAAAAAAAAAAACAGAAACAGGAAAATCGAGTAGGCCTGCAGGATTTCTTCCATATACACATCGCAGAAGCGCGAGCGTTATAGAGTGGTAGAGCGGGGTAGATCTTTTTTGTGTAGATGGCGCGCAGCCACTTTAGGCGATTGGTCTAGAATCGGGAAGCATACATTTTATAATTTAAAGCGTAATTACCTGAGAAATACACGAAACCGAAGTTGAATATAGACAGACGGGTGACGTAAAGAGCAAGGAAATAGAAATACAATAATGAAGAAAGATGAAGGAACAAAACAAAGTGAAAAAAAAACAGCAAACAGCTATAACCAAATATTTTTGAAACTGTTACCAAAAGCCAAGACAATTGTGGTAAGAACTACACGTGCGGCTAAATGACATCCAGTGCTACAAAACAGTGTTTCGAAGGTTCTTTATCGCAAACTGGGATGTCGTTGACAAGGAAGCTGGGAATAATCTCTGCCAAGGCCGCTAAACTTATTTTACTTCTATGGCGCTTTGTCGCTCTAAGCGTGTTGAAACTTATAAGGGTGCACATTCTCACAATGTTATAAGCAATCAGCACACTTTGCCATAAATAGTACTAATATTCCCGAAAGATTAGGATTACTCCTTAAATTAAGGTAATTTTTCCTACACATAATGCTAGCATGAGCGGTAAAATAATGCGATAGCTAAAGTTCTTTTTTTTTTCATGACCACGACAATGTATACAGATTTTGTTTACCCATTATAATAACGGCGGTTGCCATTTTATCAGTAAGACTTGGATTCTGGTGTATTTCTACATTAAACGATATAGAGCGTTCGGTGATTTGTGCTCACGGGGATATATAAGTGACCTAGCCTATGATCTTGCTTCAGAGCAGTTGTTAAGCTCTGCGACGATGGGTAAGTGCCGCTGCAACGTTTTTCAGACTACAACACAGGCTCTGAGATTTCTTGTCTAGCTGAAAGATGACCTCTCAATGTCCGTTTTCTGTGCCATCTGCAGTGCACAGTTTCTTTGGCCTTTTCGGAACCGTTTTGTTCAAGCTTACACACGCACGCGGCGCGTAGCTTTGGCGGAAAAAGTTTCTGCAGAAACTCAAGCGTATGAAGCAGCCGCTCTTAAGTTGAAGCTCTCTCAAGAGAAGGCGTTTTCCCTGCGAGTGTCTTGGGTTGTAAGCTGCCTGTTTTTTTTTTTCTCACCTTCAACAGAGGCTACTTCCTTTGTTCTCCGTGAGGCGATGAACGCATAAAAAGAACGCCACCCTTTGTTACTCCGTCACAGTGTAATATCTCGGAGGCCATGTCCAGCGAATACATCGGCTCTTGATAAGCCTAAATAGGCCGATAAACCGAGAACGCGATATTGCAGACAGTGCCCACTTGTCGAGAACACTTTGCAGCCGAAGCATCGGGAGTCAGACTTAAAGTAAACGCAACTATCTGTTGGGAACGAGAGGGCGAAACAGTACAGGACGATGAAGTACAGGACAGTACAGGACGACTCGTGTGAGCGCTACCGCAAACGAAGCATTCATTTTTAATCGTAATAATGAATAATAAATTATTGGATTGTTACGTGCCAAAACCAAGATATGATTACGGGGCACGCAGTAAAGTGTGGCACTCCGGATTAATTTCGACCACGTGGGGTTCTTATAACGTGCATCTGATGCACGGTACACAAATTTTATTGCACTTCGCCGCCATCGAAATGCGACCGCCGCGGTTGAGATTCCATCCGGCACCCTTGGGCTTAGGAGCGCAACGCGGAAGTCACAATTACTTTGAATCGTGGAGGAAAGAAACAAAATAACCGGAACCCCTGACATCAAGTTTTTGAAGCACGAGGTGCAGCCATCTTGGTGCGTCACATCGCCCTCTGGGCGTCTCCAATCAGCTTGCCGGAGCAAATCTGCGCGAGCTTGGAACTTGCGTTGCGACGAGCCACCGGAAGTCTGCGCTGCCGACGCACGTCAGAACAAAGCCGACGAATCTTTTGTAACAGTTTTCGTGAAGCAGACTCACTCCTGTGTTTGTTGCGTGGCACGTTGAAGAAGACGAAGAAGGTCCGCGCCGTGATTACGTGTCGCTCGGCGGACACTCACACTCACAGACTTAAAACGCAATTTTAAAGCTCACAAACTGGACCCCAAACACTGCTTGTAACGCGAACCGAACGTGCTCTGTCAAAGACCTGCGCTGAAAAATCTCATCTCGCTACTTCTGTTCCGAGAACAGCAGCGAGAGGTTCGCGAGCGCGGTCGCTATGGCAACGGGGATGTCAGATACACCGGTCCCTGTGCTCCTTTGCGAAGAACACCTCGTGACTTTCGCCACACTCTCTCCAACTCGTCCGGGCTGGTCGGGGCACCTCCTATGCTCCTCCGTGTTTTCAATGCTTCCGCAACCTTGCGGGGCTTATTCCTACCCGAAAGCCACCGCGCACATTGAGGCCCAGGCGTGAGAAGTTTGGCTTGCTAAGGCTATAGCTGGGTGACGTCATGCTCCTTTCTACTTTTTTCCCTTTCTTCCACGGCGCCGGGGCAGCAGCTGTTTGGCGTGCTGCAACTCGCCATGTTGCCTCCGTGCATTGTTAGAATACCGCGCGAGTACCTCGAGCGCTACGCCAAACTTTGATATCTCTTTCAACGCTGTGCCCAAGGGCGAAACTGCCATTCTTTTCTTTTCGTGGTCTCGCCTTCTACTCTGCGCCTTGCTTTAGTCTCGTACGAATCTTGGCAAGTGTTCGTGTTCTTAGACTGACTGTAGCTTTTCCTACGGCTTTGGGATTAGTTGCTTTTGCTTGGCTTGCGACGGCACGAGGCGAACCTAATGACCCCACCTATAATGGCGCCAACTTCTCGAAGTTTATATGATTAGTTCATGTGACGTTAGAAAACGGAGCCTGCAGTGAAATAACGCTTATATTTTTATTGGAAATTTTCGTAGCCATCGATGCTACCTTTACACCAATTTAGGAATACATAAACAATATATGGCAATAAATGCCGTAAACATTAAAGCCTGCGCATGTATTTGACTTACTTGCAGTAACAGCACCACCCACTTATAAAAATGTGAGAATGTGTACTTTTGCAGAAGTG
Organism: Dermacentor albipictus; assembly: GCF_038994185.2. NCBI lineage: Eukaryota > Metazoa > Arthropoda > Arachnida > Ixodida > Ixodidae > Dermacentor > Dermacentor albipictus. The sequence continues at coordinate 461,801,454 of NC_091821.1, read as the reverse complement.
GACATTTTAATTTGATTTCACATGTCTCGTGCAGTCGGACGCTACGTCCAATGTGCAAAAGGGCAACAATTAATGAAGCCATAGTAGTTTCAGCATACTTCAGGAACACCACTTGCGTTTATTTTTCTGCAAACAACAACGAAAAAAGAAAGCTGATTACTAGAGACGAAAATGACAGGATAAATTTCAACTTCTTGCGTTTAATTTCTCCCTCCAAGTGCACAGCTGCTGCACGTCGTCGTGCAGTCGACAGAAATTACACTTTAATTTCGCGATGCTTCCACCGCTCTAATGAAATAAACTATTTCGAGCGTCGGCTAGCTAGCCCAAGACCTTGGCTCTCTTAGAGCGCAATTCAATGCTTCTTCATTGATAATTGGTTAACTAGAGCCGAGGAGACACTGTGAGACCTCGTGACGTCATCCGTAGCTGGCCTGGCAGACTTACTTCTATGTGAGGCCGCCACTTGTTTCTGCGTCTGTTCCGGTTTTCCAGGTCCTCGTCTGCCGCCTTAAAGACGGCGCTTTTTCACTGAATAACTGTTAATTACTAATCTGACCCAACTAACATCGCTAATCGTCAACTTAATTAATCCTATGTGGACAAAAAACTCGGCAGGACTTGTGCCGTTTGCCGCGGAGACAGCTTCGACGTGGTGTAAAAATTCGATTGTTATGCGGTATAAATTAGTGGCCAACGACAACGCGCTTTTGCTGGCGCCTCATTTTTGTCAATGTGTATTTTTGGCATAGGTGTATTTCATTAGAGTGTTATGCGTTGTCCTTTCGTACATACTTAGGCAAGAAAAAAAATTTTTTCTTTTGCCGTTCATTCTGACCTGATCGCAAAGTAAAAGCCTGACTGCTAAATGGCCGGCTGTTCGAGTATCGTATGCGAGAAACGCAAGGAACGAAAGTCGCAAAAGAAGGCACCAGAAAGTAACAGGAAAGTACGTGAAACATAAAATTCACGCTTCCGAACACCGAGATCGACACACAGGCAGCAACAGTAACTGCATAACTATTGGTGCTTTTCTAGTGGTAAGTTTAAATTAGATTATGGGGTTTTACGTGCCAAAACCACTTTCTGATTATGAGGCACGCCGTAGTGGAGGACTCCGGAAATTTCGACCACCTGGGGTTCTTTAACGTGCTCCTAAATCTAAGTACACGGGTGTTTTCGCATTTTGCCCTCATCGAAATGCGGCCGCCGTGGCCGGGATTTGATCCCGCGACCTCGTGCTCAGTAGCCTAACACCATAGCCACTGAGAAACCGCGGCGGGTCTAGTGGTAAGTGCCTGTAGTTACTTGATTTTATGGAGATCGCTACTAGCGCTACAGCAGAAGGACTAACTGTTAGGCTGGTTGGTGGGACATGCTGAATGGAAAATGAAGCGCGTATAAATTAGACAAATGTACATGGAAAAGATGAATACTACAGGACCCACCAAAAGCGTCCTCAGCACATTGTCAAAATGCACACGGGATAACAAAAAACATAAAAAATAATGTTGGACTTTTACTCCATAAGGCACAATGTCTTATTAACTTAGCGTCAGTAACGCATAAGTAACATTGACGATAAACTCAAGAAGCCTCCTTGCAGCATAGATCAATATGGTCAAAAAAATCATTACGGTCTTTGTGCTGCGCTACCAAGCATCATTTTGTTGTAAATAAAGGTTATATTAGAATAATCTAATTCTTTAGTTTGCGTGAACTTACCGTTTTGCAATCTATACACAAAATTACCTATCTTAAGTAAGTTCTTCCAAATTTTGTAATGGCAGAGACATTGCTAAGAAAACATGGCAAAAGTCATATGATCCAGCAAAGTAAATACTGACAGCATCGACACGACATTGCATTCTAATAAACAAGCCGATTTCATTGAAAATATCACAGCCTAAAGGAGAATAATAAATAGAAAAACGGTTGTCGCTGCAATAGAAATCTTTGCATGAGGTTGGAGCGATATGTGCAGAAGGCAACGTGCGGTGTGCAACAATAAACATGTAAACACGGAAATGGGAATAGCAAATGGTCATTTTTAGAAGTAGTGACATTAACGTGGTGATAACAACGGTATTGAGAAAATTGGCGACAATTATCGCGCCTCTATGGTTATTGTTACGCACGGTCAGACGTTTCTTAGGCCTTCAAGCACCCTACCGTACCTCGCTGTAGGCATTGATAAATCTGACAAAGTGATGACTACCACGCGTTGATAGCTATGCATTGCACCGTCGCGCTTGACTACGTCGGATGTTACGCTGGCCCGACAGAACACTGCAGTGCCGACAAGACGCCGGTGATCGGCCGATCAGCGGGCAGAACATGCCGCCGAGGGACGGCTTGTCGTGCAAAGCCCGAGTCGGCACAGTCTGGTGGGCTTTTATTTTTTTTTTTTTCGTGCCGACAACGTTGACAAAAAGAGTTCTGCCGGCTGTCGCTCAGCGGTCGCTCGGCCTGCTTTGCTATTGGCCATATTGGACAAATACCAACGGTGAGCGGCGGACCACCGCGAAACACGAATCTACACAAGAGCTGACAGTGAACCGCGCAATTACTGGGATTCGTTGACTGCCAGCTCTTGGGTCTTCATTCTGACGCTTTACCCTCCATGGAATCAGCCGCTGGCAATGGTTTGCCAAGAGCCTGTGAACGCGTAACCAAAACCAAAAAGAAAAGAAAGAAAGAAAGAAAGAAAGAAAGAAAGAAAGAAAGAAAGAAAGAAAGAAAGAAAGAAAGAAAGAAAGAAGGGACGATTACACGAGCGTTGCGAACCAACACGTCAATACCATGAAGCGGTGATAGCGTTTCCGTCATCACTCTCTCGTACCCCTTTATACTGCGAAGCCATGTTGAGCTTCCGGCAGAAGTTGATGTCTAGAGATTCTCAGAGTTCTTCTTTGAAAGTTTTAAAAACCCAAAAGGAATAAGAGAAAATCAAAAGAGTTATAGCGATGAAATTCTACCTTTCCTTCGAAGTTCTCCTGAGCGCACTTTGAAGCTCCCTTAGATTCTTTGTCTGCGGCAAAATGAAAAGAAGTACGTCAAATGCAGGAAGTGGCTTTATCGTTTTGACAGCTTTTACAATCGAACATGTACTAAAGAACAAGCAAAAGTACGCTGAAGTAGGAAATCTCGAAAAGATTTAATGACAGCAGATAACATTTCCTTTTGGCCGCCGTACTAGTATCGAGTGTGAGTGCCGGGCTCGCCCACGGGTATTCCTTTCTACGCTATGGCTAGGCCATTGTGTTTAACATTTCCAAGCGTTGCGAAGGCGAGCGCTAAATCGGTCTCTCCTAGTCTAACAAGAACATTAAAAAAAGTAAATAGGACAATGTATAAAGATGGGGGAGATATTCCAGTTACATTGATGGGTTTTCGATAGTATACTTTACGCGCAAGTCACATAAAAAAATTCAGTCCCTCATCGCAGTTTTGTTTTCTTTAAGTGAGCCTTACTGCCTGTCCAAACCTAAGCTCTGTATCGTATTACTAGGTAGAGCTCAAAACTTTAGTCGAAAACAAAGATGTTGAACGGGAATGCTTACTTCACCCGAATAGGACCGGATGCTGGGTTATACCTCGTTGTCTCTTAAACTCACTCTAATAAAAGAAATAAACATTGCAAATCTCATCCGCTTGCGAGACAAGAAGTCTGTAATCGGTTACTGCAAGCAACATTTGCTGGTTTGGGCAAGTATTTAACATACGGGTGTTGAATTCAGTGCATGCCTCACGAAATATACGATGAGGGAATCATAATGTGTCTTACTAATATTATTGTTTAAAAAAGCTGGCACCACCGTCGGGTTACACCACCGGTGTCGCTTCGAGTGATCTTTTCGATTCGTAATTGACCCGCTTAAAGACCATTCTTGACGGAAAAATTTTGGTAAGCCATCTATCAGTCTCACTTATCCTCTTATTCCTACCGCTCGATAGCTTTCGGAACATTACACAAGAAAATGATTCTTCATAATACAAAACAATACTCTAACGCATGGCCAGCATTTCGAAACAGCATCTACCTTTGACAAGAGCTCGCTAAACGGCCGTGACTGTATTATGCTCTAGAAGTATTACACGTGAAACACTTACCGGCTCTGACAAAACGTTGTGACGCTAGAATTGCACGCAATCGAACCAGAAAGTACAAATATATAAGGGAGCCCGAATGAGCACTGTCAATAAGTTCTCAAGCCACATCGCAGAAAAAAGAAAAAAAACCGCATAATTCAATCTGCTATTCCCGTGACGACCCATCGATTGGAGTGCCAAATCGCCCCCTTAGCATTCTCAGCACGAAACTCCAGAGGCGACTTCGGAGCAGGCCGACGCTGCTGGAGCCCGTTTATCGCGCGCGCATACGCACCCAGGTCGCATCCGTGCGGTATGGGCTTCTGTCCGCTAGCGAAGAGCGCGGCGACTGCGGCGACAACCGAGCAAATCCAGAAGCGGGTCGTCCCGCCGTGCCGCCACATCGTGCCGCCTTGAGAAGCGTCGTCCTCGTCCTCACCGCCCGCCTATCGGCGCCGCACCGTGCTTCCCTGCTCGCACTGCGTTCTTGAAAGGGAAACGGAAAGAGCGGCGTCGCGACACTCGGGCGGGGGTTCGCGCGCGTGCGCAAGCAGAGCTGTTTCGGAGGCGGTTTGGTTCTTGGCCCCCACGCCACTTCGTGCCTTGTGAAGTTTGCAAAAAAGCCACGCGTCATGTCTTACATATGTTTTTGTCGTTTACACCCTCCCAAATAGTACACATGCGGAACACACATGTTAGACACCGTCGCTGGTTGTTTTGTGGCGCGCGCGTGCTATATGTCGCAAACGCCGCGTAAATTCGCGATTGTGTTCGTCCTTCGTCAGCGCGTCGCTCCCCTCTGTGTTTCCTTCTTTCCCCGATTCCCCTCTCTCGCCTGTCCTCCTAGAATTTCTGGCCCCCATCCGGCCTCTCTCGCCTGCAACGAATTCCCTCTTTATACGCTCGCGCACTCCTTCCTCCTCCTGGTTTACTTCCCGGAATTTCAATTTGCTACCTTTCCCGTGTCCATTCTCGTCGCCGTTACGCTGTCGTTCAGCATGAATGCCCGATGCATTTCTGCTCTCTTGTCTGTGGCGCTGCCTTGATTTACCGTCTCACCGTTCGTCTTTTCGCTTCCACCCGATGTGTTGCTTTTTACTTGGCCCGTCGCTAGCATTTGTGCCTCTCTCCTCAGCCCTTACAGCTCAATGCACGCGCTCCTTATCAAGTTGGTGTTCTGCTCGTTGTCAGAGAGAGAGATAGAGAGAGGTAGAGAGGCCGCTGTGAGAGGTGATAAAGAGAAAGAGAGCGAGAGAAAAGAAGCGCTTCAGACCCTTCGAAGAATCGCTGCCTCGTCATCCTATTGAATCATTTCTCCATCGTATGCGACGTCTCAAAAGTGCCTCTCTGGGACGCGTCTGTCAGAGCGATCCTTACGTCGAATCGCGGCGAATTTACGGACGTCAGGTGCGATCTCATCGCGCACAGCTCGCAGGCGAGCACACGCACGCACGCACGCAGCTTTCACAATCAGCAGCACGGGGCTCGAGACGGCACAGGGGCCGAGCGCGAGGATTTTATGAGCGCGCTGGCCCGACGTTTGCTTCGCCTGCCATCTCGTCGGGTTTAATCTGTCTGTTGTGCGGCGACGCGCAGAATCCGTCGAGCAAAGCGGAAAACGAACAAACACGCTCTTTCGCGCACAGAGAAAACAACCGGTTGTTCCGTTTTATTCTTTGTTTTTGTTCGCGCGTGCCGTCTGAAGCAGGGAGTCGAGAGAGTATTCCGGTTATCCTCGTCGTGGAGCATCGGATGTCTCGAAACGGATTGCGCAAATTGCAAAAGGATGTCAGTGAGACAAATGCTTTTAAGACATACATTTCGGCGCGCTCTGATAGAAGGTTAGCAAAGCACGCCGGAACCTGATGCTTGGGTTGGGACTCTGAATATTCCAAGCATTCGTAACGGCATAACAACGATGAGATGGATGCGTACGCTGTGTACGTCGCAACGCACTTGGAAAACAAGAGCGCGACAAAAACGAACACGAAGACAAATGCCGGCCTTCATTCCTCGTGAGTGACGGCATCTGATACACGTGTGATAGCGCAACAAAGAAGAGCAAAAGTGTCTCGTCAAGCTTCTACATCTCCAAATTAACGCAACGTCAATTTTACCAAGGTCCAGATAAGGCCCTGTCGCAACATATAACATTACACTGTATAATGCACGTCTCCCGGACTCTTAACATCAATAGTAATCCTTGCATTTGATCGTTCTTTCGAGTGCAGGCCGCCACTTCAGCCTTTCCTGCGAAAGACATGGCTCAAGGTGTATAACTCGCTGAAACTTTTTACGCTCCACCCGTCAACAATTCTCACAGGCCCTGTCCTGAACAGCAAAGTGGCGACGCGGTCACAGTCGCGCATGTCGCATTAGATTTGCAACAATTCTACAAGTACGTTTCGTCCATTGCATTATTTGTAGTTTTGTTCAGTTCGCAACATTGATGGTAATGAGGTGCCATGTATAGCGATAATGTTTATATGACTGCGTGTGTGAGAGTTTTATGATCATCTTTCCTTTTGCTTTGTGCTTCCGCGCAGTCGCCCTGTCATCATCACCGGAAATGCATATGTTCTGTGCGCGGTAACACGCACACACACGCAGGCACAGAAATAAGTAGACAAAGTGAAATTCTCTCCAATGTCGCTTAATAAATTCATTCCCTCAATGCGATATCGTTTCGATCTTTCGAAATTCAACCGGGCGGTTTCGGAAACTATTCCACTCCAAAGCTTGGAAGTGTAACTACGCTGTATCCAGCAGAAACGTTTTGGTGCTGCCACACAGTACATGTGCCAGACTGTTCGAGGCGAGAGAAGCAAGAGGCCCGGGTATCAATTTAAGAAGGAAAGCTCAAGAGGCAAAGAAACCTTTTCTGTTCTGTCTGTCATAGCAGCGGAGCAAAATGCCACTTTCATTTACTTTCTGTCTGCTCAAGCAAGAACATCCCTCGCAACCTTTGTCGTGAACAGGCAAGTCCCCTGTGAACAGGAACTCCGTGAATGCGCAATTTCTAGGCCCCATTAATCATTCCCTTCTCTTTCAACGTGTGTCGCCCTCTCCGTTTCGTCTGAGCCGGATGTTCCTAGCGTGGTGCATGTAACTTTCTCGAAGAGAGAGAGCGAGAGAGAGGAAGAAGTGGATTCAGATAGGAGATGAAGGCGGCGTGTTAGGCTTGAGTTAGGCACGTGCTGCTTTTACGACGTAGTTTGGCACAGTTGCGGGCTCTCTGGAATTTCTTTTTATCATCATGTGCTTCAAGCCGCCGCGGTAGCATGTATGTGCCGCCTCTTACCTCTAAAAATAACAAAGAAAGAAAATAAATACCCGGAATGAGAAGTAACATACGACTGTCCAGAAAAGTGAGCGTTATCTGCGCTGGTTTATATCCACGTTGTTTTATGCTTGCACAAAAGCAAGGCTTTCATTTTTTTTTTTTGCCTTTCGCTTTATAACAGACGACGCGGCCAGAGCGGCGCACTTCTTGAAGCCTTGAGACGGGAGTAAAGCGCAGCAGCCTTCACGCTCGCGGGAATAAAGCAAGGAGGCCGCGGCGCGGCAAGAGAGGAGCGCGGAAGCTTTTTTTTTATGCCCGGGATTCACGGAACATAGCGTGATTCGCGATAGGAGCTGCGGCTCCGCGGACGTAGACGCAGTTGATTCCTCGCGGCATTTGCAGGACCCGAGGGCAGAGGCGGAAGGCATTGCGCGGCGTTTCTCAGAAGCTGCGTGCTGCTCTGGTCCCGAATAACCCGCGCACGGTAGACAAGGTTGTGGAAGAAGAGTGAGCCCGTGCGAAACAAGGTAAGCGCGGAGAGCACGCAGAGACAGACCACGCCGAAATCGAGAGAGAACGGGATGCTATGACAGGAAGGACCAGACTTCTACGCAGCGCCGTTCTTTCATTGTGTTTCTTCTTTCCTCTCACTTCTATAGGATGTTTTTCTGACGTTAGCATTCAGAGGAATAATTTTGGCGAAACTGAAATGTTCCCAGGGAGATTCTATTACTCACTTGAGTTTTTTTTTTTTTGGTCTTTGCCGTTAAACGACGATGAACACATAGACGGTTTTCGTTTATGAACGAGCTTATGTGCGGAGGAAACATCTATAGGCTTTCTCTGTTCTCCTTGCAGCCGCATGCCGCTCTTTCCCATTTTGGTCTCGAATTACATTTTTTTTATAGCTGTAACGCCCTTCAAATGTCCGTACACCCACATTTTGATGTACCATTGAAGCTAAGATGCAACACTTCAGTACTAGGAAACGTTAAACGGGAGAATAAACGAGGATAACCACTATGTTGGAACTATAGTCCCCCTTTAAAGGTTTACACACGCACGCGCGCACACGCACACACACACACACACACACAGAGAGAGAGAGATCCCTGCAAAGTGGTGGGGTGACGGAATTACACAGACGTATATTTAAGGCGACAGTACGCGCGCAGACGTTAAATTAATCCTTCTATTGAAAAAAAATATGAAAGGAAGAAAAGGTGAGACTGCATCGGGATCGCCATGGCCCGTGACAAAGCTTATATATAATCTCGGTAATTTACACGTGCAGGCAAAGAGTTTGATTACTTTGCCAGCAGCTGCAGGTGTCTACGAGTCTAAGATTTTGCGACGTGCAGTAACTATAGTAACACACTGTTACATTTCATTCCTTTTGGTTTTGAACAAATAATTCCACTCTTTTCAATAAACATATTAGCATTAGGACATGTCCTGTTTCCTCTTGCCTTCCATATATATATATAGCGAGAGAGAGAGAGAGATGAATAAAGGGAGAGGCAGGGTGGTGAGCCAGATGACAACACGCTTGATACGCTGCAGTGGTGGAAGGAAAGAGGTGAGGTTATACGACACAAAGGAGGCGAGAGAGTTCACCATTGGGCGTTGCGTGTTACGTCTGTCGCGCTGCCATACCACCGTGAAGGTTCCTCTTTTCTGCCAGGTTTCTATCGGAGTTGAGCCGGCCATTTAATGCGCAGGACATATAACTGCTTGTCTGCTAATGTTACCGAACAGGTGCCAGGAAAGGAAAGCGCTATTGTCGTCGGTGTAACGAGATGTCGGTGTAACGAAACGATGATGATCCTTAAAGCACTCGTGCTATCGGAGCGCCTACCTTATCCCAGCCGCATACTAGAGTCCTCGCAAACCACGGTCGCTCGAATGCGCCAGACAACCGGGCCCTCGCCTGTTGCTCGTCGCGGCGGCGGCGACGCGGTGACATTCGCAGAGGCCGTTGATCGCTCCTTTATTCATGAGCTCAACATCGCCGCCGCCTGGCGCCCCCGACGGCATCTGCGCTAACGGGGCGTCGTGGAGCACAAATCGATCGGGACACACTGACACAGCGAGCGAGCGCGGGTGCTGTTCGGTTTAATTATGAATTTCCTCGGTAGCGGTTGCAACACTCCGCAGGTGCTCGCCGGCGACGCAGACAGAGCTTCGGGAGCGTCATGCCCCGAAGTGCGCCATTCGTTTTTTTTTTCCTTCTGAAAGAAAGTGCACTGCTATACGTGAAGCAACGAGCTCGTTTGATGACGATCGATTCGCTTATGACTTATCGAGTGGTGGAAGCTCTGCGTCTCGATCGTCGATCAACTGCTTACCGGTCTGGACTGCAGAGAAACCGTGCTGAAAAGAAAATAGAACTATCCATACTTGAGCGCCTCTGATTTTGCGCGGTATTGTATTGCTCTAATATTAAACTGCGTCGACCGTTGCTTTCCTGCGTATGATAGGCCGCTGCGATTCGGTAGAGTTGTGTCGCGCTACGAAGAGGCTTTCTTCAATAATTGATATGACATAAGGAGACGTTGATGAACAATTTTAAGGCGTCGGCTACTCCTTAGCTGTTGAATGGGTGTAACCTACAACGTACAGGGTTCAAAGACTACATATCAAGCAACCTTTTCATGCAAGCACCAAAACTTGTCAAGCAACGTTTTCACAGTACCACTATGACGTAAGAAATAGATGGTATACGTACAATATACAAGTTAGACGACACCGCAGTTCCGTAGAAGCAAGTCTCAAGAATACAAAGGCTACTGTCGCCTAATAATAGTCTCTACTTCCATCACCCTTGTGATCGTGTCCTGCTGCATAAGTTATTGCCTCTCCCAGTTTCAACCAGGAAAGTCGAAAGGAAGAGCCTTAAATTATATCTAAGTGCCTCTAAAGCACGCAACAGTTTTTTTCTGTCTTTCAAAGCACTAAGCAAAATAATACTTCGCCTGTCGCTTGACTACTTGTTCTTTTCTTTTCTGAACCTGTTGCTTCTGTCGGTTGTATCATTACCGTGGCGTTCACCAAAAGCTGTCTATGCCGTGTTCCTACGGGTTAGCACGTATACATGGCCATTGATAAAAGATTCATCATATCTCCAATAGCTTTTTTGTACATTCTGCCAAAGGCCACTAGTTCTATGCGTGTTCATTAACGCGTACGGTATTTGTTTCGCTTGCCGAGAAATTTTTTAAGCGCCTTCGTACATCACCATAAATTACAATCTACAATGGGCGGCATGGCGTTCAGCTGGTAAAAAAATAGAAGACAGTTTTCGTTCTCGTAGATGCCACATAAACCTCGCCACACACATAGTGGGAGTGCTAGCTTCGCTGCGACGCGTTTTCTAAACACATTTTATTGCAACGACATGTCTTCCCTGAAAATGTGAGGAGGAAATAGGCATAAATTTCCTTTGTATAGGCCCGACGACTTGGCTAGTCGAGCCGAGTCATCAAAGAGAAGCCGTGTGTCGAAGCGGCCCGAGGAAAACTCTAATAAGTCATACCGCTAGCCGTTGTTTCCAGAAAAGGAGAAGAAAACAACGGTATCGTTTTCTTTTCTTCCTTGCATTAATTCATATGCTTGAGCAGTGTATCTGAAATTTCGGGTTAACTGGCCCTAAAGAAGTCCACCTTTCTGTTTTGCCATACTAAAAGAAAAAAAGACAAGGAAAAGTAAAAAAGAACAAAGCACATTCGGTGAAAGTTACTGTAAGTTCTGCAGACAACGCTGAACGAACCGACAAAGACGTTCGTCTTTAGGCACTTTCACAGAATGTGCGCCCAGAGTCCACTTTACGCTGATGGTTCCCGTAACTGCACGGCAGGGCTGTTTATACGGGCTAAGTTGCAAGATCAAAGGCGGTGCTAAGTTAGCTTTGCAAAACAAAACAAGACACACACATACACACACACAAAAAGAAAGAACTAAAACTTAGCAACGAATCTGTTTTACGCGCCACTGCAGTCCTGGCAAACAAACTACAAAGCGGGCCGCGAGCAATGTTCAGCGTTGCGTGCATAAGCCGATTCATTCCTCATCTGCATAAGCACGCCTCGTGACTGGACTTCCGAGGATCAAATACTTTTCGCCATTGAAAGAAAATAAATGTATGACAAGGAAAGGCCACGCTGTTGAAGTTTTTGTCTGTATATACGCAAGATATGAGCGGCTCCCTGGTGTCTTTTTTTATTTCGCTTTCCTTTCTGGGCACCCTCGTTTTATGTGTAGAAAAGAACGACATCCCTTTGGCGAGTGCCTAAAACAAAATAAATGAATGTGCATGACTAGTTGCAATGATACAGCCAGTTGATTTCCATTCACAATATATACAGTGCAAAAAGAAAAAGAAGAGGTGCGGACATGATTGACGACAGGACTTCCATCTTGCCCTTGTCTGCTTTTCTTTTCTTTTACCGCTCTTTATACTCGTCGTGAACATAAATCGTGTACGTAAGAAAACTAAGCAGCATATTTCTCCCCGTGCTGAGCAAAATTTAAAAGCTAAAGGGAGTAACCGCCTTACCAATGCTCTTGGATGCATTACCTTCTTTTTTTGTCGAAAAAGAATACACGAGTGGAACTGCTCACTGTAGGATATTGCTACCACAAAACACCCGTTGTTCTTTTGTCTTCTCCAGCAGTTTTTATTCTAGCGGTAGTGAAATTGTTCTAGTCACCTGCATACACATTCCTGCTCTAATCTGACTACTTCTTGCTTTTGCGCTGCTTTACAGTGTAAGGTGTTATGGGCGCATTCCAGTGACCGCTTCGGTTGGCGATGTCTTGCTCGCTGCTGTCGTCGCCTGTGTCCGTCGCAGCTACCACCAAAAACAAGAAGAAAAAAAAACTGTTCCCGCCAGGATCGAACCCGGACCCTATGCGCGGGACTCAGCTACTTCACTACGGCGCCACGCCTGCGCTTGCCAGCTGCTGCGGCAACGTGCCATATACGGGGGTCCCAGTTCGTGAGGAGTCGCGCGATGTAAGAGGCGCGCCGTGCATCGCCGATACATGCGCAACTTGCATTCCGTTTGCATATTATCGCACCAGATGGCACGCCATGCATGTAGCAGCTGCACAGCTGGCGGTACAGGGTAGTTAGACAAGTTTTGAGGAAGAAAAAGGAGAATAAGGGGACGTATGCAAAAATGCTAGGATGAAAAACATGTCTCGCAGATCTGAATAAATCAAGCAGGCTTGGTGACTCTTTGTCGCCGCCCCGTTTCAAGAGAGATGTCAATAAGGCATCATCATCGCCGTCATCATCATCATACTCATTATCATCATCAGCAGCAGCATCGTATCGTGCCACTTGTCACGCAGCGTGAGATGCTTCACCACGTAGCATCGATGCGTGCGAACTTTGCATTGCAGTTGCGCTGTGTTCCACCAAGTGTCACGGCATATGGCACTTGCATCGTATCGTGCCACGTGTCCAGAGATGTGACATGTGCGCCGCGAAGTCTGGACACCTGTGTTTACTCTTCGGTGCACGTCATGGCGGCTCCTCGCATAGTACGAGCCGCCGCTGAAGAAGCGAATCGTAGAGCTACGCGCACGGATGCAAACAGGCGACGTCGAGCTCAGCAGACCGCTGCACAGAGAGTAGGAGAAGCGCCGCACCTCGCCGTTGACGGCTGACTCGCAGTTCAGTTCGTTCTCGTGAAATCGCCGCAAAGACACTTCGCCGCGAAGACGCTCACGAGCGCGCTGCCAAAAATGGAGCTCCCATGGAGCCTCTCCACCAGCTGACGCTGTGACTGTGCGGCGTGTGCCACGCGTGACTGCGACCGCTCACCCTCTTTGCTTTAATGAATTATGCCCTGTACGGGTGATGTTCATTCTGGTCTATACCACAGTGGTTGTAGTTACATTAAAATGTACGATGCCTTTGTATTCCTCCGTCTGAGCTTTGGGGAAATAATCCTTGTACAGCTTGTGTATTTACTGCCCCCCTCCTACAATAATACCCTGTAGGAGCGAGTTACTTGAATAAATAAATATATAAATAAAGAAATAAATATATATATAAATAGTCGACGGTATAGGGCAGGCAGCGCCAATGAAGAAAAGAAACATGCTTCTATGCTTCTGTGTAAATGATGAGAATGCCATCGTGTATGGAGCTGTGCACGGGCTCGGGCCGGCACGAAAGCCCGCACCCGGCCAGGCCCGCGGGCCGGGATCGGGCCATTTGGAGATTCCCTTAACCGGGCTTGGGCCGGGCCCGGGCCAAGGAAGCTCCGTGCCCAAAACTTGCTCTTCTTGCTAAGAGGCTATTAGCCATTCCGGCCACCAGTTCAAGCAGTGAACGAAACTTTAGCGCTGCCGGATCTTCATCAATGGTTTAAGCACAATAGCTTAGAATAACAATTCTGTGTGCGCGCTGCATCTGTATATATTCACGATTTTGTCATACGGAATGCAAGAGTTCCACATTATAATGTCATTTAAATAAACTGATTTTCCTGATATTTTTTCTTATTGTGTCGGCGTCCCCTTATTGCAGGTCGGGCTGGGCCCGGGCCGGTTCTTAACCAGGCCTAAGGCCGAGCCAGGCCGGGCCGGGCGAACTCAAGCTTCCTTAGCGTCGGGCCGGACCGGGCCGCCTGGGGCCCGGGCCGGGCGCGGGCTCAGAATTGCGGCCCGTGCACAGCTCTAATCGTGTATGTTCTTAAGTATATAAGCGGTGCTCACTGGCTGACCAACCTGAAACATGACTATGTGTTGAACAATTCGCCAGAACATAAATGCGTCAATACCTGAAGAAAAAATGCTTCGTGTTCAAATGTTGAGCAGGAATGACTTGCCACTTCCTTCTGGTTCCGGTACTTACATACGACTTTCTTCGTTATTAGCTGTCAACGATGGGATTTTCGGACCCTGAAAGGGGCGGCTATTCATAAACCTTAGCCAAGTCAACACAGAATTGATTGATTCACTGGGTTTAATGCGTCGTAGGAACACTATATGAGGGGTTCCTTAGTGGAAGGCTCCAAGTGAAGTTTGTCTGTCTGATATTATTTAACGTGCATCATTGTAAATCTGAGCACACAAACGTTTTTTGCACATTGCCGCCATCCAACTTCAGCCGTTCCTGATGAGCATCGAACCCTGATTTCTAACTCAGCAGCGAATCACCGCAGCCATTGAGATCTTGGAAGACGCTTAAGCTTCGCCTTTAAGAGTGGAACGCGATAACATTCAAAGATCCCTGACGGCTTCTCACGCTTCCCAGCAACTGCAGCTTATGTAATCGTAATATTTTCCTGGAAGCGCTGGCAGCAAATGCTACGCACGAAGGCGAGAGAGCGAGCTCTCAAAACTGCTCACATAGAGGGATCAGAATGGCAGGGAGTATAATTTATTCGCGGAAAAGCAGTGAGGTCAGCCCCAGGTAACGATCCTCGGGGTCTGTTATCAAAGCAGCATGCGTGAGATCTGCCCTGTTACTGTCATGCTTTGCGTGCCGGAAGCCAGCAATGAAAAGAAAAAAAGGTTTGCAGTGCAAGCTAAAATAATAGCCTGAGCTTGCTCTTCTCAAACAGTGTGGCAGGCTCGTTGACGGTGGGCTGACGCTACTCTAGACACTCGAAGTTACCTGCGATGCTCATTTGTATTACATATAACGTTTTCATGCAAAGGTGTCTGCGTCTGGTTCTGATTTTTTTTTTTGCGTGTACGTCTGTGTGTGCGGTGTGCTTCGCGAACACTTTGAAATTCGTTAGAAAGTTGCCTGTGGCAGATAGCAGAATTCTGCTCTATGAGTCGGTACGCTCGAATAGGCGGTCATTACTTGCACAAGAAAATTGAAGTGCATAATTGAGTATTGAACGAAAGATTACAAATTACGTTTTTAAGTAATTACTGTATAGCACACATGGCAATTTACAAATTGTAGCGGCTGAGGCTGCAAGGCATATCAAGTGGAAGATAATTGCCCGGATGATACCATTTACGATATATGCGCCGTAAAACATACGGTGACACTGCGCTGTCATTCCACTTACTTTCTTAACAAGACGTCGTTTTATGCATTGAAGAACAAAAGTAACTGGAACTCCAATGCATTTCTCCGCAGAGTTGGGGAACTAGTACCTCGAAGTTGGTGTCATCCTGAGAATACGTTCCAAGTAGGATCGCCTTGCGAACTCCCCGGCTAGAATTTGTAACTTGTTATATGTGCCATACGCTAATTAGCGATAAGCCTAATTAGTGAATTATTAATTAGGCGATTAAACATCTGATATTTTTTTCAAGCAATGTCCGCCTCATAGAGTAGACGAGCTCGTGGACTAGAATTGTGATATCTGCCACAGGCAGTTAAAGAAAAAAAGAAATGTGAAACCATTCGGCGAAACACTCGCTTAAGGCGTGTTTATATTCCTCTGAATAGAAAGCAACCCAACTGCCGTCATTATCTCTGACTCACCCGACGTCATGCGCTGGGACATTCGAATGAAACCGATTTAGATTTACACGGTCACATTTAGCAGCATGAGGCGTACAACACGAGAAAGGCAAGTTAAAACGCTTGCAGATCTCCAATGCTTCAGTAGTAAGATGGGCGCAAAGAATTGAGATGCACTCATGTGTTCTCGCAAGGAAGAATTTGCTAAACGACAACACCTGGCGAGCATACAATGTTCTTTAGAAATAGGTACCACGTGACCAAGATTGGCTAATAGTTGACGCGAAATATAAGCCTAACACAAAGGGTATATATAGTTGGGTTAGTGCTGGTATTGACCTGCCCTCTGCCTTACTGCACTTGACTATGTGAATAACTTAGGCGCGTAATAGACGGCCGCCTAAGCACAGGCTGCAAAGCTATAAGGATATAAACGTGTAATAATTTTGTCATATAGTAACGGTACGTTCGCTCGCTTCCATGCTGTCAAACACTTTTGTTTCCTAATGTGTTGCCGTTTCTGAACTGCGGACTGGTTGTCAGGCGTCACTGTTAAAAAGATTCAACATAAAAAAAGCTATGCATGGCGACAGAGATCATATCCTTCCCATAAAGACCCTTCTATAGCATATTGACGGGCTCGATATCGAAAATATGAAGAGGAATGCGCAAAAATATTGCAATTATTCGTGCTGTATAACCCTGACGTCGCATCAGGGTTTACTTAGTCATAATATACGTCGGTGGCATGGTAAGAATTGCTGTTGCTACGAAACAATCATCCTTGCTGCGTCGACGGGACATTTAATCGCAATAAAAGGTTTCAGTCATCGAACTCTTATGACGACAAAGTACGCCATAAGAATAATATAGTCATTACGACATACAGGGTGTTTTTTTTTCTTAGCTGAACCAAATTTTGTTAAACATTGCCTATGCCAGATAGCACAATTGTAACCCTTGATCTAAACTACTCGATAAGGCGGCCATTACTTACGTCTGCGAGATATCAAAATGTTCAATTGAATAATTAAATAATTATCCCAATGAACTTTTTAAATTAATTACTTTACGGCACATATTTCAATCTAAGAATCGTAGCCGCTGAGTTCGCAATGGCTATCCACTTGGAGTGAATTCTCTGGACAGCACCAGTTCCAAAATATTAATTTTCAATATGTCCGACGAAATGCATTGGCGTTCCAGTTGCTTTTTTAGGCAACCACTGTTTTATGCATTGAAACACAAAAGTAACTGGAACACCAATGAATTTCGACGGTCACCATGTATATTAAGATCTTGGAACTGGTACTGCCCAGAGAATTAGTTCCAAGTGGATACGCCATGTGAACTCAGCGGCTATAACACGTAGATTCGAATATGTGGCGTAATGTGCTTCACTCTGTAAAGTTAATTAGCGTAATTAGGTTAGTTATTCAGTTGAACAGTTTGATTTCTCGTAGAACTAATGGCCGCATCATCGAGTAATTTAGATCTAGAGTTACAATTGTGTAATCTCCCATAGGCAATGTTTAAAAAAATTCGTGCTGGCTAGAAAAAGAAAACACCCTTTATAAATGTTTCTGCAGTGTTCTTCATCATAGACTGTCCTATGTTCGGTGTTTACCGTGACGTGCAATAAGTCGCCTAAATAATAGAGTACCGCTGGCAAAACGAAAGGGGAGCGCTAAAGGAAAATAATCGTGCCAAAAGCGAGCAACGTTGACGTACGCACTTTCACGGAGGTCGTTGTTCCTCCTCTCTCGATGCCCGACACAAAGTGCACCAGCCGCAGAGCGGCGGCCGTTCGATCGGCGAATGATTGCGCGAATAGCGAAAATAACCGGGTTGTAAAGAAATATAGGCTTTGGGGAGGAAAGGAGCGAGAGTGATGGGCTAGGGGCCTCTCTCTTATAAACATCGCGGCAGTCATAAAGTTACCACGTCCGCCGCAGACGCTGTGACAGATGCAGCTGTCTCGAAGAGAAAGGCTCCGTAAGTAGCGGCGCTGAATGGGACAGCTGCGACGCGCATCGATGCGTCTGCGCTCCTGCGTGCGAGCGCCGTTTTCGACCGATGCTGGGAGGAAGGCCGGAGGACAGATGCTTTTACCGGCGGCATGTCACGACGAATGGCGATTGAGTTCGTACTCCTCCCCGTCGGCTTACTGCACAAAGATCGCGGCTACGTTCATACGCGGCTTCATGCTGGCGGTTGCGTCATGCCGTGGAAGCGAAGCCAAAAGTTTGCCGAACGGGATAAAGCGTCTCAGATAGGCCGGCCGACGTTTCGATAGAGAAACCTATCTTTGTCAAAGACGACATAGAGGGACGTCATATGGTGTCGTTGTCAGCGAGGGTTGCTGTACTAGCTCTTCAACACTACAAACCAATAGATAGATAGATAGATAGATAGATAGATAGATAGATAGATAGATAGATAGATAGATAGATAGATAGATAGATAGATAGATAGATAGATAGATAGATAGATAGATAGATAGATAGATAGATAGATAGATAGATAGATAGATAGATAGATAGATAGATAGATAGATAGATAGATAGATAGATAGATAGATAGATAGATAGATAGAAGTCATAAAAGAAAGGCAGGGACGTTTACCAAGCATAGCCCGGTAGGCTACCCTGCACGGGGAAGGAGCAAAGGAGATGGAATGAGAAGGAAGAGAGAATTTCACAGTTCTCACTGTTACAAATAAAATAAAATAAAATAAAATCAAGTTTATTTCAACATACAACTGATGCTGAGGACCGTGGACAAAAAGCCAGCAAGGCTTGACGTGGTCCATGGCCCCGTTTTACAGGCAGCAACAAATGCAACAAAGGATTAGCGCGGTTAAATACAATAGTAATTGGAAAAATAGGATTTCCACACTAATAAGCGTTCATCGCTGAGTCAGTCACAGGCGGTCAGATAGGCTGGTACATTTGAAAACCTCAACCGCCTTAATAGACAAGCGATTTCCGTTTCTCTGGAGGCTCTTGTCCCAGGAGAAATCAAGGATATCAGACTTAATACTCGAAAGAACGTCCTGGCTATTGATGTCCATAACCAAAGCGCAATCAATGCTTTGATGGCAGTAAAGCTCCTGGGCAACATCAACGTCCACTACCTCATTCCACAGGACAACGAAACCACGGCTGGTGTCGTTTATGATATTGACACATCGATTAGCGACAGCGACCTGCCAATTTTAATCAAACCTGCCACTGATGGTGTTGCCTTACTACAAGCTCGGCGCCTCGGCAAGTCGACCTGTGTAAGGCTTGTGTTTAGAGGTGACTGTCTACCGTCACATGTAAAGGTCGGACACTTTCGGCACGTGGTACGACCTTTCGTACCCAAACCACTTATGTGCAGAAGGTGTCAAAGAATTGGACATGTGAGTGCTGTCTGCCGAAATACAGCGACATGCCCACGATGTTCCAAACAACACGACACGGACACCTGCCGTGCAACAGAGCTCAAGTGCCCTAATTGTCAAGGCCCACACGTCGCATCCTCAAAAGACTGTCCACGCCTAAAGAAAGAGCAGAAAATCTTGCGGAAAATGGCCAGAGACGGATCATCACACAGAGATGCTTCTGCAGCGATAAGGCGACACCACTCTCGGAAACGAAAGTCTACGACATCCTCTTTCGGTTCAAGGGAAAAGTCTCGTCCGGCAACGCCACCTCCTGTTCCATCTGTCTCCAGTAACAGCACGAATGTCAACGATAAAAGCGGCCCTGCTATTCCTACTTTATCAAGTGAGGTGTGGCCAGCACTGCCGAAGACATGCCACGCGCCAGAGCCACAGCACATGACTCGCCACTTAACGTCAAATGTCACTTCAGTTGACCAAGTGCGAGACAAGGATTCACAAGTGATTGCTATCTCAAATCCCTCACGAATGTCATGCGTCTACTACTGACAAACATGGACACTCCGGCTGCTCGTAGCGCACTGCAAGTGCTGGATGCGCTGACTCCAGTACTTGAAAGCATCGCATAGCACCATGGCCCGCCCCTCGCTGCCCTTCCACAAGGAAGTCAAGAAAGCATCTTTACTGCAGTGGAATGCCCGTGGTCTCAAATCGAGAATTTCAGATTTCAGACACTACGTTTTCGAAAACCGATTTCCCATACTTGTGATTTGCGAACCGAACGTGCAGAATGTTATACGCCTTTCTGGCTATGAGGCATTCATGTCCTCTACCTGTGGTGATGTAAGCAAGGTAATTGTATATATTAGATGTGATCTGGCATACGTGTTGCACCCAGTCCCGCCGCACGACGACAACCAGTACGTTTGTTTAATTGTGAAAACGAACAAGTTTACGTTCACACTCGTTGCTGTTTACCTTGCTCCTTCACGTGGATTCGACTCTAAACGACTGCACGACGTGCTATCAGCGACACCCCACCCTACGATTCTCACCGGAGATTTTAATGCTCACCATCCGCTTTGGGGGAGCTTGAAGATGGACTCCAGGGGAAGGAGACTAGCATCCTTTGCCACACAGCACGACCTTCACTGCCTCAATGATGGTAGCCCAACATATTTACACGGGCTTACATACAGCAGCTGCCTAGACTTGACCCTGGTTCCGCGGCGTCTTGAAAGAAACGTGCAATGGTTTCCAGACATCGAATCCCGTGGAAGCGACCACATTCCGACGTACCTGAAGATCAAGGGACTATTTAAATGCCCCTCCACGACACTCCGGAGAATTGACTGGTCGGCATTTCGGTCGCACATGGAGGAAGTATGTCAGCTAGGGAGCCATTCAAGTCTGGAAAACGAAATTCAAAAAGCCATGCAAGATACTACGCGTGCTTTTCAGCCTTTCCCGAAATACGAAGAATTTGAAGCCGAACTGCAGCGACTACGAGCAGTTCGCCGGCGGGCTGAAAGAAGATACAGGAGAACCAAATCCATCCATGATCTCAGAGAGGCAAGGCGGATGCAAAAGAAGATTCAACGCCGCATTGATGCACTTCAATCTCAAAGATGGAAACGTTTCTGCGAGTCGTTGGATCCACGTCAACGATTATCTCAGATATGGAGAACTGTGCGTGGACTTCGTGTATGACCGCAACAGCGTGTTCCTTTTAAGTGCCTCGCTTTGCAACAAGGTCGCAGCGAAATAGACGTTGCCGAAGAATTTTGCTCAAGACTTGCCAGCTCGCAGCCTCAACGCGCCCTTACACCATGTGCCACTCCTGTGCCACGGGACTCCCGCATGGATGTAATGTTTTCGGTGGAGGAGCTTGAAGCGGCACTAGCGACTTGCTGGCGCTCTTCGTCACCTGGGCCGGACGGCGTTACCTATGTGGCGCTCGCCAATCTTGGGCAGAATGCACGCCTCATGCTGCTAAACCTTTACAACGAGTCTTGGCGCAACGGTTTGGTTCCACGTGAATGGAAATGCAGCCGCTTGGTTCCACTTCTCAAACCTGGTAAATCACCGTTAAACTTGTCATCGTACCGCCCCATCGCTCTGGCCAGCTGCATAGGGAAAATAATGGAACGAATGATTTTGACGCGCCTGGAATGGTACCTGGAAAGTTACAACGTGTACCCAGATGCTATGGCTGGCTTCCGGCGTGGGCGCTCATCCATAGATAATGTGATCGATTTGGTCGCGTATGTTCAACATCAAAAACGGATGAAACGACTCACTGCAGCATTATTCCTTGACATAAAAGGCGCCTATGACAATGTAGCACATTATGCCATTATAGAGGCTCTGATTAAAGCAGGAATCGGTGGCCGCACTTTTCAGTGGCTGTGCAGTTATTTGACCGACAGGCATTTCTTCGTGATGACCGAGGAAGGCGCCACGACTCAACACCAAACGTTCTGTGGAGTACCGCAAGGCGGAGTGTTGAGCCCGACGCTATTCAACCTAGTGCTCGTTGGCCTAGTCCAATGCTTGCCCATCACAGTTCAGGTATCAATATATGCCGACGATATCTGCATTTGGGCGTCTGCCGTAACACAACTGCAGGTACGAGCACGGCTACAAAAGGCAGCTACGATAACATCTCTGTACTTGCGAAAACAGAACTTAGAGCTGTCTTCAGAGAAATGCTGCCTTGTTACATTCACTCGGAAGGAAATGAAGCGTTACAGTGTAAAGGTCAATGGGCAAGCAGTAGCAAATGCACGGAAACACCGCTTTTTAGGTGTAATTATTGACCGAGACCTATCATGGAGCCCGCATGTCTCATACCTGAAGAAGAGATTATTGACAATAATACATCTCCTCAAATTTCTCGCCGGAAAGTCATGGGGCACTTCGGTGCGGTCAATGCTGCAGCTGTATAACGCCTTGTTCCTCGGTTTCGCAAGATACAGCCTCCCTGTGATTGGGAACACCTGCAAAACAAACCTGCGTGTACTCCAGGGACTACAAGCTCAAGCCCTAAGGACGTGTCTCGGTCTTCCGAGGTGTGCGTCTACAGCGGCAACGATTGTCATAGCTCAAGATCACCCAATAACAACGTACTTGGTAACCGACGCTCTCAGAGCACACATTCGCCACGTCGCCCGACTACCTTCTCACCACCTTGCCGCTCTACCCGCAGAAAGGCCACACGCAGCTATCAGTCGTATGATTGTTGCCAATCGCACCTCATTGCCAATGAACTACATGCCTGCAGCAAGACCATCCACACCTTTATGGTGCCTGCACAGACCTGAAGTATGCCTCACCATCCCAGGAATCACTAAAAAGGCTAACATGCCGTCGTTTGCCCTGAAGCAGGCCACATTACAACTTATACATGAGGTGCACAGCGGCCGCGTGCACGTTTACATCGATGGCTCAGTCACATCTGCAAGTTCAGCTGCTGCTGTGGTGATACCAACAAGATCCATCGAAATACAGCTAAAAACGTCGCATGTATCATCAACGACAGCTGCTGAACTGGTAGCCTTGCGTGCGGCTCTCCATTTCATTCAGGAGGAACCACCGCATGCATGGTCAGTCTTCTGTGATTCCAAGGCAGCCCTACAGAGTGTACTCTCAGCACTGCGCCATGGATCACATGAACAGCTCGTCGCAGAGATCAGAGAAGTACACCATCGCATAGTTGACGAAGGACACGATATCATATATCAGTGGTTGCCTAGTCACTGTGGCATACACGGCAATGATCGAGCAGACGCAGCTGCCCGATCTGCCCATGACGGCGTCAGGTGCGTTGCCATTCCTCTTTCGAGAGCCGACGCAGCGAAAAAACTTGCCGTACTGGCAAACGACCTGACATTAGCTCAGTGGAATTCATCCGAATTCACAAGTGCACGACTTCATACCCTGGACCCTACTTTACAACTCCGTATTCCGCCCGAGCTTCCACGACGCGACTGTACCCTTCTAGTTCGTCTATGGCTTGGAGTAGCATTTTCAAATGCGTACTCCTTTCTTATCGGAATGTCCGACAACCCACTTTGTGACTTCTGCGGGTGCAATGAAACAATCGCGCACCTTCTTTGTGAGTGCTCTCGTTTCAACCCGCAAAGAGCAGTCCTCTCAGCCACCCTAGACAAACTGGACAAGCGCCCACTGTCAGAAAACAAGATCCTTGGACACTGGCCTACGCGAACATCAGCGCGATCGGCTATGAAGGCGCTGCTGCGGTATTTAAAAGACACTGGACTTTCTGCCAGATTGTGACTTCACTGTGTGACTCAGGATTGTACGGTGCACTGCATCACAGTAGGAACGCCTTTGCGGGCTGCGTGACAGTGCCCACAGAAACAGTTTGTGTGTACGTGCGTGTGTGTGTAGTTTTTTTTTTAATCCTTCTCCCTCTCACCTATCGCTACCCCTTTCCCCTCCCCCAGTACAGGGTAGCCAACCGGAGATAATCTCTGGTTAACCTCCCTGTCTTTCCTTTGCCTTTCTCTCTCTCTCTCTCTTTGAAAAACCCCAGCAGTGCAGTTGTGGCCTTGCACATAGCAGACGTACGAGGCCACGGGCCCAATATCTTCCCCTCTGTTAAAGGCCTGTCGTCCAAGTGCCCCAACGCTATCCGAAGGGCACTCCTCTCCTCTTCGTAGGTGGGTCAGTCAAACAGGTGATGTTCGGTAGTCTCTTCTACAGCACATGTGCTACGATTGGGACTGCCCGCCATTCCAATTAGGGATGAGTAGGCGTTTGAGAAAGGAACTCCTACTCGAAGGCGGTAGCACAGTGACATTTATTCCCATCGGTTAAAGCCAGGCAAAGTTTGTAATCTCATATGGGGCCATATAGGCGCCGGTTGGTGAACTCCGGTGCATTCCATTCTCTTAGAGTAATAATATGGGGCAAGACCACTGGGGTGTCGCGCTGCATCCGTTTCTCGACGATGGTATCGAGGTGCTTTATATTCGCAATGTGCCTCACGGGCAGCTTTCTCGGCACTCTCGTTGACATTAATGTTACAGTGACCAGGTATCCACTGAAATACGATGTCGCGGCCTATTTCCACCTCTTGATGGTAGCGTAATCGTATCTCTGCTACCTAATGTTCACGTGGGCTGCGGCGCAGACCTGATAAAGAGTGATTGCAGGGCTGCCTTTGAATCACAGAATATAGCCCAGTGATTTAGAGGTTGCTGCTACACATATAGCACTGCGCTATGGAGGGCGGAAAGTTCGGATGCTGTCGATGTTGTGACGTGGTTGATCTTGAACTTCTTGTAGAATAATGTTGACGGAATAACTACCACTCCAGTAGAACTGGTTAGAGTCGAAGATTCATTGGTATGAATGTGAACTCGATTGGAGTAGGAATCCTGCAGTAGATAAAGAGCGGCTTGATTCAGGGCACGCCAGGCCTGCCTTTCACAAGGATGGGTCCACCTATCGAAACGTAGGCCAGCCTACCTGAGGCACTTTGCCCGGGCTCATCCAACTTTTATCTCACAGTATGTTTACCTCTGTCGGCTTCCATCTAGACTTGTGCGAAGTGAAAAGTATGTTGAACTCAATTATAGGTGGTCTTGATTTGGAACGAAATGCATGTTTGGGAGCGCAAAGGCTGCGATCCAATTCTCGGCGTAGATGGCAAAGTAGGCGGATAAGGGGACAGCACCCATCTCAAGTCTGGTTCCCGATTCTGAAGAAGACGTCAAAGGAGACCGCTTCGCGAAGACAGCATCGAAGTCAGAAACGAGGCAGACTGCGGATTGCGGCTGAGCAGGAAACTTGTGAACTAGACTGGAAGGTCGTCTACGCACAAAGAACAAAATGAAAAAGAAAGAAAGAAATTAGAAGGGAAACAGGAAACGTCGCCAGGTTTCCGCATGCGCTGAAGTTGTGTTTACCATAGGTTCGCACGCGCAAGGACTTGGTGTACAGAAATATAGGGTGCTTTTATTAGTCTTTTTGTTGTCGGTGCCAGGTGGCATCACGTCGCGGAAGCGCCCTCCTACTGTGCTCCAGACGGTTCCAGCGAGGGCTCGCAAAATGAGGTTTGCTTTAAAAAAAAGGAGTCTTATTGACATCTTATGTAATGCCATTCGAAGCACCAGGTGCAGTCAACTGAGCTGCTTTTAAATTATGAACAGCTGCAAGAGAGCCGCCTCTGCTGTACTGTGACAGTGACTGCAGTGAAACGAAGGAATATCACTTGACCAGATGCACGTTAAAAGCGATGTATTGGGTGAAGGAGCTAAGTGTAACACGACAGTGCCGATACTTGGCGAGATTGGTGAAGTGGAAATTTGATTACCCAAATAAAGGTAACAAATTCGTGGTCGCATAAACGCGAGATACCCTCATCGAATGACAGGAAATTATTGTGCAGAATTTAAGATAGGTGCTGTAAGCGTTCACGCAGACACTTGTGTTAGGGCAGTGCACGCACCCGGGCCGACCCAATAGCCCGGGCCGGGCCGTCCGAAGCCATTTTCGACGGGCTCGGCCGGACTCGCGCCCGGTCATTAAAGGGCCATAGTTTGTCCTTCGAGCGCACGCGAAGATTATGCATTTCATGCTCCAAGGCATTCTGTGAAAAACTGAACTCACATGTGCAAAGAGCTGGCTGTTAGTACACCTTATCCAAGAAAACAGAAAAAAAACAGATTTCGTTCTATTTTTTTTTCTTTTCCACGAAACCGAATATTGTTTCCGCGTACGTAAAATTATAGAAGGGAGCACTTTACAAACTGTTTCCCTGTTAATGCTTTTCCGATGGCCGCGAAAACTTGGACCGGTCCGTTTCTGAACCCCCTCTACAACTTATGAATACGTACTTGGCCCTGAAGTACATATCAACAATTTTGAATAATTGTACTCAGTTATTTCACTAATTAGGCGGAATGTAAGAATATTCTGAGGCACGCCACATGACGGCAAACCATGCGTCGCTGGTATGACGCAGCTGCGGGTAACCACTCCTTTTAGATCCTTGGTTCAAGTTACATGAAGTAACCCTTATAACCTTAAGCTTTGTTATTTTGCGGCAACAAATTAATAATCATGAGCCTCTTTTAAAAATGTCTGTGATCGTTAGTGTTTCCACCGTGAAAGGTTGGCAAAGGCATTAAACAGAATGCCCTGGCATTGCGTCTATCCGCTTTTTCATGATACTTACACACTTTGCTTTAGAATTGTTTTGCTACATTTTATTGTCGTTATATTTTTATTGTAATCATTTTCATGTTCCGCACAAGCAACATTTCATTTCTATGGTAAATATTACGTGTCAAGGACACGATATGATTACGAGGCACGCCGTAGTGATGACCGGATTAATTTGGACCACATGGACTTATTTCAAGTGCGCCTAAATCTAAGTAGACGGGTGTTTTCGCCTACATCGAAATGCGGCCACCGTAGCGGGAGTCGAACCCGAGTTCTGAGCCTCGGCCGGGCCCGGGCTTGGAACTTCAGGCCCTGGTCTGGCCCAGGTTGGGCTCAGTCATGTACTCCCGGTTCCGTCGGCCGGGCCCGTGGTTGATATTACGGTCCCGGGCTGGCCTCAGGCTTGATAAAGTGGGCCCTGGCCGAAAAAAAAAACAGACCCGTGCCGTGCTTCATCTTATGCATCTGCGCAGCAGTCGTGGCTCCACTTGGAGCGGAATCATTTTGAAATATGCCAAGTTGCATCGGTCGTTCTTGCAATACGCTCCCATTGATGCTGCTCTCCATCAATCATCATCAGCATCAGCTTATTTTTTTTGTCCACGGCATGATGAAGGCCTCTCCCAGCGATCTCCAATTACACCGTCGTGCGCTAGCTGATTCCAACTTGCGCCTGCAAATTTCCTAATTTCATGTCCCGGCCGCACCTAATTTCCTTCCGTTCTCGACTGCGCTTCCTTTCCCCTTGGCAAGCATTCGGTAACTTCTAATAGTCCACCGGTGATCTACCCTACGCGTTACATGGCCCGCCCAGCTCAATTTTTTTCCAGCTAATGTCAACCAGAATGTCGACTACTCCCATTTACTCTCTGATCCACACCGCTCTGTAACAGTCTCTTAAGGTTACGCCTAACATTTTTTTGCGATAGCATTTACATGGAACCCCCAGGCGAATTGCCGCCGTCGCCGTCGCCGTCGCCGTGATGTTCCGTATAAAGCCGAAATGCGATAACATCGCGGCCGCGCGCTGTATGCTGCAAGTACAAGCGAAAGTGCGCGAGGGTGAGCGGAGAAGGATGGTGGCTCGGTCTCGCAAGCGCAAGGAAAAGAGGCAGGGAGGAAGCTCGTTGTCTTTCATCGCGCGCAGATCAGCAGGAAGGGGGGAGGGTAGGCGTTTCACTCCCGACTGCGGCTGCATATGGCGCGGCTGAGCGCGGCTGACTGGTCCCTATCTTGATGGTTATCTGTGGTGTGGGTCCACTGTGCGCAGGTGACGACGTGCTTGTTGATTTCGTTAGTTTACCGCTTAGTTTAGGTAGGTAATTAAATGTTTACTGTTTAATGTTTATTTCAGTTAGCTTAATGTTTAGCGCAGCTTGTACAGCTGATACAACGACGAGCCTTACTTCTAGCTGTCCAATAATTTGCTATCGCAGTCAATGTTTGACCTTTCTGGCGAAACTGACTTTTTTTTCGTTCCATCGCTCCTTGTGCGGCTTTTAACTTGTTCTCCAGCTTCTTTGTTAACGTCCAAGTTTCTGCCCCAAATGTTAGCACCGGTAGAACGCACTGATCGTGCATTTTTGTTTGCAACGCCAGCGCTAAGCCCCAGGTTAGGATTTGGTAATACCTGCCGCACGCACTCCATGCCATCTTTATTCTTCGGCATTATCTCCCTACAAAAAATGTCTCTATTCGGAAAATTACGAATACCGAATATTACGGCGAACAGCGTTAAATGACACATGCATTGTATAGCCGAGAGACTCGAACCGTGTGATTTCATTCGGAGACCACGGATTGAGACGCGCTTGTGTTTCTTTACTTTTCGGGCGCAAGTCTCCACAGGGAACGTCGAAACTGCTCGCACACATTCCAATTGCCAGTCTTTCTGCCATCATACCGTCACTATACACCACGTTACGTGTAGTCCACTTCCGATGTGATCATCATGAAAACGGCGTCCTTTTAGCGTATGTCCCTGCATTAATTTTCAATGGATACGAATCGTGTCCCTCTTATAATACAGTGAAAATATTCAACTTCGCTATGACCGGAACTGAAGTCCATAACCTGCCACGTATAGTGAAGTTGGGATTGTATTAAAAGTGTTTATCCTCCACGGAAGTGCCTCATTCGTGCTACGAATGTTGCATACACACAGCAGCGCGGCGCCAAGTCCACAGGACATTTACTGCCACTTATACTCCACTAAAATAACAAAGTCTCGTTCACTAGTGAACAGCAATTTTCGTAGCTGAAAGCGTTCCAGGTAATGCGCTCACATTCGACAATCAAGCGGCCTTTTATTTACGATCCACTTTTCTATTCTGACTGCCGACCTTGCCATACGAGTTGCCAATTTAGACTTGTTTCAAGTAAATTTGTAGCGCTTCCGTCTAGGTGCCCCCGGAGTTTCAAATTATCTTCGACGAGCTGAATTAGCCCTTGTCACCAAGGGACGTGCCGAGGTTTAGCTGTACGAGACGAGTTTATTGCCGTTTTGCGTGGTAGATGTTTAAGTTTCCAGGGGAAGTTTCAACGAAGCGGCATTTCCATTCAGGTGACTTCATTTACAACTGATTTGTATGGCTCATTGGACAGTTCGCAATTCGGCTTCTCGAGTTTGTTCTCTGGACCGTGCCCATGGGCCCGATTGGCCTTTTTAGTGGAGTAGCGTATTTTTGTTTGTAGTTTATTTTTATTACGTTCAACTACTCCCACTCTAGATGTGTGGTTAGGAGCAAAGAAATTAAGTAAAATGTACTTCATTTCAGAAATGGTTCACTGACATCGCCATTCATGGCTTTTAATTACCGGATTGG
Source organism: Dermacentor albipictus (assembly GCF_038994185.2). NCBI lineage: Eukaryota > Metazoa > Arthropoda > Arachnida > Ixodida > Ixodidae > Dermacentor > Dermacentor albipictus. Next base: position 461,772,226 of record NC_091821.1, on the reverse strand, counting down.
CTTTCCGTGCGTAATAAAGTCCATCGAGAGCCGTGGTCGCGGTAGAGGGGGCCCTAAAGGCGCACTTCTGGCGAATTCATTTGCATTTCTTTTTCGTCTCCTCTAAATGCGATTTAAGTTCTCCGGCTGCTTCTCGGACCTCAGCTCGGCGTCGGCGTTCGAGTTTAAACTGCTAGACGCAGAAGATGACGGCGAGAGTGAGACAGAGAACGTCCTTAACGAAGAGTGTACAAGGTTGGCGCGCAGGCAAGCCAACTAGCACGTACTGCCGGTCAATACGGCGTCATGTGATGTGACAAAGAGAGCGCCCGTTCCACTCGCACAACACGTGCACTCGGGAACACAAGGAACTAACAAGAGCATCACGTTGGGGCCATTGGTCTCGCAAAAAGAGGCTAAAAAACACTTCGAAACGATGGACGCACCAACAGAGCTTTAATACTGACACTGTATTTGTCCCATAGCTATATAGGCGCGATCCACGATGTATAAGCTCAGTACGCACATTGTGATGGCCCTTCTGACAAGGTTGCAACGGCAGATTCAGTGAGTTGCGATCTCCGTTAAGAGATTGCAGGCAACGCAGGGTCGTCATTACGAGTGTCTAATTTCAAGCAAGAAGCATATTTGTGTTCGCCTCATTAAGAGCAATGCGCTGCGGACATGCACCATCCATATACTGTCAACGTCGCGCGGAATGTGGAATTCGCATGCAGCCTAATAGCTGGAATATGTCTGCCCTGTGACGGTGCGCGCCGGTCCTGACAGGATGCTGTAGCTACACGCTGGGAAAGAAAAAAAAAGGAAAAAAAAGTGACCCGACGTTTGTTGAAAGATGTATTGAGAGCTGGTATTTTAAAAGTTTCTGTGTCCTTAACAAGCCATCGCCATGGCAGACCCCACATTTACCCATGTCCTCACGGATTCGCGTGCTGCGATTCGGGCTTACGAAAGCGGCAATGTACCGAAAGAGGTAGCGCATATATTACTAGCGAGCTCAAACGAGTGCAAACGGTGCCTCTCCTGCTTCCCCGCTCACATGGGGAAAGACATCCACCCGCAAAAACCCAACCTCAATGAAACGGCCCATGACCGTGCGCGAGAACTTGCCCGCTGCGACGGTCCCACGGCCTCCGAGGGGCTGGACATTCAGTTTAATGACCCGCTACTCACATACCAAGAAATCACCTCACACTATCGGAAAGGCAGAATGAAATACCCGCTCCCGCACGCCAAACTCGAGCGCGCGCAGGCGGCCGCGTTTCGAATGCTGCAAACGGACTCGTATCCGTCACAAGGCCTATTAAGCCACTACAATTCAGAAATCCCGGCAAATTGCCCAGACTGCCCAGAACCCTACTGCTCACTCTCGCACATGCTTTGGCAATGTACCGCGTTACCAGAGGGCCCTCTCTCCAGTGAGCCCGAATGGGAAGAAGCCCTCAAAAGTCCGGACCTCAAACTGCAATTCAAGGCCGTCCAGAGGGCCCAAGAACTGGCGGAGCGTCACCACGTTTCCGTCCCGACTTGGGCGTCGCCTACGGTTTCGGCCCAAGGAGCTCACCGCGTGCGATCTCCAACGGCTTAGACCCCTCAGGACCTCAATAAAGTTCTTGACTGACTGACTGTCCTTAACAAGCAGCGCAATCAGCGTGTTGAATGTTCACAGGAACTCCAGAGCTATCATTAAAATGAAGTAACGCCTTCCTGCACATACATATATATTGACTGACGTAGTAGTTCTGCGGAAATCTGCAAGGTGGAGAGAAGTAATGAATAAAGGGAAAATCAGACATCCACCATCAGGTGGATGTCTGATTTTCCCTTTATTCATATATATTGACTGGATAATAAACCGTCGAGCTCGCTGCAAATACGTTTTCGTGCCTCCTGACGAATCAGGAAAATTTGAAAGCTGTATAAACGTATAGTTGGAAAAACAAGACCCCTTTCTGGATCGTCGGCTTCATCTGGACGCATTCTGTGTTCAACTAACTACTGTTGATCCTTTTAAAATTTGTACATTGCACTCTTAATCTCGGCAGTGTGTAGCACTTTTAATGCACTAACGTTGTTCTGGAATAGTATATGCCGTCAACTCCCATTGATTCGACCCTTCTGGGAGCGCAAGATTCAAACGAATTATCCGAAAGGTCGAATTGACAAACGGCAGCAAAATGAACGAATTCAATTTTTCATTGCTTGAAGTAATCTGTAATGTCTTTCTTTTCTTGCTTTTGAAGCGCGACTCAGCCAGCATGAGGCGTAAACAGCCGACATGTTTAAAGACTGCCTTGGCCTGACACGACACAAAACAAAAGGCAAAGAAATGCTTCACGGGTGGGTGGAGCGTCGGCCCCTAAATGTTAAACACAATTTCATCTCGAACAGCTTCACGCATATAGCAACCATTGCGCACATCAGGGGGCGTTGGTGTGAGCCGGAGGGGATCGAGTTAATCGAAGCGGCATGCTTTCGAGTTCGTACAAAACCGATTGTCTTTCCCTGTCACTGTATGCTTTCGCGCCGGGATTTTTCAGTGCGTTTGGGTCAAGCGAGAAGCCAAATGAACTGAGGTCAAATTAACGAGCGTTGGCGATATTATTTCTGTGTCTATGCGAGCTCTTGTTTGCGTGTTATCGAGTTTTGTGTACTGAATATTGCCACTCATGAGGGACATAGTGCGAGCAAACCTGCCCAATAAGACATGTTTTTTGTGAACATTGGAAGTAATGTCACAATTTCTTCTGCTTTAACTGCAGCATTTCCAGTGTTTTGCACACATGTATAGTGCCAAAGAGAAGTAGTTGTTACTTTTTACGTGGCACCAAAAGCTTCGGAAGGACGTTTACTAATAAGAATGTGCGCCACTTACATGCGTCGAAGAGTCCCGCAGCCACGTTAATCCAAGTACAACAGTCTCTTTCCAACCGTACGTAATACCATCCGTCCTGTGCCTAGTCGTAGCGGCAGATCCTACAGAAGGGACCGGCAGGCCTTAACCGCCATGATCCCAGCGACAGCACTGGATCATGACCAGCGGACGTCTTCAAGTTGTCACATGTTTAAACTTACGGCGTAAGATATAACGATTATAGCGACAAAACGTAGCAATGCCGAGAAGGCGTGCATTTACTGATCCCGCCCAAGTGTTGGCACAGGCTCTGAGAAAAACTTGGCGTCCGAGTCTTTGAGACCTCCGACTTTCTTCTTTGACAACCATGCTGCGCTTTTTCACGCGAAAGCATTATATGCCCCATTACGCGTAAATACGGCGTTCTAGTCGGCGGCGTGACCGAATTATCGTATTAAAAATGGCCGACGGCAAAGAGTAAAACTACGTCAAAAGGTAATCAAAATGACGTCGAATTTCTCAAGGGGATTCTTGTAAACGAAGTAAATTATTGCCTTTGAAAAGAATATCATGTAAATTATGATCTGGGTAGGATTCGAACCCAGGCCTCCGGGGTGCGAGACGAGCACGCTTTCCCGACGTTACACAGCGGCTCCACGGGTCTGATGCGCCTTAGCGCGTGCGTCATTGAGCACGTCACGTCGCAGCTCTCTCGCTCACTATGTGTGGCCCAGTGCGCGCGTCGTAGAGCACGTGACGGCTCAGTCAATCGGTAGGAGGTGGCGCCACGTCATCAGTGCACAGAATGAGCGTACGGAATAAAAATCATTAATGGCCAATTGAACGCCGCTGAGCCGTCCTTCGAGTTAGTAACCCCTCGCGGGCAAGCGATCTCGTTGAGACGCTTGGCGCGTTTTACGTTTGGCCTTGCCGAGGTGCAGTTAAAGCAGAGGTCAGTGCTTGCGCGAACAAGGAACGTGCAGAAAAAGATACAACATTGCACCAAAGCGACTACAATGCTTTCGCATTCCCACACGTAAGCAGTCTTAAGTGTCTTTGTTGACTATATTTTAAAGAACCTGTCCGCCGCACGACCGATGTCCTGATTATAGATGTCAAATATTTTCACAGCGAAGCTGCATATGACTAGCATCCCGGGATTTCTTCGGCTCCGCCCCCAAAAGCGCTACCAATCACAGAGCCGGGTGCGCGCCACATTTGCCGCTGGGTTCAGTGCGGAACCTCCAGATGGCGCTTGTCTGCGCGCATGCGCGGAGGCGCGCTTCTGAGAGAGATTTACCTACAAAAGCCGTTTGCGTTGAATGGGATGGGAATGGATGAGGAGCGAGGAGAAAGTTGATATCAACAATGGAACTGAGACAGCGGTGCGCTTTGTCCCTGCTGGCGTTTGTGATGTAGTGCATGGGAAGGATGGAAACGGCGCTAGAGGGAATCAATATCTGGTTTAATCTCGCATACAGGCAGGTGGGTACAGTAGTAGAGCAGCAGCTTCCAGGTTTGTTTCATGCGGACGACATTGTGTTGCTTGCTAACAAGCAAAGTGATATGCAACGTCTGGCTAATATCTGCGGACAGGAAGGCGATAATTTAGGATTTAAATTTAGTGTTAGTAAATGAGGTTTTATGCTAATCAGTGAAAACAGTGAACAGACAGTGTCAACACAGGGCCAGGAAATACCACGGTTAAAAGAATACAAATGCCTTGGTATATGGACAAACGATTAATAATGAACTAATTACGGGGTTTTACGCGCCAAAACCACGATCTGGTCATGAGGCATGCCATAATGGAGGACTTCGGAAATTTGGATCACCTGGGGTTCTGTAACGTGCATCTAAATCTAAATACGCTGGTGTTTTCGCATTTCGCCTACATCTAATTCGACCGCCGTGGCCGGGATTCGATCCCGCGACCTCGTGCTTAGCAGCCCAACACCATAGCCACTAAGCAACCACGGCGGGTTTAAGGATAAACAATGGCAATATATATATATATATATATATATATATATATATATATATATATATATATATATATATATATATATATATATATATATAGGAACGAATAACAGCAAAGGGGAGGAGAAATGCGGCCATCGCTGTGGGGATACAATAGGTAGGACGGGTATGTGGAAAGGTGTAATGTTTCCTGGACTTACAGTTTGGAATACGGTTGTTTGCCCTAAGTCCGAGCTAAAATGAGGACTCGATGACAACCAAATGTCAGTGCGCCGCCTCATATTGGGCGCTCACGGGACGACTACAAATGATGTGCAGGGTGATGCGGGCTGGTGAAGCACTGAAGTGAGGGAAGCTCTGAGTAAAATTCATGTTGAAGAACGACTGAGGAATATGGGCGAAACTAAATCGGTTGCGAGAGTGTTCATATATTTTTACAGGAAAAACATTCACTCACAGTCGAGGAAAAGAAGTAGAAAGCTTACCAGCAAGTAGGCCTCCGGTATAGTAGGTAACATGGCAACAAAGTATGTCAAACGCAAAGGCTGACAGAATCTAATGGGTGGCGCCAATGGAAAAGAAACCTACTACGAGTAACTGTGTAATAGGATCAAAAACGAAATAAGGAAAGAAACAGTTGATGATAATTTAAAGGGAAGCTCTCTATTTTTGGAATCGAGATCAGGGTGCGTCTGAACGCGTACTTACGAAGTGAGGTACACCAAGGAAGAATGAGAATGCGATTGCTGCGGTAAAACTAGGCAAACGATGGAACATGTTTTATTAGTATGTGAAGATATCTGTCCTGCTGTCGCTTTAGGCTACTCTGGCCTGCTTGAAGCCCTTGGGTTCAGCGATAGCAGCGGAAAAGTAAACATGTCCGCAATAGAGTTTAGTAAGAGGCGATTGGAAATTTCATGGCAGAGATGTAGCGAGACCGCAAACAACGGACGCGTACACAAAGTTCCCAATAGGGGTTCAGAAAGTTTGATGCTGGCAATTCATTGTGTGTTCTTTTTCTAAAGATAGGTCGGACATTAGGCAAACGAATAAGAAGATATCTATCTATCTATCTATCTATCTATCTATCTATCTATCTATCTATCTATCTATCTATCTATCTATCTATCTATCTATCTATCTATCTATCTATCTATCTATCTATCTATCTATCTATCTATCTATCTATCTATCTATCTATCTATCTATCTATCTATCTATCTATCTATCTATCTATCTATCTATCTATCTATCTATCTATCTATCTATCTATCTATCTATCTATCTATCTATCTATCTATCTATCTATCTATCTATCTATCTATCTATCTATCTATCTATCTATCTATCTATCTATCTATCTATCTATCTATCTATCAAAGTCAAAGTCTTTTATTTAGGCATCAGAAAACAGTTGCCTAGGAGGCAGACTATCCATCCATCCATTCATCCATCCATCCATCCATCCACGGCAGCGGCTATGCCGGCCGTGCGGGGGAAAGAAAAAAAAGAACCTGAGAGCTCACCTTCAGGCATAGCGTTCCTCGAAAGCGTTTCCCGGTAAAGGTTACGGTTGCATAAGCTGCAGTTGCCGGGACGCGGCTGCTGTACCACACGAAGTGGGGAGTGACGCAACTGCGCTTTCATAGGTAAAAGACAAACCCGCCTAGCAACTGATTTTATTTGTGCTCTGACCTCGCTTTGGAAAGGCCACGCACTGATAGGACTCCCGAAGAGCAGCGTGAACACGATGAGCGGCAACGGGAACACTAACGTCACTATGCACAATGGCGTCGGGCTCAGGCTAGGAAGGACGCTGCGGTTCATGCAGGCGCAGCAGCGACCAAGCGCAAAGAAACAGCACGTGTTGAACGAATCAGCTTGTCAAGTATACCACTTGGGTGAAAGAGGTATACTATTGCTTTCCGTTATCTATTGACAAGATATACATCGCTAAAACTGGGCGGTGCGTTAAGGATCGCCCGAGGTAAATCTACCTGGTAGCGAAGGTTCCATAGAAGCCCATACGTTCAAAACATGGCGGTTCATCGGCGGTTCGTGGGGCTTAGTGCCATCTGTGCTCGAGGGAAGACTTCCGGATGAATAAAAGATAACGTGACGCCATATCCGTTAAAAACAGAAGTTACGTAATTTTTTTCTCAACTGCGAGAAATTTGTTTTTTCAAGTTCCCCGCTTATCAACTAGATGCGCGTCCAGAGCTTTCAGCACGGAAACCGAAGCAGCAAAAGGTCAGCCGTACTGGTGTCGAAATCGTATCCCTGCACCGAACACACCTTCTTTGGAGGCCGACGAAAACTTTGGGTGTAGAGTGCTGGTCCCATCGTTGGACCGCAAACCCGTCGCCCACGTTTGGCAGAAAATCCTATGTTGGCGCCGGACATCGTTAGGCGGGAATCATTCCGAACCACAAGCACGCAGGCCCTCCGCGTCGCATAGAGGCGTTACTGAAGTAATTGAATTCCTCAAAGTAACATGCGTCAGAAGAATAGTAAAGCGAAACCTAACCATAACGTACAAACATGATAGCATCGGACTGTAATTTGAATACACCATAACATTTAATTCTGTCACTCGGAAACTCAAACATAAACCCCCTTTTCTGCGTTTTTACCATTGATAGAGCGCCCGGTTCCTTGCAACAACACCATCCAGATGGCGCTCACCCCCGCGGCCCACACAAGAGGCCGCGTCTCGACTGGAAAGCTCGTCCGCTCGCCTTCGTGCATAGCCTTCTCCGCCACCGTTTCCCGGTAAATGTTACGGTTGCGTAAGCTGCAGTTACCGGGAAGTGTGAGAAGCAGTCAGGTATCTATGAATGCTATAGCGTTCCCCTCTTATAGGCAAAGCTTAAGCATCCTTCCAATTTCGCGCATCTGCAAGGAGTATGTGCGTTATTCCCTAATAAATCTTTGGTTGGGAGTTCCACTTTCGACCAATCGTGCTCTCCTCTTTTGTGTACCATGTTCACCACTGCTCTCTTCTATATACGATTAGGTAATAAAGCGCACGAAACATTCATTTGTGGTGCCGCAGTCCTAAGGAACTATGATGACTAGGATTTACAAGACTTGCTCTGCGCGCGTCTCGCATTAAGGTGAACTAGCCAAAACAAGACTTTATGCTCGAACGATCATTACGAGGATAGCCGGCTTGTATACCATGCCCTTTAAACTATTATACAGCACTGATCAAGTGGGTCAGAGCAAGAAAACGTGGAGCCCTTCTATTGCTTAACTTCCTTTTTGTTAACTAGTAGAGGGCGCTTCATATATACTTTCAGAAAGCTCATGCCTCAATCAGGGCATTGTGCTCCATTCGCTTTCTGCCATCCTTGTAGTCGTAGATCCAAAAACATTTGCGCGTAGGCCGAGCAACGTTTTTGTCTAGTTCAAAGCTTGGTGAGCAGTCATTTGCTCTTATACGTTATACATGTAAAGTGTAAAGCAGACGCTGTTCTAGATATGAGCGCGACAAAAAAGAAAAAAAAAGAAAGAAAGTGTCAAGATCTCCGGACGGAGATCTTTGTTTTGCTGGGAGATGAAAGATGGGCCCTTAACGGGGGGTCGATTTCGTCAATCCTCGGGTTCTTTGGATGGCCACCGTCTCTAGTGTTACGATAGATGTGAGCACTGACCGAAGCTTACTAAATGCCTTCGTGAATGCTGAACCATTTTCTGAAGCTCTGGAGCAAAAGTCTGCAAAGCGGCTCCTTCGACTATTGTCTTGCCGTTGACGTATTCGTCCCGGCATTAAGCAATGGCATGCACAATCTCTAATGCAGTCCGCATAAAGAGGCTCTTGTAATGGGAGATGTGCGCTCATTGAACTACAATGCAACGGAAGAAAAGAAGACAAAAGCGCGCGAGTGAACAGGCACAAGTGCTTGAGGTTGTGCGCAATGCCTCAATAATGGGACCCCAGAATCAACTCACTCGTCCAAACTTTTACTTTACTCAAAGAATATGGTAAAAAAGTCAGTCGCAACGGTTTCTTCTTTCTTTCTTTCTTTTTTTTTTGAACTGCCCAAGCGATGGTACTAACCGCAAAAACGCGGCGAAGCGCAGTGAGGGACTAACCGGTTTTTGAGAGGAAGGGGCTGGCAAACCGAGCTTGCAAACCGCAAGCCCCTCTGACCTTTCGTTCTCTCGTTCCTTATATATATATACAGGATATTTCTTTTGACAACGCACAATTTTTAAAAACCGCCCGTGACTGATGGCGCAATTGTAGTACTTGGGTTGGATTACTCGAAGCGGCCGACATTACTCGCACGCGAAATCTAAATGAATAGTCTATTATATCACAAAAAATTACTATGTGACTTTTTTTATTTCTTGTTTTCCAGCATTGTAGCCGGTCAGTTAATTGTAGCCGGTGAGTTTCCAAGGCACATCCATACGGAACGAACTCTAAAGATCGCATGGGTCTCGTGACATGAGCTGGGAAACTTCCGGTAAAAATGTTGAATTGTTGCGCTTACATTTTTAACAACGCGCAATTTTATTCATTGAAGCGCGAAAGTAGCTGGAACGCCCATGTAATTGGTCATCCACTTTGGAAATGATTATCTCGACTGCTGGTGTCATGCTGGATTCGTTCCACGTGGACATGCCCTGCGGACTCACCAGTGTCAATTGGCAATTGCCATATGTGCCATGAAGTAACTAGTGAAAAACATTAATTAGTGATATTTTGTTGCTTACTTCATTATGCATTCGATGTCTCCTTCAAGTAATGCCCGTGTCCTAGAGTAATCTAGCTCTATGTCTAGAATTAGGCTAGCTGCTAGAGACATTTTCTTTTCTTAAATTCTGTAATATCTAAAGAAAACACCTGGAGTATATATTTTTCCGTTGCGGAAGTGACATATAAATATGTGTTTGCTATATTTACAAGGGAGGCCACGATACATAAACAAGATGGCTGTAGAGATCAAGTCCACCTCTACACGTCAAGTCACCTTCTGACTGGCAATGTTTCCCGATCGAATGGCTGGCACGCATAATGTGTCTCGTGCGGCACGCTGCAAAGGGAGCGAAGTGCGGTGCGGCTGCCTCGCTAATCGGGAGGCCGCGAGAAGAAGCGCCTGGGTGACGCGTGGGCGCGATTCACAACAGCCGCCGCAGACAACCTTCGCTCATGCCGCGATTTGTTTTCAAACAGACGACGCGCTCTACCCTGGCGCCATCTCGTAGACATCGTCGCCGCAAAGACCCTCGTGCAGGGCTTTTCTTCTGGCGCTTTCGCCGCACCCTCCTCCTCCGCTTTCATCCTCGTGCTTCTTCGCTCTCGCTACTCTTTTTTTATCCACCGCTTCACTCCACGTTCGCTCTCGTCTTTCGCTGTGCTCGTTCGGTCGGTTACGAGGTAGCGCGCCGACGCCGACACTCGCCACAGGAACGGGCGCAGAGCGCCTCTATAATGCGTCAGTGGTAGCTGTCTTTATCATAGACAGATCTGACATCAACCCCACAACATGACCATTATCTAAATGTAATTTATAAAAAAAGCAGCGCTGACACAAGCTGCGCAAGCTGAAATTTGCTATAGCAGGGACCGTTCATCGACAGGCTATACTCGGTAATGCAGACTTGCGAGACGCGTTGCGGGGAGACTCTCGATACGTGATAAAGCAGCATTAATTAAGCGGTTGCTGTCCTATGTGAAAACATGGTCTAAGCTGTCTCTTTTTTTTTTTTGGAATTACATATGCGCAACTAACAGGGTGCGGTTTTACAAGTGGAATAGCGAGCAACGTACTTTGGCCCCCTCTCCTCTCTTTCTCTCTCTCTCTCACACACGCACGCACGCACACTTTAGAAGGTGGGGTGGTAAGTGCATCTCTTTCCACACACACACACAAAAAAAAAAAAGCCTGCCGAGGTGTCACACCCACTCAATCACCTCATAGGTGGAGTTCCCAAAGACGCCGAACCTTCCATGAGACTCGCATGGCGCCACGTATTCTGTTGCAGCCGCACGATATGACTAGTTGTGCCAATGTGATTAAGACGGACGGTAGCACGATGAATTGAAACCGATCGTTCCGACCACAACCAAAATACACAAAAGAGAAGAAAGGCGTGGTACATCAGCCGTCAGAGTTGGTTACACTTTCGATGATACATTCACGCTGACCGTAAGGATACATTAAGCGCTTCCTCAGGTCCCGAGTGCTGTAAAATATTATTTCTGTTGCCGTGGAAAAAAAAAATAGCACTGCGTCGGTGGCTGAGACGGACACAGCCACAAGGTCAGGCTCGAGGAAGTCAAGCAGACTAAGGTCGCACATGGGGCACGGAGGCTGACGCAGCTCAAGCCTAAACGTGACAGCGATCTTGCTGCTGCGCAGCCAAGTGCTCATCTAGAAGCGCGTGCCTGAGTCATGGCGAAACGGCTTCCCGTGTTGATTTTTCTTAAATTTTACGCGTCGCACATCGTGGTGGGCTGCTGCGTGTGTAGTGATTCAGCGGGTCAGGAATAGCCTCGGCCTGCACTTCGCCTGCGCCGCGCCAGGCGTTCGCTAGCGCGCGAGTGCTTGGACGGCGCAAATAAACGGGCCGTCGCTGTGGCCCCACTTCTGCGTACGGCAGCACATCGACGCTCCCCGCCCAAGCAGAGCACTCGAAGGGCCGCCGCACGGTTGCCGGCCAGGCGACGCGAACGGCAGCGCAAGCGAGCAACAGCTTCGTCCGATGGCGCCCGCAGCTTGGACCAACTGCTCTGCCTCACAGGAAGTGTTCCCTCCATGCGACTCAAGGTCCGCTGGGTCACTTTAAACGTTTGTGAGGAGGACGGCTGGCTTAGATTTCCCTTGATGGCCATACGGGTCACTCCTCTCAATTCTTTTTTTCACGATATAGTTCAGATTGCTGTCCAATTGCTGCGATTTGTGCCAAACGAGAATCATTTGACGGGCTCCTTGGGCGGCTGTGTTCCGAAACCGGAGCGTCGTAAAGAAAGATATTCCCTGCGAGGGCAGAAAAAAAAAAGAAGGAGTGGCAAAGGAGAAATGATAGAATAGAGGAAGCAGACGACGGAAAAATCAAGCACAACTACTGATATAAAAGCATGGTGTAGTAAGCTTTGGCTGATTGACTGATTCGTTCTTGGGTTTGGCTTTCTCGTTGGCTGATTCATTTGACTGGTCGGTCAGTCACTCACTCGACGGTTTGCTCGGTTATATTCAAACTTGAGCGACATCGCGTATAGAATAGTTTCTTGTATTAATTTTGCTTGCAGGCGCGAAATTTAGGCTGGTGCTGAATGTTTCTTTCTTTTTTTTTTGCTTTTAGACATAATAAAATACCACTGCCATAGTTAGGAGCTCCTTATCACATAAATATATATCTAACGAACCAGAGGAGTACAAGAATCCCATAAAGCACTTGTTCTGTGCCTTCTTTCTTTAGCACTGTTTTCTTCCAACCAGAAGCTTGTCTCTCGTAATTTTCACAGTTGCCATGCTGTCCCTCTGGTTTTGTTTCGCTCTCCCTTTATCCAACGCTGAGTAACTGGCTAGAACGCGACAGGCCCACCGGCCAGACTTTCCTTTATCTCTCTCTCTCTCTGATGCCCTCGTGACGTCGTGGGTGCCATGCTCGAAGCACCAGAGGATGGACACAGAGAAACCAGACTTGCAATGTGAAGTGCCTCCCTTTGCATTCGCCGCGAAGACGACGTTTCTATCCCGCATGTAGAAATGTGAGTAATCCTCGGGTCAGGGGCCATTCGTAGCCACCGCGGTATCCCAGCAGCTATGTCGTTACGCTGCTAAGGTCGCGGGTTGGATCCCGGCAACGGCGCTGCCGCATTTAGTTCGGGTCGAAGTGCAAGAATATGCTCCTTTACTTAGACATTGGTGCACGTAAAGAACACGCAGATGGCAAGAATTAATCGGGAGACTTATAATACGGCGTGCCTACTAATACGAGTGCCATTTGGACACGTAAAACGCCAGAATTAAATTTTCAGGTTGCATTCGAGCAGCATCCTGTCGTATTCATAGGAGAGCAGAGTACGCCTTTGAAATTTTTTGCGCACAGAGTTCAAGGGTCGTCTGTGCTATCGATGCATGGTGACGCTTTGTTGTGAAAAAAAAAAGAAAGCTGTATTCGGGGCGCACTCGCTTGCTGTGGTTGGTTCCATAAAGCTGTCCGCGTATCATTGCCTGCGATGGTTTTTTTCCGTGACAGTAGCGGGAAATGAAACCAGGAGAATGTTTAGCACTTGACACAGCTCAAAGGGATACCAGTAGAAGACCAGGACTTTTGCGCGTTATTGTTTTGACGCTCCACTTGATGCACCAAATCGAACAAGAGTAGCAAACTACACCTACACTTCTCTTATGTTGCGAAATGTTGGGTAAAGTCTGTAGTTGGCTCTTTGTTGTTAAAGTAAAGTGTCGGTGCGTAATTTAACGTGGCACAGAGCTACAAAATGACGGCCACACACATGCATATCAAATGATACGCGTTACTCGTTGTTTGTCACTGTCGTTCCTAGCTCCGTACCCTGTTTGTCTGCGCAACACAAAGCTGGTCTTCACTCTGATGTCGAACAAAGTCATCGGCTACATCATTGGGCCTCTTTCTCGAAGAGCAGATTGCGTGGAGACCTCACACAGAGCACACGCCCTTCGCTACAGCCACTGCCAACGAACACGGTTGCCACAATTGGCTGGGGTGACCGCGGCCGCAACTGATCGTTATGACGAGAGCCGTTCTCGGTTTCCGCATCTGGGGCAGAAGGGAGCAGATGTGCGAGTACGGTGGATGGTAATAATTCGCGAATGCTAATAATGTTCCGCGCGGCATCGCAATTCGGGTGGAGCGTGAACAGACATTTACTCATCGAGCAATTCTGGGTACAACACATAGGGAGCGGGAGGAGGGGTATGAATGACCATGAAACGAAAGTTCATTTACGATTTCAATGCCTCTACGTGGACGGTGCAGATCAAAGAAAGGTTGTCTCACGGATAACTTGAATAAATGTCTGGCTGCTATGCGACATTTATTGGAGTTGAAGTTATGTCCAATGTACACCCGTGAGCAAAAGTATACGGACCACAGGGTCGCCAAAAAAGCTAGATTGCTTTGTAATTAACATGCGTGAGCTGAAATTTACTAGCACACCGGAAAGGTCACAGCGCCAAGTTTGGACTTCAGCGCCCATACTGAAGTTGCATTCACAGGCAGAGCAAAAAATCGGCGTTATCGGGCAATCCCTGGTCCGTATACTTTTGCTCACGGGTGTACAGTACACACCAGCCGAATAGAGTCGCAGTTAAGCGGCCGCGGCACCTTAGATGGCCATGGCATTGCACTCGTAAGCTCGAGGTAACGAGTTCAATACAGCGTAATGCAAGAAAAAAAAGAAAAAAACTATCGTACATTTGGATTTATATGCGAGTTATAGAACCCCAGGTGATCAAAATCAAACCGGAGTTGCCCAATGTGGCGTGTCTGTTAATGAGATCTTGTTTTTGGCACGTGAAATACCAGAATTTGATTAAATTTAATTTAACAACGCCGTTGTTTCACAACGCTGTACAAAATTTCCGAGCCTAGTGCTATATATAAAAAAATAAATGTCTGCTTGTTAAGTTTAAGGGTTGTTTCTAGTCGAAACATGAAAAAATATCGTTTATCTATTACTGAGAGAGTGTCATCTTCCTCTTTATCGATTGTGACCTTCTTCGCCGGTTTTCCGCCTTTATTAGGTTCCACGCTTGACATCCATTGCGTTGCAAACGCAGCGCATTTAAATAGTGCGTATATACGATGAGCTGTCAAGTTGCCAGTAGCTTCCTTCACAGTCCCTACGACGGGTTGTCTCTGTTTATTTATGTACCGATCGAAACGAATCCCTTTGCGGCACGACGGCCACTCACTCAAAGCCCCCGAGGCGCTTTTATTGAGCGGCCGTTGCAACACCCCTCATCCGCCATACCTTGGCAAATAAAACGACGAAAAGAGTGGCACGCAAAACTCCGCTTTCACTAAGCCATCGTCCCTAGCAGAAGCCACGACGAAGGAAGCGTGGAAGATGCCGACCTCACGATTGCGGGCCGTTGCTAGGCGACGGACGTGCGCTCGTAAAAGCTTTCAAAGGCGTGCGACTTGCGTGATAGCGTTAGGCTTTGCTACATCCCGTATTCGCCCACAACCCCGATGTTAATAAGCTTCGCACTACGTCTCGAAAGTATGTCGGGTCCCAGAATGCTTATGATCATCGCCATAACACACAGGAACAGGATAGGCGAAAATTGTCACCTACTCGAAAGTAGCAAAGCCCTTGCCCAAAATTATCACGTCTTTCTCAGGTTAAAAGCGCACAAATCTAGTTATCAATTCATACTACTTTGCTGTGCAATTTGTAACCTTTGGCTTAGCCCAGAGGGTAGAGCGACGGTCCCAGAAAGGCGCTAGTTTCCATTTGATTCACCGATCCGGACAAAATTTATTCTACTGCGAAGCTTGCTTTCCGAGTTGCATTGATTTCCTTGTAGCTTACGGTGTCTCTTTCTGATAGACTACTTCTAACTTATGGAAACTTGATCAACCTGGCGGATTTCTGCAGAACTGATTGCTTGTGTACACGTGCGAAACAACTGTGGTGCTATATTATAGACAGCCTTACAATAGGGTACCAGGCCCTTGCGTACATTAAATGCGAGTTCTTAATAGCACCTTAATGTTTACGTTACTTGTTTACGAGAACACCCATGCTGGAACATGCTTGGCATCTGGTGCCCTGTGTAAAAAGTCGGCCCAAGCAAAGAGAATCAGCCAGCCCTCAACGAGTTTCTACACCGGCGCCTCTTGTCAGGACTACCTACCCCAGAAAATAGTCACGTTAGCAGCTCGAACTTGCCATTCAGATAAGCTGAGAAGAAGCTAAAACCTTGCCCTATTACGCAGGATTTTCCACTCTTACTCTATTCCAATCCCCTGACGTCAAACTTACGCAGCCGTGGACGCAAGCATCAGGCGGTGACTCGCAGCGACGTTTGAACAGCTGAATAAAATGCTCTCCTTCTTTATAGGAGGTCACTTTTGTTTGCTTTAAAAGCATGTAACATTGCCTAGATTGACAGGTTTTTCGGGTCTAATTGGATGGAATAAGTTGAGGAGCGGCCAGAAGGGGAGAGGGCCTCGGTGGGGCCGTGCTAGCGTAGTGAAAGTAGATAACCGGATGAGGAGGGCAGTGCCAGCGTCGACGATTGATAAGATTCCCGTTTCTTGGCTTGCGCTGGCTAGGCGAAAATAGCGGTGGCGTGCAGTTGGTGGGTAAAAATCCAGCTAAAATGTATCTTCCGCAAAGAACTGTTGGCAGAACGAAGACGTATATGTACCAAAAGGGCTCGGCAACGTTGTAGTTGTACGTAAAATTCCTTGTCACATGCACAGAAATCAATTCCCTCCGACAGCTCTGAGTGGCAGAGCTATGGGCGGGCAGGCATTATGCATTCTTTATGGGACGGGGCTGTTTCCGGCTATTCAGGAAAAAATAACACTTTTTTTCCGGCATATCAATGCATCTGTTGCGCGTACACGTCACTTTGACGTGATTAGTTTTCGTAGCTTTGTGACGTCGCGTGAGAGACCGGCGAAGTGGGCGCATACCGAGAGATTTTGACCAAACTGGTTTGCTAATGACAAAAAAGGCTTAAATCAATTACCTCTCCCAAATATTTTTCTTTTGTTCTGCCTAGTTATACATATTCAGTCTGCACACGTAATAACAGATGGGAAGTTCTCGTTGTTTTTGTGACGTCGCATGGCTGACAAGCGCAGTGCAGGTCGCCCTAAATCTTTTTGACCAATCGTGAAGTGGAAGAAGCGGAATAGAATCAGATTGGAATAGCTTTACGTTATAGTGCCCCATCTTTCACCATTTATTGACGATAAATAACAGCGAACTGATCTTCGTCATAACGACAATCCACGCTGATACCGAAGCAGCGGGTGGCGCTACGTTCTTGCAGATGCAATTTTTTTAGCATTCGAAAGAGTTACGCACGTTAGACTCCTCAAGGCACGTTATCTTTCCGTAGGTGAAGGAGGAGGAGGAGAATGAGGTAATAAAGAGAGAAGGCAGGGATGTTAACCAGAAATGCCTCTGGTTGGTACTCTGGGGGACGGGAGAGAGGGAGTAGAAAGCCGAGATAGAGGGAAGGGAAGGGAGGGAAAGCTGTGGTGGGCTCGCGCACGCACAGGGAGGGCCTGAGGCAGCCAAAAGCGTTCACATAGACCAATCACCCTCAATAAAGGCAAAAGTGCATCCACAGCTTTATGGGCCGACGAACGATGGGGACGGTCTCCAAGCAGCACCTGCACGGACAACAGCCAATCATCCAGTCGTCGCAATGCGATAGATAATGTTTGTCTTTCCAACTGAAATCGATGACATTGGCACTATAAATAGGTTGGTAAGCCGCAGGAACCCGGTAAAGTA
This sequence comes from Dermacentor albipictus, assembly GCF_038994185.2. Lineage (NCBI taxonomy): Eukaryota > Metazoa > Arthropoda > Arachnida > Ixodida > Ixodidae > Dermacentor > Dermacentor albipictus. Next base: position 461,754,905 of record NC_091821.1, on the reverse strand, counting down.
TGGATCATGCGATGTCCAAAGAACGCAACGATCGATAGAACGAGATCAGGTACCCGTAACGTGAAGTAACGTTAGGAGGGAGCTAGTATTTTGGTTTAAAATAAAGCAGATAACCGTTGCCCTTTTAGCGCAACAGAATTTGCCTGAACGGGAGGCGCACGTAGTCCCTTGCGGCAGAGAATTAAAACCTGCAATTATAAAGTATGTAGACATTTATGTAGGTGGCTGACAGAGAACTCAGAATGCAGAAGACGCCTGGTGGACGCCATCATCCTGCAGTGAAACGAAATAGACCAGTGGTGGCGGTGATGTTGATGATAATTAGGCACACAAATATGCGACCACAGGCGAGTGTTCGGGACACAAACTTAATATTTTCCTTGCTGCAGTTAAAATATATTAGCTCCGATCACTAGCACATACAATGGCAAAAACTGGAGCGATGGCAGAAAATATACAAAATCATACGTAACCACCGAACGTACACCTTACGTTGGTAAAGGTAAGAAGTGGTAAGCGCATTGCTAAGACCACTGAAATTCTCAGGTTGGTTTCCGCTTGAATCCAATTCTTTAAACCCGGGATACGGGAACCGGTAGGGACATCAGAGATCCAAGCTCTGCGACAAGAGACTATTGTGCACACAGAAGTTGTGCACCAATGTTTGGCTTGCTGGACAACGAGCTTTCAAGTTGAGCCCCATATAAACATCTACATGGAAATTGGCACTTTATTCTCAAGTAATTGCGGAGTAAACGCGTGGGCACGAGCAGGATGCTTTCTTTTAGAGGCACTGAAATGTTCAAAATGCTCTTCACCCTTCACGAAGCAGCACTAGATACAACGGAAATGCCGTACAAAACAAATTTCTTTCATCTTCATTCTTTACGAAAGCAGAGCAAGCGTATATCGAGAATGTTACTCAACAACCGTGGGGGTTAAGCTGCAAAAATGAATGAAATATTGACAGAGACTCAACTTAACATTATGTGCACACAGCCGCTTCGGTGACGTCTTGTTTGTTTTGTGACAATGCTCAGTAAATCACTGAGGAGAGAATGGGAACATCAGCGTTTGTCATAAAATTAACCGGAACGGTCGTAGCGAAAATTGGATGCGTCAAGTCACAGCGAACTCAGCAAACATCTCCGGCTTTACAGATACTGTGATTCATTGTTACGCCTGGGCTGTAACTCTGTTCACGGATTATTTGTTGAAAAAGTAGGTCCTAACAAACAGGGAAAAAGAGCGTGTCAAAAAAAAACGAAGTAAACAAAGAGAAAATGTTAGCAACTCGACAACAGACATTCAATGGCGGTGGAAATGGTACGTCAGCGCAAGGTCACTATTTGAACTATAGCTCATCGCTGATGCTCATGTTTTCTTTTTATTTGCCGCAACGAAGACAGGATCGCTAAAACGCCGAAGTACCGTCGGACAACCGCTTCAAAAGGACACTTTACCCCGTTTTACTTTCACTTTATAATTTACCTGTTTCCGTACATGTTTTTGTACCTCCAGCGCTTGAGAGAAATTTATCAGGAATGTTGACGTGTTATAGCAACGCAGTTTTGCCTGCCCATTGCGTTCTGAAAGGTCAGTATCCTGAACAATATTGCTACGAATGCAGTAATTCAATACGTAGGCCCCATGGACCTATAATATAATAAAAGGCCTTAAGGGAAGTGTCCCCGTACACTGCAGGATAATATGTTCGCCGTTAACTCACTGTCAAGCATATGCTTGTGCCTCTACACTTGAAGGAAAAGGGACACTGCTGAGAGGAAGAATTAACAACGAGGGCCCCAGGACATGCTCTTTTGTCACACCCTTTTTGATGTGAATAAAGGGATTGGAGCGTAGATACCGAGATCGTCTGTGAGAAATAGCAATCACACTTAATGCGCGTACCGTCCTCGCTGCAAGGTGCGCGGAATACTCGAAGACTACTTTTGACGGCGAGTAGCACCTTGGTACTTGCTGGTCTTTACTGCGGAGAACGCCATTATCTCGCTATTTAAGCAGAGGAATAAATGACACTCTTGCCCTGAGGGCGAAGCACGGAAAACTACAGCAAGCTAACGTTGCGTTCGAGCTCCTCGGATGGTGTCGTAAAAATACACGGGCGCGTCATGCTGGTGCGACGCCGTACGCTAGACAACTGATGCTTGTGCAACACGTAGACAAAGAGAGCGATAAGCAATAATTTGCTTTAGGGTGCGGCATCTTCCTCGAAGAGTGAGCCCTTAGTTCAGGTTGCCTCGCCCCAGTAGGCGTGCATGCATTCCCGCTGGATGAGCCGTCGATGCTTCGTGCCGGTATGAGCTGGTCAGCGCCGTATCGCAGAAGTAAGTTGAGGGTGAAGGGATTGAGGGAGGGTTAGCCCAAAGGGGGTGGACATTCCCAGGTGCAATGTCACACAATACAGAATGTATGCTTCCTAGTGGTGCAACAGAAACAACATCCTGGCCGCAATACCAGGCATGTTACAACGGTGCAGTGATGAGCAGCATCATCAGTGGCGTTGCAGGTGCTGTACCTCGATGGTGGACGAGGCGAGACCGATGAGAAAAGCGCCATTGGCGTCTGTAATCTCCAAATGAAGGGATTGGATAGATTAAGCATGATCGCTGGAGCAAGACGCACACGTTTGTGCATTGTGAGCAAGGTTCTAGCTTCTCCTTCGCTCTTAATTCCTCCGAGCAGTACCCATCTGGACGCACAGACGGGCACCCGCGAATATCGTTACATTGTGCCAGCCGAGCTCTGTGGTGTCAACATTCGAGTCCTAAAAAGTAACCTCTTCAGTAAAGCCTAGGTAATCCATTCGCCGGCCTGACAAAGTTGCCTCGATTGTGTCAGACGTAGTGGAGCGCAACGCAGCTTGGAAATGTACGCCTGACAATATTAGTTTTCGGATAGAGAACCACAGCTCTATTTATTTGCAAGTTTGAGAAGCTAATGTTTTGTAGCTGTGCTTTCCTCTTTTGTTTTATGTTTTTTTTTGCTCGCAAGGCGTCTACATTACGTGGCGTCAGGGGTGCTAGCTTTTTACCAGCATACCTGCGCGGCGCCTGAAAACCAACTATGGACTAACGAGATACCTGCATTCCTTGAAGCATGATCTCTTGACATACCACAGAGAAAACGTGACCTTAAGCTGAATAATAATAACGAAACCATCACTATACTTCGTTTGCAGATGACACAAAAACACTAAAATGTTACTCTGAAATTTGTATTATGGCCGAGCAGTTCAAAACAGGAACCCTTCAAGAACCCGCGATCTCAAAGAATAACTTTTGTTTAAGGAGTGATGGCTCTGCGATCTATGCTGTGGTGCGGCAAGATACGCAGCGGCACAGAAATGTCAATAGCAGAAACGCAAACAACGCTTCATAATTTGAAATCCTCGCGACTGAAACAACCGAAACTATACCCCTTCGCTAGTTGCATCGTAGCGCAAGCTCACACAAGACGAATGACGTTCGTGTGGGTACTTTTCTCGAAGCGTTATACAGAGGAGGTCATATTTCAACATATTGTTCATAGTAGTGAAGCTCCGGCGTTACGTGACAAGAGCCCAAGATCTTCTGTGAAGCACTTTAGCTCTCCTTGAAAAAAAGCCTTTTGTACACGCAGACAAGCAGGACTCTATACAGAACATTGCTCGGCGTCCGTAAATGCACAAGCGGACGTGGCATTCGTCTTCAACAAAAGCGCTTTATGCTCTGTGTCTTATACTGTTGCTCTTCACTTCACCGCTGTTTGTAAACGTCAATGCCGTCCTCAATACCAACACGTCGAATGACGCCATTGATGCAAATAAAACGCAGCACAATACAGGCGCACCTCGTTCCCGGAGGTTACATCTGGGCTCCTGTGATAAGACCCTAGCAAAAGCAAAGAAACGCCCCCATTCGTTTCACTACATAGCAAACGCAGACGTGTACATCGCCGCTTCAGCAAGAAATGAAAATTTTCCGAGTACAACCAGGATGCCAGAAGCTTTCGAACATGCCTTGACGCTCAGCGAAAGGTATTGTGTAGAATCGGCCCACTGTTGATTCGCCATTGTTTCGGGTGCCGTCAGCGCAGAGAATTTTGCTCGCGCTCGCAGGGTAGGATAGAGAGGACGAGTAACAGTTCCAGTCGGAACAGGAAGCGGAAATGTTTCCCGCCATTTGCGGAAGACTCGCGTACGTGCGTGTCACTCGGTAGCAGGGAGCTGCCGTTCCGTCCCTTTATCGAAGTCGTACTGAGAGTCAAATGGAGGCAACGCTTTACTTTCGCACACTGGGCTTCGCGCTCGTTGAAGAGGAGTACTCGTAGGGTACGCAGACTGCTGCGTGTATATACTAAGGATAATGTCAAGTTCACGACTGCGCCACCAGCAGCACCTGAGAAACGTCTCCATGGGTTCACAGATAAAAGCACCGTATTGCTACGACATGGCGTTTCGTGGAAGTGGTGGAAAACACGAATGTTTCGTACATTTTTGGCGCAAGCTTCCCCGCCCTGTAGGTGCATGGAACGTTTAAATTCGAGGCGAGGTGTGCAAATGCATGGTTTTAACGTGGTAGCGGGCATATACGCGAGAACGCTTACGTTGGGGTTAAACTTGGGACAATCGGCTACCGAAGAAATCGGGCAACGCACATCGCCTCTAACCGTAACATGCAATACCCACGGATGTTGTTGCTCCCGACTTCTTGAAGAAGACGGCTACGCTATACCATTAGCCCCGATGATGATGATATTTATTGGCATCCAATTTGAAACGGAGCGCAGACGGGTAGTCCCTAGCCTGCTTGATTTTATCAGTTTTTACCATCTGATCTCGATCTCAACTTTCGTATTTAAAACATCTATCAGATTATTGTACTGTTACCTACACTGTCAATGACTCCGCTTCTATCAATATCTTCCATGCTTTTTTTTCCCACCAATACTACAAACGTCGTCTACTTATGCCGACGGCTGACCAGTTAATCCTTCCATCTCTGAGTGGCGCCCTCTCGCGCGTGACGTCAGTGGCGGGACTCCACTATACAAGCAGATATTTAACTAATTAGACAATTTGCAGCTTCGCAAAGATTTTTTTCATTTGCACATACCACTGACTTCCAATTTCGCCGAAGAGAAATTTCGCTGAGGTCGGCCGTTAATATCGCCATGAAGCATTAGGCGATGCACTGTCAATGTGCAATTGTGGACACATCCAACTCTGCACAAGGTAATCAGAACATAAAATATTTCCTGCTGCGGTATCTTTTGTTTACCGCGAGCACATTATAAAGAGTGGGCAAGTGGGCACCACTTACTTCCTCCTCACAATAGGATCAACAATAGGATCAACGTTTCCGACGGGCTATATTCATCGCCAGACCACTTTTTTTTTTGTGGATACGCGACGAACCACAATTTTTCTTCGACCTACAAAAATTTTATTGTTGGTGGAAAAAAAAAAGACGGAGACGTTCTCAACTTTCTCGATGGCGCCAAAATGAACTACTCACTAAGTACAGGCGCTGTGGCAGATGTGTTCGTGGCGACAACAAACGTTTCCCGCTTTCGGCCTGAAATATCATTAGCCTAAGCCAATCAATCAACCCCGGCAGCCGCGGTGACGGCCGGGTCTCGAGCGAATTCCGTTACCTGCTGCGCCAACGGTGGTGTGTGTGTTTCCACGTTTTCCGTGGTGCGGAAACTATAGGGCCGTCGAGTGAAGGCCACCGAAGGATAAAAACAAAATGAAGTTACGGAAAAAGAGGAGGAAGCCGAGGCGGCGACCGCGATGCAGGATGCCGGGCGAGCGACGGCGTGTTGCCCGGGACGGACTCCGGTGTGCAGAGAGCGTGTCCGGAAAGAAGGGGGGAAAAGGGAGGGAAAGGAGCGGCTTCCTTCCGCCATCCCCTTTTGCCTCCGCTCCGGATCCAACATGACCGAGAGGCAGCGGCAGCAGCAGCAGCAGCAGCAGCAGGAGCGCCACCGTTCGATCGATTCCCGAAAGAATGCCGCTTCCGCGCGGCCTGGCCGGCGAGCGTTTTTGTGTCCCGGCGGCAATACCCGCGCTCGTACGATTTTTAGGCCCACATCCTCTCTCCCTTCCGCACTCCACCCCCTCCCATCCCACCCGGCTTGTTTTGCCTCGGCCGCCCCTAAATTCCGAGCCCCGTGTATGGAGCGTATGCCGTATATATATATACAGGAAGAAAAGCCGGAAGCAATTACACACTGACGGCTCTGTAGCTTTAATGCCGTACTTAGAGGCCGCTTGAACGCTTCTCGAATGGAAGAGGTCTTCGAGGCAGCCTTTAAATGCGCGCGAGCGCTATCTACGCCGGTAATTGCGTTTTCCTTGGGTTGTCCGTGCGAGGGAGTTCGGATTAAAATCGTAGCATTCGGCTCGCCGGTAATCAATCTTCTTTTAATTATCTCTATTGCTCCGGCGGGATATTTCAGGCAAGCTGCTCTACAACCCTAGTGCAGCACAGAAGACTTCTACGCAATCTTCCACATTCAATGATTCGGTGGAAGAACGCTAATAAAATTCGTGATTAATTATTTTACTTAACATGGGAATTTAGAAAACACAAGCATGATTCATGCACTTGTAACGGTGGCACATACTTCTTTTTCGCGTAATAGTTATAATAGTAACGAGCAAGGCGTTGTAAGAGAAGAACGAACGTGACAGGTTCAGAAGATCTAGAGCGGAGTTGGATAAGAGATTAAATGAGACGCGCATTCGAATAGTCATAGACACACTTGAACATACAGAGGGAAAATGCGAGAACAAGTTGCGCGGGACGCCATACTGAGTCACGGCACATACCAGTATTATGGGTTCGAAGACGCACACGAGGTGGCGGTGCGGTCCAAGAGGAACAGGCGCGAAGAGGAAGAAAATACATGGATGACAAAATGTGAACAACACTGTCGTATGGCCAGGAGATTACTCCGCAGGTACATTCTTTAAAATATCTGCGAATGATTTACACCGAGAAGCTTAATTGGCAGACCACACATAGAATACATCGCATCTAAAGGAGCACGCGCTGTTGGTTTATTACGAAGAGTCTGTAGCAGTCGTTTTGGAATGCGCAGGGAGACCTTGCTGATGATTTATTGTATGTATGTCCGCCCAATTCTAGAGCTTGGATGCGTGTTATATTTAGGAGGTAGTAAGTATAAGTTACGTCCTCTGGTTCTTGTAGAACGCGAATCACTACGTCTGTGTCTCGGCCTTCCAAAATTTGTAGCCAATAATATTTCATATCAAATATTTCATATCATGAAACTCGCCTGCCTTCTCTTCAAACTCGGTTTCGTATACTGATAGTCCAAACATTTCTAAACATCTATGCTTCTCCCCAGAGGCGCTCCTACTATATTTTTATTCGAGAACCAACTGCATTCTTTGAGAATCGATGGTCCAGACTGCATTGTCCCCAGGTAGTTCTTGTGCAGAAGCTATTAGAACCCTTACAAATATCAATTCGTGATGTGGCTTTTCAAAATTTACCTACTACGACAGTAAATGTTGAATTTGGCGATATATTTCCCTATGACGCTAAGCTCTTACCTATTCGATACCTAAAAGGTTTATTAGATGACCACCTTGAAAACTTCCAAATAAATACAGCAATGGCCACAGATGCATCTGTCAGTGAAGAGAAGGCCGGAGTGGGCATTTTTTCGACATCATTAAATTGGTCTTTCTTTCTTCGTCTACCCGACTTTACGCCAATATTTCAAGCAGAGTTATTGGCGATCATCCTAGCTCTACGGAAACTTCCCACATCTATTTCTTCAGCCGTAATCTTAACCGACTTCTTGTCTGTTTGTTCAGCTTTATCTGAGCCCAATTTATAGTATCATTCTCCGAGAATTTCAACCATGCATTCCCCAACATTTACGCCTCATCCACCTGGTATGGGTGCCAGGGCACGTGGGGCTCACTTTAAACGAGTCAGCAGACGCACTAGCAGCGGCATCTCTTAAAGGGAAGCTGAAAGGTTTTCCAGAAAAAATGAGTGAACATCTGTACATAATGGTTTTCAACCCTCCGAATTCGAATATCGTATCCAAATTGAGCGAAAGAAAGCGCAAATATATTTTATTTTGACGAAAAGTGCAGCAGCGGACACGCCCAGCTCGTGCGTCTCGTTTCTGCCTGTGACGTCAACTCTGCGTCGTGACGTCAACTCTGCCGCTGCCGACCGCTGCCGCTACACATGAAGCGCGGTGCCAGGTAGTTTGGTGCTGTTTTCTGAGACGGTAATGGAAAATTTAGAGAGACTGCGTCTTTCTGAGGAGTTCGGCGTTACTCCCTACATGTACGAGCCGATTGCGAAGAGCCGGCCTCTCGAAGAAGCAAACGATGCTGGTGCGAGCAGTGCTTTAGACGCGAACGAAAGCAAAGCCTTGTGATCTCCTCGTGTTGGAAATGCTCTTTAGTGAGTGTGTTTTTTCCAAAGCGATCTAGTGATCTCGGCGATCTTTCGGTGATCTAGTGAGCTAGTTTCCGGTCAAACAACTGTAGTGTTGTGTTCCTGCATGCCTCCTCGTGGAACGTAAGCGGGGATGCGATCGTCGGCATTTGTGCGCTGTCCAAAGCTGTCGGCAATCTACAAAGACGGTTTAAACGCGCGAAAAGCTTCCCGGTTCATGCGGTACGTGTAGCGACCTTCATCTGTTGACTACCACTCACGTTGACTACCACTCACGTTGATTGCCACTCACGTTGACTACCACGCACGTTGACTACCACTCTACATACACGCAGACGCACCAACAAAGGAATGCAGGGTCGATCGAAGCAGATACACGATGGCACGCACGCAGAAACAAGCGCGGTCAGGCACGGTCGCGGACGCTGCGAAGGAACGAAGCAGAGTTGACGTCACAACACCGCGGTTTCCGGTCTCCGCTCCGCTCGCTCACTCAAAGGGGGGCGGAGCTACAGCGCAATTTCAACCGACGATTATGTCGCTCCTAATTGAAAAAAAAAACCCCAAATTTTACCGACATGGTTTATAAGGTTCCCGCATCCGTATATGAGCGTCTTATTGAATTCGACAGACTCTTCAGCTTCCCTTTAACCATTACGCTACCTGTCATTCTGTCTCTGGGGGCGTCGGCACTAGGACACTGTAATAGGAACGTATGTGATGCCATATATAATTTTGTAATGGAAACAAGGAGACTTCCATGCTAATTTTACTGTTTTATTTTCCACAACAAGAAACCAAAAGTATTAACTTCTCATTTAAAAAAAAACTATAGCATGAAAATTATTATTAACGATTAGAATTCATTTACTATATCGTTTTCAGAACAAAAAATCCTATTTAGGTATTTATTCTTTTTCGACCCACTTCTGCCCGATTCATGGCCAATCCTCCGTAGTGGGTTGTGCTATATCTACAGGCACCAAACCAAACCAAACCAAACCAAATGCGCGCATAGAGGGGCAACCACCAAAAGCGGGCTTCATCACTCGAGGTCCTGTCCTTTGTCTGCCGCTGTGGGGTACTCGCGGTTACTGATATCTACACCGCCGGTTTCGGCGTAACCACTTATCGCGATGCTCGGAAACTTCTGCCCCGAAGTCTGGCTGCAGTTCGCTTATGTTTCTTACAAAAAAAAAAACGCATATCCAACGGGCTGTTGAAATCTAAATGACGCGACGTTTGTGTAGGTTACAGCTGCGACCTCGTCGTCCGTAGCTGTATGCGTCACGAGGACGAAGGCAGTGTACCATGGTTGTTGAGAGAAGCATTTTGATGAGAAGCACGGAGGAAAGACAAAATATGTTTGAACTTACATTTAAGCCTCAATATCTCTTGCGTCATAGTCCCACATTCATTCTGAGGGACTGACAAATTAGGAATGGGCGCATGCCTAGTTGCACGTACCTACTGCTGCACACACATAGTGCACATATCCAGTGGTACCGTACAGAGTGACCCAAGCGGCCCACTAGGCCAGACAGCAACCAGCAGCTAGTCCGTCTGTTCGGACACGTACCGAGTGACCCGACTCGTCTGTTCCGCAAGACAACGTAATTCGCATGCCTAGTTGACCGGGCTGTTTACGTGTATATTCACAAATATGTCCGGTGAGAAAACGACGACAAACCGCAAAGCACCGCGAAAAAGGCAAATGAAGCTTCGTCCTTAAAACTGGCGCTGTAATGCTTGCATCGATTATCACGGGTATACGTATCAGTGCCCAAAGTGTCAGACAAAACGGCATTGGCTTTTCTACATCATCGACACCTTGTCTCATTGCCCCACACTTAAGAAAGCCGCAGCACTGAGCAATGTTACAGATTGTACGGCGTATTTCACATTATTTTTTTTCAAGCAGCAGTACCTGTTATTTATTCATTGACTGTGACAGCTTTGGTTAGGAGCGTTTTGTGTGCTTACTTAATTTTATGACGTGTTTGATTTCGTTAGTGATGTTGTATCTTATCTTCTATTTATCATGTTATGCATTCGAGGAAAATATACACGTATACAGTAGCGACGAAAGACAAGGTGCCATGATAATTCCGTATGACTGCTCGAACATTTGATTGCCTTCAGTACCAGCCAAAAACAGCATTGCTAACCGGAGCGTGTGTATTCTTCGTTTTGACTTAGTTAATATTTATTGCAGCATGATTGCTTCTGCATAAACCGCAGAGGTGGGCAGAGCACCTTTTGACGCAAATCACTCCGATGAAAATGAATGAACCGCTGGTATGAGAAATTGTCCCTTCTGTTTATGGCGCCTCACCTTACCTCACTGTTATTTTTTCGCTTGGCTATCGGCCACGTCGTATTGAATGTGCTGGGTCATGTCAGATCATCGAAGCTGAGCAGCACTGCGTGTGGTCAGCCACTACAAAAGGAGGAGAACATCTTCAGACGCCTGCCTGTTCTGCCATGAACATTACAGATGTTCGTCTTGAAGGAGACCGACAGTGTGCAAGGAAGGTCGTGTCTCGTTCACGGGTACAATTCGTTAATCTCTCTGTCTTCGTAGGCTTATGCTTGTGTACTTCCTGCACTGCAGGCCAGGCGTGAGGTTCAAGAGTTGTACAGGTATATCCTCCTTGGATCTCTGGTAGATCGCTTGACTGGTACTCCATCTTGTCGTTTTGCAAGGTTTGTGCTATACGTTGGCCACGTATTCAACTTCTGTGTCACGTGCAACTGCCTTTGCATGTGCAGAAGATTTCGGGCTGAAATCCGAAGATGGAAAAATTCACCTTCTTATTGTGAACCATTACGCTGCCACTTAGTGGTCAAATACCATCAGAGCAGGCAGCGATCCTCATTTACGCTGCGAAATTCTGTTACAATCAATATTTATTACTCGATCACGACTGACCTCGCATATCAGCACCAACTGCCATAATGGGGACCTCGAACATTGACGGCAGAAGTGCCCATTTCATAGATATATAAAGTACGCGAGAATAAGCCTACGAAGGTAGCGAAATTAAAGACTAGTAGCCGTGAACGAGACACCACCTTCCTATCTTTATTTTTTCTCCCGCGGTGATAAGAGTAGCCACAGCAACTATACTTGCAATGTTGCAGTGTGCGATTTTCTGTGCAAATTCGCCCTTCTGTTTCGCCTCACGTATGCACAGTACGCAGTTCATAAAGAACGAGAGGTTTATGTGGCACTACCACTACGCTCTACATTCAGAAGTGCACTTAATCCTTACGTCGAAGTGTCCCGGCGAATAGGCTACATGCTCCAAAAGCGCCATTTGCTACTGCAAATGTCCTTATTGCACGGTTGTGTTTATTGTAGGAGCGCTTACGGTGCACGTATTTACGGCAGATGCTCCGCCTAAATATCATCCCTCTGCCGTGAGGGCGGAATCGACACGGTTGAACGTCGTGACTTGACAGCCGAACAAACGAGCATGGACATACTAATTCCTTCTCCAAAGGCATCGCTTTCTTCTGCGAATCTAGAATTGTTTTTCTTCCTGCTCTAAAAACTCATTTCCTGCTTCAAAGGACAATTTCTCTTGCTCTAAAAGCTGCTTCAAAAGGTCAAGTGCTTCTTTCATCAAAGACAATAAGAAATTTCGCAAATATGAGGTGAAACTGTGGTGAACGCTTGTCACGCGCCGTGGAGCATCACCAGAACGCAACCAACCAACGCATTGCTATAGTACGCCGCAGAAATACGAGTCGAAGAAGGAGCGTCCCTCTTCCAGGGCCCAATCTGAACGGCAGAAAACATCACGGCGAGCGTAATTGAAAGCTGGGAGGAAAACAGGATGCGGATCCTCAAAAGCATCTCAACGGAAATGAAACGGGAAACGACTAAGAAGTGCGCAGAACTGGCTGCTCTCCTCAGACGAAGCGAATGAAAGTTTCGCCAAAACGGAGTCGGGAACGCCGCCAGCGTGACTCCCTCTGCCCTGCAGCGTCCAGAAGAAATATGCGGACAGGACGTCGTTTGCTTTATGTGGCAGTGGCAAAGAAAGCACCTCGTTTCGTCAGACTTTCCTTCAAAGCAGTAACACGCGACGGCACCGAAGCAACAATGCGCCAGGTTTCTGGTTTCGCGCTACAACGGGAGAGATTGAACTCGCAACGTTGGAGTTTGTCCGAGAGGCAAACTTAAGAGCTTTCCTTGAGCGACGTACTTGTCTAGGTTTGCAGGAACAAGCACGTCTCGCTTCGTAGCCTGCCTTTCTTTTGCCCAAGTGGGAGTTTCGGTCGCTGGTATGCCAAGCTTTTTATGCGTTTTATCTTCTTAATTTCTTATATTGCTGTCCTTAGTAAGCACAACACGGGGAAGGCGGGAGATGGAAATTCAAGACGATGAGCAAAACGAGAATAACGTAAAAGTGGGAGCCAACGCTTCCACAAGTGGACTTGTCTTTTTCAAGTTGACATATGGTATATATTGCCTTGGAAAAGACAAATCCACTTGTCGAAACGTTGGCTCCCGTTTTTACCTTGTTCTCGTGTTGCTCATTGTCCTTAGGCAGAGTCATTCAAATGAAGAATACACTGGTTTGTTGTAACGGAAAGTGCTGGCGAAAAGAAAAGCCGTTTATTCGTTTATTCGCGAATTGATCACGCAACCGCTCGCACTGTCACTACATGTTTTTTACAGTTTTTTACCAGCTTTAGGTGTCCCAACGGTTTGTAGCGTATTGTATAGATACACATATGACAAACACATTATGTCTCATACCGATGATACTGAGGGAATCTCAGCCGTGGCGGCCGAATTTAGACGTGGCCGACACGCAAAAATGCCCGTATGCCGTGGAATTGGTGCACGTTGAAAAACCGCGGGTGATCCAAAATTAACGCGGTGTCGTCTACTGCGGCGCGCTTCCTAATCATATCGTGGTTTTGGCACGTAATACCCCAGAATATAATTCAATTGGAACGCCTTTTGTGTGTGTGCCTCCATGTGTGCGTGTTCTTTTTTCTTTTTTAGCGTTTTCCTCTCTGTCATCTTTCTAACGCCTATCCCCCATTCCAAGTGTAGGGTAGCAAACCGGAGACTCATATCTGGTTAACCTCCCTGCCTTTCCTCTTCATTCTCCCTCTCTTAATTGAACATGGAAATCATCACAAGAACCGGTGTGTTCCCAAACTCATATGGTCATGCGGGATTATGGTATGAGTGACATGGATGGTTTTGCAAGAAATATTCCTTAAAGAAAATATTCAGTTGAAGAAAACAGTCCATATTTTTCATTCGAGCAGCCCTTAGTATTTAGCACACTTTCTGCCTTGTGCTTGAGGGCGACTGGCCTATGTAAACGCCTTTGACTCGCTCAGATCCTCCGCGTGCATTAACGAGCTCACGGCAGCCTTCCTTCCCCCTCCCCCTCCCTTCCTCTATCTTATCTTTCTATTCCTTCTTTTCCGCCACCCAAAGTAGGGTAGCCAACCAGACGCATTTCTGGTTAATATCCCTTCCTTCCAGTGGCGTAGCCAGAAATTTCGTTCGGGGGGGGGGGGGCTCACTGCGCAGCTCGGCCTGCTCCTTATAAAATTAGTCGAGGGATCAGTATATATATATATATATATATATATATATATATATATATATATATATATATATATATATATATATATATATATATATATATATATATATATATATATGTCATTCAACAACCTTGTTTACATTTTTGTACATATGCAACGACCAGGGGAAAATCTCAATGACGCTTTCCTTTGTTAGAATGTATTGCGCAGGCGCAGCTGTCACCGGTTGTGCATTGAGAGTAATTGCTCCGAAATTATAGTCGCAACAGAGAGCACATATAAAAAGCAGGAGTTCTGCAACATATACGAGGGCGAGTCAAATGAAAGTGAGCCAATGCGAATGTATGACAAACGGGGTACTTTATTTAAAAGTAGTCACCATGAGTATTTAGACACTTGTCCTACTAACGAGTCGCGTAATTCCCGTCTCATAAAGCTCCTTGGGTTGCTGCCTCGAAAATCTGTAAATGACTACACGTCATCTTCCGACACGAATCTGGTTCCCTTGAGCAGTTTCTTCAAATTTTACCAAATGTGGAAGACGCAAGGCAACAGGTCTGGGCTGCATGAGGGATGTTGCAGCATTTCCCACTTGAACTTTGCCAGTTTTGTATTAACCACATCAGCGACGTGGGAACAGGCACTGTCGTGAAGCAAGATGTCCCCAATGCTCAATTTTCCACGTCGTTTGTTCTTAATTGCGACACGCAGCCGATCCGATCTTTCACAATATCTGAAACGATTTAGAGTCTCTCCAGGTTTAGAAAATTCGATCAATAGTGGCCCCTAACGATCTAAAAAGAAGTCAGCGCTTTTCCGGCATAAATGACGGCCTTTGTTTACCTTGGGAGTGGTTAATTCAAATGCTTCCACTGTAAGCTTTGCCGTAGTGTTTCAGGCTAGCAGCAGCACCATGAGTCATCCCCGGTCACAATTGCAGACAAAAAGTCGTCACCCTCATCTGGGGTTCTTTGACGTGCACTTAAATCTAAGTACACGGGTGTTTTCACATTTCGCCTCCATCGAAATGCAGCCGCCGTGACCGGGATTCTATTCCCCCGACCTCGTGCTCATCAGCCGAACATCATAGCCACTGAGCAACCACGGCTTTGTCAATTGCGTTAGGGGTGATTGCACGGTGGCTTTGGCCCGGCCATGGATCGTCTTTGTAACTTTCACGTGCTTCTTTGAACAGTTTGCTACAATGCTTCACAGTGGCCAATGACACGCAATGTTCAACGCATACGGCAGCTATACGGCGAATAAATTCTTTTTGAGAAACATCTTCATTTGCCAAAAGCCTCACGACACCAAGCTGCTCAACTTTTGAAGTGTCCATTATGTCACGCAACTATATTCAACCCCGTGTATGAGAGCATTAAAGAACATTTAGGGCCAGACAATGAAATCTTCCTTACCTCAGTAAGGAAGCCTTCATTGCAGTGAGGCTACCTTATGTCACTCTGAAAGGTTCCTTACTGAGGCGCCCTCGGTGAAGGCTTCCTTGGTGCTTCCTTGGTACTTCCTCAGCATAAGAAGCCAAACAATGAAATCTTCCTTACCTCACTAAGGAAGCCTTCATTGGGATGAGGCTACCTTATGTCACTCTGAAAGCTTCCTTACTGAGGGGCCCTCGGTGAAGGCTTCCTTGGTGCTTCCTCAGCATAAGGTAGCTCCAAAGCTACCTTCATGCGTCCTTACGCCGCTCCTGCCCTGAACGAGCGCTTCACCTCACTGCTTAACCACATGGCATTCGCTTGCGCATGCGCACTGTCGCCCACCTGCGGAGAAGAGCGAGCACGGTACGTCTTGCCAGGCATGTTCGTTTCAGTCACGCGTGCGGCATGCAAGCATTGCTAGGCGTTGCTAGGCGTTGCAAGACGCCGGCGTGCCAGCGTTGCTGGAGCACATCAAGTTTTGCACTGTAATGCGCAACTTTTTTTTAACTTTAGTAAACGAAACTAGAAGAAAGTGTCCACGCTTCTCTATATTAGCTATTCAATTTAAAGATTGTGCGACGATACAACATTTTTTAATAGAATAATGGTGTTCGCGGAAGGATTTGAAGAGATAATCTCGAACCCAGGCACGCGGCAACCGCTCCTTAGGTGAGGACGGGTGAAGGGAGCTTTCAGAGTACGCTTGCTTCCTCCATCGGTCCTTCGCTGTAAGGAGGCCTCACGTAAGGTTAGGAAGCGCTCGAAGGAAAGGAACTAGGGGTGTGCGAATATTCGGAATTTCGAATACGAATCGAATATTTTCCATATTCGAAGCGTATTCGATTCGAGAAATGCATGTTCGGAAATTCACGAATATCCGAGGACGGCCGAATAACGGTGGAAACGGCGAATATTCGGATAGACTGCGAATAATTGAGCAATTAACCAATTGTATGCTTGCTCCGCATTCTCCTAAGAACATGTTTATTAACTGAGAACTTCGCATGATCCGCTCATTATCTGTATGCTCTGTTTCAGTCTATCTGCTTCAGGCATTTGAGACATGATCAGTTTCGGTTTCTTTTTCACCAAGCTTTATAATTCCAATTATTTTGGAATGCCCCATTGCCTCGAAGGTTGCAAAGGCAACTCAGGGTTGCCTTTGCAACCCTGAGTTGCCATTATCTGTATGCTCTGTTTCAGTCTATCTGCTTCAGGCATTTGAGACATGATCAGTTTCGGTTTCTTTTTCACCAAGCTTTGTAATTCCAATTATTTTTGGAATGCCCCATTGCCTTGAAGGTTGCAAAGGCAACTCAGGGTTTGCTAACATTGATTCAAGATGTATCAAGGCTCTTTGTGCGGAGTGGAAATTTGATGAAGTGGCCAGCCTAGGCATGTTTCTTGATCCGCGCTTTATGGCCACAGTTCATCAGGCATCTGGTCAGATGATCTGGCTGAAAAACCTTGTGACAAGGGAGCTCCAGGAAGCCGTCGTGGAACACCATGGGGACACCGCCGTGCCAGCGTCGACTTCGTGTCCACTGGTGGCATCGAGTGTATGGAATGCTTTTGACGATCTAGTGATGAACAAAGAGAAGACACATTTGGCATCTGCCCCTGAGAGGGAAGTTACAGACTACGCGCAAAAGCCTCTTCTGGAAAGGGGCATGAATCCTTGTGAGTGGTGGCAGTGCATTGGCCGCTTCAGGTACCCGCTTTTAAGTGCACTCGCCCGGAAGTACTTGGCGATCCCTGCCACTTCAGTTCCTAGTGAAAGAGTCTTTTCTACCGGTAGAAATGTGACAGTGCATAGAGAGCGTTTACTTTCTGGCCATATTGAGCAGTTAATTTTCCTTCACGACCATCTGTAACAAGCGTTTTACCTGACTGAGGGCATTACCTGAGTCCGTTATCTATAATTGAGTACCTCTTTAATTTGAAGCAACCTTGTAAAATGCAATGTTATTTTTAAAAGGGTAATAAAGCTATTGTTACCTCTCTTGCAATTTTTTAATACTACACATGTATTCGATATTCGATTCGATATTCGAAGAGAGTTCTTCGTCTTATTCGTATTCGATTCGTAATCGAAAATTTCAATATTCGCACACCCCTAAAAGGAACGTTTTATTGTTTGGGCCAAGCTACCTTCATGCGTCCTTACGCCGCTCCTGGCCCTGAACGAGCACTTCGCCTCACTGCTTAACCACGTGACGTTTGCTTGCGCGTGCGTGCTGTCGCCCACCTTCGGAGAAGCGCGAGCACGGTACGTTTTGCCAGGCACGTTCGTTTCAGTAACGCGTGCGGCATGGAAGCGTTGCTAGGCGTTGCACGACGCCGGCGTGCCAGCGTTGCTGGAGAACATCAAGTTTCGCACTGTAATGCACTGCTTCTTTAGATTTAGTAAACAAAACTAAAAAATAGCGTCCACGCTTCTCTACATTAGCTCATCAACTTAGAGATTGTGCGACGATACTACCTTTTTTATTGAATAGGGGTGTTCTGGTGTTCGCCTAAAGCTTTTAAGAGATAATCTCGAACCCAGGCATGGCGGCAACCGCTCCTTACGTGAGGACGGGTGAAGGGAGCTTTCAGAGTATGCTTGCTTCCTCCATCGGTCCTTCGCTGTAAGGAGGCCTCACGTAAGGTTAGGAAGCGCTCGAAGGAAAGGAACGTTTCATTGTTTGGGCCTTAACCTCACCTCTGCATGTCACTTGTAAATGAGATGCGTATGTGCTACGCGCATGCCTCGAAAAAAAATTAAATTATGGGGTTTTACGTGCCAAAACCGCTTTCTGATTATGAGGCACGCCGTAGTGGAGGACTCCGGAAATTTCGACCACCTGGGGTTCTTTAACGTGCACCTAAATCTAAGTACACGGGTGTTTTCGCATTTCGCCCCCATCGAAATGCGGCCGCCGTGGCCGGGATTCGATCCCGCGACCTCGTGCTCAGCAGCCTAACACCATAGCCACTGAGCAACCACGGCGGGTTGCCTCGAAAATAATGAACCGAACCATTATTGCGCGTGGCGGGTTGTCTCACTTTCATTTGACTCGCCTTCGTACATAAGAAATGCGAAGATACAATGGAATGTACAAATGTGAAGATACAGCTTAATACAGGGCAAAAAATTGTCACGGGAAACAATGTTCACTGCGCATATGCACAAAACCTCGCAACAAGATATTTAAATATACGTATAAGTCACCAATAAATCTACGTACCTAAGAAAAAGTCACTATATATAATGCGTCGAACAAGGCAAATAAACAGGTTGCGCAACCACAGATTCACAGATCACAGCACCCCCCCATCTCCCTCCACTCCCAAAATGTATCGCGTGCGACGAAAGGCGGCGCGCTCCCTCCCCGCTTTTCTCCCTTGCGCACACAAGACTCAGCCACCATCGTCGGCTCCCCCCCTCCCCTCCCCCCCCCCCCGCAGGCTTTCACTTTCATAGAGCATGCGGCGCGCGGTGACGATGTTATCGCCCTTGGCCGTTATTTATACGGAACATGAGGGCAACGACAGGAATGTGCCTGGATTCTTCATAGAGCTGCTATCGCAATAATAAAATAGTATCCGGCAACTGAAGCGTCCCGTCGCCCATTACTTTCCGCGAAAGAAGTAACAAAATCGAACTTTCACCATGCGAAAATTTGCTGCGCCGCAACAATGTGTTCTTTTTTTTGTGTGTGGGCGGGGGGTGGTGAAATAGAATAACGCAAAGGAAAGCATGTCGGCTACAATCGAATGCCTACTTTGGGCACCTAGTGTGGCTACCGAAGGAATATCGAAGGAAACCTGTGACGCTTGGTCCACAGAAAACCATACGCGTACTGCTCAGTATCCTACACCGGCGAGACAAAATTTTCCGGAGAGGTTGCGCTCAAGCGAACGCGTTGCAATCCATCGAGTCCCCGCAGTGCTGGCGGCGAGCGACTATGCATTGTTTCTTTTTCTCGTCTGCTAGCCAGAAAGCGTCCAAAACTCTGCCAGGCGAAAATGCAGTCGGCCAGAGAAGAACACACGCGCATTGAAGTGGGCCGCGCGGTTATCGATGCAGCACGAGAAAAACGCACGCGCTCTGGCTGGATCGGCAGACCGCGGGTTGCGAGAAAAAAAAAGAAAAAGAAATGAGAAAGAGGCTCAATATATCCTCGCGAATAAAAGTCTAGGTAGAAAAATAAATAAGAACTTATTTACAATGGTGGCTTTAGTGTCTTGACATGCATGCTTTGGCGCAGGTGAAAGAAAATGTCTATATTCTTTTCTGTGACCTGAGGGCACAAATGAACCACCACAACGCTTTGTCTCATCGGACCTCGCTGCGTGCTTTGTCAACTTGTCTGATAGTGTGTTGATTTGGCTTGTCTCGTTGTATGGCCCGATGTACGACTTTAGAAAAGTCGATGCACCTTTGGCGTCAAATGTTTACCACAGCATTAAACCCACAAAGTTCCAGAATTGAAAATCTAAAGCACGACTTTGAAAATGTCGATGGACCTTTCGCATCAAAATGTTATGAGAACTTTATACCCACAACGTTTCAGAATTGAAATCCAAGCGCTCCGTAGATTCCGCGGCCTCCGCGAGATGCCCAGACGAGCCCGCTCGCCTTCAAAACGCCCTTGAAATTTGGTGCCCGGTGGGGCTCCTTGCGTTACGGTATGCGACTCCCGATGCATGGGCGTTGCCCCGAAATCCAGCCCGATTTAGCAATGTTCGAGCTAAAATGTCTTTTCGAGCGTGAATTAAGGACATTCTAGACAAAATCGAGCATAATTTCTGGCGCCGGGAGTTGTTTTGGTCGGCGGCACATGACAGCATGAAAAAATTTCGGGGGGGGGGGGGCTGAAGCCCCATAACCCCCCCCCCCCCCTGGCTACGCCCCTGCTGCCTTCTCTCTGTATTTCCTCCTCCTCCTCCTGCCTTGTACTGATACTGTTTTCGTAGGCCCACTGAAGGCGTGCCTCGGAGAACGCCGCACCGCTTACAGCACGATTTCAGGAGACAGACATATTTACCGTCAACAACGTGGCTGATCAGCTACGGCACTCCATTTCCTGCGTGCAAGGTCCGGTTTCCATGTTTGGGGCCGATGCAAGCAATTTCGCCGTGGTGGAATGAAAATAAATAAATAAATAAATAAATAAATAAATAAAACAAGCTATTAATCATAGAAATGGTTGATCTTTCGATCGATCGTTTACTTAACGTGCCCAGGAACACTGATACGGCCTGAGGGCTTGCGCATGCATACAGAAAAACAAAGTAAGAAGAAAGAAAGCTGCAGGAGCATATAAGTAAAGAAAAATAGGTAGTGGGGAGGAAAGACAAAAACATAAACGAAATGTATTAACAAAGCGTGATACGCAAAACAAGCACAGCGCATAAAAAGAACGATTATGAAAAGAAGAGCGTACATACAACAATGCGCGAGGTAAATATAAAAGAAAAACGAGGAGAAACGCAGTTGAAAAATGCGTCAAGACATTAAAAATAACGCAAGCTCGAAAGACAACATTGACAGCGATTTATAAAAAAAAAATATCCAGATCATAAAAATAAGCCCTATAAACACCAATTATTCTGTGGACGGTTGGTGATGACCGACAGGAACATGGAAAGGCGTGTGTTCCTTGGTTATCTTGCGCGGAATACGAAACATGACACAACTGAGGTGTTCAGAGCAGGTGGAGATACCGCAAAGTAGTTAAAAAAAAACAGGTCAGTGCGCTTATGTCGGCAGTGAAGTAAGGGCAGTGACAATAATCCGGCAGTGCTATAACAACGTCCAGTGGCAGTGTTAGCAAAGCTGTGATGATATATGCCGAAGAAATTTTCCGGCCCCTTCTGTAATGCCACTGGTGGGTCTGGAAATCCCATTGGATACGACCTACGCGTATACAAATTGAGGAAAGCAGACTATTCTGCCAACTTGCGGAAAGGTGTATAAGAACTGAATTCCTTTGACAGTCCGCAAACAAAGTCCAGAGAGTGCACACATCGCATTGCAACGCGTGTATTGTCAGCAGGGAAGTGTAAGGCTTTATTGTAAATGTATCAGTTTCGCCCAAAAGGCGAATTGTCGATTGCGATAGCAAATTAGCCGACAGCTATACGAAGTAGGGATAGCAAGTTTATCGGCCGTATAAACATGGGAACATTCGCTTACTAACTAAATTAACAATCGCGGTGTCAGCGCGCACAGGCAAACATGAACACATCACACTTTATGACCGCGGACACTCGCTGTCAAAACGCTGGCGTGAGGAAGCGCGGCAGCAACAGCGAGCGAAGTTACCTCCGTGTTGTCTATCGCTTCAACGCAAAGTGAGAGGCGAGGACACAGCACACGCAAAACTGCTTGCCGTCGTCCCAGCTAGACTCTGTCCCCAAAGCAGACCGCTTTCAAGATCATGGCCGCACTGACGAAGTACAACGAGTCCCCCCCCCCCCCCCTACCTTCCCCTCTCCTGGTTCCGTGGGCGCGCTTCCGCCCCGCTTTTCTCCCCTCCCTTGAGCGCACGGGATTGAGCCGCAATCGTCGGTTCCCCTTGCACGCGGTCGCGAAATGCGCAGTTGCTGCCGGAGAACCACGGTCTTTCGCGTGCTAGAGTCTAAGGCGCGATGGTCGCCTGCCTTAAGGCGCTTTCACTCGCACAGACACCATACGGCGCACGGCGATGGTGTTATCGCCCTTGGACGTTATACGGAAAATCACGGCGATGGCGACAGAAAAAATGCCCCTGGAGTGCCCATATAATTGCTATCGCAATAATAATAACAATAATAATAATAAAGGACTCTAAACGACGAAGAAATTTATCAGGTGTTTAAGAAACGTGAGAATAATAATAAAAAAGAAAACTGGCCTGTCGCTCGAACACAAGAGCTGCCGAGGCCGAAAAACTCGATATGAAACAGTCGTAAGAGAAAGAGACAGAGAAAAAAAAAAGAAACGGAACTATATATTTCTTTTTGAGCATCCACATTTTGCGGGCCTCATGTACGATACGGCAGGGACGCCGTATTCTTGCAAATGAAGACAACCCATTTATTTTCCATGTTCTGCGATGTTGTCGGATTCAGCCACGGGAATTGTATTTTAGTACAGCTACGTCTGAGTCGGACGCTAACGCAAAAACACAGACCTCAGTTTGCTGTCTCAACAGGCTCAGTGGTGACTATAATTACGTGGATGCGCTTGGCGAATGGTTCCTATATTCGGAGGCTCACCACTAATCCGATTACGCTTTGACTCAGACGTGGTTTCGGATCCAAGGAGACTGCTCAGACGCAGCCTACGCCTCTGTGAAGAATACCGAAAGATAGAAGGACTTCGTAAGGATGCCGGGCCGTATACGATGGCTTGCGCGGTAGCTCGTGACAGAGCAAATCTCATTACCCCTGCGGAAATGCCTAGATGCAAGCCGCAGGGCGTGACGTCACGAAGACGCTGTGGCACTGCCATCCAACTCACGTCTGCAGGCATGCGGCTCCCAGCAAGACAATAGCCTAGTATCTGGAAGTAAGCATTCGAAGGGTACTTGTAGTTCTGCTATTGCTCAAAGCCGCGAACAGCTAAAAAGAAGCGAAGGATCAGTGCCTTATTTGGCTATCCTTGCCCAAATTTTCCGAGTCGCCTTCCCTTGCATTTGGTGACGCTGAGCACATGCGGTGTCATTTCCGCCGCTACACCACCCGCGCCTTTAGCGGCTCAGACGTCACTTGATATACGAGGACAAATGCACAAAGATGATCTCCTACAGGCCCGCAGGACAGAAGTGGGATCGCAATATGAGAAATATAGTCCCTGCTGTTATATTACGCAAGTCATTAAGACTTCCTCTCGCCGTTTGTGATAGATAGGCAAGACGGCAAGAGACCGACCGCGGTAGTCGAGTGACTAGGCTGTTGCGCTGCTGAGCTCGAGGTCTCAGGTTACAAGCCCAGCCTGAAGCGGCCGTAATTTGATGAGGTGTACGTTAAAGAACCTCAGGTGGTCCAAATTAATCTGGAGTCCACCACTAAGGCCTGCCTCATAACTAGGTTGGGGTTTTGGCAAGAAAAACTCCTCGATTATATACATATTTAAAACAACGAGGCTCGCAACGCTCGGGCTTGTGCCTCCTGGATGATCGCTTGTCTTCCCCGACCGTGCCTGTGACTGTGGCTTCCTTGCATGACTCCGCGCTATGCAGTGAAGACATAAAAAGAAGTATGGTTAGAGGACCAAGTTCATTTTTTTCTGCAGACAACAGTTATACGGCAGGAAAGAAGCCGGACGTACCTCTTTCGCTATTCCCTTCTCGGCGATCATCTGGGGCCACCGTGGAGTTTGTGACGTCAGAAGTGCGCCACTGGTGGCGGTATTTCAGAAGTTACCCCCGACCCACAAATAAATAAATAAATAAATAAATAAATAAATAAATAAATAAATAAATAAATAAATAAATAAATAAATAAATAAATAATGCGTCCTGGTCGTAGGAAGCAAGAAAGGAAGAGACAGAAGGAGAACTGGCAATAAAGAGAAAGGTAGCAGGGAGATCCAAAAAGCAGAACCAGATATTAGGAGAAGTAAAAGCGATGCTTGGCGCCAAAACACCACGTGGAGATCTGTGCCAGCTACCCAGATTTCAGTTGTTCTTAAAGACGAGAAGATTAAACAGATTGGAATAACCCGTCTGCTAACTTTCACTGGGGGTGAAGAAAAACAAGAAAAGTGCGGGAAAAGCTTTAAGGCATGTTTGGGTGGGCGGTTGCAAGTGTCGCAGCCCGAGAGAGGATGTGAAATTTTGCTTTCAGAAGTATTATAACATAAAAAAAGAGACAGAGGGAGAGGAAGGAGTGGCGATTACGGGCTACGAAAAGGACTAGGGATGTACATCCAGAACAATTTTTTTTTTTTTTACTATGGTAGGATGGTCTTGGAAGTTCGGAGAGTTGAGCTCTTTTGAAGCAGGCGCAGCTGAGTGTACGTATGGCATTTAAATAGTTGAATAAATGAATGTATGACTGCTTTATTCGTCCTACCCCGTTAAGAAAAGGGCTCTATACAAAAAAAAGAAAAGCTGCGAAAGAACATCTGGGACTCAGATGTCCTTAAAATGTCGGGAGCTCCAAACTTCGGTGTAATAGCTCTAAGGGAATCGAAGAGTCACCGTAGTCTGGGGGTCATTCAGTTCAGCGCAAGCCGTGCGCATGAAAGTGGCTCTCATGGCCGCTGCATTTGTTTGAGATGCTAAGCCCAATAACTAATCGAGAAAAAAAATAAATCGGTGATAATGTCGCAGATAACAAGAAAAAGGCAATTTAGCGGAGATACTTAGTGTGGTATACCGTGTTTTCATACCATCGAAGTCTACCGCTATTTCGTCCGACCTTAGGAGGCGCACCCTCGCAGCTGCGAAGTGCGAAAGAAGGGGGGGGGGGGGGCGGGGCGGAGGGCAACGCTCGTGCAAACGCGGCACACGGTCTTCCTCACAAAAAGGGTGGCGTGCTTATCGGACGGGTGCCCCCGGCGGCACCCGAACGCCGGCAGTCTTCCCGTCGTCGCTGCTCCTGTCGGGGGAGGCGCCGGCGTTCACATTGTTCCTGCCCTGCTGTGTGTTCCGCCTCCCGTGCGCTTCGGCCGTCGATCGGTCCGTCCTCTTCATCCCAGGCTCGAGCACCGAGGAGAGGCACCGGGCATTATGGTCGGCGCCGGGAGAGCCCGCTCGCTTTGTTCCGTTTTTTACTGTTACGAGCACTTGGTTGCCATGACGCGGTCGTACGAGAAGCCGGGAGCCCGGCCTTTCTGATGCACGCGTCGACGATGTTCATAATGGCTTCGTCGCCGGTACGAGAAAGGAAGAAAGATGAAACACAGTACTTCCAGCTAATCAATTTGTTTGGATGCGCCGCGCCTCGGTGGAGAGCACAATGTCACTGAACAGAAAGTGCAGCGCCACGATATTTCTTGATATTCGTTTTATATGGCACGCAGCAAAGAGGTGCCACAGATACGCAGCTGCTGCAAGGGCAGGAAGGAACTTGGGTACGCCAGCCAAAGTCGCGGTATATGACTACCGAGCCTCGATAATTTCTTTGTGAATTCAACAAAATGCTCGACTGAGAACCTTTTTATAGCGCTCCGACGTATGGCTTGTTCGTGATTTTCGCCGTAAGACCTCCAGCATACTTGCGCACCCTAGGGGATAAAATTTTGATGCATGGGTGCCGATATTATGTTACATCTACGCGCAAATTTATTTCGGTCCTTCTTTGAATATCTCTGCGCAGATTCTTGGCGAAAATAAAAGACGCTCGCCTCTCGGTGCAGCGACTACCACGTAATTCTGAAGTGCCCAATTTTCCGCAGTTTGAAATTATCCGCGGCGACAACATTCCAACAGGACGGGAACGCAAATGCAGCACAATTTCGGCCCATGTTCGACAATTTCGGGCTTTCCAACGTTACTATAAAGCCTTCTGCTACAGCACTTTTCTTTTCTTTCATTTTTTTTATTTCTTTGACCACAAGGCAGCTCATAGGATGCCAATAGTCAAAAAGGAAGCAACAGTTTATTGCAGTGGCTGGTTACAATCCTTAGAATATAAAATCGCCGCATCACAGTCGATTACGGAAGGTGCTCGCACTTTGAATAGTGGTGACCAGTGATTGAATTTCTCGTTAGTACTCCTATTCGATGAATACTTAGCAGTCAGCGGTTGTGTGTAGGCTACACGGTCGTTGATCCTTGATGGAAAGTGGCGCTGTATAATCATAACGATAAAAAACACAACCTAGCAGATGATTATGCGCACCATCCTGCGTCTGTGATCGTGGTTTCTTCGTATATGTACTGTCAAAAATTTGCAGCGCAACTTCGTGCCCACGTTACAGTTGCCGTCGGAGAAAGCACAAGCGACGTGGCTCGGCTGGAGAAGGGCGAGCTACGAGGACCGATGGCCACGAAGGCCAAGAGAGCGCGTGCGGCAGCTGGCGAAATGAGTGATTTCATTTCCTGACCGCAGGTGCCGCATGGTGGAGCCGCGGTTATTACTCGGAACCCCTTCGGCATTGGGCAACACTTATGCGCCGCTGGCAGCTACGCGAGTCTCGCCAGCCAGGCGTTCACCCGTTCCGGCTAAGTTTGTCGACGGCAGTAAAGTACAACTAGAAAATGGGGGAAGAAAAGATCACGCCGGAAACAGGAGTATTCAGATACCTGGCCGAGCCGGTGGTGTCGAATGCACGTTAGGGAACCGCAGGTGGTTAAAAAATTTAAGTAGAAGGCGCCATTTTTTGTGTGTGTGTCTGTGTGTGCCTGTCGGATTGCGAAACAGGTCCGGAAAATAAGATACTCATACATATACAGAGTGCATGTTTCGTCTTGCTCTGCGCCTGACTTATGGATACTTGTTTATTGCTCTTTGTGTCTGGGTGGAAAAGTTTGGCAACTACTGCGCAGTGGGGCAGAACTCCTCCTCGCTCTCTTGGGCTGATGGAGATTCACGAAATTGAAAGATGAGAGATAGGAGTTCACCGACCATTACTATACTCCCTATAATGCTAAATTTGAGTGCAGCTCCATACGTGTTTTCATTTCGCGATATATTGGCTGGCGCGGATCATCTTTCTCATTGCAAACGGAGCGAAGTGTGGCGCGACTGCCTCTCTGATCGGGAGATCGCGAGAGGCCACGCGGGGGTCACGCGTGGGCGCGATTAGCAGCAGCTGCCTCAAACAGACATTCGCTCATGCAGCGCTTTGTTTCCATACAGACGACGCGCGCTACTCTGGCGCGATCTCGTAACCATCATCGCCGCAGAGCCCGTCTTGCGCGGCACTGCGAGTTTTTTCTCGTTCTTTCACCATATCCTCAGCCCTCTCCCTTCCCCCCCACTTACCTCCTTTCATCACCCGCTGCACTCCGAGTACTTTCACCTTTCGCTCGGCTCGTTCGCTCTAACGGTTACAAGGTATAACAACGCCGAGGCACGCCGACGCTCAACGCAGGACCGGGCGCCTAAGAACGGCGCTCTAAAGATATTGAATAAAAAGCAAACTATATTCTACAAGAACTAATGCAAGCGGTGTAAATGTCGATTGTCGGGACCTTCACAGTCACATGTCGCGTTGCTTATGCGCTTCTTACTCGATGTACTGTTCTGAGCAAAAGTAACGGACTTCTCCGCATCTTTAAACAGCGATATGGACATCACGTGACGAAATAGTCACCGTTCATTCTAGTTTGAGGTGTATAAATAAGTATGATGAACGTCCTCAATATGAAAGAAAGTGCGACACCTCTCGCCTAGGCAAGATGTATAGAGGATAAAAGAGGCAGAGGGCATGCGGAGCGATAATAGTGTGCACAAGAGACACTACAGGAGGTTACACGCTTGTAGTGTGCACCAGCGCGCTCTGTAATTAGGCTTCAATCTCATTGCGTTACTAAAGTAAACTTAAGAATGTCTCCTAAAATATAGCGTTGCAATTGCGTATTTTTAAACGTGCATGTCAACCGTGGACTGTAACACCAATAAAGTGATTTTCTAGGAACACAGAACAACGAATGCTTTCAAGTTATTTCAGAAAAGGTTTATTGATTGTCAAGTCATTCCAGAGTTCGCAATAAACTTGCTGTGTTGTGTTTCTGCTATTCTACCAAAGCTCTAACGTGCGAGAAATAAAATAAAAAATTCCTAGACTAAATTAGCTTCGTTTCAACGGGTACTTTCAAAGCACTTTTAGAGTACTAGTCGCCTTGAAAGTGTAATTATCCCTGTGTAATCGTTGCATCCTTGTCGTACAACTAAGCGCAAACAATTAGGTCGCTCTAATTTTGAGCCTTAATTACCGTCGTTCGATTCTTTCTGGCCAAAACAATCGGTATTTGCCCTCCAGCAATAAATTTACCATCGCCGCGGAAACTAATAACCGGTGGCACGGAAACAAATGGCGATTTCAATGAACTTGATTACGCGCTACGGTTTTCCATGCGGAGCGGGATAATCTGCGCTCTCCGACCAAGTGCAGGGGTGGCGGCAACTTGAAAAACGAAAGAAAGAAAGAAAAATCAGCGCCCTTCCACTTCGTGAAGAAGGATAACCAGCGATGCTGTATTGGGATGACTATATTGGCAATTATACTGATTTATATTGATTGCTATAGGATTGCTATATTGATTCAATAAAGACACATGCACGTAATTTTGTGGCTTTTCGTTTTCTTTATTTCGCCTGATTCGTTACCACAGTGACCAGCTTTGTGGTCGCTTTAGCACACTGTGATCGGTTGTACTGATATATGCTAGACAAGTTCTGCCAATGTTTCAGACTCCACGACCGGTGACACGTGGTCGTCACATTGACGTCCGTGTAGCCCTCTATTGCACACCGTTCCAACAGGAAGGACACAATCCACCTGACGTGGGGGTGCTCTAGGTCGACGTTAAAGTCGACAATTGGTGGCTTCACAATTACGTTTTATTATGCTTCTAGACCCTTCAATGGGAAAGAAGGAGCGCCGCCATCCCACGTTTTCTATATGGCCATTAAGGTCATGCGTCATAACATGGTCGATAAGACGATAACATTCAGAGCTACTGCCGCGACTGATACCATCACGCGGAAATGGTAAAGAACTTTATACATAGACGGAAGATAATAACATACAGAGCAACTGCCGTGACATTTTTTTTTCCCGCATGGGCACGGGGTTGCACCGGAGGGGTTTTTGGGATACAGGTGACACAAGGACGGACGGACGAATCCGCTAGCCACATACAGCTTGGCTGTAAAAAGAGAAAAAAAAGGCAAAGCAATAAAATTGACGCCGCCATTATTTTCTGCACTTTGACTGTGTTTACTTGAGTGCGACTACAGTGCATAGCGGGAAGGGGGGCAGTTCTCAGCGCATCACGCTAATATAGAGTTCGCATTGCACTCCGTGACTTCGGGGCCTCACATGGAAATATTTTAATCTCTCTTATTGTATGTATGTATGTATGTATGTATGTATGTATGTA